>NC_137159.1:0-1210000 GCF_951394435.1 Stenella coeruleoalba | reverse complement strand
ATAAAGGAGCCCATCAGAGAAAACCACACTGTGCAAATGTGCCATTTACAGATGCTGCCCTGCACCCGGCTGCCGCTGCCCGCTGTGGGCGGCACTTCTCGGAGATGCTGGCTTTCTGCAGAGGGTGGAGCATCTACGTAGCCCCAAAGGGTGCATTCTGATTGGTTTTCTTCACTACGGGCAGGAAGTTTTATGAACAGCCATTGTGAGTCATTATTAACAATTGAATCTTAGAGAAAATGGACTTTGAGAGTCCTGAAGTGCATTTAAGAAAGTGTGCCTCAGTATTTTTAAAACTTAGGGTTTTTCTGGGCCAGATGTGTTGTTCGTTAGGCAAGAACACAGGCCTCAATCAAACCATAAAACCCTATCTACAGTTGGCAGCTCTGACTTGCCAACTGGGTGCTAAACCGATCCCTAACTCAGTTCCCTAACAGCTCACCTGGAAGAGGAGGTTTCTGAATTGAACCATTAGGGCAGTGTTCTGTCCATCCAACTCCATCTCTCTCCCAGTGCTGGGAAGTATGTTTCCATGTCTGCAGGTGAGACTTGGGGAGTGGAGCTGACAAGGGCCTCTGGGCTGACTGCGGGCGTATCTAGTAGGGCTGCAAAGGGGTGGAAGGCCGTGTTTGACTCTACAAGAACCTTAAGTGTTTCCTTTCCAGTTTGAGCCTTTTAAAAATGTAAGCATGTTTCAAGTTGCAGTCTTTAAAAGTTTTCTCAGAAAGGGTCCCTCTGTCATTATTCATTGCAAAGAGAGCAGATGTCGAGTGGAAAGCCCAGCTGCTCCTACTGCCTGAGGGCCAGTCCCAGCGGCCATCCTGCTGCTCCAGCCCCCACAGTGCTCTCAGAAAGAAGCTCCTACAGACTGATTCTAGGGCGGGGCGGGGGGGGGGGTGGATTTCAAAACATACCGCCTGGTCTTGCTGTGGGCACTGATGGTCCCAGAATGACACGGGCAGCTCTGAGTCACTGTTTGCCTTTTCCCACTGTCCTCACTGAAGCCCAGATTCCTCACCATGGCCTCCAGCCCTGCCCACTCCATCCCTGGTCTCCTCTCTCACCTCCTCCTATTCACCCCACCTTCCTTCTGGTGCAGCCACTCTGCCCTCCAGCTGGGGTGGGGCGCCTTGGGCCCCCCCGCCCCGGGCTTTCCTCAGCCACCCCTCAGATTCCACGTCTCAGGAGGCCCCTCACTCTCACCCAGGTACTTCTCCGCTCGCCCGCGTATTTCTTCCCGGCACTGGGTTTACTGAAGTGTCATTCATGTCTCTGGACTGTGGCTCTTCTGTCCTCACTAGAAGGCAAGTGCCCCAAAGTAGGGACATTTCCCCACCACTGCGGGTCCCAGGGAAGTGCCTACCATGGAGCAGATGCTCAGAAAAGACTTGGGTGAATGAGTGAACATTAAACATACAATAAACCCACCATGAAATCTGCCTCTTCTCTCTCCTGGGCACAAAGTTCAAGAAATATGGAGCTGGAAATACGGCACCATGGACATTTCAGTAGAGAAGATTTAGCCTGATCGCTGTCACACGGCGGCCTCTCGGTTTGCGTTTGCAATCTGGATTCGCGTGTCTGTCTTCACATCCAGAGAAAGTGCTTTATGCCAGGATTAAGGTGCTGTTGGCAGAATTCTCTCCCTGTTATTTTCGGGAGACTAGTGTCTTATTTCAGTGTTTGGGCTCACCTTTTAGTTGCTGTATCCAGCCTCTGAAAGATGTCGACCCTGAGAGATCTGGAAACACCGCAGCTGAGCTGGGCTTCCGAGTACGGGGCCCTCATGGCCACGGTGAAGGCAGCAGGGCGGGAGCTGCTGAGTCCGTGGGGAGAGGGACTCGCCAGCAGGGCGCCTCCCTGCCAAGTGAGGGGTCCGGCCTGACTCACTGCCCGAGAGCGTCTGGGGGACCAAGCTGGCCGGGGGGCACGGCCACCTTCTCACTGCGAGGGTATCTCCCCGTGGAAGGCTGGTCTCCACCGCCCCACTGGACACACCCAGTGACCCGTCTGCTGGAGATGGAGGAAGGCCTCCTGGTAGCTGGCTCTGCGAGAACCATGTACCAGCGCTCTGGGCATTTCCGCAGGTCCTGGCGTGTGCCTGTCCCACCTCGGATGACCTGAGCACCAGGCTTGGGGTACCGCATCTCTGCACCCAGAGGGCTGGCTCCAATGGGATCTGCTGCCTATTGGCCGTTCCTGGGCCCTTGACCCCATGGTGTGATGAGAATGGCTGGCGACCCTTCTCTGACATGATGGATCCCACCTACCACCCGGACATATGTGCTCGAGGGGGGCACCAAAGCCGCCTTGGAGGGTGGGACCCCCCGAGCGCTGTTGGGTGAGGCCCACCCTGCTCCCGAGACCCTGGCCACACTTCTCCTGAGCTCCGACCATGTGGGGCGCCCACACTGGACAACGCCTGGTGCCCTTGGGACAGACAGTGAAGAGAAACGCAGTGCAGTCTCACTGCACTGACAGAGGCTGGGCCTGAACCCCAAGGCCCCGTGAAAATCTCTCTTCATTGCTCGAGTCCATCAGACTGAACCTCCTGAAATCACCCACAGTCACCCATTTGCTCTGTAGACCAACAGCAGTGCCGCCTTTCCACCCCGCTTTCCTCTGCCACCAAACCTTTGTCGGGGAGACTCCCAGAGACACATGTGGCGTCTAGGCTGACACGACCCCGGACCTGAGGTCTACCTGTTGTACCTGGTGGGGGAGTGGTCCTGGCGCTTTGTCTGCTCATCCCCACAGAGGCAGCAACTGAGGGTCTGGTGTCAGCTCCCCTTCCTGCCCTCGAGGGACACAGCCTGAGTCTGGTCGCCTGGAGCTCCACCCTCGTCAGCCACGGCTGGTGTCGCATCACCGCCAGTGCTGTGGCCACGGGCAAGTCCCTTCCCCCTTCTAGGGCCCGATCCCCTTATCTGAAAAGCAGGGAAGATAAGCATGAACATGTGAAGTGCCGTAGTAATGAAGGGCAGGGGCTAAGTGCCCGCTGTCAGCTCACCGTCCCTTGCTTTATTCCGGGGGAAATAATCTGAGGTTGAAAGAAGTCCCACCCGTGCATGTGAGTTCACTGTGGACAGCAACCTCGGCTATGACGGGGAGACTGTCAGAGGGTGGAGCCTTGGGCTTCGTTTCCTAGTTGATCTGATGTGCTAAGTGAGCTTAATGCAAGTTGATTAATGATACTCTTGGGGGGCGGAGTTACCTAGGCAGAGCCGAGAACAGCATCAAAGCAACGAGCAGGCAGGTGTCCGCGGGGATAGTTGAGGAAACCAGGGCCAGGGGGAGAGCTGCAGGGAGGTGTGCAGGCAGGACCCGGGGGGGACAGGAGGGATACCGCGGGGTGAACATTTCATCACCGGCTGGCTTCCAAAGCACCATCCTGTTTCCAGCTCCTGTGTTTGAATTTCAGGTTTACCTGAGTCTTTGAAGTTGGGTTCCTGGGCATTTCCTTGAGAATGAACTTCATTTTTTGGAAGCCACAAAAGTCAGAAAGAAGACTCGGGTGACCGGGCTTTCATCTGTGGTCCTTTGGGACCTCAGAAACTTTGATGGGAGGATGCGCCCCAGTTAAAAGAGTCAGTGGGGTTTGCACCCCATGACGTGCGGGACAGGCCCGGTCTGAGCGTGGTGGGGCTCCACGAGGCGCGGGACACAGCGACACCCAAGGAGGAGGGCGAGCCCCCCACGTCTGAGCTTCACAAATACGAATATGCCGCAGCATGAAGACCCTGTTTGCTTTCAGAAGCTGGGTCGCAGCCGGAGAGTGAAAATCAAACATTTCAGGGAAACTTTATTGACTTTTTCCTCCCAAGGACATGTGCTTCCAGGATTACCCTCCAAATGTGCTGTCAGAGAACTCTCCTTCGTCATAGCCTGGCTCACTTGGCGGGGTGTGGGGGGAGGTTAGGCACAGAGAGACCCCAGCTGACCAAGCCCAGGCACGGCCCCCATCCTCTCCTCCAGTGACGAGGGACACGGGGCAGCCGTCGGGACTAATGCTCATTCCCCGGCTTTGCTGAGTTGCTCTCTTTATGGTGGACCCTGTTGAGACGAACCTCGGAAGGTTTTAAGGCTTAGAAGTCTCAGCGCGTTAGTTGGGTGGGAAATGTTTCTGTTGCTCGAACCGATCCCTTTTCTCCGTTAGCTCAGGATGGCTTTTAACCTCTTAAATATTGTGAATTCGCTGCAGTTTCGCTCTCAGCTGGAGAGTGTCGCACTATGCGACTTCAGACTTCAGAACCTCAGGGCAGGGGGGACCGGGCTTCCTCAGCCCGTGCCCACCCCGTCTGTCAGCCGTCACCTCCTATCCCGAGTCCCTCCAGCTCCATCATGCTCCCCTGATGGACGGACGGGGCTTCCGCTCTGCTGATGTATCAACTCACTCCACCCCTCATGGCTTTAACGTCCCTCTTGGACCCTCACCACCGTCCCCGCTCCCCTAACACCTCCCGCCTCCACGGAGCAGGTGCGTTTACGGCGGGAAGATGGGGGAATCAGCCGCTCTGGTGCCGGAACCCAAGCCGCCCCGATCTGTCGGGGCATCGCGTGGAAACTCCTGGCTGAAGTGAGAGCTGAAGCCACCAGACGTGCCTCCTCACCCACTCACTCTCCATCCCCTGCACCCCGAAAACACGGCGGCCATAACCTCGGCCTCAGTCTTAAAGGGAAGGTGGCTCAGGGGACCCTGGGTGGGACCCCAGCCGCCACTTGCCTCCCCAGGAAGCAAACTTTCAGGCTCCTGGAGACCCTGTCGTCTCAGCAGCCGAGATCCCAAGCCCGCTGAGCACAGAGTATGGCTCCTTCCCCAGACGCACAGCCAAGAGCAAATGGGGTTTCTGCTGCTTTCCTGAAAACAGAGAACAGTCTCAGGTCTCAGAACCAGTAGCGCAGACGTACAGTAACGGGGAAAGCTTGTTCAAACGCAACCCAAACATGACACGCATTTCAAAAATGCACCCGGGCTGTCTTCCGGCAGTGACATCTCTGTCTCATCCGCAGCCCAAGAGCTCAGGAAACCAAGAGGGAAGGACAAGGCTTACCTGGACCCCACTGGGGGATCCGTTTCCAATCCCAGCAGAAGATGGTCCGTGAAGAAAGCCAGGCTCTGTCCCTTCTGGGCCACCGGGTTCCCAGGTGGCCACCGGCCGTGTCCCGGGAGCAGGTGTAGAGTGGCTGGTGGCCGGCAGAGCTGCCCGGGCTCTGCCTCGCGCGCCGTCAGCCCACTTCCCTCTGCTGCCTGGCTCCCGGGACTCTTCCAACTGTTCGCCCACCTCCTGGAGCCTTCGGCACGCAGACTCACCTGCACCATCTAGAGGCCTCTCCCCGCACTGGACGCAGGGCTCGGGAAGGGGGCGGCGGGCAGAGGGTCCTCCCCACCTCCCCTCCCGCCTGGCTCTGGCTTCCTGCCCAAAGACACCCATGGAATCTGTAAAATCATTGACTCCCTTCTTTGGAGGGGGTGTGTGTCTTGCTTCTCTCAGGACAACCAGAGCCTTTGGGCACGGGAACACCGGAAAGCTAAGTTAGCATTAAAACCACATTCATCGAAGTGTGTGCACCCAAGGGCCCCCACCGAGCTGGCCCCCTCCATCCAGCTGTGAATCCCGTTCACTGCTCCTGCCTGGTCCTGCCGTCCTCTCCCCACAGCTGCTGCAGGCAGAGTCACCAGGAGTGCACTCCTGTCCCCCGCCCCCCCATACACCCCATGCAACTGCAGATCATCATACACACGCCAAGTCAGTCCAATTAACACACACCCCATATAACTGCAGATAACCATGCACACCCCGTGAAACTCCAGGCAAATACACACCCCGTGGAACGAGGGATGAAGACGACATTTGAAACCAACATTTTGAAAAGACCTGCCTTTCAGGGTTGGTCAGTGCTTTCCAAAGTTCTGTGATCTTTAAGAAGGAGGCAGTGTCTCCTGCCCTCCTACCCCCAGCCCACTCGCACACGGGGGTGACCCCTCCAGGCTCGGCTTCCAGCCCCTCCTTTTCCCTCTGGTCTCCTCAGCCCAGATACATGCATCTTACTTCATACGTGAGAAAAGAAACAGCTTAGAGGGAAACAGAAACGTGTGGACTGGGTGAGGGTCCTGAGTGCGGCATCTACTCCTTTCTGAGGGTGGGCAGAACCCAGTTCATCCGACTTATTTGCCAACAACGATTATGCAGACAGACAAGGTTTAAATGAGAATTTTACCCTGAGTGTTGAAATTCGCTCCTTTTACACATCCCGTGCTGAGCCCAAACTGAAGGTTTGTGATAAATTACAATTACTAAAATTTTTAATGTAGGAACATACGAAAACGAATGGGAACTACACATCCTGGGCTAATCTAGAATTTCTATTGCGTATAATTCTGACTTTCTGGCATGCTCGTTTTCTTACGTGTGTTTGAGGATGAAGATTTTCTTCGGTGGAACTTTTTTTTTTCTACTGGAAATTAAATGGTGACTTAAAATTTACCCAAAAGAGATGACACTGATACTGCAAGAGAGGTAAAAAGGAGAAATATCAGAATGGGCACAGAGTATGGGTGCTGCAGTAGAAGCCAAAGAGGTTTTTTCTCTCTTTGAAAAATCTAAACCATATGCCACCATGTCCAATGAAAATGAAGGCACAGGGTAATTTCATTGATTCAGAGAAAGAAAGAAGTAAGATTATTGCTTATCTTCATCATTTAAGGCTTTGGAGATCAGAAGATATGTGATTTCTATTTTTCTGTCTTTCCTGAAAGACTGAGGCAGCAACAGCAAAAGGTTAAAAATAGCATTAAAAAAAGAACAAAAAGAACATAAATCAAGACTGCAGAGCATGGTTGGGGGAATGGGTCTCGGGGTCTGTGCAGAACGGAGATGTGCTGGACACTCACACCTGAGCCCCAACCTGCCTGTCCCCCCGCCCACCTGACCGTCGAGTGTTCACAGATGCCTGGCTGGGACCCAGCGGAGGGGCTGAGGGCAACCCCACCTCTGCACATGATCGTAGATGGGACCACTACGTAGTCGGTGGGACTCCTGTGCCCGTAGGAAACATGCCCAGGTTGGGAGGGACGCTCTCCCAGCAGACTGGATACTTTCCGGCGAGTGCAACTGCCCACATCCTGGGTCATCGGTGCTCAACCTCTGTGTCCTAACACCAGGCTTCTGTTGGGTGAGCAGGGAGGGACTCTGCATGCACACTCATTCCATCAGAATGGCATCTCCTGTGTTCACTTGTCACGTACTCATTCAGCAGATGCCTACGGAGAACCCCCGGGAAGCGGGCACGACGAGAGGTGCTGGGTACCACCAGGAGGAATCGGCTTGGAGGAGTCTACCCTCAGGAGAGGCAAGGCCATCGAGGAACCAAGGAACTGAAATATACTTTCTGGAGGCGATAAGCAGGCTGGGGTGGAGGACACCTGGGCTGTGTGGGTGGGATTGTTATCGTTTGCTGGTGACAGTTTCCTGCCGTCTAATTGCTGTCTGAAAAGGTGGCATGGGACCAAACACGCCAAACCAGGAAGCTCCTTTCCTGGAGCCGACCCCCGACATTACCTACCTTTATCTATTGTAACAGCTCCCCAGCAAGTGTCCTTCTGGCAACCTACAAACAGAGTTTACCCCCAAGTTCCTTCCAGGAAATGACGCTGCGCAAATTAGAGTTACTACTCAAATTATGAGTATTGGATAAAATGTTTTTATGCCCACGTGGGTATGCAGTGATAAGTTATTCAGAGTAAAATGACCAAAGCTACGTCTGTGGTGTGGAGTTGGCAGCTCGGAGTCTGTGCAGAAATGGAGCGGACCGGACAGCTGGCTTCTCAGGCCCGTCCTGGCCCAGCCCCTCCCCGTTCCCTGGAGATGCTCTGACCTGGAGCTGCTAGTGGTCTGGGTGCCAGACCTGTCCTCCTGAGAGCCCGGCCGCCCGTGTTTGTCATGGCTCTGTGCACAGAAAAGGCAGGAAAACAAATATTCATGATTTAAACGTTCACCATGTCTTCCTGAAAGTGCAGATCCTGACGAGGGCCCCGGCTTACAAACAGATGCCTGAAATATCAGAGAGGAGTTAGGTGATACGCAGGGGACAGGCAGGCCGCCGAGACGGGGAAGAGAGCCCAGGAGGTGGCCTCTGGCCGATACAGGGGGTTGGATGGTTCTGAGAGGAAAGGACTGAGTCTTGCAGGGCAAGGGAGAGAGGTGTTTGGGTGGAGCTGGGCTGTGCCGCAGCCCCGCGGGGAGAGGCCCCCCACGTGCCTGGGACATGGGGAGAAGCGGGGAGCTGACCCAAGAGGGCTGAGCCGGGCTCGGAGGGAGCGGGCACCGTGCGCCAGGGGAAGGGTTGGATTTTATACCGACGTTATCCTGATTAAAGATTTCACGAGAGGAGCAGCCTCTCTCCTGGCAAGGTGAGAAGCAGAGAGACTGAGTCCGGGGGGCACCTGCCCGTGCTGGGCCCGGGGCTCCTGCCAGCTGGAGGCGGGAGGGGAGATGCTAAGTGAGCAGCCAGCCTGCCTGCGGTGTGACCCCACCTCCCACCCCCTCCCCACCCCAGCGCAGAACCAGACGGGCTGCTCCAGGTCAAAGGCAGAGTGAACGAGGTGGGCTTCACCCGATTTTATCCCCAGCAATGAGGTTCTGCGTTTATGTGACTGAACTTGGCCACGCCAACACATGCTGCTAATAAAGAAATAAACGTCTGGCTTCTCTTTACTCCCTGTTTGCCCAGGATTTGTACCCTGGACACTGCTTCTTACAAAGGAACCCTCTCCAGGGAGGGGGACGCAGACCTGGGTGGAGAGGAGGCTCCGATCAGGGCCGGGAGGGGGCAAAGGTGAGCGTCCACCTGTGCTCTTAGCTCCCTGTGCCCCCTTCTCACGATGTGACGCCCTCTCCCCATGATGTCAGCGGTAAATTGAAATGTAATTGAAATTGATCCTCCTGTGAATGACCTTGGGAGCTTGAATTGCACAAATGTTCAAAATGCTAAATCTTTTTCATGACCTGTAATATTGTCATTCAGCTCTATAGCACAGATCAGTGTGCTTTTTTAATAAAGGAAACCACAGGAGTCTTATAAAACCTATTTGCACTGCATCAGAAAAATTAACAGAGGCGGGGAACACTGAACTTGGAAATGCGGAATATTGATGTCTTCGTTTAAAAATCAACAAATTCATTCTTCCATTAGACAAATTCATATTTCTACCATTATTCATGGCTTTGGGGAAATGGGGTTAGTGGTCCAAGAAATAATCACTCTGTAATCAGTGGAAACTCTCAGCATATGGGGAATGTGATCCCATAGTATAAACATGTAAAATTGTCAGTTCATTGTGTCATATTTAACAAAGTTCATTAATGGGATTTTAGTTATGAGAACATTTTCTTTTTTGCGGCCACACGCCGTGCAAGACCTTAGTTCCCCTGACCAGGGATCGAACCCGTGCCCCCTGCAGTGGAAGCACGGAGCCTTAACCGCCGGACGCCAGGGAAGTCCCTATGAGAACGTTTTGAAGTTTACCTGAAAGCAGAAGAATCATCAATTTACGAGGCTTACATGTTCTTGGGGGCGTTTAATTCCACAGCCCTCCCTCTTCACCTGTCAGGGATATGCCCTCATGCGCCTCAGAAACTGTGGGCAGCAAACCCCGAATGGGTTAATTTTGACGGGAATCCCACCTGGCTGGCCAAGCTGCGCCGAGTCTCTGTCTCAGCTCTCCTCCAGGTGCGGCAGCCTCACAGCTCTGTGTGGTCCCACCTTCAGCTTGACCTCCTGGACGCTTTTCTAATCTACTCCCTCCATCCCACTGACCTCCCTACTCCAGGTGACCTTCCTGTTCCAGGTGACTTCCCTGCTCGCTCAAGCTTGGAAAGCTCTGTCATGCTCCAACCTTAGGGCATCCTCTTTGGGACAGAGTTGGAGGCCGGGGGTGGCTTCCGCCCAGGGGAAGATACAGGGGGCCGTGTGGAGAGGGTGGGATGGAGGGTCTCTCCCGGTCCTTCTCTCTCCGCTCTCCTGGGGTTAATCCACACTCGGTTCCATCTCTCACCTCCTTGGAGAGCATCTCTCACCTCTGATTTCCGTCTTCACTTCTTCCTTGAGTTCCTTTGCTCCCCCCAGTTATTTCCATCTGCAAAGCCTACCACAGCTTTGGATCTGAAACATCTAAAACCAGACTCAGCATCTTGAGTGAGTGTAAGACTTACTGGTGAAGGAAAGACAGCCCCCACTGTAACTGACATTTCCCTGGAGTGGGAATGGGGAGAAATGTGCTGTCTTAGAGACTTCATGATTATGCTACTAACAAATGGTCACATACTATCAATACTGTGAGTTTCATGAACTTTAGAAATGAGTTTTATTGCATTGTTTGCATGTAATAATTACACACATATATGAAAAATAGTTGTTTGTATGTATGCAAGTGCTTGAGACAGATACAGAATCAGGAACTACTCATAATAACTGCCTTAAATTCTTTGGTCCACATACTAAATAAATATTACTGAGTACAGGAATTCACTTTATTGTATAATTCAGCCAACACTTATGAAGCACCTCTGCTCGGCCAGGCCCCGTGATAGGAAGACAGCCCCCACATCCAGCTATGTCCGATGTTCAACCGCACGGGCTCCTGGACGAGGGGGTGGGTGAGGACTTCAGTCCAGTCCATGCACAGCTGGCCACCCTCATGAGTGGGGTTTTCTCCATCCAGACGAGGCACCTTTGTGCAACATGTGTGAGGACTAACCGTGGCCCTAGCTGGGAACTGCCACTGCAGAGGTAAATAAGGTGAAGTTTGTCCCCGGAATCTGCAGGAGGCCTGGAAACACGTTGCCTACCCAGAGGCAGGTAGCGCAGCAGCTTCCTGAATTAACGAATAGCCAGGAATGACTTCTAACTAGTCATTTGTATGCCACTTTCATTTTCCGAATTACTTTATGAAATCTATTCACTTAAGAGGCGGTTTCTTGAAATTTTATTTACATTGTTCATGTGCCTAACTTTTATTTTTTAAGAACAGTTAATACAAGAGTAAACTTCACGACAGTTTACCTTTGAATTGCAGCAAAATCCCATGTTTGCTTAAGAGCACGTTAGTGGAAACAATGATTTCATGACATGAACGGATTTCATAAGCACCGTGGCACAGTTATCCAAATGTCACCTGGCCAGGTGTTGGAAGACAGACATTAGAAGGTGAAGTGAATGAGCCCTTGATCCAGGTGGAAGGCTCAGGGTGGAGACTGAGCACCACACTGAAATAGTTGGGCTTCGTCCCATAGTTACCGCTTCCCTGGGTTCACGCTGGGGCGATTTTAGAGTAATTGGAAGGATGGGGGCAGCCTGGAGCTGGGCTCCTCCTGCCAGGGGGCCACGTGGCCCTGGGGTCCCGTGGTGGTGTGGCCCAACCAGGGTTTGGGGCAGGCTGGGGTGGAGGTGGGGCAGGCTTCAGGGGCAGAATCTCCGCACAGCTTGTTGCCTCATCTGTGGGAGGATGATGAAGGGGAGGAATCAGAAGAGGCCCTTCCTTCAGCCTCGCTCCAGTAAGGAAACTTGGGACGGTGCTTAAAGGAACTTTATATAATAGAAAAACAGAATTATTTCATCCCCAAATAAGTTACTAAGGGGAGAGAAACCATGGGGTTATCTCTCATTATAGTTTAATTAGAACAGAATTAAAAAATAAAATTAATAAGATGAATTGCCAATTTTAATTGAAAAGACAGTATTCGTGGAATTGTCTTTATCTGACTCATTCTGTTAGAATTTTACAGCATCACCAAACCATAGGGTGGTGGAACCTAAACAAATGAGGGTTAGATTGTTGAGTTCTTTTCTCTCTGAAGTCCTCCTTTGAAGTGTCTGTGTGGGGTGAGGTCGGGGAGGGGGCAGGGGGGAGCTCGGGGGCTGGAGGAAAGAAGGGGATTTGACTCCTGTCTGTTCAGCCCACGTTTGGGCGTTCTGAGTGCAGTTAAGGCACAGTCTGTGTCTGGGAAGCAAGCCCGTAATGTTTTGATGGGAAGCACCCCAGAGTATTTCTGTCACACGAAAGGGTGGTTTCTTTTGTGCAAACCAGTAACTCTACCGAAGTCTTCATCTGAGCAGGACCCAGTGTGTTAGGAATGAGTGAACAGGGGGCCGCTCCCTCTGAGTTTTATCCCAAATGTCTGGCTCTGTGAGCTGTGAGGGCAGGAGTGGAAAGACCCCCTGCGGGAACCTCTGATGTGCGTGGGGGTCTCGAGTAGGGATGCCTGAGAGGCGGGGGGCCGGGAGCGGGTGTTGATAAACAGCCTGGAAGTGTGAGCGGTTAATGGGGCAGAGACAGCGGGGCAGGCCCCAGGGGCAGGGGGCAGGGAGCCGGTGATGTTCAAAGTACGCAGTTAAAATAGAAAGGGTACCAGCGCTGCGCTTCGTGTCCAACAGGAACGGTGTTTTGAGAGCACGGAATCATTCCTTTTCATTGTTCCCCTTTACCGTGAGGGCAGCCAAGAGGATGGCCACCCCCAGGAGGAAGGGCCTTCACGTCCAAGTCTGGGGGCTGAACAGAGCTGTCCCACCAGCACAGGTGACTGGACTTGGGCCAGGACGTGCGTCGTGGATGTGAGGGCCGAGGTCAGGGTGGGTAGGACGTCCCTCTCGACAACAGGGCAGAAGCAGCTGGACTCTGGGGGGGGACGCCCTCCCTGACGCGTGACCCCTGATGGGGTCAGGCTGGCTGCCTGAAAACAGCACGTGCGGGTGTGCTTGTGTTTACTTTTAACTTCCAGTTTTCTTGGCCTGGAAACCCTGAAGCTCTGACCAAACAGTTACTTTCGAGGAGATTGTGTTAACCTGAAAGACACTGTTTTCGACCCAAAACGAGTCTGTTGTTTGGAATTGGAAATCTAAGCGTCTTCCTTCCACCAAAGCTCCCCACATCAGTGGGACTGGGGGTCCAGACAGGAGGACCCCCCCCCCCCACCCAGTTACAGGAAATAAAAGTCTAAGAGTCTTCAGGCCTCAGTCTGTGACTCTGTGCACAGGCATTGATACAAAATATCCAAACTGGTTTTTGGTTTTGGCGGTGAGATCATGGGTGATTTTTGTGTGTTTGTTTTTACATTTTTTTTAAGTTTGTGTTTGAATTAGGTGAAAATTTTATGAGCATGTATAGCTTTTTATTTTCCAAAACAAGACAAAACAAAGCAAAGCAAACTCATAGGCTATTTCCACTTGAACAAATGGGAGAGAGACAGCATCACCGCTTCACTGGTCCTGTCCTGGTCCTCCCTGTGGGAGGGGCTCTGGCTGTGCTCCAGACCCGTCTTGACCAGAGGCTTCTGTGAGCTGGGGCTGGTGCCTGAGGAGCCGCTCAGGCTCAGGGCCACGGGCCCTCCGTGACCCCAAACCCCTCCACGACTTTCCTTGGAGCCAGAGGGGCCTTTTCCTACGGTCTTCGGGGCTCCTGACTACCCGAGAGGAAAAGGAAACTCTCACTTTGAGCACCTGATGCCCTGCTCTGCCCCCCGTCCCCGAGGCGGCCCTGCCACGGTCTCTGGTCTCTCTCCGGACAGCTTGGTGTTCCAGTTACAGCAAACAATGAACAAACAGCTCCTCGGCCCAGCGGGACCCTGGTCCTGGGTGGTGGGAGGGTGATGGCCCCTCTCTTGTCGTCGTTTCTGAGGACACGCTACCGTCCCACTCAGCTGTTTCTATCTACTGAAGTGCAACAGGATTTTATAGGTCTCTGAGTATATCTGCATACGCTGAAGAAAAAGTAATTTGATAAAACACTTAGAAATTCTGTGTAATGCAATTTTTCTAAGCATTCAGGCCATTAATTTTGTCCATAAATATAATAGCTGCTGCAGAATATTTTTGCTCTCTCTTGCTAGGCATGATTAATTTATTAACTTTTCAGGGTTTAGTCATATCTTTGGCATTAAAAATTAGGCTCAGACTCTCTCCCAAAAGAGGTAACATAACATGGTGGGGAGATGAAATTTACCCGTCTTGGGCAATTATCCGATGCTGTCCTGGAGCATCAGCTCAGAGCAGGGGTGAACTCTCAGAGTCAGGTCTCCCTCTGCGTTAATTTGCGGTGAAGCTGCAGCTGAGGCCCTGCCATGCCGCCCACTGAGCCTCCGGCCCCAGGACCACATGTCCTGCCCTCGGGGCCGGGGAACTGCAGGACGTTCACGGGCAGCCTCCAGTGTCTGCTCTTTTGAGACTTTTTATATTCCTTTTCCATTTTTCTCTTAATTTTTGTAAAAAGCGAACCCATCTTTGGGGGAATAGGAACCTCTACAGGCTGCTGTTCTCCAGTCTCTGGGTGTCTCTGAGGCCTTTGACAGCCGCGTCCTGCAAGTGCTCACACCTTAGCTTTTCCTGTGGGTCCACCTCTGGGTGGATGGAGAGCAGGAGCGAGGTCCGCCTCACACAGAGTATCGTCCTGTGTGTGGACCACGAAAACAGTGGACCTGAGCAGTTCCTATGTGTTAGAAGAGATCCCATTACCAGGTCGGTGTCACGTTCCTCATTTCTGGACCATGCACAGCTTCCCCTCTGTTTCCTTTTAAAAGAATCGTTTTGTTTACAGTGTGAAATGTGCCCTTTGTGAATAAGATGGAGAAGAAAGAAAACCGTTTTTCCTGAAGGACCCAAGAAGGCAAGAATTTCAAACAAAGGTGTTTTGAAGTAAAGGTTTCCTAGGAGACTGTGGGTTCATTATGGGATGTTTGGAACCAGGGAGCGGGGGCAGTGCAGGGAGACCAAGGGCAGAGTGCAGCCGTCCTCGGCAGCCTGTCCTCCTCTCCTCGCCGCCCCCTTGCCCCCAAGGTCTGCTAAGCATGCCTCTGGGAGGGGCGCTGAGGTGTATTTTTAGGGTGTGCTTTCCTCAGAGCAGCCAACTGTCCGACCGTCTCAGTCGGGTTCACAGACAGCGAGCTTTTCTCTGCGTGTCCTGTCTGGAGCAGCCCTCCCGGCACCCTGGAGAAAACCCGAGGGACGCTCGGGCCAGGCCTCTTCTAGGGGCATTTCGCTTAGAATCTGAGACCAGAGATGCGACCGAGCCCCTCTTCCTTGGATTTAAGAAGCTCTCTGTGATCCGATTAAGTTGGTTTTCGTATTTATTTCCGTCAATGCCATGGGACTGTCATCATGCAGGCACTAAAGGGCCCCTCGATTCTGAGAAGGTGCCTCTTTTCTCTGCCGAGCTTTCGTGGAACACGGAGGTTTATGGCCCTTTTACATACAATCTATGGCTCACGCCAGCGCAGAAATGTCGCCAGGAAGACCTCGTCAGAACTTCAGCTTTCCCCTCTTTGGAGCTATTCTTTATTTGCTCAGAATAAACAACAAAATTAGGAGTGTGTGTGTGTGTGTTTAAGTGTGCGCTATAGGCCTGGGTGTCTGTGCAGCCGCTGGCCCCTGTGGCTCTCTGGCCCTTGAAAATGGCTGGTCTAAGTTGAGATGTGCTGTAGGCATAGATCACCCACTGGATTTCAAAGACTAAGCACGAAAAAATTGTAAAATATCTCAGTTGTTTGCAATTGATTATATGTTGCAATAATAATATTGATATTTTGGATACATTGGGTTAAATAAAACAGTATTAAAATTAATTTACCTGTTTCTTTCTACCATACAGCTGTGGCTCCCTTTCTACTTCCCTTGGACAGCACTGGTGTGGGTAATACACCCATGGCCTAAAAGCCAGGATTTCGAGGGGCTGTGTATCTGGCATTCCCTCTGCAGGCAACTAATGCTTGACTACGTGATCATTTTGGGTTCAATGAGTCTCTTGGACTCAATATGTCTTTTTTACATGTTATGTATTGCATGTTAGCTAGATGTTCTTAACTGTTTTTTAAGAGACAACAAAGTGTTAACTATAAAGAATGTGGAAGGAGACTCTATAAGTTTGCTGCATACTTAGGACACGCACAGACGTAGGATGACCACAAAGGCCCCCCGGCCCCTGAAGGCTGCGTGACTGCAGCAGGGAAGGGCCCCTGCGCTCTCCCCGCCCTGGGTTTCTGCTGTGTGTCTGTGTGCCCTGCGCCTTCCGTCTGGGACCCTGGCTTCCCCTCGCCACATCCGGACGCTGGCTGCAGAGGGAGCCTCCGTCTGTGTCGCTTGGTGGGCGCCTTACACAGAAGGCTCTGCAGCCGCCTCTGTTCCCCAGCTCAGTCTGCCCCACGCCGCTCTCTGAGCCCAGGGGGCTTCTCCACGCCAGTGGAGGTGGGCCCCCTCCGCTCCCAACCCGGACGACGTAGAGGAAGCCACTCTGCTCCCCTTTTGCATCTCTTATCCGCCCTGAGCTACTGTCGCACAAGCAGCCTCGGGCCCCATCCTGGCCGGTTCCGAAGAAAGACCAGGCTCTGGCGTGCTTTTCTGCTTTGCTGTTAAATCTCCCCCTCCTCCATCAAGGTCACAAACAGTTGATTGAAACGTTTATCCCCAACCCAGTTCTCTCCCTAGAGGGGGATTTCTCCACTTCCTTACGCCGGCCCACTCCAGTCTCCACAGTGCGCAGGAATGTATGTGGAATGTTTGTTTTAGAATATTTTCTGAATATTTCTTGGCTCAAATCAATATTTGGTATATGAATCTTAGAAATACTAACCCAAGAGGGAGAGGGGTAAGTTACAGGAAAGAATGTGCTTTTCAAATACAAGAAAGAAAGCAGGTGGCTGGGCCACCAGGGTCCGTCTGCTCTCATTAGGATTGCTCAGGAAGACTTCGTGTTTGTGATATTTTAAATTCCTTTTCTTTGGGGGGTGGGCGGGGGCAACTGAAATTTCTGGATTGCTTCTGGACAGCTCAAGAGACAAATGGAGACAAACTCCAGGGAGAAGTGGACGGGGCTGACTCGTGGTTACTCCCCACATTGGAGGGTGCAAGGTGTGTGTCCTTGGGTCAGGACCCCACTGCTGGTTGTGGGGTCCTGACCATCTTTTAAAGAGGTTTGCCGTGCTCGTCAATGGGTGCTTAACGAATGGTGACTGACTGCGTGAATAATTGAAGGCAAGGCGATGTGTTTATTCGCTCGAGTTGGTTCAGCTGTGAAATTTAATCACTAACAGTAATCACAGTATTGAACCAGAATCACTAACATTGGTTTTCTGCTGCTCCAGGAATCCTCCAGTTTCCTAAGAAATGTCAGAAAGTCCTTCAAACTTAAGTTTAATCCCTTTTAATAAAAATAAGCCCAGATGGCGTAATTTATGGAGAGAGGGGCTATATTAGTGCTTTAAGCATGGGCTCAACGTATTAAACTGTTTTTACTCTGGGGAAGTCACAATTTTTCTTTTTTGGAGTAAGATTTGACTGAACATAGTCTGATTTTCTGAAGCAGCAAATGAACCAGTTCTTAATTCTGAATGTTCTCTGGGGCAAAAATGGTAAAACACAAAAATTCCCCAAATTTATTGGAACAGCATCTCCACGTGCCCACCCAGATGCCTCACGGTTTGTGCCCAAGAGCAGCAGAGATGGGCTGAGTCCCTCTCCCAGGTGTGACCTCTGGCTGCATTAACAAGAGGGGGAGGTGGGGTCTGGCTGACACCTGGCCCGGGGACTGGCTCCCTGGAAAGCCACCCCTGGCTCGCCCTGTGCTGTCCCCGGTGGCCCTGGAGCTCCTGGTCAGGCCAAGATTGCTCTTGCCCAGAAGCAGACGGTGACCCGTCTCACTTCACGCCCATCCCAAGTCCCAGTCCCTCGGGAGCTTCTGTCTGTTCAGAGCCGATCCAAGCTTCCAACGAGCTGGTGGAAACGCCAGGGCAGAGCCCGTCTGCAGGGGGCCAGGTCGGAGAGCCGGCCCTCCGAGGAGGCCGTGAGGACCGGCCCCGGCCATGCCGGGGGGCAGGTTCCTACTCTTCTCCGCCGTGGTCGCACTGAGCGTGGCTGGGCTTGCTGACCGGCCCACGCACAAAGAGGACACAGCAGCCCTCCCGGGTCTCGGCTCTGGGGAAGGGCTGGGCTGCCAGGTAGGCAGGCCTTACAGATCTGCCCTGGCCTTGGCCTTGGTCTGTCCTCAGCTCAGAATCTCCATCCTCAATCTGCACCTCGCCAGCCGCCCTCTGCCCGCTGTGCTCCTTTCCCGCCCCCTCAGTGGGCCAGGATGTGCCTGTCCCACTGTCCAGACCGTCCCCTCCCTCATGCAGAGGACCCTTCCGGCCCCGAAATCCATCATCTTCTCTTCTTGCTTTATTTTCTCCACCTGACAATTTAGCTACGTGTTTCTCTCCCGTCATATCATGAGGATTTATCAATTCCGGTTACTGCTGGACCTCCGTGTCCAGCTTGGTGCCCGACACATAATAGACGCTAAATCCTTTCAATCACGATGACGTAAATACTAAATAAGTGTTGATGGGAGAATCCGTTTGGAAAGCATGGACGTATCGGTCAGGGCTGTTTTTAGCTCTTGAGCTCTTGGATTGCACAAACCCGCCATTCTACTTCAGGTCCGCCCTCAGACGGGCGTCTGGGAGTCTCTGCCCGCGAGGTGGGCCAGGCACACCACTTTTCCTCTGGGTTCTGGGTCCCACCCAGCAGGGGTCTCAGCACCCCCGCCTGGAAGACCCCTTTATTCTTGTGCCCGGGGTCAAGCGTGCGGGCTGCCCTGAGGGGGCTCCTCGGCCACAAAGTCTGGCATCCTGCCGGGACCGCCAGGGCAGGTCCCTCTCCCCTCAGCACCAGATCTCCTGGAGGTCCTGGCCTCTTTTTCTGCCTCTGCTCTTAATTGAGCTGATCTGTTACCAAGCTTCAAAGGGCAGGGAAGTCCCTCCCTCCCAGGGGACCAGGGCAGACTCCCTGGTCCCTGCCTCATACCTTTGTTTCCTTGATTGAAGTATAATCTGCATAAGTAAAACACACAGATCTGAAGAGTTCAGCTGAATGAGTTTGGACAAACACATACACCTGTGTAGCCTCCACTCCAGTCAAGACCCCCTCCCCCTCCCAGAACCCCCGGCCCTTGCAGGCCCCCCGACTCCCGTTTCTATCACCAGGGCCCAGTTTTACTCATTCTACAATGTAATACTCGTGGGGTACACTGTAGGTGTTTTGAGTTTCAATAGTTCTTTTTATTGCAAAGTAGTGCTCTGTTGTACGGACGTACCTCAATTTGTCTATAAATAACTTCGAGTTATTTCCAGCTTTTTGCTAATTATGAACAGAGCTGCTATGAACTTTCTTTATCAGGATTTGAGAGGACAGAGGTCTCCATTTCTACTGGACAAATGGGAGAAGAATGGCTGGTTCATAGATCAGGTGCATGATTGATTGAATAAGACAGTGCTGGGCTGCCTTCCCAGGTGCGGCGTCATTATTTCCCTTTTTCCCTGGGAATGTGTAACACTCACTGTGCCCGTCTTCCTAACCTCAGCCGTGGCAGTGAGTGTGAAGCCTTGTCTCCTGATGGTTTTAATTTGCGTTTCCATGATGACCGGTGAGACTGAGCATGTTTTCATGTGCTTATTTTCTTTTGTGAAGTGTCTGTTCGAGTCTTTTGCCCATTTTTAAGAACTGGGTTGCTTACTGTATATTATTTTATTTTTCAGGGGATGAGCTTCATGTTCTATCGAGGTATAACTGATGTATAACGTCATGTTAGTTTCGGGTGCACACGCGATGATTCATTATTTGTGAACTCCGGCAGGATCGCCAGTGTCCAGTTACTACCCAGCTGCTCACTTTCTCGTTCCTGAGGTGAGGCCAGTTCTCTGGCAGCTCTGTGTGTTGCTGGTACTTTCCTCCGTTTTATGACTTTTCCTAACCGTCCGCCTGTCTTTTTCTGCAGCCTTGGCTCGGAATTCCCATGTGATTACCCTGATTCCAGCCACGCAGGATGGAAATCACTCAGGTGGGAGACTCTGTCCTCCCCAGCGGGGATCCTGAGAGGTGCCACGTGGGCCGGGGTGTGAGTGCGTGTGAGTGTGTAATGATGGGTGTGAGCGTGTGAATGACTGTGTGAGTGTGTACTCGTACACACACGAACGTGCGCAAGCTGAGGCCGGGCCCCCCTTGCAGCATTGCTGCGATTCCAGGGATGCTGGTGAGTCATGTGTGAAGGGAGGCTGCGTGCCTGGTGCAGCCCGGGAGCCTGCTTCACCTCCCGTGTCACTGCTGGTCGTGTTCTCACCTCTGTCAGGTTGGCATTTGTCCTGGGTGGGAGTCCACACGCAGCCTCAGCCCCCTGGACTTGGCGGGAAGGCACTGGCCTCGGGTGTGGACGGAAACTCTTTGGCTTGGACACCTGTCAAATGATCTTTCAAACACAGGTGCACATCGTCACGGCTAACAAATGCAAAGTAATTTTTTAAATCCCTTAATTCACAGTGACTTTGGAAATCATGAATGTTCTGCTAAGGATACAAGTCCTATTATGTGTGTGTGGAGATACAATGGGGGACACTGAAAAGTGGTTAACCCATATTCTCAACATGTGGGTGCCCATCGCACCCCCGCACCGCACCCCACAGGTTGAAGTTCCGGGAACCTGGCCCGCCTCCCTCTGGTTGATTCAAATGAGGCGGGGAGGGGAGGGGGCGGAGACGGGAGCGCTCACAATCCAGCGGCCTTGCCGGCTGTCCCGAGCCGGCGGCCCCTCCCTCGTCAGGGCCCCAGGAGCGCAGCCCACGGTCATCCCCCAGGAGGAAGGGCCGGCAGGGGCCTGACGCTGGGCCTGCTGCCCCGCCTCAGAGGACGGAGCAAAGCCCCTCACGCAGGCCTTTTGGGTAAAGAGGTGATGCGGGAGGACTGGTCCCAGTCCTTCCTCCGCGGCCCTGAGCCCCACTCTGCCTCGGTAACAGCACCAAACACGTTTCCGGGCCCTTAAAGCAGACCCGCCGGAGGCGGCCGCCCTGCCAGGGCCTTGGGCAGCCCTCGGCGGCACCCAGAGCGGGGCGCCGTCTTTGACGCACAGCTGGTGAGTCTTCCTGAGTGTTCGGGCCCAGGTAATGGCCCCCCGGTCAACACAGAGCACCCCGACCGCTGCCCCTCAGCCCCGCTCAGCTGGCGGCTCGGGCCCACGTACGGAGGGGCCCCCGCGGCTGGAGGAGGGGGGCCCTGGCCCTGGGCAGCGCCCCGCCCTTAGAGACACGGCCCTCTTGGGTGACCAGCTTGGCCGAGGAGCTCCGCGGCCCGCAGCCAAGTCTGGATGGGGCTGGGGGGCTGCGGGCGAGTGCTGGCGGCCTCTCGCGCTCGTGGGCCTCAGGGCGACCACCTGTGCGGGCAGAGCCCCCCAGCGCACGCCCACGCTGCTCCGTCCATCTGCCGGGTGTGCAGATCCCCGCCCCGCGCCGACCCAAGAAGGCCTGCCGCGCCCCGGGGCTGCCACAGACCCCCTCGCCGCGCCTGCGGGACCTGTAGGTTTCCCAGCTGCACTTGTACATCCCCGGGGGCCGGGGGTGGAGGGCGGGGAGAGCGAGCCACCCACTCGCCGGCTTTGACCCTGCCTCCAATCACAGGCTGGGCCTCGGGCGCTTCCAGGGCCCCCCAGCGGCTGCCCTCTCCCTGGGTCTTCCTTTCCCTGCTCAGGCGCCCTTGTGACGCCAGAACGCGGGACCCGCACAGCTTCCCCTCCAGGAGCACCTGCCGCCTGTCCCTCCTCGTGTGCAGGGCGGGCTCCCTGGCCATCTTGCCCAGCAAGGAGGCGGAGACCTGGCTGGGGAGCAAAGGGCTGGAGTGTTCGTGCCGGCACCTGAGTACACACACGGGACACGTGTGCCCCACACATGCACTACAAACCTCCGGCTTGCTGTCTTAAATGAAGACGATTTTCTTTCCTAACTTATGACAAATCACATCTAGTTAGTGGCTTGACTTAGGCAGGCTGGCTGAAAGGGGTAACTGCAAGTAACTGAGAAACCGGAAAATTGTTAGTGCCTTTAACAAATGGAATTTTTTTTCTCACCAAATACTAAGCTAAGGCTTTGTTTCAGGGGTTCAGTGATAACCGTTAACAGCGATTGTTTTGGTCTCGTACTCATGCCTGTTGCTGCATGGCTACGGAACGGCTGCCCCAGCTCCAGCCATCACATCCGTTCAAGGTGGTTGTGTTGGTTTCTGGCTGTGCCCCTCTGGGCTCCTTAAGAGAAAAGAAACATGTTCTAAGTGCCAAGCACTGTGCTTACAAGCATTATCTCATTTAATCCTATGGTAATTCTATAAGGCAGGTGTTACTGTTATTCCCATTTTAGACACAAAGAAACAGAAGCTGAAAGAGAATAAGGGCTGGTAAGTGGCAGAGTGTGGACAGGGGCCCAGTCCTCTCGATGCAGCCTTTTCCTTCAGCATACGGTAGAGCTAAGTTTGCTCCAGTGGAAACACAGAGCAAGTGTTTCAGAAGCTCTTTAAAAAGTAGAAGCCCCTTCTGGCTGGAGCAAGGAGCAGGGAGCTGGTGAGCGAGGGTCGGGCATGACCGGGGCCCCCGGGGGAGGGAGGATGTGTGTTCCACCGGCACCTCCTCCTCCTCCTCCTTCTGCCCAGGACGGTGACTGAATGGCCCTTGAGGCTCCAGCCGGAAGGCATCTCCCCGCCCCGGTGATCTCTCGCTGCTGGGGAAGAGCCCGCCAATTAACCTCACAGCCCAGAGTCCATGCCACCGCAGCCTGGAGACGGGAGCGCCTTACACCACAGGCGGAGGCAGGGAAGGCCGGGGCTGGCCAGTCAGCACTGGCTCAGTGTTCTAAACGTGGAAAGAGAAATCTTGGAAGTTATGATCTCTGGAATGAGTCAGTTTTCAGCAAAATTCTGGAGTAGACTTTTAAACAGATTTAAGTTGAGACAAAATAAACCAATTTTCTTTCCTGAGCACAGCCGTCTGGGTGTAAGACATCCATGGGGGTGCATTGATGGATGAATGTACCCGCGGAACCAGGGGCACTCCCATGGAAGTTCCGTACTGGTCCAGTTCTCTTTAACACTTTTTAATCAATAATTTCAGGGAAGATGTAGACAGGGTGCCTTAGAAATGACAGAACGCAAATCTGCGAGGGATAGTTTATGAGCTGGATACAAAGCAAAATTTCAAAACACGTGAAAGACAGGTGTCTGGGGGCTTAAATAAATAAAACGGAACCTGATAGGATTCATGTAACATCTATAACTTAGATTCAAAGACTGAGCTGAGATGCGTGGGCTCGGGGGTCCTGGTCCATTGCGGGGCTGAATGCAGTGGGCGGAGTCGACCACAGACCACGGGAGCAAAGGCGGTTCCCTGATGTCCGACACAACACCGTCGCAAAGTTGGGCGGCGTCCTAGTCGGAGCCTGTCCTCTGTCCCGAGAGCTCTGGGAAGTGTCTGGGCCCCCGGCTCCTGGTCTGACAGGCTCCTCACACACTAAGTCACCCTTTCCGGATTGAACATTCACTTGCTTGCTGCAGACCTTTGACTACTTTCCAGAGTTCCAACAAGGTTGGAACGAACAGAGTCTGGTACATACTCAGCACTTGGTAAATATTTGGTATTATTATTCTTCCTGACAGATTTGTGTAGTTTCCGAGCCTAAGGCTTTCTGAATGACCTCTGCCCGTCTCCTGGGCAGTGCGGCCGAGTGGGCAGGTGGTGGACCTGGAGCCCAGGAGCCCATCTGGGCCCACCTCAGCCATAGGAGCTGTGTGTCTCTGGGCAAATCCCTTCACCTCTCTGGGATTTCATTTCCTCATCCACTGGGTGGAATAAAATTTGTTTTTCTTTTTATCTGTCAAACTGATGGAATGAGCAGGTAGCATCGTGTCAAAGTGCTTTCAGCATAGAATAGCTTTAAATTATCGCCTTTACATGGTGCCTTCTGCAAAATAGGAAAGCCTGCTGATGTTACCACAGCCGACACTGCACAGCGGTGGGGACCCCTTGCCGCAACTCAGGGCTTCCTTTCTGCCCACGACCCCCCCCAGCCGCCCCGACACGGGTGCTTGAGAGGGGGAACTGGCGGCCCTTAAGACGCATCATACAGTTGACGTATCTCACTCATCAGCCTTTGCGCTTAAAAGTCAGGCAATACACTCAAGATGGTACTAATGAATTTTCTGTCTCGAGTGATTTTTCTCAGACAGACACCAAGGGAAAACAATCAAAGAAAAACCCAATAAAACAGATTATAAAGATACAAGGTGGGGATTGTGAGTCCAGGACCTGGACCTCCAGCTGTTCCTAAGGCTGCCTGGACCGAGGACCCCCGCGCGTTTGATTCGGGCGTGCGTCTTTCGGAGAGATCGCGTTTCCTCTGAACGAAACAACAAAGGACGCAGCCGAGCTGCCAGCACACAATGATCTGCCAACGCGTGCCCAGGAGAGTGGCTCCCCCCTCGCCATGCTCGTGGCAGCGGCCCGAGGGCTGTGATGGGACCTGCAACATCAAAGCGGGGGCAACGTGCTTGTGCCAGAGCCAGGGTCACAGCCTCACCCTCTGCTCAGTGGGGATTAAACCTGAAAGAGCCTTGGAAACGTGGTGAACGTAAATAGTATCCACCTGGCAACACTGTTCACACCTTTACTTCTGCTTCTGGGAGTCCTGTTCTTCCCTTGAGTCATCGCTTCATGCATTCATCCAACAATTATTTATTAGATCTTTAATGCTGCTGAGCAGTGTTCTAAGTCCCCAGCATCTTGTGGAAAACCAGACAAGGGACTGATAAACAAGTGAGTAACAGCGTAACTTCAGAATGTCATAGTGTTAATATTGTTAAACGTCCATACTGCCTAAAGCAATCTACAGATCCAACGCACTCCCTATCCAAATTCCAATGGCATATTTCACAGAGACCAAGCAACCCTAAAATCTGTATGGAATCGGGCTTCCCTGGTGGCCCAGTGGTTGAGAGTCCGCCTGCCGATGCAGGGGACACGGGTTCGTGCCCCGGTCCGGGAGGATCCCACATGCCGCGGAGCGGCTGGGCCCGTGAGCCATGGCCGCTGAGCCTGCGCGTCCGGAGCCTGTGCGTCCGGAGCCTGGAGAGGCCACAACAGTGAGAGGCCCGCGTACCGCAAACAAACAAACAAACAAACAAAAAAACCAGAAAAATCAGTGTTTAAAGTATGCGTAGTCCTGCGGGCAGGGTCCACATCCAGCCCTGGCACCTGGGGAAGACGAAATAGGTACCATTTACGGGAAGTGGGAGGGGCTGATGATAAAGCCAATGGAGGCCAGACCCAGCGGAGTCCGCACAGGGCCCGCAGCCTCCGGGCTGCAGGAGGCCGGGTGAGAGGCTGGGGGGTGTGCACATCCCGATATGGAGTCTGTGAGTCCATCTGAGTCCCCTCTAGTGCCTTCATGGGGCTTTTTGGGGAAGCCTCATCCCAGGCACACAGAGGCTGTGACCCGGCTTTCCAAGGAGGGTCCCCAGTTCCTCTTCTGGGGCCCATGAGCGAGCGGTGTGTCCTGTCCGCTGAGGCGCACGCAGGCATTCAACACGCATTTTACCCAGGTTTGTGTGTTTCACCACAGCTCAGAGTGGAAATGCTTGGCATATTCACAATTCCAGCCTTTCCTTGGAAGGAGGTGAACATTATCTTATCTGAGAAAAGGCTCTGTTATTCTTCCTGAGATTGATGATTCTTCATTAGCTCTATAACTTTCACAAGTATTTCACATTTTCCTAGAAAACGCATCAGTGTTATTTATAATTGACAACCTCCCCTTGGATGATTTAAGATGTACTCCTACCAAAGACATGAGTCCAGATATTAAATATTATTCAATGTCAATTACACTGCGATTATTCTGGAAGCTTTTCTTTACATTCAATTTTCATTCATTTTGCTCGACTGTAATTTAAATAAGGGATTTCCTTTATTGGGTTAAACGTGTCCCAGTGCTTTAGCCAATAGCTGTGCAGAGCACACAGCTTCGAGCATCTTCTGAGATCTGGGGCCAAACTAAAATAAAGTGTGTTGTGTCTCCAGACTGGAGGAGAATCTATTATAATTCTTTTTTATAAAATAAATTTATTTATTTGTTTATTTTGGGCTGTGTTGGGTCTTCGTTCCTGTGCGAGGGCTTTCTCTAGTTGCAGCAAGCGGGGGCCACTCTTCGTTGTGGTGCGCGGGCCTTTCACTGTCGCGGCCTCTCTTGTTGCGGGGCACAGGCTTCAGACGCGCAGGTTCAGTAGTTGTGGCTCACCGGCCTAGTTCCTCCGCGGCATGAGGGATCTTCCCGGACCAGGGCTCGAACCCGTGTCCCCTGTACTGGCAGGCAGATTCTCAACCACTGCGCCACCAGGGAAGCCCCTATTATAATTCTTTTGAAGACTGTGAACAAAAACATAGGCAATGGCAGGATTATTTTTAATACCTGAAAGCATTTGCAATATTTCTGTCACAGTGCTATGGAAACTGCAGTGGGCAACAAGGAGACGCCTCGCTCGAGTGCAAGGGTCCTTCCTGCAGAGCTGAGGCAACGCTGACTTATTTCTTTAACTGGATGGCCCACTCCATCAGTTTGAGAAATTCACATTCAGGTAATCACTCAAGCCCCCACCTGACTGGACTGAGGGAAGCCCAGAGACTGGTCTTGGACTCCATTCCATGTCACCTGCGAATCCCCACCCCAAGGGGCAGGCTCTGTTTCCAAGGCCCCGCATCCCACAGAGGCAGTTGCCCTGGGAGGACCCAGCCTGCCAGGGGTCTGGGCTCAACCTCTTTTATACCTGGGGTAGCAGCGACCGCCGTCAGGCATTCCAGGGCCAGTTCCCGCCCGCAGGCCACCTTCAGCCAGCGGGGCTGCCCAGGGGGCACCTCCTGGAATCACCCTCACACTCGGGCCATGGTCCCCAGGCTCCATCAGTTTGAGCAGCCGGGTCCTGTGTCCTCCGAGCTGTCTCCTCCTTGGGCAGATGCTCTCTATTCCTTCATCCTAAATTCACGGACAAGGCCTCTGGATCCTTTTCCCTCCTGTCATTAACATCTGGTCCCCAGAATTGGAAACAATCCTGCCGATGGGGTCCGACAACCTGAGGTGCGGTGAGATGATTCCTGCCCCGTCACATCCCCTCACGTATCCTAAGATTCCATCACCTCCCCAGGCGGCCACGCTGACACTCATGTTGGCCCATTGTGCTGTGGGCGCCTGAGTTCCCAAGGTCTCCTCATACGAACGGCTAAGCCAGGCTTCTCCATCATGGACGGATACAACCGGCTGACTGAACACGTGCAAGTTTAACTGAGTGATAGAAACCTGTGCTTGCAATGCTTCCGCTATTCAGATCACACCCTGAAGTTCCTTTATGCTGCAGCTCACCTCCTGTGGCTGCTTCAGCCAGAAACTGCCACCTGGGGGTCTGGGGGCCAGTGGGGCCACACTCACTTTGTTTGGCTAATAGGGTGTTTTTCTGAGAACTGATGCCGACCGTTGAACACAGGAGAACACACCTAAAAAGCGGTCCCCCAACTTCTCTGGAAAAGCAGAAAGGTGGGGCGGGGCTGGGCTGCCACGTCCACCTTTGCAAGGCCCAGCACAGCCCCCCAGGCCCTGCACAGCCACCCTGGCCCTGCCACGCAGCCCTCCCGGCATCTGGGGCCCCCTGGCCTGCAGCCCACTTGTGCTACGGGAGTGGGTGAAGGCAGGGGCCCAAGGTGAGAAAGGTGAGGTTCGGTGGCCCCGTGTTTGCCCTTTGTGGCTCTGGTTGTGTGTAACAAGGGAAGCCGAGTGCAGGGGTGGTTCCCTCTGCCCAGCACGCCACAGGTCCTGGAACCCTTTCCTCTCCTTCTGGGTGACCCCTGAGGTGCCGCCAGGCTTCAGATGGTCCCCCCCTGCGGCCAGCACACATTGGTCCAGAAAGCGACCACCTGGGCCAAGCTGGGTGGCAGGGCTTTAAAACGTCCAGCCCACCACGGTGTCAGATGAGCGTCTTTTGTCAGTGGCTGAAGCCATGAACGAAATGCTCCTGGAGTTTGACCATGTTTCCTGTCATGTGGGTTGGGAGGTAGCGGCAGCTGGTACAAGAGAGGGAAGGAGACCACCCACCCCGGGGCCCACCTGCAGTGCCCTGGCCCAGCTCTTAGCCTGGGGTCCTGATTCCCATCACCTCTTCGGTTCCTTTTAAAACCTTGCTAGAGCTGGTTTCTGCTGCTTGAAACCCAAAGCAGCCAGGGCACGTCACCCTAGACAGCCCCTGCTCTCTGCCACCCCTCCCAGCTTCCCCGAGTCCTGTGTCCATGCCACCTGCTTTTGGATCAAGCATTCTGGGTCCTTTGTTATTCTGAGTGCGGGTCAAAGGGTGGAAGGAGGGCCATGTGTGGCCCCTAAGGGGAGGCCTGGCCCAAGGTCTGGGTCCCCGGGCAGCACGGGAGAGATGCCTCCGTCTCTCACTGGCAGTGCTGATGTGAATAACCGTGCACAATCCGCATTAGGAGAACCCGGAAGGCAGGTGGGGCAAGTCTCCTGCGGCCGTCAGAGGTCAGGAGCAAAGTTTCCATGAACTGGCAGCCTCACTTCGTGGACCAAGGGTGTGACTCAGTACACCCGGAACACAGACGTTAAGATGTGCATTCAAATCGCCACTAGGCGAGGATTTGGAGGCTGTGTTTTCATTAATTCACAAATATTTATTGAACACCTACTATGTGTCAGGCATTGCCCTAGGCACTGGGGATATTACAGTGTAAAAATATGTGGCTTGCAGGGAGCTGGTATCATAGTGGACTGTGACCTTTTCCACGCATTCGGTTCTGGAGACAAAAACATTAACAAAATCCAGCCACAATGATTTCATAACTCTGAGCCTCACCTTCCTCACATGCAAAATGGGGTTAAAATAATTACCCGACAGGGCCGTTTAGAGGATTAAATAAAAAGATGCATGTTCGTGGCATTGAAGCCTCAACAACTATTACTTTCTTCCTGGAAAGTCAAAAAAGCTACACTTAGCTTCACAAACCGCAAGACAGCCAGACCGACCAGGAGTAGGGCCCTCGCGCCCTTCTGTTGTAGCCCCCTTTCAGAGATGTGCACGGTCCAGCGTCCTGCCCTGGACCAGGCTGCGCCGACCTCGGACTGGGCCCAGAGCGGCCACGAGGGGGCAGCGCTCGGCAGGGAATCTGTGCCACCGGCCGCGGCCCCGCGGCCCCCGGGCCTCCGTGCGCTCTTGCGTCGCTCTGACGCGCCCGAAGGCGGGCGCCGGGAAGGAGACCGCGTCTCCCCTCGCCTGCGCCTCCCGAGAAGGGGGTCGAGCGCGTCCCCAGGGGCGCCCTGCGCGAGGCTGGGGTCCGGCGGGCAGCGGCGCAGTCTTGGACGCGCGTCGCCGGGAGGACCTCAGCGCCCTCCCCTCCGCTTCGCCCGGCGCCCCGCGCCCACCCCGGCTCCGGAGCTGTCACTTCCGCGCGCCGCCGGGTAGGGGACCGGGCCGTCGTCGAGGAGGATGCCCGGGTGTTGGCTGCGTCCCCAGACTCCTGGCCGGCGCTGCCCAGGGAGGCGGTCCGCATAGCGCCGCCCAAACTTTCCTTCGCGGCGGCGTCAGGCGGAAACATCCCGCTCCGAGGCTCACGGAGAGCGAAGGGAGGCTCGGGCGCCAGAGGGGACAGGCCCGGGCCTGCGCGGGAGAGCGCCCCGGAGTTCCTGGGGACCCTGGAAGCGCCCTAACGGCAGGACTGGTGGCTGCGTGCGCCCAGGCGGAGGCAGCTCCAGGGCGCAGCTGCCCCTTCCCCGTGCCCCGCAGTGACCGTGACCTCCGCGCGCTCCCCGCGCACGTGCTCGCGGCCGAGGACGAGGAGGGGTCCCGCTGCGCCAGCTGGGCAGCCGCTCGCGGGCAGGCCAAGGGCGCACAGAGGCGGTGCGGGGGAGCGCGCACGCTGCGCCCCCGCCTTCACGGCATCGGACTGGCCGCTGCGAAAGCAGAGCCGCCGGGTGTTGTGCCCGACAGGCAGCGCCGCTGGATTCCGTGCGGGGCGGACTCGCGGAGGGACAGGTGTAGCCCGCATTCGGCGGCGCCTCGCGCCGAAGAACTGGGTGGGCTCGGCGGCCCGGAGGGGGCTCGCGGGGCTCGGAGCTCCGGTCCCTGCCACGCAGGCCGGTTGGCACCACTTAGCGCTGCCAGCCGCACAGAAGGAAGTCGCAGCGCAGCCCGGTTCCCCAGCGGCTGCTCGGGCGCGACCCTGGCGCCCACGGCCCGCGGCGGCCTCCGCAACGGCCCCGGGACCTAGAGGTGCGCGCCGCCGCCGGCGCCGCCCCCATGCTGCTCGGAGCGCCCAGGCTGTGCGCGTCCAGGGCGGCCGCCGCTGCGCAGAGCGAGGGCGACGGCGACAGGCTGGGCGGGGACATGGACGAGTCGTCGCTCCTGGACCTGCTGGAGTGCTCCGTGTGCCTGGAGCGCCTGGATACGACGGCCAAGGTGCTGCCCTGCCAGCACACCTTCTGCCGCCGCTGCCTGGAGAGCATCGTGTGCTCGCGTCACGAGCTGCGCTGCCCCGAGTGCCGCATCCTCGTGGGCTGCGGCGTGGACGAACTGCCCGCCAACATCCTGCTGGTGCGCCTGCTGGACGGCATCCGCCAGCGGCCCCGCGCCGGCACCAGCCCTGGCAGCAGCCCACCCGCGCGTCCTGGTCCGGGCCCCGGCCCCGGTTCGGGAGCGGCCTCGGCGCTCGCGGGTCCTGGGGGCAGCGCCTCTGGCTCCCCGGTTCTCCTCCCCGCGGCGACCAGCGCCAACGCCAGCCTGCGCGAGCTGGCAGCCAGCAGGAGCGCGCCCCCAGCAAAGGTGGGTATGCACTTCGCCGAGGTGTGAGTGTGTTGGTGGGGGGAGGGCGGCGAGGAAGGGCAGGGGACCAGAGGTGCTACGCGATGGCCTTCTTTCTCGACTTGCTTCCCTCCAGGGACTCCGTGAGTGTAACCTTCCAAGTCCTACTTGGCAACTCTTGGACATCACGTGCTCCCCTCCGCCCCCTCCCCTTTGAACTTCTCTTTGGCACCTGCCGTCAGCCCATCCTCTCCCCTGGAATCCCTTTCCGCTTGCACTTGCTCTGTGGTGGCCTGTGCGTGTGTGGCAGCCCCCCGCCCTCCCTGAGGCGGGCAAGGCTCCCTGCCCCCCTGCTCCCCTTCAGTCCCTCGCAAGGCTGGGCCTCTTTCCCCACCTTTTAACTTTGCTGGGCCCTCCATCTCCCCAGACACAGCCTTCTTCTCCTGGACCCCCAGACCAGCCCTCCCCACACCCTCGCCCGCCTGGACTGAAGTTAGCACCTAGTGTTTTCCCAGGTTCTGGCAGCTGGGAAGATGGTGGGCCTCCTGCCTGGTGTCTGGCCAGGGAGGACCTGGCAGAGGCAACTGAGTGCCTGGGTTGCAAGAACGCAAAGTACAAGCTCCTTTAGCAGGAGGGGAGAAGTTAACCTGGAGCCCAGGAATGCTTGGCTCAGCCCTTCTGGACTTGGCCCCTGGTCCTCCCCTGGGTTCTCAGGCCCATTGTGTTTCCACTGGGTTGCTATTTGAGGTGTGTGTGTGTGTGTGTGTGTGTGTGTGTGTGTGTGTGTGTGCAGCTACATTGTACAGCATGGACTGCTTCTGTTTCAAAGACCTTATCTTGAGGGTTCCGGTGATTTGGTTTCAAGAGCTACTTAGAGTGTGTCATTTCACACCCTCGGCCACCTTGGGCACTGTTGCTGGAGGGAGGCGAGCCCGTGGGTTGCTGGTTTAAGTGAGAAACAAGGAACTACTCATGTTTTGTATTTTCTTTAAATGTAGAAAAGCTTGAAAAGATTCTTGGTTTATTGCAAATATCATTCACTTTAGAAAGCACAACCGTGTCCCTCTACTTTTGACCTTTTAAAGATCTGGTGGTGTATAAACCATTTAAATAATCCTTCCCAAATGTGAAGTGCTGAGGTGAGGGGAAAGTTCTCCATCCAAATTTCTCAGCACTGCAGTGTCTCTGAGGTTAGGAACTTAAGCCCTTGAGGGTTAAGCTTTGGAGTTAAAAGTCAGACTTTGCCACACTGGACTTTTCCTATAGATCAGGGAAATGGAGGCTCAGGGAGAATGCCCGTTCTCAAGTCAAGAATAGTCAAGGAATGTTTATAAATGGGGTCACTGCTGAAGGGGAGTTGATGTTAATTTATTTGGTTTTAATTGTGATTAAATCCAGCTACAAGTGTTCTTATTACAGATTTTCAAACTTTTCTTTCCTGCCTTGCTGTTATTACCTAAAGTATTATAATTAGAGGTCTTTATTTGCAAAATAACCAGGTTACTTCTTCCTGCTCGGAGAACTAAATGATTTTTGGAATGATGCTTCTAGTGGGGACGTTTTGTGAGTTGTGTTTGATCAGGAGGGCGGCGGGTAACAACTGGCCTTGAGGCAGCTCCTGGGCTCCGTGGCATTTGTGGCATTTAAAGACGTTTGTGAAGGAGCTGAACTTACAACTTTTATTCATAACACTTAGTACCAGGGAATTAATAATTTTTTGTCGCCCGGATTTTGGGATGATTGGTTGACTTTCTCTCGGGACACATACATACAGCTAACAGACTATGTCCAGGGCTGTCTGAGCCTAGCGGACTCTGGAACGCATTTCCTTTTTTCCTGTGTTATCTCAGTGTGACCCCCAGTCCTCTCTTCCAGGTCCCACTCACCAGGGGGACTAAGCTTGGGTCCTAGGAAGAGTCTGAATTAAATCCGATATTACATTTGATGATTTTCAGAGAGGAAAGAAAAAGTAGTGGCCCTGTAGACTGTAGTATCATCTAGCCTTTAATCTACTGATTTTCAATAGTCATTGGGAGTCTTTTTGGGCAACCAGACGTCCCGCATAGAGGGCTGCACTGTAAGCAGGTCTGTGAATGTGGCGGCAAAGCCTTCAACTGAGCATCACTTCCAAATAGGCTCTGGTACTTGACTGTCCACTGGATGAAGTCCTGGGCCCGGGTGTTGCCGCGTGCTGTGTAATAGATGGGCACTCGTTATCAATGGGTACCATATATGCCTTAGTAGTAGGTGACTGTAAATATAAGACAGTCCCATTTCCCATTGAGATGCTGCTCCAACCTTCCTTTGGGACGTGTGGACGTTTTGGGTGGGTAGATCGGCAGGTATCCGCTTAAATGTTTGTTAATTTAGTGACAGGTAGCTGCTGGGAATGTACTCACTCCGTTTGGTTCCTGAAGCACTTTCCACACCTTTCACTCACATCTTTCACCAGCGTTGCCTGGACCCTCCAGCCTGGTGGGCGGAGCTCTGCTTTCACCTGTGCCTCTGAGACGAGGCATCAGGGATCAGTTAATTATGCTGCCCCGGAACCTTTACACCGTGTTACGATGCCCAAGGCTAGCAAATGCTTGCCATGCTGTGCTGGCACTCAGAGCCGCCTTAGCTCTTTGAATGCGCTGCCATCGCAATTGCTGAGTTTCTTGGCCTAATCTGTTTTTGTTCTGTTTTACAGTTTTGCAAGGTGACCCCTTAAACACCCTAACTACATTGATGGAGGTTTTCAGTGCAACTTGTCTTTCCGGGAGGGTTTTGAGGTTCTCAACCGAGTAATTCAGAGAGTACTTTTTAATGTGTCTGAATAAGGCTCTAATATATCAGACAGTTCCAATTTTTTGTGATTATTTTGGTGGGAATCCCTTGCCTTGTATTTGGCGTACACAGCTTTTGCTACGTACCTGCACTGGGCCGGGCACCATCCTGGGTGAGCCAGGCGGTGTGTCCCCTGATGGAGCTGGCATTAGGGGCCGAAGCCGTTGTGCTCTCAGGAGGTTCCTGTGGGCACGGGGCAGGTGTCGGCCAGAGTTCTGTGAAGGTTAAAGGGAGGACGTCATCACAATCAAAGACCTCTGGAAGGCTTGGGTAAGGCTCTTGCTGATGGGAAACAGAGTCAGAACCTGTTTAGTTTGCCTGCAGTTACTTGGGGATGTTTAAGTTGGAAACCTGTGTATCTCTCGGCCAGTGTGACTGGGACCCAGAAATGAGATAGTGGAGTGAATCACACAAATGGTGTCTATTAGACATTTTATCTTGCAAACACACACGTATAATAACTCGCCATTTTTTGGATGCAGGATCTGGACTGTTCTTTGCCTTCTAACCTGTCTTTCAGTCACAACCTATGATTTCCTATTTGTTTCTTTCAAGTGGACTGAGAACTAAGAGACTTTCCAAAAATTCTGAGTGGAGCACCTTCCAGATTTTAAATAATCCCCCCTCAGTGTGTTCTGGTTTTGTTCCTGCTGATGTGAGTTTTAAAGCTGTCTCTCTTTGCTGAGTCTTTCCTAAGCAGTCACCTTGGTTTTCCAAGGAGTGACTTCTTGTGCACTTAGATTTCTTTGGTTTGCATACTGTTTAATTAGAGTTTATGTTTATATGTAAGTATGTAAGCACACTTGCATCAACATGCTTGGGAATCCAGACTCCCTGGGCAGGAGTGATGGCCTGGGCAGTGCCTGGCCAGGTGGCAGCCCTCCATAGGGTGGACGCCCTGGCTGTCCGGTGCAGGGTTAGGGTTAGGACATTACTGCGTCGTGGGGGTGGGTGGCTGTGGCTTGGTCTGGGGTGTAACGGGGACTCCAGAGAAGAGGCCTGGAGGCCTCACGGAAGCCAGGCAGCTCCCGGGATGGCAGACAGTGGTGACCGTGGTCTCTGTGACGCCGGGGCAGACGCCGGCCTTTGTGACAGATGAGGCACGGCCAGTCCTTCGGGACGTGTTTTCAGAAGGGCGGTGGGATGCGTGACTGTTGATGGAGCGTCTGCCGTGTGCAGGGCGTGCCGGGCGGTGTAAGTGTGTCTCCTTGCTTCCCGACCGCAGCTCAGAGAGGCAGCTAGTTAGCACATGGGAAGCTGAGCTCCGAGACCCCGTCGCTCAGGGGCACTGGAGTTGGGGTGACCTTGAAAGGTGAACTCTGGACGCACCGGCTAACTGGCTTCCTGGTTAGACGCCTCTCCCTACCACGAACCTGGTTAATCAGAGACCCTGGTCCGAAAGCAAGGGGCCTGGGCCCTGAGGTCCACTCTGCACGCGGCTGCAGCTGCTTCTGGCTCGGCTGCTGTGGGCGGGCTGGTGCGGAGTGCGGTGGAGGGGGTCCCCGGGGAGTGCGGTGGCTTTGGGGGCAGGTCACTGGCAGCCGTAGGTCTGGAGTCCGGGGTGCCTGGGGTTTGTCCGGGGCTCCGTTCTGTCCTCAGGGATGCGTCCTCATCCATCCTTCTGCTCTGCCACCATCCTGGTGTCACCCCAGCCCCACCCAGGGGTCTCAAGGTTAGATGCGGGGGCCTTGGGCATCTCATCCGAGTGACATTCCGAGAGGCCAAGTGGTCAGTCTCCAAGTTGGGGAGCAGACCTGACTTGGCCATCTGGCCGGAGCCCGGACCAGCCCACCTCTGGGGGCTTTGGGACCCAGGACCACCTCCCTCTGAGGCTGCGGCCCCGCCCCACCAGCATCCCGGACTAGGCGAGGGAGGGATCCCTGGGCTCCTCAGGGTCCTGTGAGGATGGAGGGTGGGGGACTTGGTGGGCAGCCAGGCCTGGCACGGGGTGGGGTGTGTGTTAATCAGTGAGTGAGGGCACCTGTCTGCTTTACCGGGTGACAGAGGCAATGCAGGTGCAGGCTTAGCGCACCCTGTGGGCCGTTGGCTCAGTGCCACCACTAACATGCATTTCGAAACCTCGAATCACCACTGAGGTGCGCTGCACAGGCCCACCTCACTGCTAGTGGGGTCAGTGTCCTAAATTACGGGTGTGTGTGTGTGTGTGTGTGTGTGTGTGTGTGAGAGAGAGAGAGAGAGAGAGAGAGAGAGAGAGAGAGAGAGAGATGCATGTTGTGCCTCTAGGTTCAAAGTCTGCTGAGTTCCCATGACTGGATCGTTGAGTGTTGATGAGCGTCTAGCCAAGGGCTTGAATCTGTTTCACCTTTAAATTGCTTCCAGGTATTATCTTTGTTATCGAGGTAGCGTGCTTGATCCTTATAAGCGTCTTTAAAATGAGAAAAAGTCCAAAAGCTCATCTGTTTTAAGGAAGGCATCCGGGAACATGATCCTGCTCAGTGCGGCACACTGGTGGGGGCTGTGCTGAGAGGGAAGCACAGCGAGCGCGTCTGCAGGACAGGTGGCCCATCTACACCTCCCTCGTGTGCAGGACGGACTCACAGTGTTGTTCCTCATCCAGCGTGTGAGGCTCGCCAGAGCAGGACGAGATCGCGGCTCAATTATACAGTTGTTTCAAGGGTGCGCTTCAGTTCAATCTGCATTTAATCTTAATTTTCGCAGTTAACGTGCTCTTTTTCAAGGTACGTTTTTGAAATAAAACATCAAGGATTCAGTTAGGGAGAAACGCTCTTTATGGCGCTTGAAGAGACAAAGGTCAGTTTTCGTCAGATTTGCCTTCCTTGGTAGATCTTCGGATTTGAAGAACTTGATGCACGCGTGACGTCTGTCCTGTTGGAATCCTACATCGCCTTGAAAGGCGAGGGTGTCGGAGGTGTCAGCTGTGGGGAATGGCTTAAGAACTGTGACATGTCTCCCTTCTCCCTCTGAGCAAAGTTGGAGTAAAAGAGTGTGTGAAGCAGCAGCTCGTGCAGATTCTGCTCACAGGCTGCATCTTTGAGCTGGACTCTGGCCGCGTTGGCGTGTGGGTGATGAGTGACACTGGTTCTCTCGCCTGCCGAGTGTTTGTGGTGGGAATGAGTCCACGGTGCTCATCTGCAAACAGAAGACACTAGGATCTTGGCTCTTCTACTTCTGGGACGTGTGTGCGCTGCTCCCGTGAATGTATGTGAGTTTCAGTGAATTAGAATTCGCTGCGGGAATTCAGGTCAACAGAAGCAGTGAGTGACATCTAGAAACACGCCGGCACCAGAAGCAGGTGTGAGTTGTTGTGGAGCCGAGGGGCTAGGGACAGGAGGGTGGGTTTTGGGCGGTGCCGAGCCGGGCGGGAATACTGGGGGCACAGGGGGCCGTCACACAGCCGTGCAGATGGGCCGGTGATGCATGTCTCTCTACTTCACTGAATGCATATCTGAGGACCTACTATGTACCAGGCACTACAGCCAGCACCAGGTACTTGGGGTAAGAATTATTTTGGCCTAGGAAGTGGCACAGTTTGCCTGCCACCTCACCAGCAAATGCAGCACGAGGCGCATCTGAAACAGCGGAGACGTCCCGGCGGCAACAGCTGCCTTGCGTTCACTTCTCCTACACACAAAGCTGAAGTACCACCACCTTGTCCCTACACGTGTTCCAGAGACGTCTACATAAGACATAAATATCTACTGTTTATGGATAAACTGTGGGATTCCTTAACTCTTTATAATCATCCTCCCAATTCTACGTGACCTAAAAATTGCACCTGTTTCCCCTCCCCAAGCCCGTCTGAAGGTAACGAAAGCCAGTGTGTTCGTGCAGCATGAGGTGTCAGGACCGGAGGGGCACGTGGCCTGTGCCCTGTTAATACCACCTGGAAACAGACCACCAGTGAGCACAGAGGTGGCATCTCGCTGATGGAGTGTGACCTGGTCTGGTGACAGAGAGGGGGAAGGTCACACAGGGCGCTGCTGCTCCCAGCGGGGTTGCCGCGGTGGCCACAGACGTCCCTGCTGGCACCTGGCGATGGGCTTTATGTTAACACGTTTCCTTTAATGATCTCTTCTATTTATGCCAAGCGGTCCACTAAAAAAATTATGGCAGTTACGTGAGGTTTGATTTGGAACAGATTTAAATAAAAAGTAAGTCAGATTTAAAGTAAGTGTTGTGAGGATGAGACCTGGGTGACTAGTTTGGATAAAAACCGCCTGGAGTCCTAGAATGACCAGAGTTCATTTTCCCTGAGCAGCTTGACTTTTACCTTTTCAACCCCTGGCTTGCTCTGCGCCTGAGGTGCTGGGGCCTGGGCTGCATTTGTGCCCAGGATCTGTAGGATGGAGAAGTTGGATGAGGTAAGTGTGAGAAGCAGGACAGCACCTTATGCTTGGAAGCCAACGTTTGGGTTTTCAACTCAAATAGCAAGTGTGAAAACTTGGGATTTGTTTGAGGCTGAAAATATAAATGGGCAAGAAGTTTTAAAAGTGACATGTGTCCACCTGCAGCCAGGGGCCCACCTGGCCCGGAGTCATGTTCGTGTCCAGGAGCCTGTCAGGTGCCAGGCCGGGATCTGGACACAGCAGAAAAGTGGCACAAGGTTCTGAACTAAGAGACGGGTGTGGGGCAAAGGACATGGTCAGGCAGACTCTCCCGGCACCCTTCATGCCTGGAGCTGAGGGCTGTGGGTGAGACAGGTGGGACGGGGAGACAGGTGAGCCTGGGCCTCTGGGCTGGTCCCGTGCTCACGGCAGGGCTGTCTGATGAGCTGAGTGGAAGGGCCTGCCCTGGAATTGACATCTTCTGGGAATTGGGGTCGTCTTTGATTTTCCCCCTTCACCTGTGTCTGCGTCACCAAGTTTTATCATGACTCCCGGGAGGGACAGTTAACATCTTCCTTTCTGCCTCTGCAACACCGGCCGGGTCCCTGCCGGCCAAACTCCCCACTGGTGCCGCTGTCCCCAGTCTGCTGTGCCCCGAGCTGGGTGACCGCCCTGCGATGCCGTTTGGGCCACAGGTGCCCTCCACTCTTCCCTTTGGGCAGGTTCTAGGTCCCTGTCCTGCCCCACCCGGGCCCCAGCTGCACGGCCAGTAACTGTCCTGCTCTTCCTTCCCGCTGGGCGTTTGCCCTTGGCTTACGTCAGACCACCACTTTCTCCAGCGTCGAGCGCAGGTGTGTCCACGCCTCCTTCCTGTGTCCCTGGGATGCTTTAGAGGAGCATCCACACGTGGTCTGTCCTGCTTCTTACACCCCCGCCCGGCTGCCCTGCCCTTACTGTCTGTCCCCCATTTACCTCCCGGCACTCACGGGCCCTGTGCACTCCCGGAGCCAGTTTCCTACATTCTCATTGAATGTCTGTGCTCCAGAACCTATTCCCTGATTGCCTTCGGGGTCTTGGGTCTTTTCACCCATGCACATTGCAAGTTCATCAGGGTCAGGCCCGCGCCATTCCCTGGGTCTGCACCCTGTGCAGGAGCAGGGCCTTGGCAGCCGGGACAGGTGATGGTTTTCGGTGCACGTGGGCTGCCTGGGGCCAGGCTGATGCCCCCTCCACACAGCCTTGAGGTGCGCCTGGGCCCGTGCTGGGCGCGGTGTGACCTCTGTGCTGCAGAGTCCTCATCTGCAAGGTGCTGACCAAGCAGAGTGTGGGCGCCTGGGCACCTCAAGGCTGTGGCCTGGCGGCTTCCTATCTAGAAGGAGCCGGGAGAACCCCGGCTGTGCATGAGCACCTCGGAACCTCTGCTAGCAGGGCTGGCGGGGCTGGCAGGGCTGGTGTTACTCTTGAGCCTTGAGTTTTCATTGTAATAAGTAACGGAATGGATGACCCCCAACAGAGTCGGGCTGGGAGCCTGGGGAGGGGCCTGGGGGCAAGGGCTGGGGGACCCGCAGAGTCTGCATATGGATGTTTCCTTGCGATCCCTTCTCCCCAAGCTTGGGATGTCCCTCTCATCTCATTCTGCCTCTCCCACTGGAGCCACACACTCTGGGGTGTTCGGGATAAAGTAACGAACCGCCCCCTTCAGCTCACTCTGCTCCCAGTGTCCCCAGCCGGGGAGGCGACTGGAAGCCTCACCCACCCAGGGGAGTCACTGGCTGTGGGCAGGAGGGCTGGGCTCTCCCTTTTTTCTGGTTTCTATTCCTTTTTCCACTCTTGGTGACCCTGGAGTGAGTCAGAGAGTGGGTCTTCTTTTTGTCCAAAAGAGAGAGGTTTTGGCTGTACCTCCTTAGAAGGAGAAAGAAATGGCCGAAATGCCTGTTTCTTGGAATCACAGCTATCGGTGCCACTGGGAGGCTTGTTAGCAGGACGTGAGTCCAGAGAGCCGCTGCTGGGGCCCTCGGGGAGCAGGTGCACGGACAGCACGCTGCAGGCGGGACTGGGTCCACGCGCCACGGGCAGCCCGGGGTGAGCTGTGCTGCTTGCGCAGCAGAGAAACGCTCTGTGTGTTTGTTATTTCCCACCTGCTGCTTGGTCAACGCATCTGATTCACGTTGAGTGAAAATCTTGCTGCCCTAAATGGAACTCTAAACACAGACCCACAAAGGGGCCAGAGAAAGATGTCGCGTCAATTATACAAGAGGGCGTACGTACGAGGTCTCACGCTGTCACGATTCCCAGTTCTTTCAAAAGTGATTTATTCTTAATTGTCCGCTGAGTGGCCTTTCTAGTTATATTTTTCTGATTCTAGGCCTTAGGGCACTTGGTTTAGTAACTTGAGTTTCTCTTATGAGGTTAATCCTCAGCTGTTTAGGTAAATTGTCCAGAATTAGAGCCTCACCTGTTCATTGTCACTCAGTAGTGAATACACTTCAATGTATGTAAATGGATATGTGTACATATATATATATATATACACACACATATACTAATATATAGAAAACATACATATATATTATCATTTTGTAAGTTACACATTTACAGTCATTAATTTGGTGGGCAGTTCATCCCTTTGAATGAAAGTTTGGGGACTAGCTGACCTCTGCTGACCTTAGTTTGCTTGAAATGTGTCGTATGCCGAGAAAGCCCACGCAGCTGGACCGTTGTGTCCTCTGGCGACAGGAAAGGCCTGTCCACGCCTGCAGCCTGTCTGTCCCCGCGGGTCCCTCTGGCTCTACCACCAGCTGCCGCGGGACTCGGGCAGCACTGGCCTTCTGGGTGCGGCCCAGGCAGAGCGCATGGCATGAAGGGCCTGGACGTGCGGCCACTGGGGTGGAGGCCCGACTGTCGCCAGCTGTCACTGTGCTACGTGGGGCCGGTAGAAAGCTGGCATCGTGCGATCGTGTCTTCTGGACAAGTTGGTGAGATGCTGGGGCTCGAGGTGTGTGTGCCGGTGTCTGCAGGTGCAGGTGGACACTTGTGACAAATGGAGTGAGGTTTGCGTAACTGGCTCTGGGGACCGTGGTTGCCCATGGGGCCGTTTTGATGAGTGATGGACCCCATTAGATCACGGTAAGGTGCTCGATGATGTATAATTAAAGATGGCATTAGTCGGGCAGAAACCGCAGCATTTAAAAACGGGAAAGGGATCATTTCTAAGGCTGACACACACACCCAGGACTTAGGAGACAGGACGCAACGGGGGCGTATTCGAAAGTGAAGCTGCTGCGCTGGTTACAGCTGGTGTTCTCTCAAGTCTCAGATATTTGCAGTGTCAGAGACCTCGCTGGTTTAAACATTTATTTTAGGTGAATCGACAGGCTGTGGAATGGCTCTGATTGGTGACTCTACCAAGGAAAAGCAGTCCTGTTTTTGTTCTTTGCGGAGCAGGCCGAGCCCAGGTGAGCTGTGGTCTGAGACCCCGTCTGCACTGTCCAGCTTCAGCTCCAGGCCCTTCCTTCCTCTCTCCCTTCTCTGTTTATCCATCCGCGGGTGCTCTGGGCTCCGGGGCGAGGGAGGGGCGGGCAGCGGGCCCAGCGGCCTGGCTGAGCGCTGCCCCGGCCGTCGCCCACCTGACCGTTCCGACGTCTCCACCGGACGTTGGGAGCACCGCCCGTGCCACTGGGCTTGGCTCCTGGACTCGGTTAATGAGAGCCTCCGCCGGACGTTGGGAGCACCGTCCGTCCCACTGGCCCTTGGCTCCTGGACTCGGTTAATGAGAGCCTCCGCCGGATGTTGGGAGCACCGCCCGTCCCCCTGGGCCTTGGCTCCTGGACTCGGTTAATGAGAGCCTCCGTCATTGATTAAGCGTGCTGCTGTTTGCATTCATGTTGACAGTCATCTGTACTTGTAACCCCCTCAGCTCAGGGGTTCCCGCAGCGCCTCACCAACCACGGGTGCGGGGCTCCCTCCCTCAGGGACAGGCAGAGACAGGAGCTCGGGTTGCTGTCCCGAGTGCCTGCTCTGTGCCCCCCGCCTGTGTTCCGGGGGAGGAGGGCTGTGCCTCCCCTCTGGGCGTCCACGCGGCCCTGTGACCTTGCAGAGGCTGACATCCAGTCTCTGACCCCCTGGAGCTTAGGCTGCGGGCATTATGGGGATGCGGCCAAGAGAGCGAGTGAAGTGGCAGCTGAACAAGCTCAGCTTCAGTGGAGACGTTTTGTGATGTGTGTATTTTATCCTCTAATTGGATGAATTTAGGCTAAAAAAAGGCAGTGAGCTTTCTTTGCAATCTATAGAGGATGTCTTTACCTATGGAAGAAATCGTCCTTGAAAGCATTGCAGCCATGGTCCGGTGTTAGCCCGGTGCTCCTGGACTTGGGCTGCACGTTGAAATCCCCCAAATGCTGCAGCGTGGCCCATCCCAGAGGTCCTGACATGCCCGGTCCCGGTGCAGCCGGGCGTTGGCTTGTCAGAGTCCTCAGGCGGCGTGGACGCCGGCCTTGGGCAGTACCGGCCCAAACCACAGAGGCCGGGAAAGTTTGGAGGGATTGGGGAGATGTCTCCTGGAAGCCCTTCCCAGCTCGCAGACAAGCGCAGAGGCCTGGGGAGCCCTGCCACCTGGGAGCCGGCCGGGTAGAGAGGGAACACGGACGTGGAGGCCTGGGGTCCCGAGGTGCTTGGAGCAGACGTGGTCTTGGAAGGAGGGTCGGTGACCAGCTGGACAGGGGACCTGGAGACAGAGGGTCTTTTGCAGCCATTTTATTTAGGAGCCTGACACTGTTCTGCTCATTCGTTCGCTTAAAAATAACTCCTTTAGGAAAGAGTTTCGTACAGAAGCAATACATTCAGCTCATTAATTCACTCAGTCCCTGTGACAGCTCAGTGACCTGGGCACTGTGACTGCCCCCACTCTGCAGGCCCAGAGGAGTGCAGGAACCAGCACAGCTGGGGGTGCAGTGGGGCCTGTACCCAGGCTGACTCTGGGCTCTTCTTGGGCGGAACGGCAAGGTGTGAGCTGGGGGTCAAGTCCTTCTCCCGTCACCTCCGAGGTCCCATCGTTTCCTCCTCACCAGGCTGCCCACCTGGGGGAGAAACCAGAAAACGCCCTGCTGTCGCTTGCTACATTGTCAAAGAGGCTGGCTGGCAGGAGGATTTCCCGGCGGAATGTAAGGAGAGTATGTGGAGGGAGAGCTGGGCGGCGTGGAGAGCGGGGAGGGAGGCGTGCTGTCACTCAGGGCTGGAGCCGGAGGTAGCCGCTCACCGCAGAGGCCCGCGCGACACGGGTGACCGCCCCGAGTCTGGGGAGACTGGCCGTGGGCTCTTTGTACGTTTGAAGGGCTCTCCAGTCACACGGTGAAACGAACATTATGGAAATGTGGTACGTGACCCCGGGTCTCTGCCAGTGTCTTCCTGTCCAGTTTTCTTATGCAGCAGCCTCTGCCGTCCATCTGAGGCTTCCCACCCTGGACTGAGCGTTAAAATCGGGCCCAGATTTCCTCAGGGCTCCACAATTTGTGGTCATGGAAACGGACGGAATACAGAATTTTTCCCGTGGACATCTGCACTTACATGTCTCAGAAACATTTACAAAAAGCTAACGGATTAACCATGTGTTCAAATAAAGTCTTCTGATGGCTCGGATTCTGAATTTTATACTCCAGGCAGCACTGTCTGTAGGAGTAGAATGTGGGCCAACTGTGAAATTTAAAATTTTCTAGTGGCCACATTACAAAAGTTAAAAAGCAACAGATGAAATTGGTTTAATAATGTGTCTTATTTAACCCACTTCATCCAAAGTGTGAGCACGTGAGCATCACTCAGTACAGAACGTTAACGGGTGCTTTGCCTTCTTTGTCCAGGCTCAGTGCGGAGCCTGCTGCGTGTGTCACACGCCGACACACCTCAGCCCAGTTCCAAGGGCCGCCAGTGGCCGTGGAGCCGGCTGGGGGCGGCGGCGTTGGCGGTGGAGCTCCAGACACCGCGGTTAGGGGCTGAAGTCTCGCGAGCTCTTTACCCCTCGGTCAGGGGCTGAAGTCTCGCGAGCTCTTTACCCCTCGGGCGATCTGTGCCCACGTAATGCGCTTTTGGAGGGTCTGGGGCGACGCCAGGACAGCCTCGGAGCCGCCGCAGTGACGGGATGTGCGGACAGCACAGGCTCTGGGGGCCTCAGTGCGGTGACCGGTGGGGGCTTCAGGAAGGCGTGCTGAGGATCCCGCTGAACCCCGAGAGCGCGGGTTTCCCGCCAGGCCTCCTCGTCCGCAGGCTGTTCTCGGGGTCCTGACGGGCACGGAGTCCTGCCCCCTCACCACCCCGCCCGGGATGGAGTGAAATCCAGCTGTTGGTAGGAGGAGGGCCTAGAGTCCCAGAGGTAAGTGGTTACAAAACTGTCGCCTGCCCGGGTGTCCGTTTTCTGCGGCGGCAGGCGTACCGTGGGGGAGGGGTGCTTCCCTTCTCCGTCACCTGCAGGCCTTCGTGGTGGGGGGTGATGCCGGGGTGGGAGACTCTGAGCTCATCTCAGGGACGACCAGGCAGTGCGGCCTCGGGGCTGACGTGCCCTCGGGGCGGCGTCCGGGGCGCAGCCGGGTTAGGGGAGCGTTTGAAAATTCACTGCATGGAAATTGGACTGTTGCTTTTTCTGATCCACTTGGCATGTTACCAGATTTATATTCCAGGCTGTGGGGGCTATCATTCTCTTTAAATGGCATTATTTAACAAAGAGTTAGCATTTCATTGGAAATTCAGTTACCGGTTCCGGCTGGAGTGGGCCTGGGTGGGGCCTGGGTGTCCCCTGGTGTCCCCTCCAATGGGACAGCAGCTCCGCACCCCACTGACTATTTTAAATGATTGTAGACTTTTGAAGTTGTGCTTTTGCTTTGAGGACATATCTTTTGTTACTTACAATTTATTTCAAGCAGAGTGTCTGGTCTGTGATTCAATCCTGAATGATACTGTTGAGCTTTGCTGTGGCTTCTGTGTAACGGTGCATGTGTAATGGTGCACGGGCCACTGTGTGTAAATTGTGTAACTGATGCAGCATACACCCCCTTCCCCCTACCAAACTGCAGGGCTTTATCTTAACTGTTTGGTTTGGCATCTCTTTATTCACTGCCTTCACTGCATCAAGGATGAGGTGTGCTTGGTCACTGGGGGGTCACTCATGGCAGTTAGAGTTGTCCTGTGAGTCAGGGACGCCCTGGGGGCCCCTAAGCTGCTCTGTGGGCCTGTTGTGCTCCTGCATGAAGTACCCCATGTTGGCGAAAGCAGGGGTCTCCCCTCTTTGCTGTCACTTTAGGGAATGCTGGCTGTGAGCCGTCCTCCCCGCTTCTGTGGCTAATTTGCGGTTACCTTTGCAGATGGAACCAGCTGTGGAAATCGCTGACTGGGCTTGGCACCGGTCTCTGCAGCTGTAGGTGGGAGGGTCAGACCGTCTCATCAAGGCTAGGGTGCATTTCGTGTCTCCCAGTTGCTGGTGGCCCGCCGGCCTGGGTGCTGACGGGGCCGTGCTGCATCCTACGTGGGGATCTCGCAGGGGAGCAAGTGCCCCGAGGCGTCTGTGTCAGGACGTTTGCATGATTCAGGGCAGAGTCCCTGAGTGTGAGCCCTAAGGCATGAATTTTACATTTTCAGAAAAGTGATGCGGGGACTTCCCTGGTGGTCCAGTGGTTGGGACTTCGCCTTCCAGTGCAGGGGGTGCGGGTTCGATCCTTGATCAGAGGAGCTAAAAGCCCACATGCCTCCCGGCCAAAAAACCAAAACATAAAACGCAAGCAATATTGTAACAAATTCAATAAAGACTTTAAAAATGGTCCACATCAAAAAAAAAAAAAGAAAAACTTTAAAAAGAAAAGTGGTGTGAAGGGTTGTTGTAACTTCCCTGATGATGGGTTCAAACCAGTGGCTCCTGATTTATTGATAACAGCTGCATGTGTTTTTCAGTTTGAATACTGTCCTATTTGAAGATCTCCGAATAAAGGTTAACAAAGGCCGATTTCTCCCTGAAATCACACAGGGATTGCATATTCCTTCAGCTTGCTCCCTGCCGGGAAGGATTGGCAGCTCTGACTTGGGAGGGTGCCACGGTCTCTTTGGTGGATGGGGCTTCGAGTCATGGTGCCCAGCATGTTCTTATCAGCTGGAATGAGAACCCTGAATAGATTCTCCAGGTTGCTGTAATGTTACCTCGGGGGCTGTGATGGTGACCGAGGACCTTCACATATGTCACTCTGACCCACTTCATGCTCTGGGCCCCTGTCCTGTGCTGCCCACAGACCCCATTTCCGAGAGTCCCGGGCCTGGGCTGACTGCTTAGTTGGGCTTGGGTGGCTGTGACCGTGGAAATCTGGGTCGTTCATGCTCTGTCCCATCATTCAGCGCAGCCTCTCCTCCAAGCAGTTGCTGTTCCGTCGGGGTGGACAGGCACCCCATGGCTTTGTGTGTCCATAGAGAGTGTTGTGTCTCGTGCACCTGATGGGGAAGGTGGGCAGGAGGTGGGCGGGGAGGCTGCTGCGGCCACTTGGGGTTATGAGGGACGCAGCCCCTCCAAGGCTGTTATTGTGCCTCTGTTGTCACTCCTGGGACTGGGGACCTCTGCCCTGAAAACCCACTCAGCTGTAGATTCCCCTCATCACACTTGGAATAAAGAGGCAAAATCCTGTCCAGATTTCCTGGTTAAGTCTGTAACTTACTGATAAGCCTGTCGAAGCTGTGCAGGTGGGTCCAGACCACCTGGGTGGGCTTTGCAGTTGAGAGTTGATGATGTAGATCCCCCAGCAAGGACGGGCGTCTGTCCCTCCGGCCGTGGACCCGTCAGTCCAGGAGCAAGGGCCTTTCTTGGCCTGTTTTGACATCAAGGACTACCTGGTGAGCAGCCGTCAACACGACTAGCCTTCCTCTTGGCCTGAGAAGGATTCTCCGCCTTCCTGGGGCAGCTGTGTGGTGTCAGGATGCACAGTGAGAATGGTCTTTGCACACAAATGACTTTGCACCCTGATGCGCCCCTGCTGCATCTCCAGGGCTCCCCTCCCCCAGCTTCCTCGCCTCCTGGAGGGGACAGAAGGGTTTAGGCGACCCTCCCTGGGCTTCTCAACGCCTCTGGGCCGAGGAGTCCTGGGAGGGGTCAGCCCTTTTCCACAGAGCAGCCTTGCCAGGAGTTACCTAATGACCTGAGCTGTGGCTTCACTGTGATTAGAGCCCACCTTTGGATGCTGTCTCTGATAGTTCAGCACGGCCAGGATGTATCTGTGTGACCAGGAGGAGGAGAGCTGCTTTTGCTAAGTTCATAGCACTTCCCGATGGATTCCAGGATCTCAGGACGGCTCCCCTGACCTGTGCTGTGAGGGTGCCCTTGATGATGGTGTGATGGAGGTGATGGTGGTGATGGAGGTCAGGGAGGTCATGACAGTAATGGAGGTCATGGAGGTCATGACGGTAATGGAGGTTTTGGAGGTGATGGAGGTGATGGAGGTGATGGTGGTAATAGAGGTCATGGAGGTCATGACGGTAATGGAGGTGATGACGGTGGAGGTGATGAAGCGGGACTCAGGGTCAGTCCCCGGGCAGACTTCTGAGCTGGCGGGGACATGCAGTTATCCTCTCGGTTCAGAGGGCGCAATGGGCTTGGGGACTCAGAGGCCCGCAGGTGAACAGGACGGCTTCCCAAGCCCAGGAGCTTGGGCAAGTCTGGGCCCGGGTGGGACTGCAGCCAGGGTGGGTCTGAGTGAGGGGAGGGTAGAGGAGGGGGGGGGTTCGTGGAGGCCCCGCTTGCTTTTCGACTTTTCTTTTCTGAGTTATTTACAGAGTGTAAACAGCTCACCGGGTTTTTATTGGTTGCAAGTGTCTGTCTGGTTGACTGTTCTTATATTTCTTTGTCATGTCTGTGTCTTGTCTGCAGTCTGCTTGGAATTCAGAGTTTTTGTCATCTTCGAACAAAATGATGGGGTTTGCTGTCAGTTACTCTGCAGGGGCAGAGGAAAGGAGCGGTGTGTTGCCTTCCCTGTGCTCCAAGCCTTTGCTCCTTCTTTCTGTCCTTCTCAGAAGGATGCTGGCGTCTGGGCTCACGGCAGCGTCAGGACCCTCAAGCCCGAAGTGGGACAGTAAGTTCATCTGGACACAGGACAGATATGCTGTTTCCTCCTTACCATCTGTTGTCTGGCAGACGTTTCCAGACAACATCTGGAAACATTGTCTGGGCCTCTGGGACTTTGGTCCTGGTGATGCCTTCCGGAGGCCCTGCCCCTCCCAGTGCCCTCGCAGGCCCCTGCCCTGTGCCCCAGATGGCCTTTCAGGTCCTAACACATTCCAGATTGGGAGGAGGAGGCTGGACGGCTTGCTCCTGGCTGAGTCTCTTTCATAGATTGAAGACTTTCTATTTGTGTTTTATGTGGATTTGTTTGTGAAAATCCCATTTTGTGTTCCCATGAAATACATGAATGTGCAGAGAACTGAATCGTAGCTGCTTCCTTTGGTTTTGGCAAAACCCGTTCCTTTTCTGGTGGCTTTGAGCCAACTTTCCCGTTTCCCAGTCACAGGCATTTCCATTGAAGTGACCCTGCAGCAGAGGGTGTGGAGAGCAGTTGCCTCCGTTGGAACCTCTGCCCCGGAGGGGCTGATGAGGAGCTGGCTGTCCATGCCATGTGCAGGGTCCTCGGGCACTGGGTCTTGAGTCACGAGCGCCTGTCTGCAGGAAAGGCCACCGTCCCCAGTGCCGGGCATGCACGTTCCTGAAAACACCTCTCCAGCTTCCCTAGGCTTTACTCAAGCAGCCGAGAGGTCAGTAGCCTCTGCTCACCACGCACTGACCCTAACTGCCCTTCCTGCCTGCGGTGGGCTCCCTTCCCCTGAGGCTGCGTTTGTAACTTAAAATCATTAAAACATTCTTGCAATATCAACCCCTATCCTCCTCGGTGGATGAGAGATACACCCTTTAGTTGTGTGATTTCCCCTCCCCACCTCCCCCGCTGTGTCACGTGAATGTCTGTCAGCTGCCCAGCCGGAGGGCAGGGTCTTTGTGTCTGGTGGGCTCTTCCTCTCCCCCTTGCACTTGGGATGAGATGGCAGGTCGCCCAGGGAGCTCCAGCTGCACCACGCGTGGATTGCACACGTGACCCCTGCGTTCCATAGGCCCAGCACCTAACTGCAGCTGGTGTCTTTTAGAGAAGCGGACGGCCGTGGCTGAGGCCAGGATTTCTTTTCCAAATGAACATGTGAGTTCAGGGCTGTTGCCTGCTGTGGATCTCAGTGTGGATGCGTGTATCACATGTAACGTGTGTGTCTACACAGATGCTGGCCCTGTGGGGTCATCTCTGGGTAGTGGGACTCAAGGGGAATTTTAACTTTTTTCTCCATGTTTTTTGTTCTATTTAAGTTTCCACAGTGAGCATATATTATTTTTTTATTCAGATTTTTAAAATTGCCATCTTTTAGAGTTTTAGAATCTGTTTTTCTTCATGGAAATCGAATACAGACTGTGCCACAGGTTTCAGGATGACAGAATTGCAGAGTTGGAAAGATCCTTAAAGATCCAGACTTGAGGTGAGAGGGGGCAGAGCCCACGCCCAGGTTTTCTCCTTTTCATTCCGGCCCCCTGGCCCTTCCAGCCTCCAGCCAAGCCATCCCTGACCTAGGTGTCCATTATGTGACTATTTCAGGTGAAGATGGGTTATTCTGTTTTGAGATAATTTGGACAAATGCCAGAGTTCTTCATTTCCTTTACTGTTAAGGCTGCATGTTTAAGACCAGGGCTCAGCGAACCGCAGCCCACGGGCCATACTCATTCTGCTGGCGAGCAGCCTGGCCAGACTTGACCTAGCACGGTGGCCTTTCTTCTGTGTCACACAGCGTTGGGAAGCCCCTTGGTGTGGCAGCGGGGCCCACGTCCAGAGGGGCAGACGCCTGGACTGGGAAATGCATATGTATGTGGTACGGACCAGGAAGACGAAGCGTTAGTAAATGCAGTTTATTTGGAAGACGGGATTTTTCCTGATGGTGGTCATGAATTGACGTGGGAGGTTTTAATGGCCTTTCAGAGGACAAAGTGGGAACCTGACCCGTGTAGAATGAGTCCCTGGGGCAGCCCGGGCAGACCATGAGGGCGGGGCCCAGCAGGTGCTGGGACCAGCACAGGCGCTAACGTTCTCCCTCCCCATGTATTTTGGGTTCTCTTTTGGGCTTGTTCAAGCTGATGTCATCTGGTGGGGAGATTCCGTCTAGTTGCCTAAAAGGGGGGACTGTGTCTACCTCCTTCCGAAATACACATTGTGCACATATTTGGGTCTGACAATAAAAGCCCACACTCAACGTGCTTTGAGAGGCCCCCAGGAAGGGCAGCCCCCGCTGGTGGCCCTGGTCCTGGTCAGTTGCGTGGAAGCCCCAGACCTGTTCACACCTCAGAGTGGGATCCAAATCCCAGTTCCAGAGTCAGGGCTGAGGCCAGTTTGGTGCCTGGGTGGTGGTACTTCCCCACCATGTCCCTGGTGCTCGTTCTTGATCACTTCGCCCTGTTGTGACCTGAGCTTCGTGTTGCTCTGTCTCAGTGGCCGCCTCCCTGAGGGGTCTGTGCGTCATCCTGTGTCACAGAAGCAGAAGAGGCTCTCTTACTGAGACACGAGTGCTGGTGGGGTTGAGCAGCCTGGAAGTAAACACAGAGCTCGTGGCCATCGCCAGTTTCACAGCTTCCGTGAGCCAGCTGGTGCTTGCACACTCGTTTGCGCAAACAGGGTGCACGCATAGCTCCCCTTAGTGAGGCCAGGCCCGCGATTCTCCCCTTAGTGAGGCCAGGCCCGCGATTCTCCCCTTAGTGAGGCCAGGCCCGCGATTCTCCCCTTAGTGAGGCCAGGCCCGCGATTGCTCAGAGAGCAGCAGGTCGGAAGTCTTCGGATGTTGCTTTGGCTTAAAAGGAGCTCTGAGCAGAACACTTAGTTTTAAGGGTCTCCAGAATCAGTAAAAGGAAAATGGCTGCCTCCACTAGGGGATTTTTCTAGGTGGGTGAACTTAAAATGGAAGTGAGTAGTTTTGAACAGTGTCATCTTAATAGAAGAGAATTCGTTTTCCACTAGCTTTAAGCTGTCATGCCAGTAGATTAGTTTTTAACATACATTTTAATTATTTATGGGATAAGTGCTGATTTATTTTTCCTGAGAGTTCTTTCAGCATTTTATGGTAATACTTATCAGGATCACTTATATTGAAGCACATGAGAGAACAAGCAGGTGTCCCCATGATCGTCTCTGTTTATATGCACGAGAGACCCTCTGTCTCTGCCTGGGACCCTTCTTCTCCTGCTTTGGGATGACATACTGGGAAAATTCGCTTAGTCAACCTGCATTCCTGGCTCCCAGCTCTTTGCTCGGCACAGTGCTAAGTGCTGAGAATTCAAAGGGTAATAACCAGTATACAACCTAGTGGGGGAAGACCCATCTGTACCGTAATTGTTTTGTAAAGCTTGAGTTAAATGGTAATTGTAGACGTTCATAAAACATATGGAAGTGCAGAAGAGGAAGCCAGTTAGTTGAGAAGTCATTTCAGAGAAGGCTGGATGGAGGGGCCTTGAAAGAGGACGGGTGAACAGTCAGGAGACAGATTCTCCAGTAGGAAGGATGCCACCTGCAAGGCATGCTGTGCTTCGGAGACCAACACAGTCACGATTTCGGGGTCAAAAGGCATAAGGGGTGTGGAGGCAGGAGGCAGGCCGTCACGGAGGCAGAAGCCAGGCTCAGCCCTGAACCTAATTTTACGGGAGCAGGGGCATTGTTGGACGGCTCTCGGCAGAGATGATGCCTGTTTAGGGGAGAAAGACCCCGGTGTCTGGAGGTGGGGATGGAGTTATCAGGTTGAGGCTGGTCGAAGATCACAGGGGAGGCTCTGGGTTCTAGCTGAGATGTGCAAGAAGGAAGAGAAGATGACTGAGGGCCAGGCTGAGGGGCAGAGGAGAGAGCCCTCCCCTGGGTCTGGGCCAGCAGGCTTCTCCCAGCTTTGTCACCCACTGGCCGTGTGACCTGGGGGCAGTTACTTTCCAGTGTTCCCAAATTTGAGACAATAAGCTCTGTCTACTGGGCGCGGGGACTTGTCCATCAGTGAGACACAACCAACCCCGCGGCTGGGATGAGGGGACTGTTTTCTCATCTGTGAACACAGGAGTGGTGGCCCCCTGGCAGGGTTGTTAGGCAGGAAGATGAATGCCGCCTGGGGCTGGTGCACAGAAGGGGCCAGGGGAGTGGTTTCTGTTCACGTCTGTAAAGGTGCTTGCGCTGGGACCGAAGAATGTCACCAACCAGGCAGGAATAATTGGACATGAAGTAATTTGGGGCAGGGGTTTCTTACCTTGGGACCATGGCTCCTTAGAGGGTCCAAGGATGGACTTGGGAGCCCCGAGACCCTGGGGACCGTACGTGATTACTCGTGGAGCTTCTGTTTCCCTGGGGACTGTGGCCATCAGATTCTCACGGGGGGATGTGACCCCACCAGGCTAGAATCAGTGATAAAGAGCACACACAGGGGTCCTGAGGTGTGTGGGGTGGGCCTGGGAGGAGGGAGGCCTGAGTGTCCCCACCACGCTGAGGTCCTGCTCTCCTAAAGGAATCTGAAAACTCTCCGAATGCCTCAGGGTAGGAATGCTCAGAGGAACCTTACAGGAGTCGCTTGCACTTGATCGTCGGGTGGATTCCAGATGTCAGGGGAGCAGAGCCTAGTAGGCGAGGCAGTTCTTTGGATTTAGTTGGGCTGACTGCCTGGTGGCACGCGGGTCACAGGCAGGTAAGCCTGTGTGTTTAATCCGTGCTTCTCCTTTGAGGTAGGGTTTCCTTCCTGAACTGCAGGTTTTTAGGGAGCAGGAGCCTCCTTTGATTGTGTTTCTGTCTCCCAAAGCATCTAACGTACTCTGGAAGCCAGCAGACCTAACAGCCCAAATATTTTCTTCTAGTTATTCAAGCTGTTTCTGTGTTAAGGTATAAGCAAAACAAACAAGCACACATCCTAAAACCCAGATACTTTCCCTTCCTACATCTGAACCCCATCTGTCCTGTTACGGTAACCGCAGTCCAGGTGAGGTTCCCTTCTGTGCCGAGCAAAAACACCCTCCCGTGCGTTTCCTCTTTGCAAAGTCATGTTCTGTAACTTCTTCAGGATCGCAGGACCACATTTTTATCCTCCCTGTCACTGTGGTTTTTCGAGCTCTTTTACAGTGTTCTCTCTTCCAATATGAAGGGCCTGATGTGAACTAACACAGGGCCTTTCCCGGGCCTGACGAATGCTGAGGAAGCTGGAGGCCGTGGTGGCTTTCTGTCCTGTGTCCTGCTCCGTGGCAGGTGTCTGGGCCACCTGAGCCCTGGGCCCCCCTGGCGTCTCCTGTAGCAGGTGATCTAGAGACACTGTATTTGGATGGTTTCAATTCTCTAGGCATGGAAGTTGGCCTTCCATATCTGTGGGTTCTCACTGAAAATATTTGAAAAAGAAAAAAAATTACAGGAATTTCCAAAAAGCAGAACTTGAATTTGCTGCACCAGCAACTGTGTGCACAGCACTTACACTGTGTCAGGGATTGTAAGTCGTCTAGGGATGATTTTAAGTCTACGGAGGATGTGCGTAGGTAACATGCACCATTTTATACAAAGGGCTTGAGCTTTTGTGGATTTTGGTATCCTCGTGGGTCCTGGAACCAATTCCCGTGGGTACTCAGGGACGACTATATTATGTCAGCTTTGGACCCCAAATCTTTGAAGTCAGATACGGTGTTTTCCAGAATGAAGCCCTGGTCAAGTGAGGCAGATCGATGATGGCTCGGCCTTCCCTCCCACCTGGAATTCGCTGGGTTAAAAATCTTGTGCTGCTCGCTTAGATCTAATTAACATTTTTGATTGGCGTGTTGTGTAGTTCTGGAAGCTGCTTATTAGATTTCATAGGTGTCTCTGGCAGCACAAAATGTTTAATGAGCAAAAATAATTGTGTTACAGTGAGATGAATATGTACATAGTCACTGAATTAATAAATAAATGATGACTTCACGGAAACTCCTGAGAACTTTGGGTTTCTCAGCATAAGATATGGAAATTGACTTTTTGTGTGTGTATGGTTTTGAAGGAAAGAAATGTGCTTTTTCTTTTAGACTGAAGATACTTTGTGTGTGTGTGTGTGTGTGTGTGTGTGTGGTTTTAACCAGGATGAGCGTCTGTAAGGAAAATGGGTTTGTGTCCTCTGAGGCTGGAGGAGCGTGCAGGAGGCCAGGGTGGCAGCGGGAGGGCTGGGCTGTGGGCGTCATGACCAGGGAGGTGAGCGTCTCACCGCGGCTCTGGGGAAACTCAGGTTCTAATTCCCTTCTCTGGCTCTGGGCGTGAAGCCAGAGAGTAAGGGGATGACGTAAGAAAGGTGGTCCTGAGACTCACAGCTCCTTGGGCTGAGGCTGAAGTGCTCCCGCAGCAGGTGAGCACACAGCATCCTGCGTCCGCGACTTCCCCGAGTCCTGGTCCCTGAGCTGGAGGTCCCCAGGGCACTTACCCACTAGCCCAGGGCCCTCTTGGCTAGGCCACACTGTTTCCTACCCTCGAAGAGTTCCTCGTGGGAGGGAAATTGAGGGGCCGAAGAAATCACTGAAGAAGGATCCAGGGCTATTAAGCAAACCAGAAACTGGCTTGTTCTGGTTTTTTAAAGACTCTTTTGCTTGCAAGAAAGAGACCCAGCCGGACCCGTCGGGTGGTGGGAGTTTGTTGGCGGTTCCCCCGCATGGGGACCCAGCTGAACACCGGGCCCAGGAGGCCAGGAGCCCCTGGAGAGGCTGGCCGAGGGTGTGTGCCGCCTGCCAGCTTCCCTCTCTAGCTGTCTTCCCGCTGACCTTGGCCTGGCTCTGTCTGCCCCCCACCCCCACCCTGGTTTGCTCAGTCGCTGCTCCCGCTGCCTCCTGCTGCCTCCCGCTGCCTCCCGCTGCCTCCCGCTCAGGCCCCCTTTCCTGGCTCAGCAGGCGGTGTCCTGAGTCCAGGTCCCAATAGGGGCCAACGTAATGGCCTGGAAAACTCTTTGATTTTGAAACGTGCAGGTAACCCCCTACAACAAAACCCAAACCGATGTAACCCCCCCTCCCCCCTCACACACACGCTATTTGGTCCTTACAGCAGCTCCGTCAGGCCAGGAATAGTTTTTCCACGTTGCAGATGCGGAGGTAGGACCCAGAGAGGGCAGGTTACCTGTCCAAGGTCACACAGCTCATAGGACCCAGGCCATCAGTGTCTTGTCCCCAGGGCCTGCTCTCCCCGGGGTGTCGTCCTGGGGGTGGGCTCTCCAGCGGCCCTGCTCCTCTCTCACCGGCTGGGGGCGCGCCCCTCAGCCCTTCAGGCCTCCGTTTTCTTGTCTACAACCGGACACGCAGCAGTTGTGAGCGGGCTTAACAACGTGGTGCGTGTGGAGCCCATGCTGTGCGGGGGACCTGATGTCTCCGCGGAGGTGGTGTCGCGTGTCCCACCCAGGGCACTGCTGGGCCGACTGTGGGTAGATCCGTGTCCCCCTCCAGGGTGGCCTCTCCCTTAGGAGTTCTGGGGGACTTCTCGGCCAGCCGTTATCAACGGTCTTTCTCTTCCGTCTTCCGGCGAGCAGGTTCCGATCCTGGCCATCAAAATGACAAGTGATGGGGCGGACACAGAAGGTGTGGCCGGTGCTGCTGCGCCGTTTCGGAGGGCGGGCGTGGGGGGCGCTGGTCTCCCACCGTCCTGCCACCCCTGCCACCACCCAGGCTCCGCTCGGGGTCGCTCGGCCTTCTAAGTGACCACGTCCCACCCAGCTGCCCACTCAGGGGGGCCCCCCTCCCTCCGCCTGCAGCAGCCCCTCCACCTAGTTCTCTCTCCGAGCTGGATGGGGCTGTTGGTCAGGGTTTGCGAGGGGGGTGCTGTGCCCCCTTCTAGAACATATTTGCCCACCGAGGCATCCAGCGGGACACCAGCCAAGGTCCATGTTTGCACCCAGGCAGGTCCCGGGAGATGGTGGCCTCGTCAGCCACGGAAGGGGCTTGCCTTTCCCTTTATTTCCAGGTGCCCCTGGCAGCATTACACCCAGGTCGTAGCTGTGATTAAAACACAGGACCGACGGGTCAGTGTCAGTGTCGCATCCCCTTTGTTTGGGTCTGAGTCACCGGGGTGGGTTATGTACCCTGGTGGACGCTGCGTTGCATGTGGAATGTTCTCCGGATTGCTCCTGGGGATTTGAAGGGCAATTGCTTTCCTGGGTGTCGACCAGAATCCTGTGGCAGGATGTGTTGCCAGGTAAATGGTTCTTTCTGAATCAATGTGAAAGAAATGCCACGTAAGACAAATTCGAAGTGTGTGCGTTTTTTTAATCAGTGAAAAGTTGGATTCTTAGAGCTTCAGCAAAGAGTGAAGGCAGTTATGTTTGTTCTTTGTGAACTTGTTTGAAATCCTTATCTGAAAAGGCCAGTTGCTTTACCAGGACAGGGCACTGTACTGAGCCATGCAGAAGCCCGAGGCCAGGCAGCCGGGTCTCTCGGTGTTGGAGTGGGTCCCCGCCGTGGACAGGACAGCCCGGGACAGAGCTCAGACCCCCAGGTGGGGGAGACAGGGCCCTGCCCCTGTGCACACCCACCGCTGCTTTGTCATTATGGTGGACCTTCTGTTATCTTGGGTTGGGTTTCTAAAACTACTTGAAATTACAATGATTGCCCGATGTAAAAAGTTCGTCATCCTGATTTAACTCGTTTAGGGTTTTGTTCTAGAGGGTGAAAGACAACCATAGACTTTAAAAAACGACATGTAGAAAAGCTCAGGCTGCGCTTGAGGCCACCCACGTAAACGTATGTGCATACGTGTCCATCGCAGTGGCATGGGGCCCCCTGCACTCTGTTCCCCCTCCTTGGGTGGAGGCCGCACCCGGTGCAGGTGGAGGTGTGCTTCCTGCGGGGCCCGGTCTGATGAGCAGGAAGACGACAGAGGAGAACCCTGGGCCCAGGAAGGCGTCCCTGCTGCCAGCCTCATGGTCCCACTTGCCACCTGCTGGCTTTTGCTCTTGCTTCCGTAAGATCTGGAAGCAGAAAAGAACAACTGTCTGGTCTGGAGGGTGCCTGTCTCTGTCCTCTCTCCCCCTCGGCTCCAAGGGGCCTCTGTCCTCCTGGGACTGAGACACGTGGGCCACACGCGTGCACATCAGGGCTAGACGGCATGTGACCCGTGGTGTCCAGGGAGCCGGCCACCGGGAGGGGAGTCAGACGGCTTTGCTTGGTGAGGAGGGGAATCCACTCCGGTCCCGGCTGCCTGGGGGACGACTACTCACAAAGTGCTTCACTCTGCTGCAGAGTTTCATCGGCACATCCTGCGGTGCTGCTATGGGCGTGGCTTTTGAGACTTTCTGAGAGGCACCACTGCAGAAGCAAAACGTTACAATTTGGTTATTTATTGACATCTATGAATACAATAGAAACGTGCCTACTTTCCAGGCTGCTCCTTTAAGTGCCATTGAAAGGGAGAAAGTGTTTGCTTTTCTGGGCGTTTATAGCAGCTGGCATTTACTCTAGCACTTTATGTTTATAATAAAAGAATCCGAAAATACGTTTGAAGTGCTCTTTTCAGTCTGAAGAATAGAGGCTTCTTCTTTGGAAAGAGGCAGTCCCCCCAGCGCGTCCGGCTTCCCTGGGGCCTGGCCTGAGTGGGGACGTGGGCAGGGACCCCGAGCTCCAGCCGAAACCCGAGGCTCTAGGAGCCTGTGATCTCGCTGAGGGTTGAGTTTCTTCTAGACGGAAAACTGTGAACGTGCCCCCTGGTGAGGGCGAGGCCTCGGGTGTCCTGAGGGTACCTGGCGTGGGGTCTGACTCTGGGGGAGCCCTGGCTGTAGCCTCTGCGTCCAACTGCTAGGCTCCGTGCACCTCACTGCCCGACCGGCAGGGGTTATGTGCTGGACCCCCCGACTTCGGAGAAATGACCATCACACCCAGATTGGAGTTTCTCCACGAAGAGTTCTATTTAGCGAGATAAAAAAGCCTCGTCCTTATTTACGTCAGTGCTCTCCATTTTAAATACACTCCCACCAAATGACTGCCTAGTGAATTACAAATATATATCCTGGAAATGTATCAATTTGGTGTCTTATTAAATAATCAAAGTAGAAATTAAAAGCCCAGAAAACGGTTTTTGTGTTTGCATTACTCCCGGCTGCTTGTCTGCAGCATCCAGCAGTTCTGACCGTCTCTTGTGAGCCCCGAGAGGCCCGTACCCCGCAGGGCACGTCCAGGTCCTCCAGCCGCTGGTGGAACAGGCCGCGGTCTCAGGTGCACCCCTGGTTGGCGTCAGGCGGGGGTCACGCCCTGCACGCAGTTGCAGGAGGCTGGAAGCAGCCGGGGTTGTGGGTCTTGAACCATCTGTCCGCGGGTTGTGATGAAGGACTCAGAAGGAGGGAAGCTTCTCAGGGCTCTCGGACTCTGTTGTTGCTTTAAATCCTCCTGTAATTGGGTGGTTTTGTGTATGTGAGCTTTAACAAAAGCTGCCATGAAGCTCTTTCCCCAGATTGCAATCAGAGCAGCATCTTAGTTTTATAGGTTGCTGCTGATGGGCCGTAAACTTCCAAAATGTTGATTCCTCTCCCGTGGAATTTCACGACACTGATGAGCAGACAGTTAATAGGGACAGCAAGTTACCAGCCTCCCTTGCACCTAACTATGTTGTGTGACTGGTGCACGTTTGTCTTATTGTTTTATTTCCACAGCCCGTGCGCACTTAAAGTCACCTGCAAACTGTTTAAAAAAATTCATTGTGTCTGGTGTCTCTTCCTTTTCCAGCCAGATGGCCTGACGCCCCCAGGATGGGATGACCAGTAGGTGTGACACACAAGACTGAGGCTCAAATTAATCATTTTTAGAGAGTCATCAACTGCGGGGGAGATAGTGCCAATTAACTTAAATAATAGCTTTGATGCAGGAATCAGCACATCTTTTCTGCAAAAACCAGCTGAGGAATATTTTAAGCTTTGTGGGCACGAAGGAAAGCGGCTGTGGACAATACGCAGATGCAATTGGAGAGAAATGGGGAAGATGGCAGGTGTAGGGGCGCCCTGTGCGGGGCAGGGCGGGGGGCAAGGACGATGGCCCTTGAGGGTCAGGCGGGAGAGTGTGCGCTTAGGGACGTGGTGGGGGGTGGGGTTCCTGGCCGACAGGGCAGTAGGGCCGGTTGTGAGACAAAGGGGGCGTTTGCTGATCCATGGAGGGTCCACGAGGACTCGAGCGGCCCCAGGGTCTCTGGTCAGGTCTTGGTTTTCTTGACTGTTGCATCCCTACCATGAATCCTGTTTAGATGAAAGTAGGGTCAACTATGAATTCGTGAGTTTGGGGTAGCCCCCGCCTGCAGCATTGAGCTGTATCTGGTCATTCTCAGCAGCCTAGCAGTGGGGAGACACCCCCCCTAGGTACCCTCTGGGTCTCCTCTGGGTGGGACACTGTCCCTGTGTCATATCGCTGGACGGGCAGGCCTTTCCCACATTTTTACATGAAGAAACTGAGGAAATTGTCATTTTCCTCAGTAATTGAGGAAAAGGCCATCCAGAAGATGGAGGTGATGCTCCAGGTATAATGAGCCCTTCTCACCACCTGATGTTGGAGGATGCCCATGCCTGGGCCTCCGTCACAGGGTCTCCAGGCATGTGGTGGATGCGGTGGCTAGGCCGGGGCTTCTCTGTGGTTAGAAAAGAACAAACTTTGGGTTACTCAGTCCAGGCTTGTGGAAACCTTCATTTCCACATTTTCTGCTTAACGGAAGCGGGTGACAGTGGTGTTTTTCTGGTTGGTGAAGGGGGCCCAGCTCCTCCGACCCGGCTGCCCTTTTGGAGGAAATGGCTTGAAAACCGTTGACCTCGTTTTCCTTGCTCTCATTTCCCACATGCAGAAACAGTGGCGGAGGTGAGAACGGGCTGGTTTACGGTCACCCCGAGCTGGTTCCCTGGGGGCCGTTTGCAAGGTGGCACTGACTTGCGTGGTGCACAGGTGACTTCGCTTCTGCCTGGCTGTGTCTGTACCCAAAAGGGGGCCCGTCACTGGCACCCAGCCTCATGGGGATGTTTGGGGAAATCGTGGCTTACCAAAAAGTGATTTGAGCTGCTTGGATACAAAGAACAGGAGAAGGAGTTTTACAAAATCTCTTTTCTGGAGCAGGCATCATTTTCAAAATGTAGAGTGTTTATGACATTTATTACTGTGGGAAAAAGACTTTCATTATTAGGATTTAATTTTCATTAGCCTGGTGCACATTGTGCTGGTTTGGATGAAGTCACTTGTATGCAGATGTGGTAGTTTCTGCAGCTGCCAATGTGGTCCTCAAGTCGGGTTTTATCTTGAAACGGCAGGGCACAGTGGGACGGGAGGAACCCATCGCTCAATGTGAAGGAGTCAGTTCAAGCGTGCGTTCCGGCTGTGGAGCGGTATTTCTACCCTCAGCTGTAGTTTCCAAGGCCTGACTTCAAAGTCTGGAAACGTGTTTCCATCCCTGGGGCTCCAGGGAGGTGCCCCTGGTGGAGGTCCGAGCAGGGACCCATGAGCTCTGACTTTGACAGATGTGAACGGACACTGGAAACACTCCGGGGCACCGTGTGGGTCCTGAGCACGTACTCGTGTGTCCTGGTCCTATAAATTTTTAATTTAGGACATTCTTCCAAGAGATGCCACATCAACTGCAGCAGCCGTGTTAAATTCAGGGCAATTCAGATGAAAGGAGTGAGGGGATGGCGGCTCCTGTGACCCGGAGCCGCGCAGCCTGGGCAGCTGTGATGCAGGTCTGTTGACGACCGAAATGTCAATGTGGAGAGAAATCACTTAGCCTGGTTCAGAGGTGAGTAAGCAGAGATTATAGATTGGAATAGCAAAGAAAAATGTCTTAATAGTCCTAACAGTTGGATTTTGGATCCCAAAGGACATGCCAGAGGCCTCACCGTAAGAGAACTGGAATCAGATTAAACAATTCGTGCTCCCCAGGAAGAGAAGCTGGGGGAGTGAAAAGTACATCCCTGGTCATCCCTCCTATGTTTATGTTTTTTACTTTTAACAGTTTTACTGAGATAGAATTCACATACCATAAAATTCACACAGAGTATACAGTTCAGGGGCTTTTCGTCCATTCAGAGAAGAGTGTGACCATCACACAGTGAATATTAGGAAGTTTCCATCACCCCCAAATGATCCTCTATCACCCGCTCCCTCCCGTCCCCAGCCCTGAGCCACCACTGGTCTACTTCCTGTCTCTGGATTTCCCTTTTCTGGGTTTTCACGTGAATGGGGCAATATAGTATGTGATCTTCTGAGACTGGCTTATTTCACTCAAATAAGGTTTTCCAGACTCATCCCTTGTGTCAGGAGTCAGCACCCCATTCCTTTTAGCGGCTGAATAATATTCCTGTGTGTGGGTAATGTTTACCCATCACCCATCGGTGGACATTTGGGATGTTTCCACCTCTACATTTGCTTGTAATGGTTGTATAGAAAGATAAGTATGCACCATCCATTTTGAGACCCAAATCATTCTTTTTCTCACGTGAGAACTTTCTGGCAATTAAAGGGAACATAGTAGGTCAAACTAAGGGTGTCCCAAGGCCTCCGGCCAGTGAGTGGTGATGGCCGGGTAGAGTCCAGGTACCACCAGAGGAGAGGAGGTTGTAAACGAGCTCTGAAGGCTACAGAGCAGCCTCTTCGGCCTGTGTGCACATGGTGTGCGGGGTCTCCGTGTCAGGATGTTCTGGTAAAAGCCCCAAGGGCTCTGGGTTCGTGGACAGGGCTGTGGCCTCTGCACCCGCACCAGCGCCCCCAGGACGCCCGAGCTCCTGCGTCGGGCCGGCTCCCACCCGTGGTGGGGACCCCGGCCCCTCAGCCGCAGGAAGCCTTCCTAAGCTCAGGCTGGGCCCCCCGTGCCACGTGCAGGCTCCGCCAGGGGCAGCCACTCTGTGCCCTGGTGGCCCATCCTGGTGCAGGCTCATCTCCCTGCCGCTGGCTGATGGCCAGGCAGTGCCCAGGCGGGTGGTCAGGGAGGCGCGGAGACGGAGGGCTTCCCCAGCCTGTCCAGGCGACCCGGCCTGCAGGCAAGTGTCTGCTGCTTATTCCGAGTGTCCAGCCCCGGGGCATCCCCACCCCCTCCCGCCTGACATCGAACCAGCTGTTTTACTTGGGACCTCACGTTCTCTGGAGACCTGCTTGACTCAGTGCCCGTTTGCACCTAACCTGGCACATGTGGTGGATTTCTCTCTCGTTGGAGCTGTTTTTGGGTCCCCTCTGGAAAGATGCCTCTTTCCCCGCAGGCGGGCTCTGACTGTGCCAGATGGCCCTGCTGTGGCGTTTTCTTTTTCTGAGCATTTGCTATTTTTGGCTTTTTAGTTACTCACTTGACTCAGAGCTCTGATAAGGTGTTTAAAATAGCCTTTGGACCTGCTGTGAGCTGTTAGGCTTCTAAAGTTACTCTTCTGCTTTTTGTCACCTCTTGACTTTGGGAGAGAGTAAGTCAGGTCATGGGACCGTTTCTCTGTTCCCTCCTCTGGGTGCTGACTTGCCCTGTTGCCAGCACCCGTCCCACAGTGAAAAGGGTGGCGACGTGTCCATCTGTGGGCCTTCCGGAAGCTTCTGGGGACCTGTGTTTGCTGATGTGTAGACACGCGCTTTTCAAAAGCGGGAATCCCTGTGTGTTAACAGTGGACACTAGGCGTCTTCAGGCCACGTTGTTCAAAGCCTCTCAGAGGCTGAGAGGGGTTGGGTCTCACTCAAGGTCATGGGCTGGTCAGTCAGGGTGGAGCTGGCTCCCTGGAATCCCTGTGCACCTTCAAGGTGTGTCAGGTGGTCCTTCCCTGGGCCCACCACAGGCCACCTCCAGCAGCACGTGGCAGAGGCTGCCCTTGGTCTGTGGGTGCTGTCCCCTGCTGCCCCGGCTCACGCTGGGCCCCCCCCACCCTCAGCCCTGGCAATTTGGCCGTGGCCAGGGTCCTGCCCTGGTGTTCATGGTCATTTAACCCCTGGTGTGCAGCCGTCGGCCTGCCTGGGTTGCTTAGTCCGCCTGATGGGAAGGCCGTGGCTTTGCCCTTGGGTGAGGGCAGCCCAGGTCACAGGACTGAACCTGGATGACGCTCGGAGGACCAGCCTCACAGCTGCGGGACCGTCGCCATGCCGTGATCGCAGGCTCACCAGAACCTGCTGCTGGGTCTGGGCAGGGACCGGAATGGACCCTGGGTGGCATGTGCTAGGTGCGTGGGAGTGTCCCCAGCAGGACTGCCCCTACCCTGCCAGGCCCCCTTGCTCCAGGGCTCAGCGGGGTGACCTCACCTCTGCCCACAGTCTGACTCCTGACTTTTGGCACACGACCCTGGGGGTTCCTGCACACGGGCGCGCAGAGCTGGGGAGCACGGCAGCCCCTGTCCAGCAGGGCTTCTGTGGTCCTGGTCACGAGTGCTCTGCAGGAGTCCGTTAGCCACCACCTTGCGCAGGGGGACCTGCTGTCTCCCTTTCTTGTGGACAATCCATGGGCACAGGAAGGACGTGCAGGGGTCCCTGTGTGCCTCCCGCCCCCACTGGGGGTCCCAGCGTCCACTGCGCACTTTGGAAGGGAGGGTCCAGACCAACGCGCATTTCCATCTTGCCTCTGCTGCCTGCAAGCACCTTGTCCTCAGGCGTCATCTCTGGGACCCTGTGTCTTGTCCTCAGTAATGGGGAGGACCAGGCCCTCCTGCTCCCAGGAGCAAATGGGGTCCCGTTTGTGGACGTGACTCGGCACCCAGATGGCCACGAGCCCAGGTGCCAGAGCAGCAGGTCCTCCAGGGACCCCCAAGCTGGGATTTCATACCCTTAATGGTCTGTCTTTGATTTGTGCTTTCGAGGGACAGTGGGCCTGCTGGGACGTGGTGCCTGGGCTCCCATGTGGTCCTGCCACCCGGCTGGGCGCCCCCGGAGTCCCGGGGGGTGGACGTCTTCGAGGCTGTGATGACCCTGCCTGGACCTCCTACCCAGAGGCCGGCGTGAAATACCATAAAAAACACTGTGCTGGGCAGGGGAAGGGGGTGGGGGGAGACTGCAGGAGAAGGGAGAAAAGTCTCTTTCCTGCCCTTTGCACAAAGGGGGCCTGCTTGGTTTCCCCTAAGTCCCATGGACCGTCGATGGGCCTGGGTTGGCAGCCACAGCTCGGAATCTGGGAGGTGGGAGAGGTGAGGGTGTCGTGGAGATGGACCTGTGAGCAGGGACACGTCCAGTGTGGCAGCTCCCAGTGGGTGGACTCAGCAGCCGCCATGGCTTTGGGGGCAGCCAGGCCATGTGCGGCCAGCTCCCCACAGGACTGAGCCCTAAGCAGCCCCCTCAGAGGTCCCTCCCGGATGCAGGGGACGGTCGCTTCCGGGACCTTCTGGGCCCGTGAGTGACACTTGACTGCATGGGTTGTAAATGAAAGAATCAAATAAAACTCACCCGTGATCTCACCCCGTGAGACCACAGTATCGTGTATGTGGTGGTGAAGTTTATGGCTCCGAAGAATACATTCTCGACAGTGAGAGACAGGGGTTAAACACCCAGGTGACAAATAGTCTAAAATAAAACTCAGAGCTGGGGGGGGAGGGGCACGACGGGCTGCCTCACAGTTCAGGGCCCCGTGTGTGGCCCCTGAGACTTTGTCAACATCTGGGGACAGCTCGGTGGTCACAGCCCAGGGGGTGCGTCTGGCATCTGTGGGTGGGACCAGGGTGCTCGGCCAGAGCCTGGCCCCGAGGTCCTGGGCGGGAGGAGAGAGCCGACATCGTCCCTGAGGAGACTGTGGGCAGCTGCCTGGGGTGGGAGGTGGTGGGTAATACATACTGTCTCCACGTTGTTTGAAGGCAGCCCTGGGGGTACGGCCGTTGCCAGTTTACAGGAGGACAGAATAAAACCCGAACTCCAAACCCCGGGCTGCAGAGGTGACGCCGGCGGGTCCCGACGGGCCAGTGGGGTTTGGGTTTTGCGGGAGGGCTGCCCGCAGTTGGGGTCCTTTGCTCACAGACTCCCACAGCCCGCACAGCCCCCTCGGCCCCCATGGGCCGTGGCACCGAGCCCCCCTTTCCTGCAGACCCTGATCATCCTTTTCACCCTTCCTGGCGTTTCCTGGCTCTGCTCTGGCCCCGTGGCCTGGCTGCTCAGGGGCCCCAAGCCCCCGCTCTGGCCTGTGTCTGCAGCCCGGACCCCTGCCCTGCAGTTGCGGTCGCCTGGTGCCCCTGTGCCCCGAGACACTGACGGCTTCCCTGGTAGACCTGTTATGGGGGCTCCCCCCAGCAAAGTGGGGGCCTGGGCTTCTCTGGTCTGGAGCACGGCGGGGCCCGGCCTGTATCCCTGGCCCTTGTCTGTCAGGGAGCGCGTGGAAGGGCGGGTGAAGAAAGCAGGGGTGGCTGTCTACACAGCAGACGCACTGCTGTCAGGAATTGGCTTCCTGGGTGGACGGCGCAGACCAAGCTGCAGCTGAGGAGCCCTTGCTGGCTCTGCCCTGAAGTGACGGGCCCTCTAATAGCGTCAGCCGTGGCCCCGTGATCCTTGCGTCACTGAGGACGGGGTCTGGTTCCTTGGCCGCTTCTGTTCAGAAGTGAGGCTCCCGCTGCGTGGCTGGCGTGGCCGTGGCCGCCTCCCGTGCTTCCCGTGGCCGTTCCTCTTCCCTGTGGTGCAGCTGCGCCCGAGGCCCACGGTCTCCATCTGCGCCCGCGAGTGGAGCAGGTCCTCCGTCTCGGTTCCCGCACTCCCAGATGCCTGCAGTTTCTGTCTCACAAGGCTCCCCCCCTGCTCCCCCCTCCCTCCTCCTCAAGTCCGGTTCTTTGGCCAACTGTATGGCGGGGCTGAGCCTGCAGATCCTCCAGCGGCACCCCCATGGCCTTCAAACGTGCCGATGTGGGTGCTCAGAAGACGTTCTGAATGTGAGAATCGGAATATTCTACGTTCAAGAAAACGTCAGAAGACCGTTCACAAAAGGCCAGAATTTCCACCTCATCCCAACCTGCCATGAGCATTTTCAAACAAGGAGAGAAGATGAAAGAAAAATCTGGTGAGGGCCTGTGTCGTCATCACTTGTATTCAGATTCAATTAATTTTGCCACGATTGCTTTCCCTTCTCAGCCTGTCGGTCTGTCTGTCCACCTTGGATGAACCATGAAGTGAAACTTTAATTTTGCAGACGTCCTGTTCCCTCTGCCCCAGATGAGCCAGCGTCTCTGAGGAACAAGGGCGTATAACACCATCAGCTCACTAAGAACCAGCAAGAACTTCCTAATGTTGTCAATATCGGAACAGTGGCGAGCGTCTGGTCCAGGAAGTGGGGATTTTCCCACTTGTCCCTTAAAAATCTTCTTGTGCGTTTTGTTAGAACACGGTTCATTCATTGCTTTTCCTTATTATGCGGCTCTGGTTGCTCTGATCCAGACCAGGGCTTCTCAACAGCACTGCTGCTTCTCAGCTGTGCAGGTAAACACCTGGCCTCCACCCCTGCAACGTCAGGCCACCTGCACCGTCCTAGAGAGACCACAGGGGTGAGACACCCTGTGTGGGACCCCGCTCCAGGGCGTGTCCCCAGCCCTGCTCTCTGAGGCCTCAACCCTCTGATGACACCAGGCCCCTTGTTCTGTAAAAGCCCCGTTCTGGGTTTGTGGGTCGTTTCAGTGGTGTCGTTCTCCGAACTGGAGGTGGGGGCCAAACCAAAGGCTTTCTCACGTCCCAGGTAAATAATTTTGGAAGCTTAACTTTTAATATAATGTAAATAGTTTTTTAAATTAATTAATTAATTTTTCTGTTTTGGCTGCGTTGGGTCTTCGTTGCTGTGCGTGGACTTTCTCTAGTCGCGGCGAGCGGGGGCTACTCTTGGTTGCGGTGCGCCAGCTTCTCATTGTGGTGGCTTCTCTTGTTGCGGAGCACAGGCTCTAGGTGCACGGGCTTCAGTAATTGTGGCACTCGGACTCAGTAGTTGTGGCACGTGGGCTCAGTAGTTGTGGCTCACGGGCTCTAGAGCACAGGCTCAGTAGTTGTGGCACACAGGCTTAGTTGCTCCGCGGCCTGTGGGATCTTCCCGGACCAGGGCTTGAACCCGTGTCCCCTGCACTGGCAGGCGGATTCTTAGCCACTGCACCACCAGGGAAGCCCCTGGAAGCTTAACTTTTAAAATACAGCAACGTATGTGACTATGCTCACAGTGAAAATAGCTTTGGGGCACATTCCTCACTCATGGGGGGGGTGGCCGCTGAGGGCCCCGGGTCAGGGTCAGCTCCCTTTGGGTTCGGCAGGGCTGGTGTCCCGGATGGGCCAGGCGGGGTCCTCCCTGTGACTTGCCAGCACCCACCTGGGGAGGTGACACTCGTGTGAGCAGCACTCCTGGACCTCAGCTGATGCTCTGCCTCCCCTCCTGTTTCCATGGGAACCAGCTGCAGGCTGTGGGTTGTTTGTTTACTTAGAAGAAAAAGTAGGTGTGTGTTTCCCTCAGCTCCGTGCAGTACCGAGATGGTCCTGTTCACTTTCTAAAAAGTGTTTGGAGGCCCGGCAGCGGTCGGGACCCTCAGGGCATCACCTGGACTCTGAGGTTGCCTGAGCCTCAGGTACTTTGTGACTGAAAGTGTGAGGATAGAGGGCTGGCCCCCCTGCTGCAGTCCCCCTCGGCATCAGATGCTCTTCCCTGGGCTCGGTGGGGCGTTGTAACCACAGTCCTGACCCAGGGGCTTTGTGGTCGCTGCGTGTGCCGACCCCGCTTTAGCCCCGTGCTTGCCTCGGGTGAGGAGGGTCATCTATGTTTGGTTGTGTGTGAGCCCTCGGAGCCAGGGCAGAACCATCCTGGATCATTAGGAGGGAAGGGTGGGGGGCTGAGTGTGCTGAGAAGGGAGCGAGGTGCCGGGTGTGGAGGTCTGAGCGTCGTATCTTATAATTACACCATCGTCCATGTAAACGGAGAGGTCTGTTTATAGCGGCTCAGTTTGACACGCTACAGTTCCTATGTCTGGGTCATTCTGGGGGATGGTAATCATTAGAGTAAGCCGTGTATCTGATTAAATAAAGAATTTGTCTCTAATTTATGCCAATTTAAAGATGTCTCCTGTGTTCTCTTGTCTCTGGGGGAGGGGAGGTAGGTTGCTATGGAGACGGCATAAGAAAAAGTGACAGCATGAAGGCTCAGCTTCGATTTTGAAAATATTTGTGATGCAGGTAATTATATATGTAATAATGTCGTGCAGCAGAGTCATCTGCCTTGCAAACGCGTGTCATGGAATTTTACAGTGAAACAGTGTTTCCGTGAGGAGCAAGATGCAGTTTGTGTGTTATTAGGATGTTGTCTTCGTGAACGATAAAGGTGTGATTGTTCCGGGGGGTCAGGGTGGGAGGGGAACAGCTGCCGCAGGAGCTGGTGTGTCGCCCGTAGAATTTGGAAATAAAGCAGGTCTTGTAAGACTCAGCTGAGGCTGAATTGCACATGTGATTTTGTCAGTGGCTAAAGTCGGCTTTACTCTGGTTAATCACTGATTTTGATCCATTTTCTTTCTGTCTCTTTTGAATTAAACAACATCTCACGTTTTGGGGACCCATTTAACCACTGACACATGCTGTTTCCGCTGTCCTCATGTGTCTCCGGCATTCTGGTAATTTTGCTCTGGTTTGGAATTCTGTCTTTTGCTCGTGTGCGGTGGAGAATACTCCCCAAACCCAGCCCCGGTTTTGGAATTCTGATGCAATTTAAAAGAAGAGGGAGCTTCAGTGTGGACGAGTTCAACCCCACAGCCCAGTGAACGTTTACTGAACGCCTGTGCTGGGCACTCAAGGCCGTCTCCGTGGGGCTCACACTCCAGGTCCAAGGTCCCAGGGACACGAGGTCACTGCCCGGGGTCGGGGTGGGGAGTGCCCGCCAACACAGCCAGCTCCGAGCCTGGGTTTTGTTTACCATCTTTATTACTGATGCTGGAAGTACTGTAAAGAGCGATTTAATGGAATTCACAGGTGGAAATACGGCAGGAAGTAGCGAGGCCTGGCCACCCTGCTCGGGGTCAGGGACAGGCGTTAGGAGAGCAGAGGCGGGTGAGCTGAGAGCACGGCAGCATGGAGGGCGTTAAAGGGACAGAGTGGACTCTGTCATGGCCCCTTCTGTGCCTCTGCCTGGAGCCTGAACCAGGGCCCTTGGATTCAAGGCATAACTCGCTGACACTTGCTCTGGGCATCGGCTGGCTCCAGATTCCAGGCGAGGGGCTGAACCCTGCGGGTACGTGGGAGGGTTCCACGTGTGGTGAACAGGCTGCTTGCAGTGGCCGTAGTGATGCCCGGAATCGTCCCAGGCCTCCTGGAGGAGGGGCCGGAAGATGAGTCCGTTTTCCTGTGTGTCTCTTCCTCTGAGGAGCGGCCAGCCTGCCTCCGCTGAGGGCCTCGCCAGAGGACCCGTCCCCGCTGGCTGCCGGGTCCCCACCGGCTGGGAGGTGGGCTCTTGCCTGTGATGCTGGGGCCCCTGTGTGTCCCCCTGCGTACCTGTCACGGGAGACATGGCACAGTTGTTTCGAGGATGCAGGGCGAGCTGGAACTCGCCCCGTGTGCACCTTCTTCTGAAACGGGATGTTAGGGACCCCGGGGCGCGTGTGGGGTGGGATGTGTTCTCGGCTCCTTCCTTGCCAGGGCCAGGAGGTCACAGGGCGTCCAAGCCAGTGACCGCGTGCCCCTTTTCCAGGGCTTGTTAACGTCCCCGCCTCTGGCTTCACGATCCTACGTGGCCATGGGGAGAGACGCCAACTAGTTAATCCCAGGCCAAGTGTGTCAGCAACTTCCCACATGGCTGCTTCAGCCCCGAATGTGGAGGAAAGGTGGTTCTAGGGACCCAGCTGGCACGCCGTTTACCGGCCCCATCACCCCCTTGAATCTGGGGCTGGAAGCCGTGCTCTGCGCGAAGGTGGTCAGGCCCACATAGCAGAGGAGGAAGCTGGGCCCCAGGAGAACAGATGTCCTGAGCACAGCCTCACATCCAGTCCAGCTGGGCCATTGAGAGGCGAAAGAGCAGAAGTGAACCCTGAAGCCTGGGGGAGGGGGCGGAGCTCCAGCATGGGGGCTGCCCAAGCCTGGGCCGCAGACTCGCTGGGCCCCCTGCTCCAGGTGGGCGTCCTCCCCTGTGGCGACGGTGGGCAGAGCTGTGCAGTCACGCGCCTACCTGATCCTCTGCTAGAACTTGATATAAGTTGAAATTGTGGTGAAACACACATAACATAAATTTTACCGTCTTAACCATCGTTGAGTGTCGGGTTCAGTGGCATCAAGCACATTCGCGTCATTGTGCAGCCATCACCGTCGTCTGCAGAACCTTCTCGTCCTTCCAGACGGAAGCTCTGTCCCCGGTAAACACTCACTCCCTACCCCCTCCCTCAGCCGCCAGGCCCCACCATCTACTTTCTGTCTCTGTGGAGTTGATTCCTCTGGGGATGTCACATGAGTGGAATCACATAGTATTTGTCTTTTTGTGTCTGGCTTATGTCACTGAGCACAGTGTCCTCAAGGCTCATCCGTGTTGTAGCAGGTGTCAGAATTTCCTTCCTTTTCAAGACTGAAAAATATTCTGTGGTGTGGATGGACCATGTTTCATTTATCCATCATCCGTCGCTGGGTTGCTTTTGCAAACATTTTTGTAGTCTATTCTGGGAACAGTCACTCAGTACAATTCTGGCTTTCCTTGAAGCTTTGAGCACGTTTTGTTCCTTTTTTAGTGTACGGCATGTCCTTGGAGAACCGGGTGGCCCCGCCTGTGATGCAGAGCTGGGGCTGCGGGTACCACACGGAGAGCTAGGTGGCAGCCCTGGCTCCCATGAGAATGTTGCCTGCTCGTCTGGGGTCACTGCCCGTCCTCCAGGCCCAGCTGCATCCAGGTGTCCCTGGTCTTGTCATTAGTCTGCTCTGCCAGTTTCTTTGTCCAGCTGAAGGTTGATGGCCAGGATAGAGAAATGGGCTTATTCCCATCACACTGGGAGAGGAAGTCACCTTGGCCTTCCCCAAACCTTGATCATCTTTAGAATGTCCACCTCAGGGCAGTTTACTCTGACCTCCCACATTGTGCATGTTTGGTGGACAGAATCAGTGGACAGAACGAGAGCAGAGGCCTAAGGGGGAGTGGAATGGACCAACAGCAGGAGGAAGCCTTTTGGGGAGCAGGGCTGCAACACCAGATAACCACGGCAGAGCAGTTGACACAGGTGACTGCCCCGCTGTGTGCGGCTAATGCCAGCCTGGCCTGCGGTGGGGCAGGCGGGGCCCTTTTACCGGCCCAGCCGCGGGGCTGGGCCTCAACGCTTGTGCCTCTGGGCCGTGGGTTGGACCCAGCAGGGCTGGTGTGTCACGCCCGATGGTCTGGGCAGCAAATGCAGAGGTGGCTTTAAGAGAAAAGCCTCTGTTTTTGGAAGAGAACTGGGACCTTCAGCAAACAGGCCCCAAACCTCTCGACCTGGGCTGCCTCTCTGTGGAGCCGGAACCCCTATTGTTCCCACTCCCACCCCCGGGTTTCTGATGCCACAGGTCTGGGCAGGGCCTCGCCAGAACCTGCATTTCTGACAAGGGCCAGGGACCCTTCCGTGTGTGTTGGCGCCGTCATGTGTGTTGTCCCTCCTCCTGAACAGGGACCACTGGTCTAGACCCATCCCTCCTTTACAGACGGAGGAGCTAAGCCCAGGGTGGCAGGGCCTCCCCGGGGTGCAGGGTGAGCCCCAGAGCTGGACAAGGGCCAGGCTCTGACTCCAGGCCAGGGCTTCTCTCTTGACCCATGGCGAGCAGGGTACAGAGTGCCAGCCTGGCCCCGTGCGAAGTACCGAGGAGGTGACCAGGCCTCAGGGGGGGCTCGACTCACCGTCGACATCCGTCCAGGGCTCAGTCCCCACTCGCCACCTGCGATGTTACTGTCACATCAGAGTTCTCGGAGCTGTCGCGTGTGCCCAGTTTGCCCTTGGGACACTTCCGTTGGCGCTAACGGGCTGGGAGGCAGCCCCACTGTGGATGCAAGAAGACAGAGGTCGGGAAGCTGGTTGCGGGGAGCCGGGCCTGTTCAGAGCTGACCCCACACCTGCGCCTCTTCTAACCGCTCATCGCCCGGCCTCACTTGGGCTCTTCCACCACCGTCCTGGTCTCCCAGCCTTTCTCACTGCCCCTGCTGCCATCCCTGGTCATGCTTCTCAGCATGTGACATGCACAACAGGGTGGGCACGGTGATAGCGGGACGGGTGAGGGGTGATGGCGCCGTCATCCTTTTGGGTGGGGAGGGGCCGTGGGCTGACCTCTTCAGAGCCCCGTGAGCTTCACCCTGTTTACTGCACCAGAACCAGGTGGAGTGCTGCCTTCTCTCTGGCGTCTAAGCTCATGGACTGCCGTCTCTTCCTTCCTTTTCTGATTTTACGCCCTTCATGGGGACTGACCCTTCCTTCTTGGTTGGGGTGCTATTTGAGGCTCAAGTCCTCGTGTAACTGACCTGGATTTGGATGGTTTCTAACTTCCTGTCAGCCAGTGTCCACTTGATAGTCTGGGAGGGGTCCCACCCCTCGTCCCAAGTCTCACCTATAGCAGGGGTGGGGCTCCATTGCCTGGAGGATCAGAGGGTCTTGGGCTTTCTCCAGCACATCCAGCAGTTTCTACCAGACTTTTGTTTTGATCAGTATTTGGTTTCAGTTCAGTACATTTTCCAAAGCATTTTGTGTAAGTTCGTAGTTTCCACCTCTTCATTTTACCAAGTAGAACGTTAAAAAAAATTTCACCATCATTTGTTTATTTATTTTTGGCTTCGTTGGGTCTTTGTTGCTTCACTCAGGCTTTCTCTAGTTGCAGTGAGCAGGGCCCCCTCACATGTGGGATCACACAGGATTTGGGCTCTGCTGGCCTCTAGGTTCGTCCTTGTTGCAGCAGGTGTCAGGATTTCCCTCTTTCTAGGGCTGAGTCGTGTTCCGTTTTATGTACATACCACACATTTTGTTTACCCATTAACTATATTTTTATTTATTTATTTAAGTTTTGGCTGTGTTGGGTCTTCGTTGCGGTGCACGGGCTTCTCATTGAGGTGACTTCTCTTGTTGTGGAGCATGGGCTCTAGGTGCCCGGGCTTCAGTAGTTGTGGCATGTGGGTTCAGTAGTTGTGGCTCACGGGCTCTAGAGCACAGGCTCAGTAGTTGTGGTGCACAGGCTTAGTTCCTCCATGACATGTGGGATCTTCCCGGACCGGGGCTCGAACCCCGGTCCCCTGCATTGGCAGGCGGATTCTTAACCACTGCGCCACCAGGGAAGTCCCTCACCATCATTTAATAATGAATATTTTAATATCACAAAGTAGAAAGTGTAGCCATTTCTATTTAACAAAGTAATGGAAGCTCTAGCCAGAGAAATTAGGCAAGAGAAAGAAATGAGGCATCCAAATCAAAAAGAAAGAAGTAATTTATTTATGTCTGCAGATGGCATGATCTTATGACAGTAAACCCTAAAGATACCACCAAAAAGGATTTAGAGCTAATAAATGAATTTAGCAAAGTTGAAGAGTATAAGATCAACACTCAAAATTCAGTTGTATTTCTGTACATTTGCAATGAACAACCCAAAAAAGAAATTCGAAAAACAATCCTATTTACAACAGCATCAAAAAGAGTAAAATACTTAAGAGTAGATTTAACCAAGGAAGTAAAAGACTTGCCCACTGAAAACTACAAAACATTTCTGAGAGAAATAGATGGAAAGTCATTGTTTGTTCATAGATGGGAAAACTTAATATTTTTTAAGATGACAGTACTTCCCAAAGTGATCTACAGATTCAACACAATCACTATCAAAATCCCAATGGTGTTTCTTTACAGAAATAGAAAAGGCCGTCCTAAAATTCATGTGGACTCTCAAGGGATCCTGAATAGCAAAAAACAATCTTGAAAAAGAAGAACAAAGTTGGAAGACTCACTTATAGGTTTCAAAACATATCACAAGGCTACAGAAGTGAAAACAGTATGTGTACTGGCCCAAGAAGAGAGGATGGACCAGAATGGAAAGTCCAGGAGTAAACTCACACATGTGTGGTTAATTGATCTTCAACAAGACCATTCAGTGAGGAAGGGACAGTCTTTTCAACAAATGGTGCTTGGGAAGCTGGACATCCACATGCAAAAGAAGGAAGCCAGACCCTTGCCTCACACCATATACAAAAATTAGCTCACACTGGATCAGACACCTAAATGTAAGAGCTAAACTGAAACATAAGAGTTTTATAAAACACTAAGAAGAAAACACAGGTGAAAATCTTCACGATCTTGGATTAGGCAATAATTTTTTAAGTATGACACCAAAAGCACAGGCAAAAAAAGAAAAAATAGATAAATTGGACTTTATCAAAATTAAAAACTTACGTGCATCAAAGGACGCTGTAAAGAGAGTAAAAGGACAGCCCACAGAATGGGAGGACTGTTACAAATCATATATCATATATCTGATAAGGGAATAATATCCTGAGTATAAAAAAGACCTCCTACAGCTCAACAAAAAACAAACAAACAAGCCAATTAAAAAATGGGCAAAGAATTTAAGTAAACATCTCTCCAAAGAAGATATACAAATAGCCAATAAGCACATGAAAAGATGTTCAATATCACTGATCATTAGGGAAATGCAAATTGAACTACAATCAGGTAGTACCTCACACCCATTAGGATGGCAACTGTCAAAAACCCAGAAAATAACAAATGTTGAGGATGTGGAGAAATCGGAACCCTTGTGTACTGTTGGTGGGAATGAAAAATGGTACAATTGCTGTGGAAAACAGTGTAGCGGTTCCTCAAAAAATTAAACATTGAATTACCATATGATCCAGCCATTATTCCACTTTTGGGTATATATGCAGGGTGTGAAAGCAGGGACTTGAAGAGACATTTGCACACCCATGTTCACAGCAACATTATTTACAACAGCTAAAACGTGGAGCAGCCCAAGTGTCCATCAGTGGACGAATGGATAAGCTAAATGTGGTCCATCCATACAGTGGGCTATTACTCAGCCTTAAAAAGGAACTAAATGCTGAGACATGATACAACACGGATGAACCTTGAGGACATTATGCTGAGTGAAATAAACCAGTCACAAAAGGACAAATATTGTATGAGGCCCAGAGTCGTCAAATTCATACAGACAGAAGGTAGGATAGAAGTTTCTAGACATACGGGAAGGGGAGGGGAGTTATCATTTAAGGGGCACAAAGTCGTTTGGGAGGATGGAAAGTTCTGGAACAGTGGTGGTGCTTACACAACAGTGTGGATGTACTTAATGCCACTGAACCATGACTGAAGATGGTTAAAATGGTCAGTTTTACGTTATGTATATTTTGCCACAGTAAAAACATTATCTTCAGTAGAAAGCTCAGCTGTTTCCGACAAAGGGCACTAAGCAGCCGCATAGGTATGAGTACGTTATAAATAGAAGAAGGAAGGCGTGAATTATGACAGAGACGAATTTCAAGATAAAACCTTAAGTCAACATGTGCAGCTGCTTTCTTGACGTGAGATTCTCGGCTTGCGGGTCCGTGATGGTCGTTCAGGGTTAACCAAAGCCGGGTCAAGTCATCTGCCTGCATAGGCATGGACCCTCTGCCCTCCTCACATCCCATGTGGACCCGCCAGAGCTCGGGGAGAAATGGGACAGAAGGGGGCAGGAGCTGGTCGGGCCCCGGACCAGCGTCAGGCGGCGACCGTGGGGGGCTGTCCGTCTCACCGCCTGCTGGGGTCTGAGCAGGAGTCGGCTCTCGGCCGCTGTCCCCGCTGCGGCTCCCGCGTGGGGCTGGGTGCGTGCTACGTGTGAGCCGGCGTGCGCAGCCCGAGTGTAGCAGGGGCTCTGGCAGCCGGGGAAGAGGTGGCTTGGCCTCCACTCCCGAAACCCCAGCACCAGCTGGGCCCATCGCTGCAGCTGCCGGCATCCCAGTGTGTCTGTGAAACTGGATGATTTATTTGCCTCAAGACTTTTCTGTCTGCTAAAACACAGAACAAAACAAAGAGCATAGTGGATAACGCACATTTCCCAATCAGCAGGAAGTTTATTTTCATGGCACCCCCAAAGCCTTCTGAGCGTGTCCCCTGCTCGGCCGGCCAGCGTCCCGTGACGCTCCGTGTACCATATCCGGGCTGAGCTGCGGTGCCTTCCCAGACCTGAGACGCGTCAGAAGCTGCGGAGCTGCTGGCTTTGACTGAGTCCTGGAAGAGCTCGGTTCCCAAATTATTTCAGGTCAGCCTCCGGGTCAGCAGCTGGATGGAAGCTGTCGGGATCCTTTCCTCTCAACCACCTGTAGTGGGATCTCCGGGGACGAGACGCGTGGCCACCCACTTAGCTGCCCACTTCAGAGGCCTCGTGGGCAGGACCCAGCGTGGCGGCCGCTTCGTGCTGCCCTCACCACCCACCCGCCCGCACGACTGCGTTCCCTGTAACCGTGTGCACGTGTGGTCTCTCCAGGCACACGCATGTTAGTGCAAGAAGCAATATTAAAATGCCAGCTTGGCTCAGAAAGGGACAGAATTTCAGAGCGGGAACCGGCCCAGCCCCTCGTTTTATGCAGAGAGAATCGAGGCCCAAGCCCCCTGAGCCCCGGAAGGAGTGTGGCGTGGGGCAGGCATAGCTGTGGGGCGTGAGCTTTGCTGGCGTAGCTGCTCAGATGCATCAAAGTCAGATTTTCACAGCCAACCAAGGCTGGCGTGGTGTTGCCACGGGAGCCCTAGAACTTGTTGTAGGTGAGCTCTGTGGGTGTGGCTGCAGGCTTTCCATTGCCCCCGAGCCTGATCCGCTTAAGCAGCAGTTTCTTCTGGTGTGAAGGGAGCGGGGAGCATGTCAGCGCAGATGCAGGCGCCGGGCCAGCCCTGGCCACGGGCCCTGTGTGGCTCCTGAGCCGTGAGATGTGGCTCCTGTGACTTCAGGAACTGGATTTTAATCAATTACAATTGAAGCGGACACATCTACTACTTGAGCGGACAGGTAGGGAATTATAACACAGTCTTGTTTTGTTTTACCTTTTTGAAAAAATTTTTTAATAATATTGAAAACAATTTTGTGGATTTGCAGGAAAGACTGGGTCTGGAAGAAGGTAGTGGCCGAGCCCGGACGTTCTTACCACCCTTCTGGTGGTGGGCGGGACTGGGGGTCAGCAGAGAAGCCACTGGACCCTCTGGCCTCAGTTTCCAGCGTGTGGGGTGAGATTCTAAGGCTCCTTCTAGTCTGGGATTCTGCCCCGTCCCCTCGGTGGCTGCCAACGTTTCGAAGAGCTGTATTTTAATAGGAGAACAGCACTTGGAGGCCGGGCTGGGCGGGTGGTGGACAGCCCAGTGGAAGGACAGACCCGGAAGAGTGAGGACGGTTTCACACTGCAGGTTTCTGGACTCCACCCAGGCCCCTCCCCAGGCAGGAAACCTGTATTTTAACAAGTTTCCCAGCAATTCTTATACAAACCACCCTCCTACTGGACCTTGAGAGCCACCTGCCTGGCTGGTGCCAGAGCTCAGGGTGTGGACAGAGGCTGGTCTCCCACGTGGATCACCCCAAGCCCCTCTCTAGGACCAGCCAGACTGGCACCTCAGCTCCCTTTCTGCTTGAATTCAGAAGATCGGAGGTCGCTCCTCTTTCCTGTAAACATTCAGGCAGGGATGAGAGCAGTTCCATGCACTTGTCCTTGACCTCACGTCCGTGTTTATTTCTTCGCTTCAGGTTTGCTTCTGAAGAGACCCCGCCCTAACCTCCTGTGGTTGGAACCAGCACAGGGAATGTGGTTGTGATGTTAGAACGTCGTTTGCCATGAGAAGCAGGCCTGACCCTGGACCCTCGTGCCCCACTGGTCTTGTCCTTTTCGACTCAGGCCAAACCCCTTTCTTATCTCTGGGTGGGGGGACGAGGGGGCGCTGTCGTCTGTCTCCCGGGTTACAACCCAGCTTCCAGGTCTCTTATCAACGTCTGCAGAGATGAGCTCCTTTGTATCTTATTTACTTATTTACAGCTGATGTCAGAGCCGGCAGGTGAGGATCACTAAGCTTGTTTAGATGTGATCACCAGTTGACTCACATGTAGTTATGGAAACTGACACCAAGGACCCGGCCGCATGGGAGACATCGCAGCGGCTAAGCCTCCCCACCTCCTGAGACACCCAGCAAACCAGCTGCCGCTGCGGCCCCTGCCAGGCCCTCCTCGGTTCCACCTCTTACTGTCCTTCGGGGAGGGGCTCTCTCAGCCCCTCCTCACTTCTGTGTGAATCACTGCTTTCTTCATCTCCCCTCTTGCTTCTCTTCACTCAGAGACTCAGTTCAGTCCTGGGTGCTGGTGGGGTTTCCCGTGTGAAGGCGTGGTGTTGGCTCCTGGGGACACGCAGACACTCATGGCGGGGTTTATGCACCAAGGAGTTTCTGTCCCAGCAAGAGAAATACTTGGCTATAGGACCAGGGTCCTCACGGTTGCAAGAGACAGAAACCCTGACTTGAACCAGTGCACACGAGGAGGGAGAGAAGGGTGTTAGTTGCTCAGGTGTCGGGCCGTCCAGGGTCGATGGCGTCTCCTGGGGCTAGCGTCACCACCCAGGGGTGCCCTCATGACCTGGATTCTTCTGGAGCTGGGTCTCCAGGTGACACTGGCGGCTCCAGGGTCACGCCTGTGGGAGGGGATGACGTGAGCCTCCGTCCTGTTCCTGGAAGGCTTTCCTGTCTTTTCTGCCATATCTGCAGAGCACGAGGTGCGTCTGGTGGTTGTGTGAGCTGGTCACGTGGCTGCAGCTTAGATTTCGGTCCTGGGGTCCCTCGGGAAGCCAAGGGGATCCTGCCCAGGCCTTGGGGTGAAGGTCGGGGAGGAGGGGGTGGCGAGTGAATGTGAGCGGGTGGTCCAGGCACCTCTTACTCCTGGTACGTGAAAGGAGTCACAAGGCCAGCCAAGGTCAAGTGCCGTGGAGGCGCTGGGACGTGGACGCAGTCACTAGGGGAAGCTGGGCTGTTTGTGGGCGTCCTGGCTTGACTGGTCCCTGACCTCATCTGTACCTGTCTCCAGGGGAAGGCACTGCATGGGGGTCACCTGTGTGTGGAGGACTGCCCTCCCCTGGCTCCCGGTGTCCCCTCCTGTGCCCCGGCTGCCACATCGTCTGCTCTTGTGCCCCTGTCAGGATTCTACAAGCCCGTCCAGGTCCAGCTCAACGGCCCTTCTTCTCGGAGGACCCCCCGCCCCGGCTGGCAGGACCGGACGCCCCCTCCCCTGAAGGAGTGAGCCCGCAGCCCTGGTCTGTATCTGTGCCCTGGGTTTCTGGGGCTTCTGCGGACGGCGGCCTGGCCCTGGCACTGGAGCTTCTGATGCTGTGTCAGGGCCATCCTGGCTCAGGGGTGGGCGTGTGCGTCGCTGTGTGTCTGGCGTGGAAGCTGGTTCTCTCGTGATGCGTACAGACGGTCCAGTTAGATTTTCACGCTGTGGGTTGTGCACCTGCCGTGTCTGGCAGATGTTGTGCCGATCGCCTGTTACACCGTCAAAATTCTATCCCGGGGATGTGCCTGCTGGCAGGTGTCACCCTGTGCATGTCTGTGCCCCTGGGGCTCTCATTGTCTCATCAATGAGCAGGTGTGGTAAACTGCCTGGTAGAGGAGCCTCTGTTACCCTGAGGATGTTGGGGACCAGTTCTGTCTCCACCCTTCCCTTTTTACTTGAGGATGTCTGTGCCTGCATCCCATATGCCCCACGTCCCGCTTCCCCTCTTGCTAACCCCTTGCCTCCTGTGGTGCCCTGGGTGCATTATTATTAAGTAACCTCCACGCTCTGTTCCAATTTCCTAAAAGTCCTCTTTCTGTCCCAGGACCCCACCCGGGATGCACATCACACCATGCAGAGCCATCCTGTCTCCACAGGCTCCTCTGGGCTGTGACAGGTCTCAGACTCTCCTTGTCTTTGATGACCTGAGAGTTTTGAAGGGTGCTGGTCAGGGGTTTTGTAGACTGTCCCGCATTTGGGGTCGTTGGGTGTTTTTCCCATAATTGGGGTGGGCTTTGGGAGGAAGAGGACAGAGGTGACTGCCCTTCTCATCACATGAGATCAAGGGCACCTGCTAGCCTCCTTTTGTTTGCTTCTCTGGCTATCTGTGTGTTTTTATTGTGGTAAAATACACGTGTGCACATTCACCATTTTAACCATTTTAAGTGTGCAGCCCAGTGGCATTACGTCCATTCACGTCGTTGTGCAACCATCCTCCCATCATCCCCAGAACTTTTTTGTCTTGTGAAACTGAAGCTCTGTCCCCACTGAACACTCCCTCCCCGCCCCTCCCCAGCCTCTGACCCCCCCACCCTACTTTCCATCTCTATGGACTGGACTGTTTGGGGGCTTTAATATGGGTTTTGTTATGACTCAGGCATGGTGAGGCCGACAGATCAAGAGACGGCTGAGAATACAGCCTGTTGCTCACAGACCCCAGAGGAGGGGGCACAGCAAGAGGTGGGGGTTACACGGGGAAGCACCAGGGCTGGGCGGGGGCTGGGGGATGGGGGGGGCGTGAGCCGGGGCCTCGTTGTAGTTCCAGGGAAGGAGTGGGCTCAGCACTGGCTCTGGGGTGCAGGCGCTGTCCCAGGTTGCCTGGTCCTGGCCCCGGGTCATGAGGGCAGGGGCGGGTGGCCCAAGTGTGAGGCCCCATGGAGGCGGGGGCGTTTGGGGTGTGGATGGGGGCTGGTGGGTTTGCGTTTGGAAGGCCCTCTCATGGCCTGTCATGTACTCACTCCAGACTGGGCAGCGCTGGGCAGGGCCGTCCCTGCAGGGTGAGCAAGGCTGCGGACGCCAGAGCATCGGATACAGAATAAGACCTGCCCATCTGTATAGGACCCCTCACATGTGGGATCACACAGGATTTGGGCTCTGCTGGCCTCTAGGTTCATCCTTGTTGCAGCAGGTGTCAGGATTTCCCTCCTTCTAGGGCTGAGTCGTGTTCCGTTTTATGTACATACCACACATTTTGTTTATCCATTAACTATATTTTTATTTATTTATTTAAGTTTTGGCTGTGTTGGGTCTTCGTTGCGATGCACGGGCTTCTCATTGTGGTGGCTTCTCTTGTTGAGGAGCACGGGCTCTAGGTGCACGGGCTTCGGTAGTTGTGGCATGTGGGCTCAGTAATTGTGATGCATGGGCTTAGCTGCTCTGCGGCATGTGGGATCTTCCCGGACCAGGGTTCGAACCCGTGTCCCCTGCATTGGCAGGTGGATTCTTAACCACTACGCCACCAGGGAAGCCCCATACTTATTTTTAAAGGAGACAGAAAATTCCATTTTCATTTCCAAATCTCCTGGGAATTCACTGGTTGGACCTGTCCCGTGTGGCTCAGGCAGGAGGGCAGGTCACTCGTGTAGGAGATGGGCTGACCGCGAGAGGCCCTGCGTGGTCCCCAGGGCATCATTCCGAGGGGCAGGCTCCTGAGTGCAGCGGCCCTCGGCCACCTCCTGGGAGCGAGTGTGGAGGGCTCCAGGCACTGTCACTGGAGCGGTTACTCCTTGTCTTCTTCCTGCTCTACCTGCTGCTCTTTCTTTCACAGCGAGAGGAGTGGTGGGGGCAGGTGGAGTCCGGCACCCTGGCGACCTTCTGACGAGCTTTTGATGGTACAGAGAGCTCCTGGGAGAAGTCAGCCCCATGCCCCCCGATCATGGGGAAGTCAGGGCAGTGGGCAGCCTCACCACCCCGCACCCCTGCATTGTGGCCTGTGGGCCTTTCTTTTTTCGTGGTGACCGGGTCTCCCCCATTTCCAACGTGCAGCTCGAATTCTTTTTGCAGAAACATCTACAGGAGTGAACGTCAGCATCGGTTCGTAGGTTTTGCTGGGGATTCTGCTGTTTCTTACTCAGTGATGGGCTGCTTCTCCCCCTCCCGGTGAACCAGCCCCTTCCCTCTACTCTGAGTCGACATGTGGCAGAGGATACGTACTAATTTTAACATTAGCCTAAGTAAGGATGTAATTAGTATTTTTAGTCTACTTCCAACTTAAATCTTACCGTGCATTCTGAAGGCAGCTACCGAGTACTGGGACGTATTTATTGTGTTGTCACCCTCTCACTCATGAAACCGGGATGGGTATATGCCATTTTTAAAGACAGCCTTGTTGGGATGGAATTTGCCCACGTAAGGTGTGTGGTTTGGTGGCTGTGGTCCCTCCCCACGGTCAGCTTCAGAATGCGGCTCCCTTTATTGCTGAGTCCCATCCCACTGTGTGAGTACACACGTTTCATCCACCTGGTCACTAGGATAATAGATGCCTGAATTGTTCCACTGTTTGACTATCATAAGTAACACTGCTGTGACTATTTGTGTGTACATTTCTACGTGGGCTCTGCTTTCATTTTCTTGGGCGAACACCTAGGATGGAATTGCCTCTCCTCTGTTTGGCCATCTGAGGATCAGCCAGACTGTTTCTCAGGGTGGCTGCGTCACCTCCCACCCCCCAGGATGCCAGGTCTTCCAGTTTCTCCACAGCCCCCAACGCGAGGTGTGGTGGCTGCCCTACAGGTATCAATTCTCTAGCCTTGGAAACACTAGGGCTGCTAGAAGAGTCCATACAGGTTCAAGTTACAGCTTCACCACCGTACTACCTGGGTAGCCAGGTGAGGTGCTCCATTTTTCTGGACCCTGGTTTGTGTCTGGAGGTAGGATGTCTGTGTCCACCTTGTGCGATGTTTGTGAAGATTGACAGGGACGTGACATGGCGTGGAGCCTCGTGCCTCTTCACATGCAGTCGGTGTGAGCCTCTCTTCTGGTCACGAATGATGCAGCTGTGGGTCCCCCTCTCCTTCCACCCTGCCTTTCCCTCCCGTTGGGAGGGGTTGACCAACCAGAAGTGTGTTTTAGGGAAACGTGGGGTCGTCCTGGCTGAGCAGAGGTGGGTTACCTCGAGATGTCAGTGATGGAAACCAGGAGCTCAGAGCTGGGCCTGGATTTCCCTGATGATGTTTACAGGGTCCTGTGAACACATCTGGCCCCTCATTTTACACCGGAACCTAAGTTAAATTTAGGTTCATTTTGGGTCTTTATTGATTCTCACTTTCGGTTTACAGATCTGTGAGTTTTGACAAATAATTGCAGTTGAGTGACCTGCCCCCTCTCTGCTCCCATCAAGATATAAAACTGCAAGTTCTATCTGCTTCTTTGTTGTCACCCCCCCCCCCCAGCCCCTGGGGACCACCGGCCAGTGTTTCTTCCTGTGGTTTGCGTTTTCCAGAACATTGGGTGAAGGGGTCTCCCTGGAGCCCAGAGTCAGCCCCGCACCCGGCCCAGCACAGGTGTGGCCAATCCCCATCGTCCAGCCTCTTCCCATTGCGGCCTGAGGTCCCGTTGTGTGGACCCATCTCACTGAGTCCACTTGATACCCAAGGGAACTGAGCGTTTGTAGATTGGAGCAGTTATTCATAAAGTCAGTGCAACGCTCACATAACGGATTTTATGTGGATGTAACTTCCCGTCTCACTTGGATAAATGTTTTGGAGAAGGATTGCTGGGTCGTAGGGTGAATGTGTGTTTAACTTTATAAGAAATGCCAGATTTTTTCCCAAAGTAGCTATGCGGTAAAATTAAGACTATTTGAAGCAGGTGGCTGGAATCTCTGCATCGATTACGGGGTGATTAGTTGGTTACTCCTGGTATTTCTAAAGCGACCAGGGTTTTGGTTCTCAGGCTGTTGGCAGGGATGCTGTCAAACGCACATTCCGTGGACAGATTCATGTAGGAAAACTTTAGGTTAAAGAATGTGAAGCTCTTTTTTTATTGAAAGACATTTAGTGTCCAAAACTTGTGGCCCTTCAGGAGGAAGGTAAAGTAGACAGTTTTTCTGAATTTATTTGATGACAGATGTCTCGCAGAGCCAGTGTCTTTTGGAACCAATTTTGGGAAACGCTGGGCTGGAAAACACAAATCCTTGTTGGTGCTGCTTCCGTTTATCTGAAACATGTCTGCCCTGGCTCCCAGGTGACACACCTCGCCCGGCCTTAGTTGGCCAGAATGCGCCACAGGGCCACACCTGCCTTCCTGGGGACCCGCCCAGGACGTGTGCCTGGGGAGGAGGGGCATCCCCACATGGCCCCATCACCCTCTGAGTCCGGAGGGGCTCTGCCCGTGTCCTGTGTCTGAGCTGCATTTTTGCCACTCGTCCGCGGTTCACCGCCCTTGGGCGCGTGTCTGGAAGCCTCCCTGATGCCTTGGGCCCCAATTTCTCCTCCTCAGAGGCAGCGCTTTAAGCCAGAGCACAGAGTGACGTGCTTCAGAGCGGGTGGGTCCCTCGGAGATGCTGTCGCCTGTGGTCTCCAAGCACTTTGTAGAGGAGGAGCTTTCTTCAGGTGGAAGCGCACAGGGCACGTCATGCTGTAAGTGAAAAAACAGTGGTTCTAGGACAGGTGCAGCTGGGGAACCAGGAACACGACTGTGGTTCCCGCAGCCCCTGACCGCGCCCCCGTGACCTCTAAGGGCCCTTGAGGGTCCAGTCTGAGACCCTAATCATCTCTGACCCTCCTCTGTGGCTGAGCCGGGTGAGTGTGTACCATTCACATCGGGCTCCTGCAGGGTGACAGGTGTAGGGGACACTGGGCTGCCTGGTCACCTGGAGACGCGGGAACAGGTGCGAGGCCCCTGGCTAGGTGTGGGCGGCACTGTGGCCTCGGGCCTCGAGGCTGTGGCTCATTGGCTTTTGCTCTTTTGGTGTCAGCAGAGGGAGGTGCATGTCTGCACCACAGATATGGCAGATCTGCAGTCCGGGCGTCCCTGAGGGAAGGGGGAGCTTTGCTGGTGACGTTTGTGACTCTTCCTGTGCGGCCCCTCCCTATCCTTGTCCACCTGCACCTGAGGGTCCCCTCCCCCTACTTCTGCTCGTCCTGGCTGCCCTCTGGAGCCTGCAGAACCAGACTGCGTGGAGAAGGGTCCTGGAGGCCGCGGCCCCTGGCTGGAGGGCCGTGGGACTCAGTGTGACCTGCTGTGATGCTGTGACCTGCATTAATCCCACCTAAGCCATAAACCCCCCCGAGATTAGTGGCTTGTTCTGGGGACATTTTTTGAGCTGTAATGACTCTGCCAGAAAGAAAGACATCTCCTTCTGAGAGTGACAGCTGCTCCCGGTAACAGCCTCGGACCTTCCCTTAACAACCGGCCTCCCCTGGGCAGTCACGGGGCGAAGCCCCAGGAAGTGCCCAAATCCCCCAGTGAAGACCCTGCCGCCCTCTGAGGTTCCTCCCCGTCCAGAGGACGGGACCCCTGCTCACACCGTCAGTGTGACCTGTTCCTCTCCGGGCACGGGACCCTGGGCTGCTTTTCCTCGGGAGGAGATGGGAGACCTGCGGGGCATGTTGCGGGTGAACACTGTGCTTCCCTGGCTGTCCCTCTGCCAGGTCTGGTTGAAGACGGCCAGGACCAGGGCTCTGCCCTGTGAGAAGTAGCGCCCGCACTGCCCACAGCAGCTCCAGGAGAGGCTCTTGGGGAGATGGAGGAAACCTTAGAGGCTCGGGGCGGGGAAGGGCCTCCTGGCCGCCTGCCTGCCCCTCATGTCATTTTACGACGTCCTGACGCCCGTGGGGCTGTTTCCTGTTTGTGGCTGGAATCTGACACGGACGGACTCGTGAGCCTGGGGAGCAGCCCAGTTAGGGGGACTCCCACCCAGGGTCAGAACCGCAGCCGCTTGGCAGATCCTAAAAGCCCTCGGAGTCCTGTGCTTTCGTCCCAGGTGACTCGGCCGGACTGGAGTGGAGGTGGGGTGGATGGGGAGAAGCAGCCCCCAGACACATGCCAGCCGGCCCTAGGGGGAGACACAAGGACCCAGACTACAGGGAGACCAAGAGAGTCGGCACCCGGTACAAGTCCCCAACCTGGGGAGGGAGACAGCATGGCCAGGTTGACCACACACAACATTAGAAGCAAGTTAAAAATCTTATTAATCTACAGGACAAGGTACACACTGGGAAAGGTATTTACAGAGCATGTTTTGGTAGTGGATGTTCCTAATATGAACATCCTAATATGGATAGTGGATGTTCCTAATATGAATATGAATATGGAGAATTCGTTAAAAGCGATTGTTTAAAACAACCAAAAACCTGATCATGTAAAACAACAAAGAACATAAGTAAATAATTCATGTTAGAGGAAATGACAATAGTTAATTTTGGAAAACGTTTGATCTTGGTAATCTGAAAACGTGGAGAAACGTGTGGTCCAAGAAATTAAAGAGGCGCACATTTGAAAAAACAGTAAAATGCAGTTTCTCAGCTGTCAGGTGGACGGGAATGTGAGGAAGAGCAGAGTCTGGAGGCGGCTGTGGTCACGGTCGGCAGCCAGCCCCTGGGACCCGAGTGATGGACTGAGGGCACTTGAAGCTCCGTGTCTTGGGCCCGTGGCCACCCTGGGGATCCGCCACCGGAAAATAAGCCTCAAAGCAAACACACAAGAACCGAACACCATGTACACAAAGGTTTCGTTTAGTATCGTGAAAAATAGCCAACAGTGGAGAACAGCTTCCATGTTATTAATTAATACCGTAGGGATCACTGAGCTCTCATATATGCAGTGAGTTCAGTGTTATGTATCCAATTGAAATTGGTTTTTCAGTAGAAAAGTGTTGGCTCTTAAAAAGAAACAGGATACCAAATGGTACATACATGGATATCATCATATTTTAAAAAATCTTATAAACCTCTGCAAGGAGAAAAGGCCAAAAGATGACTGACAGGTAGATTATGGTGCCTTAAAGCAGATATTTCATTTCTATGTGTTACAGTTGTGTTATGTATTCTGTTGATAATGATGAAATAAAACCGAGTCTTTAAGCCTGTGACTGACAGCTCTGCAGCAGAGCCTCCAGACCTGACTTAATAGTGGTGATGGCCTGGGTTCCCCTGGAGTATCCTGTGGTGGCCGCAGAAAAGCTCTTAGTGCCACTGTTGCTTCTCCCTCTCAAGGCAGCCCCCCCCCAGGTAGACAGCCCCCGCAGGTAGACAGACTCCCCAGGTAGACAGCCCCCCCAGGTAGACAGACTCCCCAGGTAGACAGCCCCCCCAGGTAGACAGCCCCGCCAGGTAGACAGACTCCCCAGGTAGACAGCCCCCCCAGGTAGACAGCCCCCCCAGGTAGACAGACTCCCCAGGTAGACAGCCCCCCCCAGGTAGACAGCACCCCCAGGTAGACAGCACCCCCAGGTAGACTCCCCAGGTAGACAGCACCCCCAGGTAGACAGCCCCCCCCGGTAGACAGCACCCCCAGGTAGACAGCCTCCCCAGGTAGACAGCACCCCCAGGTAGATAGACTCCCCAGGTAGACAGCCCCCCCAGGTAGGTAACCTGCAAGCGGTGATTTCACGGGAACACAGCAACTGTCAGGTGGGAGTGCCTCCCCCGCTGTCTCCAGCTGTGAGCTGCTCACACCTCCCCCATGTCCCATCACTCAGATCTCTGAGGTTTACTCTCCTCTCTCAGGCCAGATCTTCCCCTGGACTCTGGGGGCACTGCCTTTATGGGAACTGCTCCCTCTCTGGCCTCCTCTCTTACAGGGACTTCTCTCCCCATCTCCAGCCTAACCCACGTCCCCCAAACCCACCCCTCACCTTCCTTTGACCCAAAGGACTCTATTGAGCATCAGAAGAAGAATTACGAAAATATGTGTTTAAAATAAGTGACCTTAGTCATAAACTCTAAGAATGAGAGGCCTCATTGTCTCATAAGTTAATCAAAATCAGGTAACATCAATGAGGACGAAGAGAATGAGGCCAGTTTGTCTTTCCCCAAGTCGAAAAGCAACTTGTCTACATCTGGAAAAGATGCACATCAGCTTTGATCTGGCAATTCCAGCCTGAGAATCTGGTGGGGAAAGAAAAGAAGGACAAAGATTCATTTGTAAAGAAGTTCATCCCAATAATGAGGCCATTATAAAGGGTGGAAGGATATTGGAACATATAAAGTAAAAAAAAAAAAATACAAAATTCTTTGTGTGGTGGGATCCTCCCCGTGTTCAATGCCTTACGTGTATGTGTTGGGGGAAAAGACTGGAAGCAATATCTTTGGAGCATCTTTTTTGTTTATATATATATATTTTTTTCTAAGTATTTATTTATTTATTTGGCAACATTGGGTCTTAGTTGCGGCACGTGGGATCTCTTCTTCAGTTGCTGCATGCAGGATCTTTAGTTGCGGCATGCAGGATCTTTTAGTTGTGGCATGCGAACTTCTTAGTTGTGGCATGCAGACTCTTAGTTGCAGCATGCATGCGGGATCTAGTTCCCCGACAAAGAATCGAACCTGGGCCCCCTGCATTGGGAGCATGGAGTCTTAACCACTGGACCACCAGGGAAGTCCTTGTTTTTATATATATATATATATATATATATATATATATTTTTTTTTTTTTTTTTTTTTTTTTTTTTTGCGTTACGCGGGCCTCTCACTGTTGTGGCCTCTCCCGTTGCGGAGCACAGGCTCCGGACGCACAGGCTCAGCGGCCATGGCTCACGGGCCCAGCCGCTCCGCGGCATGTGGGATCCTCCCGGACCGGGGCACGAACCCGTGTCCCCTGCATCGGCAGGCAGACCCTCAACCACTGCGCCACCAGGGAAGCCCCCTATATATTTTTTTAATTGAAGAAATAGTTTAAGGATTCCCTCCATCTGGTTAATTAACACGTCCATCTTCTCACATTTTAATCTTTTTTTTTCTGCTGGGAACACTGAAGTTCTACCCTCTTTGAAAATTTCAATTATACAGCACAGAGTTGTCATCTGTAGTCACCAGATTTTATATCAGATCCTCAGAATTGAGGGTGGGTAATTGTAGGTAAGTTATTTTTTATTCTTTTGGTCCTAGGCTGCCTGGAATGCTGATGGAAACAATAGTTTCCTTGCACTGAAAATTTAGCAAATCTTCCTTAGCTGTGCTTCTGTTTTCCTCCTATTTGAAGGGTGTACTGTTTACACACCGAAAAGCAATGGATTCTCATCTGAGCTGGAGATGAGGTGTAAGGGGAGTGTGAAACATTTCAGAAGCGCACACGAGCCACGAGAAAGCTCACGCAAAAGCTTTCTCCAGAAGATGTGCACTTGGTGCTTTTAGGACCAGCTCAGCGGAGCGGCACGCAGCTGATTTGCCATGATACGTAGACCTCGGGCAGTATTAAGAAAAGAAATACTATGGTAAATCTTTAGGCAAAACCATCAGTACTGGTTTCCACCCATGAAGGCATTCTGTCCTCCTGGTGCGTTGGAAATACCCCCAAACAAATGCCAAGTGTGAGACTGAAAATTGAATTTACAGGGCCCTACGCTGTGTGGAACTATGTCTTTAAGATGAGAGCTGTCCTACCTAATACTTGTTGCAGGCATGAGCTGGCAGAATGAGGGAAACCCAAGAATGCAGTTAGTAAGAAAGACGTTACCAGAATCTGTCGGGCAGGTACCGGGAGGGGACCTGGGAATGTCCTTGGTGGCAGCCCCGAGGGTCTCAGCCTCCAGAAACTGGGTCAGAGACACACAGAGCCTCCGACCTCAGGCCCTTGAAGTGGGCAGCGGCCCTGGACACCCTCGCGGGGGCAGTAAGCAGAAGCCACACGCTGTCCACACTGCAGTCTGCACCCCTGGCAGCAGCGGTTCGACTTGTGCAGTGTAGACAGCACGTCAGACTCGAGATGAGGCTCGAGTGGGTGGGTCTGGGGTCGGCCCCCGAATCGGCACTGCTGCCTCCAAGGAGGGGGAGTGTCATTCTTGTTGAGCTGCCGCCTGATGGCGACCCCCGGAAGTGACCCCAGATGTGACCCCGGCTGTGTCCGTCCTGTCTCTCTGGGCAGACATCTGCCGCTCTCAGCAGAGGTGGGGTCTGGTTTCACCTGCCCAGAGCTCCGGTCACCTGGCTGGGCCGTGTGCTCCGGGTTCCTTCCCGTAGGGGCCCTGCGTCCCTGAGGTCAGCGTGTTGCTGCCCTGAGGCGTTCAGACCGAGATGGTGAGCAGAGCTGCTGTGGTCAGAGTGAGGCCCCTGCCTGCGGTCACCCACTTCTGTCCCAAGCTCACGCCAGTCCCTTGGCCTCCGCTGGAGCTGGACCCCCTCTCGGTGCTCAGATGGAGTTTTTTATTTCCTTGTGGCGATTTTAGTCTGGATACTCAGACCCTCAGAGTCTGGAAAACTGACTTGGACATTAGTTCCTCCTTTGCAAATGGGTTTAATTCTCCTTTCCAAGGTCAACTGGAAATTGAAAGCCAATTAATTTTTGTTTTCTTGGACAAGCTGCACCTCTTAAACAACTTGTTATAGGAAACTGGGCTTTGAGGGAGACAAGTCTAAGACTCTTTATAAAATATCTTCATGGTTTTTCATGTTTGCGTCTCACCCCTTGAACCGAGCCCAGATTCACCAAGATTTTCTTTTGAAGTTGGCCAGAACAGTGTACTAACCAATTCAGGACGTTCATCGTAAATCGTTTTTGCTGTGATTCCTTGACCTTCAGATTTTCCAGTTGGAGTTGCCTTGGGGGACTCTCAGGTCTTTTATGGACTTTGTAAACTTCCCGAGGTCGAAGACGCTTGGACGTAGAATCTGGGGCCCTGACCCAATCGTGGCATTATTCCCAGACTTGGGAATTCCTTTGAGGGAAGGAAACCACGTGCCCCTGTAACAAATGAAAGGCGCTGATTCACAAAGTGGCTCATTCGCAAAAGCAATGTGTGAGCGAGTTCTGAAATCAGGACACCTGGGCTCATGTCTGCGTTACACCTTGCGCTGCGATGATGTCGCTTGGGACTCTGTGATGGATGTCACCTGGGAAGGATGGCGTCACCCAGGATGTGACGATGTCGTCGGGGACTGTGCTGATGTCACCCGGGACTGGTTTCTGCTGGGGTCACGTGAAAGCCCCACCGTACCTCCTCTGCGTGGGGTCTGGTGGCCCCCAAACCTGCCCGGCCATCATGTCCTTTCCCCAGTTCCCGACCCCCTGGTGGAAGAGCAGCACCGGGGTCTGCAGACCGTCTGCCTCCTCTGCGTGGGGTCCGGTGGCCCCCAAACCTGCCCGGCCATCACGTCCTGTCCCCGGTTCCCGACCCCCTGGTGGAAGAGCAGCACCGGGGTCTGCAGACCGTCTTGACTGCAGACGTGGCTAAGTGGACGTGTCTCTCTGTGGCTCATCGAGGACACGGGAGTCATTCCTCAGGTGCTCGGGCATCTTGAGCTGCCCTGGAGTCTCTGAGAGCCCCCTTCCCGGGGGCTCCCCTGGCCCTGAAGAGCCTCTCCCCCGCCTGTGTGAGCCCAGGAGGCTGGGCTGTCTGGACCACGTCCTGGCTTGTGGTCGGACGTGTCCAGTGTCTGCTTGTGCCACCTTCTCCCACGGGGCCCCCACTGGTGCTTCTGGCCAGGATGCCGTACTCACCCACTGCGGCTGGTCGCAGGGCTGCTCTGCCCTGACGCGGCTCCTGACCTGCCCGTGCACCCGGGGGCCCTTCTCTCACCAGTGTGTGTCCATCTCTCTGCTTCCCGCACCTGCCTGATAAACGCTCCAAACCAGGGTAGGCAGCCCCATCACGCGCAGCCCTGTGCCCCTCTGGCTACGGTGCCCCATCGTGCCCTTGCTCCTTTTAATACCAGCCCGTCAGTCTCCGGCCCCTGAGGTCTCTGGTTTGCCCAAAAGATGAGGCTCCAAGAGGGGCTCGGGGAGCCCAGACACCCCTCACGTGCAACCCGGGGAAGGCAGAGGAACCTGAATCCTGGACTCATAAGAAGAGGACGTTAACAATCAGGGCGGCCTTCGTAACAGTAACTGCTTTTGCAGAGTCCAGTTGGAGTCCTGGGGGGGCGTGGCCTGGAGGCAAGAGGCCACCCGAGCTCCTAACGTGTTGGGGCCATGAGCATGCAGCGTGGCGGCGGCGTCCCTCGGCCACCTCAGGAAGGAGGGTTTTAAAGTGGATACGCCAGCTCTGCAAGCGGGATGAAGCCAGGACGTGTGTTCCCTCCGGAGATGCCCCACGTTACTAGCACTCAGGGGCCTCCCAGAACAGAATGTTTGTCGTTTGGCTAAAGACCCCTTCTGTGCAGGGCGGTCCTGCGTTTGCTGACAGCTCACTGGGAGTTTTGCAAGGAAGGTGCTGTCCCCAGAGGACACGTCCTTTCGCTCTTTGCTGCTGTTTTCTTCCTTGCCCGCGAGGGCCAGGAGGTGGCCGGCCCAGAGCCTCGCCTGTGATGGAGGACACGGTGGGGTAGCTGGTGGCCAGGGAGCTGCCCCGCACTCAGTAGCTTCCAGGACTCTTTATGTGCACGTGCGGGAAGGCAGATGGCGGTGCCGTCTGCAGAGCGCACACCCGTGTGACCAGATTGACAGACTTGTCGTGGGCTCGTCAAGGACATAAATCATTCTGGCTGCAGATGAAACTGGCATTGTGTTGTCACTAACATTCGTTTGTCAACTGTGCTTGGAATAGGTGTTAAATTATAACCGAGGAGCTGCCATTATGAAGACAAACTGGGATTTGCCAAGCTGTCAAATGAAAAGAAATCATTACCTATCCCTCTCCGGTCCTTCGTCTGTACCCCGGGAACAAAGGCCCTTCTCTGCTGCCCACGACTTGGGGTGCGGCTCCACACGGCGTGGCAGTGATGCCGCGTCACCAGCCACTGGCTGGAGAGGAGGCTTCTCATTATTTACTCCCGACTGGAGCAGATTTCAGACCCTTTGCTTCTACACAAAGGAGCCTTAAAAGCCACCATTTCAGGGGGTTACTCACCTAAGAGCTGTGTGTACTGTTCTGTAGAGCGGTTGTCATTTGTATTCGAGTCCCGTTTCTGGATGACGTGTGTCTCATCGGCTGAGCCTTGGGCGTGGTGGAAATCAGTGCAGAGCTCGGTAACCACGGTGACCCTGGGGCAGCGCTGGTATGCGCCTGGCACACATGTCTCCCTGCTTGGTTTTGAGGCATACGGGAAGCTCTGCGGATTTCCATCCCCATGACTTCACGCGACAACACGGAAGATGAGGAATGGTGGGTGCTTGACTCTGGGAACATGTGCTGGGGGAGGACGTGCAGTTGGGGAATGATGGTTTGGGGTTTTTAGCCCAAGACTGGGTGACAATGAAATCTTAAAAGGGGGAGCCCTGGGAAACCAGTTAGTGCTCTCAGACCCCAGTTTGCTCATCCGGCATGTGGTGTGTTGAGCTGGGTGACCGCTGAGCTGCCCTCCGGTTCCGTCCGCAGGCCTGGGATCCCAGGCCTTGGGCTTTACGACCTGGATCCAGCTTCTCGTCTTGAGGTGCCGGGGGGCTTGTTAAAGTGCAGATTCTGACTCAGATCCACGGACGGAGACGCCATGGCAGCCAGGTCCTTTCTTCCTCTGCAGGTTGTTGGGGAGCCTTGCGTCCCTCTTTCCCTTTGGCAGCAAAGAGAAACAGGGACGGCAAAGCGAGAACTTCTGTTTCCAGAAACCGGATGCGTGGCGCCAGCCACTCAATCAGCGTTTATTACGTTACCCGTTGGGAGAAGTGGGTGTGTCCAGGCCTACAACACTCAGGTTTCCCCCAGGCACGCGCACACACGGGAGCACACGCACACCCCGGGTCCCCGCTGGCGTCCCCGAGGCCCTGGCCTCCTGACCTCACCCTCCAGCACAGCCTCCGTTTCCTCAGCGTCTCCTGCATGAACCCCTCATGGCCCATTGCTTTCTGGATCGGCTCAGCCCTGACCCCTCCTTGCAGCCGCCTGGCTCCTCGTCCCTGACGCCCACCCCTTGGGGTTGTGGACGCAGATGCTGCCCAGCTGTGCCCACTGCTGCCGCTCACCTGCCCTCTGTGGCCTCAGGGTGGGACCTCAGGGTCCTGCAAACCCAGCGCTCCTGAGCCTCTAGCAAACTGCTTGAAACGTCTTTTTCGCCTGGTTTAGGGCTTAAATATTCTCTTCCTTCTTTCTGTGTGTATTTTCTGCCTCTTGGCCAGGTGGTGAACTTGCTGAGAATGGGGGCCGTGTGTGTGGCTCCTTACTTGTTGCCGTTTCCCGTTTCCTGGGGGGCCCGGCAGGGTGCTGGGTGCACAGTGCTGGGTGCACGGTAGGTGATGAGCTGACACAGTCTTGTGGGTCACCGAGTGCCTGTGGAGGCCGCGGTTCCCCGACCTGAGAGGTGGCCAGGACGTCCCTGAACGGGTTAGATGGAACCTGGTTTGAGACTCTTGCTGTCCTGAGTCTGGGGTAGAGGGGGAGGCTCCGTTTAACATGATTCCTTTGAAGATGCTGCCAAAATGGTGCGAAGGATCGCCAGAAAAGCAGCAACAGAAGGCTGTTAGGGGAGGAAAGACGCTGAGAAATGTCTGGGTTCTGCGTTATGCTCAAGGGGGAGGGAAACTGTTTTGATTTCCAGTGTTCTACGGGCAGCTGCCTCCGCCGGCTGTGGTTGGACGAGGCCCACGTGCCCAAAGGCGAGTGGAGGGTGCGTTCGCTCGGGGACGGGACGGGAAGGGCCTCACCGCCGCGCTGTGGGCATTGGGGGGGCTCTGGTCCAGGGGGCCTGGGGGCCCCTCCTGTCCTGTGATGCTCCTGGGGGGTCACTGCTGAGCCCAGGCGGCCCCTGCGGGGTGGGGAGATGCCCCCTGGCTCCGAGCGGCTGCCCCTCCGGTGTGTGCACAGGCTCCAGAGCTGGCACCCAACTCGGCAAAGTCACCTGTTCCGAGTGACTCTTGCATCTCAGCTCCGCCAAGGAGCTGCCAGAAGCTGAGCCGTATTTGATGTCTTTTCAGTCTGAAAATATGTATTTTTAAATGTTTCCGTCTAATTAGAAACATTATTTATGCTCATTACAGAAAATGTGGGATGTGTAAATGTATAAAAATACTGTCTGAAGAAGTAGAACTTGCCCTTTTTCCCTAATGCAGAGAAAACCTCGTTAATACTTAGCTGTTCTGCACACGAGTTTGTTTCCAGACACGATCGGGATCGTGTTTGTATGCTGGTCTTTTCACTTAATCCTCTATTTAGACTATTTTCACTTCATTAGAATGTTTTTCAAACGGGAGATTTAATGGCCGTGAAACAGATCATCAGTGGCGTTTCCCTGCTTCACGTAACAAGTCTCCTATTAGACACTCGGGCTTGTGCCCATTTTTCTCTACTTTAAATATTTTATCCCATTGTTTCCAGTTGCGTTTTTCCTCATTTCTGTTTTGGACTTCTTTCTTTTCCCTTCTGCCACTTTTCTCCCCACACGCTCTGTGCGGACAGGACCTGTCTTGCTGAGGGTGCGATGGGGCGCCCGCCCGTCTGGCTGGGCCGGGACTGCAGGGCACTTTGTGGGGGGGTGCGGGTCAGCCCCACGGTGACGGCCTCGCTGTGATCCAGGGGGGCAGGTGGGGACAAGGCTGGGGACAGCGCTCCCGGAGGCAGCGCCCGCCCTGTCGTGCCCACGGTCCGTGCGGCCTCCTGGTTGGCCCAGCGGGGATGCAGAGGAAAAGCCTCCTTTTAGAAACGTCCAGCACCGCAGCTCGGGCTCGCAGGTTCTCACAGCTGACCGGAGTCTGCTCCTTCCTGCCAGTTTGCATTGCAGCCTGCGCGCGGGCCTGGGCCGTGTCCACCCACGGGCAGCCAGAGGCCACCACGGTCGAGGCCACCACGGCAGGTGCAGGGGCTCCGGCCCTGCTTCTCCTCCTGGTCTGGGCACTCAGAGTGTCACCAGCTCAGGCCAAGGACAGAGGGCCCGGGGGCTCGCTCCCCTAACCCACACGCTGCCTGCGCATGTGGCGGGCACCAGAGGACAGAGGGCAGGGAGACTGTGCCAGCCCGGGAGCCCCTTCCTCCTCAGCCCGGTTTCCCAGACTCGGTCGTCCTGGGGCCGCGTCCTCTCAGAGGGGGAGTGCGTTTTGCCAGAGAGTAGGTGTCCTGCCTTAGCGTCCCGGCTTGGCCGTCGCCCTCCTGAGACCAGCGCACAGAATTCCTGGGGCTGGAGCGCTGCCTGCCCGGCTCCGGGCGGGACGCAGGGCTGCGTTTTCAGCCCGGGGTCCTGCTGCTCCGCACCACACGCCTCTGCTGCTCTGTGTCGTCGGAGCTGGGTGGTCCACATCCGGGGCCGCCTGGCCCAGCGGCTGCGGGTGTCGTGGCCCTGCTTGTCCTGCCCTTTTCTGCCTGGAGAGTGACTGGACTCTTCCTTCCGGCGCACCGGGCGGGGGCTGTTTGTGGTCTGCGCTCGTTCAATCCCCCCACCAGGAGACAGGGTGGCTCCGGCCAGAAGCCTTCCTTCTGTCTTTTCGAAGGAGGCGCCTGCATGCCAGATACAGCCCCTTGGAGCCTTTGGGGTGCGTCTCTGCAGACAGGCGCTCTGCACAAAGAGCTGTAGTTAGAACACCCTTGATTCCTGTGCGTGACTGGCAAACGTCTGAGCATCCACTGTGTGGTCCGGGGCTCAGCCGGGGAGGACGCAGCCGCAGGGGCAGGGCCACGCCAGGTCTGGGGCCTCACCCACCGTGAGCAGCACAGCTCTCGGAGGCCTACCTGGAGGAGGTGCTGGCTCACCCAGCCTCAGCTGAACCCTGGCCCAGAGCCTGAAGATGGCGTGGCCAGAAGAGGGGCCTAATGGGTGAGAAGCAGGACTTCGCAGCGGGGAGGGGAGGAGCCGCTACCTCGGTGGTTACGACGCTCCTGCCGCCGTGCAGAGCCTTGTAGCCTGGACGCCCGCTGTGTGCCAGGTGCCAAGCCCTGAGTATGTGGCTGAGAGGGACAAGTCGGGTTCTGCCCTCAGGGAGCCCCTGGTCCAGACGGGAGACACAGCCGGGATGCTGAGCTGTCGGGGCACACGTCCACCTGTGGTGACAAGGGTCCTTGGGGGCAGAGTCTCAGGTGGGTCAGGGTGCGGCTCCTAGGAGCCCAGTCCCCAGGAGGAGTTGCTGCTGATTCACGCTGGCGGCATTCCTGTGAGTGCTGTAAATCACAGACGACGCTGCTTCCTGCCTGCCTCCTTCGGGAGCCCTTTGCTGAAGCAGTTGAAAGGAAGCCCACAAAAGTGGGGGAGGTGGAGAGGGGAGACTCTGCCTCCTGGTGAGCAGAGCTGACCGGCCCCTGGAGGGGAGCCTGCTCTCACCTGGCCCTCCGGCCTCCCGAGCTGACCCACGGCCACGTGCCAGGACAGAGAGGGACCGTCCCAAGCTGCTCCTTAGGGGAGGCCCCAGGGGTAGGAGCGGGGGACAGCGGTGCTGGGCTGGGAGCCCCTGGGTGCTCGGCGGTGGGGGGGGGGGACACGGGACACCCTGGCTTTAGGACACCTGCACTTGGTGAATCTGAAACCAGTCCTGCCTGGAATATTCTCATAACCAGGGGGATAAGAAATACAAAAGAATCCTCCAGCAAGGCCTTTCTCTGCTCACTCTCCGCTCTGCTGTCAGCCCCAGATGGAGGACGTGGCTGCAGTGCGGACTAATTTATTTATTGAGTAAAACGCCTACAAAACCCAGCATGTACAGCCAGGCTGAACGTTCCAGTAAAAGCCTGCCATGGAAATTCAGCACTGCTGGGTGGCAGGCGGGCTGTGCAGAGCCTCTCAGAGAGGGGCTGCTCGGAGCCGGCAGGGCCCTGGCTCGCTCCTGTGCCTTTTCTTCTGCAGTTTGGAGCTGGGGCACCGCGGCCCTCAGTGTGGCCAGCAGGCGAATGCAGGAGGAAGGGAAGTTCGCCTCGGGGTGGGGGGAGGACGGGGGGAGCAGGGCCGTGGGCACGGGGGCAGGTGCCCACCGGGTGGAAGTCAGCCCTCCTGAGGCCTCCTTAGGTAAGGACCTGGGTGCAGCCCGGCGCCAGGTGTCCATCTCCACGTGGACAGCTCAGGGCATCTGGTCCACATGAGTCAGGAGCCACTCCTTCGTCATCCGGTCCCCCCGCCTGCAGGGAGCACCGCAGTCCAGGGGCGAGAGCGGACGCCCGTTGGGAGGCCTCCGGCTCAGCCTCGTGCGTGACGCTGCGCCCCCCGGGCCCACTGCCCTGCCACCACCTTCCTGGGAACTCGGAACAAGAGCCCTGGCTCTGCCCCCATCCCCTTGGGGATGATTGCAGCCTGCTAACCCTGTGTCACTTGAGAATGCAGCGAAGCTGTGTGTGGGGTGCCCGGCTCCCCGAGTGCTCACTGACCGACAGCTGCTGCCTCGGTCCTCGGGAGATGCCAGCCATTCTGCTCGAGGCCCTGAGTTTGTCTGAAGGCCACAGGCACCTAACCGGTCAGGATGCGTGTGTGCGTGCCGTGAGCACACGCAGCCCTCCCAGCTCTCACAGCCAGGGCCTGGGGCCGGCTGCCCGGGAGGGGCTGCCACGGGGGAGGTCTGGATGCTGCTGTGCCCAGGTGCCTGCTCACCATGGCCAGTCCAGGATGTAACCGTGGAGGAGGGGGTGATTGAGCAGAGGGCTTGATTGAACTGTGTTTGCAAGTGATCCTTGCACATCCTGGGTCCTCCTTCTGGGACTCCGTCTGTCCAGGGCGTACCCCAAAGAGCTGCTAAGCATTTGGGGGCGAACGTGTTGCCCCTTCCAGCTCCCGGCCTCCTGTCCCTGTTCTGAGTCTGTATCCAGGTCCTGCCCGCGTCTTGTGAATGCAGAGCCGCACCTGGGAGAGCGTGGTCCTGAGAGAAGAGCCGCGTCCCGTCTGTGGGGATGAGCTCTGTTGTGGTTCAGGGCGGGGCTTTTCTCCTCCAGCTCAGGCTACACTGTCTGTCCCCAGGATCTCTGTGGAGACCCACGGGCTGCTGACACCGAAAATGAGGGACCCCTGCTTTTCAGTGAAATGTTCTCGGGACTGAGACGTGGTAGCCGGGGGCTTGGTTCTCTCCCGAGCGTCCAGGCCGAGCCCCTCGTGCCGCACACAGGACGGGACGGGGCTCCCACGCCGTCGCCAGGCTGTCACCATGTCCCCGTCCCGTGGCTCCGAGTCTCCTCCCTCCTAATCCGGGGTGAGTGGTGCTGGCCAAGGCTCGAAAGCCCTGTTACCGCGAGTTCTCATGCCCTCGGAACAGCCGTCGTCGTGTTGGTTCACGCTCTTGATAGCAGCTCTGCCCGGTGCAGTTTAAAGCTGTTCAGGTTGGAATTTAAAATAATTAAAATTAGATAAAATTCAGTTTCTCGGTTGCACTGGCCGCCTTTCCAGTGCGTGAGAACTGGCGCCACGGTCCTGGAGAGCACAGACCCGGCCTGTCCCCATCACCACTGGGCAGCTTGTTGTTTTAAATCAGGCCCTGTAGGGTCTAGGGTCTGGCCAGCCAGTGGTCAGCTGCCCCTCCCTGTGCCGTCAGCCCTGGCTGGTGCCGTCGGGGGCCTTTGGTGGGACCGGTTCTCAGAGACCAAGGGTGGCCAGGAGGCGACAGGGAGACCCAGGCAAGGACACTGGGGGCCAGGTGGCCTCAGTCCCGCCTGCAAGTCAGCAGTGACCAAGAAAAGGAGCATCAGGGTGTCCGTTAGCTGACTCACCCAGACGCCTGGGCACCTGGGTACTTCCCAGGCCGTGGGTGCTTCTCTTCTGAAAGTTACCCGGGTCCCCGCAGTGAAGCTGCACTGCAGACACTTGTGATGTCTGGGGGTGGGGGGGACCCCCTTTCTTGGGGAGGAGCTGCAGGCGGGATTAGCTCCGGAGTCGTGGTGTTTTCTTTACCTCTTCTGCAGCCGGTTTTAACCATCGACTGGTTCTTTCTCTTAAATTCGGGGTTTTATGCGGAAGTGGCAGCGTTTTGCTGTGAAATCTCACAAGCGGGTGAGGCGCCCTTTCTGCTCTCTGCCCGCTCCGGAGCGCTGCTCCCCATGCCTGCGTTTCACCTCCATTTGGGCACCAGGCAGGAGAACGCTCGTGAGCCCATGAATATCTTCATTATTTAAGGAGCACAGAAATACAGATTTCACTTTGTAACGCACAGAACTTCCTGCCCTGAAACACGAAAAAAACGAGGCAGAGAGGGCTTCCCTGGTGGCACAGTGGTTAAGAATCTGCCTGCCAGTACAGGGGACACGGGTTTGAGCCCTGGTCTGGGAAGATCCCACACGCCGCGGAGCAATTAGGTCCGTGAGCCACAACTACTGAACCTGCGCGTCTGGAGCCTGTGCTCCGCAACGGGAGAGGCTGCGATAGAGAGAGGCCCACGCACCTCGATGAAGAGTGGCCCCCGCTTGCTGCAACTAGAGAAAAGCCCTCGCATAGAAACAAAGACCTAACACAGCCAAGAAAATAAATAAATAAATAAACAAACTTAATCATTTAAAAAAAAATGTTAAAAAAAAAACGAGGCAGAGTTCTGTCTGCCAGGCTGTGTTCCTGGCTCCGCCTGATATGAGGGGTTAGAGAAGGGGCCCCAGGGTGCACACAGGGCCGGACTCACCAGGGCCCTGAAGGAGAGGGTGCTGGGCCTGGACTGAGCTGGAGTGGGCGGGATGGGGGAGAGGGTGTCTGTGCCGGGATTGATGGGAAGCCAAGGGGTGAGGGAGGAGGGTCTCGTCCTCGGGAAGCAAACGCCAGCAGCGGTGGCAGGACCAGAGCTCGGGCGGCAGAAGCCGGCGGTGCCACTGGACGAGCAGCAGCAGAGCCGCGTGTGGTCCTAAGTGTGCCCCTCACGCAGGCCGGGGCCGCGGGGGCTCTGGGGTGTGTGCTGGGCACCAGGTGCCACGATCAGGGCACCCAGGTCATCGCAGTGCGTTTGTAGCTTGTAAGCCGGAGACTTTGGATGTGTGTTTCTCGACTATCTGTGTGACCAGCACAACGTCTTTATTTGTCTCTTATACTGACTTGAGATAGAAAAGTGTCTGCGCCTGGCATCCTGTTCACCAGTAACATTCATCTTTAGTTCCCATTGCTGAGAGATGGCCGTTTGGAAATCGAATATACCGGAGGACCTTGTGACAAACTGAACTCTCCTTTGGCAAGCTGCCCTCATCCTCAAATCCAGTGTAACAGATGCCATCCAAGACCTGCTGTGGCAGCTTCAGCAGTGCCCGGCCGGCGTTGGAGCTGATGCTGCGGCTTCACCCAGTGCCCCCTGTTCTGTGTGACACTTGGAACAGGTGCGTTTTCACTTTGGTTTGGGTTCCTGCTGAAAGTCGTGGGTGGTTGAGGGGTGACTTGGGACCCAATTAGAGATGCGTCTCTGGAAACTCCCTTCTGACAGGCAGACCCGAGCAGTGTTTGAGTTTTTCTTCTCTGGCTTCACTTTGGAAACAGCTCTAACTTCAGGTGATGAGCGAGTCACGTGGCGGTCCGTCATTCGGTGACCTTGTCCGGTTCTTGACACGCAGCTCTGGTGTGATCTTCCTATTCTCTGGCCACAGTTACACGAGCTTCCATCGCCCTGGAGGGAATGCACACCCACTGAGCTGTGGCTCTGCATGCCCCTTCCCTGCCCCGGTACCCACTGTCTGCTCTCTGTCTCTGAATTCGGCTTCTCTGGGGAGCTCATGTAAGGGGAATCACATGGGATCTGTCCTTAGCATCTGGCTCCTCTCACTCAGCGTAACGTTTGCAACTTGCATCTGTGTCGTAGGCTGCGTCCGGATTTCCTTCTTTTTTAAGGCGAATGCTCCATGTGTGTATATATGTTTTGTGTGTCCATCACCCATCGATGGACACCGGGGCTGCTCCCGCCTCTGGGCTGCTGTGAACGGTGCTGCACTGGACTTCTCATGTGGGCATTTGCTCGAACACCTGTTTTCGGTTCTTTGGGGTATATTCCCAGACGTGAGTTGCTGGGTTGTGTGGTAATTCTGTGTTTACCTTATTGAGGAGCCGCCAACAGCTCTTGGGTTTTGTTTCCATCTGCACTTAAGTGGGAGCAGGAGAGACGGTGACAGGGAGGCCCGTCCGTAGGGTTGAGAAGAGATGGGAGACGGGGGACTCAGCTCAAGCCCACCCGGGAGGTACGTGTGTCCTTGTTCGTTGCCTCCTCCAAGGAGCCAAGCGGGACCTGGAAATAGGCGGGGAACCTCGTCTGCACTGGCATCCTGGACCCTGGCCTGATGTCCGGACCCACCCTCCTCGGGGCGGGGCGAGGCCTTACCCTAAACATCTGGAGGGCAGGGCCGCACCCATTTGTGGTTGATACGGGTGGTCATGTACCGCCGGGGCTGCACCCGCAGCGGACTGTCAGACTGCAAGGCGTGTTCGTGAGTCGCTGGTCCTTACGTCTGGGTGCTTGCCGTGTGCCCTCCGTGAGTGGTGCTCCGGGGGGGTCTCGAGATAACCTGGAAGACCAGTGTCTCCATCACCACCTTCTGCAAAAGAGGAGACTGAGGCCCTGAGAGGCTCCTGACTTAGCCCAAGGCCACAGAGTTGTGAGGGGACGACCCGGGCTTGGCCGGTGTGGACCTGCCTCTCAAGCTTAACGTGCACAGGAGGGTGAGAAGGAAATATTCTGGAGTTTGCTGGACAGGGAGATCAGTCCTCCTGGCTCAAAGAAGGGACAGCTTTCCCCAGGCAATGGTGTTTGCCTTAAGCCCTGAACGATGCTGTGGTCTACCGTAGAGACCGAGGGGCCACACCCCTGGCACCGGTGGCAGCAGGGGCCGAGGAGAGGGGCTGGCCTTCCCGGCGCTTGTGGGCATGAGCAGGACGGGCTCAGCGGAGCAGAGGGGTCCAAGGAGGGCAGTCCTAGGGGCCTAGAGGGGTCCTGGAGGACGTCTGGGAAGGGGCTTTGGGGCCTGTGTGAGAGTTGAGGTCTGGATATTGTTTTGTGGGATGGGGGGTGGGGGTGGGGGGGAGCAGAGAGGAAGGTGGCCAGAAGGAGCCCCAGGACCCTCCTCTCTGAGGCGGCAGGAGAGGGAAGAGGCTGCGGGGAAGGCGCAGTGAGCAGCTGGGCCCATGTGGGTGTGGGGCAGGAGGCGGCCAGCCTGAGCCGTTACCTGAAGGTGGGCTGGGACAGAGGTGACCTGGGCGTGTAGCCGGGGACCAGGAGGTCGGCGGGCCATCTGTGTCATGCAGTCTGTTTAAGAAAGCTAGGCTTGGAATACAGTTTAGAAGAATGTATTTTTTCCTGAAATGGTTAAATTGATAAATCCTCAGTTAATCATCTCGAGGCTGAGGACTGCAGTAATGATGTTTGGGTGTAGCCAGGAGAGGTCCCCCCTCAGTGGCCTGTCCGTAGGCCTTGCCTCCCTGCAGGAATGGAGTCCTCTGCTGTAGGAATAAAACGGTTAACTTTTTCACTGTTACCATCCCAGCACCTGAGGAGGAACGTCTGCATCTTAACTTGCATGTGTCTGTCACCCTGCGTCACCCTTATGGCTGGTATAAGTTTGTAAATTTCTTTAGACACACAATACAAACTTGCTCCTTCGTGAATCGTTGAGTGAATCTTTTTAAAGGGAATACGCTTCACCAGCCGGTTTCTTACTCTGTAAATTCCTTCACCGTTTTGGTTTTGTTTAACCTGGGCTTTAACTGTACGGGCCTCAACTTTTGTCCGTGAGCGGGGGACTTGGACCACCAGTAAGCGTGCTCAGCGGGCCTGACCCTGACCCAAGCCGGCAGGGCAGGACGCTCCCAGAGCCGCCCGGTGACTGTTAGTCTTTGTGAAGCCCTTGTCCGTAGCCCCGCCGACGCTCATCCCAGGCTGTGCGTCCAGTGGGGCAGCAGCAGCCACGTGCAGAGAACGGCTGCCGGGCTGGACGGTGACAGCACAGCGTGGCCTCAGCAGAAGGCTCCCGCGGATGCAGCGCCTGGGCCGAGTGAGGACAGGCTGCAGCTTTTGCTGTGTTGTGCTAAGTGGTTGTGTCTCACGATTTGCTCTTCGGGGCCTCCTTGTCAAGCACGAGCCCCACCGTGTTTCCAAGCATGGCCAGCGTCACCACGACGAGCAGGACCGCCCAGGAGGAAAGTCCAGCCCCTGTCTTGGGCCTCCCATCAGGTCTCGCCCGTCCCTGGGGCCTGTTCTTCATCCCTGCCTGGCTCTCGTGGGACAGGAAGGCCTGTCCTTCTTCTGCACTCGTCATGCTGGAGAACGGGGAGCTGTTGAGATGTGTTTGAAGGTTTTTGGTCTGAAATTAGATTTCATGCGAATGTATCAGCGTTTTTCTGTCCAAATTGCAAAGGTTTCTGGTATTTAGGGACTTGGAGCTCTCAAAGGAGAGGGAGGGCCAGGTGGCTAAGGCGAGTTCCGCGCTGGCTCCCAGACCGTGAGGGCCTGCCGGGGGTCGTGCGGGCTCCCTCCCAGCAGCCAGTCTTCGCTCGGCTCTGCGGGGGGCTGTATGCGGGAAGAATGACCGATGGAGGAGGGTGAGGCTCACCCCTTCCTGGCTGACGCTGGGAGATGGCCCAAGCTGCTGAGGGGCTCGGTGCGCTGGGGTCCCTCCTGCAGACGCTGGCCCCTTGCCCAGCACAGGTGAGTCAGCGGGTAGGCATGTCACTGTGCCCATCACTGACCAGGTGGCCTTTACACAGTCTGTGACGTGAAGAGAGCTTGTCACGCGTCATAGGAATTCCGTCTGCTTTTTAAAAAGATAGACTTTACTTTTCGACAGCAGAATTGAGAGGAAGGTACAGAGTCCCCATACGCCCCCTGCCCCACCTGCACTATCGACCTACCCACCCCCGGCGGGACATCTCTTACGAGTGATGAACCTGCCTCTGCATCACCCAGAGTCCATAGTCTACAATAGGGTTCACTCCAGTGTTGTAGGATCTGTGGGTTTTGACAGACGTGTAAGGACCCTTGTGTACTGTTAGGGCGTCATACAGAGTAGCTCCTGCCCTGGAACTCCCCTGTGCTCCCCGTTCACCCTCCCTCCCCCAGCCCCTGGCCACCGCCAGTCTTTACTGTCGCCACAGCTTTGCCCTTTTCCAGAATGTCACGGAGCTGGAATGACACAGTCTGTAGCCTTTCCAGACTGGCTTCTTTCACTTAATAACATGCGTTAAAGTTCCTCCGCGTGTTTTCAGGGCTCGAGGGCTCACTTGTCTCTCACTGTTGTCCGGATGCTCCTCAGTGTGTTCACCCATCCCCTGCCGAACATGCTTCCATGCTTGGCGATGAAGGATAAGGCTGCTGTAAACATCCGTGTGCAGGTTTCTGTGCGGACTTCGTTTTTCTCCTCCGTTTTCATGGCGTTGGGTTCGTGAGATCACAGCTGCACCAGCTACTTGGACGAGCTTTCTTGGCCACGTGGGCTCCTGGCGGTGCTTCTCGGTCAGAGCTGACAGGGGTCCCATGGAGGGTCTGGCCCATGGTCACCTTGCTTCACTGGGACTGCCCCCCAGCCCTGGGAGTTAATTCGGGGGGAGAAAGGGCAGAGGGAGGAGACCCAGGGCCGCCCCAGTCCTGGGCGGTGCCCCCCGCCCTCCAGCCCCAGCTCACTGGGCCAGAGGCGCTGTGGCACGTGGCCCAGTCTCAGTGGGGACTGAGTTCTGCCAGGTTTTCCTGCTCTGCTCCGACGCCCCTTGCAAGGTGCGGGGCTTTCTGTGAATTGCTGTTGCTGGGAAGAGAGCGCCGACCCGTGTTTAAATGACTTCAGATACATGATATTAGCTCCCTTTATTTTTAGATCACAGTATTAAAATAAGCGGGGTGCCTGCCTTTTGAGAGAAATGTTTCACTGGTCGTAACTCTGCTTGTGCCTTCGTGGTGGCCTGGCGCTGGCCGGGGGTGAGTCCTAGGACTTGAGGAGCCCCCATCTGTCTGGGGCTTAGATTCTCGAGGGCCACAGAGCTGCAGTCCAGCTCAGAGGAGAGATGAACCTGGGCAGCTTGGCGCCTTCACTGCCAAAGCTGCAGCAAAAACGGGAGGGAGGCCTGCATCTGAGGGGTGCAGACCCTTCACCGTGAGGTTCCCCCATCCTCACTCTCCTTCTGCTTCACTAAACCACGAGGAGGCTGGATTTCAGATGCTAAAAAGGCCCCCAAGGCGGAATACCCATTCCAGTGACACTGAGAGGGAGAGGGGAAATCCTTGCGTGACCTCACGTGAAGCGAAAGCGAAGCGCTCGGCAGATGCCGAGACGGAGGTTGTGCAGCAATACGGCCCCTGGGAGACGGAAGCGCTGAGCCCCTTCCGCAGCGCCTGCACGTGCTCGTGTGGAGCGGGATGCGGGGGGCCGTGCGAGCGGCAAACCAGGGCGGCTCCCGAACACACATCTGTCCAAACGATTACATCCTAGTGCCTCTGACCTCTGTATGTTGGAATCTGTGGGGTAAAGGCTGTCATGTGGGGCATACAGGTCCAAACTCAGGCTGAGGAGGACCAGATTCTGGCGGGAACCATGTGCGTGCCAACCCTTGGCTGGCGAGATTGGGGCCCCCTTGATGGCAGAAGGGGTCCATTGGCCTTGCATTTAGGAGTCAGGGCTCTCCCCGACCGCAGTGATGGGTGTGTCACCCTGGAGGCCCCAGCATGAGCAGCTTCCATTTTAAATCTTCAGGGAGCTCCTGCTTTGAGCCTGGCTGGGGACCAGGTCCCTGGGGTGGGCGCGGGCTGTGTGCTGACTTGGATTTCAGTTGGCCTCCCCTCCTGGGCAGCCAGAAGGAGGGGAAAGCAGCCCCTGGCCGATGGCGCGGAGTTCCAGGCAGTCGGATCGCCCGACACAACCTCTCCACCCGACAGAAGTAAGTAGCGCAGCCCCAGCGTGGCTCCTTTAAAATGAGCAGTTTTGCACCATCCGAATGACCGTGGCCGAGGTTTACAATGCCTGAGGCCTTCAGCCCCGAGGACCAGCCTCTGATGTGGTCTTGCGTCAGTCTGACAGCTCTGCCCTGGGCCCCGCCTGTGCCCGGAGGTCGAGCGGTTTCTGCTGCACCCCCTGCTCCACCCGGCAAACCTCTGCCCATCTTTGCAAGTCTGGATTGTCCCCGCTCTGCGAGGCCCCCTCGAGCCCTCCAGCTCTGCCCGTCTGCCCCCTTGGAATCTCCAAGGTTCGACTCGGTCCTGGCTTCACTAAGACAGCGCGTGCTGCCTCGCGTGGGGTTTGGCGAGGATGGGAAGGACGTGAGCCCCGGGGCGTGTTCGGGGTGAGGGTGACTGTTGTCCTGACATCATTGGTCCTGCCTGGCCTGCCTGCATGGCTGTCTCTGGGGAGGTTGGCAGGGGGTACCAAGAGGAGAGGTCCTTCCCCCTCCCTGGAGAGCAAGGCCCAGGCCCTGGCTCGTGCCTCGGCCCCCGGAGGGCCAGGGCACCACAAGGAGCGCAGGGCTCTCCCCTGCTGAGAGCAGCCCGGCCCACTCTCCCTCCTCGCCGCGTCGGAGCTTCCCGGCATTTCCTAATCGAAGGCCAGTTTCCATGGTGAAGAGGAGGTTCTTCTCCTGTGGGATCCACACCTGCCGTCCAGGGGCAGCGAGGCCCCTCCCAACCTGATCTGAACGTCCCAGCCCTCTGCTCTGAGGCCACCAGGACGGGTGTGGATTCTCGCTCTTCTTTATGCAGAGCTCGGAACGTCGCCGATGTAAAATCCCCGAGAAATGTCCATTCAGGTGGGTGAGCTGCGTCCTGCCTGCAAACGAACTGTTTCTGGAGGAAAATCCAACTCCGGGGCTGGGGCTCTGCCGGGCTTGCGTGACAAGTGGCCGTGGGCTGTGGGGTCGGACCCCGACTGAGATCCCTAGCCTGCTCCGTCATCTGTGTGCCCCTGCACAACTTCCTTAACCTTTCTGAGCCACAAACCTGTAAAACGAGGATGATGTTGCATCTTGCAGGGGTTTAACCAGGACCAGACGTGTGTAAAGCATCAAAGGTTGTTCACAGGCGCTCAGAACAAGGCTGTGGGTAACGACCAGCTACCGTGAGAGGAGGCGTGGTCACTCCTGACGAGCATTAATCACAGAAACGTGGTCGTGAAGGGGGGCCAGGAGCACGGCCGTCAAGGACTCTGCTGCTCTGGGCAACCTCTGAGGTTATGCGGGCAGTGAAGGAGCAAACCTCACATCCTCCGAGTCACTTTTAATTAGACTGTTCTCATCAAAACGCCGTTCCTTCACTCTCTTGCCACTTAATTTAGTAAATTGGTGGAGCAAATGTGGCATGCAAATTGCCTCTCCCTCTAGAACATTCTTCACTGCCAAAGCCTCCATGGATTAGCAGCATTTGAAGTGGAAATGAGTTGAGTCAGGGCAGGTAGTTGTTGAATCTTGATTATCTGCTTAGAGTATTTTAAAAATTAGATTATGCTTTGTTTCCACTTAACAAAGGAAGGAAAGTGTGTTGGTGGCGTTTTAACTGAAATAGAAATTGAACAAACACTCTGCGGTGACTGGGTGGATTACAGGAGGTGAGACCAATCAGCAGAGGATGAAGTTTTGCCGACTTAGGAGGCCTGTCTGGATAAGCCGTCTCGTGGCAGCAGAGACCTGGTAAATATGAATGAATGTGTAGCAGTGTCAGCCCGATCCCTGCCGTGCAGCTCGAGGAAAGGCAGATTTCCGGAGAGGAGAAGGGTGCGGGTCTACTTCTGACTTCCCGGACGAACGTGCAAGATGTGGAAGGAGGGGCTCGTCCACATCTGACACCAGAGACCAGCAACGGAAAAAAACAAAATTCTGACCAAACTTCAGTGGGTTCCCACTGCTTACCCAGCCTGGCGTGGCCAGGACTTGAGGCCTCTGTGACATAGAGCTGGGATCACTTCCTGCAGGTCTGAGCTCAGAAGATTATCTGTCCTAACCATTCAGAACCAAGGCAAATACCACATTTCAAGGAGCAGATGGTCTTTAAAAAATCACCTTGACAACTGGAAGGCACAGCAAGGAAAGAGGAGGGGAGGGGGACAGATGAATACCTGGCTTGACTTCTAACAGCCTGGGACCCCCAAGCAAGTAAGCCCACCGAGCCCGAGGGCAGCCAGCCCTGTGAAGCGCTTCCTGGAGCAGCGTGGCAGGAAAGTTTGGCGGGAGCCCAGGGCACTGGGCTAAGAGGCACCGTGCCCCCGCCTTGTCAGCCTTAAGCAAGCTTGGATTTCTAAAAAAGGCTGTGAATAATCTCACAGCTGGGGCCTGTGCCCTACAATAGTGTGTGCTGATTTTTGAGAGCTACTGCAAGAATGGATTTGCTGAATGAATAAATCTGCAGTTACCTCCAGTCAGATGTGAAAGGACAGTCCAGCGCAGAAACAACCTTTGAAGAGGTGCGTCAACTGAGCACAGAGGGTGCCTGGGAGAGTGATTTCCGGTTCATTAAGGACTGGACCATCAGCTGGGTTTCGGTTTTTCCGCAGATAAGAATTTAAATGAGGACCCTCTCCACCTCGGCTGTCGGGCTTCCGGGGTCTGCGTGCTCACCACGTTAGGATCTGGGCAGACAGCTTTATTGCCATCAATTAAAATTCCATGCTCAGACCTTGTAATGTTAAGATGAGGCCAAGAGGTGGCTTTTCCCTGGCTAGATTGGGATTTAATGAGTAGGCAGACATCATAGAAAAGCGAAGTGTGGGTTGCGGGCACGGCTGTCAGAGCTACAGAGGGATTTCTTGTACTGTGTTTGTGTCTGTATCGTCCTGCCCCCGAGGCAGTTTCATTGAAACGTTACAGCAGAGATGGGAGGGAACTTGTAGCTGTTTTGCTGCTTCTGCTCTGCCAACCGTGCTGGGCTCCCAGCACGCGCTCCGGGGAGAGGCCTAGGCTTCCCTGGAGGATGCATTGGAAGGAAAGGCGGGGCCTGTGTTTCTGAAGGGGAAGGAGGGCCAGAGGGCCATCAGGACCCTCCGGCTCATCAGGTCCTGGTCTGCAGGTCGGTGTTCAGTCAGGGCTGACCCAGGTGCAGGGTGTTCAGTCAGGGCTGTTCAGTCAGGGCTGACCCAGGTGCAGGTACCTGTAAGGCAGGTGACACAGGGGAGGATGCCCTGAAGAAGAGGCTGGGAGACTCCAGCTATGGGCTCAGTGTGTGCTCCACGAATGGGGACGTGGGAGAAAAAAAGCCACACAGGCACACACATGGGCACACGTAGGACATGTCATCCCAAGGAGAGTTCAGTGAGATGTAAAATAACCAGCAACCCAAGTGCATTCTCTGCTAGGAATCTGTGGCCCCTCACCGCCCCCAGGAGGAATATACGTGGTGGTAGCGGGGGATAAACTTAAAGCCCCCAACATAGCAGCATCCAGTGTGACCCGACCCGGATGTGGTTCTGCCCCAGGGCCAGTGCCCTGGACGCCTGTGGGGTTTTGCATGCGGGCCTGGCCGGGAGCTACCCAGCAGCAGCCAGAGGGAGTGCGGGGCACGAGGATGCCTGCAGCTGCCCTCCTGCAGCGGCGGGAAAGTCCGGAGGAGAGATGGGCCTAGAGACACCGGCCTAAACCGCAGACCTGCTTTCCACATGTCAACAGTTGTTGTCAGGGTAGGTCTCCAAAGCACTCAGAGTGCTACCCTTTCAGTTTTTAAGTTTATATGTTATCTTTTTAAGTGGTGTTTAGTGCAGTCACAGAGTCGTGCAACCAGCACCGCTAATCCCACTAACCACTGTACATTTTCGTCATGCCAGAAAGAAGCCCCACTCCCAGTAGCAGTCACTCCCTCTCTGCCTGTCCCCCAGCCCCTGGGACCACTCAGCTGCCTTCTGTCTCTATGGATTTGCCCGTTCTTAACATTTCATGTAAATGGAATCAGGCAGTATGTGGCCTTTTGTGTCTGACTGCTTTCACTTGGCCTAATGTTTTCAGCGTCATCTTGCTTTCACATGTGTCAGCACCCCCTTCTTTTTAGGGCCGAGTAACAATGTGTCACATGGAGATGCTCACCAGTTCATGCTGATGCTCGTGGCTGCTCTCATTTGACAGTTGTGGCGAGTCCCGCTGTGCATATTCCTGTCCAAGTCGTGTGTGGACGAACGTCCTCATTGATCTAGGAGCAGATTGCTGGATTGTGTGGTAACAGTTGAGTCTTTTGAGGAACTGCCAGACGGTTGTTCAAAGTGGCCAAACCATTTTTCATTCCCACCTGCAAAGTACGAGGGTTCCAGTTTCTCCACCTTTGTGCCCGTGGTCACTATGGTCTCTTTATGGTTATAGCCCTCCTTGTGGGTGTGAAGTGGTTTTGGTTTATCTTTTAGATTTTAAAATAATAATGAAGGGAGACTTCCCTGGTGGTGCAGTGGTTAAGAATCTGCCTGCCAATGCAGGCGACAAGGGTTCCATCCCTGGTCTGGGAAGGTCCCACATGCCGCGGAGCAACTAAGCCCATGTGCCACAAGTACTGAGCCTGCGCTCTAGAGCCTGCGAGCCACAACTACTGAAGCCCTGCTCCGCAACAAGAGAAGCCACCGCAATGAGAAGCCCACGCATCGCAACAAAGAGTAGCCCCCGCTCGCCACAACTAGTGAAAAGCCCGCACGCAGTAACAAAGACCCAACACAGCCAAAAATAAATAAATAAAATACATTTATTTTAAGAAATAAATTAAAATAAAGTAATGATGAAGGTTAAAGCCACCACGTACCTTGGAAGGAAAACCACGTTGATGATCTGTGAACCTAGTATGTAAAGTGCCAGTAAGTTCTTTAAAGGTCATATTTTAAGCAGGCAGAGCTGACCCTTTATCCTGAGTGACTTGCTCGAAGCGGTGGAAGCGTTCTGGTGGTAAAGGAGATGCTGAGGACAGGATGGGTGTCCAGACGCCCGAATCTACTTCTGATTCCACAGCATGGTTCTTCCCCACCGTGCAGCGAGTTTGAACTGCACGTGGTTCTGTGAGCACGTGTGTTGACACGTCTTCTCCTGGAAGCAGCAGGAGAGATGTCGCCTCCCCAGATCCTCTCTGCCCCCACTTCTAAGTAATGTAATGGTTACTACAGGAAGGTGCAGTCACTGAACCTGGCAAGGAAAGTCTGTCCTGGGACAGGCCTTGGCTTGCATTCACAGACGTTTTAAACTGTGTGTGTGGTTTGGTTTTGTTTTTCCCGGAGGCTGACAGAGGGTGTGATGACTCTCACTAGGCCCTGGAGGTCAGTGCAGGCGCTGCTGGCCACACTTCCTCGCTGTGCTCGGAAGCAGCGCTTGGTCTAGTTTTCCGTACAGATCAGTGCCTCACTCCATCCCCACAGCTGGCACCGCCGAAGTCAGGGTGGGTCGGTCTGCACAGAGCAAGCCAAGAAATCATAGCATCTCCGGTTTGAGGGGGATCTCAGGGACCCCCTACCCTGTTCACTTCCTGGGATTCCCCTCCCCCACCCCCAGCGGCTCAGCCTCCTTTACAGCAGTCCCCAGAGCGCCGTTTCCTGTCTGCCTGGGTCCCAGACACCTGTGGAACTCGCCACCTCCAGGCAGCCCATTCCCTCCTCAGCTCTGTCGGCTGGAAGGTTCTCTTCTATACGGACTCCCAGTCTGCTGCCCGGTAACAGCCATTACCCCACCCCCTGACCTAGTGTCCAGGCCAGGTGCCGCCCTGCTCCTCCCACAGCCCCAGGCCTGCAGCCGTGTGTTGTGTGTCGGCCCGCGGTTCCCACGGCCCCCCGCCCCCCTCCTGATGCCACCGTGAACCTCCCGGGCCTTCATTCCAAACCACTCCTGGCAAAAAGCTCCGAGGGTTGAAACGTGTGTGGTGCTTAGGTTAGCGATGCAAGTCTTCATCTTCTAGCAGCAATTTTGTCACGAGACACATGGTACACGGGAGCCTGTTCACGTGCGCACACTTTACAGACCGACAGCGGGACAGGCTAGGGTGTGTCTGCGCAGCCGGAGCCGCAGGACCGGAGGCCCTGCTGTCCTTCCTTCGTTTCCTTCGGGTGCAGCCACTCAGGGACTCGGACGCGTGTCTCTACAGGGTCTGGGTGGTTGACTGGACGTTCCGTGCTCAGAATCGCTGTGGGTTTCTCTGTGACCTACTCCTGCCCAGCAAGGACTCGCCGTGTCCTCACGTCAGGCGTCCAGCGCTTCCACTGGAGAGCGTCCGTGATCGACGTGTCACGCGTCATTCTCCTTACAGCCCTTGGGCATTCGATGTCCCCGAGGCAGTGTGTTCTTGCTTGTGACCCCCTGGGCCGAGCTCTTGGGCCTGCCTGCGGGGCACCACTTTCTCTCCCACCGGCCGTGGAGACAGACGCTTGTTTTTACACCCTTGCCAACACTTGCTATTGTCAGACTTTTCAGTGTTTGCCAACTTGGTGGGTTGAAATGGCATCTTGTGTGCCTTAATTTGCAAATGTCTGATAACCAGTGACCAGTGCTGCTGAGAACCCTTCATGCACTTACGCACCATTTGTGTTTGTCTTTTATTCAATGCCTGTTGGAATTACCCGTCTTTTCTTTGAAGACAGGTAGACCGTATTCATCTAGTGTTTACTGCCACTGTTCTCAGCAGTTTTGGACACACTAACTGTTCTAATCCTTCCCCGTGAAGTAGTTTCTATTATGGTGGTGCCTGTCTCATAGGTGAGGAAGCTGAGGGGCAGGTGGAACACCTCACCCGACCCCAGCAGGTGCGAGCAGGGCAGGGACAGCTCCTGGCACTCTAACCACTGACTCAGTTATATGTTCTGGGGGCTAATACTTGCTTCCGAAATGTGTTGTAAATATCTTCTCCCACCTTGTGCATTGTCTTTTTCCTTTCTTTTTAGGGTCCTGTGATGAAGGGAAATTTTCTTAGTTTTAGTTTTTTTGAACACATTTTATGGTCAGTGTTTTGTGTCTTATTTAAAAAGTCTTTTCCTACCTTAGGTCCTTAGATTAGTTACTAAAACTTTCATAGTTTTGCTTTCCACATTTAAGACTATAATTTGGTTGGAAATAATTTCGTATATGGTATGAGGTAGAGGACCATTTTTTTCCCACGTGGATAATCCGATTTTGCCAACACCCTTTATTAAATGCCTGGCCTTTCCCTGCTGTCTGAGTGCGCACGCTCGTGGTCACCTCTCTCTGTGTGGTGCTGTTTCTGGACTGGCTCAGTCCCCTCCGTCTGTCTATTCCTGATTCCATTATGTTTTTATAATTACTATAACTTCCTTAAAGCCTTGATGTCTAGCAGGACAAGGAACTTTGCTGTTCCACATGAATTTTGAATTAGTTTGTCAAAATCCTGCTGAGATTTCCATCGGAAGTGCATTTGAACCATGCACCAGTTTGAGAGAAGATTACAGCTTTTCTGTAATCTGAATATTCTGAATCTTCCTACTCAAAAACATAGTATTCCTTTCCATTTATTTAGGTGATCTCTAACATCTTTCAATAAACTTTCATAATACTCTCCATAAAGGGAATGCACATTTTTTGTTAAATTTATCCTAGTACCATTTATAACAGCAACAAAAATACGAAGTATTTTTAAAACTTACGTGCTCTGCTTGTTGACCGTGTATAGAAAAACGAGTGACTTTTGCATATTAGTGGTTGTATCCAATAACCTTTCCAAACTCTTACTAACTCCAATAATTTCTGGCTGGTATTTTTGGGTTTTTACATAGACAGTCATGTCATCTACAAATGAGCATAGTTTTGTTTCTTCCTTTCCATCACTTCTCGTCTGTCTGACAGCATCTCTGGTGCAGTGCTGGATAGGAGGGTTAGAAAAGCATCCTGGGCTGGCTCGTAGGCTTAAAGATAATGTGCTCGAGATCCCCTGTGAAGGACTATAGTAGTTGTTGGAGCTTTGGTGATGTCCTTTGTCAGGTTAAGGAAATTCTCTTCTGTCTCAGCTTACTAAGAGGTTACTTTAAAATCATAAGTCAGATTTGAATTTTATCAAATGATTTTTCTTTAACTTTTGAGATGACATTGTTTTTCCCTTTCAATCTTCAATGTGAGAAATGCGTAATCGTCCTACATTAAACCAACCTTATATTCCTGGAGTCCCCAAGTTAGACGCAACGTCCTGTTTACAGACCTCGGTGGAGGCAGTTGGCGAGCCCTGAGTTGAGGTGCTTGGCCCTCAGGGCAGCCAGCACGCTTCTCATCTTTGCTTCCACGAGGGGGGCTCTTGGTGGACTCCCCTCTGAGCGTCACGGCCTACCTGCTGCCAACCTCAGGACGGTTCAGCAGAAACCTCGTGGTGAAAACCACCATGGTGCTTGCCTCTCAGGGCCCCTCTGTTGGCCACTGGCTTTAACCCTCCGTTTCCTGAAATCTGAGCAAGGTGTTTCTTCTTCTGTAATTATGGATACTTTCAAATACAGTGACGATCTCGGACAGTCCGGTACAGTGGCCCCTGCGTGCCCAGTGTTATCAACATTTGCCAATCTTGTTTCATATCCCCCTCCACATTTTTTTTGGAGGGGGGAATCTTTTAAAGCAAATTACCAAATTCTGTTATTTTACCCCTAAACAGTTCAGTGTGTATCTGTGACAGATGAAGTCTTTAAAAAAAAGTAACCACAGTTCCATTATCACATCTTTCAAAATGAATAATAACTCCCTGATACCAGTCCATATGCAATTTCCCTGATAGTGTCTGAAATGTCTTTTCATGATGGTTTTGTCTGAAATAAGGCCCACACATGGCACAGGTTATGTCTCTCCCATTTCTTGTCACCTCTAAAGGTCCCCACTGCCTCTTCACGCCATTGATTTGTGGAAGAGACCTGGTCATCTGCCCTGGAGAGTCCCCCATTCTTTTTTTTTTTTTTGCGGTACGCGGGCCTCTCACTGTTGTGGCCTCTCCCGTTGCAGAGCACAGGCTCTGGACGCACAGGCTCAGCGGCCATGGCCCACGGGCCCAGCCGCTTCGCGGCATGTGGGATCTTCCCGGACCGGGGCACGAACCCGTGTCCCCTGCATTGGCAGGCGGACTCTCAGCCACTGCGCCACCAGGGAAGCCCCTAGAGAGTCCCCCATTCTTGACTTTGCTGGTTGCATCCTGTGTTGTTGTTTGTCGTGTTCCATCATCCCCTGAATTTCTTGTAAACTGATTAGAACAGTTTGTTTACCTACCTGTTTGTGTTAGTTTTTTCCAAGAACGCTTTGAGGTGGTGCTGTGAGCCTCCAGTCCCAGCGATGCATTTCAAAGACAGTGCGTTCTTTCATCTACACTGTAGTTGTTTCAGTGAGGGGGGTTGTCCAGGGTGCCTCTGCCACGGTACTAACAGAAAGGAAGTCCAGAAATGGGGTTTGGGAATGGGACACTTCACCACATGAGGCTCCCAGCTGCCCACCATCATGCGGCCTGGCAGCATGGCTCTCCTCGCCCCCAAATCTCTGTGCATGTGAACCGGAGAGACTAACGTAACTTTGGGGGCAGGAATGTGACGGCGCCTCACATGGGCACAAAACGTCCTGGGAAGACACCTCTGTGTGCCAGGCTCCTCTCCTTCCCAAGGCTGCTCCTCTCCCTCCTGGTTCTCTGCTCTCAGTGGCGTCTCTGTGCATCTGTTTGCTACTTCACCCCCACCCAGTGCTCGCCAGAGTCCCCAGTTTCTAGGCCGAGTCACTGGCAGACCCCCACCGAGCTTAGTGGATCCATCTGGAGATTTCTGAGGAAAGAGTAACTCTTGGGGAAAAGGCTTTTGCCGTGAGGCCAGGTCCCCATGAGGCCCAAACAGTGGGGTTGATCAGCAGGCGGGCTCTTTACTAAGACTTTTCCAGTGGGTGAAGATCACTGGGAGCTTTGCCTTGAGAGAAGAAACCAGTGACCCCAGAGGTCAAGACTAGAACCCGTGCGTGCTCCCGCCCCTGCTGCTCTGCCTTCCCCGGGCTCCTCCCGGGACGGTGGCTGTTCCCCGTGCGTCTGGGGCACGGCTGCCACCAGCTGCAGCTTCAGGGAAGCTTAGGCAGAGAGGCTCAGAGCTTCCCGGGCTGCATGAGGGCAGCGCTCAGCCTCATTTACAGCCAGGACGCGAGAAAGCAGAGGAAGGGAAAACACACCGCAGGAGCCTGCACCTCAGCGCCCGCCCCCCCCCACCCCACCGGCTCTCCCATCTTCGGCGGTTTTGTGGTGTCTGGAGCTCCGCAAACAGAAGAAGAGGGATATGTGACAGTGAATGGCGTCCAGGGGTCTCTCTGGCGAGCCTTCAGCTTTGGGTCCAGTGGGTTCTCGGATTACCAGTCACTGTACCAGGCCTTGAGAAGGGGATGCCTTAAGGTTCTTGGCCCTTAAGAAGTGTTTAATTTCGTCCGGAGGAAGCAATGGTTAAAAGATTTTCAAAGCAAGTACGTGATGAGCTGCACGTGGCCTGTACCAACTGGCTGTCTCCTCCCGCTCCGGGCTGTGGAGTTTCCCTGATGGAAAGTGCCAGAAAGCATCCTCTGCCCAGCTTCTGTCACATTGGAATGTGTGCGGTCAGCCTGCCCAGCTCGGTGTGGGTTTGATTTCAAATGTTACTGTAAAACTAAAGAGAAACGGCAGACTCCGCCTTGTGCCATGTCTCTCTCTGTCTCTTTCCTTACTTTGGTCGTTCATTTTCTCATCTTGGCGTATCTCAGAAGTATCAAGACTTTCATCCTGTAGATTTTTCAAGTCCTGTAAGCTTTGTGTGTCTTATCATATAAGTAAATGTTCCGTCTTCGTCACAGACTTTGTGAGAGGGTGCCCGTGTCCGCCTTGCCACTGTTAACACGCTCGGTTCCTCATGCGGTACCTGTACAGAGGAGTAGCCAGGAATTGGGTGGGTGATGGATGGAACAAGGTGGATACGTCAGATCTGCACACAGACGCACAACAGATGCCACCACCCCAGCCCCATCAAGATGTGTGTGTGTGTGTGTGTGTGTGTGTGTGTGTGTGTGTATGTGTGTGTGGACAGGCTCTGTGTTGGGGCTGGGAACCCTCTGGAAAGATCTTTGAGTCCCTCATCGCTGGTCACTAGCACCTTGGGCAGCATTTATCATGGGAGCCCCGATAAACGCGCTGAGTACAGGTGGTGCCGAGGGTCAGCTCGTGGCCCAAGCCCATGCGAAAAGCCAGGGATTTGGAATCTTCAGTGTCTGTGGTTGACTTTGGACCAGAATCTACAAAGGACTCCTCAGCTTTTCTCTTGAGCACAGGAAGGTGCTCTTTCCAAGATGACAGAAGATAAACCAAAAGGCCATGCTGTACGCCTGGAGCTCCGCTGCCCTAAGCATCGGGAATCATGACGCTGAGATCTCTCCATACTGAGCATGCACCCTCCTCCTGCCCCCCGGGGGGCTGGGCCGAGCAAGGGCCAGGAATTGGCCATCACGGGAGCCCGAGTTTGTCATCAGTCACAGCCACCCAGCCGCTCCTGCCTCTTCCTCCCCTTTTCTCTCTGCCCTTTTGCTTCATAAAGAAACAGACTTGAGGGACTTCCCTGGTGGTCCAGTGGGTAAGACTCCACGCTCCCAACGCAGGCTGCCCGGGTTCGATCCCTGGTCAGGGACCTAAAGCCTGTATACCACAGCTAAGAAGTCCACATGCTGCAACTAAAGATCCTGCGTGTTGTAACTAAGACCCAGTGCAGCCAAAATAAATAAATAGATATTGTAAAAAAAATTCCATCGTTTTTTTTAAAAAAAAAGAAGAAAGGAAATCGACTTGAGTGTGAAAAGAGGACTTCTCAAAGGCGGGCCTCACCAGGCCTGCTGCCCGTCCTCCCCGCCTGGAGTGTGTCCCCAGAAGCTGCAGGCTTCACACCCCTCCAAGGTCTCCCCCGGCCCCTCCAAGGCCTCTCCCTCCGACTGAAACCGTGAAGCCCGTGCTCGCTGACTCTCCGATCCTCTTGCTGGCCTGCTTGGTCCACAGGGCTCGCTGTCTTCAATGTGCCGCAGGTACTGAAGGCTTATCTTGTATATCTCTCTCCCCTTCTGAAATGTGTGTTCCCACGGGGCAGAGACGTTTTCTATTTTGTTTCTGACGTGTAAGCAGTTCCTAGAACTGCGTCTGGTACATGTTAGGAGGCCAGTGTACACTCAGCAGGTGAATGAATATGAACAACAGTTCTTAAGAGTCTTTTCTTAAGACTCTGGGAGGGACTGCGGCTCCCCGGCCCTCCCTGCGGCCTCGTGGCGATCTGGGCCCGGGCAGGACTGGGGCTGAGCCGTCCACACTGAGCTGCGGGTGCCTGTGGGGCAGCAGCGGGTCCAGGACGGTGACTTTGCTTCCAGCTGCAGCGAGAAGATGGTGTGATGTCTGCCGACCCTCCGAGCGCTCCGGTCTGGCCTGTGTTTTGGCCGAGGCTGACTGTAAACAGCAGCAGCAGAGACTCTTTACCAAGAGGGCTGCAGCCTGGAGCCCCCCTCGGCCTGCCTGTGCCCTGCCCGCTGTGGCCCCCGTGGCCTCTCTGGGCTTGGGGTGGGGACAGCCAGTTACCTGCCGTGTCCCCCGTGCTGCGCTGTCCCTGTCTCACAGGAGCGCACGCCCTATAGCGCCGAGTCTGGTCTTGCGGCAGGTGTCGTGAAGGCCGAGCCCGTTCCCCTGCGCCTGCAGCTCAGCTCACACGAAGGGCAGCTCCTCTAGCAGGAGCAGCACAAAGCCCCTGGACGGCGCCGCTGAGCCCTGCCCGCCCCCAAGACTATGTGGGAGCGAGGCAGAGCCGGCCACCAGCAGCCCACCCCCCCACCCCCCGCCCCCGCGCACGGGGCCCCAGGCTCCCTTGGCTCAGCCCCTGCTGGACGGAGGCGGGTGCCTCCAGTGGTGCTGGGCTGCCTTTCTCAGCTCTCCCTGCAGTGCTAAGCGGCTGGGCCGCCCACGGTGCGCAGGACCTGCTTTAATCTGCCGGGCAGGAGGTGGGAGCGTCTGCCTCTCTGCTCAGCGGGTCTCACAGCCTCCCAGGGTCAGCAGGCGGTGGCTCAGTGCCTGTGTGGGTGGCAAGGAATACCACGCTCTTGAATTTTACATGGTATGTTAATTGTGTCCTCACCAACGTTTGGAAGCATTTCCTGCCATGCATAATAAATGATCGGAAACCGCTGGGTTCCTTTGAGCTATTCTCGTGGGGGAAAGAAGGGTGAAGCCAGGCCTTGGCGCGGCAGCCAGCAGAAGGCAAGTGCAGCCTGGCTCCCCTGCCCCATCAGCGTGGGAGTGCTGCACGGCAGGGGGCCCTGCGCCGCGAGTGTAGCCGAGCCTGGCTGGCTGGAGCGGCCACCTCCCCGCGTCTGCTTCCTGGCAGGTGCGCCACAGGAATGGGCACTGGCGCCCAGGGTCTACCCACTTTCACTCTAAAGTCACACGGGAGCGTGAAGGCGAGAAGGGACTTCCCGTGGGCACGACAGCACGAAGCTGGCTGGCTCTCTAGCACTCAGAATATGTTTGGAGCAAAGCTGCACCAGGAAGTTTCCCCCTTTCCGTCTTGTAACTGATGCTGCCACGTAATACCAAAAGGTGATATGTCGGGGAGTTCCCTGATGGTCCAGTGGTTAAGACACCACGCTTCCACTGCAGGGGGCACGGGGTCCGATCCCCGGTTAGAGAACTAAGATCCCACATGCCACGCGGTGTGGCCAAAAAAAAAGAAAAAAAAACTGTCCTCATTACATTTATCGGCTAAGGTCTTTGTTTCCACAGAGCTCGCCTGTGTATACGTTTTGTGTTCGTGTGATACGGACAAGTTTGGAGGACACGTCCCATCTCGCTTTCTGACACCAACATGTAACCACGCACCGGACTTGCTGCTTCCAGGCACTCGTGTGAGCGACAGAGGGATGTCCCCTCGTTTAGGCTCACAGGATCCCTGGGAGAGAGGCACTTTAAGATGTCCATTTTGCACATGAGGAGACGAATGTGGCAGAGCCAGGCCCTTAAACATGTTGATGCACAGCCACCCCCAGACTCCTCCAGGGCCTGGGATCTGCTCTAACGCGGGCCTCCCTTCTGGCCCTCAGAGCTGGATTCCGAAGGAAACTTATTTTGTTTTAAACCTGGATATTTACAAACACCTTATTTTCCCCTTACCTTCCTGTATTACTCTTTTTTTTTTGGTAGCATTGAAACAATGATGTTTTAAAAAGTATTTAAAGGTAATGTGGTGTTTAGTGTGGGCTGAAATAAGGGCCTAAAAGGAACCTTCCGGAAAAAAGGACAGATGCTGATGGGAAGCCTTTGCTTTCCTTCCTGACACCCAGGCCTTCTTCCAGGGTGGTTGGAGATCCTAGTGCAAGGCCCCTCTTACCCCATAAAGCAGGTTCTGGTGAGTGGACTTCCCGCAGGAGGCCGGGTGGAACGTGTCGGACATATGACTGGCTGAGCATCCCTGGATCGAGGCCAGAGCAGTCCTGGGGCTGGGGGGGAGCCCCTCATACCCCGCGGGGAGCACCTGGGCATGCACACCACCAAAGAGACCCCTCCAGGGACTCCGTCACACTCTCCTTTGGTAACCACTGTCCAGAATGTGACTAGGAGCTTCTCCCAGTCAGCCTGCAGTATAGGCATGTCTTCCCAGAAAGTGGAAAAATGAGCAATTCTTCTCTAAACTGGATAAATGCAAACACAGGTGTGGACCCTCCCGGCCTAATGGTCAACGATCCACCTTTCCTTTTCCTTCCATGCTAAACAGAGAAGGATCAGGGCTCTGTTGGGGGTCCCCCTCTCTCCGATGTGGGTGGTGGTGAAGAGCTAAGCGTCGGCCCCCTCTTACCCAGCCCCATGACATCCGGGAGCTGACTTGCCTCTTAACTTTTCTCACTTAAAAAGTGGTAGTTATGACTCCTACTTCAAAGGGTTCCCGTGAGCAGTAATCAGGTTACCTGGCGTGCGTGGCTCGGGGTAGCAGCTAGATAAGCGGTCGCATTGTTCTCAGGGGCAGCGTGAGTGGCGGGTGTGCGCTGGGCTTGGGAGGCAGACCGCCTAGTGCCCTCACCACCTCTGGGACCCGGGCAAGTTACTGAAATGCACCGTGCCTCAGCTTCCTGCCTGCAGAGCATCGGTAACAAAGGCCAGCCTCATAGGGCTGCTGTGAGGATCCGGTGGGTTGTAAGGGGTGCAGCCCAGGTGCTCAGGAGAAAGCGGCCGGTCCTGACAAAGAAGGGGTGACAGTGACTGTGAGTCAGGATAAAGGGGGTCCTTTGGAAGCAAAGCAGGGGAGAGAGGGTGTCACACAAGGGTTAGCCTTTTCTGATCTGACTTCCATCCGATGCGATATAGAGCGGGCCGTGTGCAAGTGCTGGGCCGGGCCGTCCTCACTGCACCCATCTGACTTGTATTTCTGGTGGAGAGGTGAGCTCCTTATTGGCCATCTTCTATACTTAGAAGCGTCTGCCTTTTCTAGGACCATGTCCAGGCTCCTGGAACACTTGTTTGCCTTAGCATCCTCTACGAATCTTCTCCCTAGAGGCTTCTCCATTAAGAGACAAAAAGCTCCCTACATACCACCAGTTTTAGCCTCTTGGTGTTGCTGGGAAATGCGGGAGGATGGATTTGATGACCTCTGGTGGGTGAGCCAGGGCTGAGCGGAGAGCCTGCTCCGCACGTGGCTGGGCGCCCTGCTGCCCTGGGATGAGGGGAGGCTCGGGCTCTGAAGCTGCCCGCTGCTCCCCTTGACCTCCTACCTCACCTTTCCATACTTGTCAGAAGAACTGTGATTTTCGTTGTGAACCGGGCGTTACAGAGCACTCCTCCCCCTGCGGGTGCGTGGGAAGCAAAGCCCAGCACCGGCCCAGGGTCTGCCGCCAGTCCTGTGGGGCACGTGAGGCCTCCTGGGCGGGGACGGGCGGACAGTGGGGCGGGGCAGCCCCCAGGGACCTGCAGCGAAGGTGCATGGGGAGCAGGGGCTCCTGGGCGGGGAACCTGGCTGTCAGCCCTCGCGCTCCCGCGCGGGAACCCAACACAGACACAGGGCCGGCTTGGAGGTCATCCTGGGTCGGGTCATCCCGCGTGGGGGGCGGGGTCCGCGAGGCTGGAGAGAACCCAGTCCGCCTCGCCTCCCGCGTGGGCGGCCTGCCTTGCGCCGCTCCTGGATCTGCGTGTCCCCTCCGCCCTGCGGCTGGCGCCCACGCGGGACCAGGCGCCTCTTCGTGGAGCCGATGTGCCATCCCCTTGGTCGGGGGCGGGAGTGCAGGTGGGCACTCGCCGTCAGGCCGCTCAGGGACATCTCCGCGCTCCTCCGTGTGGAGGCTCCGAGGGGCCGTCGTGGGGAGGAGCTGAGCCCGGACTGCCTGGGCCGCCAGGATCTGAGGCCACCCCCCTCCCCCGCCCCAGAGACTGCGACACGAGGGTGCCTGAGAGGCTCCTCCCGCTGCGTCTCCATCAGCGCACACGCTGACCGGAAACGCGGAGATTGCGGTGGACACAGGCCGGAAAGCGGCCACCGTCACCAAGACAGACCAGAAACGGGGAGCTTGCCGTCGACACAGAGCGTTGTGAAGCTGTGTCGGCCGGAATGCGGCAGGCGTTCTCTGGTTCTGTGGGAACTTAGAAAAGCCGGTGCCCAGGGACACAGCGGTGTTGTTGGGAGCTGCCGGCACTTTTGACGCCCGCGGGCCTCAGTGGACTTGGGATCGGGCCGGGCCCTAAGGGAGCGCACCGAGTAGTGGTGGCCCTTTTCGTGTCACGGAATGAAGGCGACCGTGTCGCCGCCAGCAGTGTCCCCGGGGACCCTCATCAGCGTGAGCCCAAGCCCGGCCACGTGCGGACTGTCCAGTGTGAGTGCGCCCGCTGTCTGGCACAGTCATCTTCACTCCCAGCATTTCCACGAATGTGGGCCGTAAACAGCTTCCAGAATACCAGGAACATGGGCGAATCCGCTACCAGGGAGTGGAGCAGAAACTTGAGAAGACAGCCTTGGCCCGAGTTGGGAACAGGAAAAAAAAAAGGTGAAGAAGAAAAAGAAAGATACGTCTGTCTTTAGGCCTCCTGAATCTCACTGAAACACGAAACTCAGCTAAAGGCAGCTTCTCGCCTCGTGGTCATATCACAGGGCAGCCCTTGGTGGGTCCTCAGCCCGCCTGCGTGGGGACACATTGTGCGCTTGTCTCAGTCGCATGTTTCCGTGACCTTGTGGGTGGGGGATGCTTTACTCCCTGCAGCACAGAGCCTGGTGCGGGACCTGGTGCAGGCCGGGGCCCGCACGCGGACCGGCTGGGGGGGGGGGGGGGCCGTGCCCGCTCTGCAGAATCGGCGGAGGACAAAGCCCCCCGAAGGTCCGGAGTGCGGGCCACACGGGCCGGAGCCGGGGCGGCACCTCGGTGCCTTGCCGCTGACCCTCCGTGTGTGCCCGCGGCCTCTGTGTCGGGGCCGGTGGGGTGGTGGGCAGGCCCGAGTGGAAATTCGGCGTCCCCTGCACGGGGCGGCGTGGAGGGGTGCTGGAGGGCGTGGCGGCGCGGGGCCCAAAGGCGTGGAGGGTGGGTCCCGCCCTTCTGCTCGCATTTACCACCACCACCGCCCCCCCCCCCCCCCCCCCCCCCCCCCCCCCCCGCGCTGGCCTCCATCTGTGGCTGTGAGAGCGGCTCGCGCGCGTGGCCCTTGCCGGGGGGGGGGGGGGGGTGATGTGAAAGGATGCGGGGGGTGCGCTCGCCGAGCCCACGCTCCCGGGCAGCAGGAGATCCCCCGACCCCTCTCACCGTGATGGGTGTCCCAGCTTCTCCAGGGTCACCGGTGAAACACGCCCATTGCGAAAACAAAGGCTTCTAGTTGTGATGGACTGAAAGTTCACTTAGGACGAGGAAGCTCCTTTCTTTTGGGAAATTTAACCTCAGGGGCGGGGCGGGGTTCAGACGGACACTCAGCCAGGAGCTCTGGGTGGGCCCGTCCTGAGCACCCACCTCCCAGTATGACAACCAGAAATGTCTCCAGGTGTTGCCAGATGGGGGGGCGGTGTGTGTGGGGGGACCGAATGTCCTGATGGAGCGCCGCCGGCAGGGCTCGCTGCCCTCTGGCCATGGAGTCGCGTGGCTCTCTTTCTCTCCTGGCCATCGCTGTCCCTGAGCTCGCCCGTCGTGCCCCCAGCACAGAGCTGGCTGTGGCTTTTCCCGCTTGGGTTCTTCCAGGAAAGCCATCTGTTGCTGCTGTGGCCCTGGCTGGTGGTGGCCGAGTGTCCCTCTGCCGCACATCCTCTCTCCACTGCCGTCCCGGGTGTTGCGGAGGCATGGGCGCAGAGGCCGGCCTGAGTGCTGTTGTGTCTCCTCGGAGAGCCTCTTGTATGCAGCAGCTTCGGGCTTCGTGCCTCTGTGTAGGTGGATTTAAGCACCAGAGGGATCCCTGGCCGGGCAGCCCTGGGGAGGAAACATGGCCTCTGTTGGGGAGCCATTGGGTGGGGACACAGGGACGAGGTGAGGCTCCGTGTGCTTTTCCTGGCGGGCAGCTTACCTTTGACAAGGCTGCTCAGCTGAGCGGAACTTGGCTGCTGCAGAGAAGGGGGAGAGAAACCCGGACCCCTTGTTGCTGAAGAGCAGGGAGCCCAGGGCTCTGCTTGTGGCCGGATGGCAGGTCAGACAGGTGGGTGGGTTGGCTGACCTTTGACAGGAGGGTGGGAGCATCCCATGACCTGAAGAGGATCCTTGTCTCAGGCTCTTGAAATTGTACTTGTGGACGAGGCTGCTGTGGCCTCAGGAAGCTGGGAGCCGTGGCGGGTGGGGGGCAGGGGTCCGTGATGGCTGGAACCCCTCGTTAGAGCTCCCAGCCCTGGGGGTCCCTTGTGGACCTCGAGCCTGGGCCCCTGGCTGTGAGGCAGTGACGTGGGAGGGTGCAGTACGGTCCTGCAAGTCTGTCTCCTCAGCTCGAAAAGCCCCTGGATGCACGTTCTGAGTTGCCGTGGAGGTTCAGGGAAGGGACACTGGCATGGTAGTTGTCGGATTTCTGGCGGATAGAAATAGCACCCAGGGTATGACAGGTCAGCACGGAGTAGTGAGTAAAACTTTCTGGAGCCAGAGCCCGGGCGGCAGGATTCCGTCTCCTTCCGGCGAGGGGTCCTGTCTCTCTCTGCGCCTCGAATGAAGGTCTCCCAGCACCCTCCTCAGCGTCCTTCCAATGCGGAGCGTGGCAGCCCGCGTGGAGGCCCGCGGCCTGTCGCGGGACCCTCTGCAGACCCCCTGTCCCACAGGGCCTGGCCCCGTGTTCCTGGGGTGGGGGGCTGCTCCCTTGAGGTATCTCCCCAACCTGGGCTTTCAGACTTGGGGGCCCCTCAGACCAGGTGCCAGACGGGCCGGGTGGGCAGCTGCTGAGTAACCGCTGTGTTCTGCTTCCAGAGCCTTCCCCAGCCGTCCCCCAGCAAAGCCCTGCACAGCTGCGAGGGGAAGGAGCCCGGGGACCTCAGGCTCAGCGAGGGGGACGTCATGGTCTTGCAGCACCGGGTGGACGAGCGCTGGTACCACGGCCTCCTGCCCGCCAGCCACGTCCAGGGTGTGCGGCCTCTGCCCCAGGCCCCGCCCCAGGGCAAAGCACTCTATGATTTCGAGATGAAGGACAGAGACCAGGACAAGGACTGTCTGACCTTCGGCAAGGTAAGGTGGGTTCCAGCGCCGCCCTTCCGCCGCAGCCCCTGCAGGGAGCCTGGGCGTAGCGCAGGGCCCTCCCTGTGCCTCCCCGTGGGGAGAGCAGTGGTTTCTCCTTCCTGAGGGTCTGCCGGGTGGAAGGAGAGGGCACCCAGCCCCACAGGCGTCTGCAGGTAACGGGAGCGGGACCCTCGTTACCTGAGTCACTGTGTGTCCAGGGCTCATGGGCCCTGGGAGGGGGCTTGCTGGGGAGACTGTGGCAGAGACCCCTGCAGGTCCTGGGAGTGGGAGCCGGGCCCAGAGGCCAGCCCGTCACACCCTCTTGGAGAGCACAGGAGGTGGATGCGTGTGCTTGGGCCACTTGAGGTGGCCAGTGAGGCCACGGGACCCGCTTAGTGACAAACCAGTAGTGTTTCCCGTGCGCTCGTCCCGGGGTGCGGGTGAGATGTGGAGGGGCCTGGTGTCTGGCCTGCCGGCCTCGGGGGTGCAGTGTGGAGAGGACAGAGGTGGCGGCCTCAGGCCTCGTGAACGTGCCTGCTTCCTGGCTTCCTCACCTGCTCCCACCCCAGGGCTGGGAGGGCAGGGGCGCCTGGAACTCTGGAACACCTGCTTCTCCCCGATGGCAGTAACGAGTTACGTCATCGATTGATTAATTACATTCATGACTGCCCGCCAGGGTCCCGGGGGAGAGGTGGGAGCCTGTCTTCCCGATGTTGAAGCTGTTGTAGGAAGGGGGACCCCTTCCAGGGCCCAAGAGTGGGCTCCTGTCTAACACTCGGAAATGAACTGTCCGAGGAGACGCACGTGCTGATGGAACAGGAGACTTCACGGCGGGGGGAGCGCCCGGGAGGAGGGCAGCAGGTGAGGGACCCAGGAGGACTGCCCCGCCACGTGGCTTGCGGTCTCAGGTTCCCTGGTGATTGGGTCTGTTCCCGGGTTGCCTTTGGCCGGTCATCTTTCTCGGCCTGTATTTGGTCTGCGTCAGGGCCCTTCCTGGTGGCACACACATCTCTCAGCCAAGATGGATTCCAGCGTGAGGGTTTCTGGGAGGTTGGCAGAGCTTATTCTGGGCTTGCGGCGCCTCCCTCCTTCGATCCCTCCCAGATCCTTCCAGCCGGTGGTAGCGTGTTAGTTCCGAGTTCCCGTCATGATCTCCTGTTGTGAGAGAACTCACGCAAGTGGTTATTACTGTGCCTGGCTGGCACGGTGGCTTTGGTCGGCGGCTCCCTAGCAGAGCACAGCGCTAAGAGGCTGCGTCGCTCGCCCGAGGCTGGCACGGGCCTGGCCCTCCTCCGTCCTCGTGTCCTGTGTCTCTGTCAGTCTTTTTCCACACGCGGTTGTCAACACAGAACTGGGTTCCAGCTCAGATCCTGACCTTGGAGTGCACGTCCAGCTCACTGTGATTCTGTCCTCTGCTCAGAGCAGAGCTTGGCTGCAGTGCCGAGCTGTTCGCAGGGCTGTGAGCACCGTGCGCTCCATCTTGAGCACAGTGGCCTGTTCTGTGCAGGCTGTCGCAGCTGCTGTTTATGTCTTGTTCCGTTGTTCAGCCTGACGACGAATGATCTGTTTTCATTCAGGGTTTCAACTCTTCCCTCTTCCTTCTATCAAGGCGTTCTGCTGCTAATTCCAGTTGTCATCTGGCCCTGCAGGTTCCCTGGACGCAGGGTCAGGCCTCCCCCTCCCTTGCTCCCTCTCCTCCTGAGTGAGGCTGGAACGCAGGCTGCAGAGTGTGAGGCCAGGCGGACAGAGCCCCTCGTGCTCGCCCCTCTGCCCAGCCCACCCTGAGGGAGACCCTGGGCCCTGGTGCTCTGTGCCGTCACTCAAGATCGAGAGCAGGGACCCAGCCACCCCTCGGGGTCGATCGAGGCCTTGTAAGGAGGCAGACCCGTTAGGGGCTGACAGGGACAGGGAGAGACACAGGGCCCTGCTCACAGCCTTGGTGGCGGGAGGCTCCCCCAGCGGACACATGCGGGGCCGGAGCAGCCGGCGTCTCCTGGTGAAGGCCTCCCGCTGCGTGTGCGAGCGCCTGCTGGGACTCTCAACTCCAGGGCGAAGACCAGAGCCCACTGGACGGGGACAGAGGGGCACCTGCCTGCTCATCCCACTGGGAGCTGTGCTGTATCCGGGGAGCCTGACTTCGGGTGGGAGAGGCAGGAATGGCAAGTCCAGGGGACAGTTCCTGAGAGTGACGGGCTGTGCGAGTCACCCAGGAGGTGTGCGGGATATCTGGTCAGGAGGTGGTCAGTGTTTGGTTTTCAAAAGAAACGTTAAAGCCACCCTCGTGGGAGAAGTGAGAACTCGGATGGCTCGCTGAGACTCGTCCTGTGGTGGGCGCTGCTGCCACTTTGCGTCCCGGGCCGGGGGTGGGGGTGGGCAGGTCCCGGCGCCCTGGGCTGTGCGGGCAGCACTGTCGAGGTGGGTGGTCCTCAGGGCTCCCCGGGACCTGACCTTTGAGCCCATTTTGGGGAGCGGAGGTGTGGGAGCTGCTGGGCCACGCATCCCTCGGGCTGCTCTACCAGGGCTTGCTTTCTGTCTGTGGATTAACCTGCAGGGCTGGAGGCCCCTGGGTGTGATTCCGGTGAAGACCGTGCTTTGACCCCCCACTGTGTTCACACAAGCGTTTCGCCGGCGCCCCCCCCCCGCCTTAGGTTAGGGTGCAGCCCCCCCGCCTTAGGTTAGGGCGCAGCCCCCGCGCCTTAGGTTAGGGCGCAGCCCCCGCGCCTTAGTTTAGGGTGCAGCCCCCCCGCCTTAGGTTAGGGTGCAGCCCCCCCGCCTTAGGTTAGGGCGCAGCCCCTGCGCCTTAGGTTAGGGCGCAGCCCCCGCGCCTTAGGTTAGGGCGCAGCCCCCCCCGCCTTAGGTTAGGGTGCAGCCCCCCCGCCTTAGGTTAGGGCGCAGCCCCCGCGCCTTAGGTTAGGGTGCAGCCCCCCCGCCTTAGGTTAGGGCGCAGCCCCCGCGCCTTAGGTTAGGGCGCAGCCCCCGCGCCTTAGGTTAGGGCGCAGCCCCCCCGCCTTAGGTTAGGGTGCAGCCCCCCGCCTTAGGTTAGGGCGCAGCCCCCGCCTTAGGTTAGGGTGCAGCCCCCCCGCCTTAGGTTAGGGCGCAGCCCCCGCGCCTTAGGTTAGGGCGCAGCCCCCCCCGCCTTAGGTTAGGGTGCAGCCCCCCCGCCTTAGGTTAGGGCGCAGCCCCCGCGCCTTAGGTTAGGGTGCAGCCCCCCCGCCTTAGGTTAGGGTGCAGCCCCCCCGCCTTAGGTTAGGGTGCAGCCCCCGCGCCTAAGTTTAGGGCGCAGCCCCCCCGCCTTAGGTTAGGGCGCAGCCCCCGCGCCTTAGGTTAGGGCGCAGCCCCCCCGCCTTAGGTTAGGGTGCAGCCCCCCGCCTTAGGTTAGGGCGCAGCCCCCGCGCCTTAGGTTAGGGCGCAGCCCCCGCGCCTTAGGTTAGGGTGCAGCCCCCCCGCCTTAGGTTAGGGCGCAGCCCCCCCGCCTTAGGTTAGGGTGCAGCCCCCCCGCCTTAGGTTAGGGTGCAGCCCCCGCGCCTAAGTTTAGGGCGCAGCCCCCCCGCCTTAGGTTAGGGCGCAGCCCCCGCGCCTTAGGTTAGGGCGCAGCCCCCCCGCCTTAGGTTAGGGTGCAGCCCCCCGCCTTAGGTTAGGGCGCAGCCCCCGCGCCTTAGGTTAGGGCGCAGCCCCCGCGCCTTAGGTTAGGGTGCAGCCCCCCCGCCTTAGGTTAGGGCGCAGCCCCCCCGCCTTAGGTTAGGGTGCAGCCCCCCGCCTTAGGTTAGGGTGCAGCCCCCCCGCCTTAGGTTAGGGTGCAGCCCCCCCGCCTTAGGTTAGGGCGCAGCCCCCCCGCCTTAGGTTAGGGCGCAGCCCCCGCGCCTTAGGTTAGGGTGCAGCCCCCCCGCCTTAGGTTAGGGTGCAGCCCCCCCGCCTTAGGTTAGGGTGCAGCCCCCGCGCCTAAGTTTAGGGCGCAGCCCCCCCGCCTTAGGTTAGGGTGCAGCCCCCCCGCCTTAGGTTAGGGTGCAGCCCCCCGCCTTAGGTTAGGGCGCCCCCCCGCCTTAGGTTAGGGTGCAGCCCCCCCGCCTTAGGTTAGGGCGCAGCCCCCGCGCCTTAGGTTAGGGCGCAGCCCCCCCCGCCTTAGGTTAGGGTGCAGCCCCCCCGCCTTAGGTTAGGGCGCAGCCCCCCCCGCCTTAGGTTAGGGCGCAGCCCCCGCGCCTTAGGTTAGGGCGCAGCCCCCCCGCCTTAGGTTAGGGTGCAGCCCCCCGCCTTAGGTTAGGGCGCCCCCCCGCCTTAGGTTAGGGTGCAGCCCCCCCGCCTTAGGTTAGGGCGCAGCCCCCGCGCCTTAGGTTAGGGCGCAGCCCCCCCCGCCTTAGGTTAGGGTGCAGCCCCCCCGCCTTAGGTTAGGGCGCAGCCCCCGCGCCTTAGGTTAGGGTGCAGCCCCCCCGCCTTAGGTTAGGGTGCAGCCCCCCCGCCTTAGGTTAGGGTGCAGCCCCCGCGCCTAAGTTTAGGGCGCAGCCCCCCCGCCTTAGGTTAGGGCGCAGCCCCCGCGCCTTAGGTTAGGGCGCAGCCCCCCCGCCTTAGGTTAGGGCGCAGCCCCCGCGCCTTAGGTTAGGGCGCAGCCCCCCCGCCTTAGGTTAGGGTGCAGCCCCCCGCCTTAGGTTAGGGCGCAGCCCCCGCGCCTTAGGTTAGGGCGCAGCCCCCGCGCCTTAGGTTAGGGTGCAGCCCCCCCGCCTTAGGTTAGGGCGCAGCCCCCCCGCCTTAGGTTAGGGTGCAGCCCCCCCGCCTTAGGTTAGGGTGCAGCCCCCCCGCCTTAGGTTAGGGTGCAGCCCCCCCGCCTTAGGTTAGGGTGCAGCCCCCCCGCCTTAGGTTAGGGTGCAGCCCCCGCGCCTAAGTTTAGGGCGCAGCCCCCCCGCCTTAGGTTAGGGCGCAGCCCCCCCGCCTTAGGTTAGGGCGCAGCCCCCCCGCCTTAGGTTAGGGCGCAGCCCCCGCGCCTTAGGTTAGGGTGCAGCCCCCCCGCCTTAGGTTAGGGCGCAGCCCCCCCGCCTTAGGTTAGGGCGCAGCCCCCCCGCCTTAGGTTAGGGCGCAGCCCCCCCGCCTTAGGTTAGGGTGCAGCCCCCCCGCCTTAGGTTAGGGTGCAGCCCCCCCGCCTTAGGTTAGGGCGCAGCCCCCGCGCCTTAGGTTAGGGTGCAGCCCCCCCGCCTTAGGTTAGGGCGCAGCCCCCCCGCCTTAGGTTAGGGTGCAGCCCCCCCGCCTTAGGTTAGGGTGCAGCCCCCCCGCCTTAGGTTAGGGCGCAGCCCCCCCGCCTTAGGTTAGGGCGCAGCCCCCCCGCCTTAGGTTAGGGTGCAGCCCCCCCGCCTTAGGTTAGGGCGCAGCCCCCGCGCCTTAGGTTAGGGCGCAGCCCCCGCGCCTTAGGTTAGGGCGCAGCCCCCCCGCCTTAGGTTAGGGTGCAGCCCCCCAGCCTTAGGTTAGGGCGCAGCCCCCCCGCCTTAGGTTAGGGTGCAGCCCCCCCGCCTTAGGTTAGGGTGCAGCCCCCCCGCCTTAGGTTAGGGTGCAGCCCCCCCGCCTTAGGTTAGGGTGCAGCCCCCGCGCCTAAGTTTAGGGCGCAGCCCCCCCGCCTTAGGTTAGGGCGCAGCCCCCCCGCCTTAGGTTAGGGCGCAGCCCCCCCGCCTTAGGTTAGGGCGCAGCCCCCCCGCCTTAGGTTAGGGTGCAGCCCCCCCGCCTTAGGTTAGGGTGCAGCCCCTCCGCCTTAGGTTAGGGCGCAGCCCCCCCGCCTTAGGTTAGGGCGCAGCCCCCGCGCCTTAGGTTAGGGCGCAGCCCCCGCGCCTTAGGTTAGGGTGCAGCCCCCCCGCCTTAGGTTAGGGTGCAGCCCCCCCGCCTTAGGTTAGGGCGCAGCCCCCGCGCCTTAGGTTAGGGCGCAGCCCCCCCGCCTTAGGTTAGGGCGCAGCCCCCCCGCCTTAGGTTAGGGTGCAGCCCCCCCGCCTTAGGTTAGGGCGCAGCCCCCGCGCCTTAGGTTAGGGCGCAGCCCCCGCGCCTTAGGTTAGGGTGCAGCCCCCCCGCCTTAGGTTAGGGTGCAGCCCCCGCGCCTAAGTTTAGGGCGCAGCCCCCCCGCCTTAGGTTAGGGTGCAGCCCCCCCGCCTTAGGTTAGGGTGCAGCCCCCCCGCCTTAGGTTAGGGTGCAGCCCCCGCGCCTAAGTTTAGGGCGCAGCCCCCCCGCCTTAGGTTAGGGCGCAGCCCCCCCGCCTTAGGTTAGGGCGCAGCCCCCCCGCCTTAGGTTAGGGTGCAGCCCCCCCGCCTTAGGTTAGGGTGCAGCCCCTCCGCCTTAGGTTAGGGCGCAGCCCCCCCGCCTTAGGTTAGGGCGCAGCCCCCGCGCCTTAGGTTAGGGCGCAGCCCCCGCGCCTTAGGTTAGGGTGCAGCCCCCCCGCCTTAGGTTAGGGTGCAGCCCCCGCGCCTAAGTTTAGGGCGCAGCCCCCCCGCCTTAGGTTAGGGTGCAGCCCCCCCGCCTTAGGTTAGGGTGCAGCCCCCCCGCCTTAGGTTAGGGTGCAGCCCCCGCGCCTAAGTTTAGGGCGCAGCCCCCCCGCCTTAGGTTAGGGCGCAGCCCCCCCGCCTTAGGTTAGGGCGCAGCCCCCCCGCCTTAGGTTAGGGCGCAGCCCCCCCGCCTTAGGTTAGGGCGCAGCCCCCCCGCCTTAGGTTAGGGTGCAGCCCCCCCGCCTTAGGTTAGGGCGCAGCCCCCGCGCCTTAGGTTAGGGCGCAGCCCCCGCGCCTTAGGTTAGGGTGCAGCCCCCCCGCCTTAGGTTAGGGTGCAGCCCCCCCGCCTTAGGTTAGGGTGCAGCCCCCCCCGCCTAAGTTTAGGGCGCAGCCCCCCCGCCTTAGGTTAGGGTGCAGCCCCCCCGCCTTAGGTTAGGGCGCAGCCCCCCCGCCTTAGGTTAGGGCGCAGCCCCCCCGCCTTAGGTTAGGGTGCAGCCCCCCCCGCCTTAGGTTAGGGTGCAGCCCCCCCGCCTTAGGTTAGGGCGCAGCCCCCCCGCCTTAGGTTAGGGTGCAGCCCCCCCCGCCTTAGGTTAGGGCGCAGCCCCCCCGCCTTAGGTTAGGGTGCAGCCCCCCCGCCTTAGGTTAGGGCGCAGCCCCCCCGCCTTAGGGCGCAGCCCCCCCGCCTTAGGTTAGGGCGCAGCCCCCCCGCCTTAGGTTAGGGTGCAGCCCCCCCGCCTTAGGTTAGGGTGCAGCCCCCCCGCCTTAGGTTAGGGCGCAGCCCCCCCGCCTTAGGTTAGGGTGCAGCCCCCCCGCCTTAGGTTAGGGTGCAGCCCCCCCCGCCTTAGGTTAGGGCGCAGCCCCCCCGCCTTAGGTTAGGGTGCAGCCCCCCCGCCTTAGGTTAGGGCGCAGCCCCCCCGCCTTAGGTTAGGGCGCAGCCCCCCCGCCTTAGGTTAGGGTGCAGCCCCCCCGCCTTAGGTTAGGGCGCCCCCCCGCCTTAGGTTAGGGCGCAGCCCCCGCGCCTTAGGTTAGGGCGCAGCCCCCGCGCCTTAGGTTAGGGCGCAGCCCCCGCGCCTAAGTTTAGGGCGCAGCCCCCCCGCCTTAGGTTAGGGTGCAGCCCCCCCGCCTTAGGTTAGGGTGCAGCCCCCCCGCCTTAGGTTAGGGCGCAGCCCCCCCCGCCTTAGGTTAGGGCGCAGCCCCCCCCGCCTTAGGTTAGGGTGCAGCCCCCCCGCCTTAGGTTAGGGCGCAGCCCCCGCGCCTTAGGTTAGGGTGCAGCCCCCCCGCCTTAGGTTAGGGCGCAGCCCCTGCGCCTTAGGTTAGGGTGCAGCCCCCCCCCGCCTTAGGTTAGGGTGCAGCCCCCCCGCCTTAGGTTAGGGCGCAGCCCCCCCCCCCGCCTTAGGTTAGGGCGCAGCCCCCCCCGCCTTAGGTTAGGGCGCAGCCCCATCGCCCGAGCACCTCTTCTTTCTCATCTCTCCCCTCGAGACGCCTCCAGCCTCCGCATCCCCACACGGCAGCTGAGGGATTCCCTCCACCTGCCTGGAATGCTGGTTCTCACAGCCTCTGTTTCGTCACCTGAAGTGACCACATGGTCCGGGCCAGCTTGGTTTTGCCTCCCGGGAATGTTTTGTTGTTTGGATATGTTCCCTTCTGGACTCAGCAAGGGAAGCAGCGGTGTCTAAAGTCCACGGATGGTGCTAACTTACCTTTAAAAAACTTCACTGTGATGGGATTGATGAGGTTTAAAAAGGCTTGAAGAATGTGCATCAAAGCAAGATTTTTACCTTGCTGTCAGCTTTTGAACAGTCCTGTTAAAATTGCATTAATTAAAGTCATTCTAAAACCAAAGTCTTTGTTTAATTGAAGAAGAGAATGAATAATTACTTCTTGTAAAGCAGCTATAAAAAGCACAATTTATAACTTCTTAGCAGTCCCACTCCAAAAACCTGGGCATGTGCGGATAAAAAGACAAAGGGGACAGTGCAGCGTCCCTGCTCTGTCAGCCGGTGGCTCCCAGCTGTCCCCCGAGGCCCGCGTGCGCCGTGCCTTCCACGTGACGGGGAGGGGCTGCGGTCAGGGGCTGCTGGGTGCAGGGACCTTGCACTTGGGATCACCTGTGTGGCCTCAGCCCTGTGGCCTTAGGAGCCCACGTGTGTCTCATCTCAGAGCCATCTGCGCCTGCCCTGCAGCAGAGACTGGAGACCCACCATCACTACACAGGCTCCTCGGAGAGGACACAGGCCTCGTGGGCACGCGACAGCCCCCTGCTCGTCCTCATCTCACACCCTCCCACCCGCCCAGCCCTGCACGGCCGGAGGGGTGCTTTGAGTTGGCAAAGCCCTTTTCAAACACCACCAGCTGTCCTGACTTGGGCAGACTTCCCTCCTGCTGGTGTCGCCACAAGACCCTTCCACGTGATCCTCTTAACACCGCTGAGTGTTTAACCGTCCGTCCCTGACGTGGGGATTCTCTCCTTTGTGAATGAACCTAGCATTAATCCCAAACTATGTTCTTCTGATTGGAGGACAGACGTAGGTGGTTAGAAATCAAATGTATTTGAGGTTTGGACTCTAGAGTGAGACGGGTTCAGATTGTGACACTTTCACTTTTATACGGTGATTTGGGGACATCAACTTCATCTCTGAGTCTCTTTTTTGATGATAAAATGGAGTTGATAGGATTCAATGAACAAAGGCATTTAGGGAACCAACCTCAAAATAGGCACTCAGCCATTTCTGGCTTCCACCCTCGCTGGCTTCCTGCTCTGTCAGACGCGCGTCACTTTTTGTGTTGGCCTGGGACGCTCGTGGCGGGGGAGATGGGCCTCCTGCACACACCCCCGCTGAGACTCTGCGGACGGGTCGCCTGTACCTGTATTGTCCCAGTGGCTGCGTCTTGCAGAGGCTTGCCCAGCGGTGTGGAACCCCTGAGCCCTTCTGTCAAGGCCGCCGTGCCCATCGTGGGCAGCCCAGACCCACTGCATGTCCTCTGTCCTGAGGGGCAGTTGGGATGCTCTCCGGGCTGGAAGACTCGGGGACCTAGTGACCAAAGCGGGTGAGCCTGAGGGAGCAGGCAGTGCTGCATTCTGCTCGGGCTGGGCGGCTCCCAGACCCGCCCTACAGCTGGGCAGCAGCCTGCGGGCTCCTCCATGGAGGCGGCTTTCCTAAGGGGACCAACCCCCCCAGAGGCTCAGAGCAGGTTGGGCTCTGAAGACTGTCCCTTCTCTGGGCGGCAGGCGGGGTTGGAGGAGCCCTCCCAGCCCCCAGCAGCGTCTGGAGCTCAGCTGCGGTGCACAAGCCAGGAAAGAGGGCACAGCCCAGCAGCCGGGCCCTTCAGAGCCTCCCCTGGGACCCCGGAGCCATCGGGGGAGTCTTGTGCTGTGTCTGCAGCAGAAGGTGCAGGGAGTTTGTGAGCTCTTTCCTTTGGATTTTCCCTTTTCTCTGGGACCAGAGTAACCGGCGCTCTGTCTGCGGCTGACAGTGAGGGACTGTCAGGGATGGGGCAGCGCGAGGTGGCCGCGGCCGTGGCCCGGCTGAGCGGGCGTCCGCACTGAGCGGACAGGCCGCGTGGCCACGTTTCAGAAGGGCCATCCTGGTGTCTGCCCCTCGGTGCCTCTTGGAAACCACTTGGTTGCAGTAAGAGGAGCGGAGGCACAGGGAGGCCCCCGGGAGGGCAGGCAGCCGGCCCGTGTCCAGGTCCCGTGCGTGTGATCTGCCCCACGGCGCGTTTAGGAAACTGTCAGGCCCCAGAGGCTGCTTCACTCGGAGCTGCTGCGGGAACTCTCCAGATACTTTGGGCCAGGCCTTCGGAGTGTGAGATGTACCTTTGACGTGGTGTTGAGGACCGTGCACTCCGCCAGCCACGCTCTGCGGACTTCTGGGGGGAAAAAGACTCCAGCCCCCTGGCAGGTCAGGGAGGGAAAGCCTCAGGCCTCGGCTTCCTAACAGCCCCATCTGTTTGCAGCTCGGCTTTCCCCCCCGGTAGGAATCACATACGAACACCGGGGAGTTCGGTGAGTTAATCAGAAATGCAGTTAAGGCCCCTTTAGGTGGTGCCCGACTCCTTTGCAAGTGCGTTGCCCACTGAGCCTGGGAGGGAAGGCGGTCCACTCCTCCCATAACCACGCTGTGTTCAGGGTCGCGCGGGACCACCCCAAGGCCACCCACTTCCAAGGGAGCTCTGCTGCTGGGCCCTGGCCTTTGGTGTCCCTCAGAGCTTGGAAACGGGGGGATGGGGAGGCGGCACAGGGAAGGCCCCCACCTGTGAGAGGGAGACTGCAGAGGAGACTGTAGGTGAAGTTGTCGTGCGTCTGAAAGTGAAATGATGTCATGGGAGCAGCTTTTGTCCAGAAAATCCTTCATGCTGCCAGATGGGCCCGGACCTTGTCTGCCCCGCCGCCATCCCTCGGAGCGTTGTGGTGTCCGGAAGAGGCCCTTTGCTCCTCCGCGCCGGGCAGCGCTGGGGACCCAGGGCACAGGCCAGCCTGCCCACTGTCCGTCCACAGCCTCGCTGGCCCTCAGCCAGGCCCCGTCACGCTCCACGTCTCTGGCTGCTTCCCTCCTGAAACAGGAGAGTTGAGCACGAGGCAGAGACGGCACGGTACGGCAGCAGATCCTGCAACGCGAACTCCGCGGCCCGGCCTGGAAGGGTGTGCGGACCTGGACGGCGACGGCCCAGCGCAGAGCTCCCCGCTCGTCCGTCCGTGCGGCTCGGGCCCGCCCTGTCGCATGCAGTTAGGGTTTGGGGGGGGCGTGTTTCTCCGCATTCCCAAGAGGCCGCAGAGCAGGTGCCTCCCCTGTCCTTGTCCTTGTGAAAGCACCGGCCCCGGGGTTGTGAAATACGACCGCACGTCCGAGGCCTGACGGGGATCCAGGCATCGCTCTCCCGGTCACGCGTGGACGGCGGGAGAAGGCGTTGACTGCAGGGCTGCGGCATTTGGTGCTGGCGGCTCTGCGGTGCTGCCCGGCGCTCAGCGCTGCCCCCCCCCCCCGCCCCCCGAGCTTGTGTCCCTGGTGAGAGCTGGGTTAGCGGCAGAGCAGAGGGCGGGAACCCGTCCTCCGCGACCTCGGGAAGTTAGTCACTTGCTGGTGTTCTGGGCGTGGCTGCCCGCTGCACAGCCCGGCCTCCCCCCAAGCTGCGTGAGCTGGAGAGGAGCGTCTGGTCCTGCCGCGTCCTCGGGTCCCGGCCTGGATTTGCGTCTGCTCGTGTCGCGGCCTCGCCGGAGCAGTTTGACGTGACTGGGCTCGGGAGCCACGTGCTGCACTTGCCTGCGGGGGGGGTGCCGAGCTTCCCGTGGTGAGGGGTGCTTTCCTCCTGGTGCCGGACACCTAGGTGATGCCCGGGGGGTGCTGCTGAGCTGGGGGAGGCCTAGCTCAGCCCCTCGTGGCCCTCGGGTGACGACAAGCTCCCCGGCCTAAGAGGCGGGCTCCTTTGGGGGCAGCTGTCCCTTACTCGGCGCTATGTCTGCTTCTCAGTCACCGGGACCTCCTGGTGGCCCGCGGTGAGCTGGGATCCTCAGTGCAGGGTGAAGGCGCGGCCCCTCCTGGCCTCCTCCGCACAGGCTTGGTGCCCCCTCCTCTGGTTTGCTGTGCTTCACACTCCTCACCTCGTGTCGGCTTCCTCAGGATGTGACGTCCCTTTAGAGGTGCATCAGGGCCACAGGCAGGATTCAGGGGTGCCGTGGCTTGTCCACGCCGGAAATACTGTGACCTTAAAACAAGCTTTTTATCTAAGTATAGTGTCATGTACCAACAAGCGTATTAATCAAAATTATGCAGCTTGGTGGTTGGAAAGAATATGTCCTATAATCACTACCCAGGAGGGAAATGGTGGGGTGCCAGCACCCCAGCTTCCCTCCGTGTCTTCTAACACCGTAGATGAGCATGTCTGTCTTGAACTTCCAATAAACAGATGGTGCAGAACCTACTCACGTGTCCAACTTTGTTTCCTCTCGATGTTACGTGTGTGAACTGCACCTATATTTTGTGAGTGCTATAGTCTGTTCACATTCATCAGTCTGGGGTACTTTTAGCTATTTTTTTTAAATAGAGTTTGGGGTTCATGCCTGAACTGCACAGAAGGTACAAGATTTCCCGATACTCGTGCCCCCCCGCACATGCACAGCCGCCCTGTTATCCACACCCCCCACCCCAGATGGGACATTTGTTACAACTGATGAACCCACATTGACACTTTGCATTCCCCAAAGCACATAGTTTACATTACTGTTCACCCTTGGGGTTACGTATCCTATGGGTTTGGGCAAATGTGTAATGACACGTATGCACGTGTGTAGTATACAGAGCAGTTTCACCGCCCTAAAATCCTTTGTGCTCCACCTGTTCCGCCCTCCCTCCCCCCAACTCCTGGCAGCCACTGTTCCTTTTACTGTCTTCACAGTTTTGCCTTTTCCAGAATGTCATATAGTTGGAATCGCACAATCTATGTAGCCTTTTCAGACTGGCTTCTTTCACTTAGTCATATGCATTTAAGGTTCCTCCCTGGCTTTTCATGGCTTGATAGCTCGTTTCTTTTTAGCACTGAATAATATTCCATTGTCTGGATAGACCACAGTTTATCTACCCGTTAACCTACTAAAGGACATCTTGTTGCTTCCAAATTTAGTTGCTATGAACATCCATGTGCAGGTTTTTTGTGTGGATGTAAGTTTTTAACTCCATCGGGTAAATGCCAAGGAATGTGATTGCTGGATTGTATGGTAAGAGTGTGTTTAGTTTTGTAAGAAACCACCGAACTGTCTTCCAAAGTGGCTGCGCTATTCTGCATTCCCACCAGCGGTGATGAGGGTTCCTGTTGCTTCACATCCTCACCAGCGTTTGGTGTTGTCATTGTTCTGCGTTTTGACCGTCCTAATAGAATGTAGTGTTATCTCATTGTTGTTTTACTTTGCATCTCCCTGATGACATACGATGTGGAGCATCATTTCATGTGCTTATTGCCATCTGTATGTCTTCTTTAGTGAGGTGTATGTTAAGGTATTTGGCCCATTTTTAAATCGAATTGTTTGTTTTCTTATTGTTGAGTTTTATGAGGTCTTTGTATATTTTGAATAATAGTCCTTTATCAGATGTGTCTTTTGCAGATATTTTCACGAGTCTGTGGCTTGTCCTTTTATTCTCTTGACAGCGTCTTTCACAGAGCAGAAATTTTTAATTTTAATGAAGTCCAGCTTATCAATTCTTTCTTTCATGGACCAGTCTTTGATGTTGTATCCAAAAGTCATCACCAAACCCAAGGTCATCTAGATTTTCTCCTGTGCTATCTTCTAAGAGTTGTATAGATTTGCATTTTACATTTAGATCTGTGATTCATGTTGACTTAATTTTTGTGAAGGGTGTAAGGTGTGTGTCTAGATTCATTTCTTTTTACAGGTGGGTGTCCAGTTGTTCTGGCACCATTTGTTGACGAGACTGTCTTTGCTCCATTGTAGTGCTTTTCCTCCTTTGTCAGAGATCAGTTGACTACATTTATGTGGGTCTATTTCTGGGCTCTCTATTATGTTCCATTGATCTGTTTTTATATCCTATCACCAATCCCACACTGTCCTCAGTACTGTAGCTTTACAGTAAGTCTTGAAGTCAGATAGCGTCAGTCTCTATTCTTTTCTGTCAGTGTTGAGTTGGCTATTCTGGGTCTTTTGCGTCTCCATATAAAGTTTAGAATCAGTTTGTCAACATCCACAAAAAAGCTTGCTGAGATTTTTATCGGGATTGCATTGAATCCAGAAGTTGAGAGGAACATCGTGACAGTATCGGGTCTCGCTACCCATGTACGTAGGACATCTCTCCACTGGGTTCGTCTTTGACGTTCTTCACCAGAGTTTTGTAATATTCCTCATGTAGCTCTTGTACTTATTTTGTTAGATGTATACCTGTTTCATTTTTTTTACATGCTAATGTAAACAATATTATATTTTTTAATGTCAAATTCCACTTGTTCATTGCTAGTACTAGAAAAATATTTAACTTTGATATATTAATCTTATATTCTGAAACCTTGCTATAATTGCTCATTGGTTGTAGTTTTTTGTTGATTCTTTCAGATTTTCTACATAGACAATCATGTAATCTGCAAACAAAGACAGTTCTGTTTCTTTCTTCCCAATCTGTATACCTTTTGTTTCCCTTTGTTGTTTTAATTGCATTTGCTAGGATTTTGACTATGATATTGAAAGGCTGTGGTTAGAGGGGACATCCTTGCCTGTTCCTGATCTTAGGAAAAGCTTCACGTTTCTCACCATTAAGTATGATGTTTAGCTGAAGGGTTTTGTGAACGTTCTTTTCAAGTGGAGGAAGCGTCACTCTGTTTCTAGCTTACTGAGAGGTTTTTCTTTTTTTTAATCATGAATTGTTTGATTTTGTCAGATGCTTTTTCTGCATCTATTAATGTGAGGATGTGATTTTTCTTCTTTAGCCTGTTGATGGTGATGGATTACAGTAATTGATTTTTGAATGTTAAACCAGCCTTGCATATCTGGGATAAATCCTAGTTGGTCATGCTATATAGTTCTTTTTATACTTTGTTGGATTCAACTTGCTAATATTTTATTGAGGATTTTTGCAGCTATGTTCATGGGAGACATTTTAGTTTTCTTTGCCTACTGTGTCTTTGTCTAGTTTGTATTAGTATAATTCTGGCCTCACAGAATGAGATAGAAAGTAGCCCTCCTGCTTCTGTCTTCTGAAAGAAATTGTTAGAGAATTTGGCATAATTTCTTCCTTAAATGTTGGTAGAATTCAGAACCCATCTGGGTCTGGTGCTTTCTGTTTTGGAAGTTTATTAATTATTGATTCAATTTCTTTAACAGATATAGGCCTACTCAGATTGTCTGTTTCTTGTGTGAGTTTTGGCAGATTGCGTCTTTAAAGAAATTGGTCCATTTTGTTTATTAAATTTGTGGGCATAGAATTGTTCATAATATTTCTTTGTTATCCTTTTAATGCCCATGAGATCTGTGGTAATGTCCCCTCTTTCATTACTAATATTAGTAATTTGTGTTGCGTCTCTTTTTTTTTGGTTATCCTGGTTAGAAGCTAATTGAGTTTATTGATCTTTTGAAATAAGCAGCTCTTTGTTGATTATTTTCTGTTGATTTCATGTTTTCAACTTCATTGATTTCTGCTCTAATTTTTATTTCTTCTTTTCTTCCGCCTACTTTGGATTTAACTTGCTCTTCTCTTTTAGTTTCCTGTGGTGGAAGCTCGGTTTATTGATTTTAGATCTTTCTTCTTTCCTGATATATGCATTCAGTGTTATAAATTTACCTTTAAGCACTGCTTTCACTGCAGCCCATACATTTTGACAAATTGTATTTTTATTTTCATTTGTTTGAAAACATTTTAAGATTTCTCTTGATGTTTCTTCTTTGAACCAAATGTTATTAGAATTGTGTTAATTCCAAGTATTTTGGAATTTTCCAATTATCTTTCTGATATTGATTTCTAGTTTAATTCTATTGTGGTCTGAGAGCAGACATTGTATGGTTTCTGTTCTTTTAGCATTGTTAAGGTGTGTTTTATGGCCCGAAATGTGGTCTATCTTGGTGAATGTTTCATGTGACCTCAAAGAAAATGTGTATTTTGCCATTGCTGGATGAAGTAGTCTATAGATGTCAATTATATCCAGTTGATTGATGGTGGTGTTGAGTTCAGCTTGGTCCTTACTGATTTTCTGCCTGCTGGGTCATTCATTTCTGATAGTGGGGCATTGAAGTCTCCCGTCTGTAACAGTGGATTCACCTGTTTCTCCTTGTAGCTATCAGTTTTTGCTTCACGTGTTTTGACACTCTGTTGTTAGGTGCATGCATGTTAAGGATTGTTGTCTTCCTGGAGAATTGACACCTTTATCGTTATGTAATGCCCCTTTTTATCCCTGATAACTTTCCTTGCTTTCAAGTTTGCTTTTCCTGAAATTAGTATAGCTACTCCTGCTTTCTTTTGATTAGTGTTAGCGTGGTATATCTTTCCTTATATATATCTCTTTATATTTAAAATGGGTTTCCGGTACATAACATACAGTAGGGTCTTGTTTTTTTGATCCACCCTGACCATCTCTGTCTTTCAATTTGTACATTTAGACTATTGCTATTCAAAGTGATTATTGATATTGTTGAATTAATATTTACCACATTTGTTTTCTTTGATTTTTGTTCCTGTTTTTGGTTTCCATCCTTTTTTGGCCTTTTGCAGTTTTAACTAAGTAATTTAAATGATTTCATTTTCTCTCCCGTCTTAGCATATCAGTTGTACCTTTAAAAAAATTTTTTTTGTGGTTGCCCTAGAGATTGCAATATGCATTTACAACTAATCCAGGTCCACATTCAGATAAAACTACTGTTTCACAGGTAGTGCAGTTACCTTATAATCACAAAATAATCCTAATTCCTTCCTCCTGTCCTTTTTGTCATTGCTGTTATTCATTTAACTTATATATAAACATACATAAGTGTATATATTTGTATATATGATATACATATATATGGTATGTACATAAGCATATGTAATTAGATACATTGTTGCTATTATTATTTTGAACAAACTGTTTTTTAAATTTTTTCTTTACTTATTCCTTCTCCAACGTTCTTTGTTTATGTAGAGTCAAGGTTTTGACCTATGTAACTTTTCTTCTCTCTAAAGAACTTCTTTTAACATTTCTTGCAAGGCAGGTCTCCTGGCAACAAATTCCCTCAATTTTTGTTTGTCTCAGAAAGTCTTTATTTCTTTCTCACTATTGAAGAGTTATTTTTCAGGGTAGAGAATTCTCAGTCATTATTGTGTCAAATATTTCTTTTGTTCCTTTTTTTCTTTCTTCTCCTTCCTATATTCCTGTTACGTGTATATTACACCTCTTGTAGTTATCCTGCAGTTTTTGGATATTCTGTTCTGTTTTGGGTTTTTGTTTATTTTCTTTTTCAGTCTTTGTTCTCTTTGCTTTGCGGTTTTGGAAGTTTCTGTTGAGACATCCTTAAACTCAGAGATTCTTTCTTCAGCTGTTAAATCTACTAATAAGCTTATAAAAGGAATTCTTTATCTCTGTTACAGTGTTTTGATCTCCAGCATTTCTTCTTGGTTCTTTCTTGGACTTACCATCTCTCAGTTTGCATTGCCTACCTGTTCTTGCGTGCTGTCTACTTAAATGTATTAGAGCCCTTAGCATAGTTGTTTTAAATTCCCTGTTTGATAATTCCAACATTCCTGCCATATCTGAGTCTGGTTCTGATGCTTGCTCTGTCTCTTCAAACTGTTTTTTGCCTTTTAGGATGTCTAGTAATTTTTGTTCCTTTTTGATATTTGGACATAAAATGTACCACGTTAAAGGTACTGCTGTAAATAGGCCTTTAGTGACGTGGAGGGGAAATGTTCTGTAGCCTCTCACCCTGTTATTAGAGCCCCGTCGTGTAAGGAGTTGTACCTACAGGCTGTGAGCTCTACCTGTGCATCTCCACTTTCCCCTCCTCCTTAGGGAGGACAGGCTGGCTGGAGTGGGCTGCAGTTGGTTATGGTATTGGTTGATGTACCATACTTTATCTAACCAACCCTCTCTGGCTGTGCAGTTGTCTCTAGTTTTTCTCTAGTTGAAGAAACACTGTAATGAACATACTCGGAGCTGAATCTTCTTGCATGTCTGTGATCTTCTTGAAAGAGTCTCTAGAAGTGTTTTTGTCAGATTAGTGGATATGCAGCTTCTTGTGTTTGATAGGACTTGCCACACCACCGCCATAAATGTATATCCCCACCAGAAATGAGAAAGTGCTTGTAGCCATCGTGCTGAACACGCCGAGCGGGCTTGTGTTCATCCCTGCTAATCTGATAAGACACCAAAGACCAACGAAGGGAGAAGGAATTTTCCTGTCTAAAATTGTACTTTTTTTGAATATTAGTCAGGTATCACATTTTTAAATGTATTTAACAGCAGTTTGCTTTTCTTCCTTTTTTGTGAGTTGCCTGATTTTTGCCCCTGGCCTGGTTTTCTTTTAAAGTATGTGTCTCTCTTTCCTGCTGTGTCTCTCACGTCCTTATGTAGCAAGGATATTAGGTCTTAGTCTCCAGTTTGTCCTGCAAGTATTTTTCTAGATTATTTCCCTTTTTGTTTTCTTGCTGTTCTTAACGTAGAGAATTTCATTTTTCTGTAACCAAATCTTTGTTATTTACTTCTTAAGACCATTCCCCACCTCAAGATTAAACATCTATTCACATTTTCTTCTAGGTTATTCAAGGTTTTTTTCTAACATTTAAATCTTTAATACTTAGGGAATTAATTTCGGTGTATACAGTGAATTAGAGAATTAACTCTGTTTTTTTAATGATTAGCCAATTTTAATCACATTTTCTAACTGGTTATTGCTGGTAGATGGGAAACCCAATGATTTTCATGTATTTATTTTAAAATTATCAGCCTTTCTCAAATTCTTATTCTAATTTTTAACTAATACTCTGTTTTTCTAGGTAGAAAATCATATGATTTTTCTTCCCAATATTTATACTTACTATTTTTTTCCTTTTATTTCTATGGCTCTAATATCTAGACCAATCTCAAATAACCGTGTAGATATTATGGTATTTTATTTTTTACCAAAATTAATCTGGTATTTTTTCTTTTTAATTTTACAAAATTAAATGTCTTCTTTTATTTTGCTCTTGCAAAAGCTCTGGCTTGTAGGAAGCCTTCGGTTACCTTTTCCTTTGCACCGTTGGCGAGGTCTTGGGGGCCACCCTTTGGCTGGGTCTGAGTGGAGTTTATTACGGGTACAGGGCCCTCCTGGTCATGAACTCTATGTGAGATAAGCAAGGTGCCCTCTCTGCTCATCCCTTCTCAAGCCAGTCGGCCACTTTGGCCCTAATGCTTATCAGGAAAGCCCGCCGCCTTGATGGCCGAGCACTGACTACAAGGAAACCCTTGTCGGTGTCACCGGCCATGGAGAACCAGCCACCCCGAAACGTGGGAAAGCCTGAGATTCCCTCAGTGTCTGTTGCATTTTCTGGACTGTATCAATTGGGAAAAGAAATATTTTGAAGTCACACAGCCCTTGTTATTTGGTACTTGTTTAAGCTGGGAAATTGGGGTTAGGACCTGGAGAAGGAGGGGTGCGGTTGCCCCTGCGCTGTCCCCTAAACCCCTAGGAGAGGGGAGGTTTGGAAGGGAGCATGGGGACCTGCCAGTACAGACTCCTGGTCTTGCCTTTCCTGCCCCATGTCCTCTGGGAGGCACGTCCAGCACCCATCACCTCGTCCCACTTCGCCCCAGATAAACTCCCCAAACTGTGCAGCCCCTCCGTTCACGGGGAAGCAGCTTCTCCGGTGATGTCAGGAAGTCCATCAGGACGCTCCAGATGGAGCGTCCCTCTGACCCCAGGGGCCCACACCCCACATCACTGCTTCACACGAAGGGGTCGAAGGCCCCTTGGTAAAGCAGGCGGTGCTTTCAGACCCAGCCGGGCCCACAGGGCTGCTCTGGCTGTCAGCTCCTGAGTGCCAGGCAGGCCTCCGGTGTCCACGCAGGCCCCGGGGGACAAAGGCAGGCGGTTTGGATGTGGACGGCGGTTGGGCAGACGGCCTGTGGACAGTCCCACTGCACCCCGTGTGGCACCAGCACGCCCCCCGACGCTTGCTGCCGCCCGGTCGTCCCCTCGCTCCTCGTCCTGTCCCCCGCCCTTGTCATCTGTCCCCGCGGCTCGTGGCGCCTCCGGGGGCACCGGGCGAGTCCTCCCCCACCGCACGCCTGTGTCCCTGTTCACGCCCCTCCTTCCTCCCGCGTCTGCCCACCTTCTGCCTCTGTCCTTGCTACTGCCTGGCACGACAAGGATTTAACAGGGTTCAGAGCTTCCACGACTCTAAATAAATGGAGTTGGATTGGGGCATCTTTTGTGCTCTGGTGGAGGCAGGAACATAGAAAGTTTTATACTTAGTTGAATTTATATTTGTTGAAAACCATTTTATTTATAAGCACATATTAGGAACATGAATTTTAAAGTGCTCACTAGATTGTAAATTGCCACACACTTCCACTGGAGGCTCTTTGCTGCTAAAATCAATATGGGAGAGGAAGAGAGATCCTGGGTGAAGATGTGGGAGGGACGCTTTTCACGCCGATCTCAGAATGAGTCATCGCGTAGAGCCTTTCCTTAGCTGCAGTGACACTAACCGGTCTCTTGGTTCTGTTTTTGTATCCGTTTTGTGCGTGTCCCTGTGCTTTGCCTACACGGGGTGATTCCAGGATGAAGTCCTGACTGTAATCAGAAGAGTGGACGACAACTGGGCGGAGGGAATGCTGGGAGACAAGATCGGGATCTTCCCCCTGCTGTACGTGGAGGTGAGGCCGCGCTCCCACACTCACTCCTCCTGCACAGGGAGGTGAGGCCAGGCTCCCAGACCCACCCCTCCTGCACGTGGAGGTGAAGCCGCGTTCCCACACTCACCCCTCCTGCACAGGGAGGTGAGGCCCCGCTCCCAGATCCACCCCTCCTGCATGTGGAGGTGAGGCTGCGCTCCCACGCTCACCCCTCCTGCACAGGGAGGTGAGGCCAGGCTCCCAGACCCACCCCTCCTGCACGTGGAGGTGAGGCCAGGCTCCCAGACCCACCCCTCCTGCACGTGGAGGTGAGGCCAGGCTCCCAGACCCACGCCCTCTCTTTCCCTTTGTTGTTTGCTTTACCAGACCAGAGATGAGCTCTCCTCAGGGGAAGAAGTTTACCCCACAGTAATCGGAGTTCAGATGGGGACAACTTGTGGGTTTTATTGAACCCTGAGGCTGTGAGAAGTGCCTCTGCCTCTTGGGGGTGGTCCGTCCCAGCCCATCATCTTGCCACATGGCCAATGAGGCAGGGCTCCCTACTTCTCACGGGAAACCTGGGCCTGCCCCATTTCTCCGAGACCCTCCAGGTTCTGCTGGGCTTGCCCCCAGAACCCCGGGGAGAAGAGCTCACCACAGGAAGCAGCTTCCCCAGGGACACTGCCAGCCACTGAAGGGAACATTGAGGCTCCCTGGACTTGGGGTTTGGGGCGGCTCATCAGCTCCAACCCTGGAGTGGAGGTGCTCGGGCTCATTTGAGGCTGGTTGGCTTCCTGCCTCTTTTCTGTGACCAAGATGCTCTGGGTTTCCAGTGAATAAGTTACGGGCGGTGGCCAAGCGAGGAGCGTTCAGAGCCTTTGCTCTTTCAGCCCCTGCTCGCTATGGTCTGTGTGTGTGTTTGCTGTTTGTCAGCACACGTCCGCATGCGCACGTCCCCAGGCTAACCCCGCGCTGCGCCTGTGCGCACTGCCTCACCCCCAGGAGTCGTTCTAGCCAGTGCTCACGGGGCGTGGGCCCCAAACCCTCCTGAGGAGTCCTGTCTGGCCTCTCGCACCCCTTGTGTGCAGGGCCGCCCCCGACTCCGCAGGGGCCCAGAGCCGGGTGCGATCCCAGGCCGACGGCTCTCAGCTGGGCCCTACTCCCTCCCCGCAGCGTCCTCGCTCAGAGCCTGTGCTCCCCCAGCCCAGGGCGGGCCACACACGATGCAGGGGACATGGCCAGCTTTGCCCCTGCTGAGCCCTGTGGGCCAGTGGATTCCGGTACCTGCCAGATGAAGGCCGCTGGCTGGGGTGGGTGGCCCAGGCTCTCTGCGCTGATTAGCCTCCGCTTTTCCAGCCTCATCTCCGGCCCTTTCCTCCCCTTCCCCTACATGTCCGGAACCCGCGGTTCTTATGTGTACTCTGAAGCAGCAGCTCCCCGGTGACTCTCAGACCCTCCCCAACAGTAAGTCCGCACACACACTGGTACACTTGCGAGGGGCACACTCATGCACACATGTGCACACACACGCTCTGCTCTCTGCCCCCCACCCCCGGCAAGGACCACAGCCCACAGCACCTCCGGCCTCACTTGTGCCTTTGCTCCAACTCTGGGAGGTGGTCTCTGCATCTGCTGCCTCAGACCCAAGAACTCGACGCGTGAAACCCCCACAGTGCTGTCCACACGTGGAGAGTCTGTCCCCCCGGCATCTTTGGCCAGTGGAACCTCTTCCAAGGCAGACTCTCACGGAGCCACTCACAGAAAGGTCCCAGGGGCCTGTGACAACGCCCCCAAACGGAGTCAGCTCAGCCGAGTCACGGAGCTGGGACTTCCCAAGGGGGGCCAGAGAAGGTGAAAGGACGGGCGTTTAAAAGCATGGATGCAGCTCACGGACACATTTTTAAAGAAACAAGGTGGAAAAGAGAGTGCACTGAAGACTTTCCCCTTTAGGAAGTTCAGGAGCAGCAGAACTCCCCCCTCACCCGCGGCTGATGGAAGGGGGTGCCCTGGGGAGACCGAGCAGAGAAGCGAGAGGGAGGCCCTGGCTGTGGAGAGGCTTCGAGGCTTGATCTGGGAGGTGCTGGTGGGGTGGTGCAGCTGTGAAGTGATGTAGCTAACATTTTTGCACTTCTCTTTAAAATGCAGTTTAAGAAACTAAGAAAAAATTTTGTAGGAAACCTGAGGCAGGTAATGGTGCCCCTGCGGGAGGCCGAGCCCGGCGCACTGGCACCCCTGCTCTGGAAGGGACTCGGGCATCATCCCAGAGGCCGAGAGTGTGGGCTCGGGGCTGGAAACCAGTCAGCAGGGCCTCCTGAGGCTCACGTGGCTCAGACACTCAGCCAACTGGGAGTCAGTGCCCTTGGGGCTCGACTGCTGGACCCTGGAGACGGTCCTTCAGAGCAAGGGCGTAGGGGCTCCTGTGTGCCCACCGCCCTCCCAGTTGCTCTGCTCTGATCACAGCCTCCTGCCCCCCCAGGTCCCCTGAGCCGGGGGCTGGGCTCTCCTCCAGGGGCCGAGGCAGAGCAGGGCCCTCGCTCCTGTCCCGCACCTCCCCGGGCACAGCGCCGGGCCCGGCACCATTGCCCCAGGGGCCCTGGCAATAGCCACAGACCCCAGGACCTCAGCAGGCACCGAAGAAGGAGGCCCTGGCCGGGTGTCTCCTGAGGCTGATTCGCTGTTATGTACCCACTCCCTTTTGAAGCGCTGAGCTGACGCTTACCCTCACGCGGCCTCGAGGGCATCGCGCGCGGGTGATAGAGTTCAGACCATCTTCCTCTGGGTGATGAGCAGGCATCTGAGGCCACAGGGTGGATCTGGGGTCTTTGCAGGTTTGGGCCTGGGCCGGGAGGGAGCGGGGTCTGTGTCGGCGAACGGCAGTTTGGGGTGGCGGTCATCCCCCTGGGTGTTGCCCTGTCTTAAATCACGCCCTCACAGGACTGAATTACAGGGAGCCTTCTCCAGCCCTGCAGCTGTGGTTTGAAGGTCGTGGGGGGAGGCTGCTGGGGCCTGCGTGCAGTCCAGTCGTGACACCTGCCCAAGGAGGACGTTTCCGGAGTGACCTTTGCTCTGGGGACGCGGCACCCGCTCCCATCCCAGGCAGGCTCTTTCCTGGGGCTCGCTGAGTGGGCTGGGGGACAAGCGGTTAAACCTCTCGGAGCTGGCCTGGCCTCATGCTGTTTTCTGAGGGGGTATCCAGTCTCCAGAAGCATCTGTATGTCCGACGCAGTGTAGAGGCCCTCCTCTCACCCACTCTCCCCTCAGCTGCTGGCTGCATCCGCAGCGGGGCCTGGGCCGCTGGTTCTGGGAGAGGGCCACTCGTCCGTCGGCACGACCCTGGCCCAGACCCTTCCTCGTTGCCTTCCCAGCTCCTCCTCCTGCGTCCTGGAACCCACCTCCTGTCCTTCATCCCCCTTGGTTCCAAGGACAGGCACTGTCCAGCAGCCATCTCTACGGTGGGACCAATGCATAGCCCACGGACACCTGCCGGCTCGTCGGGTGTCGCTCAGGACAGAGCGGAGTGGGCCAGGTCACTCCTGTCCTCGGAGGACAAACCCCACCCGTGGCAGGGCCTCCCTTCCATGCTCTGAGCCTCGAGGGCCTGGGGTCAGGCGCCAGCCCCCAGGGCCCCGTGCGTGGAGCTTCACTACTCGTCAGCCGAACGGGGGGATGACCTGTCCCCCAAGCACCCAAGACGCCGTGCGAAAGAGGGCAGATGAGGAAAGGAAGCACCCAGCTGCCTGGGAAACGTCTGAGTGGGCGTCAGCCAGCTCGGAGGCGCAGGTGCAGGATGGGGACACTGGGCCGGAGCCTTTGGCATGTGGGTGGGATCTGCCTCCCAAGGGTAGACGGGACAGCTGCAGGAATGGGTGCAGGTTGGGGGTCCTCAGACCCCGTCCTGGTGTCTCTTTAGAATAATTCCTGCCCAGACACCCGCTCCCTGACACGCGTGTGTCCTTACTGTAATGGAAGCTCTGTTGCTCTCATCCTCCCTGTGCCGCCTCCTTTCCTCAGCCCGGGCTCCGCTGCCTCGAGGGTGTAGTGCCTCGAGCCCCCATGTCCCTGTCCCTGCACCGAGACCCCAGCTACCCAGGCCTCCCCACTCCCCTCCAGGCTCGGGGTCTCTGTGCCGGGAGCCCTGCATTCCTGCTCACCTAATGAGCCATGCGGAGCCCCCTTCCTGTCCTTTCTTAGCCTCTTCACTGGCTCCCACTCAGACCCTGGTCCCTGTGTTCGTTCTTAATGTCCCTCATGCTTGGCAAAGTGACTGCACGTGGCAGGTGCTTAAAAAATGACTGTGAGAGTGACAGCAGCCCGACAGGTGGCTAGCGGCCAGTTTTTGGATTTGCAGAACGCAGGGATTGTGCAGAGCCGGGGCTCTGGGGACTTGGAGGTACAGACTGAGGCAGGAGAGCTGTCAGACTAGCTCAGTCTAAAGAGGAAACCGCATGGCCTTCAGTGGGGTGAACCCAGGCGGGCTGCCTGGAAGCAGAGGGAGGATGCGGTCGCCAGATCTCCTTCATCAGACTTTCCTGGCGCCCGCCCTGCGCCTCCCCTGGGCTCTGCCCTCCACAGCTCACTCCCCTGAGGCCCCACCTCGCATGGTGAGCTTGGCCGGGGCTCCCTCCTTCTGAGGACACTTTGTTTCACTTCCCAGCCTCACTGTGGCCGGAGCCCCCATGCCTTCTGGAGGAGACCCCTGGGTTGACCCCTCGGGGTAAGGGCTTCCTCCAGTCCCTACCATGCTCGCTCAGGGCCCCCAGGTGTAGGGACCATGATTTGTCTGCCAGTCCGTCCACAGAGCCTGAGCACGCCTCCATTCCGGCTCGCCCAGAGCGGGTGCACATTTGAGAGTCACTGGGTGGGCGAGCCTGCCCCCTGCCCACAAGGACAGGTGGGTGATGGCTGGTTGAGGGAGGCCCAGAAGGCTGAGCCTGCGAAGCCATCAGCTCTCCTGCCGGCTGGGGCCTTCTGGGTGGGAATTCTCCCCCTCTTTGTATGTCCGGTGTCACCTGTATTGAACTTGGACATGTCGGTGTGTTTCCTCGTTTTGTGCTCTGGGCTCCTGGAGGCCAGCTGGCTCGGCTGCCCGTGTCCTTGTGACCAGTTACTGTAATGGGCACCTGGAGAGACAGGGCTGCCCCGGCCTCAGCACAAGGGCCAGTGCGTCCTGGCAGCTTCCCCGGGGACCCCGGCCCCCTACTGAGAAGAGCTGACCCCAGGGAGCCGCGTCTGGGGCCAGGAGCATCTGGAAAAAGAGGTGCAGAGAGGGGGGAAGCTCTGAGTAGGGGTGAGGAGCCTCGTGGTGACCCTGGCTGACCCTGGAGACCTAGGGCCGAAACGCAGTGGAGGCCGCTCTGATGGGCCAGGCCCATCAGGCGGGCGGCCTGTGCATCCCTGGGCACTGAGGACCTGGGTGGGTCTTGCCACCTCCACACCGGGCCGCGGGTGCAGCTGGAGCTCTGTCTCGATAGCCCAGGCCCAGGGAGGGAGGGGCTGAGCCTAAGCTGCCCTCAGGGAGGAGCTGGGCTGGGAGGGGAGGGTCTTGGAGGAGGGCCCGCCCTTGGAGGGAAGAGGAGACAAGGGGGATTCTGGAGGTGCAGGGGACAGGGTGTTGATGGTCTGTGTCCAGCTGTCCTCATCTCAGCCTCTTGGCAGAAGGTTATTTGTGGAGAACCACAGGGTTCAAGACTGCGTAGGAGGTGACTCAGGGGACTCACCGGGGAGGGGCGTCGGGGGGGCGGTGTTGAGGCGTGCGAGGGGCAGGAGCCAAGGGAGGAAGCGGGCGCTGGGCGGGGTCGGGGTCGGCCAGTCGTGGACCTGCCAGAGGCCTGGTGCGCGGCATGGCTCTGTGGCATGGCTCCGTGGCCCGGAGCGGGCGCAGTGGTGGCTGGGAGGAGCCCAGAGGAGGGGCTGCAGGCAGTGATGGGACAGAGCCCCGGCCCAGCGGTGGGAGGGGCTGGAGGGTGGGGGCGGGGTGTCTCCGAGTGGTGCTACGGGAATCCTGTCTCCCTCCTGCCACCAGAGCCAGCCCCCGCCACCCCTCCACTAGCTGGTGGATGCATCCTCGTGGCATCTTCTGAGAGCCTGTGTCCTACGGCTGGAGCCACGCACTCACCTGGAGGGTTTGTTCTCTGGCTCCCGCTCCCTCCCCTTCTACTGCCCCACACGTCAGGGGTCAGCATCCTTCCGGCCTCCTAGCCCTGCCGCACCTGCAGGCACGGGTTTCCGGACTCAGAGATGGGGGAGGATGGGCGAGCCCCGGAAAGCGAGGCAGCCTCATCCCAGGGCCAGTGCGCGTCCAGAGAGTTCTGACCTTGGGGAACCAGATCCAGGCCTCTGCCTGTTGGTGGGTCCCACGACCTCGGCTAATGGTGTTGACGTGCGAGGGCAGACTGCTGAAGTGATGCTATTTACAGATGCTGGGAGTTGATGGAAGCAAAAACTGAAACCTGATTTAGCCGGATGGATGTAATGCCCAAAATGGTACGGTTGCTAACGGCAGCTGCTTCCCGTTTGAGAGGCCTTGTCTTCAGTGCGGAAATTAGGGCGGATGTTGTCGAAGCCTCAGCTAATTACCATGTTGAACTTGGCCCTTCTTGCACGTGTAGCACCGCCGTCTCCTTGTGACTTTATTTACGAAGAGAGCGTATTATTCTGAGCCTCCGTCTCTAAATATGGTATCGAAGCTGCCACCTTCTCTGGGAACACGCAGCTCTGAAGTTGTCTGTATTGTTTCAAAGGCCCAGAGCCTGGAGCTGCCCCTCATGCATTGGGTTCGCCCCACACCCCCAGTAACTGCTGGTTATTTCTTCACCGTTGTCTTGGTTTTTCAGCTCAGGCCGGGGGGCAGGCAGAACGTTTCCAGGGAGGAGGCTGGGGAGGGTCTGTGGCTTCTAGTGGAAGGTCCACGCCCAAGCTCAGGGGAGAAGCAGATGGACGCGGGAGGCCCAAGCCCTGACTCGGCTTCAGCGCCTCCACAGACCCTACGTTCTAGTTGGGATGCGGGTGGATAGACCTGCAGGGGTGTCCCTGGTTGAGGGGGCGCAGCTCCTGGACGAGAAACCCCACGTGTCGTGCCCAGCGTGGGCGGTGGGAGAGGGGAGTGGGGTTCTAACTTCCTGCTCCCACTGGGGGATGCGGGCCCGGGGATTGGAAAGATGCTGCTCCTGCCCTGACTGGACCTGCAGGCCGCCTGAGCTTCGTTGAGCTGTGTGATGCGTCAGCACCGAGTTTCTCCCTCTGCACGCATGGACGGTGCCCCGTCCAAAAGCACACCAGGAGGACCCCGTGAGGCGCCAGGCACAGCCCCGAGTGGAGGTCCAGCGCCACACGCCCAGAGGGTGACGGTTTGCGGCCACTGGCGTTCTCAGGGGACCGAGGCCTCTGAGGAGGGGGGAGGCCCTCAGAGCAGCCGAGGGGCCGGCTGGCCGTTCCGCACGCTCTCAGCAGCCCCGCGAGCGGGGGCCGCAGCTCCGAGCAGAGGGGCTCTCTGGGATGAAGGCCCTCTTCTAGCTACGTTTTCTTCCTTTCCTTTCCTCCCATCATTCTGTACCGCCTACAAACAACCAGCTCTGCCGACTTCTCTGAAGTGGTCCTGGCGCCGACACAGGGATGGTCGTGTGACCGTCAGGCTGTTAGAAGTTAGCGAGGGTGTGCCGCCGGGCAGGCTCTCCAAGGGAGGCACGGAGACGGGACCCTCGTTGGGCAGCCACACAGACCCCCAGGCCCATGCCGGACGAGGCGGCGATACCAGTTCACCTGGACACGGTTCAGAACCAGCGACTTGCAGCCGCGGGTGGTCATTTCGCTGTGAAGCTCGAGGTGGATTCACGTGGCTGCAGCCGTTCCCACAGCCCTCCCGTCCCGTGGCCTCTCTCGTGGCCGGCGGTTGGGCGGGCCTGGCCCCGGAACCTGTGGAAACCTCCGTGTTCTTCCCCGTGGAGGGTTGGTTTGGCGCAGGCTGCTCCACCCCCACCTATGTGGAAGGAGGCGGAAACGGCCTCGGCGGGAGCAGCAGGCGGGAAGCGCACGGCAGACGGACAGGTGGACGGGGCCTCTGCGACGCGGACGGCTGGGCTGGGTGTCCGGGGCTCGTCTCCGGAAGGTGCCCCCGCTGTGTCTCCTGACATGCACGCTGCCCTGCCTCTCGGACGCGGGGTGCTCGGGATGTTGCGTCGTGCTTCTCTGCGGGCTCTGTGTTCCGGGCTGTTTCTGGTTCTGCTCCACTGGCCGACCTTTCGCCTCTGTGAGTATCTCTACCATTGACGTAGAGGCTGCGGTTTCCTGCTTCTCTGCCTGCCTGGTATCTTTAACTGGATGCCAGTGGTGTGAATTTTGGCTTTTCCAGTGCTGGATGTTTTTGTATTCCTACAAATATTTGCAAGCCTTGTCCTGGGATGTAAGTTATACAGAAACAGTGTGATGCTTTCGTGCCTCCGTCTTACCCTTTGACGGGCAGGACTAGGGCGCCTCTAACGTGGGGCTGATTATCCCCGTCCCCACCTGCGAAGCTGCGTCCTCTACTCCATGTCCTGTGGTCTATGAGCTGCTTCACTGCTGAGCTGTCTGATGTCCCGTGTCTGAAAACTGTTCCATAAATTTGGTTTTAGCATTTCAGGTGAGAGGGTAAAAATGATCCTTCTTATTCCTTCTTGTTAACCTGCAGTGGTTTCGAATTTTGAAATAACGGTGACACACCATTATGTTGTACCCTTTAAACTAATACAAGGTTATATGTCAGTTATACCTCAGTAAAACTGCGGGGGGGGGGGGACAAATAAGGATAAAATTAGGATGCAAGAGGTACTTCTGACAGAACGGGAAAGCAGTAGGTCAGCCATGGCTCTCCCATGCTGAGTCTCCCCAGCCCAGGGCCCAGACGTGAGGACTGGGTGGAAGTCTTTGAGGCCCTCATCCTCTGTGGAGACGGGTTACAACCAGGTCCAAACACTGTCCTGCGACCAGTGCTCTGGGTGGGCCAATGGGGGCGGCGTGGGCTGGCGGCTCCTCCGTTTCTTCCAAGCAGGTGTGACCCCTGCTTCCTCACCCAGATCGTAACTCTCAGGACACCCTGATTCTGCCACATCAGAGGTGACCCGACAAAACCCCAGGAAGGAAACAGGAGAGACGCCACTCAGGGCTTCCTGCTGCAGAACGTGGGGGAGATGTGATCTTGCCTGAAGCTCCGTTTTGTTTTTCCGTTTGCACGACCTATTTCTCACGAGCTTCTACGTCAGTGGGCATCTGGGGGCAGGGACATCCCGCCGGACCTGAATATGAGTCCTGCCCGCGTTTCTGTTTCCTTGTGCTGACTGTGCCTTTGTGAAGACTTAATGCGCTTCACCCAACAGACGACGCTCAGTCACCAGAGGGCAGGCTCAGCCCGGGAGGCGACGGAGGGGAGGAGCCGTGGGGCTCCTGGGGGGCAGGACTTCAGTGTCCTTTGGGTGGCCCCGCTGGGATCCGGGTCTGCACCCCAAGGCATGATCTGGGTGCTGGGGTGTGATCATTGGGACTTTCCTCCACGGAGATAGGTAGATGCATAGGGACCAGCTCTCCCTGATCACTCCCTCCTTTAGTGGTTTTTGTGTGTGTGTGTGTGGTACGCGGGCCTCTCACTGTTGTGGCCTCTCCCGTTGCTCCGGACGCGCAGGCCCAGTGGCCATGGCTCACGGGCCCAGCCGCTCCACGGCATGTGGGATCCTCCCGGACCGGGGCACGAACCCGCATCCCCTGCATTGGCAGGCGAACTCCCAACCACTGCGCCACCAGGAAAGTCCCCTTTAGTGTTTTTTGAACAATTTGTGACGTTAACATCTTGTAATGTACTGTACACAGAGTGACATGTAACGTCTCAGTTTTCCTGTCATCGTCTCTGTCTTCATAACTACATAAGTAGCCACTTTGAGGCCAGACTAGTAGCAATTCTTTTCCCTTCTGGGTCCTGGCATAGTGGTTGCACATAGTAGGCAGTTAGTGGGTTTGTGTAGTGTTGTTGAGTTGTGGGCCAGTGTTTCACAGAAGTGGTCAAAGTGTAAGGGCTAAGCCGTCAGCCATTTCTGAGGTCTCAGCTGGGACACCTTCAGCCTGTCTTCTTGGAAGCACATGGTGGGACTTAGCAAGGCCTTGTGAAACCGGCCCCTGCAGCCTCCCTGGGAGCTTCTGTGTGGTAGCCCTGCCCACAGCCTGGAAATCCAGCTGCAGGTGGGCCCAGAAAAAAGCAGAGATGACTTCCATCTTCAGTAGACAAGCAGGCATGACAGTGTCTCAACCTGCGGCTGAAGTGCAGGCGATGTTGGAAGGAGCCAGGCCTGGCTGCCCGCTGAGCCCAAGCCTCTCCTGGGGCCTCGGTTCGCGCAGCCGGGGGAACAGCGGCCAGCGGTGCTCTGTCTGACCGTTTCTGCCCAGGCTCCAGCTGCTGCTTTCCTTCCCATCACGTGTCGCTCACATGGGCAATAATAACCCAGAAAACCAAGTACGTGCAGGATGGGATTTTTTTCAGCCAACTTGAGCTCCCTCCACTGGACGCTTTTTGACTCGGAATCTCTGTGTCCTCACCCGCCGTCCGCTCATCCTCATCCTGCTCGGGGACACAGGTTCCTCAGGCCTCCGTGTCCCCGCAGGCTGCCTGGGCCTCCCCACCCTCCCGCCCTGCCCTCGGCCGTGGCTTCGACAGGTGCCTTCACTCAGCTTCCCTCCTGGGAATCCACATCCCTACCTTCCCTACCGAGTCATCCAGGCCAGCTACTCAGAAACTTCAGTGAGCATCAGAGTCCCCTGGAAAGCTCCGGGCCCAGCCCCGAGTCTGACGCAGTGGGTCTGGTGGACCCGTGTCTGAGAAATAAGTTGGGGGAGAGGCTTGGTGTGCAGGATTCCGCCTGCCCCCTGGGGGGGCCTCCGTGGTGAAGGTGAACGAAGCACACTTAGCCGTGGAGAGATTCGGCTCTGGGTGTTACTAAGGGACCGCAGAGTGTGCCTTGGCCGAGGTTCAGGCCTGTGTTCAGTGCAGAGCAGCGAGTCTGATGGCGCAGCTGGAAAGGGTCATGGGGCCTCCGGGTGCCTTCCCTCCAGAGCAGAGAGCACTTGTGGGGAGATGGCCCTGCAGTGCCAGCCGCCGCTCCCCCAGTAGTTCTAAGACTTGACCACGAATTACTTCCCAGATTAACTGTCTGGGCCTCCGTCGTGGTGTCTCTCCCGTTACCTTTGATTAGCACTTCTGTTTGGAAGGAGGCTGCGAGTCGCTGGTGACCCGGACCCTTCTGAGACCAGCGTGTGCTCGGGGCGCCACCTTCTGCAGCTGCCTCGACTCCGCCAGTTACTGCAAAGGGAGAAAGAGCGGCTAGCTCTGGCCTCACCTCCTCTGCCCGGCCTCCTCAGAGGAACTCAGAGCTGTCCTCTGTTGCGTTTATTTCTTCCAAATCCTCAAAGCCAGAGCAGTTAAGAGTTATGGTGTGAAGCCGTTGAGGACTCCGCGGTCTCCCTCGGGGGCCGTTCCTGTGTCTATTGGCGCGTCTGAGCCCTGGACTGAAAGAGCAGGTTTCCAGCCTGTCTGAGCTGTGCCTTGCAGGCCAGCGGGGGCCACCGTCCACCCCTCCACTCGCTCAGCCCTTCAGTCACTCTTCCATCGAGCGCCGCCGTGTGCCAGGCCCTGCGGAGAATCGTCTTGAAACCCACAGTCTCGCTGGACGAGAGAAGGAAGAAGAGAAGATGAAGTCTAGAGGGCAGCGTATCCTCTGTGCAAACAGGGCTCGAAGGGGGCAGGGAGGCTGCGGCAGGGACCCTACAGCTCTCCTGCTCAGAGAAGCCCCCGGGGGCCGGAGGGGAGGGGCAGGAGCTGCGGTGCGGGCCCAGTGATGCCCGGGCTGCCTGGAGCTGAGGGGCAGCGGGCGAGTGGGGGTGGGGGGTGGGGTCCGCGGGAGGCCGGCCTGGTCATTCTCGGGGCTTCGAGTTTGCTGCACACACCGCAAGTGGGTGAGTCTGCATCCCCTCCCTGCTCACGGAACGGCCTTTGGGCCTCTGTCTGCTGACCACCCCCCAGCCGTGTCCTTCATTTCTAACCCTGCCTTTACCTGGGGGTTGATAGCATAAAACAAATGTAGAGAGAACCTTCTAGACGAAAAGTTTCCAGCTGTGCTGGGTCTTGGGCCCCTGAGAGCAGCCCTGTCATCTGTCACCATCTCCCAGCCTACCCTCCACCGGTCTCACCTCCCCAGGGTCCGTTGTCACACGTGGACCAGACAGTCTGAACGAAGGTGACTCGGGCCTCACTCCTGCCTACAGCCCCCGGGGGGCCCCTGGCTCTCAGAGTAAATCCGGGCTCCTCCCTGTAGCCCACAGGCCGCGCGGGGCAAAGAGTCGGCCAGGGGCCCAGCCCCGCGCTCCTGCCAGCCTCGCCTCCTGGTCTGTGCCGCGGGGTGATGGCCTCCCCCTCCTCGGGCCTGGGTGCTGGGCGTGGAGCGGCACTGGTGCTGTGAGGGCCGCGTGGGGACCTCGTTTCCTGTGACGGCGTGTCCGGCACTAGGGGCCCTCGAGTCTCCTCGCAAAATTGTATTCTTACTGCGGGAGTATTGTCTTTGAGGCTGTTGTATGGACAAGGAAGAAAATCTTCGATCCTTTAAAAACCAATTTGGAACAGTTTCTCATTTCATTCCGAGGGAAGGAACACTGTACTTTGGAGAACGAGGATCTGTGAACTGTGCAGGGCGGGGCCTCCTCAGTAACAGTCGGGCTTCAAGTCCTGCTGGAGGCCAAGGCCAAGGTGGCGGCGTGCGTGTGGGCCAGGCCAGAGCAGCCAGCCTGGGCTCTCAGGGGGCTGCACCGGCCACCTGCAGTCACCGGGCAGAGGGTGCAGATTCAGATCGGAAGGCTGGGCCGTGACGCCCAGCTCCCCACTCGGGAGCTGATGGCTGAGGCTCGGCTCAAGACCGGGTACAGAAAAATGATCCCCGGGGGTTAACGCACGCTTCTGTAAACCTTTGTATTTAAAGGGGGATGAATGTGTGTTTGAAATCTGTTCCTGTTAGGACTTCTTATTGCTAAATTTGCAACACTGTTTCTATGTTAATATGTTCTTAAACATGTAAGTTTGGGGGAGAGTTTATTGAGTTGCCCTTGAGGTTTTAGTTATAGAAGTCTTCTTCTTCTGTGGGATCTTAGTTCCCCAACCAGGGATCAGACCCAGGCCCTGCAGTGGAACTGCAGAGCCCTAACCACTGGACCACCAGGGAAGTCCCCAGAGAAGTCTTCACACCCTGTTCTCAGATCCAGCTGAGAGAAAGATGAACGTCTAAGAGATGGAAATTTAAGTGCTAACTTTATTACCAACAAATCTCAGTGGAGGAACATGGGTCAGATCCGGAGGCAGTGGAGCTCGCTAGTGCCTCGCCCTCAAGCGTAGACCTGGGCCTCCCGCCCAAGGGCTTGGCCCCCTTGTCTAGAACTGCTGCCCTGAGCCAGCTGGGAGCAGGGAGGGGACCCCCCAGGCCTGAGCTCCTCCTGCTTAAGAAGACAGACCCACAGGGGCGTCCTGCCCCACCCCCGAGCATTCACAGGCGAGCATTCAGGGTGGGGGGTGGACAGGGTTGCCGGCCCTGCCCGGGCCCACCTCTCTCAGCCTTCCTCCCGCTTTGGCTGGTAGGTCTTGTCCACCTCTGAGCTCTCAGACACCCTGTGGGGTGGGAGTGTGGTACCAAGGATGAGCGCTGTGCTCCCTGTAGAGACCCCCCAGCCGGGCTCCTAACCAAGCCACCGACGGGGAGGAAACCTTTGTCAGATCCGCCGTGAAACCGCAGCTCCCAAAGCCACTGCGTCTAACCTGGGGAGCAGCAAGGTCTTTTACGGCACTTCAGGCTTTGTACGGAGTGGAAAAAACATGGTGCTCCCGCGGCCCCGGAAGTCTCACCCTATGTCGGAAGCTGTCCCAGCCTAATCTGCACGTTTTGTTTTTAATGACTTCCTGATACACCTGGCTGTTGTTCAAAACAGGGAAATTCAGAAAAGTGTGAAGAGGAAAATCAGAGTCACCATAATCCTACCAGTAAATATGAATAAAAAACACGTGTAGGAGGAGAATGAATAGAAACGTTGCGAGCGTGCTGTTGTTTCCTGTATTCTTTTCTGTGTGTAAATTTACATGTATTGTGAACGAATTTGGGATGTCGCTGCATCAGTATTTCTGTTGCTTTCTTCATTAAATTGTGAGAATTTTCCAATGACATCGTTGGAAAATTGACAGAAGTCAGGGGGTCCTCCCGCTGGAGTCCTCCAAGCCCTCCGCCCACACAGAGGAGAGCCGGGCCCTGGCCCCACTGACCCCCGGCACCCGTTCCCAACCACGTGTCTCTCCAGCCCCTCTGCCTGCTATTCCTCCTTGGACACCCAGGGCTCCCGCCTCCTGTCCCATCCCCAGGTGTCAGCAGGCCCCTCCTTCCTCAGTAAGGACTTCCGTGGCCTCCTGAAGGCAAAAGGGCCCTGTGGGACTGGTCACCTTGGTCAGAAGTGCCCTGCAAGCGCCCAGGCAGCCCCCAGCCACGCGCCCCTGGGGACCTCGCCCCCCTCGGTTCCCTAGAGTGTGCACAGGCAGTGGTGCCCTGTGCCCCCCTCTTTTGCTGGAAAACAGCCTTTGTCTCCTTTAAGTTCACCTTCAGGGGGAATTACCACAGGTCCTTCAGGAACCTTGGAACATCCAGTCCGGGGCCCTCGGCTTTCAGACGCACCCTGCGGAGGGGCTCAGGGCGAAGAGGGCGGCCGTGTTCCCGCAGGCGGGGTGAGCCCAGGAGGAGGGGGTGCCTCGGAGCAGGGTCGCGTTGGCAGGACAGCTGGGACGCGGGCTGGTGGACGGCGGTGCCCCCCTCATGGGGAGCACCTGGCGGCCGGCAGAGGTGGGCTTTGTCCAGCCCGGGGTGATGGGGGCTGAAGTGAATGCCATTTGGCCCTCCCGGCTTCCGTTTTTAGACATCATCTCTCCCCAAATCCTTGCCTCTAATCAGCCTTTTCTCGCAAGACGAGGCAGTTGTGTGCAGCTCCGGTGTTGGCCTGCGTTGACCTTGGTGGATGGATGTTTCTCGTTTCACCTCAGGTGCCGGAGGGCGGCCTCAGTTCGCCTGTGCACTTTGGCAGCAGAACTGCAGGCTCGTTCGTCGCCTCAGGCACCTGGGGACAGAGCAGGCTCGAGTGGGAACGTGGGGGGCGGCGGGGGCTTGGCGGGGAGGCAGCTGGCTGCGCTGGTGGTGGGGCGGCAGCCAGGGGCGGTTGTCCTGTGATTCCGCCACACCCTCAGGGCCCCCGGCCTTGCTGCCCACCGTGTGAAATGTTAACTTGCAGGATGGGAACCTCCTCCCGCGTGGGGGCCTGTCCCACAGCAGGTGTAGGACACACCCTCCGGTGGGTGGGGACAGCCTTGCACCTGGTGTTAACAGACATCTCGCGTTCGCCGTCCCGCTAAACACAGGCTGGGGCTGCTAGCAGGCCCGCGAGGTCACCGGCACACACTCGTAACAAAAGGGAGGGAACAGAACCTCCCCGCCCGAACCTCGGTAGCTGTAGCTGGCCTCCCAGTGTGAGAATTTGCGTGACCTAATTTTCGTGCCAAAAAAAGGTCTGATTTTTAAAGACACATTTGAATCTCCAAAATGAACCCAGCCCCTCCAGCTGCCAAAAGCACAGGTGTACCTCACTGGATATGTTGTCTTTACCCTGAAGATGCCGCAGGGCTGGATAAGCACCCCCGTGCCGTGCGTGAGGGGAGCCGTGGTGTGTCCAGCGAGACGGAGAAGAGAGGCGTGAGCCGTGGTCCTGCACCTGGGACCTGCTCAGTTGGCGCAAGGGCCACACGAGCCTTTGGGGGGACAGCGGCTCTCGGTCCCCCGTGCTTGGTGGTGGTCATCAGCGGCCGCCTGCGCTCGACCAGCCCGGCCAGCTGTCGAGAGCCTTGGTGCCGGGGGCTCCCGCTGTGCCCCAGATGCAGCCTTTGGGGGGGGAGGGGAGCTGGGGCTGCATTCTCACCACCCCACAGACGGTTTAGTGGGTGAAAAGCAGAGTTTTACGCCCAAGAAGCACTGATCCAGATGCCCATCAGCCGCCTGCCCACCCTGCCAGCGAAGGGGGGCTCCTGCGGTGTCTCCTCACAGGAGCTGCGGGCAGGCGAAGACCCTTCCTCGCCAGCTGCTGAGTTTGTGAAGCTCTGAGGAGTCACAGCCGCCTGCCAGCGTAACGACCTGTGCTGTCCTCAGCCCCCCGGTGGGAGAAGTGGATTAAAGGAAGCACCAGCAGAGCCGCCGTCCAGGTCACGTGGATGCTTCACGGGGCGGGGCTTCCACTCTGAAGCCGGCTCTCCTGCGAGCGGCAGGGTCTCTGGGGGCTGTAGAAATGCAGAGATATGGGCACCACCCCAGGCCCACTGAGCCAGAATCAGCGTCTTGAAAGGCTCCCGGGTGGCAGCGCCCACTGAAGTGCAGCTGGATCTGACCAGAACGGGCGGCGGGCCTCAGAGACACGTGCTGTCCCTACGTCTGAGCCCTGTCCTCCAACCCCTGAGTCCCGGGAAGGGAGGACACACATCGCTCCCCAGGGCGCGGTCACGGCCCGCTGCTCCTGTGCGGACGTGTGGGGACCACAGTCCTCCCCCCGGGTCAGGGCGGAGCGGTGGACGTGCGCACCTGTTCCCCGTTGTTTTCCTTGAAAACCGCCGGGCGCGTCCCACCGATTGCTCTTATCCCTGATGTCTTCCCCTGTGCCTGGCTTCCCAGTCTTCCTCCTGTTTTAAAGGTTCCGTTCAGTCTAGAGCCCTCTGGACGGAACCAGTGGTCTGGTGACCTGCCTGCCCAGGTCTGGGCGTGCGCACACACTGCCGGTCCGTGCCTGGGTTTCCTGATTCTGAAATTGCGGTTTCTGATACTGACGCAGCAGGGTCCCCGGGGACCCTGGGCTGCTGCTTTGGGGACGAATGGGATCATCTGAGCCCGGGGGCGTCGTCGGTGCCCTTATTTCTGTACAGAAATCTGCCACATGCAAGCAGGTCTAGACCGGGTTCTGGTGCCCATAAGCAAAGGCATCATGCCTGGCGCTTCCTGCTTCTGCTCTTCCGTTGGCGCTGCAGGTGGGTGCACACCACGGGGTGGAGGAGGCCGGCCCTCGGGGGTCAGAGGGCCCCCGAAGGCTGCGAGGGAGGGGGTTGGGCACCGGCTTGCTCTCCGAGCAGCACTGCTGATGGGGCAAACGAATAAAGCCTTAAAGCAGAGCGAGGCAGCTGAGCCTGATTGGAGGCAGCGTCTCAGGGCTAAGCGTGGACTTAGATCACGCGGTTTGGGGCCTGGAGTGAGTTTTACAAACCCCTGTGAAGGACAGGAGTTTGTAGTGGAAATGCTCACAGCCTGTGCCTGAGCCGTCTGAAGGCGGCTGCGCACCCAGCGCCTGTGATCGGCTTGGCCTCTGGACACAGCATCCCTCCCTCTCGCTGCGCAAATCCAGCGCTGCTGCTTTTGCTTGGTTTTAACTCATCGAGATGCTGCCAGCCGCAAACCCCGGTCGGTATACAAGGGAGGACCTGCAGGGCCGAGGGACCCTTCCTGGCCTGGCCCACGGCTCCAGGCTGATGGGAGGACGTGGCACGGTGCCTGCACCAGGCGCCCTGCAGATCCACAGCCAGCACCATGTGGCCTTCACCTGCCTGCAGGGACCTCATGCCCTTGAAGGCTCCCTTGGCGCACACACTTTCTCTCCTGCTCCCGTCAGGATCCAGTGTGTCCTTCCAGCACCGCCCCCGCCCCGCAAAGGCTTCAAACCCTTCTTCACACTGGCACCTGGGACGGTGACCCAGCGCCAGCACTGAGCTCGCGCCCTGGTCCCTGCTCATGCTTTCCTTGGACCCCACCATCCCCACCTGGTCTACGGGTGTGTCTTGTTCCAGGAGGGCCCTTGTTCTGCCCCCTCCCCGAACCTTGCAGGCAGGGCTCTGCCGGCAGCCTGAGGCCGCTCCACCGGAAGTCTGGTCAGCCTAGGGTGGCCACGTGCCGGGGAAGCTGCGTCCTGCTGGTACACGAGGTGGGGAGCACATGGGGGCTGCTCCCACCCTAGGCACCCCCTCTGGGTGTTTCCCAGGCAGCCCCACTCGGCCAAAGTGGGGAGAAGGGAGCAGCCCCTGGAAACACACCTTTTCAGTAGAATGTCCAGGTGCCACCCTGGCCTTCGCTGTGTTTTCTCCGCACCGTTCGTACTGGACGTGCTGTTGGAAGGGTCTGGCAGCTTGAACGCTCTGGTGGCTTTGAGGCGCGAGCAAAAGGCTGGACGTGGGGTGCGGCTGCTGTCCACTGACGTCTGCCTCTCCCCTCTTTCCTTAGCTCAACGATGCCGCCAAGCAGCTGATGGAGATGGACAGGCTGGGCCCGGCCTCAGCGTCCGGCTGCCTCACCTTCATGCCCTCTGACCCCGGTGCGGGGGCCAGCGCGGCCCCAGGTCCCACTTCAGGCAGCACGGGGGCGGTCAGCGCCTTCCAGCGGCGTGTGGACAGTAAGAAGAATGCCAAGAAGCGACACTCCTTCACGGCGCTCAGCGTGACGCACAGGTCCACACAGGCCGCCAGCCACAGGCGCTCCATGGAGATCAGCGCCCCCGTGCTGATCAGCTCCAGCGACCCACGGGCCGCGGCCAGGATCGGGGACCTGGCGCACCTGTCCCGCAGTGCACCCACCCAGGTAACGTCGCTGGGGCCGGGGCTTCCTCTTCGGCTCCGCTTGCTCCCCGTCCCTGGTCCCTGGGTGGGTGTGAGGGAGACCAGGCAACAGTGCCTTTTGGGGTCCCCGCCCTAGGGCCCCCGAAGCCCTGGTGGGAGGTGTGTCTTGGTCTCAACCAGCATTCAGACAGCCGAGGGGGATGTGAGGTGCTTCTCAAGTGCCCGTGACGCGGCCTCTCGAGGTCCCGTCCCAGCCCGCCTCAGCCCCCTGACTCGGGAGAAGGTCTGGGTTAGTGCTGCTGTGTCTGCAGCATCTCGTGACACGGGCTGACGTGCTCCCTGTGGACAGAACCAGACGTGACCATGTGTGTACAGAGCCCTCCTCTGTGGGACGGGGCACTGGTTCCGTCCACCAGGGAAGCAAAGGGGTCACCTTGCTCTCAGCCAGCCAGACCAGGCAGCCCTGGAGCCAGGCTGTTGCTGCGTCCACGCTGGTCCTGCTTGCCGCACGACAGGCCGGTCAGTCAAGAGGCGAAGTGTGGGAGCCACGAATGAGATGACCGGGCCCTGGGACCCATTTTCCCGCAGTGACACTTGAAGTGAAAGTTGTGACCAGGCTCAGGACTTTAGTGAGCGTCGTCAGAAAGGGTGAGAGTTCAAGGGAAGCAGTTTGCAACCTGGCTGTGGCCCCGTTTAATTCAGCTGTCGGGAGGCAGGAAGGGTGGTGCTGAGCGCCTGTGAGTTGAGGGCCAGCCACCAGGGCTGCGAGCGGTAGGCGCCAGCGTAGGTCGGTGGTCATGGGTGGGACCCAGAGGCCAGCCCCGCCCCCTCTGCCCCCACCTCCGGCGCCACCTTCTGGGTCTGCATCCTCAGACTCCAGCTGCCTGCCTCTGGCGGCCCCTCGCGCCCTGCGGTAACGCTGCCCTTCACCTGGGTGCTCCTGGAGGTGCCCGTTGCCTCCCAGGAGCTCTGAGCACCTTAGCGTGGCCTGAGGAGCCCTTCAGACTTCGGCCACCACCCTGCCGTCTTTCCAGCATCTCCACCGGTCTCCCCTGTGGCGTCCGCAGAGATCCTGCACCTGTGCGCCCGTGCTGGCCTGGCTCCCCCTCCCCCCGCGGCTGTTCCTGCCCCTCCCCCCCTCCCCCTTGCGGCACAGACACGCGCCCACGCACACGAAAGGCCTGCGGCCCTCTCGCACCCGCTGACCTAATCCTTGGCCTGCAGGGCTTTCCCCTGCATCCATCGTGGACTGTGTTGCTTTTGTCGCTGGTATTCATGGCCTTCTCCCCAACCCCTGGACTTGGAGGTCCTGGGCAGGGACGGGGTGTCGCCCACCCTGTGTGCCGTGTCCTGTCTCCTGACCCCCACCCGGCCGTCTCTCCTCGGGTGGCCATGGGACCCGAGTCAGCCATGCTGCATTCTGAATGGTCTGAGCATGAAACACCGTGGCTCCAGGGATGCCACTTGACGCCCCCCCCGTGATGGCTCCCACGGGCTCAGGGCCCACACCGCCGGCTGCCGAGAGGGCGCAGCTGTGAGGCGGCCAGCTCGCTCCCGCACGCCACGTGTCCACCACAGGCAGCAGGGCTCCCAGGGGAGCGAGGTCAGGCTGGGCCTCCGATGCCCGCCGTGCTCACACTCGACCCTGATGAATCATTCCTCCCTGCCGTGCGGAAAAGTCCAGGCTCGGCCGAGGTCCTCATGAGCAGCGGAGCACCGCGGTCACCTTGCTGCTGGGCAGGGAGGGTTAGCAGGAGGGACGGGGAAAGAGGCTGTCTAGGCCAGCTCCACCACTCAGGGTCCAGATGTCTGCTTGCTGAGGTCGGGGGTCAAAGGAGGTGATTGACCCACAGCTCAGAGCGACCTGTCATCAGGTGACCCAGGTCGCCCCCCCACCCTCGCTGCCTGGGAAGCCCCAGGGGGTGCAAGGAGCTCCTGGGCCGGGCAGTGTGGCCGGTTATGCCCTGGAACGGGCAGCCCCAATCCTCCAGGCCTGCTTCCCGCGCACACCGCGCGTCCGCCACAGGCGGGGGGCGCTGTGCCCTCACCCCGACACCTGCAGCTGCGTGGGCCAAGCCCACCTGCCACCTGTTCGGTAGATAGAAGCCTTGCTGGGGCAGAGCCACACATGCTGACTTGCATGTCGTCTGCCCAGCTGTTCTCAGGCCACAACAGTGGGGCTGGTGGTTGTGAAGAGACCACGTGACTCAGGGACGCTAAAATTCTGACCACCCGGCCTTGTGCCGGGACGATGGCCCAGTCCCGGGCGGCAGTGTACCCACCGCCGTGGCAGGGGTGGCATGTGGCCGCCAGTGCACTGGCCCCTATAGGCTCCCGCGTGGGGACATTCAGTGGCCAAAGCAAGTCCTCCAGCCTGGCTCTGCTCAGTGGGGATGGGGGTGGAGTGGGGTCCAGGGCACCCAGGGGAGCCCAGGTGTTTGGGCCAGCCCACGGCACCATTTCCCTGGACGCTCCGTGTTGTCTGTAAGCTTTAACTGCTCGACGCAGAGGCCGGCAACCTCGGAGAGCAGAGGTGACCCACGGAAGCCGAAACCGGCGTCTCTGTGCCCGCCGTCTGTGGACGGCCGTGGGTGGGACCTGCACCCAGCAGGCTCTCACCAGGCTCGGTGTTTCTCAGCTTCAGAGAGACCACGGCTTACAGGCCAGCTTCAAATAAGCCAACAGAAGCCCTTGAGATCAGAAAGATATGCTTTAAAATCAGTGAGGAGGGGAGTGTTTGAAATTCAGCAGCGAGAACATCAAAAGGGAGCATTTCTCTAGCGTCTGAGGAGTGAATTGGAAGAGCCCTCCCGGAAGCTTCCGGGCGTCTTTCAACGCATCCGCCTGCATGTGGGGTGGCCTGCAGCCCCTCTCGCCACCTCTTCTTGTGTCGGCCCGGGACAGGGTCTAAGCGGGGAGTGCGGGCACCGACGCGCCGGGCTTCCCGCTGTCAGCCCACCTCCAGGCTCCTGCGCGCACTGCCCGTGGGGAGCCTGGGCTTGTGTTGAGCATTTTCAGAAAGTTACAAAGGTAATTCTGTGCCTTGTCCGGAGCAAAATAAAAAAAAAAGTACCAAGCAAGCACGAGACAACTAAACCGTCTCATCCTTGAGAACGTTGCACAAGAAGAGCTTTCCCTGCAGACGTGGGCAGTGCTGTCCCGACTTGCTGGCTGCAGGAATGAGAACACTGGCCGCCTGGCCCGGGCTTCTCGTCCACCACGTCAGCTGCCGACCTTGTCTGTTCTGCTGCGACGTTAAGGGCAGGGACTGCTGGGCGCCGGCCATCGCCAGCGGCTGAGGGACGGGCCCCTGGGCCTGGTGAGCTGCCGGTCCCTCCGTCCTCCCTCTCGTTTGGCGAGCTCTTGGCTAAAGGAGCAGCCCGGGCAGATGCAGGAGGACCCTTGTTGGACCCCAGCCCCCGGGACCAGCCGGCCCACCAGGCGACAAGGACACCGCTCGGGGCAGGGAGTGCGTGGAATGGCACAGCCGCTGGGAGGTGGGCCTGCTCTGGAAGGAGGCGAGGCCTCCTGTGGGACTCCATGTCTCCTCAGGCCCTGCTGCAGAGGCTCATGGCTCAGGACCCTCCCCACCTCCCCGCTCCTCTCGCCCAGCCCTGCCCCTCCCAGGCCCACCATGTGGACCACGGTATGGGCGCGGCTGCACACCCAGGCCCTGTAGCCGTGGCCCGACCATGGCCACCGCTAGCCTGAGGCCTGGGAGCTCGGCCGAGACGGAAGCTGTGCTCGGACCCTCAGTGCCCGCAGGGGCCCTCCACACGGGGGCTCGCGGACACGTGGATGGAGGACAGACACACTGAATGGGGCTGCGGGCTCTGGAGTCCCACCTCTCCATAGGAGACACCTTCTGTTTGAAGGCGGGAGACGGGTCATTGGGATGTGAACGTCATGCATTTTGTGCAAAGCCAGGGACGATGCTTTCGTCTGTGGACACACATGGAAGTGGGGGGTGGTCTACACTAGCTACTGGCACCTTCCTGTGAACAAAGACCACCAAGCAGGCGACTCGTGTGTGGGGAAGCAGAGCGAGGAGACCGCCTGTGACTTTTTTTTTTTTTTTCTGCGGTACGCAGGCCTCTCACTGCTGTGGCCTCTCCCGCTGCGGAGCACAGGCTCCGGACGCGCAGGCTCAGCGGCCGGCTCACGGGCCCAGCCGCTCCGTGGCATGTGGGATCTTCCCGGACCGGGGCACGAACCCGCATCCCCTGCATCGGCAGGCGGACTCTCAACCACTGCGCCACCTGGGAAGCCCCCCGCCTGTGACTCTTCTTAGTGGAAAAAGGCTCCACCTGTTGGTTCAGAGTCGAACCTCGCGATGCCCGATGGGTGAGAAGTAGCCTGTAACTGCCTTCCCCCAGCCCCCAACACGTTAGCGCTTTGCGATTTTCACCCCTGCACTGAGCAGGTCAGCTCCCCTTCGTGATGACCCGGGGAGGCCTGTCTTGCTTTTGGCACAGCTGTGGCCGTTTGGTCCCCGCTGCTGGCCCCGTGGGACGAGGGCAGAGGCCGGAGGCTTGTCCTCTCACTGCAGACGACACCTCAGGTGGGTCGGCCGACTTCTCAGCGTGCTGGACTGCTGCCGCGTGGGCAAGAGCAGCTGGGTGCCAAGAAAACCTTATTTACAGAAGCAGGGACAGCACGGCCAGATGTGACCTCGGAGGAGTCTGTTGACCGCTGAGCAGACCTGGACTCAGAAGCTCAGGGCTGAGTCAGTAGTTTGTGGGCCGGTCGGGCCACCTGAGGTGAGCTTGGCCTCCTGGTGGCCTCTGCCTCAGGTGGCCAGCCAGCTTCCTGGGGCTGATGGACAGAACCGGGGACGTTCCGTCGGCACAGAGCGACCGGCTCCCTCTCCAGGACAGACCGTCTCCTCCAGGTTCCTTGGCCTCCGACCTCGAGCTGCCAGCCCAGGCCCCGCCCACCGTCCTCCCTGCCCAAACCCCTGGCCCTGCAGGCTGTTGGGTGTTCTTTTTGGAACCAAGCGAAGAATCAGGCTGTAAGCGTTTTACTCTGAAGTTTTCTTTGGGAAGCACGTTCCTGAGAGCCTGATTTTCACCCCGTGTTATGGAGTGGTAGCGTGTGCTGAATAAAACACGCCCGTTTTGCGGCTCCTTCTTAGGGTGATGACAGTGCCTTCTGGACACGTGTTAAAAGTTAAAGTGAGGTGTTTCTTCCTGGGGTCTTGGTCTGTGTCAAGGAAGGCGACTTGGAGCCCCTTTGAGCTGGGGTGCAGCTTGCCAACCCGCAGACCCTGTTCCCTTTTTTTAATCCCAGTGGGAAATAAAAGGCCTGGTTCGCAGCTACTGCTCAGGGGCCCCGCAAGGGCAGCAGTGGAGCCTCTGGCATCTGCTAACAGCCTGACGGTTTAGAATCAGGGTCCGGGGGCGCTCAGCGTAGACTCCTGTGCAATGCCTGTGGGCTGTTGCTGAACGAGGCCTAAGGGATCACTGGAGTCGCCCACTCCATGGGCTCAGTGACCCCAAGGACTGAGCCACTGGCATCCTCACACTGTTGGTGGCTCCCCCGGGTTGGGCTGTGCTCGACTTCTGGGCTGAGCCCCAGCACGCGTCCATTGCGAGTCAGCTGAAAGGAATTCCACCTCATCACCGTGGACCACCTTCCCACGTCGTCGGGGCCCCGCGTGCATGGGGCTGCGCCAGGCCCGGGGGGAGGGGCGGGGTGTCGCCAGGGTGCAGGAAGAGTCTGTCCCCAGGCTGTGGTCCCAGTTATTTCTGTCCAAAAGCAGCTGGAGCCCTCACCTCCCTTCCTTCCTCCCTGCCCGATTCCCTCTCTCCTGCCAAGCCTTCACTAATCCCTTAAGGCCCAGAGCCATTAAAAAGTAAGCCATTAAAAATCAGAGCAGAATCAGCCTCGGGGCCCTCAGCCGGGAGGAAGCAGGCCCCAGTCCTGGCGGGAAGCCTGTTCCACGTTGCAGCCAGAGGGCGTGGGGCACGAGACAACCTGGCGCTGCGAACGACCTCAGACAGACTTCCCGTCCCACCCCGTGTGTCCTAGGAGCCGTGCGTTAGGGTGTGGCCGTGCCTCCGGTCAGCGCCGTCCTCCCAGGGCTGGACTGCTACAACTTGGAGCCCCCTGCCACGCCTGGTGCTTGCGAGCCCTTAATCCTGAGAGGAGGCCCCCCCGTGCCACGGTACCCCTGAGGGTCAGCACACAGCTGCCTCCCGGGCTCCTGGAGGGACCGCCATCTCAGCAGCCGCGTCCTGCTCTGCTGGGTCTGTGTCCTCGGCTGTTCACAGCTCAGCTACCGGCGGGGGACACCCCTCCACCTTCCATCGACAGGAACAGAGATGAAGACGGGACCCGGAGGAGGATGGCTGGCCCCACCGGGGAGTCACAGCCCGGGCTCCCACCACCGGGCACAACGTCCCAAAGGGCCTTCATCTGGGCTCCGCACTGCTCAGGGGGGAAAGTCAGAGCCCCGGGCTCAGTGGGTGGAGTTTTAGATGGTCTCCATCTCGACCTTGACCTTGGGAAGAAAGGCTTGTCACAGGTGTGGCCTCCCATGCCCCCGACCCAGCTCTAAGGGAGCGTCTGGCCGTGAGATCCCACTTCCTTGCTCTGTGGCCTTCGTGTGTCGGGTTTCAGGTGACGGCCAGGCTCCTGTAGGGCAGCCTCGTTGCCCCAGCGCTGGGGGAGCGCCACAGGCCTGCCGCCCCCAACACGTGTCGCGCGGAGTTGACGGGTGGGGGTCTGGAGGCCCACAGCCATGGCCAGCCTCTCCCTCTGCCCTGGAGGCAGGCACCAGCCTCCTCTGCACGTGTCGCCTCCTGTTGAACTACGGCCCGAGTGGCCGGCAGGCAGCAGGGTGCAGAGACCCCCGGCGGGCCACCTTCCAGGCACGGTGGGACTCAGCAGCCCCCAGCCGGGTCATGGGGCTTCCCACGTGGTGCCTTTGGCTGGTTGGCTGTTTCAGGAGAGCTTATTTGGACAGGAGGCCCTTTGACAAGAGCAGGGTCACGGGTCTGGCTCCGTCCAAGCCAGTCGCGTGGGCCCTGCCGCCCGGCTAAGGCCCTTCGGCCCCACTGTGGCCAGCAGTGCCGCGTCTGGTCAGCAGAATGGCCCATGATCAGGGTCCCCTCACGGTCCTCTCCTGTCCCCTCCTGGCCCCCCACAAAGGCGGCTTGTGTAGAATCCAGTAAACATGGGGTCACCTCAGCCATAGCTTGATCTTGAAACAGACCTCAGGTAGTCGAACTCTGTCGTTCGTTCTGTGTATCTTACTTTGAAAATGTAGTGGAAAACTACTGCTGATAGTAAAACGATGGAAAATTTGAACATACAGATTTTTAAAAATACGAACTCAAATCCCAGCTCCCTAAGTAAAAGCATTATCATTTGTATGTAAATTTCCCCATGTAAATGCACCCATCGTTTTACAGAAACAGGCTAAACCTAGGTGTCCAGTTTCCTCACGCCATCCCGTTTGCTGTGCTCCCCCGGCCCTCCACACCCACCTGTGCAGGTCCTTCTCCCAGGTCGTGTGGGGCTGTGTCGGTCTGCAGACGGAGTCTCGGGTCAGCCATCTCCTCTATCTGCCCTTTCTTGCAGCCGAATCTTCACCCCCTGTGGCTGCAGAAAGAATGATGCCAGCATTTCCTGAGGGCTTGCTCAGAGCTTTAAATTACTGTGTCTAATATTCCAGCTAACCTAGAAGCTGGGGGCCGCGGTGGCCCCATCTCCTCATCCCTCCAGGGCCTGTGTCTTCACTGCGTGATTTCCAAAGTCTCGGGAACCAGGGATTCATGTTTTGTCTGGTATTCAGGTGTTCGGGTGGAGGGTAAATCCAGTGCCTGTCGCTCGACCGTGGTCGGGGCAGAAGTCCACGGCTCGATGGCATAACCCGTCCAGGGTCGCACGCTGAGAGCTGAGGGCACATCAGCCCAGTGCTGACCCGCGAACGTACACGTCCAGGTCGTGCCCCCCCTGAGCCCCTGGTCGGCCTCCCCCAGGTCTCGTGCTCCGTCCCTTCTCGTGGCATCTCTGTCTAGCCAGTCGCGGAGGCCGGAAACTCGCTTATCCTCTTTCTTCGCGCCCTTCAGCCCCGGAACCCACTAGTCGTGTAGGTAGAGGGGGAGTAACGCCCACCGTGTGCACGTCCTAATCCCCGGAACCTGCGAATACGTTGCCTTCCTTGGCAAGGGACAGGGAACTAGAGACGGAAGACGGTCCTGGGTCCCCTGCGTCAGAGTCAGAGAGAAGCGAGAGGACTGACCGCCTGCCCTGCTGGCTGTGAGGCCGCAGGCCTGTGAACTGGTGACTCCGTGCTGGTTAGGGCCCTGGGCTCGCGGTCACTCGCTGGTGCCTCCCCTGGGGACGAGGTGGTGGGGACGCACACAGCCCCCAGCAGGGGCTGCCGGGCACTGGCCGGCTGGGTGACTGTGAGCCGCGCACCTCCTGCCTTGGGCCTGGGTTCCCTCATTTTGTGAAGTGGTGACAGCAGCACCTGCCTACGGGCGTTTCTGCGAAGTAAATGCGTTATTCCCGGCCAAGTGCTCAGAGCAGAGCCTGGTCCCTGGTGAGCTCTGGGTGGGGGTGGCCGCTGTTATCCCTGCTCTTACCCTCCTTACCCACGGCCTCCTGCGCATCCAGACCCCCCTGTCCCTCTCATCACCCTGACCGCCGATCCACGACTGAACGTCCTCGGCAGAGACGTGGGCTGGTGCCCTTCTTACCAGGTGTGTCTTTGGCCTCCAGGTGCCGCCCAGGATCCACAGCTGGATCGGGGGGCTCCCGGGGCTCCCCCTGCCCCTGGTGCTCCAGCCTCTGCTTCCAACCTGCAAAGCTTGCTTTCTCCTCCTTCTCCCTTCACTGGGTGCTCAGGGAGCCCCTCTGGCCACACCCAGCCTCGGCCTCCGTCGTGTGCTCTGCGGCCCTGCTCTTGCCAGGACCCCGTGTCTGTAACGACCTGCCTGACGCCTGTCCCCCCACCCCAAGGAAACCCCCGAGATCGCAGGCCGTGTCTGCGCCCCCAGCCGGGCCTGGGCTCAGGTGGTCGGCGGATGCCGCCTGCCCGCTCCTTGTCAGCGAGCAGGGAGGGCCCCTCACTTGCTCGAGGGGAGCCGTGGGCCTGGGTGCTGTCTCCCTGGCTGCGGGGCTGTCCCTTCCTGGGGGCAGGCGTGCCCAACGAGCAGGAGACCCGGAGTCTCTGGGCAGAAAGGGACGTCCCCGCCTTCCTGGCTCCGCAGCTTCCACACGGCAGCCGCAGGGGCAGGTCTGAGGAGCTGGGTCCCTCCCGCAAGTGCAGAAGCTCGGTGCGCGGGAAGGCGCTCGGGACGTCAGTGGCCTGGGGGGGGGGGGGGGGCGTTCCGTGTGGGTGTCACACATTCTCAGTCTACCAGAAGCTCCGAGTCCTGCCGAGGAGAAGCAGTTCTGACGTCTGCCTGAGGGGCTGCTGACGGGCTGTGGTCCCCGGGGGACGGGGTTGGGAGGCTGCCTCGGAGACCAGAATCGAGGTTGGAGCTGGTCAGCGATGGGCAAGAATGACGCTCCCCGCACAGCAAGAGGGCCCTGAGGCGGTCGGTCCTGCGTGGGTTGTCCTGCCACCCCAGGCCTGTTCCAGGTGCTTCTCTGCGATTTGTGCTTCAGTGCTCTTTGTGCCCTGAGGACACACACGTGGTGACAGGTCACCTTCCCCACCTGCCCGGGGCCTGAGGGCTCTGCCCAAGGCTGCTGGGTCCCTGTTCCTCCGGGGTCCCTGTCCTGCCCTTGTGGGAGGCCTCCAGGAGGGGAGGACACCCCAGCTCCCTCAGCTTTGAGGTACCCCTGGGTGTCCCCATCTGGGTTAGTTTCCTGGAGCTGCTGTAACAAACCAGGTGGCTCAGAGCGGCAGGCAGTGCCTGCTCAGCGCTCTGGAGGCCAGAGGTCCAAAATCAAGCTGTCGGTGGACCGGCTTCTCATGGGGCTGCTGGAGACCCCACCCAGGCCCCTCCAGCATCTGCTGGCCGCCAGCACCCCACCTCCTTGGCTTGCAGATGCGTCGCCCTCATGTCTGCTCACCACCTTCTCACCTCTGGTGTCTCTGTTCTTTTCTGTCTCGTGGGATGATCTCATCTCAGGATCCTTGCTTCATATTACCCCTGCAAAGACCCCGATTCCAAATAAGGTCACCTTCACAGGCATGAGGGCCATGACTCGTGCACTTTGGGGACCAGAGTTCAACTCGCCAGGCCACCCAGTACCCTGAGCAGAAAGATGGGATGCCACCTGGGGAGGGCAGGGGCGGCACGAGCCAGTGTGTGGTGAGGGGACTCGGGGGACGATGCCCCTGGCAGGCTGGATCTGCGGGGTTCCCTAAGGATAGCCCAGCATCATCTTGCAGCCCGGAGCCCGCTGCTCGGCCCTCCCCCAGCTCACCGTGCACCTGGCACTTGGCAGGAACCTCCCACAAGGCGGCCATCCCTCCGTCGTCCGCAGGGTAGAGCCTTGACGCTTTGCGCGCCTCGGGTCAGGCAGGAGAGGCAGCGCTCTACATCCTGGCACCCGCTAGCTGCCCCCCGTCCACTGTCAAAGGACCGATTTTCTTTAGCTTTCGGGGACACGGTTTCTAAATAAGCTGACATGTTGGAGCATGAAAGGTTTTGTCGGGATTTTCTCGGCCAGACACAGGAGGAATGAATCCGAGTCCTGAGAATGAAGGCCGGCCACCCCACCGCCTCTTTCCATGATGGACACGGCACCTCACCGTCCGGGCCAGACGCGGGCTGAGCGGTTTCCTGAGCTGCTGCGGGAGGGACGGGGGTCGCTGGCTGCCAGGCCCCCTCTGGACTGAAGGACGGCTACTAAAGCCGGGCAGCGGGACCCGGGCCGTGGAGGCCACAGAGTCAGGCAGCCGAGGGGGCCAGATGCCCAGACTCCACCGCGGATGCTCCGTACCCCTGGAGCCTGTGTCCACTCACTGTCTCCTCTTGTCTGTTTCCAGGACGCCTCGGCCGGATGCACCCCAGTGGCTGAACAGCAGGGCACAGCTCCCAAAGTCCAGCTGCCCCTCAACGTGTGAGCTGCCGTTTATGTTTTTGGGGTCCCAGCCTTCAGCGCCTCCCCCACCCCCGCTAGCGTGTCCACGTGGGGTTTTCTAGCGTGTCACCTGCTTGGTTCTGTGCAGCTCACAGGACTGCTGGCGGGGCCGCCTGGCCAGCAGGCTGGTGGGTTCAACATCACTGTCCCCCCGGCATCCGGTACAAGCAGGGGGCGGGGGGTGTGTCCAGATATTTGATGACACTTTCACTGGCCACCCAAGAAAGGGCCCCAGAGACCCCTGAGGAGGTGGGCCCCGTGGGGCAGAGGGCAGCCAGGGCGGCCGACATCACCAGCTGCCCAGATGCAGCTCTGTGCCCACTGCCGTCCAGTGCACAGCAGCTGCATGTCATCCCCAAATCGAGCCAGATGAACCGTTGCTGGGAAGTGAGATGCTTGTCTGTTTAGAGAATCTGCTCTTGTTAAATGACAGCTCCTAAAAGACGTGCCGTTTAAAATCGCCATTTAAAGAGTGTTCTGAAGAATCACATTGCTGGCTACTCTGTTGTGTGGCAATGAGTTCAGTTACTTGAATGACCGTTTAAGGTGGAGAATATGAATTTGGAAACAACGTGGCAAGGTAGGAGGTTCCCAAGGTCCAGTATGGCCAGAGGGACACTTGGAACCTGTGTAGTGGCAGAACAAAATGGATTTCAAGCGAACGATGCCTTTTGAAAATGCAGTTTGCCAGTCTTCAGAAGGATTCCTAGAAGGTGGTTATATCCGCTGGTACAGGTTCACCTTCTTCGAGCCCAGGCCAGACGCTTACCTCTACCTGGCGGCAGACAGGAGTCCCTGAACATCCTGCTGTGACTGGGTGATTGCCGAAACCAGCTAAGTCAAGGACATTGGGACCTACCTATCTTTGCGTAGCTTCCTGAGGGGACGTAGGTTAGTAAGTGGTGTCTCGATGTCTTGAGGCAGAAATTCAGGCCTCACCAACACTGGACAGAGGCACCGTCTTCCAGCTAGCTCTCTGGATGAGTTCCAACGGCCTTCACTCAGACCTGGGGCCGGGGCACCCGGGGAGGGATGGGCAGGGGTCTTGCTCATGAGAACTGGGTGCAGGACTCTTTACCTGAGGAAGCAGGCCTGGTCCATGGGAGACGGTGAGGCCTTACTGTAGTTCCCCAAGTGCAAGGCGGGACAGGAGAGCTCGTGAAGCATGAGGCCCGGGTGTTTCATCTTGGCGTCCCCAGCAAGGTGCCCGGCACGCAGGCTCTCAGTAACTCTTACTTGTTCGGAGAGAGCCGGATCCTCCCTCCTGGGTGCCGAGGGTCCTGGCAGCAGCCCAGAGCCCCTGCTCTTGTACACCAGGTCAGCCACCCAAGGACGCCACTCTGCCTTGGAGACCCAGTTCCAGGAGTATCACTCCCTGAGAGTCATCAGCACATGCTGGAGGCCTCAGCCACATGCAGACCTTCCACATCACGGAGGGATTTTAAGTTTGGTGCAGAGTTTGGAGGGACTTCTTTCTCCCCCTGCCCCCGCTCTGCCCTGGGGCATGAGGGGGTCAGTGTGGTCCCCAGCCCCCTGCCGACTCCCTCTGCCTCACCTCCGGAGCATGGCCGTCCCTGTTTGGGTGGAGATTTTCATTTGGGTAACAGAAGGGAGTCAGATACATCTTTCAAAGGGTGACAAGCCTTTTGGCAGGAATGTATCTGTCGGTCATGGTGGTCATACAGGGACCGTGGCCAGCACGAGCGTACTGGACTACGGCAAGTTAACGCGTGCGTTCTGTGGCCGTATGGTTTGAAGTCAGAGACACCGTACCTCCAGCTTTGTTCTTCTTTCTCAGGATTGCTTTGGCTATTCGATGTCCTTTGTGATTCCGTGCAAATTTTAGAATTATTTGTTCTAGTTCTATGCAAAATGCCATTGAAATTTTGATAGGGATTGCACTGACTCTGTAGATTGCCTTGGAGGGTATGGACATTTTAACAATACTAATTCTTCTAATCCATGAGCACAGAATATCTTTCCATTTTTTGTGTTTTCTTCAGTTTCTTTCATCAATGTCTTATAGGTTTCACTGTTTTCACCTCCTTGGTTAAATTTATTCCTAGATATTTTATTCTTTTTGATGCAGTTGTAAATGAGATTGTTTTCTTCATTTTTCTTTTGGATAGTTTGTTGCTAGATTTCTGTATATTAATTTCATATGCTGCAACTTTATAAAATTCACTGATGAGTTCTAGCAGTTTTTTGGTGGTATCCTCAGGATTTTCTATGTATAATATCATGTCATCTGCAAACAGTGGCAGTTTTACTTCTGCCTTTCCAATGTAGATTCTTTTTCTTTTTCTTGTCAGATTGCTGTGACTAGGACTTCCAGTATTATTTTATTTTTTAGAATTGGGGTATAGTTGCTTTACAATGTTGTGTTAGTTTCTGCTATACAATGAAGTGATTTCAGCTTTATGTACACATATATCCTCTCCCTCTTAGACCTCCCTGCCACCACCCCCCCCCCCGCACCCGCCATGCCACCCATCTAGGTCACCACAGAGCACCAAGCTGAGCTCCCTGCGCTATGCAGCAGGTTCCCACCAGCTCTCTGTTTTACACATGGCAGTGCACATAGGTCAGTCCCAATCTCCCAGTTCATCCCACCACCCCTCCCTGTGTCCACACGTCTGTTCTCTGTGTCTTCCAGTATTATGTTGAATAAAAGTGGCAAGAGTGGACATCCTTGTCTTGTTCCTGATCTTGGAGGAATTGCTTTCAGCTTTTCACTGTGGCGAATGATGTTAGACGTGGGCTTATCATATATGGCTCTTACTATGTTGAGATATGTTCCCTCTGTATCCATTTTGTTGATAGTTTTTTATCATAAGGGGATGTTGAATTTTGTCAAACGTGTTTTGAGTATCTATTGAGACGATCATGTGGTTTTTATTCTTCAGTTTGTTAATATGGTGTATCACATTGGTTGATTTGCAGATGTTAAACCATACTTGCATCCTTGGAGTAAATCCTCTTGGTCACAGTGTATGATCCTTTTAATGTATCAATATTTTTGAATTCGATTTGCTAATATTTTGTTGAAGATTTTTGCATCTATGTTTGTCAAGGATATTGGCCTGTAATTTTCTATTTTTGTGGTGTCCTTATCTGGATTCGTTATCAGAGTAATGTTGACCTTGTAAAATGAGTTTGTTTACCCTCCTCTTTAATTTTTTGGAAGAGTTTGAAAAGGATAGGTATTAAATCTTCTTTGAATATTTTGTGGAATTCATCAGTGAAGCCCTCTGGTCCTGGACTTTCGTTTCTTGGGAGAATTTTGATTACTAATTTATTCTCCTTACTAGTAATCAGTCTATTCAGATTTTCTATTTCTTCATGATTCAGTCTTGGAAGATTATACGTTTTTAGAAATTTTTCCATTTCTTCCAGGTTGTTGTTGGCGTATAATTGTTCTCAGCAGTCTCTTATGATCCTTTCTATTTCTTTGGTGTCAGTTGTAACTTCTTTTTTCATTTCTGATTTTATTGGTTTGGGCCAGTTCTCATTTTTTCTTGATAAGCCTAGTTAAAAGTTTGAGAATTTTGTTTATCTTTTCAAAGAACCAGCTCTTAGTTTCATTGATCATTTCTATTGGTTTTTTTTTAGTCTCTATTTCATCTATTTCTGCTCTGATGTTTATTATTTCCTTTCTTCTACTAACATTGGACTTTGTTTTTTCTTCTTTTCTCTAGTTCCTTTAAGTATAAGGTTGGATTATTTATTTGAGATTTTTCTTGCTTCCTGAGGTAGGCTCATGTCACTGTAAATTTCCCTCTTAGAACTGCTTTTGCAGTGATCCATAGATTTTGGATCATTGTGGTTGTATTTTCATTTGTTTCTACGTATTTTTAAATTTCTCCTTTGATTTTGTCAATGGTCCATTCATGTTTAATTTCCATGTTTTTCCCAATTTTTCTTTTGATTGATTTCTGGTTTCACACGATTGTGGTCAGAGAAGATGCATGATATGATTTCTACCTTCTTAAATTTATTGAGACCTGTTTTGTAAACTGGTGTGATTAATCCTGGAGAATGTTCCATGTATGCTTGAGAAGAGCGTGTTTTCTGCTGCTTTTGGATGGAATGTTCTGTATGTGTCCATTAAGTCCATTCTCCTCCTGAGTTTGGTGAGCATCGTTTTGACCATTACATTTAACCCTGTATCAGGTAGATTGCTTATCTCCATTTTGTTTAGTTCTTTTTCTGAGGTTTCATCTTGTTTTTTCAATTGGAACATATTCTTCTGCCTCCTCGTTTTGCCTGACTCTCTCTGTGTTTGCCTCTATGTATTAGGTAAATCAGCTCCTTCAGCTCCCAGTCTTGAAGGGGTGGCCTTATTAGGAGATGTCGTGTGGGCCCAGAGGTGCAATCCTGCCTGGCCACCAGAGTCAGGCACTCGAGGGTCCCCTGTGTGGGCTGTGTGCAGCCTCCCGTTGTGGGGGTGCTGCAGCTACTGCTGAGGCATGCTGGTGGGTGGGGCTGGCCTCCGAACGTCCGTGGGCCCAGCTGCAGCAGCTGCTGGGAACTGGTGGGCAGGGCTATTGCTCAGCTGGCCGTGAGGCCTAGCCAAAGTGCAGGGTGGGCGGCGCTTCATCAGGGCATGCCCACTGACACTAACAGGTTAGATGGAGCATTCCAAAATTGCGCCCACCAGCCGGCATTAGCAAGGTAGCCTGAGATCACGGATACGGCTCCCGCCAGAGACTCAGTTCCCAGGGAGCAGCCCACTTGGTTCCCGCCTCTCTGGCAGCTGCTTCAGCGTCAGTAAGTGGGCTGTGAGCTGTTCAGTCTGGTATTCTTGCACTGGTTTTTAGGTCGAGTGAGTCTGCACGTTCAACTCCACTGAGAGCGGGTTTTCCACTCCCTGTGCTTCTGTAGTCCTCCTGGGTATTCTCTGTTGGTTTTCAAAGCCGGGTGTTTTGGGGGCTGGTCTCTCTGAGCGGGATCTAGGGTTGGGGGCTGCGTGTGGAGCTTGAATCCCTCACTCCTCAGGGAAGAGACCCGTCCCCTGTGGTCCCTCCTGACTGGATTGCGGTAGCTGGGGAGGGGTTTTCCTGGGCAAGTCCGTCTCTCTGCTTCCCCTGCCCGTCTCCACGCTGTCCTTCTACCCTTCGTGGTGGAGGCTCTGTTCAGCCAGTGTTCAGGTCCCTTTTCAAGGAGGTGGTCCCACATGTGGCTGTGGACTTGCTGTGTCCGTGCGAAGAGGCAAGCTCGGGAACTTCCTGTGCTGAACCCTCTCCTCAGCTGATCCTGCCGACTGAGAGCCAGCGAGCGGCACATGTCGCGCTGACCTGAGCCCATGCGGCCCTGGCAGCTAGAAGAGCAGGGGCAGACTCTTCCCAGGAGGAATGGAAAAGAACCTTCCTTACTCCAGAAGAGACGAGCAGGCCTCATATGGAGGTGGAAGGGTGTGAAGTTAATGACGGCATTAAAGTTCTTTCATCGCTGCTTGATTAGAGCCTGTGGACAATTAACAGCAAGTGAAGATCTTACGTAGGAAAGAGCAAGTAATACGGTGAGCTGGCAGCTCTTCCCACGGTGCCAGCTCGGTGCTCACGGCCTCCACTGCCGGCTGAGGGCGCCGGGAAGGGGCCTGACACTCCCCCCGCCTCACACAGGGCTGCGTCTGCCTGGAGGAAGGGTCGCCTCTTCGATGGGCCCGAGAGCCCCCTGCCGGCCACCGGGCTGTGGGGAAGAGGCGCTGGGATCCAGACGCTCCCACTCCTGTCTGAAATCAGTACCAACCTTGTGTGTGAACGCACAGAGGCGAATCCCGGGCCTGCTCTGCACGTGACGTGGGACCCCCTGCGTCCTCCGTGGAGGCCTGTGCTGAGCTCAAGGCCTTTGGAAGGAGTGGAAAGGGAGGGTGGGGCGCCGGGAACCATGCGGCTGCTGCCTGGTCCCCGCATTTCACCCAGGCCCGGCTGGGGCCCCAGGCTCCGTGAGGATCAGGGATCCTCCTCCAGCTTTCCCAGGACGGCAGCACACAGTGCTGGTGGGCGCGGCTGAAGGCGTGCGGTGGGAAGGGGTGCAAAGGATGCACCCTACCCTGTGGCCGCACTCGGACCTGGACGGGGTGACCCGGCGCACGGCAGGGACCGCGGAGCTGCAGGCGTCGGGCTGGGAGCCGGCTGGTCCCTCCGGGGCGTTTTCTTGAGTCACAGCAGGGGAAGCAGATGCCACGTTCCCTGGCCAGCGCCGCCCCAGCGCAAGCTGCACGCAGGTGTGCAGGCCCCTAGTGCAGGAGAACGCCCGTGGGGAGGTGGGGGGCAGAGGTGTTCCAGGTGAACACCCCCCAGCCATGCACACTGAGAGGCTGAACTTGAAATATTGAGACCAGAGGAGGGATTACTCCTCAGAGAACGAATTTAAAATAAAGATGAAGACAGCAAGGGCATTAGTGCCCTGGTGCCACTCAGCACAGGCCCCTCACGTGGAGCCCCCGCTCCCCGGCCTCTCCTGCCCGGGCCTCTCCCCAGCCTCCCACAGGGCCCCCCACCCCCGCCAGGTCCCTGCGGCCACGGAACCACCTGCCTCCAGCTCGCTGCTTTGTAAACACAGATTCTCCATCTTTTTTGAGCCTCAGTGTGCTCAGCTGTGAAATGGGTGGGTAGCCCAGCCTCAGAGCTCACGTGGGGCTTGGGCGAGACCATGACTAATGCCAGCTTCCTGCGCTGCACCCTCGTCCTGCCTCGGCCCATGGCACCCGAGGTGGGGTGGGGCTCTGCACGCTGCCCCATGGGCGCAGCTGCCCGTCAACAGCTCCCCATCAACAAGGTAGGGCAGAGTTCTGACTCTGATGACTTGGAGGAGGAGGGCGCCTCGTTCCCCCGGGGCTGAAGGCATCCTTGGAAGTAAGCCCCCCTCCCCGACGTGGTTAGTGCCCGAGGGGCACCAGAACCAGTATGCCTCCAAGAAACAAACAGCTGAAACTGGGAAGGAAACCTGCTTCCCCCTGCTAGACTCTGGGCATCCCACGTGAGGAGGCGGGATGCAAAATAGATCCAGTCTGCCTGCAGACTCGCTCAGGACGCGCCTCAGCAGAGCCCGTGGTCCTGGAGGCTGGCGCTCCGGCCGCGGCGGGGCCCACAGTTGGTCCAGGCCGGTCGAGTCGACTGGTGGTTTCCGCCAGGTTCGCCTCAGTTGCCCGTTTTCTGCCGTTATGACTTCGTCAGGAACCGTGGTGTGTTTCTCTAAAGTACCAGTGGGATTTTGAAAGAAGCCTGTTCTGATTTAAAGGCTTAATCCAGATGACTTGAGGCCCACGGTCTGAAGAATGCTCATTCTTGTGTGATGGGAAGATGCTGAGAAGTCAACACAGACCTTGTTCCCTAATGGCTCGGGGATCCCAGAATGCTGAGAGACCATCACTCGTCCCCGGAAACGTTGCTCTGTCATCTGACGGCCGCTCCCCAGATCACAGACACACACACGGCTCGTCGGCTCTTTGCCGAGGTCTCTGACACTCACTTGCTTTGAAAACCTGAGTTGACTCCGCCGTAGAGGTGGGTGCTGGTGGACGCTGCGCCGGGGGTGGGGGGCCCGCCCTGGGCAGCTGAGACCCCCGAGCCTCACGCTCGCCACCCGGGGTCTGTCCTCTCCCGGCAGGGACGGCGCCCCCTCCTGCAGGAGCCCCCGTGTCCACAGCTCCACGGCAGGTGGCCCCTGAAGTCACCCAGTCCCAGGGGCTGGAAGGGTGGGTGGGGGCAAAGAAAAAGGCCACCTGCCAGGCCCTGGTGGAGGGACCCTGACCCCCCCGGGGCTGCACGCCGGTGGGTATCCTTGTTAAGAGACGCCCTTTCAGCTCCCATGTGGGCCCCTCGTCCCTCCAGCCCCCCACCTCCCTCTGGACCTAGCTCCCTGTGGACCCACACCTGTGTCATCCATCCTCTGCTTCTGTTCGCTTCTTCCCTTTCCTTTCTGGAGAGCAGCCCCTCTGCCTTTCCTTCTGTCCTCCTGGGAGCACCTCCCAGGGCACCCCTCCTCCTTCTGGTCCCAGCAGTGTGCTTGGACCCCAAATGAGGAAACTCAGAGCCCGCTTCCCCCACTTATCCTCATAGCCCAGCTTGTCCAGCAGAACTCGGGGCTGGATGAAACCGTTCCCAGTGCACACACACGTACACACACACACACAAGTACATACATACACAGAAACACGTGCACACATACGTGAACACATGCGCACACGTGCACATGCGGATGCGTTACATGCACACGGACACACGACCACATGCACCCCTTTTTCTTCAACAGTCTTGATCTTAGTCTCAAAACCAGAGTCCCTATTTTATTCTTTCCATAGATGTTGATTGCGCACCTGCCTGGTGCAGACACTGTTCTAGACCCTGGGGTGGAGCACGAACAGGACATGAAAGCCTCTACCCCATGGGGAGCATGCTGTGGGGGAGGGCAGATGAGAGGGGAGAGGGGCCCCCAGGTGGAGGAGGCAGGTGCAAAGGTCCTGAGGCAGGAGTGTGCGTGTGTGTTCGGGAGCACCTCAGTTTGCTGGGTCCCCTCAGCTGGACAGGCACACGCACCCTCTTCTGGGTGGATCCCTGGGTTCCCTCAGCAGCAGATGGACACGGCCGCAGGGCAGCAGGTGGCCACCTGCCAGGATCCCAGCTGAGGACAAAAGATCTGCCCCAGAAGGACAAGCTGCCAGGACTCCTCACGGGAGAAGGGAACCTGCACTCTCCACACACACCCTCCTCGAGGTCGCCCGCACTGCAGTCCCGTGGGACAGGAGCCTGGGAAGAGGGGCCTCAGTCAGCAGGACTTCAGCCCACAGACCAGGGGTTCGAGGGAGGTTGCCCAAGTCATGACGCTTGCCCACGTGTCCCCCAGCTTGGCGTCCCCTTGGCCACTGTGGGTCACCGGCAGCAGAATCAGAAAGACTGTTCTCACACCACCGAGGGGCAGAATGAGGCAGACGAGTGAGATCTGTGTTTCACTCTGTTTCCTTGAGAGCAGGCCTCATCCTTATTGGCTCGTAGCCCCCCAGGACCAGCCCAGTGGCCTTCCCCCCACCCTCTCCCCCATCCTGCCCCCCGGTGAGGCAGTCTGGGTGTGAACGCAGTTTTCGTGGGACATTGGTTTATAGAGATTCCTCTTCGCCCTCCAAGAGGCCCGCGAGCAGCACACACGTGCAAGTAGAAGGATGACACCAGCTCTTTGTTGATCGCCTGGTGTCACGTGGCTGGCGTGAATCTTCACCCCAGACAAGGAGGTCCTCCCCATGGGGCCTCGTTCACCCTCCCCGAGGGCCCGAGTCCTTCCTCTTGTCAGATTTGTCTCTAAGACCCAGTCCATCCTCTCACTCCAGGGGAGCAGGGTAGTGGTGAGGCCAGGCCTTCGCCTGGCAGGGCAGGGGCATCCAAGTGGCGTGGGTTTTGTTTAGTTTATCTCATTTTACTGAATTTTACAGCTGGGACGTCTGTGCTCTGCGGGGTCTCCGCCTGTTCTAGCCTCTTCCTCCCAAGGCCCCTCTGAGCCAGGAGGCCTCCCTTCTCCTCGCCTGACCCCAGTGAGTTGTGTCCCATCTCTGCGTCACCTTGTAAGAGGGGCCCCCAGGGTCAGGAGGGTGCTCTGGGGGTCGGTGAGCTCCTGTCTTCAGGAGCCAGCCCGGGGAGGGGGGGCAGGGTGCCCACCAGGCACATCCTGGTAGGCAGCCCAGGAGACGACGCTTCTTAAAAATGCAGCTTGGGACTTCCCTGTCGGTCCAGTGGTCAAGACTCCGTGCTTCTATTGCAGGGGGCGCGGGTTCGATCTCTAGTCGGGGACCTACGATCCCACACGTTGCGTGGTGCGGCCAAAACAAATGTCTCTAAATGCATCTGGTTCCCTGTTGGAGTGAAAGCCGCGCCACTTTTCCTGCCCAGATCGCGTGAGCAGTGTATCTGCCTGAGACCACTCTCCCGTTAGGTCACACTCACCGGGTCCACAAAGCCCCAGGGTAGCAGAGCACTTACAGCTGGTGCCTGAGGGCGCAGCTTCCAAGCCCTGGGCCAGGGTTCACACCACTGCATTGTTCCAAGAGGCTTAAAAGAAAAGCAGGATTTCAATTAGCCACAGATCTGAGGAGTCCCTAACTGGGCTGCCTTTTCCTTAAAAGGGCCCCTGAGTCTCTTCCAGCTTAGATGGATGAGTAAGCAGCAGGTAAGATGAAACAAGGAAATCCCAGCCCGGGGCTGCGTAGCTCAGCCCCGTTTTCCCGAAGGCTTTCTCTTGCCCAGAGTGTCAGGCGTGAAGCAGAGAGAAGAGCATGAAGCAGGGGCCCAGAGAGCTGGCGCCACCATCTCGTCTGGCAGGTCCTCCAGGGCCTCGGGCGAGTAGTGGGGCCGCCGTGCGCTCTGCCGGCCGGCTCAGCGCAGGGCATGGGGGCCATGGCTGCTGGGTCACCAGGGGAGCTCGGTCCCTTCCCTGCCCGCCGCTCCTGGTAGCTGATCCCAGCTGCGCCCCCTCACCGGCCTGCCTCTCCTGCCGCAGGTACCTGGCGCTCTATGCCTACAAGCCCCAGAAGAGCGACGAGCTGGAGCTGCGCAAGGGCGACACGTACCGCGTGCTGGAGAAGTGTCGGGATGGCTGGTTCAAGGGCACAGCGCTGCGGACGGGGCTCTCGGGCGTGTTCCCGGGGAACTACGTGACGCCCGTCTCCAGGTGAGGTGTGCCCATGAGGAGCAGAGCCGCGCGTGGCAGCTGCACACGGGGGCGGGCATTCCAGGGCGGGACCTCGTGGGCACGTGGGCATGTGTGAATGCGTGTGCGTGTGTGCACGTGTGAGTACAGCGGGTGTGTGTGCGAGAAGCACATGCCATTCACACACGTGAAGGCAAGATTACATACTCCCAGAAGTTAACCATTATTACTGAGTGGAGCCTTATGTGTGATAATTTCTTTTCTTCCTTGTGACTTCCTGTGTTTTACAAATTTACTGGTAGTTTTTATAACCTCGGAAAAGCAAGTTAAAAAATTCGCTAGAGATGACCCAGGGTTGTCAGATGTTTCCATGGAGGGGAGCATCCACTGCAGGGTGGAACCCTGGATTACCCAGCCCTGGTTCACAGCCCAGGACACGCAGGTCCACTGGAGGCTCGCCCCCGGGCTTCTGCTCTCTTTGGAACAAGACTTCAGGAAGACAACTGAACAATGCCCAAACCTGCACTGACGACGGACCGACTCGCACCTTTGAAGCAGCGGGGAGGGGAGCCACGCCACCCACGGTCCCTCCTGGAAAGGCCCACCATTTGTGAGCCCCATGGCCCCATGGCCCTGGACGAGGAGGCCCTTCTCCCCACAGCTGCTCCGCAGAGGCTCTGCTTCCCCGGGGCCCTCCCACATGGCCCCGGACCCTGGCAGCAGTGCCTGCCCTCCCCCACGTGTGGCTCTGGGGTTTCACGACTGAGATCCTGAGGGGACAGAAGGGACGTTTTCCCAGCTCTTAGACAAATGGAAGGCATTTGATCCCTGAAACCGGACCCCAGGAGCTTCCCAGCCCAGACCCACATGCTGAGAGCTGGTGCACGGCTCAGCGCCGGCACGTGCAGAACAGACCATCAGAGCCCGTCTCGGGGTCCTGTGCTCCTTTGTGTTCCTGGGCTGTCGACACTGGCTTCATCTGGAAAGTATGGGCAAAACCGCAAGTTCCCCGGCGTCCGTCAGGAGCACAGGGCTTGTCTGCACCCTTTCCTGGAGGCCCCAGAGCCAGGAAGCTGTGTCCAGAGGGAGACGGGTCCTGCTTCCTGCCGCCTGCCGCCTGCCAGATGCGTCCAAGCCCATTCCTTCTGCACGTGTTGGGGACACACAGCTGTTTGTTAGACTAAATCAAGGCAGTGGCTCTGGAACAAAATATCTGATTAGCATCATTTCTGTTTCTTAGGGTTCTCTTGCTGTTTCTCACATATTCGCATCGAGAGACCATGCCATTGTACAGGGGGCTCTGCTGCCAGCCTGAGCTCTGGGCATCGCATGCCTGCAGGCGTCCTCTTGGTGGTACTTCAGGATTTGTCCCCGGACCACGTGGCCTGTGTGGCATGGTTGCATCTGTGCCCTCCCCTGACTTCATTCTGTTTACTTCCTCAGGGTTCCTGTAGGCGGGGCTGGGCCACCCCGGAATAACGCGGTCGGAGGGTCTCCGCTGGCCAAGGGGATGGCCACAACGCTTCACCCAGGCGGTGGGAGTCTGAGTAGCCCGGCCACGGCCCTGAGGCCGGCCCTCCCCCTCACCATGGCCCAGGCTCCGGCCCAGCACCAGGCAGTCTCGCCCGCACTGAGCAGTTGTCTGCGGCACTCAGTTCAGCCGGCGGCCAGCCAAGCCCGGAGCGCCGGCCCCCCCGGTATGTGGCAGGCTCCCACGGGCCTCATTCTGCTGGAAAATTTGAGGAGGGTGGTCTCAGGGTCAGAAGTCATGAGCATCCTTTTGGCCCAGATCTCGAGCAGTCCATGGAAGGGCCCGTCGTAATCATGAACTTCTGCTAATCTTGGGGGATGTGTTGACTTAATCATGTTAGCCTGTTCTGGCCGCTGGAAGGGAGTAGAGAATTCACAGGTGTTTATACACTTCATGTAGCCAGAGGACTGGGTGGACCAGTGAGGTTACCTTGGCGCCTCTGGGCACCTTCGTCAGCCGCTGTGGGTCACCTACGTCCAAATGCCAGGTGCTAAGGGGGTCTCCCGATTAGGCAGCACCCCCAGGACGGAGCTGGTAATGAGACAGATCCACAGGGTCCCTTCCTGAAACGCTTTGAGGCTGGAGGGAGTGATGGTCATCGACTGTTCACCTTCATGCGGCTTCACCAATAGGCAGACTGACCAGAATTCAGGAGAACCCAGGTCGCTCCCAGTGTAGCGTGAGATGACGGAAAGTGTGGGGTGGATGGTGCAGGCATGAAGAGGGGTTAGCACGTCTTGCTTGGAAGCTTGGCAGTGAGCTAAGAGGAGCTGCTAAGCGTGGCTCACATGATGCTCCTGGGAGCCAGGCCAGTAACTTTCCGACACGTAGAACCAGTAACATTGTCACCATGTAGTGACAAGGGACCCAGGACAGGAGAATGTACCGCTGAATTTCACTTAAATGACACAGAATTCCTTTTCCCACCCCAGCCTCATTCTCAGAAATCATCTCTCTTCTTTTCAAAGTAAGGCTTAAAGGATAATAAATGTAAATTCTTTAGAGCAGTAAAGTACACTGTTTTCTAGACTCTGGCCAGCCAGAGACGGCCCGCTAGGAGTCTCCAGAAAGCATCTCCTTGGTGTGAGAAGCCCAGACGACACTCAGCACAGTGGGGCCACAGTCCCTCCCAGTCGCGGCCAAGGGACACGAGGGGGGCGGGTGTCCGGGCGCCCCCTGCCCCCCATTGTCGGGACGCATTGCTGAGCGCTGGCGGGAAGCCCAGCGTTTCAGAGCCAGCCCTGCTCTCAGCCCTGGGACTGGCCCTTAGGGCGGCGGGGCCAGTGGCGGGGGGGGGGGGGGTGTGCGGGCGCTGTGACGAGGCTGGTGAGGGGTCGGTCCTAGGCAGAGCTGCCTGTAGCACCCAGACAGGGGGGAGGGAACAAAGGCACAGAAGTGCGAGAAGAGTGTCCTTGTCCTCCAGATGGAGCGGTGCAGTGAGGGCAGCAAGCAGGGCGGGTTGAAGTGCTGGGGGGCAGCGGGGGTCCTGCGCTGGGGCCCCTCCTACCGGGATGGTGTGCGAGGACGTGCCCCCGGCGGGCGTGGCGCGTGCTCAGCGCAGCCGCTGGTACCGTCCTGTCAGAGGACAGCCCTGGAGCGCGCAGGGCACGGAGTCAGCAAGGCGAATGTGATTCATTACCAGCGGTCAGGGCCAAACTCTAGTCCAGGCCGCGGGAACCCCCAGGGCTTCTGAACAAGAGGTGACGCTTTACCAGACGTCCCTGGGCACAGTGAGGAGGAAGAGTTGGCTTGGGGACTGGCGAGGTGCTGCTGTCCAGGTGAGAGGTGACAGTGGTCTGGCCCCAGGGCTGGGGTTGCAGAACTGGGACAAAATAATGAGCTATTAGGGGGCACAGGGGCCACGTGGAAGAGCTGGGAGGGGCAGGGCTGCTAGTGCAGTTTGCCGGTGCCGTCCCCTGACCTAGAGGCGCCCAGAGGGGTCTGGCTTACGGGGGAAGGTTGGCCTGTGGCTCTGAGGGGTGTCGTGGGCGCTGGTCCACTGTGGCCCTGGCTGACCTGGACCAGCCTCCAGATGTGGGGCTCCCGTCCGTGTGTGAATCCCCCCTCGCCACGGTGGGGGCGGTGCTGCTCGTCCATGCCTGGCGGGTGAGGTGCTGCCACCGGCCTGGACTCTGGACAGACATCCTGAATGTGGCTTCCTTTCAGAGGACAAAACTTGAGGGGCCTCTGGGTCCCTTTTGGGGGTGAAGGTGGTGGTGAAACACCCAGCTTTTCAGGGGACCAGGGTGGACTTCCTGTGCCCAGTGCCGGGTCATAGTGGGTGCAGAGTGGACTTCCTGTGCCCAGTGCCCGGTCATAGTGGGTGCAGGGTGGACTTCCTGTGCCCAGTGCCCGGTCATAGTGGGTGCAGGGTGGACTTCCTGTGCCCAGTACCTGGTCATCCGTGGGTACAGGGTGGACTTCCTGTGCCCAGTGCCTGGTCGTCCGTGGGTGCAGGGTGGACTTCCTGTGCCCAGTACCTGGTCGTCCGTGGGTACAGGGTGGACTTCCTGTGCCCAGTGCCTGGTCGTCCGTGGGTGCAGGGTGGACTTCCTGTGCCCAGTACCTGGTCATCCGTGGGTACAGGGTGGACTTCCTGTGCCCAGTGCCTGGTCGTCCGTGGGTGCAGGGTGGACTTCCTGTGCCCAGTGCCCGGTTGTAGTGGGTACAGGGTGGACTTCCTGTGCCCAGTGCCCGGTCATAGTGGGTGCAGGGTGGACTTCCTGTGCCCAGTGCCTGGTCGTCCGTGGGTGCAGGGTGGACTTCCTGTGCCCAGTGCCCGGTCATAGTGGGTGCAGGGTGGACTTCCTGTGCCCAGGGCCTGGTCGTCCGTGGGTGCAGGGTGGACTTCCTGTGCCCAGTGCCCAGTCGTCCGTAGGTGCAGGGCCTACTTCTGGTGCCTGGTGTCCAGCCTCGTGCTGGGTGGTGTTCCCAAGCAGCAGTGGGATCTGTGACAAGGAAGCCTCATGGGTGGGCTTGGCACTTCCCTGGTGTAGAGCCTCCAAGACTGATCTGCCATCCCAGGGACCCTGTAAATGCCTATAGTCCTTCATATGTGGGTTTTGCTTAAATTAATGAAAAGTAAGGTCTGTTCTTGCAGCTGGCCTCCGGGGCCCTGGGGAAGAGCCAGCTGTCTGTGTCCTAAAGGAGTCTCTGCAGGAGTATTATCTGTGCCAGACCTCTTGCCCCAGCCGCTACCTTCCAGCTGGCCCTGGCTTAGAGCAGCTGATGGTGTTTATTTTAGCCTCTTGCTGTGATGCAGCCACTGAGCGCCTAATGATCAAGTGAGCCCGGGAACTCCCTGACTGCTGCTCCATGGCTGGTGAGACGTGCACCGAGATGCTGGTCTCCTAGGCCCTGGGAGCACCGAGCAGGTTCTGGGCAGCCCGCATCCCAAGCCAGCTCCCTTCTGCCTGTGAGCCTCTCATCCACTCACCCAGCCCACCTCACGCATTTCCCTGTGCCTGGTGACCCCGAGAGGCTGGGGCGGGCCTCCAGCACGGCTGCCCTGGCTCTGCACCAGGTGCCCTGCAGTGGCCTTTCCGTGCCCCGCCGTTACAGCACCCTCCCCAATTCAAAGCAGAACGTGACCTGCCCGTCTCATTTATGGAACAGAATGAGAGCAGAATAAAAGAAATTGGCACGGCCAGGGCAGAACAACACTGCGTGTCTGTCCTCGATCACCATGGTAACCACCACGGGTGACAGGCGTGCTCTTCCATCTGTTTAATTTTACGTGTGGGAAGAGCGAGGTGCAGGATGGTTTAGCGGCTTCCCCAGCGCGTTCCAGCCCAGGGCTTGTCCCCGTGCTTGCGCTGCCACAGCCAGGCTACGGGAGGCCCCCCCGTCACTTCAGTAATTAAATGCCACGGAGTTCCCACGGCACTCTGCACTTCACTCTGCATCTGGAGGGCAGAACGCACTGCTGACAGCACAGGCAGTGGATTGCTCACTGCAGTGATTGCCCATTTCTGCAAACCCCAGCCCAGGCACCTGAGCGGCCCTCGTCAGTGTTCTCAGCCCGAGCCAAAGTCAGGCAGTTGAACAAAGGCCCGATTGCACTGGCCATGGCACCGGGGGGTAAGAGCCCTGTACGGCCATTCACTCATCAGCAAAAAGCACTGGAGGAGAGCTGGGCACCCGGGGCCTCTGCTGGGGCCCAGACATACAGAGAAGAACCAGAAACCCATTTCTGCCCCCACTCAGAGAGGAGGACGAGGAAACACACGCTTACAGTGGAATTTGAAAAGCACTGGGGTGGAGGCCTGGCAGGTACTAAGGCGCATGGAGTGGGAGGGTACCTCACTCAGACCAGGGAGGAAGTGGGAGCAGCTGCAGAGGGGCCTGTGAACCGTCTTCCAGAGGTGATGCTGCCTTGCTTCTTAAAGGACTGAGAGGAAGTATGTGGGCCGACAAAGCAGAAAGGGAGTCCAGCAGAGGGATGAGCAGGCGGAGCGGGGAGAGGAGAGAGACCGTGGTTTCTACGTGGGGTGACTTGACCTAATTTGATGTGACTGAGACGGAGGTAGGCAGGAGAAGCTGCGTGTCGGTGACGGTTCTCTGCAGAGGCAAAGTTTACTTTAGGTCTTAAAGCGGTGGAGCTGAGCGTGCAGGGGTGAGTGGTGGAGCGTGGGAGGGGCTGGAGCCAGCCAAGGGCCGGGGCCTGAGGACCTGAGCGGCCCAGTGCAGGAGGGAGCAGAGCTGGACGGCTCTCTTCCCCTGTGTCAGGGAACCTCAGCTTTTATCCTGAGGGCAGCAGGGCTCCTGAAGGGTTTTAAATAATAGATGTGATCAGATTTTTGTATCCAAAGGATAAAGCTAGACTTCTGCTCACAGCTAAGATAAAGTAATGAGGTCAGGATTTACCTTCCCATCAGAAACAACTGAAAAAACAGACAAATATATACAACAGTGGTTTGTGAGACACTAGATACTAGAAAACTAAGGACAGTGATCCATGATAGACGAGAACAAACAGGAGGATCCCAGCTCACTGCCTGGAGAGAAGGCCAGGCGTTGGCATGGCGAGGGGAGCGAAGGTGCCCAGCAGGTGCCCTGGAGGGGTGGTGTGGAGACGAGGGTCTGGGTGACCGAGCCCCAGTGGGGAGGGATCTGCACAGAGAGAAAAGCCCAGCGGGTACAGAGCATCCCTGGACCAGGACGCTGAGAACTAATAGGCAGGTGTGTGTGAGGAACGCACGGAGCCAGGAGCACGGTGACAGGAAGGGTCCTCACTCTCAGTGTCTGCAGATACGCAGCTGGAAGGTGCCTGTTCCCGCCAGCCGGCTCCCAGGGCACCGGGCCGTCCGTGCAGAGGAATCTTGCCTGGTAGTGGCAGCACCGCTCCCGTCCCACCTGTGTCTGATGGCAGTAAAGAAGCACTGGGCGTGGGGAGGAGCAGGAAAACATGCCCCACCGCAACGAGATCAACCAACCAGTCAATGAAAGCTGACTCAGAACTGACACAGACGTTTGAATTAGCAGACAAAGATATTAACACAGATGTTATAATTGCATTCACTATGCTCAGAAAGGTAAGCAGAAACATGGAAGATACTTTAAAGACCAAAACCAAACTTTAAGAAATAACTACACGTGTGAGATCAAGAATACCCTGGATGGCATTAACAGCAGGTTAGACGTTGCTAAGAAAATATTAGTGAAAACTTGACGGTATAGTGATAGAAACCATGAAAAATGAAACAGAGATAAAAGAGAATTGTTTTAAATTAAAAGAGCATCAGTGAGCAATGGGGCAACTTCAAGTGGCCAAATATATTTCTAACTGGAGTCCCCAAACTAAAGGAGAAAAGGGTGGGACAGAAAAATTATTTGAAGAAATAATGACCAAAGTTGTTCTGAATTTGATGAAAACTATAAACTCACAAATCAGTGACAGCTGGCGAATCCCAAGCACAAGGAACGTGGAGAAAACTACACCAAGGCAAATTATCATCAAACCGTTCACAATCTGTGATGAAGAAAACCTTAAAGGTAGCAAGAGAAAAAAATACATGTGAAGTAGGAAAAAATAAGGATGAAGGTGGATTTCTTGTCAGGAATTCTGCAGGTGAGAAGACAGTAGGAAACTAAATAAATCATGAAAGAAATGAATCTGTCAAGTTAGGATCCTATACGCAGTAAAAGTATCTTTCATAAATGAAAGCGGGACTTCCCTGGTGGTCCAGTGGTTAAGAATCTGCCTTCCAATACAGGGGACAGGGGTTCGATCCCTGGTTGGGGAACTAAGGTCCCACACGCCGAGGGGCAGCTAAGCCTGTGTGCCACAACTAGAGAAGCCTGCGTGCTGTAACGAAGACCCAGTGCAGCCAAAAAGCAAACAAAATCTCTCATAAATGAAAGCAAAATAAAGAATCATTCAGACACAGTAAAGCTAAAAGATTTCATCACCAATGGACCCACACTATGAAAAATGTTGAACAGCGTTCTTTAGGAAGAAGGGAAGTGACACCAGTTGGCAATGGGTCTATACGAAGGAATGAGGAGCAGTAGAAACGGTAACTACGTGGATAAATGCATCCGATTTTTCCCTTACTATTTAAAAATCTTTAAAATAAAACTGACTTTAAACAAAAATAGAAATAGTGCAGTTTGGGATTAAAAATGTATATAAAAGTGAAGTATGTGGTAGCAGATGCACAGAGGGTGGGAGGGGAGCCCCAGAAGCGCCATGCACACTGTCGGGAGTCTTGTCTACTCGTGTGCTGCGTGAGGACGTGTAGGTAGGTGACCATAAACTAGAGACGCGGGCAACCACTAAACGTCAAAGCAAAGAGTTTCAGCAAACAGGCTAACAGAGGCGATCAAATAGAACCACAGAAACTTCCATTAATCCAAAAGAAGGTGTAAAAAGAGGGGAACGGGAACAAAGTACATGGGTCAGATAGAAAACCTGTAGTGAAATGTAGGTTTATACCTAATCATGTAAATAATCACATTAAATACGAATCATCTGAATAGCCTCAAGGAGAATTCAGAGCTTGTTACGAAAAAAAAAGACAAGGCCCAACCATATGCTGTGAACAGAAAACAGATTTTAATACTTTAAATACAAAACCATAAATCAGTTAAAATTAGAAGGCCACACAGTTGATCCCATTACTCGCAGTCTCTGTGGTTTTATGGTGTTCTATAAGGTTTCCATGAGCACTGAATTAGTGAATACTGAGCTGTTGCCCCTAAGTGAGATGTGTGCGTCGCACACAGACTACAATCTTAAATACTAAAAACAACCCATCAGGGTAGATTCTATTTTCTTTGTTTTACAAAAGAGAAAATAGGTTCAGAAGTATGAAGTGACCTGCCTGAGGCTGCCTGACTAACAGGTGATGGACGGAGTCAGGATCCAAACTGATTAAGAACTGATAAACCTCTAGACAGCTGGATAAAGAATAAAGAGAGATACACAAATTATCAATACCACGGATAATAAAACTGACATCACTGTAGATCCTACAGAATGATAAGGGATTATTATTTTAAAAAACTTTATGCCAATAAACTTAACAAATTAGAATGGATATATTTCTTAAAAGACACAAATTGATAACTTAAGGTGAACTAAAAAACCTGGATAGACCTCTATTTATTAAAGAAATTGAATTAGTTTAAAACCTTTCACAAAGAAAACTGCAGGCCTAAGTGGCTGTATTGATGAAGTATACCTATTGGTTAAGGAAGAAATTATAACAATTCTAGGGAAACTCTTCCAGAAAATTGAAAAGAAGAGAGAATGCTTCCTGACTCTTTCTATGAAGCCAGCATTACCCTCATAACAAAACCAGGCAAAGACATTAAAAAGTAAAACTACAGACCAATATCACTCAAAACATAGGTGTAAAAATTCTCAGCAAAATTTTAGCAAGTCAAATACAGCGATAAGTAAAAAGGATAATACATCCTGATCAAGTAGAGTTTATCCCAGGAACTTAAGCTTTGATTAATGTTTGACAGTCAATACAATTCAGTGTATTAACAAACTCAAAAATGAACATAACATGATCATTTCAGTAGATGTGGAAAAAAATTTTGACAAAATCCAACATAAATTAGAGTAGGATTCAGAACAAAGACGTGCGTCAAATGACTCAAGTTTTTTTGCTGCGCTGTCCACGTCTACACATTAAAACTCTCAGAAAATGAGAAAAGAGAAGTGAGCTTCTCAGCCTGATAAAGGGTATCTGTGAAAACCCACAGCTAACCTCAGACTTAATGGTGAGAAACTAAAAGCTGGGACTTCCCTGGTGGCACAGAGATTAAGAATCCACCTGCCAATGCAGGGGACACCGGTTTGAGCCCGGGTCTGGGAAGATCCCACATGCCACCGCAAAGCAACTAAGCCCATGCGCCACAACTACTGAAGCCCGCGCACCTAGAGCCTGTGCTCTGCAACAAGAGAAGCCACAGCTCGCCGCAACTAGAGGAAGCCCAGGTGCAGCAACGAAGACCAAACACAGCCAAAAATACATAAAATTAATTAAGAAAAACCCCAAAACTGAAAGCTTTCCCCAGGATCAGGGTCCAGTTAGGGATGTCCATTCTTACCAGTTCTATTCAACATTGTGCTGTTAAGTTCTAGCCAGAGCAGTTAGTCAAGGCAGAGGAAGAGGTGTGGAGATGGGAGAGGAAAGAGGAAGACCATCTGTGTCTGAGATGACGTGAACTTGTACATAGAGAACCTTAAGGAATCCACAGTCACACACACTCAGACACAGACAAAGACTTTTTTAGAGACAGTGAATTAGTTTCAGCAAGGTTACAGGATACAAGATCAATATACAAAAGTCAGTTTTGTTTCTCTACACCAGCAATGAATAATTGGAAATTGACATTTAAAAAATGATACCAATTTTAATAGCATCAAAAATATAAATTACTTAGGAATAAATCTGACAAAAGATGAGTAAGACCAGCACAATGAACACTCCAAAATATTGCAAAGTAAAGAAAGAAAGAAGTCTTCAGTAAGTAGAGAAGTATACTTTATTCAGGAGTGAGAAAGCAGTATTGTTAAGGTGTTTATTCGCCAAAAACTGACCTATAGCTTCCATGGAATACCAATCAAGATCTCACCCAACTTTTTGGTAGAAATTGACAATCTGGTTCCCAGATTCATATAGGCATGCAGAGGACCTAGAATAGTCAAAACAACCTTGAAAAGAAAAAGTTGGAAAGCTTAACACTGATTTCAAGACATATTAAAAAGCCACAGTAATCAGTGTGATATTGGTGTGAAGACAAATGGCTAGATTAATAGATACTTTTTCTGAAAACAGAAAAGTGTCCATTAAGTTTGGTGACAGGGGAGTCGTAAGTGATCTTGTCCAGATACATTTGATGGAACGATGGGGTGAGAAACCGTATTTCAGGAGACAGAAGTGAGTGGAGGACTCCTGGAAGCCTGGGAGAGTGATTCATGTGGAAATCCCACCCCCCTCTGCTCTGAACACAGAGAGGTTGGTTGGTTCTTGATACTCTGGATGTAAACGAATGGAACACAAGAGAGTTGATACGCTGGCCTCCTGGGTTCCGGGATGAAGCAGGTGGTGGTGGCCAGCTTTCCCCTCCTGCAGGAGAACACGGACAGGCAGCCTCTGGAGGGCATCAGGGATCCAGGCCAGGTGCACTGGTCTAAGGGCTGAGCCCCCTCCTGGGAGTGGTCAGTACTGAGCCCCTGCCTGGGATGAGGGAGGGAATGGAGCCCCCCCTGGAGTTGGAGTCTGGCTCTGGCCTGAGGGCTAGATCTTCACCTTTCCTGCAGGACCAGACTCAAGCCACCCGATTACACCTGGTTCTGAGGGGAGGTCCCAGAGACCAGGCAGAAGCAGCAACAAAACTGCAGGAGGGGATAAAGGAGAGGAAACAGGGCAGCGAGACACTCAACGCTCAGGGCGAGCCTGCACTCAGTTCGTGGGAAAGTCCTGCATCACAGAGGCCAGCAGCCTGAAGAACGGGCAGGAGAACCTAAGAAGGCTTTGAAATCGGCACATTTCAGCTCCTCCAAGAGGAAAAAGAAGGAATAATGTCCATCCCACCAAAAGGAAGAAAAAATAGTATTATGAAGAAGAAAATTAAAACAGCAGGTAGATGGATGTGAATCAGAAACCACTGGATAGGACAGAAGCAACTTGAAACTTTGGAAAGGAAACATATATTTAAATACGAAACCTCTGTGGGGGACACACGCTTTGGACTGGACACAGCTGAGATGGACTTGGCCACACCGGAAGCCCCACAGAGGAGCTAGTCCAGAGATGGAGCAGAGGCGAAGCAAGAAGAAAGTATACACGGGGTGGACGCCGAGCTTCAGACGACTTCTAACACGACTTTCAGAAGCAGAGAGCAGAGGCTGGGAGAGAGAATCCTCGAGGATGATCACGGCGGGGTCCCCCAGACGGAAGATGGGCCCTCGTGTGAGTCGGAATCACAGCCACAAATGCAAACCTGAACTTGCCGTAACTGTGAAGCCTCAGAGGACAAGCAGACACCAAACACAGGCCCGTCAGAGAGTTGAGTGACAAGGAAGGAAGGGCCATGTGGACACTGTTCCGAGCACCTAGGCGTCAAGGCAGCAGGAAAGGAGGTGCCGGTAGACAGGAGGGGGTTAGTCAGTTATAGGAGGGGCGGAGTCGAGGACAGGAGAGACGGGGTGTGGGAGGTGTCAGTGAGGGTGAAGGGTCGCCCCGTGGGACCCTGCACCCTGGAGGCTGAGGGGCTGGGTCTGGACAGAGGTTGCCCTGACGCTGGGGGAATCTCCAGCGTTCGTTCCATCCATGAAGTGGGAAGTGATAGCCTGAGAGTAAGGCAAGGACAGAGTGGACGATAAGGTAGGTCACTTACTCATTCACCTGCTCTCTTTAAAGCACCACTGGACCTTGGTCCTGGGAGGCAGAGTGGACCCGTGTGGGGTAGCGGGATCTGGGGGCTCCAGAGCTACTGAAACAATGGGATAGAGAGGAGAGGAGGGGCAGAGACTGGGAGTAACGGCGTGTCCACGCTCGTCCTCAAGCAGCCCACGCCTGCTTTGACGTCGCTGACCAGCAGGCCCAGCAGGGCGACGGGTCGGCCGCGTGTGTCTGGGTCCTGCTGGGCGGGTGAAGTTGAGGGTGAATTGTACCAAAGGGCCGTGGATTCCGACCCTGCCACCAGTCTGTGCTGTGAGCCATGCCTCTCTCTCATGGAGTATTGTTTTCTTCTCCAGCCGTTCAGTTCTGGGAAATCTGTAGAGATGTTTTAGCCAGGGTTCTCCTTTCTCAAAGACTCGTTCATTCCGAACGAATTTTATTAAGCATGTACTACATGCCAGGCACTGTTCCAGTTGTTTGGAACACGTTAGTGCATTAGTCACGAAAGTCCCACCCGTGGAGCTTACGCTGGAGTGGGGAGCCATCACCGACGGTGAGCCATCGGTCCGTGGATCCTCACACAACCGCCCCCACTCTGCCAGCTGGAGCAGCGGGCGCGGCGGCCGAGGGCTGGGCCGCTCCACTTGCGGGTGGAGGCCGACCGGGGCGGCGCTGTCCACAGAGGTCCTCTCACGCGCAGCGGAGCCCAGCAGCCCAGGGCCTCCCTGGGCCTCTTCTGGGCTCCTGCACGGGCTTCAGGTCTACGAAGGGCCGAACAGGGTGGTTCTGAAACCCTCCTGAGCGTACTGGTTCCTTACAGCATAGAACACCAGTTCAAAGACCGGAGAAACTGGGAAGGGCCTCGTCTGCGGCAGCCATAGAGGCCGCCTCCCGGCTCCTGGTGAGGCGGGGCAGCCGGCTGCCCAGAGGCCTCCTTGCCCCGCCTGCGGCTGTGGCTGGGGCTGGAGACTCAGCAGAGGTGTGGGCGGGAGGGCGGGCCGTGGCCCCCACGCTGCCGGCTGCAGACTCACCTCCCCCTGCTCTCTCCGCTCCTCTCTCCCAGCTGCCCACCCGGCCCAGGTGCAGGGCCGGCCCACCGCCGCAGTGTCGCCCCTGCGCGCCCAGAGCCTGCCCGCCATCGGGTCCCCACAGCACAGCCCCCGGCCAGCCATCCCGCTCTCGTCGGCAGCCTCGGCCGTCACTCCTCCTAACGTCAGCGCCGTCCACCTCCACGGGGAGGCCGGAGCGGGCCCTGCCGGCGGCCGGTCGGCACCCAGCCCCACCAGTGCAGGAGGTAGACCCGACGAGAGGAGAAGCGAAAGGGTAAGTGGCCCACCCTGGGCGGCCCAGGCCCAGCTGGTTGTTGACCCTCTTGGGCACCAGACGCCTATCCCGTTTTGTAAATTAAGGCTCGCGTGCGGGCACCAGGCGCGTGACACAGAGGGAGGCCAAGCCAGCAAAGCGGTGGCGCTCCAGTGGCCGCAGTTCGGGGAGGGATGACCGGAGCCCAGCTAGTTTTCTCACACATGAGAAAAAGCGCCCCCTCGAGATGCTTCGTTCCTCCTGTTGCAAAGTCATTGTAAACTACTCACTTTGCTGGGCCTAGACACCTTCTGCCAAGTGCCAGGATCTCTAAGAACAAATCCACGGATCTACTCGCGTGCTGCGTGAGCAGGGCCTTCCCCCTCGACGTGCTGTCCTCGTGCAGTGCACAACCCGCTCGGCCACGGGGCAGCAGCCAGAGGAGGCGGCCAGCCTCCTAGTGGGTGTGGACGGCATTTCAGCTCTTCTTTAACAGCGAAGGAAGTGGGGCTGATTTCAGAACGAAATCCGAGTCCAGGCAGCTTGCCTCAGCTGCCACCAGCTAGACATCAGGTGAGCCACCAAGCCACCATAATTCAAGCCACATATGTAACTTATAATCTTCCAATAAGTCACATTTTTGAAAGTTAAAACAATTTAAAAATAAGATAAAACATGAAATTCATTTTATTGATATAATCTATTAGACCCAGTATCCAGAAACATTGTCATTTCAACACGTAATCTGCATAAAAAAGTTGTTGATGAGCTGTTTCACCTTTTTCACATTCAAAGCCAATGAGACGTGTCGGGTGGTCAGGCCTCCGCGCTGCCCGGGCTGTGCTGGGGGGGGGCTGGGTCTCCGGCAGGGGCCACTCCCTTTATTGGCCTTGCTCTCCAAGTGGCTTGTTCTCTCTCTTGGCTTTGCCACGGTCTGTGGATGTTTTCAAACCTTTCACTGTAAAGCCAGCCTTTGATTAGAGTGTGCCCCTCGACCTAGCCGGCAGCCTCTCCTCTCCCTTGGGGACGGTACCCAATCCAGATGGCTCAGGCTGTCTGCCTGGGACCCCAGAGGCACATCCACCCCTCACCACCCCGTGCTCTCGGGGCCCAGGCACCTCGCAGAAAGGCTCAGGCTTCCTCACCGCCTGTCCCCTGGTCCAGAGGGATGCTCTCCCTACGCTCCCCGGAGAGGGAGAGGCCTCCGTCTCGGCCCTGACGGCTGCCTCGTCCTGAGACGGGCAGGTGGCTGGGCATGAAGGGACTCCTTGCTCTGTGTTTTGCGTCCACGTCTGCTTGAAGATCACCCGTCGTGGTCCACTCTTTCCACCTCGCTGCCTGGGCGGGAGACATAGCCGGGTCCCCCCAGGAGGGCGGGTGGTCCCACCCTCTCCCTTGGACGACCTTCCTGGAAGACAAGCTCCCTGGGACCTCTGACTCAGAAAGGGAAGAGCCGTGCTAGCTCCGTGACCGGTTCTGGTTCTTGGCCGCAAGTTCCCCCCTTCTAGTTTGTGAAAGAGACGGGGCTGCTGCCTGAGCGGGGTCGGGTGTTTGGGGGCCTCGTGGGGAATGATACCCCTCCGCCCTCCTCCGTGGTCGCTGGCTCCGCTCTTAGGGGCACTTGGCTTCGCTCGAGGCCCGCGCTCTGCCAGCAGCTCCCGCCTAACGAGGAACAGCCGCGTCACCTCAGCTCAGGCGGCTCCGGGTCGGCCATGCAGCAGCCCGTGCCAGCCGAGCTGGGGGTGTGGGGTTCCCGCCGCGCTCTCGGCAGAGGTGACTTGGATCTGGTGGCAGGAAGTGGGCAGGTGTCCGCAGGTGCAGCCGTGACCGGCAGCGTCAAAGCCGGGAGACAAGCACGTCGTCTGTGTGGCTTGCTTTTCTCACCTGTCAGACACAGCGAGAAGCAGTGGTGTGAAAAGGCGCCTGTGGGTGTTCTCCCTCCTGCACCCCCAGGTGAATTTTTCCCAATTTAGAGTGAAGTGCAAAGCGCCGCAGCTGTCGTTTCTGGCAGCAGGGTTGGCGGCGGCCGTTGGAGGGAAGCCGGGGCAAGCTGGGCGCCAGGGACCTGCCCGCGGGGCCCTGGGCTGCCCCTGCCCCCTGAGACCAGAGCCACAGATTTCACCCACTGAGAGCGCAGCGGGCTGCTTCCCATCTGTCCCTGGGTGAGCCCATCGTAGATGCACACGTGTTTAGTTACGGCAAAAGGCTTTTTAAGATAATTGGCAGTATTCTCCAGGCTGTTTCTGTTACTGAATTTTCCTCAGGAAAAGGCAGTGAGCTCCACCTGCACCGTCCACAGAGACCCGAACCTCAGCGCCTGCGTTTCCGGTGCCGAGCTCCGCTGAAATCCTATCCGGCCCTCCGAGCGCGGCAGCCCTGCGTGTGGAGGTGCTGCTGGGGGTCCCTGGCAGGCGGGCATCGCTAGCTATGCCCCTGGGGGTCGGGCCTGTCAGCCCTGCTCCAGGCGGGCCCTGCACGTGGGCCCTGCTCAGCCTCGGGGGGTGGGGGTCAGAGAGACTCACGTGCGGCAGGAGGGCCCTGAGCCAGCGTGTGCACCCCCCAGCTGCTCTCCCAGCGCTCTTCCCGCACGCCCGCCCCCGCTCCCCGGCCTGGTCGCACCCGCTCCCTGCAGGGCCTGCCCTGCAGCCGGGCCGCTGGCACAGAGCAGCTCTGGGGGCTGCAGTGAGCCCGTGACCACGGCCCTGCAGCCCACAGGGTTGAGGGAATGCAGGGCGGAGTGTGGAGCCGGGGGTGGGCGGGGGGCCTGGGGGGGCTGGTTCTGATCCAGCACTGCAGACTCTCCCGGAACCTGGGTCCCTTGGCCCAACCAGGCATCTGTTCTGCTTGGGGATGGGTCTGCCTGGGTTGGCCCTGGATGGGAGGGGCCGGTGCTTCCAAGGAGACCTGGAAGTACAAGTACTTCGAAGCTGCCAGTCTGAAGCAGACCCTCGGGGCAGCCGTCAGTGCGGGATCCCCCAGCCCCCAGGGGTGGAAAGATTAGAGGCCCCAGGGCGTGGGGGAGGCCCCGGGAGTGGAGACAGGGAGGTTTCATCTTGGCAAAGTGCAGCGGGTGGGAGTCATATCTTCCCGTTGAAGGACTTGGATCTAGTGCTTCTGAAGGAGGGATCCTGCTTTTGGGGTCATCTTTGTGGCACCCAGAAATCTCAGAGTAGGAACCAAATCTTGGAAGCCTTTTAAGAAGGTGCTCCGTAGGATTTCAGTTAACGCTTTTGCACTTAGAAAATCTATTTTGTGCTTGAAACAACTACCAGATTTCACCTCTCATGTCCCTCAGCGGCTGTTTCCTGTCTTTGAGGTTTTATGAGCACATTAGCACCAGGTGGCGGGGATCCTTATCCCTTGGGGTGACTCCAGGGAAACTCACCAGAAAGGGGAGTCCTGGGCCCCCAGGAAGGTGGAAGCAGCTCGTGGTCACCCTGCAGCCGAGAGCATCTGGTGCTAGAGCCCTCCTGACCGGCCAGCTGGACGTCACTCCCCACTCGCTTGTCTGTCACACGGCAGGCGCCGGGCCAGGCAGAGCTCTGGGCACTGGTCGACGGGCCTGAGACCGGGGAGCAGGGGCGCCTTGGGACTGGGAGGCCTCCTGGGAGCTGTAGCCCGAGCACAGGCCAGAGGAGGTGGCCTGAAGTTGGGGAGCCCCAGAGCCACTGGGGGGGGCAGGCGGCTCACGTCAGCGCGGCTGCCCGGCGGGGGCATGGTGGGGCCAGGCCTGACCAGGGGCCCTCACCGCACCCTCCGCCCCTGTGTCCCCGCCTTCCCGCTGACCTCCTGCTGGAGCCTGACTCTGGCCGTGCTCTCCGTGGCACCAGCGTGCTGAGGGTCTTCCTTGTGGCCCCAAGTTAGAAACACCCATCATGCGTTATGAAACCAGCTTAGTGGGTTTGGACCAGCGTGCTTTTAGACAGAGTAGGAGGCGCAGCAGGAGGTCGGCAGGTCCAGCACACAGGAGGGGTCTGCGTATTTGGGGGCATCTGTTGTTTTGTGCTCAGTCCTGATTTAAAACTTATTTCAGATAGTCTCAGGGCTCTGACTGGCAGATCCTGGAGGGTGCTGAGTGCATAGAAGGCCTGGTGACATTTGTTGACTGACAAGTGTCAGAAAAACTGCTGCCAGGAGAGTTTCACTCCTGTGACTTGTGGGAAATTCTTTACTTTACGGGCCAGGAGAAAGTTAACTTTCTGCTGATGGATGAGCGAGTCTCCGTTTCGCAAAGTAGTGGCACATTGGAACTGGAAAGAGCCTCTAAAGGTGTCTGCGTTGAAATGTTCATTTTGGGTGGTCCTCCTGAGGCTCAGAGGTGCTGCCACTTGCCTGGGGTCCCAGAGCACTGGCAGTGGAGCCAGCCTAACTCCAGTCTCAGTGCCGTCTGGGATCCAGGGCGCTGACTTTGGTGGCCTCCCCATCCCCATGAGGCCGTGACCTCCGGTGTTTTTGGCTCGTCCAGGAGCTGAGGGGTGGCAAGTCCAGGGTAACTGCTGGCAGAAGGCCCTGAGGTCAGCCCAGGAAAGGGGGCTGTGAGCTGGAGTGTCTGCCTTCCGGTTCCGCACGACTCGAGTGCAGCTGTAGGGGGCCCGCAGTAGTGAACCGCTCGGCCGAGCCCACTCACAAGGTGTGGCCTTTGTGGCTGAGTCTCTGGGGGACGGGTTTGGGCTGACAGCCAGGACGGTAGCGGGCGGGCCTGCCTGCCGTCGGGACCTCGTGGAAATGGGTGTGCGGGGGAAGGGCCCTTAGTAACCACACCCCCGATTAGAAGTGTGTGTATGTACCATAGGAGGGTTACAATGATACGTTTAGTGGAAACTCAGGAATGTGCAATCTGAAGAAATCTTGAAGATGAAGCTTTGAGAACAACCAGGCAGCTTTTCCTAAAGCGAAGAACCGCTGGTTTGTGAATTTGTTTCCCCCGCCGAGCCTCACCGCACTAAGCAGGCCGTTGCCCGTGCTGTTTCTATCGTGTGGACTGGGAGGGGGCTGCCGTCGCTCTGTAACCACGTATCGGTCGCTGCCAGCGTGTTTCCAGCTTTGAGACAGGCAGTGCTTTCCCGCATGATCACCAGCGGGGGTGGGGAGGCGTCCTGCAGACCTTAAACCCAGGGGGGAGTGGGCTGGGTCTGACCGCACCAGGACTGGAGTCCACTGCAGGCCCCGTCCTCGCGCTGATCTCCTGGGGGAGGGCAGGCCCAGACACGGGGAGCCCCGCGATCAGTGCTGCACCTCAGGTGTGGCTGCAGTGGAATCAGATTACGCGTGAAGCTCCGCTGAGCCCACGGCCCAGGTGGCACGTTCTCAAGGGCTTTGGGAACCCCGTCCGCTTCATGAATGAGTCGCTGAGAAGTCTGGCGGTCATCCGGTCAGCTGTGGTCGATGGAAGCCTGCGCCCTCCTGGGGACACGCGTGCTGGGCAGCCTGCACCGGCGCTGGGGTTGGCGCCCTGGCAGGGCGGAGGGCCCTTTGCTGAATGCCCTGGGCCGCTGGAGCCCCGGCGACTTCAGGCCTTCCCCTCAACTCCCTGTGGCCGGACTGCCCTCTGTGGGAGGAGGAGAGCCGGCATGTGGTGGGTGAGTCATCTTCAGGCAGAAAATGAGCCCATCCTGAAAGCACGAATCCCAGCTGTCAAAACAGCGACATCAGAGGTTTTACAGGCAGCTTCTTTGTGGAGGGGATATGCCACTGGAGCGTCCCTCCCTGTGACAAGGGCACAGGCCCTGAGTGGGACGGTACGGGGCCTCCTGGGGCAGCAGAGAGCTCAGAGGCAGCCTGGGACCTTCTCCTTTGCTCTCTCCCGGGAAGGCCTGGCCACCCCCACTTCTCCTTTTACTCCCCTTGACCTTTGTCCTGGGCTGAGATTCAATCCAGCTACTTCTGGGTCTCAGCTTGGTGCGGTGCTGGTGAGCCCTTCCGGGCACAGATGTGCACATGAGGGTCCAAGGTCAGGCAGCTAGTAACCACTGGGGGTAAAGCCAGGCCCTGTTGCCCAGTGAGGGCCCACACCCTCTCCTGGGCCCTGATGGGCAGCTTCTCCTGCTGGGTGCCCAGGTGTGCAGGGTGCAGCGGGGGATGGGGGAGGAAGCAGGAGCCATAACGACTACAGGACAGGTGAGACCTGCATTTGGAGAAAGAAGGCGCAAATGGATGAGTGAGTACGGAGGTGAGGCTGGGACGAGGCAGCCTGCCGTGGGGACTCGGCGAGCGCCCCCTGCCGCGCTTTCCCGATCAGTAAGATGGCACGATGGCGTCTCCCACCCCGGGGTTTGGAGGCAGGAAGTGAGTTAATCTCATGCATACTTCGCACAGGTATTTGGACAAGACTATTAGAGATCATTCTTAGGGATGTGACAGTTCATTGAAGGCCAGATCCCATAGACTAGTGGGATAGATACAGATGTAAAACTTGTATCCCCAAGGCTTCTAAGGAAAAATTAAAAGGAGATTTGATTTTGCAGTTTCAGAAAAAGGACACTTAATGTCGCCAAATCAAGACGCGTAGGCTACTCGAGATGAAGCCAGGTTAGCTGGCTTTCTGTTTGTGAAATGGTACATGTTCATCTCCTCGCCGGACGCTCCATTTCATTTGTCCACCAAGAAACACGGGTAGAAAGGGTTTTTTTAAGTTGTCAGTTTCACACCTGACATTTAGCATGAAGGATGGATGGTGCCCAAGAAAACTATTCCAGTCAGAAGTTGGGTTTCTGCTGCAAAACAATAAACCAAAATTCATTTTTAAAATAGCAATAAACTCTAGAAATGGAAAAGAATTTGTGAATCACCTGTAATAGCTGTTCTGTAGCTCTCCCCAGAGGGCAGAAGTTACTGTAACTAATCAGGATGGGGGTGGATTTCACACCTGGACACCCAGGGCAGCCACGAGAGCTCGCCGGTGGTGTGTAAGGTGGATGTCCAGTGTGTCCGAGGGGCCACGGGTGATCCCACCTCAGGTTGGATTCTCTTGTGCGGAATTCCACCACTGGTGCCGCCTTCCGTGATCACTGTGTCCTCATAAAGACACGGGAGATTTTTTTCCAGTCTCTCATGCAAATGGAGTCAGCAATCTCAAGATTGCTTTGGCTATTCAGGGTCTTTTGTGTTTCCACACGAATTGTAAAAGTTTTTGTTCTAATTCTGTGAAGAATGCCAGTGGTAGTGTGATAGGGATTGCATTGAATCTGTAGGTTGCTTTGGGTGGTAGAGTCATTTTCACAGTGTTGATTCTTCCAATCCAAGAACATGGGATATCTCTCCATCTGTTTATGTCATCTTTGATTTCTTTCATCAGTGTTTCATAGTTTTCTGAGCACAAATCTTTAAGAGTGGCAAGAGTGGACATCCTTGTCTTGTTCCTGATCTTAGTGGAAATGCTTTCGGTGTTTCACCATTGAGTATGATGCTTGCTGTGGGTTTGTCGTATATGGCCTTTATTATGTTGAGGTAGGTTCCCTCTATCCCCATTTTCTGGAGAGTTTTTATCATACATGGGTGTTGAATTTTGTCCAAAGCTTTTTCTGCATCTATGGAGACGATCATGTGGTTTTTATTCCTTAATTTGTTAACATGGTGTATCACATTGATTGATTTGCATATATCGAAGAATCCTTGCATCCCTGGGTTAAACCCCACTTGATCGTGGTGTATGATCCTTTTAATGTGCTGTTGGATTCTGTTTGCTAGTATTTTGTTCAGGATTTTTGCATCTATGTTCATCAGTGATATTGGTCTATAATTTTCTTTTTTGTGGTATCTTTTTCTGGTTTTGGTATCAGGGTGAGGGTGGCCTCGTAGAATGAGTTTGGGAGTGTTCCTTCCTCTGCAATTTTTTGGAAGAGTTTGAAAAGGATAGGTGTTAGCTCTTCTCTAACTGTTTGATAGAATTCACCTGTGAAGCCATCTGGTCCTGGACTTTTGTTTGTTGGAAGATTTTTAATTACAGTTTCAATTTCATTACTTGTGACAGGTCTGTTTATATTTTTTATTTCTTCCTGGTTCAGTCTTGGAAAATTGTACCTTTCCAAGAATTTGTCCATTTCTTTGTGGTTGTCCATTTTATTGGCATAGCATTGCTTGTAGTAGTCTCAAATCCTTTGTATTTCTGTGGTGTCAGTTATGATTTCTCCTTTTTCATTTTGAATTTTATTGATTTGCATCCTCTCCCTTTTTTTCTTGATGAGTCTGGCTAAGGGTTTATCAATTTTGTTTATCTTCTCAAAGAACCAGCATTTAGTTTTATTGATCTTTGCTATTGTTTTCTTCATTTCTATTTCATTTATTTCTGCTCTGATCTTTATGATTTCTTTCCTTCTACTGACTTTGGGTTTTCTTTGTTCTTCTTTCTCTAGTTGTTTTAAGTGTACAGTTAGATTGTTTCTTTGAGATTTTTCTTGTTTCTTGAGGTGAGGTTGAATTGCTCTAAACTTCCCTCTTAGAACTGCTTTTGCTGCGTCCCATAGGTTTTGGATCATCGTGTTTTTGTTGCCACTTGTTTCCATGTATTTTTTAATTTCTTCTTTGATTTCTTCAGTGATCTCTTGGTTATTTAGTAGTGCACTGGTTAGTCTCCATGTATTTGTGTTTTTTATAGTTTTTTTCCTGTAATTGATTTCCAGTCTCATAGCGTTGTTGTCAGAAAAGATGCTTAATACGATATCAATTTTCTTAAATTTTCCGAGGCTTGATTTGTGACCCAAGATGTGATCTGTCCTGGAGAATGTTCCGTGTGCACTTGAGAAGAATGTGTATCCTGCCACTTTTGGGTGGAATGTTCTATTAATATCAATTAAATCTGTCTGGTCTATTGTGTCATTTAAAGCTTGTGTTTCCTTATTTCTTTTCTGTTTGGATGATGTGTCCATTGGTGTAAGTGGGGTGTTAAAGTCCCCTACTACTATTGTGTTACTGTCGATTTCTCCTTTCATGGTGGCTAGCATTTGCCTTATGTATTGAGGTGCTCCTATGTTGGGTGCATAAACATTTATAATTGTTATACCTTCTCTTGGATTGATCCTTTGATCATTATGTAGTGTCCCTCCTTCTCTCTTGTAACAGTCTTTATTTTAAAGTCTATTTTATCTGATACAAGTACTGCCACTCCAGCTTTCTTTTGATTTCCATTTGCATGGAATATCTTCTTCCATCCCTTCACTTTCAGTCTGTATGTGTCCCTAGGTCTGAGGTGGGCCTCTTGTAGACAGCATATATATGGGTCTTGTTTTTGTATCCATTCAGCCAGTCTATGTCTTTTGGTTGGGCATTTAATTCATTTACATTCAAGGTTATTATTGATATGTATGTTCCTATTACCATTTTCTTAACTGTTTTGGGTTTGTTTTTGTGGGTCTTTTTCTTCTCTTGTGTTTCCCACTTAGAGAAGTTTCTTTAGCATTTGTTGTAAAGCTGGTTTGGTGGTGCTGAATTCTCTTAGCTTTTGCTTGTCTGAAAAGCTTTTGATTTCTCTGTCGAATCTTAATGAGAGCCTTGCTGGGTGGAGTAATCTTGGTTGTAGGTTTTTCTCTTTCATCACTTTGAGTATATCCTGCCACTCCCTTCTGGCCTGCAGAGTTTCTGCTGAAAAATCAGCTGATAACCTTATGGGGATTCCTTTGAATGTTATTTTTTGTTTTTCCCTTGCTGCTTTTAATATTTTTTCTTTGAATTTAATTTTTGTTAGTTTGATTAGTATGTGTCTTGGTGTGTTTTTCCAAGGGTTTATCCTGTATGGGACTTTCTGTGCTTCCTGGACTTGGGTGACTATTTCCTTTCCCATGTTAGGGAAGTTTTCAGCTATAATCTCTTCAAATATTTTCTCAGACCCTTTCTTTTTCCCTTCTTTTTCTGGGACCCCTATAATTCAAGTGTTGGTGCATTTAGTGTTGTCCTAGAGGTCTCTGAGACTGTCCTCAATTCTTTTCATTCTTTTTTCTTTATTCTGCTCCTCAGCAGTTATTTCCACCATTCTTTCTTCCAGCTCACTTATTCGTTCTTCTCCCTCAGTTATTCTGTTATTGATTCCTTCCAGTGTATTTTTCACTTCAATTATTGTGTTGTTCATCTCTGTTTGTTTATTCTTTAGTTCTAGATCTTTGTTAAACATTTCTTGTATTTTCTCAGTCCATGCCTCCATTGTATTTCCGGGATTCTGGATCATCTTTACTATCATTACTCTGAATTCTTTGTCAGGTAGGTGGCCTATTTCCTCCTCATTTAATTGGTCATGTAGGTTTTACCTTGGTCCTTCATCTGTGACATAGTTTTTTGCTGTCTCTTTTTTATTTTTTTATGAGTGGGATTGTGTTCCTGCCTTCCTGGTTGTTTGGCCTGAGGCTTCCAACACTGGAGTTTGTAGGCTGTTGGGTAGAGCTGGGTCTTGATGCTGAGATGAGGACCTCTGTGAGACCTCACTCTGATGAATAGTCCCTGAGGCCTGAGGTTCTCTGTTAGTCCAGTGGTTTGGACTGGGAGCTCCCACTGCAGGAGCTTCGCCTGACCCTCAGCTCATGAACCAAGATCCCAAAAGCTGCCTGGGGCGGCAAAAAAAAAAAAAAAAAGAAAAAAAGAACAATAACAAAGTAAAAAATAAAATTAGACTAGGAAACTAACAGATATGCTAGAAAGGATATAAAAATAAAAATATAGATGAATCAACAACCGGAAGGTACCACAGTACCACAATAGTAAAAAAGAGGAGGAGGGAAAAGAAAAAAAAAAGGGGGAGGGGGGCGAAGGCCTTGGCTGTGGAGGGCGGGGCCTAAGCAAGGAGGAGGTTTGGGTGGTGGGTGGGGCCAGTACTCAGGACCCACAGGGCTGGAAAAGTTCCTGGGGGTGTCAGGGGTGGGGCTTAGGCTCAAGGAACAGAAGGGGCCCAGGCGTGCCCCCCACCCCTGGTCTCAGAGGGCAGCAGACCTCACCTGGGAGCCCAGCAGGCTCCCTGGGCTCAAGTGGGCCAGGCGATCGCCCTCCTCTCCTGTCCTGTTCCTCTCGGAGGCCCCTCCTGCCTACGTCTCCTGATCTCCCCGGCCTCAGGGGCGCCGACCCTGTCTGGCCTCCACTTCTCCTCCCCCCTCAGTCCCCCACGTCCTGCCGGTTCACTTGGGGGTTCCTCCCGTCTCCTTGGGCGTCAGGGTCACTCGCCCACCAGCAGCTGGCAGTAGAAACGGCCCCAAGAGTCGAGTCGTAGAAGATAAACTAACCCATAACCCATGGGTAACTCACCCCACCCTTTGGCACTAGAGCAGTTCTAGTTACACTTTCCCCACACCCTCTGTTGCTAGGACTGCTCAAGAAGGGTGAAGTGGATGCCGCAACTCTCCAGTCCTGTGACCCTGTCTCCCAGGTGGGCCATTTCCTCCCTGGTTAGATCGGCAGCCCAGGGAAGGGCCGCCTCGAGCCCCTGGTTGAGCTGAGTTCACCTGGATTCTGACACCTCGGCTTCTTCCAAATCTCCATCCTTTCCCAATCGTTTTAATGTGATAACGACAACCAGGCATGCGGTCATGATGGCGGCTCCTTAGAGAAATTTAGGACCGGATGGAAGCCAGGCAGGGCCCTTTTCAGGGCGGAGCTGCCAAGCCGGGTCTGGGCTGCGTGCAGCGGGCAGCGGCCTCTGAACCTGCATCTCCGAGCCGGTGCCCAGGCTGGGTGTCATCTCACATTTCCTGGAAGCAGCCTGTCTGAAGAAGCACACACAGTTCAGGAAGGAAATCCCAGTCTCCCTGAGAGCTTGCAGGGCTGCCCGTCGGGGCTAATGGAAATAATAGCGTAGATTCCTAAGTGACCCTCCAAAATCCTGCATCCCCTTGACAAAACCCCTCCCGTATGGAACTGACGGGCCTGCTGCTGCCTTTCTGGTTGGATGAGGTGATTTCTACCCATCTGTTTTGTTTAAAAAACTATTCAGAAGCACATGAGCTTGGCACACCTGAGTAGATAATGACGTGTTTATCTTTCATGTTCCGTTCCAGACCCTTTCCGAAGGATACCAGATTTTACAGAGATTTCATGTGAACGCATTGCATTTAATCTAATAATTTGTGATAGCTCCACATTTGTTCTACAGAAAACAAGCAGAGGCCTGTTGGAAATGTACATTCAAGGCAAGGTTGTCCTATAGGACGAAGCCGAAAGCAGCCCGGACACAGCCTGGAGCCAGAGGGCTGTTCTGGCTTCTCGTCTCTGCCTTTTGGCCTGACCTCCTCCGAAGCCATTTTAAAGAAATTAATGTTACGCTCTAAATTCTACTGAGGTAACAGGCCTTCCTGCTTCAGTGAAAAGATGATGGCATTGGATGAGATGGCAAAGGAACAGGACCTGCTGCCGCAGCTTCTCGGGGGCTGAGTCCAGAAGAATCTGTAAAGAAGTGAAAGCTCAGCGCTTTAATCCTCCCTCATTTAACTGAGTCAAAGCCCGTTAACCGTGTCTCAGCCCTGGGGGAGTTTGCGTTGTCCAGAGGCCGGCTTCTTGCCTGGAGACATGAGCGCCACCCAGAGGTCCGGTCCGGCCGTTCTGCAGCCAGGCTCCTCTGGGGGCTTGGGGTTGAGACGGAGCCCTGCCTGTGCCAGACCCTCCCTCTGGCCGTGGGGGCAGCTGCGGGTGGGCGCAGGCCGCTTACAAGGTGCCGGCACCTGCACCAGCATGAATACAAGGCGGGGGGGGGGGGGCTCCATGTGGGGGCAGGTAAAGCAGCACACGTGTGAGGGGACAGCAGGCGAGGGAGAAATGAACTCCCGGAAATGCTCACCAAGGTCCAGGGAGGAGACGGCTCCCAGTCGGGGCTACAAGCGCAAACAGGGCTGGCGGGGATAGGGGACTGCGGTGCCAGTGAAGAGAAGGGGGTGTGTGCCCCCCCACCCCCGGCACCCCGGCTCGGCTGCCCCTGCGAGAGTCCTGAGCACGCCTGTCTGGGAGCCCTGGGCCCCCCTCTCGGTGGGGCTCATCCACCGCCTTAGCCCCCGACGCCTCTTTCCTGGGGTGTCTCCTGTCGGGGGGAAGACGTTGTCCTCTCCCTTCAGGTCCTTCTGGCACATCTGAGAATTAAATTGACAGGCGACGGATCAACAGGAGGAAATAAGAAAAATTTTAAAGCGTGCGCATGGGAGAGACCCAGGAAAACGAACTCCCCCAGTGGTGGAAGCCCTCACCTTAAATCCCATCCTCAGCTCGAGACGAAGGAGTATGTCAGGGATGGGAGTTTGGGACTCAGAGCGGGAGGGAGGCAATTCCCGTGGAGACGGAAAAGCAAACGTGTGGTGAATGCGTGTTTGCTGGGCCAGACAGGAACCGTGGACACAGAAGTTTCAGCAGTTTCTACTACAGCTACCTGTGGTGACTCCCCCTTCCTGGAACAGGTCCTCCATCTACATTCTTTCAGGCAGTTAGGGGAACGCTCTTCCTGAGTCTTTTGGGCCTTAGAATCATAAGTGAATCATATTTATATATATAATCATCATAATAAATTAATCCTCATGCCACAGAGACACGATTTGGGGTGCACCTTCTGTCCCCTCGCTCCTAACCGCTGACGTGTGTGGCTCGACCCCATCACACAGCCACCCTTGCTCCTGGGGGATCACATCCCCACACCCTAGAGCAGCCCCCCTCGGGGTCAGAAGGTCCACAGAGATGCGGGAAGTGCGGTCCTGGACTGGGCCATGGTGTCGGGGGAACCTGCCATGCCTCTGTTTGGACTCATCACCCTGGTTTTGGGGTGTGGCTCCCACTTGAGATGGACAGGGCAGGGCCGGCGGGGCTGCAGTTTTCAGATCCCGCGGGTGTTCAGAGACGCAGGTGCTGGGGCCGCGGCCGCCAAGAGTCCGTGCTTTTTGCCCACCAGCACAGGACCCCGGCCACTCCCCGGGGCAGTGGGTGCGGGCACACTGTCTGTGGCTGCCCTTTCGGGCCAGGAGGACGGGGCTGAAGTGTGAGTCTGATGGCTGTGTGTCAGGCTGGTCGAGGAAAGAAAGCCCCTGTTTTCTGGGAGTCGCTTGGGTACGAGCTGATCGTGGGTGTCTGCCTGGTGAGGTCCTAGCAGAGCTCGGGGTGGGGGCTGTTTCCACGATGGGTGTGGCACCCTGTTGATGGAAAACATGGGCACAACCAAGAGCAGGACACGTGGCACTGCGAGCAAGGCCCGTGCTGGCCTGGGGGTGGGATTTCAGTCAGAACGGGACTGGGCTGTGTCGTCGGCTTCAGAACCACAGGCAGCCCGCTGGGGGCAGGGGAGATGTGGGGCCCTCCCTGGACAGCGTCGGGGCCTGGCCCTGTCCCTTGTCCAAAGTGCCGCAGATACTTCTTTGCTGCCGCAGGAGACAGGGCCGTGGATGGCTCTGGAGACCTGGGGACCCTAGCGCTCGGGGTGGGGCGACTCCGGAGAGCTCCGCGGCCTTCCCAGAGCCGGCCCAGCTGGCCCCGTTCCCGCGTCCCAGAAGCAGACTAGCACCTTCCAGTGTTCTCTGTGGCTCTGCAAGGGCTCCTGGATCATTCTCTCTTCACCTCCTCACCCCCCGAGGAAACCCATGCCAAGGGTCCACCGGCCCCCACCCTCCAGATTCAGCACCTGAGCCCCCAGGTCGCAGAACCAAGGGTGGGGGAGCACGGGATGCGAGGGCCTGGGTGCCGAAGGCCATCGGCCAGCATCTGCCCCCGGCCGCTGTCGGGAGGGAGCCTGACGCCCGCGCAGTCCCGCACTGGAGGGCCTGGAGCAGCCCCGGCTTCTACCTGCAGGATGCCAGCTTCACGTCACCCCCGCCGCAATAGCCAGAAATATCTCCACCCGTGGTCACGAGCGTCTCTTGGCCGCAGGGTCACCCTCGCGGGGAGCCGGCGGTGTGCAGAGCAGCTGTGAGCAGTGTTCAGGGCCTCCCTGCACCGGGCTGGGTGGATGTTACCTTTCCAAATCGTCAGAACCCTCCCTTCATTTTCAGAAGAGCCCCAGGCCCACCAACAAATAAATAAATAAAAAATAAAAAACTGCTGCAGGAAAACCCAGCTTATTAGAACTTGGCTTGCTTTACTGAAACTTAAGGTCATTGATAAAGCTTCAGTGAAGCGAGGTGGGTTATTTCTAGAGATCCACCGATGACTGTCCCTACGGTGAACGCCCCTACGGTGTCTACCAGGCAGCGTGGTCACTTACAAACTCGCTAAAAGAGGACATTTCTCGTTACGTGTTCCTACAAGATAAAATTTAAATTTAAAGATGAGCTTATTGGCACAGAGAAGGCTCCAGAAGGTCCCACTGCAGAGAAGCCTGCCCAGCTCTCGCTCACGCCAGGCCTGCCAGCATCCGAGGTGCCACATCCTCAGGGGACACCAAGGCTGCCGGCCTGGAGCCCCTGGGGACTCGGGTGCAGGTCAAATGAGCTCACATTCAGACAAGTCCCTGGCAGCTGTAATGTAACCCGAAGCAAGGTGCTGGGATTCTTCCAACGGCTCAGACAATGAGACCCAATGCACAAGTCCCTGACCTTTCGTGTGAAGCTTGGCTCTGCTGTGCAAGGGCTGAGGGAGGCTGGAAATCCTTCCCCAAGGGGGTGCCTCGGGGGGCACAAGCCCACATCACGTGGTGGCTGCTGGGACCTGACCCAGAGGAGAGAAAGTCGCTCCCTCCTCCTCCACAAAGGCACAGCCTTCCCACCAAAGAGCACGTCAGCCTCTGCCTGTCAGAAAGAATCAGGAGGCCCTGTGGGTCAGCCTCACAATGTGCCCGCCTTGCTGAGGGCCCCCTTCCAACCGGACACGTGGCGGGCGGGCGGCTGCCCTCCGCCTCCTTGAGGGCTTCTCCCCGCAGGAGGTGGAGACTGAAACGATGGGATTCAAGCCCCATGGAACCCTCCTTCCGGGTGGGCCTGCAGAGGACACCTCTCCACCCGAGGGGCCCTGCTTGCTCTGCCCACCCCCAGTGATGCTACTGGGACGGTTACAAGGCTGAGAGAGGCCCGTAGGGAGAGACCCCTGCGTGCTCCATCCCTGACAGCGAGGGGAGGGCCGCGGGGGCTCCGAGGCACAGGGGAGATGAGCCGCCTGGCGCGAGGAGTGGCCCAGAGCAGCCGCGGACAGTCTTGTTCAGCATCGCACTTGTCCCTGCGGCTCCGGCTCCGCTCCTTTGATGCTCTCAGACCTGCGTGGTTGGAGTCCCCGGGCGTCTGGCAATGCGTCCTGCCTCCGAATCAAGGCGGGCCTTCCAGTTTCCGAGGCCCCATCGGGGTGTGACCTGGGATTTTAGGGCCCTGCGGTTTGGTTGGCTGTAGGTTGTCTGGAGGTCTTCGTGTTTCCAGTAAAAATATGCTGAAGTTCAGTTCTGGGCTTCCTTCCGCACGGAATTCTTCTCATCTGTTACTTGTACGTGTTTCCAGTACTTCTGTAAACTATTCCAAAGAAGTCTGTTGGGAGGTGCTTTCATTTTTCCATCCCGCACTTGTTAACTACAGTGCCTGTGCTCGAGGCGTGTGCGTGTGCCTGTGAAGCTCCCGGGTAAGGTCACGTCAGAGGGCAGGGCCGCCAGCACCCCGACCCTGCTGCTGGGTCTGGGACGGGGAATCTCGGAGGCATCTCGTGAAGTCTGCCATGTAACACACACCCAGCCTCAGTTGTGTAGAACAACTTTCACTTTTGGTGATGAAAATAATAAACAGTCTCTGCTAGGGATAGGAAAGTTTTCCTTGAGCCAGACTGAGGACTCTAGCCCAGAAGACAGCCTCTCAGGTAACCTGAGGAGCTGCCCTGGAGAAGCAGGGTTTTCAGCACAGTTTTGTGTCTCGTGAGAACAAAGAACATCAGGCCAGGGATGCTTTCCTTCAAGGTTGAAAAAAACAACAGACCAGCACGTACCGAGTCAGCGTGGCCTTGGCCCCTGGGGAGGGAGGCTTACCGTGGATGGGGGACCAGCACTGGCGTCCCGGGAAGGGAGGCATTTCATCTTTATTGTTTTTTCTTTTTATAACTTTATTTATTTATTTTTGGCTGTGTTGGGTCTTTGTTGCCGCACGCGGGCTTTCGCTATTTGCGGCGAGTGGGGGCTACTCTTCGTTGCGGTGCGTGGGCTTCTCATTGCGGTGGCGTCTCATTGTGGAGCACGGGCTCTAGAGCACAGGCTTCAGTAGTTGTGGCTCGCGGGCTCTAGAGCACAGGCTCAGTAGTTGTGGCTCGCGGGCTCTAGAGCAGAGGCTCAGTAGTTGTGGCTCGCGGGCTCTAGAGCACAGGCTCAGTAGCTGTGGCTCGCGGGCTTAGTTGCTCCATGGCACGTGGGATCTTCCTGGACCAGGGCTTGAACCCGTGTCCCCTGCATTGGCAGGCGGATTCCTAACCACTGTGCCACCAGGGAAGCCCCAGTCTTTATTATAACATGGACGTTCTTTACTTCTGGTCAGGGTACCCTTTTCTTTCATAATTAAAGCCGGCGTGCAGTGTGTGTTTGACAGGTCACACACAGGCCGTTTAGTCAGCACAAAATTCAAGTTAACTCACGTAGAGGCCGCAACAACTTCCTGCACCTCAGTGTGGGAGAACATCCCCCGTCGGGTTGTCATGATTCTGCTCCGGGGCTGGGCTTCGACTGAGCGGAGGGAGGCCTGGACGCTGTGCCGGCCGGGCCGGAGCCACCTGCGGGCCACTCACTGGCTGCTGGCCGGCACGTCAGTCGGCTGTTGGTCAGACACTCGTGCGTCCCCTCCGTGGTCTCTGCTCAAGGGTGAGCTGGCGGTGTCTTCAAGCCCTGGGTGCGGGTGGAGCCATGGCAGGCCCTGGCGCACGGCAGGGACGCGGATCCTACAAGAGGGGCCACGTGAGGCAGTCGAGGGAGGAGAGACAGCACCGTGGCCGCATCTGGAAGCTTCGCTTGGCCACGTCACCCAGGGTGACATGTGACCTCCCTCTTTCCTTGAGTTCTCGTCTGTCACAGCTTCCTCCTGTTTGGGGCTCTCAGACTGAGAGCAGAGTACGCCCTGTTGTCTCTGTTGTCCCCTTGGCCTCCGGCTCCCGCTGATGTCACGGCAGCGTCCTGGGTGCAGGTGGCCCGCGGCCCCGTCCATGCCTTCCGCCGGTCAGACCTGCACACCCACTGCCCTTCACCTCCTTTTTTCTCAGTTGAATTATGCCATCAGCCTCTTAACACCGGGGAGGGGCATGGCCTGCTTTGAGAAGCTACTCATGCCCAGCCTGGCAAATCCAGGGGCTTCACAGAGCCCAGAAGCCACCTTGGTTCAGACCCCTGAGGCCCTTCACGGCCCAGCACGTGACACATCTGGGTAGGGACAGACGTTCAGACCATCCTCCTTCCTGCTCCGGGTTTGCTGATGGCCCCTGCAGCACAGCACTGGGGAGGGTCCGTCCCACCACGTGTGTCATCGTAGTACGTGGGAAATGTGGTTTCAAGCTCACTACGTGTGAGGACCGCTGCTTTAGGAGGAAAAGGTCCTGGTGCGGTTCCTTGGGCTGAGGAGCGGTACTTTCCTCCCCAAACAGTAAGATGTAGCTGTGGACGGAGACTCGTGTATCACTGGGCAGACTGGCTGTTGTAGAAAGAAGGCTCCAAAAGGCTGTGTGGTAACCATGGTGACGGAGAGCGTGCTGGTGACAGCAGGCTAACGTCTCACATGTCTTATTTCATCCGGTCCCCAGACAGCTCTCTCGGGCAGGTGCCGTCGTTACCCCCACTCCACAGGTGAGGAAACTGAGGCCCAGGAAACGCAAGCACGCGTTCAAGGGCACCCGGCTGGGAGGCAGGAGAAGGGCCAGGCGGTGTGGCCTCTGTCATTCAGCATGGGGTCCTGGCCTGGGCTCTGGCCCCTGTGGAACGTACACGGCCACAGGCCTCCCACCTTCGCTGAGCACCGGCCATGGCGCCTGCCCTGTGGTGGCCTTTGTGACGCCACCCAGGGTACCTGGTCCTGCCCTGGGCGCAGTGACAGCATCACGGGGCTACACGGCAGAGGCTGGACCAGACTCTGATCCCGCGTTCAGGGCCCTCTCGGGGTGCTGGCCGGGCTGGGCTGGGCCCCAGGGTGCGAACTGCTCAGTCCTGCCCGCGGGAGGCCAGGACGGCCCATGGGACATTGAGGAGTCGGGGATGCCAGCGCTTGCTCCTCTGATGGACCAGGGGTCACAAGAGAGGTGACCTGGCCGCCCCAGAGCGGCTGAACTAGATCTCGAGGTGGCACCCAGGGTCCATTGCTCAGGCTTCCTGCCGTGGGGGCTGGTGACGAGTGCAGGCCACACCATGACCCTCATTGAACATGGGGTGATCTCTGGGCCAGATGGGGGTACGCAGGGTGCTGCTGCTCATAAGTTAGAGGGTGATGTGTGCGGTTACCGCCAGCATCTGGTGGACAGCAGGTGCAGGAGCCCAGGGCTGGCAGGAGAGCGTTCTGCAGAGAAGGTGGGGCTTGGTCCAAGGAGCTCCAGCCTGAGCTGAGGGCGAGTTGGGGCCGGGTCAGCCTTGGACGTGTGATTGTGTTCCGGTGGCTGGCTGGGGACCGGGTAGGCTCAGCAAACACTGAGTAAGGCCCTGGGGCACGGGGCAGAGTAGGGCCTGGAGGGTGAAGGACGAGCAAAGCTTCCGCGTCACGCACCAGCGGCCACGGGAACAGGCGGTGAGGTGGCCGGAGAGAGTCTGGGATTCTGCATCAGAGACCGGGGTCCGTCCCTGTCGTCTCTCTGTACTTGAATGTCCTCTCTCTCGTTGAGGTAACTGTGGCCTTTTCAGACTGGATGTGTGTGTCCCCCCAGAATTCATAAGTTGAAGCCCCAGTGTGGGGGGGCCCTTGGGGGGTAATTAGGGTTAGATGGGTCATGAGGAAAGTGCATGTGACCACCTGACAGACGGCACCGTCTGCAGGCCAGGAGGGTCCTCACCAAGGGCCCGTCCGCACTGGCACCCCCAGCCTCCAGAACGGCGAGAAAAGACAAGCTTGTGGATGAAGCCGCCCAGGCTGTGGTACTTGGTTATGGACGCCTGAGGCAACCGATACAGATTTGGGTTCCGTGAGTGTGGCAGGGGCTTCTGTTACAAAGCCTGAAAATGCAGAAGCAGCTTTGGAACAGGCGACGGAGAGAGGCTGGGAGGCTTGACGTTTGGCCTTAAAGGCAGTTCTGGCGAGGGTCCTTCGCGAGGGATCGTGAACAGACTCTGGTAGGGGCGTGAATGCTGAAGGACGGCCAGGTGGAAGGAGTAGCGCGCTGCTGCTAACGGCAAGGAAGGCAGCCCTGGCTAGAAAGTGGCAAAGGAAGCAGCCTAGCCGTGCCCTCGTGTCTTGTAGAAGGTCCACGTTGGATATTTAGCTGAGGACATTTCTCAGCAGCACTGAAGGAGAGGCGTGGTTCCTCCTGCTGGCTGGCAGTTAAACGCAAGAGGAAAGACATGAGTTGATTGTTAACCAAAAAGGACCGGAGCTTGGACATCTGGAAGACCCTTAGCCTCACCATATTGCACAAAATGAGAAGGCGTGCTCTGAAGAGATGCCAGGGATGTGGCCACACCATTTGATAAAGAGACCACAGGTGCAACTCATGCACTTAACCAGCCGTCGCAGCCGAGCCAGGAACAGAGGTGGGATTAAAGCACCGAGGACTCTGCCAGCCTGAACTTCGGGGGTCAGAGGAAGCAGGGTGGCGGGGAGGACGGCTGTGGGGCCCCTTGGATTCTGCAGGACCAGACCACGGGGCCGTTGGGCTGCAAACACGCACTCTTCTACCGGGAAAGGGATGAAGGTCCCCAGAGGCTATTCAGAGGTGGCCTCCGACCGAAGCCGGGGGTGTGGGCCTGGAGGAGAGGCGTTGACCAAGGAGGATTGTTCTGCAGCTTGGGACCTAGTGGAGTGTGCCTGGCTACGTTTTGGGCCTGTCACTCCCTCGTCTTCCCATTTCTCCTTGGGAGTGGGCATGTCTATTTTCTGCCTCCCTCACCTTTGCATTTGGGAAGGATGTAATTAGCTTGCTGTCACAGGCTCACAGCTGGAGAGGAAATCGCCTCAGGATGAATCATAGCTCGAGCTCACCCACATCTGATTTAGATGATATTTACTTTGGACTTTAGACTTTTCTAAGTTAAAATTAAAATACCATATTATATCATATTAGGTATACCACATAGTGAATTGATATTTTTACACATTATGAAACGTTCACCCCGAGAAGACCAGTTTTCATCCGTCACCATACAAAGTTGTTGCAGTGCTATTGACTACGTCTCCTATGTGTACATCACATACCTGTGACTTATTTTATAGCTGGAGGTTTGAACCTCTTAATCCCCTTTACCTATTTCTCTCCTCCCCCAACCCCCTCCCCTCTGGCAACCAACAGTTTGTCCTGTGTATCTATGACTCTGTTTCTGTTTTGGATTATTTCTTCATTGGTCTTGTCTTTTAGATTCCACATACACATGGACTCATACAGTATTTGTCCTTCTCTGTCTGACTTACTTCACTTAGCATAATGCCCTCCAGGTCCATCCGTGTTGTCGAAAATGGCGAGATTTCATTTTTTTATGGCTGAGTGTATATATACCTTGTTGTCCATTGTATAGATGAGCCACATCTTCTGTATCCATTCATCTATCAGTGGGCACTTAGGTTGTTTCCATATCTTGACTATTGTAAATAGTGCTGCATTGAACAAGGGGTACATATATTTTTTCTAATTACTGTTTTTGTTTTCTTCAGATAAGTACCCAGAGTGGAATTGCTGGATCGTATGGTAGTTCTATTTTTAATTACTTGATGAGCCTCCATACTGTTTCCACAGTGGCTGCACCAATTTATATTCCCACAAACAGCGCACAAGGGTTCCCTTTTCTCTACACCCTCACCAACACTTGTTATTTCTTTTCTTTTTGATAATAGCCGTTCTGACAGGTGTGAGATGACACCTCATTTTCGTTTGGATTTGCATTTCCCTGATGATTAGTGATGTTGAGCATCTTTTCATATGTCTGTTGGCCATTTGTATGTCTTCTTCGAAAAAATGTCTATTCAGGTCCTTTGCCCATTTTTTTATTGGGTTGTTTGGGTTTTTTTTTAATATTAAGTTGTATGAGTTCTTTATATTTTGGATATCAACCTCTTATTGAATGTATGATTTGCAAATATCTTCTCTCATTCAGTAGGTTGCCTTTTCATTTTGTTGGTGGTTTCCCTTGCTATGCAAAAGCTTTTTAGTTTGATGCAGTTCTGTTTGTTTATTTTTGCTTTTGTTTCCCTTGCCTGATGTGACAGGTCCAAAACAATCTTGCTACGACTGATGTCAAAGAGCATACGCCTCTGTTTTTAGGAGTCTTATAGTTTCAGGTCCCACATTTAAGTCTTTAATCCATTTTGAGTTTATTTTTGTATATGATGTAAGAAGGTGGTCCACTTTCATTCTTTTTCATGTAGCTGTCCAGTTTTCCCAGCACCATTTATTGAAGAGGCTGTCTTTTCCCCACTGTATATTCTTGCCTTCTTTGTCATAGATTAATTGACCATATAAGTGTGGGTTTATTTCTGGGCTCTCTAGTCTGCCCCACTGATCTACGGAGCTGTTTTTGTGCCAGTAACATACTGTTTTGACTACCGTCGCTTTGTAGTATAGCCTGAAATCAGAGACTGTGATACCTCCAGCTTTGTTCTTCTTTCTCAAGATTGTTTCGGCTATTCAGGGCCTTTTATGTTTCCCTATGAATTTGAGGATTTGTTCTAGTTCTGTGGAAAATGCCATAAGAATTTTGATAGGGATTGCATTTAATCTGTAGACTGATTTGGGTAGTATGGGCATTTTAATGACCTTAGTTCTTCCATGAACGTAGTATAGCTTTCATTTATCTGTATCATCTGCCGTCACTTTCCTCAGTGTCTTATGGTTTTCAGAGTACAGGTCTTTCACCTCTTTGGTTAAATCTGTTCCTGGGTATTTTATTCCTTTGATGCAATTATACCTGGGATTGTTTGCTCTGTTTGTCTCTCTGATAGTTCATTATCAGCAACAGATTTCTGTATATTGATTTTGTATCCTGCTACTTTGCTGAATACACTTATTAGTTCTAAGAGTTTCTTGGAGGAGTCTTTGGGATTTTCTATATATAGTATCATGTCATCTGCAAATAGTGACAGTTTTACCTCTTCCTTTCCAGTTTAGATGCCTTTTATTTACTTTTCTTACCTAATTGCTGTAGTTAGAACTTCCAGTACTATGTTGAAGAACATAGTGGGCATCCTTGTCTTGTTCCTGATCTTGGAGGAAAAGCTTTCAGCTTTTCATCATTGAGTATGATTTAGCTGTGGGTTTGTCATATGTGGCCTTAATTATGTTGAGCTATGTTCCTCTATATCTACTTTGTTGAGACTTTTTATCATGAATGTATGTTGAATTTTGTCAAATGCTTTTTCTGCTTTTATTGAGATGATCATATGATTTTTATCCTTTGTTTTGTTAATGTGGTGTATCACATTGTTGGATATACATATGTTAAACCATCCTAGCATCCCTGGAATGAATCCCACTTGACATGGTGTATGATCCTTACAATGTATTGTTGGATTCAGTTTGCTAGTATTTTGTTGAGGATTTGGGCATCTATATTCATCAAGGATATTGGCCTATAGTTTTCTTTGTGTGTGTGTGTGTGGTGCCTTTGACGGGTTTTGGTATCAGGGAAATGCTGGCCTCATAAAATGAGCTTGGGAGTTTCCTTCCTCTTTAGTTTTCTGGAATAATTTGAGAAGGATGGGTATAAGTCTTCTCTGAATCTTGGGTAGAATTCACCTGTGAAGCCATCTAGACCTGGACCTTTGTTTGGGGGAAGTTTTTTGATTACTGATTCAGTTTTGTTACTGGTATTTGGTTTATTTAGATTTTTCTATTCATGATTCAGCCTCGGAAGATTGTATGTTTCCATTCCCTCTAGGTTGTCGAATTTGTTGGCGTATAATTGTTCATAGTAACAATTTGTTACTCCTTTGTATTTCTGTGATGTTAGTTGTAATTTCTCCACCTAATCACCATAGGATAATGAGGAGATGATGGTGAGGACATGGCACTCATAGGCCATGTTACAGGTTAACTTCGTTTTAATGAAATGAATTGACTCCCTGAAAAATTAAATGTCACATTTTATAAATCAAATTCTATTCTCTTTGACTTCCTTTAATTTCAGAGATAATTTTCCATAATTTTAATTGACTTTTAACTGGCAACACTTCTTAATTTAAGCTTTAAATTTTTTTCCTTTGGCCAAGTTTTTGCATTAATATTTTATGAAACAAGGCCTCTGGGGACAGACACTATCATTTTATTATTTGTAAAATGTTTTACAGTTTTCCTATAATGAATGAACATCTCTTTTTTTAATATTAGATTTCCAGATGACTCTTTTAAAGTAGGATGTGACTTTATTTCAGGGTGTGTGTGTGTGTGCCGGTGTGCTTGTTTCCCTAACGTCGCCTGTAATCCCTTCTCTAACGTAATGACATTGTTTGTATGGGAGGCAGAGTGCAGACCCAGGTGTGTGTGTAGCGTGAGAGCCGGAGCTTCTCATGCCTGCAGGCCTGGCTCCCACCCATTCCTATGCCTGGCGTGGCTGCTGTGCCTGGTGAGCTCCTGCTCAAACGATGGCCCTTGCCACCCAATGTACAACTGGGGAGGGCAGCCTCGCCTGGGAGCCAGCTAGGCAGCCAGACACACGGGTCAGAATCTCCACCCCCGTGCACCCCAGCACTTCATAGCATGACTTTAGGCCCATGCCTGTGCCCTGGGCTGAGGCACTTAGTAGGTAGGGGACACAGTCTCCTTCTTTGATCACCTTCCCACGACGCTGGGCCCCTCCTTGTGTCTTAGCTGTCTGCCGTCTTCTGGAATCACTTACCTGGTTGCACAGGTGACCATCAGCTTCTAATTGATCACTTCCTTGGTTCTGGATCAGAACCATCTCAGACCTGCTGAATCAGAACCCTTGAGGGCAGAGCCCCGCATCTACATTTTATCGAACTCCCTGGTTGGTTCTTTGTGTCAGCTGGAGCCGAGAGCCCTGTGCTGGTCCCTGGGCTCTCCCAAGGCAAGGCAAGGGTTAACAGGAAGTGAAGTTGATTTTACTCATTTAAGAAAAATGTATTGGCAGGGAATTCCCTGGCAGTCCAGTGGTTAGGACCCCACGCTTCCCTGCCAACGGGCCCGGGTTTAATCCCTGGTCGGGGAGCCAAGATCCCGTTAGCTGCGTGGCCCTGCCAACAGCGAACAAGCAGAGACGTATCGGGAGCTAAAGATTGTTCAAACTTGGTTTTTTTGCAAACATTTAAAAATATCCAGACACACCATAAAAACAGCAACAGAATCATATTTTGTGAGGACTGTAATAGTTTAAACCAGCTCTTGCACTGATCCTAAACACTCGGTGAGCCAAACGCAAAGCCGGGACTGGACCGGGGCTGCCCTGGGCTCCCGGCGTCCAGTGCACAGCCCGCCGGGGTGAGCTGTGTCAGGGGAGGGGCAGGCAGGGTGGGGGCGGTCAGCTGCACAGGGAGCCGGGGCGTCGCAGGGGAAGGGCTGGCCCAGCTGGGAGCGAGGGCCCCTTTCTCTGGAGATGTGCCCTCCGCCCCCCGCAGCCGGTGGGGGGACAGGGGGCATTGTGTTCCCACAGTTCAGATGTTTGGGGTCCCCCAGCAAGGCTGAAATGACTGAGCCTCGGTCGTTCAGAGGGTCACTGGGGTGGAAAGTGACCCGTGCTTAGCGGAGGGGAATTTAAGCCAGGAGTGGAGGGGGGCTGTGAGGAAAGCGGTGGCCCCGAAAAGCAACAGGGCGCGATTGCCCACGGCGCCTGGGTTTGCAAAGGCCCAGGAAACCCCAGCAAACCCGTGCTCCTTTAGCATAAGCTTTTGGCCCCGATCCACCCCAGCACGCGTCCTCCCTCTCGCGCCGCCCGCGAGGGGCCCATCGGTGGGTCCTCAGCTGCGCCCACAGACCAGGGCGGCCCGGAGGGGCTGGACCGGCCCCCGAGCCCGCGCTCCGCTCCACGGGGTGTGTGGACGCGGACGTCTGGGGCGGGCAGCGTCCGCCGAGGTCAGTGGGAGGGCAGCCGGTGGTGACTGACCACGGGGACCGACAGGAAATCCCCCCGCGTGTGGGCACCCGGCTCCAGACCCGCAGCCGCCGGCCTCCTGCGCCCTCCCTTCCCGGGGCTCCTGTGGGTCCGCGAGGCAGGCGCTCACTGATGGCACGTGCTCGTCAGGAGGAAGGACACCCGCAGGGCCCCCCGCCGGCCAGCCCATGACCTCCATCGCGTCCGCTCGGGGGCACGTATCCGGTGCCCGCAGCGTTCTCGGCCCGGGCTGGACACGGGGGCGCCGGGACGTCAGAGCCATGCCCCCTGCCCGCGTGGTGTTCTGTGGCAGCCCTGGGACGAGGCGGGTCGGGTGACGGCCCCCCCTGTCGTGGATGGTACCACAGGGCCACTGGCAGCCCTGGGGACCCATCATGTGGCTCTTAGTTTTATTCACCTGTGTGCTTACTTACACACACGTGCACACATACATACACACACATCATACATATACATACACGCACATGTATACACACGCGCACACGTACATGTACTTGCACACACATATGTATGCACACACATATGTATACACACACGCACTACACACACCCATGCGCACACACTTGCACATACACGCATACGTATACACACACGCATACACGAACACATATGTACACACACACACATGCATACACACACACAGTTAAATCACTTGTAAGAGTTTTGGACTTCAGGATCGCATTTGACCCTGTGGCTTTTTTGCCTGAGACCCAGCAGCATTTGGGTGTCTGGCTGCGGCGTGCCTCCCCTTCCAGAGGCCCTGAGGGCCAGGGACCACCGGCCCACCGGAGCCAGTGCCTCTCCTGCTGGTCTCAGGTTAGGCGACTGTCATCCTGGCAGCCGCTCCCTCCACATGGTGGCCACAGGAGCCCCACTACTTGGAGGACGGGGACGCCTCTGAGCCATCTGCATGGCGCCCCCCGGTGGCCAAATGACCGAAGCTCTCCTAAGTGTGCCCCACGCACAGATCTCTCTTGAATGTTGGAAGAGGGCTGCCCTGTGACACGTTCCCTGCACACCTGCTCCCCTCCAGGCCAGGGCTCGCCCGTGCCAGCCGTGGACAGCATGCAGGACATCAGCTTCCATCCTTCCTATCAGTACCAGTGCTGGGAGTAGAGAAAAATGTCAGATTTGTTCATACTAAAGTGTTATTGACTTACCCTGAGGTTATGCACGTCCCTACTAAATGCACTTTAAGGGGATTTCAGCACCACGAACTGTCCCCAGCTTGGGGGCAGAGGAGTCCCCATCCAGCCACCGTAGGGTCCGGCGGGCCCCGTGCCCAGAGCAGACTCTGTGGCAGCCATCGCCGGCTCGGGAGCTCAGCGCCAGACCCCGTGTACTGCCTGTGCCACGCCACACCCCGCGCCGGCTCATCCACACCAGCGTCAGAAAGTAAATCCCAGGAGGCCACGGCACTGTCTAGATTCCAGGACGAGCACGCTGCTCTGGAGGCTTCTCTGCGTGCACACACTCCTCCACACCGCTCACTCACACGTGCGCACACACGCGCACCTCGGCTCCCTGTGTGGCACGGACCACGCGGTGCTGCCAGGGCCTCCAGATGAGGCCGTGTCTGTACACGTGGGTTCTGTGAGCCCGGGGCGGGGGGTGGCTGTCGTGGAATAACCAGCCCCCCACCCCACCTCCAGGTGAAGTTTCCAGGCTGGAACGTGGTCCCGCGATGGCGGGGCTGCTGTCGGATCGGCACCTCCGGGCCCGGGTCTGTGCTGGCACCTGTGCCACGTCTGGGGAAGGAAGGAGCTGGGAAGGCTTTCCGTCTCCGCCGTTCTCCTCCTCTGAGCATCTTTACGGGACCGTGTTTAGAGCTTCCTGACAGGGTCCTACCCCCTCGCTGACGACGAGGGCCTCCGGGAGAACTAACCCACTTGACTCCATTCTGTGTGTCTCTCTAGAAAGACAAGAAGCCCGGGCTTCTGAAGCTGCTGGCCGGCGCGTCCACCAGGAGGAAGTCGCGCTCCCCGCCGTCCACCTCGCCCACCCACGACCCCCGGGCAGCGGCGGATGCCTCCCTCCAGGGCGCGGTGGGGCCCGAAGTGTCCTCACTGTCCGTCCACGGCAGGGCCGGGTCCTGCCCCGTTGAGGGCGAGATGCAGGGGGCCTTGGGGTTGGAGCCGCTGCACAGGAAGGCGGGCTCCTTGGATCTGAGCTTCCCGTCGCCCTCCCGGCAGGCCCCTCTCTCCGCGGCCGCCATCCGCCCCGAGCCCAAGCTGCTGCCCAGAGAGAGGTAAGGGTGGGCCTGCGTCCTCCTGGGCCTGGGTGTGGTGGTCTGTGAGGTCTGGAGCCACGTTGGGGAACAGGGATGACGCAGGTTTCTGGGGTTTCAACCTGCCAGGCGGCCCTCACTATCCCATCAGCTCAGATAAAACGGGAGCGTGTTTCACGTTCTGAGTCCATCTGGGTCCTGAGTTTGTGTTTACAAGGGATCCATCTGGAAATCTGGTGGAACTGATGGTGTCCTGAGCCCGAAGAGCGAGCAGTCGAGTGAGGGACCTGCAACCCCCTGCCCCGCAGGAACCCGCAGTGACCCTGGGCTGAGCCCCCCGTAGGCCTGAGCGAGCCCCGCCCTGGGGAAGCTCTTCCAGGCTCGGCCCACTCTGACACCTGGCCCCAAACTGCCTTCAGGGTTACACCATGTGAAATGGCCGGTATTCGTGTTTTTTGCCAAAGACAACAATTTCTTAGAGTTCAGCATAGAGTTTTCCAGGTCAGGAAACTGAGTCCCCCGAGGCCTCGGGTGCAAGCGGCCAGAGGCTGGTGTCCTGCTTGTGGGCCATCCCGTTTGAGTCATCGGTCCTTAGAGAGCCTCAAAGAGGGCTGAAGGGCGCTCAGGGGAGGAAACGCTTTCCTTTCTAAGTGCCCCTCCTGCTGGGAGAGCTGCCTAAACGGTGAAAAGGGGAGCATCTCCTGAGCGCGCAGTCCTGGCATTTCTGGCAGATCCTTCCCCCGCTCGGCCACACTGACCGATGCCAGCCCTTCCGTCTGGCCTGACACGCACCACACACCCACCATGTACACCACACACACACACACACACACACACCAAGTGCACACCACACACCCCCTCCTCTCTCCCTCCACTTCCTTCCCCAAGGGAGCCTCCGCCTTCGGGCAGCTCTCCCACGTCAGAACCTTCTTTCTGCCACGGGACCAACCCAGCTGCCTGTGATTTCTGAATGGGGGTCCCGGCCCCTCCTCCGGGTCCCAAAGTTGGGGGCTCTGGGGAATGACAGGTCCCTAAACATGTCGAAGCTGCTCTCGTGTTTCCCCTGGGTTTCTGCCTTCCCAGATCCTCAACTTCTAGACTCCACAAAGGGCTTAAAGACCCTGTTGTAAAGAAATCATGGGAGTCTAGGATTAACTGGGAAGTTCAGGGAGTTGCTCCCATTAGCTGACTGGATTAACTGGGAAGTTCAGGGAATTGCTCCCGTTAGCTGACTGGATTAACTGGGAAGTTCAGGGAATTGCTCCTGTTAGCTGACTGGATTAACTGGGAAGTTCAGGGAGTTGCTCCCGTTAGCTGACTGGATTAACTGGGAAGTTCAGGGAGTTACTCCTGTTAGCTGACTATCCTAACTGGGGATATTGTACCCGGGGCCCTGGGCGCCCTCCTGCCCCCAGCACCCTGCACAGCTCCTTAGTGACCACTACTGCCTAGCGCGGCCCTCACCCCGTGCAGCCCTCAGGACTCCCATGTACCGGCCCCCAGCAGGTCGGAGCTGAGGACGTGACAATGGCAACGTCACCTTCAGGCCGGGGCAGCTCCCGAAACACCTGGACTCGGGCCGGTGGGTCACACTGACCTCGCAGCTGTGACCAGAGTCCTGCATGGAGAGCGCACCCTCACTCACACCCCAGCCCCTGTTTGGGGGCCCGCCAAGGGGGGCTGTGCATGAAGGGCAGGCTGGGCTCAGTCCACGCCCCCAACATGCATCACAATCTTGCAGCAAGAGAAGCACCTGCCACTTAACAGCCATTTCACCCAGACGAGTGTCTGCTTTTTGAGTCCCGGCCCCTACATACAACACGGGGATGATAGTGCCTGGTGGCTATAATGGCCGCAAAACACCTAGATTAATACCTGGAAAAGGATGAATGCGTGGCGAACGCCAAGGGCAAAAACAACCGTAACAACGCGTGAGATGACATGGGAGACGACGCTGTGTGACGTGACGTACACGACAGGGAGGCCGTGGTCCCCCCACCTCCGCACTGCCTGACAGGCCTCCCCACCTGTTCACACGCCCCGTCTGTGTGTCCTCACCTCTCGCCGGCCTCAGCTGTTCGGCTCTGTTGGGATTTAAGAGTTTCTTGCTTTGATCCATTGTGGGTCATGGGAGGCTCCCAAAGACGTCTGTGCCCTAATCCCCAAACCAAGGGTAAGGTAGCAGGTGGACCGAGCAGCTGACCCTAAAGTGGAGAGGTCGTGCAGGCCCCGCGGCGGCCCGTGTGACCTCAGGAGTCCTCGCAGGTGGATGAGGAGCTGGGCCCGCCGTCCTGGCTTTGAGATGGAGGGAGAGGCCTCCACCGGAACGCCGCAGCCTCTGGGGGCTGGAGGAGGGGAGGGGACACAACCTGCCCCGGAGCCTCTATCCCTCGACTTCGCCCCGTGAGGCTGTGTCGGACATCGGACTTCCGGAACCCCCAGATGAGACGTGTACGTTGTCAGGCACTGTTCGTGGGAATCCGTCAGAGCCGCCACAGGGACCCAAGGCATGTGTAGACCTTAGAGTTTGGTGTCCAGGGTGTATTCTTATCATTTTCAAGGTCCTGGAGGGACACCACTGTGATGCCCACAGCCCCCGACCCCGGACCACTCGCCCTCATGGGGACCGACACGGGGGCTCTGAAGGGCCCCTCTGGTGACACGGAGGATGTGCCCAACCCCACAGGCAAAGCGACTGCATCTGCAGTGGTCGGATTCCCTTCGAATTCTGCGCCTTTGGTCCGTGAGTCTGATGTCTGCAGATGGCTGTGGTTGACGCAGCCGCTCAGGACAGTCTCTGACGTGTGACGCCAGGATCGTGTCACTGTTTGCTTGGCCCTTTGGGGCCGCTGAGCATCAGTTTCTTTCAGCGTCTTGGAAGGATCTGGGCAGAAAACTGAATGCTGGTCTTGTAGACGCTCAGCCCACATCATCCATCCGGGCTCATTAAATCACGGGATTGCTCAGAAGCACCAGATTAATTTTTTTCTAGCAAATTACACTTTTAAAGTTGCTTGTTTCACATCTGGCAGTTGAGGCAAAAGCTAAAACTTAGGTTGGGAGCGTGAGGAATGATCTCGACGCGTTCTCTCCTGGGGACTTGAGGGAAGGGGGTGGTGTTTGGAGGAGGGGGATGGGCAGGAAGCCGAGGTGAAGGGGGGGCGGTGCTGGTCCTGGCAGTCCTGCAGCCTGGGCGCCGGGGTGTGGGAGCTGCAGTCTGTGTGTGCTGGCTGATCTCACGGGCGTTGCTGTGTCCCAGGTATCTGCAGGGACGCGGGGCTGGGAGGGCAGGAGATGTCGTCCCCTCCTCGCCTCGTCCACTCCCTGAAAGGGACCGCGGTGGCCACCGTCCCGGCCTGCACGCTGCAGGCACCTGGGGAGGCCAGGCGGCCTTGCCACCCGCTTCCTCTCTGCCCCCCGCTTCCACCGCCTGGAGCGGGCTGGGCTCGCGAGCTCCCAGGGCCGGCCCGGGTCTTCTGCACCTGAGCGTCTTCCCCAGGGGACAGGGTCAGGCCAGGTGCTGCCAGGGAGGAGGGACAGGAGAGACTGCAGTTCGGAGAGCATGGGGAGGTGGCCAGAGGGAAGGGGGAGCACAGTCTGCACCTCTGGCCCAGGGAGGCCGCCTGGGCCTTTCGGGACTCGGAGGAGGACCCGGGCCCTGAGGGTGGGGCTGGGAGCGAGGAGCCGAGGACTGAGGGCGCCCTGAACTGCTCTCCCCGGCCCACAGACGCTCCTGCTCTGCCAGTGCCCACGGCAGGGGTGCTGGCCAGACTGGGCCCAGGAGCAGGGGACAGGGTCAGCTGTGTGCGAGCTCCTGGCCGCTGCTCCTGCGACCCCCCCAGCAGCCCCACCTTTCGACCCACACGCCCCGAGGACACGGGGGCGCAGCGTGGGGCTGAGGTCGGTCTGGTGAGAAGGGAGTGGTGGGCGGTGCCCGGAGACGGCAGGGACAGGCAGGCCCGGCGTCCGTGACCGGGAGGGGCCGGTGCGCTTGCGGGGGGGCGACGGGAACACAGAGCCTCTTCCCAGCTTGCCTCTAGTCCGAGCAACGTGCTTCCAGTGGAGGAGGGCGGTGTGGATGGTGGGCTGGAGGCGGAGGGAGAGGAGCGTGCCTGGCGCCCGGCCGGTCCATGGGGAGGCTTTTGCTGACCCCGCCCTCCCCTCCCCCCGCACCCAGCCCGCGGGGTCCGTGGTGCCTACGAGCTGGGGTTCGCAGGCAGCAAGAACAGGCGGCCCTGCCGGCCACGAGACCACCCACAGTGAGGATCTGCGCACGGAGCCCCCAGCTCACCTGACCAGTCTTGCCCCCCGTAAGGGTGGTGGGCTTGGGGACAGCGGGACGCACGAGCCCTGTGGGGTCCCCGGCTGGAGGGGGCTGCCGGCAGCTCTGCCGGGCTGGGTGGCAGGGAGGGACGCGCATGGCCGTCTGCCCTCGCCCTCGGGCGTTTTAGAGCAAGGCTGGTCCTCAGAGCCTTCTCCCCTGAGGCTTCCTGGGCAGGTGTGGGGTGCAGGCCTTTGTCTCAGCTCCAGGGAGCTGCCGAGGCCCAGGGGTCTGTTCCTGGTCGGAGCTCAGGCGCCCGGCAGGCAGAGGCACAGCGGAGACTCACGTCTCCAGGTGCATCTATGGCACGTTGGTCTGAAAACAGGGACGGAGCCCCGGAGCCCGGGAGGTGGTGGGCGGCTCACCCCTGGTATCTGTTTCCCCAGGTACCGCGTGGTGGTGTCATACCCGCCCCAGAGCGAGGCAGAGATCGAGCTGAAGGAAGGGGACGTGGTCTTCGTGCACAAGAAGCGTGAGGATGGCTGGTACAAGGGGACCCTGCAGAGGAACGGCCGCACCGGCCTCTTCCCCGGCAGCTTCGTGGAGAGCTTCTGAGGCCGTGACTGCTGCCCCCCCAGGGACGGAGGTGCAGGGACCCCAGGGGAGCGGCCGCCCGAGGTCCTGGGTCCTTCTGGGGACCTGACGGGGACGCCCGCACGCGCAGGACCCAGGGGCGAGGAGGTCACGCCTTCCACCCGTCAGTGTCCTCTGACAGGGAGCAGACGCCGCCGGGGCGCTCCTCTGCCATCTGCTGGCGGGGCCAGCGGGGGGCAGGGCCCCGCGCTTTGGAGAGCGTCCTTTGGGCGGCTCCGGGTGTCCCGTGGGTCCTGACCCTCGTCTCCGGCTATACCTCAGGCACCTCCACCTGGAGCCTCAGCATGGTGCCCTGGCCCGGGGTCGTCAACTGCCCCGTCCAGGCAAGGCCAGCACGTGGCTCCCGCGGGGCGAGGTGGCAGCAGTGCCTCGTGCTTTGCCACCACTGTCCCCTCTCCCTCGTGCTTCTTCTTTCTTACGTCTTTTTACTGCCAAGCTGTTAGACTTCATAAATGTCTAACAGGTCGTTCACTGCCTATTTTTCATACATCTGGTGCTGCCTTTTTGTAAAACTAGTCGGGACTTGGTTGAGCTTGAAAGAAAAAATCTCTGGGGCGACACCAAAGGGGCAGAACTTTTACAGGCACCATGTGAACCTGGAGAGCCAGGTCTTCACAGCCTCGGTGCTCGTGGGGCCAGAGGGGCCTGGGCATTGGAGGGAGTTAGGAAAAGCCCGTGTCTTTCCACCCTTCCAGAGCCCCTGCCGCATCTGGAGATGTTCTGACAAGAGGTGGCAGTAAAGGAGCAGGAGGGTGGACCCCAGGTCAGGAGGCAGGACTTCCCTTCTGCGCTGTAGAGGGGACACCACAGCCGGCACTTCCACTGTCCAAACGTGCGGTTTTTACCACCGTTCAGACCGACTGCCTTGTGACGGTTTCTCCTTTTTTTCTTTAAATAAATAACTGCTCTGCTCTCAGTGCGCACCTTGGTCTCGAGACCAGAGCCACGAGGATAACGAGGGCTTTGAGGCGTCATGCAGACTTGCAGGTCCAGGGAGCTGGGCGGGGAGGGGCAGCTCTGATCCTGGGACCTTCCCCGTCGGGGGTCCACGAAGGGCACCCACGAGTCCACCTTCCCCCAAGCCCCGACGGGAGGAGCCCGTGAGAGAGACACCTTAGGAATACGTTCCTGTCAGTTCCTAAACCCTCTCTCGTTTTGCAAAGCCACTCAGGGTTAAATCAGGCTGAACACACTAGCCTTTGGCATGTCTGCAACAAAACCCAGAAGCCCACTCCCCGGCCCGCCATGAGGCCGTGGCAGGAACGCGGTCTTCAGAGTTCCTGTGTTGGGGTGTGACCTGGCCACTTGTTGCTGCCGGGTGGCTCCACGCCAGCGGGTCGCTCCTAGAGAAGAGCGCTCTTCCTCTCTCCAGGACACGACAGATTGACAGTTGAGAAATTTGTTCTGAATCAAAGGAAAAAAAATCCGGTTTAAACGCAGGGAGCCCTGTGCAGCCAGAAGGTGCACGTTTGCCACCGTTGCCAGATTAGTTGCTTTCCGTGCACAGAAATCCTGTGCGTGTCTGCAGTATGTCACCACCAAAAACATGCGCAGATTAACATGCTGAGTGAGACACGTGTTCTCCAGTGAAACCAGAGCCGACTGCGTCCACAGATGATAGGAAAGTCTTCTTTCTAAACGTGGGCAGTTACCAAGCAACACCACAGACCCCTCCCGGCACCGCCCACGTGATGCTGAGAGGCTGGCGCCTGGTGGAGGGGGCACGCCCCCCTGCAGGTGTCTTAGCAAAGTTGTCGCCAGCCTCTCCTGTGCAGAGTCAGGGCTGGGTGCTGGGGCCTCCCCGGGGCCACCAGCGTCAGGGCCTCCTCGCCGGCCAGGCTGCAGGGAGCATGGACACGCACGACCACCCCTGTGCTTTGGGCTGTTTTCAAACCCTTGGTCAGAAAATCAGCCCTCGTGACCAGTGAACCACAGACAGAGCAGGAGAAGAAGCAGACCCTTCTGCCGGGCCGTCCTGCCGGAAGGATGCCCTCGTCCTGGGCACTAAGGTGAACCAACCCTTTGCCTGATACCCTCAGATTCCCCAGGTCCAGACCTCACGCACCGTGCTCGTGATGTGGCCTTTGGGGCCAAGGCGACATGCTCTGAGGAGCAGGGTAGAGTCCTCAGCCACATGCACTGACATCAGGACACGGAGGTGACAGGGACATCGGGCCATCAAAGGGCCACGGGAACAGAGTCAGGAGATGGCAGCCTCACAGTGAATGCCGGGCTCCGGTGGGAAACTGTTGGCACTTTGCACAGTCACACACATGCACCCCTTGCTTCTGTTAGGCACAGACGTCAGTGTGTGATTCTGGAGGGACGGACTGATGACAAACCATGATGCCTGTGTTTCCGAGTCTTTCAATAAAACTGAACGTGGAGAGGCCTGGTGTCTGGATGGGGGAGCAGTCAGGTGGGGCCGGGCCGGGCAGGAGCAGAGTCGGCAGGCGTCCCCCACGTCCCCTCTGCCAGCCTGTGGGCGCACAGCCCTGCCACCCCCGGGAGCTTCCGAGTGGGCCACCCGGGGTCTGTGTCAGGGTGGCGGGCCGCTGAGGGGACCGGGGGCACCAGACAGCCACTCCCGGCCCAGGCTGGGATTCTGCCACTGGGCAGGAAGAGTTGAGCCTGGCCCGCGGGGCTTGGGTGGCTTCTAGGGCCCCTGCAGGCCCGCGGGGCTTGGGTGGCTTCTGGGGCCCCTGCAGGCCCGCGGGGCTTGGGTGGCTTCTGGGGCCCCTGCAGGCCCGCGGGGCTTGGGTGGCTTCTGGGGCCCCTGCAGGCTTCTGCTTGCCTGGAAAAGCAGAGTGGCTTTCTGTGGGTGATGCCCCTGCCTTGCTTGTGGGAAGCCTTCACGTCAGTAGTCATTCAAGTCCTGTTGGCCAAGAGTGCCTGGAATCGGCCTCCCAGACCAGCACACTCACTACCCGGCCTGTGTGTCTGGCCTCGGGTGCCTGTCCTCTGGAACACGGGGTGCAGGATGCCTGGAACCCACCCGCAGGAGGGGCGTCAGGAGGCTGCCTATCTCCAAAGGGGGGGGCGGGGGGGGCCTGTCTCCAGTAGCCAGACAGAGGGAGGCCCAGCAGAGGGCCACACATGACCCAAGGCCTGTCAGGGTGTTTCCTGGAGGCGACCCCGCTGCCCTCCTGGCCGGGCCTCCCCCACAGAGCCTTTGACCATCACGTCACTGGAGCTGGAGGGAAGCTTAGCCCGGAGCTACTTCCCTCTTCTATGTGAACGGACGGAGTGAACTAGCGGAAGACTGGTAACACCGCCTGCAGGGTGGGGAGGGGAGGCCAGCCCGTGCTGCAGTGCTGAAGCCTTCACGCACTCCCCAGCAAGCTGGGTCAGAGACACTCCGCCAGGTGGGCGTTAGGTGAAGCGCCCGTTCTCACGCTCAGTGCACCCCCGAGACCCGTGCCCAAGGCCGGGCACTGAGCCAGGCCCTCCGTGGAAACAGTGCGTCGGGCCTGAGGGCCGGAGGAGGCAGTGCCGTCACGACCCGCAGGCCGCCTGGTAAGTCTGACCACAGGGATGGACACGGCACACCCCTGCCCCTGGGCCTGGAGCCACGTCCGAGTCCAGGCTGGTCAGGGCAGCTGGACACTCACCTGTGAAGCAGAGACAATCCCACTGTCCACAGGGAACTGGGACTCTGTTGAGACCTCAGCCCCACGGCTTTTGGCAGCTGGAGTCATTTCTCTGTCCCCGACACTCACGAGGTGGCACACGTCGGCCCTGGGGAAACTCGGGTCTCCTTTCCCCAGGGGAGCCGTTCCACAGCCGGCCCTTCATTGGCAAGGACAGATTGGTGACACCGTGGAGTGTGCAGTGGCAGTGCTCTGCCCCGCCCGCGGCCTCACCCTGCCCCATCCCTCCCCGCAAGCCCAGAGCAGAGCGAGGGCTGTTCCAGGGACCGTAACAGACGCGCCTTTTCAGGCTCTGCGTCCACAGCCACCGGTCCTCCTGGGAAGCCTGGAGCCAGACCTCCAGTCACAGGACTCAGCCTGGAAGGGGTAGGGGAGGGTGTGTGGTTCAGAAAAGGGATTCTGGGTAAGGAAGGGGAGAGGAGGTCCGTGAGGAGCCCCTGCACCAGGCAGGGCAGAGATAACAGGGCGGCAAAGCAGGGGGGGCACTGGCAGGGCGGCAGGGAGGGGCTGTGTGCAAGCGCCCTGCAGATTGAGAACCACGGCCCGTGTCCCACTCCCGAAACCTGAAAACCTGTCAGGTTACGAGGCAAAGAGGGGTTGAGGTTGCTAACCTGCCGACCCTGAGTTAGGGAGACCCTCCTGGTGCCCTGGGTGGGCCCAGAGTGCCCACAGGGCCTTGCAAGGACATCAGGGAGGCCGGAGCGCCGAGAGCCGCGCAGGGGAGGTGCCCAGGGCCTGCTCTGAAGCTGAAGGGACCAAAGGCTGACGCTCCTCTGACCCGGGTCGGGTCCTGAATGACCCCCGGGACCCCTCCGGGCCTTGGGCCGTTTCGGGAGGGCTAGTGGGTCTGTTTGAACAGGGACGGAAGGAGGGCCAGCGGGGCAAAGGGGGAGGGGCCTCCTGATGGGGAGCGTCCGGAACTGCTGAGGAAGAGGCTCCAGGCGGACCGGGAGGCCCCCACGGAGGAGGTGAGTGCCGGCACCGCGCTGCGGCGGAGGGGCCACCGAGGGGGCGGCTCAGCAAGCACCGGGCAGGACGCCCGCCCCGCGAGGAGGGGGTGCGCACGGCTGCGGCAGGGGCTGAACACAGGCCAAGGAAATGGCGTGCGTGCGGGTCCCCTGGAGGGGAGCATCCGGGGGGCGCGGAGGGCGGGCAGGGGTGTGCGGACGGCAACGGGCTCTGCCACCTGCCCCCCCCGCGCTCGCCCGGGGCCCAACCTGAGGGGGGGCCAGGTTCCTTCCCAGGGACCCCACCCCCTGGATGAAACCTCTGCCTCGGGCTAGGCTGGGAAACAGTCCTCCCTGCTCTGTTGTTCCTGGAATGACTCTCCCGTTCCAGGACCCTCAGGGCCTCAACTTTTTGGTACCAAACTGCCCTTTTCTCTAAATAAGCAGCTCTTCCCCTGACGGTTCCAAGAAAGAAACACGACGGCCCCATAAGAGAAGACGTGCAGCCGCCTTCGTAATCAGCGGAACGGGGTTCACGCGACACCGGGACCGGCAGACGGGACGCTGCTCTGCCCGCCAAGCCGCTGGGACGCAGGCGATGCCCCGGAAGGGGACCCGGCGCACCTGCGCCCCAGGAGGTGCCACGTGGACGCGGGGCCCTCGCACGGCACGTCGGCACACGGAGCCCACGCACAGGGACGTTCACGCACGGGCCCACGCACGGCACGTCGGCGCACGGCACGTCGGCGCACGGGTTCCGCCCTCTGACCCGGGAGACGGGGGAGTGCTGCGCTCCACGCCGGTGGATGAAGGAGCAGGTGAGGATGCGGGGGCGGCGCGCGTGTTCTTGTGAGAAGGGGACGTGGAGGAGTGAGCGTGTGTGACGGGGACGGGCACCGGAATGTGCTTCGTGTGTGCGCGGGAGCGGAACCTGGGCGGTGGGCGGGGCGTCTCTGGAGGTCCCTCAGCGCTGCCTCACTGAAACGTAGCTTCCCACGTCTAAGTCGGATGACCTGTTTGGAGTGAGTCAGAAGCTGAGCAGCCGCCGCCTGTGGCGCGGCTGACAGGGACCCGGGGGCGCCGCGGGGCAGCAGCCTCTGAGCTGGGGGCGGGGCGGGGCGGGGCTGGAAGAGGGAGGGAGAACCCGGAGCCTCCCGCGGCCGCGGTCCCCACCCCAGGCCTGGCCGGGCCTTCGAGGGCCGGCTGGGGCGCGTCCCGGGACGTCGGTGCTCCCGGGCTTCGCGTCGGAAGCTGCGGTCCTGACTCTCGTTTCCGACGCGGCGGCCTCCCACCCTCCGGGCTGTATCGCGGCGGCCCTCGGAGGGTCCAGGGCGCTCTCCCTTCTCGGCCCCCGTGGCCTGAGCGCTGACTTACAGCGGGGAGAGGGGCAGGCTCTGCAGCACCGCCGAGTTATTAGCACCGTGGCACGTCCACGCGCGCCGCTGACTCAGCGCTTTAATGCGCCTCTTAACTATGCATCAGAGCCCTGATAAACGTGAGTCATCCTGGGAATGACTTCGCAGCTGTTCGCCTGCCGCATCGCTGAGGCATGTTTTTTCGGTGAACTCATCAAAGGACCTAGATTTTAATCAAAGGCTTCGGAATCATCTGTGGGGCCAAGTCAGATCCCTGTGAATCCGAAGGGAGGTCTCTGGTGGCACACCACAGGGCTCTGCCAGTAGAGCACGCTGTAATTTAGGTAAAGGCGGCAGGGCGTGAATATCACATCTGTCAATTACCCAGAGCCTGGTGGGGCAGGTGGATATGACAGACAGCGGAACCAAGGTCACAGTTTCCTCAAGGGAAGAGATTCGTGCACGACCCGAGTAATCGTAGAACCTTATATACAGAAACCTGCGGTTTATTGTGTTTGACCGACCAGCGCGACCAGGGTTCCTCGAAAGGAGGATGTGACATAAGTAAATGCGAAACTGCCGAGGTGCGCGCGCGGAGGGTCCTGTGAGGCGCTCGCTTGTCGCAGCTGTGGCGCTTGGGGGAGGATTCGTGGTGACACAGCTGCCCCCAGGGATCGGGACTCAGGGGACTCCCAGGACAAAGGGGCAGGACTGGCAAGGCAGGCGAGCTTCTCCTCAATTATAGACTAGGTCACTTTCCAGGCCTTGGAATTATTGTCTATTAGTACAAACGGTCAAGTTGCATTGGCCAAGTAAAATTGTAAAAAAAGTGCTTTCGATTTTATATTTTTAAAACGCTAGAACTCTTTGTTCAAATGAAATCTTCTGTGGAAGAGTAGCTCGTAAAGCCGATGAAAGCAGGGCTCTCTTTCTTGAAACGGGGCGGGGACCGGGAAACCCATCTGCGTGGGCGCCCCCCCACAGTCCACGGCCCTTTGTGCGTCTCCCAGGCAAGTGGGAGCTTCTGTGCTCTGTTCCTGTAGCAGCTGACAAGCCGCCGGGGGTCGGGGGCCTGCTGTTCTAATGGCCTCCTGGAGGGTCTCGTCAGGATGGTTAGACTTGGAAACGTGATCCAGAACTGAGATTGCAAAGTTAGGTTTAACAGCTGGGCAACCCCACTCAGCCCTGTCCGTCATACTCAGCAGAGGCCGTGCTCCCGGGACGCCTCAGCATTTGGTTTTGGGCCCAGTGTCTTAGCGCTGCTCATTTCTCCTCTTTCTCGGTGCCAGGCATGAGGCCACTGTCAGGGGCTTCCCTGTGCAGCCACTTCACAGCCTCGAGGCGGTGGAGACAGGCGTGGCCACCGTCCCTGGGTGGAGGGGAGTTCGCGCCTGCGTCCCACTGGGTCGGCTGCCTTTCTCTCCCTGGATGGGGGGCACTGACAGCTGCCACTTCCCCCGTCCTCCCGCAAAATGCATTTCCCAAACTTCCCTGCAGCCAGCCCAGGCCACGAGTGGGGACCCCCTTTCTTCCCGGCTTTCCCAAAGCTGGGGCGTGGATGTGCCAAAGCCATCTCCGGCCACGAAGACAGGACAACAGAGAAGGAGGAGGGGGGGCTCTGACCAGCCAAGCCGTGGTGGATGGCCTGCCCACGGGAGAGAGAAGTAAACGTTTGTCTGTTTAAGCCACCGTCACTGGGAGACTCTTCCTCTTACACCTGTGTTTCTTTTTACCATCTCCACTGGGTTGCCTTCTAACCTGCCGTTCTAGAATGGCCGTCTCTCTGTGGATCACGGATGGAGCACATTGCTGAGTGACCAAAACTGACTTCTGCTATGGACATAATGGAAAAACAGCATTGGATTTACCCTTCCGCCTGACACAACTAGAAAACCAGACAAGACACAGGACATTGGAACACAGGCGCCACAGAACAGTGATTGTCAGGAAGAAGGGGCCCTTTAGTGAGTGTGGGCTGCCATCACAGCCTGGGGGCTTAAACAGCATGTTTCATTTCCCACAGCCCTGGAGGCTGGAAGTCTGAGATCTAGGTGTCAGCAGGGCTGGCTCCTCCCGAGGCCTCTCTCCTTGGGTCCTCACGTGGCTCCCGCTGTGCATCTGTGTCCTGATCTCCTCCTCTTATAAGGACAGCAGTCCTGTTGGATTCGAGCCCACGCATGTGAACTCATTTGCCTTACCTACCTCTTTAAAGGCCCGACACAGAACACGACCGCATGTTTCAGCTGCATCACACAAAATTTTTTGTCTGTTTTTGTGTTCATTAAGTTAAAAATATTTTGTAAATTTGCCTTTTTTTGGAGAGCCTGTAGGGTTTTTTTAAAAGAAGTGTGTTATTTAATTTCTGAGTATTTAGGAATTTCCCAGGTATCTTTCCATTGTTGATTGCTAGTTTAATTCCATTGTGGTCAGAGAACATACTTTATACAATTGCAGCCCTCTTGAATTTCTTGAGGCTGGTTTTATGGTCCAGAATATGTTCTGTGTTGGTGAATGTTCTGCGTACACTTGAAAAGAACGTGTGTCCTGCTGCTGTGGGTGGCTGTGATCTCTGTGTGTCAATTAGATCAAATTGATTGATAGTGTTGCTTAAGCCTTCTATATCTTTATAGATCTTCTTTGGACTTGTTCTGTCAGTTACAGAGAGAACATAGTTGAAGTTTCCGTTTACAACGGTGGATTTGTCCTTTTAACGTCTGTGGTATCTGCAAGTCTCTTTAGTTCCACCGGTTTTTTGCGTCATGTATTTTGACTCGGTTATTAGGTGCAAACACATGTAAGATGGATAGGTTCTCGTGGTGAATTGGCCCCTTTATCGTTTAGAAATGGCCCCTTTTCTCCCTGGTGCAGTTCCTTGTTCTGAATTGACTTTGTCTTGGTTACGCTGCCACTTTAGCTTTTGTCTCATTCCTATTCTCATATGTTTTTTCTATCCTTTTAGTCTGTCTTCATCTTTAAAGTAGTGTTTCAGATAGCTGTATCTTCCTTGTAAAATCCAACCTGCCAGTCTCTGCCTGTTAATATGGAGTGTTTTGACCATTCACATAATGTGATTGGGTTTCAGTCTACAATTTTGCTCTTTTTTGTCATTTCATCCTTTCATTATTTCTTTTTTCCCCCTCTTTTCCTGACTCCTTTGGATTAATTTAGTACTTTTTATGTTTCCATTTTATTTCCTTTTTTGACTCGAGGCATACTTTGTTTTAAAATTTTGTGATTGATCTAGAGTTTGAAGTATGTGTATTTAGTTGTCATTGATAGTTATCACAATGTTAAAGATACACATTATGCCTCTTCACATATTTTGTGAGCACTTATCATTCGAATACACTGATTCTACCCTCCTCAGCCTTTGTGCCACTGTTTTCATACATTTTACTTCTATGTTTGCGCCGAAAATCTTGGCTCTGTGTGCACCAATGCTGAACAAAAATACAGAGACAGAGTTTTGGAGGAAGGGAAAGAATAGCTTTATTCTTTGCCAGGCAGAGAGGGAACACAGCTGGCCAGGGCCTCAAGAACTGTGCTCCCTTTCCAGAGGGTAGTGAGGAGTTTCATAGTAATGGTTCAAAGAGGGTGTGATCAGCTCGTGGACACTCTTCTGATTGGTTGGCGGTGAGGTAATTGGGAGTCGGCATCATCAACCTTCGGGTTCCAACTGGTCTGGGGTCTCCGTGCTTGTGAGCAGCAGACAGTTAACTTCTACCACCTGGAGGGGGTTTCAGTATCTGCAAAACAGCTCAAAGATATTGTTGTGTGCATCCCTCGAGGGGGAACCAGGACCTGCCCCAAGGCTGCGCTATTGCTTCCTGACTGCTCCTCCCTGGTCTCTGCATCCTCTGGCTTCCCTGATTAGCAACTGTTTGAACCTGCTCGTTGGAACTAAGGGAAGGTCCTGGAGGCTGAATGAAGCCCATTTCCTGTAATCAAGAAATGGATGGGGGACACAGACAGGCTTTTGTGCCCAGGAGCCCACAGGGCCCTGCTCCTTATCATCTGTTACAGAGGCCCACAATTTATTTTGATTTTGCTTTAAACAGTTGATTATCTTAAAGCAATTTAAAAGAAATTTTTTTATTGGAGTATAGTTGATTTACAGTGTTGTGTTAGTTTCAAGTGTACAGTAAAGTGATTCAGTTACACATACAATTATATCTATTTTTTTCAGATTCTTTCTCCTTATATTACAAAATATTGAGTATAGTTCCCTGTGCTATACAGTAGGTCCTTTTAGGTTATCTGTTTTATATATAGTAGTATAATATTAAAGCAATTTTAAAAAATAAATTTATTTATTTATTATTGGCTGCATTGGGTCTTCGTTGCTGCGTGCTGGCTTTCTCTAATTGTGGCGAGTGGGGGCTACTCTTCGTTGCGGTGCACGTGCTTCTCATTGCAGTGGCTTCTCTTGTTGTGGAGCTCAGGCTCTAGGCTCTCAGGCTCAGTAGTTGTGGCACGCGGGCTTAGTTGCTCTGCGACAGGCGGGATCTTCCAGGACCAGGGCTCGAACCCGTGTCCCCTGCATTGGCAGGTGGATTCTTAACTACTGTGCCACCAGGGAAATCCCAAGGCAATTTTTAAACTGGAGAAAAACAGTCTTTTATGTTATGTGTTTACTCTTTCCAGTTACTTTGTGTAGATTTGAATTTCCTTTAGGTTTCATTTTTCTTCTGCCTGAAGCACTTCCTTTAACATTTTATGTAATCGAAGTGTGCTAGCAGTGGAGTTTTTCAGCTGTTGTTTGTCTTAATGTCTTTATTTTGCCCATATTTTTGAAAGATATTTTCACTGGCATGGAATTCTAGGTTGACTTTTTTTCATTCAGCATTCGAGAAGATATTGTCTCTTGGTTTGCATTGTTCTTGATAAGATGTGTTTGTTCATTGTTAACCTAGTTTCTCTTGTAATCGGGAAGAGCCTTTGTATCCTGTTACCAGTTAATCACTAAAGGGATGCTGCCTATAAGCTTAAATTCTCCATAACGGCCCATCTCTGGGACCCCTGCCTCCCAGGTAATGAGCATTCAGCTAAAATACCTGTGTTTAGCTCCCAGGAAACCTCCTGAGCAGGCCCACCTGTGAATGACAGCAGGAGGGAGAAATTAACACCTCCCCTCCGGAGGCTGCCGGGAACCAGGAAGTGCTTGGCTTTAGTCCCGCCCCTTTTAGTATAAAAGCCTGAATTCTGACTCAGCAAGAGGGTTCTTTGGGCCACGGGCCCGCCGCCTTGCTCTGCTGGCTTTCCGAATAAAGCCGCTATTCTTTGCCCCAGCAGCTCGCCTCTCAGTTTATTGGCCTGTCGTGTGGAGAGCAGGACGAGCTTGGACTGGGTAACACCGTCATTCAGACTCTCTGGAGTCTGCAAGATGTTTCCTTCTATAAGCATCTCGTTTTAAAGCTAGTATTTTTCCCACGTGGAGTAGCACCTTAAACCCTGAGATTAACGACTTGGCAGGGAAATGGGGAATAAAGAGGGTAAATAAGGAATCCGGCGGCCCCGGCGAGCACTCCAGGCACTGCTGCGGAGGCTGGCCGCTTTCTCCTTACGTCGTCTCGCCCGGGCCTGCCAAGCGGCTTCCTGATGCCGGAGGTCAGCGCCCCAGTAGCTGCAGATGCGCTTTCTGGGCACCAGCCTGTGCTGACCTGCCAGGCGCTCATAGCCAAGTGTTGTGGACAAACGGCTTCCCTCTTGCTTGGAAAGACTCGGACGCCAGGGCTCCCCCAGCCGGGCTGGCCTCACCGGGAGGCAGGGCAGCCTCCGACTCCGGCCGCTCTCCTCTGGGCCTCACCCTCCTCCCGGTCCGCTTGGGCAGCAGCACCGCCTACCTGCTCCCCAGAGTTCACACGGGAGCCCGAGGGGTGTCGGAGGGCTCCCAGGAGCCTCAGAAGCCGCCGGAGTGGGCGACCCCAGGAGGAGCAGCTGGACATGGCCCTGCCCTTGACCGTCACGGAGCAGGTGTTTCTGTTTCCTTCAGGCCGTCTGGGTGCAGTTCTGCCTGAGCAGGGCCAGTGCCCTAGTACTGGGTTTCGTCCCACAGCCCCCTCGGGTCCCACACTGAGTAGCCTTTGTCAGCAGTAAAGGGACACTCATCCTCCAGCAGCTGCATTTTCACTTTGTTTCTCCAGAACTTCGGGGGAGGAAGCTGACCCTCGGGGCAGCCGTCATGAACGTGGAGAAAGGGCACCGAGGACGGTGCCGACCAAGTGAGCCAGGGCAAGGCTTTGAGGGACCAGGCGCTCGGCCTCCCCCCGGGCTCCCGGGTCACCACTCCTGACCTGGAACCACCACCGTTGGGACCTGAGGCCGCCGTGTCAGGGCCGGTGCCCTGGGGTGGTTTACTTGTGTGGTTGTCTCCTCCCGGGGGCCTGGGCAGGAGAACTGGAGGTTTGGGGCCACGCGGCTTTGACCTCATGGGTGACCACGGCTTGCGGTGGCTCTGTCCACACAAGCGATGGTTTCCACAGAGGCAGGAATTTAAGCAAAGGCTGCTTGGGCCTCCCTCACTGAGGCACAGGCCACGTGCAGGCACCTGAGAGTGGGTGGGCCTTGTGGAGGACCTTGACCTTGACCCCAAAGCACAGTTAGACAGGCCTGGGGGCAGCAGAGCCTGAGCACAAGCCAGTTAACAAAAGGGCAGTGGTTGAGGCCGGAGGGGGCGGGCGGGACAGAGCCCAGGACACACCTTCCGGAGCTGAGATTCTTTGCTTTTTGCTCAGTGAGACACTCGACACTCGAGCCTGCCCGGTAGCCAACCCCCTTGCATCATCGGTGGGCAGTTGTGCCACGACTCTGTGGACTCCTGATCCCAGTGCTCTGGCCACAGCTGCATGTGGACTCGCTGCATATACAGCCGTGTCACCTGTGAGGACTGAGGCCCAGCCTGTCTTTATTTTTTGCCTCCTGAGGGGGCTGCCGGCTCCGGTGACATGTCTAATGGAAGGGGACGATTGTGCCAGCGTTCCTTGCCCCCAACCTTAAAGGTGCTTTCAGTGTTTCATCGTAAGTGTGATGCCTGCGCTGGTTACTGTTTGCAGATACCCTTTATCAAGTTAAGGACGTTTCCTTCTATTTGATATTCTAAGAGTCTTTTGTTTTTTTACATCTCAAAGATGCTAAATTTTAACAGTATTTTATGATTCTACAGGGATGACCATATGATTTTTCTTTTAATATCCATGCTGTGAGTTACACTGGTTAATTTTCTAATGTTAAAACGTCTTTGCCTTCCTGGATATGAGGAGCTACCTTTTAAAAGATATGTCCCTGGATTCAGTTTGTTAGTAATTTGTTTAGAATTTTTGCATGTTTGTTTATGTATGAGATCAGACTATAATTGTCCTTTCTCAGAATGTCTTTATTAGGCTTTGAAATGAAAGCCATGTTGGCCTTGTAAAATGAATTTGGGATGTTTCTTTTATCCATTTTTAGGGAATGTATTTGTTTCCTATTGCTGCTGTAACAAATTACCACTAATGTAGTGGCTTTAAACAGTACAAATTTGTCTTATGATGTTGGTAGTCAGAACCGGACTAAAATCTAAGTGTCAGGCACAGCTGTGCGCCTCTGGAGCCTCCAGGGGAGAATCCCTGTCTGCCGTTTCCAGCCCCTGGAAGCGCCCACGTTCCAAGGCTTAGGGACTCTTCCGCATCACAACCAGCAGTGCTGCCCCTCCGACCCTGCTTCGCCGGCCACACGTCCCTCCAGCGGGCCCCCCGAGACCACCCAGGACCACCTCCCGGTCTCAGGCCCTCTGCAGCCTGCTGCCAGGTGAGGAAGCACACTCGCCTGGCCCGAGGGCGTGGGCATCTCTGGGGTGGCGGCAGTGTCCCACCTACCACGGGAGAGCTGGTCAAATGCCTTTCCTCTTGAGACACCTGAGAGGATTCGTGGCCCAAACTGTAGAGGGATTTTAATTATAAATTGTCTTTTATTAAGAAATTTTGTATTTCTTATATCAGTAAATTAACTGTCTAAATTATTTTCTGTTGATACTTCTGTATTTTCTAATTTATCAAATACACTTTAATGGCCCAGGATCTGTAGTGACACTCTTTTTTCATTCCCCGCTCTTGCCTTTTAACTTTCAGCCTTTAAGAAAAAAGACCGGCTTACTGAGGCTTAATGTACAGAGAGGAAGAGGTTGCTGACGTGGCCACTTGCACGTGCTTTACGAACGTCGGTGGCCACGCAGCCCCCTCACGCCGTGGGTCTGGGGACCTGCGCCAGCCGCCAGATGCCCTCCTGCCTCGGAGGCCAGGCCGCCCCCCAGCAGGGCCGTCTTCTTCCCTAACGCTGCCTTTTGCCGAAAACGTAGCTACACGTCAGCTTTTGGCTCAGTGTACACGATGTACCTTTTCCTATCAGGACAGAAAGCTTTGGCTCACTCTTGTAAAGTGACACAGCTGGTTTTTAAAAACTTCTATCTAGAAAAATTAGAGCATGTGATTACTGATTTATTTGGGTCTAAATCTACCATATTACTAAATGCTTTTTAGCTGTCACACCTGTTTTATTTCCTTTACGTCCTTGCTTCCTTTTGGATTATCATTTATGAGACCAGTTTTCCTTCTGCTGGCTTGAAAGGTACATGTGTTCCCACGCGTACGTGGTCCTTCCTGAGTCTCACGTTACCCGGCTGACGGGACTTTTATCCTCTTCCCAGTTAATGCAAGAACCTCCTCACTGCATGCGTCCCACTCTCCCAACTTAACATGTCCCTGCAGTCTTGAATTTTTGTTCCCTCTGTATTTCTAGCTCGACAGGACATTTTCATGGTTTTACACAACGTATTCCTTTGTGTGTCAGTATTTTTGAAATGTGACCTAGTTATCCTCCTGCACATGCAGTAGGAGGACTCCTGGCCTGGACTTGAGTCCAAGTCCGCCTGCCCCTGGCCTGGCTTCTCCCCTGCAACACACCTCTCCCTCTGCTCCGTGAGCATCTGGCCTGTGAGTCAGACTTCCGCCTGCTCGCTGGGCTAGGCTTATGAACCCCTTGTCTGTTCCCTGCCTCGTCTTCCCGGTCCTCTCTGTTCACTGATCCTCTCCCCCCCCCGGGAGCACAGGCTTCGTCGGGAGCCTGCTGTCCCAAGTATCTGGGTGGCCCTCCTCCCCTCCTGCTTCTGAAGCTGCTTCAGTCCTTCAAGGCCCAGTCACACCCACCCCCTTGCGTCCCTGCGCTCCACGGCCAGGGGCAGGAGCCCTTCTCAGGCCGCTCCACAGGGGCCTCATCAGTTTGTGCTCCCATTTCCCGGCCAAACGGGAAAACGGGGCCTAAAATGCGTTCATCTTCAAAATGGAGATAGTACTCATCCTGGTAGCGCTTGAAGCTGAAGTCATCGTCTGTACGAAAGAACTTACAAATCCAGAGTCGTCGGTACAAAGATTAATGGTTGGCGGTGAAAGGCAATTCTTATTTTACATGCTTTATGGAAAAAAAATACAACATGTCTAGCTTTATTTTGTTCCCGGGAAATTTGACTTAAGCGCCAGTGGCTAATACCTCACTCTGTGACCTTGGAGAATTAATAAGCTTCATTAGGAGAAGCTGAGCGTTATCCAGGCGGATCTCACTGTATTTGCATATCCTGTGCTGATCGGCGCCATTTTTCCAACAGCATTTGCTCACTTCGTGTCTGTGTCACGTCTTGGTAATTCTCACAGTACTTCAAACTGCCTCATCATTATATTCGTTACGGTGATCTGTGATCGGTGATCTTAATGTTACTACCACGGCTTGCTGCTCGCTGAAGGCTTGGGATGGTTAGCCTTTTTTTAGCAATTATTAACTAAGGTATGTGCACTGTTCTTTAGACATAAGCTGTCGCACACCTGACAGACTAAAGCACAGTGTAAACATAACCTTTATATGCACGGGGAAGCCAACATTCACGTGACTGACTTTATTTCGATACTCGCTTCATTGGGTGGTCTGGACCCGAGCCCGCACAATCTCCGAGGTCCGCCTGGACTGTAATTGTTTAAAAACATTTTTGTTCTTTGCAGTGCAACTCTTCTAAAATACAATCTTATGTGGAATCCCAGATACACGAAGTGAATTCAGGATTCACACTGTGGGCGTGCACGTGTGGCAAGTCTTCCTCACAGCAGAGTCACTAGCAGCCCAAGGTGACGGCCCTTCTGTTCAGCTCCGGGTCTGAGGTAGGTTTCCGTGACCTTTTCAACTAGGAATTGAATAACTGTTTTAACATGCCAGCAACCACTCTGGCATTTAAAAGTAACTTTATGAAAGTTCAGGATAGCTGTTTATACACAGCTTGATGTAACAGGCTACGAACAACCACCACTCGCAGCACATCACGGAGCTTGCCGCGAAGCTCCTGGGCTAAGGCTCAGCGCTGCAGCACTGACCGGGCTTGGGAAGCCAGGCTACCTGCCCTCAGGGGCTCACCGACTCTCCCGCTCCCACCTTCCAGAGGCTGGGCATTACTGATCCTGAGAAGAAAGTGCAGAGCTTTTTCTGTGATGCTTGTAACTTACTTTACTAAACTGCAGAAATGCAAAAATGGAATTTAAAGTGTTGGTCCAGATAAGCTGTGCTACAAAATGAAAGGTTTTATTTGCAACTTAATGCAAATTCATGAAAAAAATACACTGCTCAGAATCTGACATGGGCTAAGTAAAACATTCTGTTATCTGAAAAATACTGCTAATATACCTCTGTCTTAAAATAATTCAAACATATAATTAAATTCTCAAACATATTATTCTCAAACATATAATTAAATAGTTCTGGTAAGATGTTTAAGATCATGGTTTGCAAAAAGAAGAGTTACAGTCATTTAAATGCAGTTTAGTGAAGATGTAGATACATTTTATTTGTCAGGTGTAAATATCAGTTTCATTTAGAATATTCAAGTACAAAAAATGAAAACTTATGACTGTTAAGAAAAAGTTAGAAGCCATTAAATCATTCTGCAAATACTGAGGCACTGAATTCAAATATCCTTTACAGTACGAATTATCTAAATTTTTATCTTTAATATTCAGATGTTCATAGTAACTTTTTTAAGAAATATTTTTAATAAGATGATTCAACTTTATTATTTATTTTCCCTGGAAGACAGTTTGCAACAAGTATGTAATACAGACTCATGCAAACAGTGTGAAGACACCCAGTTCCAAAGGTACTTATCACCAGAAGAGGGCTTATTTACCTGAGTGTTTCTGCTTTCAACATATTACACCCAGTTCCAAAGGTACTTATCACCAGAAGAGGGCTTATTTACCTGAGTGTTTCTGCTTTAAACATGTTGTTTCATCACAACAACCCATGGACCACAACACTGAAGCACATATTATGTAATTTGATGCAAAAGCTTACGATCATGTTACCAATTGGATAATTGTATGAAAAATTTTAAAGTTCTATAGAACTATTGAGCTTAGAGTTTCAGGTACATAATACGTTTTAAAACATATTCCCAAAAGTTTACACAAAAGGTTCATCTTGGAATATGTATGCAATCAGAGCCGCAATATAAACGAGTCCTGTACTTTCAAAGGCACCGACACTCTTGTCACAGCAAAGTGACAGCAAGCACTGGGCAGCAGGAGAAATGATCTCGGTTCATCACAAACCAACAACTTAAACTTCTAACAGTGCGTGAGTAACGTCATCCAGTCTGGCTTATGTACTGACCTCATACTTCAACTGTGGCCTTTTGCCAGATATAGAGTAAGTGATACAGCGTAAGTGATACAGCAAATAAAAACAGCAAGAAAATCAAAGCATATTTCTCACAGTTTAATAACTTTGCTTGTGATGATCTTCTGTGATGAGGAACCTTTGTTTTACATAAAACTGGAGCTGGAAAGAGAAAAAAACCCTTTTGATTGGTACAACAGAAAACCATATAGGAATAAAAATCACTGGTTTTACAAAGCTTTTACAGAAAGAGCAGATGTACATCGAGGATATGATAGGATATCTAGCCATGGGACTCTGGAAAAGAAAAGAAAAAACAAACACCAAAATTTCTTGAGGGGAAATTTTTCTGAGCTCTCAAACTATGGGCTTGGCCCTGATTTTGCAAACAACAGCCCATACCTTACTTCCACAAGGTGATTGTAAATGGTTTTTCGCGTATGGAATAAAGTCAGGGGAGTCCAAATCTAGTAACACGGGACTAAGTTGAGATGATGAGGTGAAAGACCCCTCAGCTTTAATTCGAGGCACACCGAAAACAAGTTATAAATTCTGTTTATACACTTCGGTCCTATGGATCCGAGGGTTCCACATCTGAGGATTCACCTGACTGAGGATCGAAAATACAATATTTGGGAAAAAATAACAGAAAGTTCCAAAAAACAAAACTTGAATTTGCCACTTGCTGGCAACTATATACCTAGCATTTCCATTCTATTTACGTTGTATTAGGTGTTGTAAGTAATCTGTAGATGATTTAAAGTGTACAGGAAAATGTGCATAGGTTCTTTGCGAAAATTGTGCCATTGGATATGAGGGACTTGAGCATCTGTGGATTTTGGTGTCCTCGGGGCATCCTGGAACCAGTCCCCCCGACAAAGATGACGAGGGTGGTTAACCTTTTGAATTTCAGTGTATTCATTTTTTCTAGGCTCTGGGGGTGGATACATCAACGGACAAAACAGAGATCCACTCCCTGGAAGAGCTTATGTGAAAAGATCATACATGAGAATTCCTTCTTCCCCAAAACCATAAAATCCAGAGGCCAATTAAATGCACCCAAAACCGTGTGGATTTACTTCTCCATAGTTCAAAAATGGAAAGCTATCATCATGGGCGATGTTATGTTCTCCTACCTTTTTGAAGGTGGTGACTTACAATATTCTGAAAATACCAGTCTGAAATATGATGTGGTCATAAACCTGAGGGCTGCCCTTTGGGGCACGGGAGAACCTGAGCTCCCCACGTGGAGGGGGCTGGGTGCTCAACAGAGCGAGCAAACAAGCAAAGTGATGAGGACATTTAAGCGGGAGAAATAAATGAAAAAAAGGAAGAAAAAAACCCTTATTTTCTAAGACTTTGGTTACGTTGTCTTTAACACATACCCCAGACCTACAAGCCTTGGGACCATCCCCCACCTGCTACCAAGGCCGCCCCGATGCACGGGGGCCCTCTCTACCTTCCTCTGCATCTTTACGTCCACCACTCATTTCACAAGCTCTGACATCAAAGCACAGGAGTTCCAATCGATAGCCTGGTTCCCTTATTAAAATAAGAATTCTCATAAAATCATTATCAGAATTTGTTTTAAAAAAGTAAACCTAAGAATTACTTTTTTTAATCAACTATTATGTCTATGATTCCCCCCAATATACAGCCTCTGTCAGGCATGAAATGTGACATAACTAACGGGGAGAGGGGTGGTCAGCAGTTACTAGACGTGCCCTGGAGCAGCCAGTGTCCCAAGGTCGCTGACCCTTACGTGTTGTAGATTTCTATTTCGTTCGTTCATTCACTTCAGACTTTCACTCAAGGATGCACAGAGCACGGAAGACGTGCCAGGTGCCCTTCTAGCTGCTGGGGAATCAGCACAGCAAGAGGGACAAGCTCTCTGCTCTCAAGGAACTGATGCTTTAGCTGCAGGAGCAGATGGGAGTAAGGAGACAGGGTGAAGCGCCCTGAAGGTCGGGGCAGTGAGACAGGCGCGGGGTGGGGGGCGCTTACTTCTTGCGGTCCTTGTCCTTCCGCACGTTACCACCCGGGGTCATAAAGGGCTGGCTTTGGTATATCTCGGAGGTAGCTTTCTTCTTAGAGAAGGCGATTATTTCTTCTTCCAGAAGTCTTCTCTTCTCCTCAAGCCTCAGCTTCTCCTCTTGGTGTACTCTCTTCAGGTGCTCAAACTTGGCCTGGAGCTGTGAAGTGAAGTACGGTTCCCGCTGAGGGACGTGCTGGGGCAGCCCATGCCCCGGCACCTCCCCACTGCAGCCCTGCTCACGCGGCCTGCACAGTGACATGTGGAATTGCTCTAACTTTAACTCTGAATGAGCTGCCCTGCAAAAAACGCATGAACAAAACATAAAAACAGCCTCATGCACAAACCTCGGTTTTTTAAACGTTTGACCTCTTAGAGTTTTTCTTTTGCTCTACATTTTCCCCACAAAGCCTCTTCAAATAAAGTTTCAAAAATCCATTCTTAATAAAAGTGAGGGACAAATTACAAAAGCAAGTTATCAAAAAGAGGGAAAAAAGCCCTTATTTTCCAAATAAATTTACTACGTGGTAGTGAAATAGCTGTTGACTATACTGGTGAACCTGTTTGGAAAGCAAGTGTCAATTTAAATCAAGAACCTTAAAATCTGTTATGTTTTTCCCACGGTCATTCACCTTCTTGAAATCTAAACTAAATCAAAAAGTCCTGAATTTAGATTAAAGTTTTATACATAAAAATACAGTTGACCCTTGAACCTTGCAGGGTTGAAGACGCCAAACCCCGCTGGTTGAAGATTCGCGTGTGTCACAGCTCCGTAAGCACAGATGCACCGGTGCAGTCCTGTGGAATCGGTGAGTGAGAAACATCCACGTATAAATGGGCCCGTGCAGCTCAAACCCAGGTGGTTCAAGGGTCAGCTGCACTGGCTGGGTTTACACCATAATTGGGAAAATATACCTGTGTCTCTAAGAGAGAGAACATTTTAAAATTCACTTATGCTAAATACACTCGGTGCAGTCATTAAAATGAGTTTTGCCAAAGTTTATAACAGTACAACATGAGAATTCCCTGGTTTGATTGTTGTTTATCTGAAAAAAGATCTAGAGACTTCAGCAGGTTCCTTACGAATCAGCTGTGGTGCCAGGAACACAAGCACAACATCTAGAATCTACATCAAAAAATAGCTTTGTTTTTGGCTCTCTGGTCTGGTTAGATAAATTTTCAATTAGTATTTTCAGTTCTGGGCAGCAACCTAACATTTATACAAAAAGTAGGACTTGGTTTCCAGAAAAGATGGCTTATGATCACTGAGGAAATTCATCAGAGGCTGAGGGCAGAGAGAGCAGAGAGCTACGCTGCTTCCTAATAAAAATCAGATGTTCCAGATACGGAGCGGGCTGGCGAGTGAACCGGCAACCCTGATGGCAGAGTTTACAGGATAGGGTTGAAACAGATGAAGTAAGGCCCGAAGATTCTCTTATTCCTGAGGATGTCATTTCCAGAGGGATCAGTTCCTTAGTATTTGCTTATGTAAGTGGTTCCTTATAAAGGAAGGAAGCATGTTCTTTATAAAAAGAAACATAAATCGGTGGTATGAATACACAGACTGGCAGCTCTCTGAGCATGCGTGCACCCCGTGGATTTGGGAGAGGAGCGGGGCAGCTGGCGGGTGACGCCTGGAAAGAGAGGCCACAGGGCAGATTTACGTTATGTGAACAGAGATACATCTCTGACAGACACTTAAACGGAGGGTGCACACTTTATATCCTTAAATATCCTGAAAGGTTATGGAGTACTTCATATATCATTTATGAGGTTGACTAAAAATTCCAGGAAAACTATGAAGAGAAAAACGTCTTAGAAAGGGGTCAGGGGGCATGTGACTTATTCACATTCTGTGGAGTTCATGGCTTTCGTCAGTGACAGTCTCCTCCACCTGCAGGAAGCGCTCGCTCACAGCTCCAATATTCACTACAAGGCCTTCAACTCAGACACATTTTCAAGTTCTTCCGTGCTGTTAAACTACTCACGGATGCTCTGAAGCCTCTATGGCCAATGTGGTACGCTGCTGTCTCTTGTAAACCTGCTTCTAAGGACACTATACATGCTGTTGCTCAGTGATCCTTTTTAAAGTATCCATTTTAAAAAGTGAATACCAGAGACAACATTCCTCTCTTGCCAAACTAGTCAGTGTCTTTGACCTCTGTACTTGGCTGGAGACCCCGGAAGTGTCACTGACAAGCACCCAGCGCTGCGGCTCAGCTGCACTGAGTGCAAACCTCGCTGCTCATCCTGGACTCCCCACGTCCAGGTTCTAGTGCAGCTGTACTTGTTTACTGAAAATTATCTAGAGTACTTTTAGAAACAGGAGAGGCATAAATACTAAGTGAACAACTAACCAAGAAACAGACTTGCATATAAAATTCAGAAGTAGTAACATTTTAATGTTGGTCATGCACTTCACCTGAGGGATAAATATAAAGTGCACTTTTTCTTGTGGTGGGGAAGGGCTGTGCATCCAGGATGATGTTAACAAAGATGCCATTCAAACAGTATCCTGACATGATATCTGTCCTGTGCATCTGCCTACTCTAGTTACCTGACGCTCACTGCATTTTCAGCTAACTCTGTACTATACATGAAAATCCGCCAAATTCATACAAAAGGTGAATTGCCAAGGATATTTTAATAACAAGGCCATCTAATACAGACTTGAGTAACGTTTTGGGTTACCTGCCAGTACCTTATTGATGTAACTAGCTTTGAATGTCCCACTTTGCCCAGTAGAGACCTGGTTTACACCTACCTATTGTCCAGTGTAACTACTAAAAAGCCTCCTTTCCCTCTAAAACTGCACTTACACTGACGGTAGATTATATGGCCCTCCTTGGTCCTTCAACTGATGGCTCTTTTTTAAATTTTTTTTAAAATTTTTGGCTGTGTTGGGTCTTTGTGGCCTTGTGCAGGCTTCCTCTAGTTGCGGTGAGTGGGGGCTACTCTTCATTGCGGTGCACAGGCTTCTCATTGTGGTGGCTTTTCTTGTTGCGGAGCACGGGCTCTAGGCCTGCGGGCTTCAGTAGTTGTGGCTTGTGGGCTCTAGAGCACGGGCTCAGTAATTGTGGCTCGCGGGTTCTAGAGTGCAGGCTCAGTAGTTGTGACACATGGGCTTAATTGCTCCGTGGCATGTGGGATCTTCCTGGACCAGGGCTCGAACCTGTGTCCTCTGCATTGGCAGGTGGATTCTTAACCACTGCGCCACCAGGGAAGTCCTAACTGATGGCTCTTGAGTTATGCGAGTGAAGATGACCCCCAGATACCCTGCACCAGACCTGACTCTAACGTACCAGCCTTGCAGGATGAAACTGGTCATGAGGGAACTTACTAATATTATTGTAATATTAATGAAACAGGCCAGTAATCTGCTTCTAAACCTATATAATTAAAAGTTTAGAACTCTTGTGACAACTTGGTTTAAACTAACTTCATTAGTTTTAATATAATATTCTTAACACGAAACCGCTTGAATCACAAAAATAAACATCTATGAAGCACCTACTGACAAATAATACTTCTCTTTTTCTTTCAACCATTTGGTCACTCTGAATTTTCAATTTCCTTTTAAACAATATGCATTTAAGCAAAATATTCTTATGTGGGGTTTGAAAAATTAAAATTCAACTATAAACCACTTCTACATCTTCTCTCCTCACTGGAGAAACTGAGAACCATGATGTATGAGAGAGGAACTCTTACAAGAGAAGCATCTACTAATCAAAAGAAAAATCAGCACCCTATTTCCTACTCATCACAACTCCTTCCTCAATATTTGTATTTAAAAATAACTCCAGGGACTTCCCTGGTGGTCCAGTGGTTAAAAATCTGCCTTCCAATGCAGGGAACGCGGGTTCTATCCCTGGTCGGGGAACTAAGAACCCACATGGCGTGGGGCAACTAAGCCTGCATGCCACAACTACTGAGCTCGTGTGCCACAACTAGAGAGGAGCCCATGCATGCACCACAACGAAAGATTCTGCGTGCCACAGCTAAGACCTGACACAGCCAACAAATAAATAAATAAATAAATATTTTTAAATAAATAAAAATAACTCCAAACTAGGAACTGTTTTCAAATAAGAGATTGAACAAAACAGAACACCCAAATGCAATATGAGACCTAAGATTGAATTCTGGTTCAAAAACAAAAAACCACCGAACAGAAAGCAACAATAAAAGACAATCTTGGGACGAGTGGGGAAATTTGATTGTGCACTGGGGATTAGGAGAGTCTGTGGCATGCTATTCCTGTTCTTAGGTGTAGTACTGGTACTGTGGTTATGGAGGAAAATGCACCTGAGCTTCAGAGATGCATGAAAGTGCCTGTGATAAAGTGTTGTGATGTCTACTACCAGCTTTCAGACGACCAGGGAAACACACACACTAAAGACAGCAAAATGTCTATCCTAAATCTAGGTGTGGGGAGGGACACAGGTACCCCGTACTTTCACTTTCCCATTGTTTGAACTTTTTCAAAATAAAGATCAAAATTCAAATTATAAACAAGATAGATTATTTTACAAAACCACTTACTACAGAGTTTATTGAAATAGCAAGTACTATAAGGGTACTTAAAATAATAAATTTGTAGCATTAAATTGCTTTACAAATAACTCTTCAGGAACTCTTACATCGCAAGTTCATTTGTATTAACATTTCTGTCTTCTCTTAGAGATTCCTTTTTGCAGCTCATCCTTTTTGACCCTCATCTTAAATGTGGCCATTTATTTAAAAGCAGCCATTACAGTAAAGTCTACAGAAAATACCTTAACTCAAGTAAAACTAAAACTGATCCTTGGAGAACCAGAAGCAAACCAAACTCACTGCGGATGGTTTTGCGCCCAGGCTGCCCAGACCACCCACCTCCAGGAAGCCTGACTTCAAACTCAAAGGCTAGTTAACAGCTCTCAGAGTCACCTACTTCAAACAACAATCCCAAGGACTCAAAACTCTCAGAAAAGGCTTCATCAAGCCACAGCTAAAACACTTCTGGCTCCTGGTTAAGGTATTTAAAATGCTTCTTAGTAACCTAGTTCTTTACAAGTCCTCGATAAACCACTTCTAATGGAAGATACCTTGTTCAAAAAGGCAAAAATTTTTGTTTCCAGCCTATGCTTTTTTTTGGAAGTCTGCATCCAAAGAGTATGTGTTAAAATACAACAGCTGCTTTTTAAGGAACAACTAGTTTTCAAAACCATCTCGGAATTCTTGAGATAATTATCCCCAGGTTAACAGGACACCCCAAATAAGTGCACATCCCAACAAACCAGCGCACTTGCCTCTCTCTCAGCTTCTTTCAATACGGCTTCTTTCTCCTTCACACGCTGCACAAACAACTGCTTCATTTCTTCCTCCTTCCTCTGACGTTCACCATAAAATTCGTGTCTTTTGGCTTCGTAGGTCTCCTGAAGACTGAAAAATTATTTATGGTACTCTCATATTAGCGAGATTACATCACAAACTTGCGAACACTCGGTCCGCGTTAGGCCCCGTGACCATCACAGCACACGTGGCTCCAGGGAGCGCGGATCTGTCTGCGGGTCCCTGCTTTGCCGGTGCTCCCAGAGGTGCTCATCTCACCCCAGATGGATTCCTCCTTCCACCTCTGTTGGTTCCTCCCCTCCCCTCATTGCCACGTCCGATCACCAGGCTCTGCGGGCTCAGCCTAAGACCCCGACATCACTTCAGTCCCGTCTTGTTTTGATTTCTGCAGACACCGTGTTCAGCCCAACTTGATCTTTGTGCTTTTCTGCCTTCGCTACTGGAATAATCTCCCAGCTGAGCTCTAGGCTTTTAGTTCCTCTTTCTTTCCTTTCGTCCTTCCTGCCACTCCTAAGATTTTCCCACCAAAAACAGACATCTCCTTATCTTTTTCCTCTGCATTAGTTATATTATCTACAGGATAGCAGCACTTAAGAAACGTCACAATCTGGCCCAACAGACCCAATCCCCCTAAGGTTTCAGCTGTACCAACCTAACCTTTGTTCCTAAGACGTGCCACACGTTTCATGCTCCAGCCACTGCCCATTTCCCAGCCCTCCCTCTACTCACTAGTCCTGTCCCTCGCTTCTCCAGTCTCCCCAGCTGGAATCCACTGTTCCTCCCAAGCACTTCCATGGCTCTTTGTTTATACCTCTTCCTGGCACTTACACCCCACCTGCCTCTCTCTCCTAACAGCATCTCCATAACCCAGCTATCCAGTAGAGCCCTCCAGATGTTTCGGTTTCTTCACAGATGTTCACCTAATGATAGAAACTGCAGGGAAGTAGAGCCAGTTTAACCAAGCAGCGCAGGGACTGTCCTGGAACTCCACGGCCAGTGCCTGCCTGTCTTACTCATGGCATTTCAGAAGAACCACAGACCTTATATCCGGCAATGCAGGGCCCTTCCATTTCAGCTCACTTGGAGAATATCCCCAAGGTTTAACAGGGAACACAGATTCACTTTCCAGCTGTGTCACAGTTAGAAATTTCTATTACTTATAAAAATATAGCTAGATAGATTTAAAATGTGATGAAATTCAGGAATTTTACTAATCTTATAACTGGAGAAATCTTTCATGGCTAGAACTGTATAAATTTAAGGAAAAACAAAGGAAGAAATGTTACACCATAGCACTTGCAGCTGAGCATGAGTGTGGTACTCAGAGCATGTGCTCCAAGGAGGAACAATCCTACACATTGTCTTTAAGAGCAAAGTTCACAAATGTACGGAATGCCCTAGGTAACCACGTAAATGCCTCCAATCTCGAGGCACTTTACTTTCTATAAGGTTTTTTGTTTTTCTGTGTTTGTTTTGGTCTTATTTTAAAGAAGCCTCTAAATCGATCAGGTCACCTTCGCCCACGTTTCACTGGTCCTACACTGGACTGATAGCCTTTAGTGGCAAACTTAGTTTAAATAATGTATCTAAATCATGTCAAATCAAAGTTTTAAAAAGTTCTCACTAATTTACTTACACAAGCACTTGAGTTGTTCAGGAGGAAAATCAAGCCACCTGGCAAAGAGAAAAGACCAAACACTTGCGGAATAGCTGCTACCAGCAGGGACTGGTCTGGACTCACTAATTCCCGCAGCGCCATGAAGAACAAAGCACTAACACTGTCCTTCAGGTAAGAAGACGATGCTCGGAGAGGTAAAGTCACCTGCACAGAGGGACAGAGTTAGCAAGTACAAAGCTGGGGCTGGAACTTGATCAGACGTGCTCCAAAGCCTGTAACCCTAACCAGCATAAATCCCGCCTACAGTGATGCCTCAGCAAGAGGTAAAGAGGAAACACTGGTCCCGCGTGTTCTGCATCCATCACACACGCCCACTGTGACAGGTAAACTCACAGAGCCAACTGCAAGGAAAGAGACCGCACTGTCTTTCAAAAGGTGGTAATGAAACTCTGAGAGGGCCTGCAAGGAGTGGCTGTGAAACTAATGCAACCACTGTTGACTGCCATGGATCTGAGAATGAAAAAGAGCTCCCCTGCTGCCGTGATAGTTAATGCAGCATCCTACCCTAGTTGCAAACGTCACTGATTGAAGGCAGAGCTGAAAATGAAAGAGGAAGAAAATGCATCCTTGATTGCTCGTGCCCATCAGGAAAACCGCTGCGTCCCCCTCACTCAGGACCTCCCTGAGCTCCAGGTGCAGCTCTCACAGGCCTGATGAGCGTCCACCACAGACCAAGTGCAGAAAGACACAAAGGTTATGACACAAAAAATTATGCCAAACACTTAAGAAACTCTAAAATACCACACAAATCTCCCTTCCAGACTCTGAGGGCCCAGAGCACTTCAGTGATGGTAAACGAGACTGGTTTTGTTCATCTAAAATAACTTGGGGATTTGAGGTTGATAAAAGCATGTTTCATGAAGTTTAAATAAGTAAACATCAGTTAATTAAGACTACAGGGGTACACATAATGCCGACCCCCTGGACCTCATGACAAGCATGAGATGGGTGTGGGTATGTGGGGACACAAACCATGACTCAGCACAACCGTTCAAGTGAAACAGAGATGGAGACACTGCGGGGCTGCAGAGAGAAAGGCCGGGCCATAAAGAGCAGAGCGCAGCCTAACAGGCTCATGTAACTAACTGTTCTTACTGATAGATACAATACTGAGGGACAGATTTTACGTGCCAACCAAATTATAGTGACTGTTGTTGTACACATCCCAAATTAAATGGGAAGATTCCTAAGAAAACAGAATACAAGTTCTTAAAACCACACTGGTGAAACCTTCCTAGACCTCAGGCTATAAAGAACTACAGGAATTTTATCAAATAATTTATTCACAAATGAGAAAGCACCAAGAGGAGAGAAGATTCTGCTGCGCCTGACCCAAGGAATCCCATCTCATCAGGACTGCAGGCCTGGGCAGAGCAGGGGGCCACCAGCTCCCAGGCAGGTGGGCAGGGCCTCCCTCACACTGAGCTCGAGCCCCCGGCCTTCTTGCTTGTCCTCTGCAAGCAACCTGCAGCCACTGCTCCTGCCCACTCTGTAACCTGGCCTCCACTGAAGAGCCTCCTTTCCCAGTTTTCCATTCTTCACCTGTCCAGTGGGCAGACGCTCCCCAAACTGAGGAAATGCTAAAAAACGGCTGTTCTGAGTGCCCGCCCACCATCTCTCTCTCCTGTTGTATTATTATTCTGGTTACCTTTGGAGAGCTACTTCTTCCCGCGGGATGCATTCTGGTGGGACGGGCAGTCAGGCTCACACCCACCCAGCCAGAACACGGGCACGTGTCCTAAGCTGGGCCTGCTGGACATCCCCCTTCCTGGAAGGAAGGCTGGAAATGGTTTGTTCATGAATGAAACTGGTTTTCTCCCTTCAAATCTGCAAGCCCTGGGCTTCCCTGGTGGCGCAGTGGTTGAGAGTCCGCCTGCCAATGCAGGGGACGCGGGTTCGTGCCCCAGTCCGGGAAGATCCCACATGCCGCGGAGCGGCTGTGCCCGTGAGCCATGGCCGCTGAGCCTGTGCATCCAGAGCCTGTGCTCCGCAGCAGGAGAGGCCACAGCAGTGAGAGGCCCGCGTACCGCCAAAAAAAAAAAAAAAAAATCTGCACGCCCTGGCCTGTGCCATCCTTTTTGACTCAGATGGCGTGTTCCTCATTATTGTCAAAGAGCGGTCAAGGGAGCAACTGGACTGTATCACACTGCTGTACTTCCACAGCAAAACCCTCTCACTTTCAACACGGCCACCTCTCCCTTCCTTCTTGAGACCCTCTTCACTTGGCTTCCGCGACACGACCCTGCTGGTTTCCTCCTTCCTCTACCCTAGGCTTCTCAACCGCTTCTGTCTGCTTCTTCTGCTGACACACATTCAACGGACTCAAGGCTGTTTCCAAGGCACCTTTCTTTCCAAATGTACTTCTCTCTCCAGGCATCTCACCCATACGCAGTATTCAATTAACCACCTCCTAGCGTCTGTGACTCTGAAGTTCATCCCTTTGGCCCAGCCCTCTCGTCTCTCCTCTGAGCTCCAGATAAACAGCCAAAGTGCCTACGCGACACTGTCACTTGGATGTTTCAGAGGAAACTCTAAGTCCCCAGGTCCCAGCTGAGCTAACGACCTCCATCCTGCCCCACAGAGCAGCCAGTGCGCCTCCAGAGACACTACCTTGTGAGGGGTACAGCTGCCTGCCGAACTGATCCAGGCCAGCAGAAGTCTTCTTTTGGCATCTTCTGCTCCTTTACCTCGTTGCATCTGAACAGTCACTAAGTTCTTTCACTGTTATCTTCTAGGCGCCTCTCAGACACGCCCAGTTCTGTCCTTGCTGCTGGTACTTAGCTCCTCAGCACCTCTGCACACCCTCCGACCCCTCCCTCACACTGCAGCCAAGAGTGATCTTTTAAGTGCAAATACCGTATCGGTATCACTGCTTCAAACTCTGTGTCTTTCCCCGAGGACAAAGACCAAATCCCCACCAGGCTGCCCTGCTCCTCCGACCTTCTTGCAGAGACTTAAAGGTGCCTTTCTCTCTCTGCCTTCCAGGTCTCTGCATATGTCTCCTCTGTTTTCCCCAGGTAGTAAAAGCTCAGAACAGTAAGTGCCTCAAGGAGGCCTTCCCTAACTTTCCAGATTAAATCCAGATGCCCTCCCCCCATGATACACCACCTCTCCTTTTGTGCACATTTCGCAACCGTAATTCATCGTGCAATTAGTTGTTTGGTTTTGGCCTCCCTCCCCGTGAGAATATAAACCCCATGACAGCCAGGACTAGTCTCATTCAGTATTACCTCACCAGCACTTAGCCTAGAGCACTGCGAACACTAGATGCAGTATTATTCACTGCTGACTCCAAAGTATCATCTCAGCCTTCACTTCTCCCCGAGCTCCAGATTCGTTTATGAAATAACCTCCTCTAAGTCTTCACCTGAAGATTTAATAATCAACTGAAATGTAACATGTCCCAAACTTCTCAGTTACCCACCAGGAAGTCTACCCCTTCCCCTGTCTTGCTCATAACAATGAACATCACCACCGTTCACCCAGGTTCTCAGGTGGAAAACAGTAACTGCAGCTACCACCCTGGCTTCCTCTTTCCTTTACATCCGTATCCAGACCATCAGAGAGTCATGCTGACGTCACCTTCCAGTCCCATGTGGTAGCCATGCTTCTCACCACCTCCGCCACTGCCACGCCAGCACAGGCCCCTGTCTGCTCGTACTTGGATGCCCACAGCAGCCTCCTGCCCGGGCCTCCTCACTCCCCCAGACCCTGATCACCACACAGGGCAAGAGCATCTTCCTCTCTGCACCCACGGTGCACACCTGGCCAGTGACCAGCAGGAAGTGTCTGCTGAAGGGCTGAGTGGGAATTTTCATTTAAATGTGATTCTTCGGCTCCATACCCGGAAACTGCGAACCTGCATTTCTGAGTCCTCCACAGGTGACTGATGACTGAGCCACCAGGCACCTGAATCCCTCTCCTCCAGCACGCAAGGCCGCCCCGCCTGCTGTCACTCAGGATCCGCGTCTCCTTCAGGCACGTGGGGACCCCTCACCACCCACAGACTTGAAAGAGCGAGAAGTGAAGCCTCCTGGGAAACACGAAGGGAAGCCAATGCTAGATGCTTTCTCTTCAGCAGAGAAAATCATCGCTTTACCAGAGCTGGCCCGTAACTAGTGCTTCCTTTACAAGATATTTTCCTAAGTTTAGTCATTCCAAAACTTTCATCAGGATAAAAAAACAACAGCTTTGTAGTTAATATGATTCATAGTCCAGGTTTTTAAAATAATAATCAATACTCTTTTACCTTCTTCACATAAATACAAAAATAAAACCAAGTAATGAGAGATTTTTCCTTTGGTTACTCACTTCAGCGGACGCTGAAATCCCGGGCTTCTGCCCTGTGTCCTCCCTTCTACTCGAACTCCCTGAGTCGGGTAAGGACAAAGACCTCCGAGGGCGGCACGGAGAGCAGAGTCATTAATCGTAGCAGGTGGCGCCACCTCCCGATGTGGGAGACTCTCTGTCATCCTGGGCAGACGGAGAGGCCCACCCCACCTCCCTCCCTGGCTGCTCACCTGAGCGGCTTGTTCTCTGGGCCCGTGTCTGTGAGGCCCATCTCCTCCAGTTTGCGGCGCCGGTACAGCTCGTAATGCCTCGTGTGCGTCTCATCTCGCAGATCCTCCATGTTCGTACAAATGAGCATCTCCCGGAGCTTGACAAAGTCGCAGTGGTTTTCATTTTCCACTAGCCGGAAAACAGAAAACAGCAACACCGATGTTTAATCCTGACATATAATTAGTATTTGTTCAATGGACGAGTAAATGAAAACACATTTGAAATAACCCAAACAGCGAAATGATCAGTCTGATTAACAGCTATGGTTGTTTCATACAAGTAACCAAGGAAGCAATTCTTGTATTACACACACCGAATTATAGGCGATATTGATTAACAGAGGTTTGCTTAAATTTAGTAGCCAAGGATAAACAGGAAATAATAGGAAAGAAATACATTCTATTCTGTACCATGTGCTCCAATCATTTCACTAGTATTTTGTTAACAGTTTATAAACCATCCTTAGGACGTTTCACATACCGCCTGAAAAGAGTATGTAATATTTTTTCACTAAAACTTCAAGGTGGTAAATTCTGCACACTCGAGAACACCACCTGTGCCTGCTGTAAACATCAAATGCTTGTCACACCATGCCACATTTGTGATTCTGCGTCACATGTGTTACTGTGATCAATAGTCTTAAGTACAATTATTGCCTTTATATTTTCTATACATTAAAAATGTTAAGTTTTGTCAATATTTTCCACTAATTACAAAATTTGTCAACTTAAAAAAAGCAGCACTGGGGCTTCCCTCGTGGCGCAGTGGTTGAGAGTCTGCCTGCCGATGCAGGGGACAGAGGTTCGTGCCCTGGTCCGGGAAGATCCCACATGCCGCGGAGCAGCTGGGCCCGTGAGCCATGGCCACTGAACCTGTGCGTCCGGAGCCTGTGCTCCGCAATGGGAGAGGCCACAACAGTGAGAGGCCCACGTACCACACACACACACACACACACACACACACACACACACACACACACACACACACACACACACACACACACACACACACACACACACACACACACACACAAAGCAGCACTGGGAAACCAGTACCAGCAGGGGTAATCCATTCCCCATTAGTTGGCATCATGAATGAATGAGCCAGTCAAGTGCTAATTACTTACTCATTGTAGAGTTAGACAAATGCTAAAAATTATTACTTGGCTGACTGGTTTGTTTGGGAAATAGTTGGCAATACTTTGATGAGTAAAAATATATAAATTTACAAAGTGGTTTATTGTGTCACAGAATTATCTAGTACTTAGTTTACGTACTATGTTTAAACAATACTATTTATGCTCAAATTTTGTTCAAAGTACCCGACCAGTGACTCCCACCTTCTGAACGTCCTGGTGCACCTGGGCAGGTAACGTGATCTAAGACAGGAAGTAGGGAGGCTGTGCCTTGCGCCTCTGCAGACATGGCTAAAACAGAACAGAGCCAACCCTTCTGACAGCCAATCATAACCCCAAATCAGCATCACCTCCTAGAACACATTAAATTCAACTTTCAGGCTGTCAGGCAGCGCACATATCCTCGTTTATCTCCTTTACCTTGTACGATGCCCCAAGGGTACTGGCGAGCTTTGACCATCTTATTTCCAACTTTCACCTCATCCATACTTCCTACCACAGCAAACGGCAAGTGTCCCTGGAAAGGAGCCAGGACATCAATCACATCTCATACCAGTAAAAACAGAGAAGAGAAAATTTACTAAATAACAAATGTGTTAAAGCCAAATGATCTGCTGTGCCTCAGCTTTTAAAATGTGCCCTGTGAATATGTGTTCACAGCTGTTCACGTGTATGCCAACTGTTCTACAGAGTCATCTTCAGGCCCTAGAGAGAGAATTATTTACTGAGCATGCCCCACACGTATTCCTATTTTGCTGCAAGAATACAAAAACAGAATTCTAGCACAGGTATCATTTCCCTCATTATTATCTTGGTCCTAAAAGACAAAGATAACGTTGAGGAAATCACACACACACACCCCCCATATAACCAAAGTGTATATATATAGTGTATATCTACATATATAACACAAATATAAAATAATATTTAAGTCCCAAACTAATGCTAAATACAAATGTTATAGAAATTTAGAGGAGGGAGAGGTCTCTTTGGGCAGGAAGACACAACCCAAACTGGAGACGGATCAAGCAGAATAGGAAGAACTAGCATAGTAAGGAGAAGATTTTGAACAAAGATACAATAGCTGGATTTAATAGCAGTGAGTAGACCGTCCTGTCTGAAGCTGAGGATTAATGTAGGGGAAAAGTCTAATGTAAACAGTATCATGTTTAATATTTAATAATTGACAATATTTAGTCTCTTAATTGTACCCCTCTGAAAACTTATTCCAGGTGGGCACAAAAAACAAATTAGATATAAAGACAATTTAACACACAGAAATTAATATCACTTCCCTTTACACTAGTCAGCTTTCTATATATTTAAGTATCTTAATATGAACAAAGTATGAAAAAATCAGAAAAAAGGGGAGAAATGGAACAAACAGGTACCGAATGTCACTGTGTCAGGCAGTGAACAAAGCTGTATCCTCACAACAACCCTTAAGACAGGTATTATTAACCCAATTTCATAGATAAGTTAACAGTCTCAGGGAGGTTAATAATTCCCACAAGAACACATGGTAAAGTCTGACTCCAAAACCCATGATCCGTCAAAATATAACCAAGTATTTAAGAAATCTGGTAGCCTCAAGTAACACAAAGAACTTAGTCATCCTCAGTCACATTAAGTTATGTATAATTAAAATATACTAAATATATTCTGTATTAAAATATTAAAAAAGTATGTGAATATTTCATATGTACCTGTGACCCTGTAAGGGAGAACGAGCTTCAGTACCAGATTAGAAAGCTCTCCTTAAAGATTTTAGGATCCTAAAGCATTCTGAGGGAGGCCGTAATGTCTTCTCATGTTCTTAAAGACAGGACAGAAAGGAATCTTTCTAAGGCAATTAAATATGGTTCCACAAAAGATGAAGCCCGGTCTCACAGATGTATCACTTCATTTAGGTGAAAGTAGGGAGGAAAGAAAAATGCTCAAAAATATATTCTCATTATACTTTTCCAACTCTAGAAAATAAAACATTTCCCTATACTGGACTCTTTCAAAATTCACCTTGTTTTGGAAGACAGAAGTGAAAATACATTAGTAGCAGCGTTACTTACTTATAAATCACTTTTTTCATATGTAAAACAGAAATAATATTCAGTTAAGAGCTTACATTCATTGAAGCATTGACTTTAGCAATAGTTTCATCATCTGTTGGGAACTGGTATATCTGAACACCATTGCTGACCAATTCACTCATGAGCTTGATCTTAAACTTCTGTAATTCAGTTTTAGAAATTGCATCTGCTTTGGCAATCACTGGTATAATGTTCACCTATTAAGAATAAAGAGAAACAAAATCTCATGATTGAGGATTTATTTTTTAATCCTGAAGCTTTTGCATTCAAAACCACTCAGTCCCTGACAAATTTCCTTGACCTAGATCAGAGGACAGGCAAACTACAGTCCACTCACTCCCTGTTTACATAAATAAAGAGTTACTGGAACACAGCTAGGCCCATTCATTACACATTACATATTTCCTATGGCCACTTTCATTCTATAATAGCAGAAGTGAGTAGTTGTATCAGAGGCCCACGACCTGCGAAGCCTGAAGTACTTACTACCTGGCCCTTCACAGGAAAAGCTTGCCAACTCCTGACGTAGAATCATTGGCTTCATTTTTACCAGATAATCGTATACAACCACTCCTACAAATGCTGGCCTTACAATAACTGCTTTTAAAAAGCAGAGCTCTGGCACTTCCCTGGTGACAACAGTGGTTAAGAATCCGCCTGCCAATGCAGAGGACACGGGTTCAAGCCCTGGTCCGGGAAGATCCCACATGCCGCGGAGCAACTAAGCCCGTGCGCCACAACTACTGAGCCTGCGCTATAGAGCCCTCAAGCCACAATTACTGAGCCCACGTGCCACAACTACTGGAGAACTCGGGCCTAGAGCCCATGCCCCACAAAAAGAGAAGCCACCGCAATGAGAAGCCCGCGCACCGCAACGAAGAGTAGCCCCCGCTCACCGCAACTAGAGAAAGCCCATGCGCAGCAACGAAGACCCAACGCAGCCATCCACCCATCCATCCATCCATCCATCCATCCATACATAAATAAAGCACAGCTCTTATAAAGTTCATCTTTCATCTGAATTCAGGTTTAGAAATCTCACATTTTCTTCTCTCAGTCTCTGACAATTCCATCATACACAAAATAAATAAAATGTAAGCCGTGAGCTGAAATCCACTGCATAATTATTAAGAATTTTTTATTTCTTAATACTCTAAGCACTAATTAATCAGGGTGACTGATCTCAGCAGACCTATGGAACAGGCCAAGGGCCTCCTTCTGCCTCTCATTTAAGCAGGTCCCTTTTCCCAATGACTTCATCTGACCTGCACCCCATTGTCAGACTCTTACCCAGATGTTGAAAGAAGGAGATTTTACGAATACCAACTAAAAACGTTCACGACTCAAAGGAATAACTTTCTCAGCATTGTTTTTTTAAAATAATTTTATTTTATTTTTGGCTGCGTTGGGTCTTCATTGTTGCACGCTGACTTTCTCTAGTTGTGGTGAGCGGGGGCTGCTCTTCGTTGCAGTGCACGGGCTTCTCATTGCGGTGGCTTCTCTTGTTGCAGAGCACAGGCTCTAGGTGCATGGGCTTCAGTAGTTGTGGCACATGGGCTCAGCAGCTGTGGCTCGCGGGGCTCTAGAACGCAGGCTCCGTAGTTGTGGCGTACGGGCTTCGTTGCTCCGTGGCACGTGGGATCTTCCCATATCAGGGATCTAACCCGTGTCCCCTGCACTGGCAGGTGGATTCTTAACCACTGTGCCACCAGGGAAGTCCCCCTTTCTCAGCATTATTTAAAAGTCCTATCACTGGCCTGAGAGGAAGAGATGTGGGGTCCTGAAGACCAACTGACCTGCGACGCTAGTTCCGTATGATTAACGTCCCCACCGAAGAGTGATATCTCCACAAATTCAGGGGTTTATAGGTCTTTTGGGTTATTAGTTCGTTTTTAGTGAAAGACTTCAGGCTAAGTAGTCATGTGTGCCCAGAGAGTGAGCTATCAATGTAATTTTCAGAATGCAAGTGGCAACTAAATATCGTAATCCTTTTCTACTCTTAGATGCATTTTCTTCTCCAATTTCACACTGATTTACTCTGTGCATTTGGATTTATTGGTCTTAAATACGTTCCAAAGGAGGTAAAGATTTTTCCAACTATCCATGAAATAAACTTTTCAGCAATTGTGGGTAAACAGCTTTGAAGATAAGTTAGTCAAAGTATATAAAAATTTGATGCCAAATTCTTGATTTTGGTATCATATAATATTGATACATAGATATTCAATAAATTATGCCAAGTTAGTAACTTCTAATTGATTCCACTACTAATAGCAGAAGCAGGCCAGTGTACATACATGACGTTAAGCTTTTTGATTGTAGCATATGCGCCTGAAACTGACCTTTGCTGAGGCATCTATTTCAAAGACATCCATTCGAATAAACCCACGGCAGCTGCGGACATAGCTACTGGCTACCATCAGGTAAGGAACCGGGCAGCCCTGCCTGGAGGACCCCCTTTCAGAAACCCTAGATGGCCGAGCCTGGAGCAACCTGCCTCTCCCTTGCCAGCCCCAATTTGCACGCTAGTGCTTTAAAGTCACCACCAAAGGGGGAACCTGTGAAACCCCAGATGCCTCACCCTCAGACCCTGATAGAGGCTGAGCCCAGGTTCACGACCCCTCCCTCCCTCCCCCCCACTCCCACCCCACCGTGTGGCCTTGAGTGTGCTGTGTGCCCTCAGGACCCGTAGGGACAACCCTTGCTCCTCGGAGTCCCCTGAGGCTTGTTGCTGATGTGCATCCTGGGACCCTAAGAACCAAGAGGGCTGGCCCAGCCACGACAGTGGCCCTGGCGGAGGGGGACGTGGCACCACCCGCACAGCAGGTAACTCTCCACGTGGAGGGAGCCGTGGAGCCCTGTAGTAAGAACAAGACACACTGTCGATTTAGTCCACCCTCACACCTGCCTTCGAGGTAGATACTCTCCTGGTTCTGGTTTGAGAGGCAGGGAGACGGACGCTCGGAGGGGAGAAACCTGCCAGGAACAAGGGGCGATTAGGTGGCAGAGCGAGTACTGCAGGCACCTCTGCCGCCACCAGACAAGCGCAGCCTGAGACAGAGCTGTGCGCTCTTGCGTTTATGTCCCTTGAATAAGATGGGTTTCCTGTATCAGACTCAACTATGAAAACAACCGGCTAAATGGTCAGAACATCCGATCAGGTGAACAGACTCTCACATCAGCTTCCTCCAGGCCCGTCACAGCCTGGGGACTGTGGCACTGGTCAGAAGCCAGCCCGTCTCTGCACCGACGCTGCACCCGCTGGCCTGCGTGCCTTCCACGCCGACTTCCGTACAGAAAGCAGCAGTGGCCAGATGCCCTTGCTTTCCCAGTCCTAGCTCACGAAATGCTCAGCCGGGTAACGGAGCTGCATCCCTCACACCATCAGAGGTCACAGGAGAACCCTGGAGACTTTTTTAGTATAAGACAGTAGTCTTTAACTGTCTTTTAAAGAAATAAAAAAACTCTGAAGTGACTTACTTTGTAGATACTATATTTTACAGCTCCCTGAACTTATACATAGCTCATTGGCTCAGAAATTCAAAAATAGGTTTTCTGGATACGGTTGGAATAAAAATGTAATTTACTGTAATATGTGGTGAGACTTTAGACCTTGATCTTCATCAGTGAGCTGCTTCTCACTTAACATGTCATACAGTAAAGTTAGTGTCAAATAAATTCTATAGTTAGGTGAAAATGAATACCCATATTCTGGCATGCAATTTAATCACTAAAAAAGGACTAAAATTTTATGTTAATGCTTTTTCTTTGCATCTCATCTCCCAAACTGAATTTCTCTGGAAAATATCCTAAAATTGAAAATTATCAAATGATTTTAAAATGCACAGAATAAGAGTTATGACATATGTATATATCATAAAGATACTTTAATAGTTCCCAAGTGAATGAACTTGGAACTATTAAAATGAACTGAAGCACGATGGTTGGTCCTTTTCCAAACCCACCTTGCTGTCCAGGCTTTTCATGGTCAAGAGATCCAGTGTCTTCAGAGAGTGGCCTGTCGGGGAGATGAAGTAGAGGCACACGTGGATGCGAGAGTCGTGGTAGTTAAAGAGGGAGCGTTTGATTTTCAGCTCTTCTTGGAGATAGGCCTCAAACTGAGCGTCGATGTAGTCAACAATTGGTTGGTAGCTGAAAAAACAATTATTTAAATATTTAATACAATATATTCATGATACCTTAATAAGGTATATGCATAAATCTAAAGTTTGAGATCTGTATTTTCACCACTGAACAGTTGCTATCTATGCTAAACAGATAACTTAAGTAATAAAACAATGTGCAAACGTGCAGGTACAAAGGCAGTACTTTGAAACCATCAGAACAACCTGTGCTTTAAACCATTTTATAGAAACAACACTGATCGTACACTAATTCCCTCTCACACTCATTCACACACTGGAGCCCTTCTGGCACGGCTTCCCACACTTGCCAGGCTGCATCTAATTGCAACCAAACTGAACATGGCATGTTATTCTGCTGAGAGAAGGCACGAGTATCAACAACTTAAAAGATACTTAAGTCAAATTCCATGACTCCCTGCTGCTGAAATCGGATCGTGAGGCGTGGAAAGCATTAACGTAGTAAGGAGGAAGTGCACACCCACGTGGAAGCGCCTAACTGGTGACGCAGGCATGACCTTACTTACTTACAAGCAAGGGAAAGCCCGTCGCAGCCGACACGTGAGTCCTTGCCTGGACCCTCCTCCCACCTGGTGCGTCTGCCCCCACAGCTGTTCCAGGCTGTTCACCCTTCAGGGTGCAGCTCACAGCACGAGGCACTGCAGACAATAGTTTGTGAACGGTCCACTTCATTTTGGTACGCTAAATCACCGCCTGTGAACCTCAACTTTCTATGCGTAACTATTCTCATCAGGCAAATCTGGGCTTCCAAGTGAAAAAAGCAGCAAACGGATCCTCTATCAAATTCCCTGGACACCTTTACACTTACCTGTAGCCCCTAAACAGAGCAGTCAGTAACTGTGCAACTGCAGTACTAATAAATGTGCATTCAGCGGAACGCCTGGCCCTGCCAGTCCTCGAGGATCATCACCTTCTTCTTTCAAACTCATAGAACCCCTGTTGTCCCCAGGCACACGGGCACGCAGCTGGGGACAGAGACGGGACCGTACGCTTCTGTGCTCTCCACACAACAACACAACATCACACCTTCACCACATCAGATGTACTATCGGGGACACCATCCTTGGGAAACTGGTCTAAATGTGACCCAACGTGATGCCATCCCCAAAATAATAAAACAGTAAAAATTAATCTGTAAGTACATATTTAACATAAAATTTCCAAAGAAGCTTCTATTAATGACTTAAAATAGATCAATTATAAATAGCCATAAACACTCCTCTATCTGAATGCTTTGCATAATGCCTGTCATAAATGAAAACCATAAACATTTTTTGTTAAATAAATAATAATAACATTAGAAATTCTTCCACAGTATTTTCCTCTAGGCTTCCGTTTCCAGTACCTTGCAGGTTCAGTCTTCAATGAAATGAAAGGCACTGGCTTAAAATACAAAAACCACCTCCTTTTTCAAAGTACTCATAAAGGGTAAGGAAGTAACCACCTCAAAACTGAAGAGAGTAGAAACAGGGAGGTGAGCAGAGGACCAGAGCGGGCTTGGTAAATGGGCCAAATCCAGCCACGTTCCTTTGTTATTCATAGTCTGAGGCTGCTTTTTCACTACAAGCAGAGTAGTTTGGACAGAGGCCGTAGGTTCTGCAAAGCTTGAGATATTTACTTCTCTGGCCTTTACAGAAAAGGTGTACCAGCCCCTGCACTAAAAGCATCAGTGCTAGTTTCATCCTGAGGCCAGTTTGTCAATGCGGTTCTTCGGCTTTGCTCCCGAAGGATCTGCGGGACAAGAAGGAAGAAAGCGAAGTCCAGGTCCACACAGGAGACTGCCTCCCCACACTGGGCTGAGGTCCTCAGATCTACGCCTTCAGTGCGGGAGTGAGCTAGAAGTAAACCCGCAGTTCCTCCCCCCTCCCCAAGGATGTGAGGGAAGGTTGCCCTGGCGCTAAATGAAGTTGGGAAAATAAACGGAGAGGGAGAACCAGCCTCAAGAACTTGTGGCCACGGGGTCAGCCCTCGCAGGAATCCACGGCCCGGGTTCACACATGGCCTCTGATTCTGAGAACCTCAAGCCACGAAACTAGGATCCTGAGTATTAACACCCAGAGGGACCTAATGTAAGCAAATCCAAATCTGTTCTGAGTATCTCCGCAAATAACTTTTCAAAGATCATGAGAACGCCAATAAAAAAACAAACAACCAAGCATATAGGGGACAAAAGGCACAATGAATAAGAACCAAAGGAAAAAACAAACATCACTACAATAACTGCAAAATTGCAATGTACTGGAATTATAAGATATAGTTACAAAATAGAGACAAAAGAAATAGAAATAAAGGTGAACTTGAATATACGTGCTGGGAATAGTAAAGTAACAAAAAGTGATCCTACAGATATGAATATGAACCACACAGAATGTACAGATTTGAAAACTATAATAACCAGAATGAAAAACTCATGGATTAGTTTAAAAGCATATTGGACACAGCTAAAGAGAGAATCAGTACACTGGAGGATAAATCCAAACTAATTATCCAGAAAACAATAGAGAGAAGAAAAAAAAGATAAAACTATGGAAGAGAGATTAATAAACACAGAAGACATAACGAGAAGGTCTAACATACATTTTAACACCGTTTCAGAAGGGGCAGAAACAGCATCTGAAGAGATGATGTCTCAGATTGTTTAAAGGAACTGATGATACTGTTCAGACTCAAGAAGTCAAACAAATCACAATCAGGATAAATTATAAATAAATAAAACCTAGATATATCACGGTAAAACTGGAGAACAACAAAAACAAAGATCTTAAAAGCACTGGAGGAAAATAAGGAGGATACTCTTAAGGGGAAGACAGACTCACAGCTGCCTTCTCAGCAGTAAAAACAGAAGCCAGGAGACAGTGGAATGGTATCTTCAGTGGGAGGAAAGAAAAAAAATGCCCACCCAGAATTGTATACCCAACTAAAATTTCAAGTATGAGAGTAAAACAGAAAATTTTGTTTAAGAGGGTAGTAAATACTGGCTATATAAAATGATAATAATACTGTCTTGTGTGGTTAGGAAGAAGAGAGAGAAAACATGACAGGGTAAGTTGGAGGGGTGGGGGGGCGGTTAACAGTTTAACTGTTCAAAATTCCATTTTATTGTCTATTTGTATCATCGAGGACAAGTACAAATATTAATTAACCTCAAACCTTGATTAGGTTAGAGATTATGTTTGTAATTTCTAGGGTAACAGCTACAAGAATAGAAATCAAGCAAGAAAGGAAAAAGAAATGTGAAACTCGCGACAAACAGAAAACTCAAAATAAGATGGTAAATTTAAACCTAAAATATCAGTAAATATATTACCTGTGAATGGACTAAGCACACAATTAAAAATAAATATTGTCACAGTGGATTTTAAAAAGGAAAACCATATGCTTGATCAGAAGCACACCTAAAGTACAAGAGTACCCAAAGGCTGGAGTGAAGGAAAAGAAGAGCACGCCTCCGCAAGGAAGTGACCTCTGACAACACAGAAGCCTCAAAGAGGAAGAGGTCGCTACCTAGTGATAAAAGCGTCTATTCTTCAGGATAAAAGAAAAGAAAAAGTTAATGGAAATGGGAAATATCAATACTACATATCAAAATGTGTGGGGTGCAGCCACACTTAGAGGGTAAGTGTGGGTAAAGCCATACTTAGAGGGTAATTTATAATCTTAAATACATAAGGCTGAGAATCAGTGAGAAATCAGAGAAAATTAGATCAAAATCCAAGGAAAAGTAATTACAGATATAAGAGCAGAAATTAATAAAATAGGAAAAACAGTAAGTATAAAATTGATAGGATCGACAAAGCCAAAATTTGAAAAGACCAAGTAAACTTACCACACTTTGTCAAGGCTGACCAAGGAGAAAAGAAACAAGCACAAATAACCAGTACCAGGAAAGGATGATGAAGACAATGAAAATATATTAGAAGAATATTATCAACATCTTTAAGTAAATATATTTGGGAATTTGGATGAAACAGACTCCTGGAAAATTGTAACTTTTCAAAACTGTGTCAAAAAGCAACTCCAAATTGTCCTATAATCATTAAAGAAAATTAATAACTCAAAATCTTCTCAGAAAACTCCAGGCCCAGATGGTTTTACTGGCAAGTTCCACCAATCATTCCAGGGAAGAATAGCTCTAATCTTACACACATTTTCCCAAAAAACAGAGTGAAAAACTCCCCAAACTCATTTTAGAAGGCTAACATAACATTTATTTAAAAAAAAAAAAAAAGTATAAGATACTGGTTGAAAACCTCACTTATAGACATAACATGCAAAAATACTAAAAGGAAAAAAAAAATCAGATACAGCACAATATAAAAAGAATACCAAATGGTATCCAAGACTGCCAGGTTAATTTACCAATAAAAAGTCAGTTACTGTAATTCATCTTATTAAAGATTAAAGGAGAAAAATTACAATCTTTTCCACAGAATCCAAAAAATACCTGATAATAATATGTATTCATGATTTTAAAAAAACAACTCTTACTAATAGTATAAAGTAACTTCCTTATTCTAACTGAAAAAAAGAAAGCAGCACAATTCAGGGCAAAAAGGAAGCTTTCCCTTTGGAGTCAGGGCAAGGCAAAGATGCCCACTATCTCCACTGACTCTAGTGGAGTACTGCCAGTCCCAGTGCAGTCAGGTATTAAAATGCGAGAAAGGAAATAAAGACCACTGTCTTCAGCCATGCTGGAGGAGCAGCAACTGGATCCACACCCCGCCCCCGCCCCCACCCCAGCCCGGACAAAATATATGGAAAGGGGGTTTCAGACACAGGACAACAGGCAGTAAAAATGCTGATCACTGGGAGATGAATGAGGCGAGTCTACAGCCTCCCAGCCCCACTGCCTGCAGACAAGTTTCTGGGGCCCAGCACAAAAGAGGGCACAAAGCCTGGCAGACCCACTGAGGACGGAGGAGAGATAGGCGCTCAGGGAGGCCAAAGTACTGAGACTTCACCAGAGGGCGCCGGGGAGAAGCCACAGCACCCGCCCCAGGAGAAGGCACCGCCCCGGGGGAGCCCCTGGGGAAGAAGTGGGCTGTAGGGCACATGAGGGGCCTCAAGGCTGTGGACATTTCCTATAACCGTCGTGGTGGTGGGTAGGAACTACACGTTTGTCAAAAGTAACTAAATTGTACACTTAAGCAAACAATGCATTGTATTATTCTATGTAAATTATACAGCAGTAGGGCTTCCTTGGTGGTGCAATGGTTAAGAATCCGCCTGCCAATGCAGAGGACACGGGTTCAATCCCTGATCTGGGAAGATCCCACATGCTGCGGAGCAACTAAGCCCGTGCGCCACAACTACTGAGCCTGCGCTCTGGAGCCCGTGAGCCACAACTACTGAGCCTGCACTCTAGAGCCCGTGCTCCGCGGCAAGAGAAGCTACTGCAATGAGAAGCCCGCGCACCGCAACGAAGAGTGGCCCGCGCTCGCTGCAACTAGAGAAAGCCCATGCGCAGCAATGAAGACCCAATGCAGCCAAAAATAAAAAACAAATAAATTAAAAAAAAATTATACAGCAATAAAACTTATTTAAAAAGAAGAAACAAAAGAATTAGAAAGGAGGAATATGCCATTATTTGCAGATTATACTATTACATACATAGAAAACCTAAACAAATTTAGAGACGAGTTATTGGAATTAATCAGAGAATTCACAGAAGTGGCTATATGCAAGATCAATTACATTTCCATACACCAAATAGAAAATGAAATATTTGTAAGAGATGCCATTTACAAGATCATCAAAACTACCAAATATCTAAGAATAAATGTAAGTGATTTCTACACAGAAAAGGCCTTTGCCTCCTCCACCGACCTGCTTCCTCCAGAAAGCCCACAAAACTGTTTCCTGAAATCTAAAGCAGAACACACAAGTGTTCTGAACAGGCTAACACATAAAGACAGTCAATGATGCAACATATTTTCCCTCTAAAGCAAACTTTTAGGACCTAGGAAACTACCTCTAATAATGAAAATGTATAACTTTCAAAAAGGAGAAAGAACAAAAAGTCATTGCTTTGCCCTAGTCTATTTCCTCCTTTTATAGTTTAAATTTCATATAGAATCTATAATCAATCTTTGTAATACCACAGGAGGGGCTTCCCTGCTGGTCCAATGGTAAAGTCCGCCTGCCAATGCAGGGGAGGTGGGTTCGATCCCTGGTTGGGAACTAAGATCCCACAGGCCGCAGAGCAACTAAGCCTGCGCACCACACTACTGAGCCCGCGCTCCACAACTACTGAGCCCGTGCACCTCAACGAGAGAACCCGCGTGCTGCAAACTACAGAGCTCACGTGCTCTGGAGCCCACGCACCACAACTAGAGAGAGAAACCTCGCACGCCACAACGAAGAGCCTGCGTACCTCAACTAAGACCCATCACAGCACCCCCACCCCAAAATAATAAAAATAAATACATAAATAAATAAATTTAAAGAAAAAGAATAATTATAATACCGTAGAAATAATGACAAAAATAGTGACCTAATATAAAATACAAATAAAAATTTCATTATCAAACCTTTCCTGCAATGCTTAATAATGTACCTGGCTAATTTAGTTAGAATTTCACAAAACAATTCATGCACCATGGATTTGGCGATTATATATTTGCCATATATGCCTTGTTGTTTTTTTTTTTCCTCAACAAGACAAGTCTTGCCTGAAGATTAGTTAAAATCACTTAATATACACCAAATTGTCATATCAGGAAATAACTAAAACTATTTTTGCTGAAACACACACTTAAAAAATGTGATTCAAATTACTCTAAAGAAATTAGACAACTGGATAGAAAAATGTCAATTTGTTAACAATAATAAAATATTGCTTAATTATTTAAAAAATTTAAGTCTGGGAGGAAAGGCATGGGTTTCCACAGTTGGAAATCAAATCACAGCACATAGGGCAAGAAGGCAGATATCCTGAAATAAGAAAAACCTATTTATTACAAGAGGAAAGCGTGTACCTCTCTTCTTTGTTTATTTGGTCACCAAATCCCACTGTATTCACGATGGTCAATTTCAATCGAACGTTACTTTCCTGGAGTTCATATGTCTGTGCTTTAAGCCTAACATGTGGGTAAAAATGTGAGGATTCATGGTCTTCAAAATTCGTATTAAATAGTGTGTCAATCAGCGTTGATTTTCCAATTCCAGTCTCCCCTGAAAGAAATGCAGGTACATCTTCACAGGTGCACAGGATGGATGAAGAAAAACAGAACAGTAAACTCTTACAATGGTTTCACGGATCCCAAATATTTCAGATACTTCAAAGGCTGGATTGTCCCTGAAATAAATACATGCTAAGGCTGGTCCACTGAGTCACCAGCAGAGCATAAAAATGAATCACGTGTGCTAAGTTACTCAGAACTCTGAAGAAAGCACTGAAATGTTTAAAGAACAAACAAAAAGTTTAAAGCAGTAGAGCTAAGAAAACCAAAACTGATAGAATTTAAATAACTGGAAAAAAATCTGTAATCATGATCTTAAGTTGCTAATGTGGGCACTATGCTGCTCATGACAAGAAGGAAGTGAGCACAGGAACAGGAAGGAGGAATCTAGGGGGGCTTGGCACTTACCCACGCAGAGAATATTAAAGCAGAAACCTTGCTGAATTGATCTGTTGACCAGCTGATCAGGCAGACTCTCAAAACCAACATGGCCAGACATGGCTAAAGAACGAGGATTTTCTTTTTTTTGCTGAAAGGAAACAAAAACAACGGCAACAGTTTTTTAAAGTCTTACTAAAACAGGATATAGGCACATTAGAGACAAACATAATTTATCAGAAAAAAATTAAAGACTTTTTGATCATTATACCTCCCCCAAGATACAACTGGTTAAATTTGTGAGAAACCTGTGTCCAGACCCTCAAAACACATATTTCTTATTATCTTCCTATGATGAGAGTCCAGCACTACTTATGACATAAAAATATTTGATTTTCCAAAACAGGAAAATACTGTTGGATGAAGAAAGCTTTACAAGCAACCAGGGGTGGGAAGGCGTATTACAGACAAGTAAAACATAAGACGCGCACCAAAAGACGACAGAACAGCACCAGTAAAGCGCCAAAGAAGAAGTGACAGCCCGGAGTTCTGTATCCAATGAAAACACCCCTCACAGGTGAAGGCAAATGAAGACAGTTACATTTGCTAAATGTACAAATGACATTTACGAAATGGCACGGCCAGAAATGCTACACGACAAGAAATGCTAAAAGTTCTCCAAGAGAAAGGAAAATGACAACAGACAGAAACTCAGATCTACAAAAAGGATGAAGACTGTCAGAAAGGTAAAAATATGGGTAAACGTAAGAGAATTTTTTGCTTGTTTTAATTTCTTGAAAATATAGATTGACTGCTTAAAGCAATAACAACAGTGTATTACAGGATTTATGATACATGGAGAAGCAGGATGCATGACTGTGACAGCACAAAAGATGGGAAGGGGAATGTAGTTACACTGTCGTAAGGTTTCTACACTATACAGGAAGTACTGCAACACTGAAGGCAGTGAGTGATAAGTTAAAGCCCACATCAATTACTGTTTAAAAAAATAAAAGACCAAAGAGGGTTAGCTAGTAAGCAATCATAAAAATACTCCATTAATCCAGAAGGAGGCAGGAAAAGAAAAAAAAATGAAAGAACAAATGGGACAAATGGAAAACACATGGCCACAAATGTATGGACACCAAGGGGGGAAGTGGTGGTGGGATGAACTGGGAGGTTGGGATTGACATGTATACACTAATATGTATTAAATGGAAACTAATAAGAACCTGCTGTATAAAAAAATAAAATAAAATTCAAAAAAAAAACGTAAAAAAAAAAGAACACACATGGCCAGTGGGTAGACTTAAACCAGCTGCGTCTATAATTAAGCAGAAGTGGTCTAAGCCAGCTGTCCAACAGGACCTTCCATGACAAGGCTGAGCTGCCAACTGGAGCCACCAGCCACATGCCGTCACTGAGCACCTGCACGTGACGCATGCAACCGAGGAAGGAACTTTTTAATCTTATTTCATTTTAACTAATTTAAATTTAAATAGCCACGTGTGGCTAGTGCCACCATACTAGACAGTGTAGGTCTAAACTTTTCAATTAAAAGGAAATTGTCAGACTGGATAAAAGAGCAAGACCCAAATATATGCTGTCGATACAGTAACAAACTGCTGATGGTAAAATTCATATGGGAAGGCATAAGACTTAGAACAGCTAGAATGACTGTACAAAAGAACAAGCTGAAGGACTTACAGTATCTAATCTGAGGCTACAATCACCAAGGAGTGTGGTATTGTGACAATCTATTATTTATCTATTTGTCTACTTAATCAAAATTAAAAACTTAGAGTTATCAAGGAATATGCAAGTCACAGACTGGGAGAAAATAGTATATATATGACAAAGCACTTGTATTCAGAATACATAAAGAATTTTGTAAGATTCAATAACAAGACAACCCACTTAAAAAAAAATGGGTAAAACACTTGAACAGACACTTCACAAAAAAGATAACAAAACAGCCAATGAGCACATGAAAGAGTGCGCAACATTATTAACAGGTATCAGGAAAATGTGAAGCACAACTACAATAAGATACCCCTGAACAGCCACTAAAATGGCAAAAATTTAAAAGGCTGATAACATCAAGCGTTGGAGATGATGAACAAAGATGGGAACTCTGATAAGTTCGCTGCTGCACATGCAAAATGGCACAGCCGCTCTGGAAGGCGGGCAGTGGTTTCTTATAAAGTTAAGTACACATAACCACACAGCCAAAAGACCCCGCTTGCCAGCACCCAAGATAGAGCACCCATCCACACAAGGACTGACGCACAGATGGTCGTAGCAGCTTTCCTCCAAACAGTCAGAAGTGGCAAGAAACAAGCAAAGGCCCAACAACTGGCAAATGGATAAACAAGTTGTAGTGAATCCACACGATGGAATCCTGAACGACTGACACATTCCACACGTGGAGAAATCTCAAATGCTAAGTATCTAAACAGTGATTTATTCACTGTGATTTCAGTTTCAGAAAGAAAAAATCTTTTCATATATTCTCATATATATATGAACATGGATGAAGATGTCTCAAAGAGTAGTGACAGACTGTTGGGAGTGGACCTGGAGGTGTAGGTGAGAAAGACGAGCTTGTCACTGTATATGGTGAGAGAGTTCCCACGAGGACCCCAAGACTGCTGGCACCGGTGTACCCACACCTTCTGGTTATTCAAACGCTAATCTAGGTGCTGCGGTGAAGGGGTTTGACAGATGTCATTACGGTCCCAAATCAGTTAACCTTAGAAAGGGAGATTATCCAGGGTGGACCCTTAAAAGGGACAGAGGACTTCCGAGTGGAAGGAATTTGAAGCATGAAGGGGCCTTGCCTTTCCAGTTCCCCTTGCTGTATGGGTCGCAAGGACCTAAGAACAATCTCCAGAAGCTGGCAGCAACCGGCCAGCAAAGAACGGAACTCTGCCGACAACGTGGAAGGGTCGGGGGTGGGGTGGGGTGCGGTCCCAGCTGGGAACCAGCAGCCGACCTCCTGCACGTGAGGCCTGGGTGGAGAAGCCAGGGGAGCCAGCCTGGCGCTCCCGACCCGCAGGCTGGGCGCTAATCAACAGCTGCTGTTTTAAGCAGCTCAGTCCGTGCCATTTGTTACGGAGCAACAGAAAACTAGTCCACAAACGAGTTGTGCCCTTCGAGTCCCTTTTACCAGGTAAGCCTGTTATCTCTGTGATTTAAAAAGAAGAGAGAATGAAGAAACACACTATGCTTCCCAGCTGGCCGTGAGAGCGTTCAAGAGGATTAGAACAGTATTTGTTAGAGTTTCTATTGGAAGCACAAAAGTTGAACTAAATGGCCTATAGAATCCCTCCTGGTTCTAAAGCATGTGATTTTAATGTCATGGAAATAAAAGAATCTTTTCAAAAATGTGGGAGTGGTCAGCATCATTTAATGAAGAAGAGGGGCTGGAGAGAATGAGGACTGAGCAGTGAGCACTCAGTGCATCGGTCACTAAACAATTACAGTAGTTTCAGCAAAGCGACGTGCTAGAAGACAGATTAAGAGTAATTCAAAGTCTGCGAGGTGCTAAAATAAAGATGGAACAGACTACAACTACCAATGAGAGAACAGAGATAAAATGATGGCAGCTCGGTGGCCAGATGACCAAGTGTCAGAACTGGGGGGACCTCAGCACGTGTGGGGAGGCAGAGGCTGCTGGAGCATGGAGCTAAAGGAAAGGGATCTCGTGACCCGTGCTCACAGTTACTGTTTTCTCTTTTAAAACACCGACAACTCACCTCGTTCACCAAATTAAATTTACTCCCTCTTTCTAAATATAACTTTTAATACAAATTACCCAAACACATCCCTCCTGTGCAGGCACTCAGAAAGCCCTCAGAAGCACTGGGGTCTGACCTCGCACTCAGGAAGGCTCTGACAGGGCCGTCCCGTGGCGTCCCACCCTGTCATCATCAAGGTCTGTGAGGACGCCAGCTACAGCAGTGTCAGGCTCCCCCTGCCTGCCGTGGCAGAGCTGGAACCTGCATCTGCTTAACGTCAGGCAGGGTAGAGACGCTGTGGACAGTCGACTGTGATGCAGTTCGTCACTGATTTTTAACTTGGATCAACATAACAGTTAATTCATATTCAAGGTAAGTAGAACAAAAGTCTTTCAGGTCTCTCAGTAGTTATTCTGAAACCACAGAGGCATCCAGAGTACAAGGTGGGTCTACTTAAAAGATATACTCACTTTCTCTTCATTGTCAAATACTTGTGTGGACATATGTGCTGTTTTTGTTGCCATGTGAGACTGAAAGAGCTGAAAAAGAAAACACAGATATTACTCCAAAAAACCCTATATCTAAGTAATGTACTTACATTAAAAAGGAATTCCAATATTGTCATTATCACCAAGCTTTGACTTGTAATCTACACAAGTGACTCATGTTTAAAACTGTGGTTTTCTTGCTGGAAGGATATCTGCACAGGTAAGTAATATGTGATAGTCAACACATGATACACATTATTGCACTTACACCCACACACACAAAAATGTAAAAATTATCATGTATAGAACCCCTACCACATGCCCATCACCATGCCAGCTCACGGAGTACGTGCTCTTATTTGATCCTCAGGACAGATCTGAGCTACACACATTACCACTCCACAGCCTGCACAAGAAGATTAGGATTCTGAAAGGTTAAGTAACTCACCCTAAACCGTACAAGCCAGTAAGCTGTAGGCACAGGTCTACTCTGACTGCAAAGCTGGTGTTCGTTCTACTGTACCAAGTGTAGACCAAGTACTCAGTCACTTGGATGCAGGGAGTGGGGAAGACAGTACCAGAGAAGCTGTGGGAATTTAATTTCCGAGCAACCGCCTCAAGGGCACTGCCGCCCTACTCTGGAGGGCAGTGCGAGGCAAGGAGGAAACGTGGCCTTTTTAAAAAGTAACAGGAACATGGATGTAGTAAGAAAAAACGCAAACGGTGCCAATGAGAACACAGAGCAGAATAAGTACGTTCCCTTCCTCCCCTGATTCCCTGCAACCTCAGCAGTGCTCTCCCCAGAGGCCACCTCCTGGGGGTAGAGGATGCGTGTGGTGGGAACGTGCAGTCTCTTTGGCTCACAGACATGGCACATAACCCATGCTCTGCAGCGGGTGTTTCCTTTCCATTTAATCTATGGTGGGGGGACTTCCCTGGTGGTGCAGTGGTTAAGAATCCGCCAGCCAATGCAGGGGACACGGGTTCAAGCCCTGGTCCAGGAAGATCCCACATGTCGCAGAGCAGCTAAGCCCACGAGCCACAACTACTGAAGCCCGCGCGCCTAGAGCCCGTGATCCGCAACAAGAAAAGCCACTGCGATGAGAAGCCCGTGCACCACAACTACTGAGCCTGCGCTCTATAGCCTGCGAGCCACAACTACTGAGCCCACGGGCCTAGAGCTCGTGCTCCGCAACAAGAGAAGCCACCACAAAGAGAAGCCCGCGTCCCACAACTAGAGAAAGCCTGCGCACAGCAATGAAGACCCAACGCAGCCAAAAATAAATAAATCTGTGACTCTGTTTAATAAATAAATAATGAACACTCCCTCTTAAAAAAAAAAACCTCTCTGGTGCAGACTGTTTCCGCAGAATGTGAGCTGCCTCACTCCATCTACAGGACAGCGCTCTGTTCCGTAAACTACACAACATGCGGATGCACTGTCTTTAAATACAGTGAACTACACTGCAGTGAACAGCTTTGCCCACATGTGGGACGGGGACTGGACCCTGCAGCAAGGGAGGGGCATGTCTGGCGCCTCAAACCGCCCCTTCCCCCCCACCCTGGGCTGTGAAGGTAACACCAACAGACACACGGGGCACGTCGGGACTGCGTTCTACACAACGTTAACGACCCCCTTCCTCTGGTACTTTCTGGGTAATGTAAGCTTTTGAAGACTGACCCTGGGACTTAACAGGACACGTAGCAAGTCCAAACTCTGAGCAGCCAACTAACTGAGCTCACTGTGGTGACAGGTGGCTCTGGCCAGTGGGAAGAGGCCCCGTATAAGAGCACAGCCAAGGCTCGGGATGAACACACAAGCACTGGCTGTGTTTTTACCATTTAAAAAGTGAAAAGCACGTAATGATACGGAGCCCACCAGAACTGGCCTAGTGTGGTTTTAACTGTACACACAGCTCCCTGACTCCCCCCAGCCCGTCACAGTGTGTCACACGAGCCAGAGAGCACATCCCCACTCTGAGCCAGCACAGAAGAGTGAGAGCAGAGGGAAAAGAGAGCAGTGGTCACGGCTACGCACAAAAAGAGGAAAGACAGTGACACTGCGCTGGGCCAAGAGACGGCCAAGCATCAGGCAAGGCGGCATAAGGTGGGAAGACCCCTGAGCCCCAGAAGGGAGGCCGGATTTCTTATCTGGATAAAGTGAACCGTGAGGGAAAGTTTGCTGGAAACACAACGCTCATCATCTCTGGCGAAGTTACGAAGAAGCGAGAAGCCGAGCAGGGGCAGACGAGTTGTGGGCTGAGGCCTGGAGTGTCCGCCTGGGCTGGGACCTGCTGTCGGGACCCAGGCGCCCCCGAAGCTCCGGCTCAGGGCCCCGCGCAGGCCCAGAGGGAAAGCGAACAGAGCCTTCACGCGGCCATGCGCTGCCGTCGGGATGGGAGCGGGTGCCGCCACGTCTAACTGAACTTCATCAACTACAGAACTCTAATGAAAATTAATCTTTATAAAACTATACTAAGAAAGTAGTTTTGGGGTTTTAATATAATGGAGAGCATATCGAAATTTTTGTGAAATGCTGCTTAGGAAGCAGTTTCATTGATGTGTAAAATTTGCTTAGAAAAAATGAGATAGGGTTTGTACTCCTTTATGATTAAACTTTAAACTTTGACTAATAAAACCAAGGTTACATTTCTGTCATTTATGTAAGTTCATATCAAATACCCACTTTTGTTTATTCATTTCCTGTGTTTCTGAACACCAGCCAAAAAGCTTACTTAAAATCTCTGTGGATAAATATTTTGATCGGGAAGTAAAAATGAGTCACATAAAAGTATTATAAATAGTTATTTTTAGTATTTTCCACTGGTACTACCTGACTAGTCAAATTTCCAAAACACATTTTAGAATGAAAACAGTTTTTAATAAATTAACAAGACATTATTGAAGGTAAAATAACAAAGGGACAAGAGTTGATCCAGTCCCTCTAGTGGCAAACACTAAATTAAAAAAAAATCTGGAAGTGGAATTCCAGTCTGCTCCACTACTGACTAGCTTCTTAGTAAATCCTATGCTGGGAACTGGGTCTCAGGAGGAAAAGACACGGCCCTTGATCTTAAGAACTTATCTCAGAGAAAACACAAGCTCATAATAGGCAATCAAATCTCATTCCAAGGCACCAGGGAAACTAACAAAATCACCATCTACATTTTTGATGAGAGTCAGTAGCTTTTATTTTAAATACAAGCATACGTCATATATACACAAACACACATGTATTTAAATCTCTACACCTACATCCCAGAAAGAAAAACTTTATACAGTACTTTTAACTCCTGGCAAAGTCTAACAAATTTTTTTAAAGTTGTAGTATATAACGAATCACAGAAAAAATGCCAGAACATTTTGGGGAAGATCAGGTTCTCCACCTTCTTCAAAATATCAGTTTGAGGCAATGCAACAGAGGCTGCGCACAGTCTGTCCTGGGGTCCCTTGGAGACAGGTGGTAAGTGACCTTTTTCCTGCCGGTCAGTTATGGGGAAAATTCGGTGATTCTTTCACAACAGGACCCTAGATTTCCTGACGACTCTTCTGACTCTCCTGGAAACAGTTCTGTAATGCCTCATCACTTCTCTAGGTACAACAATGAGCTTTGGAGGAACAGAATTATGACTTGGGTTACAATAGCTTCATTTTAACTTCACTTTTCCACAGTTTTTATCTTTGTAAAGCTAATCCAAGAAATAGAACCACAGTTTTCAAATTATCCTCTGGTACTGCTTGGAGTTCTTTGGCCAAAAAAAAAAAAAAAAAATAAGAGAGAATGAAGAGCAGAGAGGTCAAAATAGTTATCTGGGCCTATTTTATGGGTTTCAAGAGATCCGCGTTCTTTGGCTTAAAACAATACTTTGAAAGATTCCACAGATGCATTATTTAAAATCATTTTATTAAATCTTCAGCTTAAGTAAACTTTAAAAGTAAAGTTAATATACTCATCTAAAATTTTCCTAAAAACAAGTAGTAAAATTACCTTATTCAAATTATACAGAAGTTGATTTTGGAAGTGGATACTAATTACAACCAGGGAAAAAAAGAAACAATCCAACTGAATCAATAAGACTGGGCACTGTCACGAGAAGCAACATGCTGGCCTCCTGTCCCTCCAAGACAGTCTTGGTCGAGGGCAGCTTAGGGTAGGCCAAGTTCCATCAAAATATCACTTCAATTTTACCACCATCTCCAATAAACATAAAAGTTAAAGGGTAACTACAGAGTCTCATATGCAGCCTCAGAAGATCATCAAGATGGGAAAATTCTTGAGAGTAATTCATATGAAAAAGAGTTAGGGATTTTAAACTCAAAAGAAACCCTTACAGTAATGTGTATGTAGCTGCTTTAGATACAAATGCAATCTTATTTTGAAATTACTTTCCCCCACTTAATTAGAAAAGGAGTATTTTATGTTTATTACAGGAAAAAAAACACCCTTTCTAATTGTGTCACTTTAATAACACTACCATGAACACTCCTCCGTGGCAGCCAAATGGTGTGCCCCACAGATATCCCTCCAACAAGAACTGCCCTCTGGCTACACAGGATGCAATGAGCTGATGGCCTCCAGCAGCTGGGCCTGAAGGACTGGACCCACACCACGCCTTCCCAGGCAGCCCTAGCCGAGGCCTGAGCGCAGTGCGGTGTCAGGACCTGGGCTCTTCTGCCCCACGCAGGCTGCCCTGGCAGACACTGGGCTGGCCCAGACTCTGCTGGATCCGCATGGCCTCTGAGGGTCTCTCTGTGGATTCTGCTTCCTCCCCTTTCTCCTCTAGGGCGTTACCCTCCCCCGCCCCATGCCCCCCCCCCCCACCGCTCCCCAGTCAATCTCTAACACTCCTGGCTCTTCCTTGAGGACCCCACACACACCTGTATAACCATCGATCACTGTGTACATCTATCTGATAAGTTTTCTCACAAGAAATCCCTAGACTGTAATTACTGGTCAGAGGTATAAACATATTGCCAAACTTACATTTCCAAAATCAGTATAAAAATAAAGTATCATTTCATTATATAGTCATCAATACAGGTGTTAACAATTTTTTAAGTGTCAATCTGTTAGGCAAAAACTGAAATCTTAATTTGATTTCTGGTATTCTGAACATTTTTTTTTCAGGTTACTGGCCTAAAAAGTACATAGTATATTTTCATTCATCACCAGTTCGCGTTTTCCCATTTGCCTATTAGGGTATTCCTTTTTTGTTTCTTATTAACAAGAGCTGTTGGATGTAACTCCATGCTTGTCATGTGTATTACAAATGTCTTTTCTGGATTTGTCACTGATCTTCTTGGTTTCCATAGAGCTCAATCGAGCAATCTTTTCTATTATGGGTTCTTCCTTAAATGTAAGGCTTAGAAAATCTTTCCACACTCCAAGTTTTTTAAAAACATGAATCTAAATTTTTTCCGAGTTCTCTCATGGCTTCAGGTCTTATACAGAAGCTTTTAAGCCTTCTAAACATTACTTTCTAGTTCTGTGTGAGGTACTTTTCCCCAGTGTTGTTGGCCTGTTGCAGCATCAGGGGACAGCAAAGCATATTCAAACATCTATAGTCTGTCTCATGGAGATGAATCTCCCAAGGGAAAAAGCAGGACCCACGAATGAACTAGAGAGGCTGACCTGACACAACAAAGGGAAACTTCTGAAGGTCTCTAAAAAAAAGGTGTCTAACAAGATGGGCTGGGCTGCCCGGGAAGGATTCAGCTGCTGACCCGGGCAAACTGTGGCGCCAGTTCCTGCTCTGATCTTCTAAGTTCGCTTTCAACTCAGAATGTATGACCTGTGAGCAAGCAATGAGGAAAAGTATGTGATGTGATGGAGAATGAAGGATGAGTCATGGGAAACTGCAAGTACAGACAAAGTGGATTAAGGAAAGACAGAACACAACCACACCTAGTTGATACGGAAAGGCTTATTTAAATGAAAAGTAGATGGTTTGCATTCCAGGGAGAGGTAGTATGTCCCAGGCAGGCTAGGTGACAAGCCAATCAAAGTTGAGAAGTCAATTACTTAGGACAGGGGAAGGCAGAAAAACTTGTTTAAAGGACTTAAAATTGACAAGGAACATTTGGGGAAGAAAAGAATACTCAGAAATAAGTGAGAAATATATCAATATACATTGCTTTTCGTTTATTCCACAAATATACACAGTATTTACTAAAAGACCTACATTTTCAGGACCCCAGGCATTGAGGCTCAAAGGTGAATAAGTCATATCTTTGCGGTTTGAATTTCAGCACAGGTAGGAGACATGCATACAACTATGGACAGGGCACAGGAGTGGCTTGTGGTGAAATGACGCCTGCACTGTTAGAGATGGCACTGCCAAGAAAGGCTTGAGCTGAGCCTTGAGGGAGAAATAGGAATTTTCCTAGCGAAGGAGAAAAGGACGTAAAGGAGTCAATGTGTGCAAAAGCATGAGCGCACCCCTGGCGTGGCTGGAAGCTGCAGTAAGTGCAGTGTAACCTAAGGCGGCTTCAGTTTAAGTGCGAGGAGGACAGCAGAAGGCAGCAGGGTGGGACATTCCCTCAGCCTCCCAGTGAGGCCAGGAGCACCTCCACGCCTTTCAGACAAAGGTAAACTGATAGGCCGCAGTGCTTAGCAGGAAAGAAAATTTGAGTTTAAGGTTCCTACGGCCCCGGATCCCTCAAGGAGCTTCCACCTAATCACTGGCATCTTTAGTCAAGTGTAAAATAAATCTAGGGAAATTTTTACAGGGTTATTAAAAACAAATACAGTGGTAGTTCCCATTTGCCTTAAAGTGTCCCCTGATTCCATAAGACTTGTACTCTTCCACATAGATAAGAGCACTAAAAATCCAGCCCAACTCACTAGGCCAGTCAGGTTTACTTTTCACACAGAACATAGTTAATACTATACTAGTTAATACTATATTACTAGTAACAGTTTAGAAGTTATTATCCCATTTTTGTAAGTCAGAAAAAGATAAATCTTCAAAAGGAAGGATGAAGTTGCATATACTGAGTCTATACTGAAATACTGGCTACAGGGAATATTTTTACAAAGATTAGAAGCAATAATTATGAAAATTAAGAGAAATTATATGTGATATTAACTGGCAAGAAAAGAATATAAGATTTTGTTGACACCATGGTTACAAGTAAAAATTATACATATGAGCAAGCATGTATAGAGTCTGATTCTAAAGGGAAGAGAATGAATATTTCCTTTTCTTCTTGATATCCATTAATATTATCATTTGGGCTTCCCTGGTGGCGCAGTGGTTGAGAGTCCGCCTGCCGATGTAGGGGACACGGGTTCGTGCCCCGGTCCGGGAAGATCCCGCATGCCGCGGAGCGGCTGGGCCCGTGAGCCATGACCGCTGAGCCTGCGCATCCCGAGGCTGTGCTCCGCAATGGGAGAAGCCACAGCAGCGAGAGGCCCGCGTACCGCAAAAAAATATATATATATTATTACTTATGTGAATTTAACAACGACTAATGTAGAAAAAAGAATATGTCTTCCTCAAATATCTATAAAAATGCATTTATTTAACAGATATGAATTGAGTGCCTCCTATATTCCAGGAACTGTCCGAGGCCCTGGGGCTGAATAACTTAATAAAATAGAAGAAAACACATGAAGTCATTATGGAGCTTCCATTCCAGTTAGGGGAAGAAAGGCAAAAATCAAAGTAAAACACATGCTCTGATGTGATAACAGAGAATAATAAGTGCAGCACAGAACAATAAGGCAGCAGAGGGGGATGGGGGTAGGAAATGAGGCGGAGGCATGGCTCAGGGGCACCGCTCTGAGCAGGGTGGTTACAGGGGAGACGGCAGCTCAGCGAAGGCCGGAAGGAGCACAGGGAGCAGAGCGGTGAAGGGGCACCAGGAGGAAGAGCATTCCTGGCAGAGGGAATGGACCCCTGCAAAGATGTGGCAGCTGTGTGCGCTCCTGGGTTCCTGGAACAGCAAGCAGGCGAAGCAGCAGAGGGAGAGAAAGGCAGAGTGGTGCCGGACCTCACAGGGTTCCCACGGCGTACTGAAGAACTTGGCTTTGAAGGGCTTTTAGCATAAAGGGACGTGAGTTATCTTTGTAGTAAAAGATTCATTACAGCTACTGTGTTGAGAGGACACTGAAGGATGGCAAGGCAGAAGCAAGGAGACAAGGTGCACGGCTACTGCATTAACCCATGGCAGTCTGTTAGCGGTGGAAGAGGTGAGATGTGGGCACATTCTGGATCCACCTCGACAGCAGAGCCAACGGAACTTGCTGAAGGCTCAGTGTAGAATGTGGAGCGATGTGGAGAACGGTCCCAAAGTTCTGGGCTTGAACACCGGGGAGGAGGGAGCTTCCCTTCCTGGAACTGGGAAGACCGCAGAAGGAGGGGTTAGGGAAGGCGGCTCTCCTTGAACTGGAGATGCCTGCTGGACGCTCAAGTGAAGGTCCTGAGTAGGCAGCAGGATGCTCAAGTGGACAGAGCAGAGATACCCGGACTGGAGGTAACAACTGTGACGTCATCTATACATGGCAAGTCCTCAGCGCTGTGGGACAAGGTGAGTCACCCTGGGAGTGAAGGTGCTTAGAAAAGAGAGGGCTCCCAGAACTGAGCCCTGGGGGGACTCTGACACTTCAAGTTTGGGGCACTGGGAGTAATCAGTCCAACTGACTGAGAAGGAACAGTCAAAGAGGGTGAAAGAAATCCGGAGAAGTATGGAGTCCTGGAAGAAAGCTTTGGAAGAGAACGAGTACCACCCCCACTCCTTGACCGACCGTGTGCGGCTGCTTTCAGGACACAATGTACACAGAGACCACATGGCTCGCAAAGCCAAAAATGTTTACTATTTGACCCATTAAAGAAAATGTTTGGCAACCCTCGACCTAGAAGGATGAGCCGGTGAATGAATGAGGAACATGCAGTACAGTCTGTCGGCAGCATCAAGGCCTCTTGAGCCGAGTGGTCACGACATGAAGGAAGACAACTCAGCACGATGCTCCCCCATCGCATTCAGCTGTGAGGACGCAGGCGCGGAGTCCGGCACCGCTTGACTGCAGGCGGTGTGGGTTTGCCGGGGGAGAACGATGAAGCGAGAGAGGCGGCTGAGACGTGCCACGAAGGGACAAGAGGGCATGGAGGATGTGAGGGGAAGGGAAAGGTGGCGGGATCAGAGAACCGTGGGACCGGGAGCAGCTGGTGGAGTGAACAGGAAGAGGGGAGGTGTGGTCAGACTGAGATCTCAGGGGTGCCCTTATGGATGATGACAAGGTCAAGGTGCTCCCCACTAGAAGGTGAGGCTAAAGTAGGGTGGAGAGCAGGACACTGAAGGAGAGGAGGCGGGAGGCTGAAATGGGCCGCGATCACACAGGTCACTCGCTGGAGATCCATCAGGCCCTGCGGCAGGAGGCGTTTCAGAGATGGCTGAACAGAGGCGGTGAGCATACAGTATGCCAGGCCCGTAAGAGTCAAAGCCCGGAACTTTCCAGGATGAGAGCGAATGATGGGGAGTGGCGACCACCTCCCCTCGGGGCTCTGTGCTGCCAGGTGTCTGTGAACCACAGGAAGCTTCCACACACAGCCCCCCGCTGCCGGTCCCCTCCTCCCTACGTCCCCCACAGAGGCTCCTCCTCTCCAGTCAAGGAGCTTCCGTCTGAGGAAGGCAAAGATTTCCTAGCTACAGTACCCAAAGCATGATCCACAAGAGAAGAATGATAAACTGAACCTAATAAACTAAAAAACTTCTGCTCTTCAAAACACACTGTTAAGAGAATGAAAAAACAAGACACATACTTGGATAAAAGATTTGTAAATCATTTATCTCATGAAGAACTTATGTCAGAAATATCTATTTTTAAAAACGTGTACAACTCAAAAGACAATAACTCAATTTAAAAAAACAGGAAAAAATTGGAACAGATGCTTCATCAAAGATATAGGGATGGCAAATAAGCACATGACAAGAGGCTCAACATCATTAGTCATTAGACAAATGTAAATTAAAACACAAGGTATCACTACATACCCATCAGAATGACTTAAAAAAAAACTATCTGGCAAGGATGCAGAACCATTGTTAGTGGGAATGCAAATTTTGGCACAAACATTTTGAGAAACAGTTTGGCAGTTTATAAGGTTAAAACACACTTACCGGGCTTCCCTGGTGGTGCAGTAGTTAAGAATCCGCCTGCCAATGCAGGGGGCACGGGTTCAATCCCTGGTCCAGGAAGATCCCACATGCCGCGGAGCAACTAAGCCTGTGCGCCACAACTACTGAGCCTGCGCTCTAGAGCCTGCAAACCACAACTACTGAGCCCAAATAGGGGCAGAAAAGTGATAGAGACTAGGAGGAGGGCTACAAAGAAGCACCAAGGAATGTGGGGTGGAGGATGCTGGAACAGTTCTCTATTTTTCATTGTGGTTGTGGTTACATGACTGTATGTATTCATCAGGACTCATGAAACTTTGTACTAAAAAAGTAAATTTCACTGTGCATAAATTATAGCTTAATAAAAAAGTTAATTCTTAAAGATATAACAAAAATTTTTAAGTAAGTAATCAATACATGGGAAAGCAGTAGCTAACAAAAACAGAATATCTGCAGACAAACTAAATGATTTAGATGATACATGTATGATTATTTGTGAGAAGCAATAAAAAAGAAAATACTCAACAAAATATGCAAATATGCAATGAGAATAAAACAGTCTCTCCAATTGTTCAAATTACAGTTAAGTATTAGGTTCTTTTGGCTCTCAGAGTCATGTGGAAACTGTAAATTGTAATTCTTTTCCACACAACAGAATCTCTGTTACTATATGACAAGCAGCCTATCTTTTCCCGAAACAGAGAGCCCCTAGAAATTGTCTCAATGACCGAGGTCACAAGAGAGAAGGGTTAACATGACATCAGTGTAAATGTATGGCTTAAGAAGGCTGCTGGGATTTCCCTGGTGGTGCAGTGGTTAAGAATCCGCCTGCCAGTGCAGAGGACACGGGTTCGAGCCCTGGTCCGGGAAGATCCCACATGCCGCGGAGCAACTAAGCCCGTGTGCCACAACTACTGAGCCTGCGCTCTAGAGCCCGCAAGCCACAACTACTGAGCCTGCATGCCGCAACTACCGAAGCCTGCACGCCGCAACTACTGAAGCCTGCACGCCTGGAGCCCGTGCTCTGCAACAAGAGAAGCCACTGCAATAAGAAGCCCGTGCATCGCAACGAAGAGAAGCCCCCACTCACCGCAACTAGAGAAAGCCCGCGCGCAGCAACGAAGACCCAATGCGACCAAAAATAAATAAATAAATAATAAAAATAAATTTAAAAAAGAGGGCTGCTGGAGCTAACTGCTTATGGTGGCAAGAGATACAAAGGTCGGGAGCACTAAGCAACTGCCAAAGCCATGTGCCAGGGCCCGGGCCAAAGAGGCACCAGCACAACAGGAGAAAAACAAGAGACAGTCTGTTAACAAATTTTGAGAGAGTTAACCCTCAACCCCCAAAACGGAGATAACAGTACTCGGCTCATGGAGTCGGGAGGAGAAATGTGATAATGCAAGTCAAGCACTTGCCCCAGTGAATGCATGTTAGCACGGGGAGCATTCAGTTACCCCAGTGGTGTCCCAGACAAAAATATACCTTGAATACTTTAGTGTTTGCAAAGATCTTTAGAGATTACCAGACCACTAAAAAAGTAAAGATTCATCTAAATAAGTTGAAAATAATGGTTAAAGTTTCCTTTAGTTTTTTAAAAATATACATTAAATTTTAAAGCTATTTTTTTCATGATTGGCAAATACAATTGAAAGGCATCTCGTGATATTTTAAGATTGAGTATACAGGCTGAGTCTGAGATGAAGAATCTTCTTCCTGCCTAAAATATTACTTCTCTGCTGATCCATGGCCATCTCTTCCTTTAATACTAAGCTCAATATTGAGTTTTGGCAAAAAGGCCTCACTCTTTATATAAATTTAAAACCAGTACAAATCACCATCTCACATATAGGTTGTATTTTCCAAAAGTTCATTTTAGTAAGCTTTTTGGATCTAGAATACAGTTTCCATAGAAACAACACTACAGTTAAGGTCCTGAGTAGGTTCACAAATGCCTTATTTAACCCATAATGTACAGACGGTTTACAGTCTTAGACTAAGTTTTCAAATCCATCAGCAGACAAAGTACACCTGTTGCCCTATTCCTAGAAAAACTAACTCTAGATCATGCATTCTCAATGGGGGGTATCCCCTCACCACAAAGGTGGTAGAAATTGGTTCTTGGGGGACCAAAAAAAAAAAAAAATCAGTGGTTTGTGGACCTCCACAGCTCAATCAACCCTATCTGAAAAAATTTATTCTTTAGTACTGAATTCCTCTCATTAGGGAAAACTTAATTAATTGGATCAATTAATTTAATAAGACTAATTAAATGTTATTAATTAACTAAATTTGATTTAAATTTCATTTTTCTCCAGAAAGGGCAATAATGAAAAATGATAATTACTGCTCTAGACAAAAGACTGAAACAGGCCACGTTTGCATGCAGCATTTCCCACCTTCCTCCGCAGCTCTCTCCACGCTGCCCTGCGCTCCAGTCTCTTCACCCAGGTTGGTCCTAAATCAACTGCCCACCTGTTTTCACTGCTAATCAAACTCCTTTCTCGGTTCCCGAGATCTCACCAGCGGTTAGGAAAGTGACCTCTGACTAACCTTCCCTAAGCTAGTTATACTTTCACAAGAGGAGACTTGGTGAGGAGAATTCAATGCCTTTGTTTCTGAAGCCCTGAGTCACTGCCCTGAAGACTGAGCATCCTAGCTACCAATTTGCCAATGAGGACAATTTCCCACTTACACATACAGGACGGTCCCAGTTAATAACTCATCTTAAAACAAAGCTCCTTTATAACAAAGACATCTTTTAATGTTTGAAAATCATTCAAGCAATCCTGGCTTAATTAATAACGCAAAGTAACAGTCCAGTTAGTATACACTCAACTAAGCAAAAATATCACTGTGCACAACTTACATTTGTCCATGAAAAAACGAGTACAGACCACTCACAAAACATTTATGGTATCCATCAATATACTCTCTACCTAGCATTTCATTACTTATGGCCTCTTCCTACACATACCAATCACACTGTCTAATGAGAACAAAAGGACTCCTCACTGTCTCCATAAACATGGTCCGAATAGAGGGCAGGATAACCTTGATCCGGTTCTTCAGAGGAAAGGGAAAGGAAACCAGAGAAGACGTCCCACAGTTCTTGCACCTCATCTTTGATAAGCCCTGTGGTTGTGTGACGCCAGGCTGCCTGAAACTGGCTTGGAGGGGCCGGGGACCCCATCACACCTGGCAGGAACCTGCAGGGCCAGCCCGTCCTCCCGGTCCCTCCGCACACACGTCTCAAACAGAAACTGCCTCTTCTCCTTTCCCCCAACCTTAACTCCTTCTTATGCCTCACGATGCATATTTTATTTTTTCAGCATATGTCATAATTTTAATACTTGCTTCAGTTGTTTTACTCAGGTCTGACATCCCAGAAAACAACCCTATTCCTCCTATATAATTTCTACTTCTGTTAATAAGTATTTCTGAAACACATACTTTGTGAACTAAATGACTACCATGCAACCTCTGCTCAACTGCCATATGCTTACATTTCCATCTGTCCGTTGTCTCAGGCCTAGATGTCAGAGTATTTAGGATTGTTTCAACAGGAAAAGATTCCGGATGGCCTTAAATGGAACACGGCTGAGAGGGTGTATCTTTATCCCTCTCCCCTAACAGAGGTTCCACAGCCTCAGCCCTCCATGTTCATTATGGCACAGCTGCCACTTCCACTTACTTGCATCTCCAAGCATCTTCCCTCATAACACAAAGAAATGGGAGTGAAATTCTGACACCTAGGTTCATTTTCCTCCACTTCATTTCTCCCAAAGGCTGCATTTCAAAAATCTTTCACATGCTCTGTTTGACTCTACCTTCCTTTTGTAGTCTCAATACCCGGTTCATTTTTTTTAATTTGCCCCAACAATTTAGTTATTCCATAATTTAAATTTTTCTAGTGTCAGAAAAGGCAGACTGAAAGAAATCTGAAAATTCTAGAATGTAGTCAATCATGGCTCCTGAGAGAATATGGTCACAATGTTTCTCAAAACAGATGCTCCAAACACATGGTCTAAAATTATCCTGTCCTTGGAAGTGCTCCAGAAAACCCAGGGCTCAGAGCTTCCCTAAGCTGGTAAAAGTCTAACCACACACCTTCATTTGCCTCTGACAGGGAAAGCCTGCAGATAGCCAAAAGGGAGCTTGTACATCCCTGTGGCATTATTTAAATTAACCAAAACAAATGAGGAAAAAGGGGCCATCAAAACACAATTCTGGACAACTTTAAGATTAGCACACAAAAGTTCACCTTTACAATGACTAGTTCTGGAACGAATCACATAGTGTAAGGAACCTTGAGTTCTATTGTATCTAAACTGCTTCAGCTAGATCCTCAATGAAGAAATCTCCGGACTTTTTGAGAAATACAAAGAAAGTAGTTAATTTCAAATAAGTGTAACTGCCAAATACAAAATTTCAAAGACAGGAAGAACACTCGAGCAGAATATGCGTATTTACTAAAAGTAATAAAAAATTCTAAGCATACTAAATCATGATTGGTTTTGAAGGTATTTAAAATGGTAGTTTTAATCTTGTGGTTTTGTTATTGAGACTGTGAGCTGCTTATTTCCGTGATCTTCAAATCAGTGGTAGACACAAATTGTAAAAGGTGTTAAATAAAATTTTAAAATAAAGCATCATCTAAATCAGACTTTCTCCCAGATATGATCAAAAGGAAGTGTAAAAATTATTCTCATTGAAAAAGCCTTGAGAATCAGGTATTTTGTACTAGGAATACTTAAAATCTTAAGCAGAGAAAATTAATTTAGTATGGTTAAAAATAAAGGGCCAGGGACTTCCCTGGTGGCACAGTGGTTAAGAATCCACTTGTCAATGCAGCGGACACGGGTTTGAGTCCTGGTCCAGGAAGATCCCACATGCCACAGAGCAACTAAGCCCGTGAGCCAGAACTACTGAGCCTGTGCTCTAGAGCCTGTAAGCCACAACTACTGAGCCCGTACACCTACAGCCCGTGCTCCGCAAGAGAAGTCACCTCAACAAGAAGCCCGTGCACTGCAACAAAGAGTAGCCCCTGCTCGCCACAACTAGAGAAAGCCTGCATGCAGCAACAAAGACCCAACACAGCCAAAAATAAATAAATAGATAGATAGATAGATAAAAAATAAAGGGATAATAAATATTCTTGAGAAGAGTAAGTCTATTCTGTAGTAAACTACAAAAATTTAAAACACCCTCTTTCTCCTTTCCCACACACCCAAATAAATAAATAAATAACCAACACAAACAGTTACAGTCTGGAACTGTGTTAGGATCAAAATCAGCATGGAAAAACCTCAAAAGCTTGGAGGAAGGTGGAGCCTCGTTAGAACATAAATGCAGACTAACAGCTCCTAGCTGCCCGTAAGAACTTATAACTGATGTGTGTAACATTCAACAAGAATAAAATGATTCAAGGTGAACATACTTCCCATATAAAAAATATTCAACACCGGTCCTCAAAGACGTATAATCATGGCTACGGAGGATACAAAGAATATTACAGGTTGCTTTTCCTGAAGACAGATCATTTAATTTAGGGGGTGGGGGGGAAATGCAAGGTTCACTAAAATTTAATTGATGTGAAAAGTTAAGTAACAATACAAAACATAAGTTAGGAGGTATTGCAAGGAAGCACATGACTAGTGGCAAACAAGCAGTACAACAGACTGCCACAGGTTAAAGTGCTCTGGGTAAGCTTCAGAGAAGATGGGCCAGGAACTCGGTCTTTCACTATCTTATGATGATTACAGGAGCTGGACCAGTGGGAAGGGATGTCTCTCCAGATCAGAAACACTGAGACGGTAATTAACTCCAGGACATAAAAGAGAAGAATTAAAAGTCACAACTTCAAGGTAGAAAGTAAAACAAATGAGGGAAGCTTCTAAGATAAAAAAATTATCCTCACTGAATGATAACTGAAAAAGAAACATAAGAGTTCAAAAGTATAGCATCTGAAACAGGAAATGACAGAGGCAGTTTGAAATTGAAAAGATCTGGACACCATTTAAAAGCTTTGGTAAGGATAGTCTGAAGAAGCAGAAAATTATGAGTGTGTTTCTCAAGAGACAGGAAAAGGTAGTCAACGTCATCACAAGATCCACTATCAGAGTCAGCAATAAATAACTATACAGTCAAGATCTCTTGAATCATAAAACTTATGCAATTACTAATGGGGGACATGTGGAGACAGTGGCAGGCACAATATGGCCCAAAGCAGACCTCATCATCACTAGCTGTGATTCCTTGAGCATGCACTAAACCTCCCTGAGTCTTTTTAATACAACCTTTGAAGGTCAGTTTCCATTTACAGTTATTACAAAATACTGGCTATACCCCCTGTGTTGTACAACATATCTTTGAGTCTTAATGTCCTCTTCTATGAAAAAAAAAGGTCTGAAAATCTGAAGAGTTTCAAGTGAGATTTAACACAGAGCTCTTTAAAAACTAAAGGTAGAATGAAAATGAAAATACAACATACTAAAATCTGTGGAACACAGCTAAAGCCCTGCTGAGAGGGAAATTCATTAACACCATGTGCCTATATTAGAAAGGAGGAAAAGTCTCAAATCAGTGATCTAAGGTCTCCCCTCAAGAACTTAGAAAAAGAAGAGCGAAATAAACCAAAAGCAAGCAAAGGAAATAAACATAAGATCAGTAATCAGTTTATTGAAAATATAAAAATAATAGAGAAAAACCAATGAAACAAATAGTTCTTTGAAAAGATAAATGAAATTGACAAACTTCTAGCAAGACTGACAAAGGCAGAAGATGCAAATTACCAATATCAGGAATGAAACAGGGACTGTCACTACAGACTGAAGAAATCAAAAGGATAATAAGATAATATTATGAACAACTCCATACACAGAAATTTGACCACTTGGAAGGAATGGATCACAAAACCACACACCATCACAACTCACCCAATGTGAAATAACGTGAATAGCCAGATAACTAGTAAGGAATTGAAATCTGTAAGTTTAAAAATCCCTCTCCGTAAACTAATATGTAGACTTAATGTAATATCTATCAAAATCCCAGCAAAATTCTTTGTAGGTAGACAAGACTATTCTAAAATTTATAATGAAAGGCAAAGAAACCAGAATAGCCAAAAAAATTTTTGAAATATAAGAATAAAGTGAGAAGCATCAGTCGACTCTATTTCAAGACTTATTTATGTAGCTACAGGAATCAAGACTGCATGCTAACAGAGACCCCAGAAAGAGATCCACACAAACACGCTCAACTGATTTTTGACGAAAGTGCAAAAGCAATTCAAGAGAGGACAGATAGCCTTTTCAACAAATGCTGGAGCATCCATAAGCCAAAAATGACCCTTGACCTAAGTCTTGTATCTTATACAAAAATTAACTCAAAATGGGTCATAGGTTTAGATGTAAAACAAACTATAGAACTGTTAGGAAAAAAATTAGAGAAAACCTTTGGTATTTTGAGTTAGGCAATGGATTCTTAGACTTGACACAAAGGTACAATCCGTATAACGAAAAACTGATAAAATGGATGTTATCAAAACTTTTAAAAATGTTTGCTCTGCAAAAAATTCTTTAAGAGGATGAAAAAAACCCACAAAGAATGAGGAAAAACATTTGCAAGGACTGGTGTCTAGAATATACATTTTAAAAAGGTCTAAAATCAGCAGTAAAAAAAAATCCAATTAGACAATGTGCAAAAGAAATGAAGAGACATTTCACTGGAGAATATACAGATGGCAAACAAGCACATTAGAAAAATGCAAGTTAAAACCCCAATATATCATTACATACCTATCGGAAGGTCTAAATAAAAAAACAGGAACACCAAGCGCTGGGGAGGATGTGGAAAAACTGGTCTTGCATACGTTGCTGACGGGAATGAAAAACGGTGCAGAAACTCTGGGAAAGAGTTCGGCAGTTTCTTATGAAACTAAACATGCAACTGTCATGTGAATCCCAGAGAACTGACGACTTACACCTTCCTCATGCTACATTACTAAAGCAGCTTTATTCATAACAGCCCAACACTGGAAACAACCTAGGTGTCCTTCAAAGTGTGGTATATCCACCCCCTGGAATACTACTCAGCAATTAAAAGGAACAAACTAATGATACTTGCGACACCTGAATGAACCTCCAGAGGACGCTGCTGAGTGAAAAATATCCAATCCCCAAAGGTTACACACTGGGCGATCCCATTATATATCAGTCTCGAAATGACAAACTTACAGAAATCACAGACTGCAGTAGTTGCTAGGGGCTAAGGAGGAGGTGGAGTGGAAAGGAAGTGGCTGTGGCTACAAAAGGGCAGCGACGGGCCCTGGGGCGAAGGAGAGCCCCGTCCTCACACAGCAGAGTCAGTGTCCTGGATGTGCTCTTCACTGTGGTTGGCAGCATGTTATTATTAAGGAAGACTGGGTAAAAGGTGCTGGGGAATTCTGTTACTTCTCACAGTTGCACAAAAATTTACAATTATCTCAAAAAGTTTAATTAAAGGTAAACTTATTGCAAAATAAGCACAGCAACTGACAAGAAATCCACCATCAATTAAATGATTAAACTCTCTCCAGCCCAAGTTTAATTCTGAAGACTGAACTTCACTCTGAAGCAAAGAGTTTAAAACACATTTTCCTCACCCACACGTGCACACAAACACAGCAACGGTAACAAGGCAGTCCAGACAGGAAAGCTGAGACCTCCCTAACGACAGGACACAGAGGAAAGAGACCTGGGCCGAATCAGGACAAAAACCCTCCTCCAGGCTCTATCAAACAAACGGGCTGTGTGACTTGGGAACATCACCCAACCTCTCAGGTCCCCACAACCTAAACTTTTAATCTGGGAGACTGCTTAGACCAGCACTTTTCAAACTTTTTGGTCTCAGGCCCCCGAAGAGTTTTTTTTTTGATTCCCTTATTTTTTATTTATTTTTTATTTTTTTGCGGTACGCGGGCCTCTCGCTGTTGTGGCCCCCCCGAAGAGTTTTTGTTTACAAGGATTACGACCACTGATATTTGTAGTATCAGAGATTAAAACAAAATTTTCAAAAGGCAAGTGGTCCTTCCACAACTTATAGCGTCTGGAAAACTCCACGGCACTCACAAGAGAATGAGAGTGAAAAGGGCAAGGAACAGCTTGGAATGGCCGAGGACACAACTGTGACCATCCCACGGCTTACTCTGAAATAAGATCAGTGCATAAAAGGGACTTGAAAGGTAGAGAACACCGAACAAATCAGCCACATCAGTTATTTTAACAGAAAAGGGCGCCAAGGCGGGAGAAAAAGGCTCCAATCCCAAGGAGGTCGATACTGGGTAAAATGGGGGGCTTCTATAAGCCTGGGAGGCCGAGTCAGTGGGCCAGCCCGCCACCGGCCCGCTCTCGCGCGTTCGGGACCGTTACAGAAACCGCCCCCGCTTCAGACTCAACTTCAGGGTAGACGGGAAGCCCCGCGAAGCCTCGGCCGCCGGGAGGGGCCGTGGCAGGAAGGCGGGGGTCCCGGGGAGGGGGGGCGGGGGACTCACCAGGTGCCGCGCCACCTCGGAAGACATGGTACGAGCGGGGCTGGGCGGGCGGAGGGCCAGCGATGCGGCTGCAGCCGGCCGAATGGCGCGTCCGGCGGCTGAGGGGCGCTGGGGGCGGGACGGGACAGGAGGGGGCGGACGGGAGGGAGAAAGGGAGGAGCGGCGGAGAGGGGTCCGGCGCCCTCAGTGACGTAGACGGCCGGGCGGGATGGCGCGGGGCGGGGTCCGGTCGGGAAAGGAGGGGAGCTGAGGGGAGGGGTCCCGTGGTCTCAGTGACGTAGGGTCCGGGCGGATGGCGCGGCGGGCAGGGGTCCAAGAGGGAGGGGAGGGGAAATGAGAGGAAGGGTCCAGCGGCCTCAGTGAGCTGGGTGGCGGGGCGGGCTGCGCGTCTCCACCGCGCCCAGATGCCGCGCGCGCGAAGCGGGCCTGTCACAGGAGTGCCCGGACCTTTTAGAGAACCACCAGTTAGTGCCGGGGAGGGAATGGAGCACACTCGGGACGCTAGGAGAAAGACGCGCGGAAAAGCGAACACTGCTTTTCCGACCGCCGGGGCGGGGCTGAAGCACAGATTGCGGCCGCAGCTGGCGCCGGAAGTGGGCAGGGTCTGGGCGTGTCCCCTGGCAGGAGCGGCCATTGCGGACCGCTCACGGGCCGGAAGTGGGTGGAGCCAGGGCGTGTTCTCCGGGGAGAGCACTGATTGCGGCCTGCGCGGGGACTGGAAGGGGGCGGGTCGGACAGGAGCGGGGCCCGCGGGAGCTATAAGGCGGCCAGTGAGAAGGCCGGAAGTGGGCGTGTCCGTCCGGCGGGGGCGTGTCCGCGGGCGCGGCCGGGGGGCGGTGGCGGCTAGTCAGGCCGCTGCGGCGCCCGAGGGGCCTGAGGAGGGGCCGGCCGCGTCGGTGCGGAGCCGGCCAGGTGCGCGGCCACGGATGGAGGGTCCAGTGGAGTGCGGGGCCCGGGACCAGGCCGAGCTGGAGCAGCCCGTCGGCGGCGCCCTGGGCGGGACGCCCGAGCAGCGCGCCAGCGGCCGCCTCAGGGAGCCGGGGCACTCGGCGGCAGACCCCGCCGACCCCTGCGACCCCGCGGACGAAGCCCCGAGCGCGCCCCCGGGGAGGCGGCCCCGCGGCGGCCCCACGGAAGAGGGCGCGCGGCCCGAGGTGCCTGGCGATGCGCCGCGGCCCGGCCGCCCCGCGCCCCGGGAGGCGGCGGGCAGCTCCCCGCAGCTGCGGCGCGGCCCCGGGGGCGCGGACGGCGCGGCGGCAGAGGAGGAGGGCGCGGGCGCGCTGACGCTGGACCCGCTGGAGCACGCGTGGATGCTGTCGGCCGCCGACGGCCGCTGGGACAGCCTAGAGGGGCTGCTGGCCTGCGAGCCCGGCCTGCTGGCCAAGCGCGACTTCATCACCGGCTTCACCTGCCTGCACTGGGCGGCCAAGCACGGCCGGCAGGAGCTGCTGGCCCTGCTGGTGCGCTTCGCGGGCCAGCACCGGCTGCCGGTGAACATTAACGCGCGCACAAGCGGCGGCTACACCGCACTGCACCTGGCGGCCATGCACGGGCACGTGGAGGTGGTGAAGCTGCTGGTCGGGGCCTACGACGCGGACGTGGACGTGCGCGACTACAGCGGCAAGAAGCCTTCGCAGTACCTGAGCCCGAGCACCGCCGAGGAGATCCGGACCCTGGTGGGCGCCCTGGACGAGGACGAAGCCGAGAGCACGGCGGGCAGCGGGGGAGGGCGCTGGAGGCTCTCGAGGGTGCTGCCCTCGACCCTCATCTCCGGCAGACTCTCGCACGCTCTGGAGGACGGCGGGGACCACCACCACCATCACCATCACCTGGCCGAGGGATTGGCTGCGGGCAAAGCGAAGGAGCCGGGTCGCAAAGCCTCGGGCAGCTCTAGTGGGCGGATGAAACCCAGACTCAACAAAATCCGCTTCCGAACCCAGATCATCCACACCACGCCCTCTTTCAGAGACCTGGAGCAGCCCCTGGAGGAGGGGGAGGACGAAGAGGAAGACCGGTCTTTTAAAGGCCACTCATCCTCATTCAAACTGAGACCCAAGTCCAATGTATTTGGGTAAAAATGATTTTAGAACGTTCTAAGACTTGTTTGTCGTCTTAGGAATAGGGTACTAGGTGTAGACAAGGAAGTGAGACCAGAAAAGACTTAAGCTAAATGCTGCATTCTTACTTCGGGGGGTTGGAAAGGATGGGGAGGAATTCTCCTTAGCAGTATGGCTGCAGTGGATTTCCAAGCGATTCCTCAAACCTTGACCTAGGCCTCTTTTCCCCCTGCCACCCTTCTGCGCTGGAGTCCCTGTTTCTAAGGACTGAAAGTGTATCAAAATCAGGTGCAGAGTTGATGACTGAGGGTCCCTTTGATTGAAACATTGCCGGCTACCATGCAGAGTAAGGAGCATTGCACATTCCTATCTGTTTTTAATAGTGGCGACTCTTCCAAGAGCAACAGGAAATGCAAATTGTAATGAAGCTGGTAGTGTTTGTAAGTGTGAACAAACCGACATACTACCCTGTGTTTTTACTAATTGCATTTGATTTTAAGATGCTACTGAAGGTCAGGTCAGAGTTGAAATGCACAAATACTAATTAGAGAATAATGTGAATGCAATTGGAAATCTCTTGGTACCCTACTTGTAAGTAGTGTTCACCTCTTTTCAAAAGCAATTTCAGCTTTGGTCACTGAACTAAAGAAATAGGCAACATTCACTTTTGAGTTAATCTGTTGTGTGGTTTCCTCTTAATTATCTCTAATACCACTGCACTTAGTATTAAGGTACATTATTAATAACTACATAAATTTTTATTTAAAGAAAACACTTTTTAGCAACCTATGGTACTTTTAAGTAAATGTTACCTCTGGTTCTGATTCTCACTAACTTGTTTTGCTTTTCCAAAAGTCTGAATTTGTCTGAGTTTTTATTCTGGGGGTAATTTAACCGTTGGTTCTACTTGGCCTGACCCTATTTGACAGTGCTTAGAGTTGAATTGCCTACAGAAACTGTTTCTGGTTTAGATTATTAACAAAAATTGACATAAATGTTAATGAACTGATGCTTCTGTGAAGTAATTATTAAATCAACTTAATATTCTCACATAAGGTACACTTTTTTTTTTTCTTTTGCGGAACGCGGGCCTCTCGCTCCTGTGGCCTCTCCCGTTGCGGAGCGCAGGCTCAGCGGCCACGGCTCACGGGCCCAGCTGCTCCGCGGCATGTGGGATCTTCCCGGACTGGGGCACGAACCCGTGTCCCCTGCATCGGCAGGCGGACTCTCAACCACTGCGCCACCAGGGAAGCCCAAGGTACACTTTTTATTTTACTAATGAAATACATTCATAGTCTCAATACTTTGTAGCAGTGTTTTGCAAATGTTTAAAATACTCAATCTTTTCAGTTTTCCAGTGTTTCCTTGAATCTATTAGAGACATGGAATGAAGTTATTGGAAAGCTGGCTAGTAAATCTACCCAGTTAAAAATAGCACTTTATAAAAGGGAAAAGAAAATAGATGGGACTATTTCTATATTTAAATGCTGCTGGTTATTGAATCCCTTCACATATAAGTGAAAAAATATCGGTCATTAAAATTAAAGACTCGTTTAACTGTGGTTCTTAATTATATTTCGTTCAAATATGTTAGGGTGAATGTCTTTATAATTATTGTTAATTTAGCTCACAGGCATATTAAATTCACTTGTAACAAGATTCAAAACGACTTGTGGGAGACTAATTCCAAAACGTCCTTCTCCCTTGGCCTTTTTGGTCTCATAGTTGCTGCAATATAAGTATTGCAGCCTATAGTGATGACAGAGTGAGTTAACAGATTGCAGAGTGAATGAACCAATACATGAATTGCACAGAACTGCAGTGTTTAGAGAGTTCTTAGATCTTTAATTTCCAAAGTTGTAGAAATTTGTAACAAGTTGGTCACACCTCTCTAGACAGCAATTGATTTTGTTTAAAGACTAACGAAAAACATTCACATAAAATATATAAACCATTGTCCATTTGTGTGCCTTTACTTTTGTTTTAGGATTATGGAAGTGGGATATGTACATTTGAGAAGCACTTTTATCCATACATGTGGGTGAAAATCTAATTTTGTATAAATCAAAATTAGGTTCCTTGAAGGTGAAAAGCAGTCATCTGTTCCGGATCATAACCACATTGCCTGTATCTAGTGTGGGATAAGTTGTAACTTCTCACTGAGTCTAAGGTTTCAAGGACGTGTGAAGCCAAAGTGAACCATAAAAACACTGCGGAACCACCTCCATGTTCCACTGAACAGTGTTAATCTCTCAAATGTGTATGTTAGTGCCTAATTGCACAGAATCTGTAACTTGCTAGATCTTTAGGGATGGAGTCAATACTTAACTTGCTTTTCACATTAAAGAATTCAACTTTTCAGATAAAATATACTTTAAAATTTCAAAAATCATTCCTGGGGGAACTTTTAGCATTCCTTGTCATGATGTACTTGTGTGCAGTAAGTGCAGCATTTGCAGCTGCTTAACTCTGTTCCTCTTATTTTTTCAATTTCCAAATCGAGATTATAAAAAGCAAGTGATTTGTGTAATTTGATGTTTGTGGAGTTGTGCCTACCATTAATGGAAATATGCACGTCAGTTACTCAGAGGTTGTTGATGTGAAACTGTGGTTAGAAATTCCAGGTGTGTCGGTGTGTTTCTTACAGGTGCACTGGACACTAGTGAATTTGTCACAGCTCTCTTCACTTTTATGGTGTATAAAGTACAGCTAGCTTATAAAACTTGAAAATATGGCACTAGTCTATTCATGCCTGAAATCTTGGAGTCCAGGATGCCTTGTCTCTTACTTTTCAAATAAGTGAAACTTTGGGAGTTTAGAATGTAAAATTTGTAAAGTTTGTTTTGTCAAAATAAAACGTTCACACTAGATTTTTCCTGTGAATTGTCTAAATCGCTATAGTTCTTTATATTTTTACCTGTCTGGGGTTTTACATTTCACACAATGCTTTTTGGAGTTTGCATCTATTTGATCCTTTTTCTATCCCTTAAATCACTGGCCATATATCCTTAATTTACAGATAAGGGAATGAAGGTTGTTGCTGTTAAGGGTCACAAAGTCAATGACAGTAAGATCTCAAGACTTGATGCTTTTCCACAACATTATCTTTTCTGCACTTTGAATTGCCAAATTTTGGCAAAGGTGCTGCAGCTGGGCACCAGTAGTGGAGGAATCAGCTTGGGGAGAGGGTAGTACCTCTACCACTACCTTAAAAAAAAAAAAATTCAAATGAAAGGATCGACAAGGGATTAATCTCCAAAACATGCAAACAAATCAAAAAATAGGTGGAAGATCTAAATAGACATTTCTCCAAAGAAGACATATAGTTGGCCAAAAAGCATATGAAAAGATGCTCAACATCACGAATTATTAGAGAAATGCAAATCAAAACTACAATGAGATATCACCTCACACCAGGAAGAATGGCCATCATCAAAAAATCTACAAACAAATACATGCCTGGAGAGGGTGTGGAGCAAAGGGAACCCTCTTACACTGTTGGTGGGAAGGTAAATTGGTGCAGCCACTATGGAGAACAGTATGGAGGTTCCTTAAAAAACTAAAAATAGAATTACCATATGACCCAGCAATCCCACTCCTGGGCGTATATCTGGAGAAAAGTGTAATTTGAAAAAATACACACACCCCAATGTTCATTGCAGCACTATTTACAATAGCCAGGACATGGAGGCAACCAAAATGTCCATCAACAGAGGAATGGTTAAAGATGTGGTACATATATACAATGGAATATTACTCAGCCGTAAAAAAGAATGAAATAGTGCCACTTGCAGCAACATAGATGGACCTGGAGATTGTCATACCGAATGAAGTAAGTCAGACAGAGAAAGACAAATATATGATATCCCTTGTATGTGGAATCTAAAAAGAGGGGTACAAATGAACTTATTTACAAAACAGAAATAGAGTCACAGATGTAGGAAACAAACATGGTTACCAAAGGGGAAAGGAGGGGGATAAATTGGGAGATTGGGATTGACATATACACACTACTATATATAAAATAGATAACTAATAAGAACCTACTGTATAGCACAGGGAACTCTATTCAGTACTCTGTAATGACCTATATGGGAAAAGAATCTAAAAAAGAATGGATGTATATATGAGTGTAACTGATTTACTTTTCTGTAAAGCAGAAACTAACACAACATTCTAAATCAACTGTACTCCAATAAAAATTAATTTAAAATAATTTTAAAAACCCATGGCTCAAGCACACACCAGCTACCATAAACCCTCCCTTCCCAGCCTGGAGCTTGAGGAAGATGGGAATGCCTTTTTCCATTTCCTTTAATATCTATCAAACATTGGACATTAATGAATTTATTTCCTCATTGCCTTTGATCTTTGTTTTAACCAAGTTCAGCAGGTGGCAGAGGGACTTGTGAATCTTTGCTGTAACTGTCCACCATTGGTCCCTCTTAGGAAGATCCTGCTATGATTGCTGCTGGGGCTTTTTGTTGTTGCTGTTAATTTAGGACAGCTTATAAAACAAGATAAGTCTAGTTTCCATTTCTAGAATGACTTCTTTCCTTAGAAGTACTTATCTTAGAAGGATTCATTGAGGAGCCCCCATGAAGATATCTTTAATTTTTCCTAGTGAAAGTATTTTTTGTTTTGCTAAATACATGGTATTATTTAGAGTTTCTTGTAAATTAATCCTAAAAGTACTTGGGAATTTGCTGCAAACCAGTGTCCCTTCAATGATGAGTCAAATAGTTACTATTAGAGGGCTGGAAGGTGACCCTTCCTGAACCTGTTTTTCAAGATATAGCAGCAGAGTTGTTTGCAACACTATCAGATTTCTTTTTTCTGAAGTATACTGCTTTCATGTTACCAAACTTTTTTCTCCTCAATCTTCTCTTCAAATGTCAGTTTTGTCTCAGGAAGTGACTTCCCCATTCAGCTAATAAAGTGTCTGCTCTTCCATATTTATCGGGGAATGAATGACAAGTGTCCCCACCGGCACAATGCCTGGCATGTCGAAGGTACACAATAAGTGTTTTGTTTTAATGGAAAACACTAAGGAAATGTTTCATAATGTTGCATCACAATGATAATTTCAACAATATGCATTCATTCCAACTGAATAAAGGTAAGAATTTTTCCTACAATGTGGCTCTACTGCCAGCCAACCCCTGCATCTGCAGCCCAGCCCAAGGAACAACCTATTCCAATCCTGGAGGTAAAATCGGCTTTATTAGGATTTTACTTTGTAAGCAACTTAAGAGATTTTCAACAGTAAATTTGATTATAAGGAGTTTTACCTTACAAGTTTATTCAAGTACATAATCCCTAGGAGAATCTGCTTTAACTGGCTTTAAATATTCTAAGTATTATCATGCATACAAATGACTACTTATTCTGTGAAACCATAAAAAGCAAGAGAATAGGGAGATGAAGTTTATTTCAGCTGAGAGAACTTTCTAATAATCATTTTGAACATGCCGTGGACTGTCGCTTAAGGTAGAACACTCAGCCTTTGGAAATATTTGGGCAGGGGTTGCATGAGGACCTGAAAAGCTAAAACAGATCGTTTTAAAGCACCCCTGTGACTGATGCAGTATTGAGAAACATTGCTCTAGGCCTTCCACTCTGACCAAAGTTTCAGCCCAAATTTGGCTGACTTAGAATGAAGTTTAATAGTAAAGTAGGATCGTAAAAGTTTGTTGTTTTTTTGTAAACCAAACTTTACGCCGCTCTGATCAAAGAACCTGGAAGCACCTGTTAGAATATTCTTCTGGGTCTCTAAGAAACTTTGAGCTAAATACTCTAGAAAGATAATTGAGAATCCTTGACATTTGTCCAGAAGTTTCCAATATTGACGAATGTGATCTTCAAGTTTTGTCTTCATCCGTTCGGCCTGCTGAAACAGAATCCCGTAGACTAGGTGGCTTGTAAACAACAGTTACCAGTTGAGCTTGTTTTTCACAGTCATGGAAGCCGGGGGCACAAGATCAAGGCCCCGGCAAATTTGGTGTCCAGTGAAGGCCCGCTTCCTGGTTCACAGATGGCCGGCTGTTCCCTGTGTCCTCCCGCTGTCGCGTCAGAGGGTCTCTGGTAAGGGCACTAATCCCGTCATTAGATGAAGCCCTCCAAAAGGCCCCACTTTCTCACACCATCAGCTTGGGGTTTGGGTCTCAGCACGAATTCTGGGGAACACAAACCTTCAGTCCATGACGAGCTTGCATTCACCAGGCAGTTACTTAGTTGCAGTCAGCAGTTTCATGCCCTGCTGCAGGCTGAGTCAGCACCGCGGGGATTGAAAGCTGGCCAAGGGTGTTCTTTGGCTGTAAACACCGTCAGTTCTCCCAGGAGGCAGGCTGTGTACGCCAGGCAAGGTTTTAAGCACTTTATGAAAAGTAAGCTGTTTAATTCTCCCACCTCCCCCCGCCCCAAATCTAGCATCTACGTTTCGTGATGAGGAGTCCATGGCAGAAACTGGCTGTTTGCCCAAGTTCACAAAGCGAGTTGGCAGCAGAGCCTGGCCTTGAACTCAGGCAGCTGGGTGCCAGGCCGCACGGGGACCACGAGCTGTGCCACTTCTCTGGGAGCACAGAAGGCAATGCTACCACCCTGTGATGCAGAGAACGCACTGTCCCTGTGGAAGAAGAGACCAGACAAACCGCAGACAAGCACGAATGGGCGAGACAGATTGGACTTGCACATTTAATATTGTTTCCGCACAGGAAAAGAATAGAACTGGACTTTTGGGTGTTTGGTCCTTTCCATCTCACCTAGGGTAAAATTCATCTGTGGTGGGAAAGAACATCTCCTTAGCTCCCAGTGGTGGAGTTGCTAAAACGTGCGGTGTGTGGTTACGTTTCTCTCTTTCCTCTCCAACCTCCACCGACTTGTCTGAGCACTTGAGCTCTAGTGGAAGGGCCCATTCTGCATAATCCTGGGATTATAGGTAGACCTGGAGGAGAAACACCAACACGGCAACCACTTTCCTTACCATAAATTTCTAAATTTGTAACCCACTAATTCCGAATTTTGAAATCTCATTTTGGAATAGGCAGACGCTTGCCTTTGCTCTACTACAAAGGGTGATGGTTGAAGATGGTTGAATGTCTTTAAGAACATAATCTTTTTTTTTTTGAAGTTAATTTTCTCTCTTTTTTAAAATAGATTTATTTAATTAATTAATTTAGGTTTTTGGCTGCCTTGGGTCTTTGTTGCTGCACGCTGGCGGCGAGCTGGGGCTACTCTTCCTGGCTGTGCGCGGGCTTCTTATTGCGGTGGCTTCTCATGTTGCAGAGCACGGGCTCTAGAGTGCAGGCTTCAGTAGTTGTGGCTCAAGGACTCTAGAGCGCAGGCTCAGTAGTTGTGGCACATGGGCTTAGTTGCTCCACAGCCTGTGGGATCTTCCCGGACCAGGGCTCGAACGGGTGCCCCCTGCGTTGGCAGGCGGATTCTTAACCACTGCGCCACCAGGGAAGTCCCAAGGACAGAATCTTTAAGGATATTTGCTCATTGCTTGCAAACTACTCTTAAAAAATGTTACTCGCTACAACTTTGATACCCAATTAACTACGCATGAACTTCAAATGAATAAAAATGCCTTGTTTTAATTTATTTACTATTTTTATATTTTAAAAAGTGTATGCTCATGGACAGTTAGAAGAAGAAAGGGCGGAAAGTAAAGGCTACTCATTTCTCCGCCATTTGCATCTCCGTGTAACTCCAGCTAACGGTTCCTTCTATACTTCTGGGTATTGGACTTTTCTTTAATTCAGGCTGCCCTCTCTCCTTGATTTAAAATGATTTACCCAGTTTCTGCTGGGTTATATGGAATGCAGACATTGAAGAAGTGAGAAAAAGCTGGTATTGGGCTTCCCGCCCCGGGGCGCCCTTGCAGCGGGAGGCGTGCGCACGCCCGCCCCAGGGCTTCCGCCACCGCCGCCCGCGCCGGCTTCCGGTCTCCTGTCTCACTTCCAGCCCTTCGCTGCCCACAGCAGGCCCTCTCCAGGCCCGGCACCCTTCTCCGAGATGCGCAGGCAGCGGGGTCGCTTCCTGCCGCTGCCCATTCCCTGCCTCCGTCCCCAACCCTGACCAGTTGACAGTTTGCCGCTGCGCGCCCCCCGCTCCCGGGGCCCTGGTTTTCTGGACCCTGTCTGTTCCCAAAAGCAGGTGTCTTCGTCTCGCCCAGCCACCCTGAACGTGCTTCCTCTCAGGAGCTGTTTAAAGACTGAGGAATGAACGGCTCTTCTGGCCGCCTGGCCCTCCCGCCATCTATACTTTGCCCACAGCTTTCGGATCTCCAAGAAGGGTGCATCTGGAGCTGCTTTTCCTCAGACCTGTGCTGAGTGGCGCTGGTGGAGAGCTGCTAGGAGGTGAGTCTGGGGTCTGTGTGAGGCCATGTTGTCCGTTTAAAAGCCATCCCACCCTGGTTATCTTCCCCAAGGCCTTGCCCAATGCCTGTTCCTGGCAAAGTTCTTTCCAGGAGAGGTAACACGTTAAACCTTAATCGCCACTAGAAAACCGTGCATTCCTTGATCAAAAAGCTGGAAAACCACCTTCAAACAAATTTAGCGTCCTGAAAAGACTCCACAGCAAGATTGGTAAGGTTGGGGTGGGGAGAGGAAAGAAGGGAGAGAGGACCCAGGAGAGCCTGCGGTGGGGAGCACCGGATGGCCATCTTCTCCTGCGTCATCTTTGTGCCCGTTTAAGTCTACAGAAATATGATGGTCGCCTTTCTGTGCACCATCAGGGCTCGGCATCCCCTGTCAGTCTGCAGGCTCCAGGAGGGAAGCTCTGCATCCCCTACTGTGGCAGCTGTTTGCATCAAAGTGTTCAAAGGAGACCATGGGGGCCTGGATGTGGTCTGAGGCTAAGATGAAAACAACGCCATGGTTCAGCCCATCATACAAAACTGTTTTGCGGGAACCTCCCCTATGTTCCTGGAGGTCAGCTCCTCCTTCCTCCCTGGCGGGGATAATAGACTCTGACCCTTCTGCTTGCGGCGGGTTCCACGCACTTCCTGCCGTCTCTTGCTTGAACACAGGTATCTGTTTATTCAGGTGTGGGCTGTGTTGCAATTAATCCCTTAACTAACTGTGGAGCAAGTGAACAGAATAGAGGAGTATTTAAGCGAAATGTTGCTGGGGGCGAGGGGGACTTTAAACCACCACCATGTGCCTTTCATTCGAGGCTAATTCTGCCACTAGTGCCAGGCTAGACCTTGAGGTCATTTTAATTAGAAACTCGTGTGATATGGATGCTTGTTCTCCTGCCCCAGAAACTTAGCTGCAGGTCGCGCTACGTGTTCGCTAACCCCAGGACCTATGTTGAAGCAGACATTTGTCAGCCTAGTTTGAGTTTGCTAAATAGAAATGAATTGCACTTGTCACATCTTATAATTCAGATTTTTCATCAATTCATGTTGATCTCACCCTCAGTTAGTATTGCTTTTAGTATTTTAAAATACTTACTTAGATATAATTGACTCATGAAAAACCTAGATTACTTTGTCCTTGAAAGCGACCACTATTTCTTTATAACTGGAAAATTGATCTGCCATACTTGCCATTTAAACCTAGGCACCTATGTATTTTGAGTTTCAGTAGTTCATCTATACATTGGAGGTGATAAATGCTGTATGTACAGCGCATCACACTTAGTGGTTTTGAGATTCAAATGATATATCGTGAGGATGGTTTAAAATACTAAATAAAGTACTGACCACATAACAAGTGGAATTAAAGCAGGAGTTCTTTTTCCCTCTTTTCTCACCAAATCAGGCTGTTTTCTTCCTTTTCTAAAATCATAAAAAGGCATAGGGTAATGTATACCACATTTAATCTGATCTTTACCTCTGGGGAAAAGGAGAACGAAGTGGAGAAACTTAACTGTATCTATGGAGTTTTGTTTCTTTAAAAAAATCTGAATCAAACATAGCAAGATGTTTAAATATGATAAAGCTGGGTGATGGGTAGACATTTACTATATTTTTCTATATGTTTGGAATATTGCACAAGGGAAAAAAGAACAAGACAGGCATTCTTTGGTCTTCTGTGTCACGGCACTTCTGTTCTCCCTCACTGTGCTGCTTCTCTGAACTCATTCACGATAAAAATCTAAGTGATAAAGCATGACTGTCCCTGAGACGCGGCGAGATTGCGCGGAAGAGGCCACGGCAGGAGCACCAGGGAGCAGAAGGGGAGTGGGCTGGTCTGCAGGCGGTCACACAACTCCATTGCAGCCCCGTCCAAGCCTCACGTCTCTCCCACTCATAGCTATGCCTGTCAGACCTGCAAATCTGGGAATTTTACTTAGACTGGCTTCCAAACTGCTGCTCTCAGGTTAGAGAGATCAAAGTGAGGTGTGGGCTACAGTGCTGTGTCACCCACAGGCAGGCTGGCCGTGGGGTTCCTCTGGGAGCAGAGTCTTGGTGTGGTCCTTAGCCTTGGGATGCTAGAGCCGTGTGGAGGCACCCATCCCTGGTGTGGACGCGGCTGGGGCAGTGCGGGCCTGGATCCACAGCCGAGGCAAAAACCCAGACTTCTGTATGGAAGTGAAGAAAATGCATACGGAAAGCACTCAATTCTATGTATACACTGATGACTTTTCAATAAACTCATCACAGCAGCTGTGTAACGGGTCACCCAGAATGAGACACAAGGCGATACCAGCCCTAGAAAACCCTCTCACGCCCCTTCCAGTCCCTGCCCTCCTTACAAGGGCGACCCTCTCCTGGCCTGTGACTCTGATGGCAAAGATTCATTTTGACTGTTTTGTACTCCTTGTGTCTGACTTTTCTGCTCAACAGTATTTGTAAGATTCGTCCATGTTCTCGCTTATGGTGGTAATTGTTTACTCTCCTTGCTGTGTAGTTGCGTGACTGTAACAGTTTCTCTCTTCTCCTGTTGATGTCGATGCGCGCTTTTGTTTGGGGCCTCGTGCTGTGCTGCTGTTCGCGGGCGGCTGTGTGATGTGAAGCGCTGGTCCTGGTGCGGCGGCGGCGGGGCCTGACTTCCTGCTTCTCCGTCTTCCGGGTGGTGAAGACGGGGCGGCCCCATGGCCCTCTGTTTGGCGGTTTTCTGGGAGGGTCCTCAAAGCACGGCCTGCGGTCGCCCCCTAACACTCACGAGGCCCGGGGGACGGCAGGGGTCCCGTCTCCTGGTTTCTGTCACAGGCAGCTAATCACTAACCATTAAAAAAGGGTGTTTCCTATTTTCCCGAATGTGGCCACATCAGTTTACACGTGTACGCTTCCCTCACTTATGTCCACGTTTGTGTTCTAATAATTTCTGCTAAACTCATCCTTTTCTCCCCAAAGCTGTCTGCGTTTTTTTTAATGTGCTAATTATTTTGTTTTAAATTACATGGAATAGATTTTCTTTTTTTTTCCTTATTGAAGTATAGTCGATTTACAATGTTGTGCCAATAGCTGCCATACAGCAAAGTCTGTCTGCTTGCTTTATACCTTTCTCTGTTTCACACGTTTCGCCAACATGACGACATGCTACCTTTGCACAGCGGTCCAGCTCAGGTGGTACATTCAGGCTACTTTTAAACAGTATATATTTTTAAACCGTAAAAAATTTAAGTGAGATCATTATTCCTTTCCCTTTAGAGGAATCTCATGTTCTTGGCAAGCAAGTTGGCAATTATGTGTCCTACTAATTATAAATCCTACTGAGTAGCCACAAGCAAATACAAACATTACTTGCCCTAAAGTAGTTTTTGAAAAATAAATCATATTGATTTTTATTTTACTGGGCCTTATTTCCACAAGCTTGAAAAATGATAAATCTCTACCTTAACATAAAAATTAGCTTTATAAATATTTACTAAATAATTTATTTTAAAATCTCAATCCCACTTGGTACCAATTTGAGTGTTAAGTATGAAAATATTTGTATAAGTGTGTATGTGTATATATATATTTGCTGATATTTATTCATTAAAAGTCACTCTGATCTCATACAAGGAGAGCAGCAGTGTGCTTCCCCCATTGAGGAAACAGTGATCCAGGTCCCAGGCTCTGCCCTTAAGAGACCCAGTCAGAAGTGAAGCAGAACATGCCCCCAAATAGCTGCAGTGCAGGAACGAGTAAGAAAAACATCTGTGTGGCTTCTACAGACAAGGTGACGCTGAGGTTTAGAATGTTGACTGAAAAAATTACACAACCTAAAAGTTGAGAGTTCTGTTTAATTCTGCAGATATTCTTAGGACCTCAGACCTGGGAGGCAGCATCTCAAGTAACCCTGAGAGAACTGCTCCAGGGAGGGGAGGGGAGAGCCAGGTTATATAAAAGTTTTGCAACAAAGGGCAGGTAGCCTGAACGTGAAAAGATTATTGTTAACTAAAGAAAACCAGATATCTCAATGAATTTAGAGCTTTTCTCTGTATGGGAAGTTGCAAGAGTCTGGGCTCACTGAAAGCATTCCTTTGATATGCACCTCAGCTATCTGGGGCCAGTATCCTGTGTTTTCACATCCCGAGCTTCCTCAAGGCTCACCAGAGTGGCTGCAGTCTGATGGCTGCTAGATGGCAGGTGTTCTCTGTTTCCTTCCTGAGTCCCCTCAGGGCTCACCAACTCATGGTTGGAGGGGTGCAATTGCTGATGACTGTGACATCCTTTCTTTACTGATATGGCGGGCGATATTTTATTTCTCAAGAAGATGAGATCATTTCCATCTGGAGGATCAGGGAAGACTTGTGGGGTAACAGCTAAAGATGTATAAGGATGGAAAGTTTCCAAGATTAAACACTTGAAATAAATATTTTGAAAATACCCTGAGAGCACTGGTTCTCTGAAGGTTGTGTGAACTGTTGACTCATGGTCATCATCGGATTGCAGTACCATCTCTTCCAGTTCTTGCTGTCCACATATGATGTTAATGCAAGTTCATGTGCCCGATGTACACTGAGGCCAGACAAATTGAAACGTCAGAGTTCGGAGCAGAGAAAGGTTTATTGCAAGGCCATACAAGGAGACGAGGTGGCTCTTGCCCTGAAAAGCCTCGAGCTCCCTGAAGGGTTTCAGCAAAGCCTTTTTAAAAGGCCAGGCCGCCCTGACCGTGGGGCCCACGCTGACCCCTGTGGCTGGAACTGGGTGTGGGCAGCAGCCAGGTGGGAGGAAACAGGTGTCACGTTATCTCTTCAATACGTGCTGTCCAAGGTGAAGTACACAGGTACCATTTTGGGTTTCTTTCCATTCCAGTTCCTTTCGGCTCCAAAATCTTAATAAGTTGCCATAAACTTACTGTCGTTCCTTTTTATTGTGCTAATGCTCGGTGGAAACCGGTTTGGGAGAACTGCTCGGGGCGGGTCCTGGCAGCAGTCACAAGGCACATTCAGCTAAAATTTTGGGAAAGACTTTCAAATGAAGTAATGATTTTTAAAAGAATAGACAGGAGGAAGGGAACCAGCAGGGAAGGCTGAGGCTCCCAGGGAAGCTGCGCCACCACCACCACCCCCGCCGGGCCTGCCCCCCAGAAGGACATGTCACTGCTGTCCGGCCCTCCTCTACCTCCTGCAGCGATTCTCAGGGGTGGGTGGCGGTGAAGACAAGGCTAAAAAGGAAACTTGGCTAGAGAATGAATCTGGGGGCAAACGGATGATACCTAACAGCACAGAAAATGGGTGTCGGACTCAGCCTAAGAGACAGCTAGCTTCCTAGACTCCCACCGACTGGCTGATTTTCAGAGTCAGCGGACATGTGCTTCTCCTATAGCTGAGAGTTGATTCTATTTAATTCTCTTAAAAATCTAGTTTGTGCAGCAGCTGATACCATATGAACGCCATTGTAGAAATATGGATTAACTGGTGGTTTTGATTGCAGTTTGTCACTTTTTCCGAGAAGCTTTTGATGACCTGGCTATATTATATGTTGCGTGTTCCCTGTTGCGTTTCCCCTGTGATGCTGTGATTTAGTTTTTCTACCTGCCTATTTTCCTACTACATGGTAAGCTTTTTCAGGGCGTGGATTTTCTCATGTCCCTTCTCAATAGTCAGCACAAAAATGTGAACAAGTAACAAGAGACTGTAAGTTGAATAAGATTACTTGAAAAAGAATTAAAATGTTCATAAATAAAATGTATAATAATTGACATTTAAACAAAAAATAAACTTAAGGGACAGCCTTACACCAGGAGAGAAAAACAATCAACTGGAAGACACATTTGAAGAATTTTTCTAGAATATAGCTCAGAGAGACAGATTTTATTCTAGTGTAAAAAAGAAGTTAAGACACAGAAAGGATAGGATGACATCAAAGATACATGCATTTAGGATTTCAGTAGGAGAGAATAGAGAGAAAGAAGAAGCAATATTTAAAGAAACAATGGCTGGGAATTTTCCCCAGCTGATGGAAAAACACCAGTCATTGACCAGGAAGTCCAACAAACCACAAAAACCCAGGCCTAGAGACATACTTAAACTGACGAACATGAAACAAAGAGAAGACATTAAAACAAATCGGAGAGAAAAGACAGGTCATCTCTGGAAAATGGACAGCTAGGCTGAGAGCTGATGTCTTGATAGCACAGTAAGCCCCAGAAGGTGGGGGATGATGGCTATAATATTAGTTATTTGCAAATAATATAAAGTCACAACAACAAATGAGTATCCATGAAGAAGTAAAAACCTGGTGTCCATGAAAAATTAATCAGGCGATCTAGGAAAGAAATGGAAGATTTTATTTATTTTATAATCTGGGAAGAACATCTCAGAAAGCTCTGAGAATTCTTCCACCCATTAGAAGTCAAGGCACAGTCAAGTTTTTTGAGAAAGTGGGCTGTACATCAAATGACATTATTTATTTATTTATTTATTTAATTTTATTTTATTTCACTTGGCTGACCCGCGCGGCTTGCAGGATCTTCCCGACCAGGGATCGAACCCAGGCGCCTGCAGTGAAAATGCAGAGTCCTAACCACTGGATCTCCAGGGAATTCCCTTCCAGTGACATATCATTGACAGTTTACATAATCCAGGTCTAAGCACAGTCCTGGTGGGCCGCGTGAGCGCTTACAAGATCCAGAAGGAGCGTTATCTTCTAAGGAGTTGTCTTGTTGATGCTGGGAGAATGTTACTCTTTATGGTCGAGCAGGTATTTCTAGCTGATGGGGAGCCTTGGTGGATGCCTAATGCAGATACATAATGCTCAGTGAGGGGAGAGAGGAGGCCAAAGGGCAGAGAAGAATTTTTTATGTTTAAATTTTTCTTGTCTTGCCATAAAATATGAATTTTATTTCACACTGGTAAACAGTCATGATCATCGCTTTCTCGTTAAATATTGCACTGCTGATACGTTTACTTATTTTGTCATGTGCCAGCGCCCACTTGCACGTGGGCTATGGCAAGAGCCTAAATGTTATTACCAGTTTATGGAGAATCCTGAAACTGATGATGTTTTATCCTAAGTTTTTCTGAAATTGCAAAAAGAACAGTTTTTGACTGTTTGTGATCTAGTTCTTTAGTCCACTTTACACAACTTCAGTGTTTAGCAGAAGCGAGATAACTATTTGGCATATCGTATTTTAAAGATTTTTTTTTTGATGTGGGCCATTTTTAAAGTCTTTATTGAATTTATTACAGTACTGCTTCTGTTTTATGCCTTGATCTCTTGGTCCCGAGGCATGTGGGATTCCAGCTCCCAGACCAGGGATCGAACACTCATCCCCTGCACTGGAAGGCAAAGTCTCAACCACTGGACCACCAGGGAAGTCCCTCAAATTTTAATCGTTTATTTTTCAGTGATCCGACCTTGTCAAGTGGTGGGTGAGGACGTTTTAGCCACTGCTCACCAGTGGAGCCACACAGCACATCCTGAGAGGCAGCTGCACCTGGACTGGACTTTCTGACCCTGTCTGAGCTGAGGAAGAAACGGAGATGGGGGGAGACAGTGGAAACCAAAACGAAAGACGGGCGGTTCTCATTCCCATGGTGGGTGCCAACTGGAGGTCATGCCCTTCACTACTGCTAAGTCATAAACGTGGATGAGACCCAGTCTCTACTCTCCCTACGACTGGAAATTGATACATAATCAAAGAATCGTACTACAGTTATTACGAATCCGATGATAGTTTAGAATTCTTATGGTTTCTTATTTCACTGAGAAGGGCATACCGAGATACAGTTTTCCTGTTAACAATGATTATACGTCAGCTCCTGATATGTTGCACTAGAAAAACACACGGCTTCTATGAAGTCTCTGCCAAAAGTGCATGACCTGAACGGAGTCATTAGGAAACAGCCGAGCAGCCCAAATGGAGGGACTTTCTACAGTGTACTGAAGTGTAGTCTTCCAAACTGTGAAGCCTGTGGAAGACAAAGACTGAGAGCTGTTCCAGATTAAAGGAGACTGAAGAAATACGACAGCAAGTGCAGCACAGGAGCCAGGCTTTTCTTTTGCTAAAAGGACGTTTTTGATGCCGAAAGCTCAGTTTCAGCGTGCACCGGTGCTGAATCAAATCTCGGAGAGAGTTTTGGGTGAAATAGAAAAGGAGAGCTTTATTACTTTGCCAGGCAAAGGGGGACACAGCGGGCTCCTGCCTTGAAAAACTATGTGTCCCCCTCCTTGGAGAAGATAGAAGTTTTATAGTAATTGTTCAAAGAGGGCATGGTCTGCTCGTGGACACTCTTCTGATTGGCTGGTGGTGAGGTAATCGGGAGTTGGCATCATCAACCTTCTGGTTCCAACTGGTCTGGGGTCTACATGCTTGTGGGCAGCAGACAGTTAACTTCTCCCACCTGGAGGGAGTTTCAGTATCTGCAAAATAGCTCAAAGATATTGTTGTGTCTATCTGTTGATGGGGAAACAGGACCCTGCCCCAAGGCTGCTCTTGACTGTTTCTCCCTGGTCTCACATCCCTTCCCTCCCCTAATTAACAACTGCTTGAATCTGCCCATTGGAACTCAGGGAAGGTCACGGGGGCTGGAAGAAGTCTGTTTTCTGTGATCAAAGAAATGGGGGGGGGGGCCTTCCCTGGTGGCGCAGTGGTTAAGAATCCGCCTGCCAATGCAGGGGACACGGGTTCGAGCCCTGGTCCGGGAAGATCCCACATGCCGTGGAGCAACTAAGCCCATGTGCCACAACTACTGAGCCTGCGTTTTAGAGCCCTCGAGCCACAACTACTGAGCCCACGTGCCGCAACTATGAAGCCCGCGTGCCTAGAGCCCGTGCTCTGCAACAAGAAGCCACTGCAATGAGAGGCCCCCGCTCACCACAACTAGAGAAAGCCCACGCGCAGCAATGAAGACCCAACACAGCCAAAAACAAAAACAAAAAACCTACTATTTAAAAAAAAAGAAAAGAAAAGAAATGGGGGACACAGAAAGGCTTTGTGCCCAGGAGCCCCACAGGGCCCTGCTCAGTATCATTATTAAGCTAAATTGACCAAGTCTGAATAAGGCCTGTAGATTATAATGGTATTGTGTGATGATAGTTTCCTGGTTTTGGTCTTTGTTCTGTGGTTATGTAAGAGACTGTCCTTGCTTCTGGGAAATACACACTAACTATCTGCACTTAAGGACATCACGTCTGCAACTTACTCTCATATGATTCAGGGAAAAAAGCAAGAGCCAGAGAAGGTCAGGGCAGGTGTGGCAAAATGTGAACATTTGAAGAATCAGGACAAAAGATGCATGGAAATTCTTTGTGCTCTTATTGCAACTTACAGTTTTTTAAAAAAGGTAACAGAATAAAACTGTTATTCAATAAAACTATTATTCAACTATTATTCAAACTGAGATAAAGCATTTCAAGTATTGGTAGCACTCACTAGAAGCAGGTTAAGTCCCTTTAAAGGGGAAGACACTGGGTTGCTCTCTGAAAACATGAGATTTAATAGTCCCTGGAACTTCCCTTTTTATGTCCCATAAATGCAAACTCAAGTTCCAAATTCCCCACCAGGTGTGCAAGTCGTGTGCTTGGACTGAGTGTTTTGTTATTGTTTTTTCTGAACCTGCTTTGAAGGCACCTCTAGAGTGGGGCTAAGCCACCTGCCAAAGGTAACAGTGACAGGGCTGGGCCTTCTGTGCAACCTCTTCTGTTGACTCGTTTAAAAATCAGTCCAGTTAGACTTAGCTTTCACAAATGTGTTAATCAGATCAATTCCTGAGTCCCCATGTACTGTATAGTAGGTTTGCACAGTAATAAAAAAATGTTTTAATGGAATCTCAGCAACAGGGTTTCCTTTGTTTAATTCTCATTTAGATTCTTTTTAAAATTTTTTACTTTCTTTTTTAATTGAAATATATTTGACATATAACATATAAATTTAAGGTGTACAACATGTTACTTTGATACATTTATACATTGTAGCGATAATTAGCACCTCTATCACATTGCATAATTATCTTTTCTTTTTAGTAGTAGTATTTCAGGATCCCTTTCCCAAAAGCAGGTAAACTCCAGCCAGGGTGGAGCTGATGACTCACTGTGGTCCACGGCAGGGCTTTTTAGGAGTAGTTGAACTTAAGAATCATTTAGTTCTTGGCAAGACTGATGGTTATAATACACTATTGCTGTCTGTTAGATTCCTTTACTGGCTCATTTATGAGGGCATGGTCTCAGCTACTAGGACTGGTTCTCCTAAAAAGCACTAAACGGTTAAAAACTACTAAAACTGTTAAGAAACAGTTCAGATGCCTAGGGTGTTGCATTGTTGAGATGATGTTCTTGTAAGACTCCCTGTTTCTTCTGCCAACCCTCTGCGATGGTGTTTCTTGCTGTAAATAGAGGCTGGGGACTTTTTCCCACCTCCAGTGGTGCTCCGGTCACGTTCCAAACGGAGCCTGGGCCCAGAAGATGACGCTGCTGGCCAAACCCCTTTCCAGCAGACACGGAGCAATCTAGCGCAGCACCCCTGGGTTTTCTCGCCAATATTCTTGGAAAGAGGAGCTTGTTGCCCAGTGCTTAGGATGCTTCTGTCGTCACATCGACCGTTCACGTCAAAGTGGTTTCATCTGCAGCATCTCCCCCTTTGTAGGGATTCATTCAGATTTTTTTCAAGTGCACTTGTTCTCTACCTTCTGAATTCAAAGAGTATTTGTACTCAGTGATGGATATAAGCATTAGGCCAAATCTGCTCGAAGGAAAAACCAGACATTTCTCCAGAGTTTTCTGCAGCCTTCAGTGAAACAGTGATCTTACTTCGGAAACTCTGCGAGGGAATCAGTTGTAACCTAGAGGCTCTGACCTGCCTTTTACAAAAGGTCATTTATATTTTCTAACAGTGCAAGGTTAAGAGGGAAAGAGAACCCAGGGAACTTGCTGCTCTTTGTTGTTGTTGTTGTTATTGGGTGTGTGTGCCAAATCCAGCCTGATGGCTGAGCCTTTTTTTTTAAAATATAAATTTATTTACTTATTTATTTTTGGCTGTGTTGGGTCTTCATTGCCGCGTGTGGGCTTTTCTCTAGTTGCAGCGAGCAGGGGCTACTCTTTGTTGCGGTGCATGGGCTTCTCGTTGCGGTGGCTTCTCTTGTTGCAGAGCACGGGCTCTAGGCACGTGGGCTCAGTAGTTGTGGCTCATGGGCTCTAGAGCGCAGGCTCAGTACTTGTGGTGCATGGGCTTAGCTGCTCCGCGGCATGTGGGATCTTCCCGGACCAGGGCTCGAACCCATGACACCTGCGTTGGCAGGTGGATTCTTAACCACTGCGCCACCAGGGAAGTCCCTATTTATTTTTTTAAATTAATTTTTATTGGAGTATGACTGCTTTACAATGTTGTGTTAGCCTCCACTGCATAACAAAATGAATCAGCCGTACACATACAGATATCCCCTCCCTTTTGGACTTCCCTCCGATTTAGGTTACCACAGTGCATTAGGTGAGTTTCCTGTGCTAACAGCATGTTCCCATCAGTTGTCCATTTTATCCATAGTGTCAATGAGGAACTTCCTGCTCTTAAAGGGCTGGGAATTTTCTTTTTTCCTGCCCTCTATTTTTTTCTGAAAGGGTGCATCAAGCATAATGGAGGGTTCACAGCAATACTTAGAAATTATATGATTCCTTGTGTTTTCAAAGCCCGAATCTCCTTTTTTTCTTTTTTTTTTTTTTGCGGTACGCGGGCCTCTCACTGTTGTGGCCTCTCCCATTGCGGAGCACAGGCTCCGGACGCGCAGGCTCAGCGGCCATGGCTCACGGGCCCAGCTGCTCTGCGCGGCATGTGGGGTCTTACCGGACCGGGGCACGAACCCGTGTCCCCTGCATCGGCAGGCGGACTCTCAACCACTGCGCCACCAGAGAAGCCCTCTGGGTGGTTTTTATGTTGTTAACTTTGCATTTTGGAAAATGTTAAAAATAAGGGAAGGTATGTGAACCCCAGTGTCCCCACAAACCAAGTTCCACAGTTATCAACGTTTTGTTGAAACTGTCTTTCATCTATTCACCTACCCACTTTCCCCATCTCATGTTATTGTGAAGCAAACCCGGACATCAAAAAAAGTGTTCATAAGCATTGTTGAAATGTCTAAAATTGCATCTGGTAATTTTGTAATATAAATTTGCCAGTTTTCTACAGATAGTAAAAATAAAAGAACTTACTGTGCTGCCAGGTTACACGTCACCAGGGTGTGTGAATGTGAAGGACATGGGCATGTGTAATTTGGAAATTCCTGGTCCTCTATGAAATGTTTGTATTTTTAAATTCTTACTAAAACTCAAGATTGAAAAAACGCGTTTGTGTGCATGTGCGCACACACACAATCGCAATACTGTTACGCCTAAAGTACTGGCAAGAATTCCTTAATGTCATCAAATACTCAGAGTGCTCAAATTTCTCCAATTTTCTCATATTTCTAAATAATTTGGTTGTTTTAAAAATTAGGTTCATGCATTTGAATCAGTCATTCTCATTATGTCTCTTAAATCTCTTTTAACTGATAGGTTCCCCCAGTTACCCATCAACATTTTTTTTTTTTTGATGAAGAAACTGGGCCATCTTTGCTGTCGAGCTCCCACAGTCTAGATTTTGCAAACTGCATCCCCATAGTGTCATTTAACATGATCTTCTGTCTCCTTATTTCCTGAAAATTGGTGTCCTATCTAAGGCTGAGTCACACTCAGGCTCCATTTTGGCAAGAACACTTTTAACAGCAGACCCACAAGAGCTGTTGTTTGTATGTAGCGGGTGTGGAAGATCAGTGCCTGCCCGGATCCGTTATTTCATTAGAGGGCCAAAATGTTGACCTTCTAATTGTGTCATTCCTTCTTCAATTGTTAGCTGGTCTACTCCTATAAAAGGAAACTTCTTCTCATCAATTATTTGGTTACCCTGAGGTATAGTTCATATAGGAAAAGAAGGGTACATGCCTGGGTTTCCCCTTTATTTGCAGGTTTTCCAAACAACAAAATGGTTTCCTAGCATCTTCCAGAGACGACCAGTGATCTGTACAAAGACATCATGACGAGTTCTGAGCTTTAACACGTTTACTGGGCTTCTGCCTTCTGAAATTATTTTTTATGCTCTAGTTTTCATATTATAAGCTAACTCGAGAGGGTTTTTCTAACCTTTGATTGGCTCTCATATTGGCTGATAACACCTTTGACACAACTCTTTTCTTTCCCAATATGACAGTATCTTCCAAGTTCCTTGGTACACTGTCTTCTGCATACCTGGAATTGGACAGTTCTCTAAGGCAGCCTAGTTTTTTGTTGAGAAATGCTGTAAGGATCTCTAAGGTGCTCACTGCTATTGGGCTTATCATTGTTTCTAGGTCTTTCAGAGGACAGTGCTACAGAATTCTTTTTTTTTTTTAATTTATTTATTTTTGGCTGTGTTGGGTCTTTGTTGTGGTGCACGGGCTTCTCATTGCAGTGGCTTCTCTTGTTGTGGAGCACAGGCTCTAGGTGCTCAGGCTTCAGTAGTTGCAGCACACGGGCTCAGTAGTTGTGGCTTGCGGGCTCTAGAGCGCAGGCTCAGTAGTTGTGGCACACGGGCTTAGTTGCTCCGTGGCATGTGGGATCTTCCTGGACCAGAGCTCGAACCCGTGTCCCCTGCATTGGCAGGTGAATTTTTAACCACAGTGCCACCAGGGAAGTCCCAGAATTCATTTTTAGAAATCAAATATATTACTAGCTGTAAGACTTAGATCAATATGATTTACTTCTCTGAGCCTCAGTTTTCTCATCAGCAAAGTAAAGATGAGTGATCCCTACCATCTCATAGGCTTGTTACAGGAACTTAACAAGGTAGCACACGCTGCGATTAACTCAGATGTCCCTCTGCACAGCTCGGAATGCAAGTCACAGGCTGTACTTTGATTTTAGACCAGTTGTGCGTAAGCTCTTACGTGCTCTTGGGAGGTGATAGCCTCGAAGTGCAGTCTATCTCCTTCCTTTCCTTCCTGCCCCTCCCTCTTAGTGCACACAGGATACCCCTCATAATAGGGGTCCTTAGGGGAGTCCCATCGACCTGTCTTCTTTGGGGTGCAGCCTGCAGTGGGTGGTCAGGAAGACGTGAAGGCTGAGAGCACCGGCCCTGCCACAGCCCCTCCTAAACGCAGAGCTACCACCTCGCCATCCCCGACTTCTCGCTGACCAGCACTCTCTTGACAGCTTTTTCTTAAACTCTCAGAACTCAAAAGGTCGTTTCATCATTTTCCTAAAATATGCGAGGGATGCCTCTTGATGCCTCCACTCTTGTGAGACCCGGATTTTTCGGTCCTTGCGAAGCAGCCGGCATTTTCTCTTTAAAGTAGAAAGTAAAAGCCAGTGTGATGCCTGGTGCAGCCCCTTTCGAGCAGAGGCCCTGCTCCAGGAGGCCAGCACGGAGCCAGGGGCTGCTTCGTGGGGGGAGGGGGGGTGAGGGCCAGACCTGGCCGCTCAGGACCGTGTCCACTCAGTATGTGATCCCAGCAGGGAGACAAGTGGCCTGCGGTTTTCAGACGCCTCACCTCCAGGTCTCAACCCCATCCCTTATCTTCAACCCATCCCACCTACTGTGTAGGCTCTGGGCTTTGATTCCCAAATAGAATTCCCATAGAATCTGTAAAGTTAGAGCACCATTTCATTAATTTTGATTTGGAGTTCTGAATTTTAGACTATTTAAAATTAAGTAAGACACTTGAACCCACAGGTCAACCATAGCTTCACTAGAACTGGGGCAGTAGACCCTGTACCCCTGGGTGAGGCACTAGGAGGCTTTCAGCACCACTTACGCATAGTCTGCTGCAAAAAATGGAACCCGATCTCATCGAGCCTGTAACACTAACTGCCCGTTAGGGAATGGCAGGGACAGTGAAACAATTAAATGACATCATGAGGATGTCATCAGTCAATCCAGAATGTGGAAAACTCCAGAGGACAAGCGACCAGGTCCTCCCAAAATTAATGGCATAAAAAGGGAAGGGAAGGATGGTTACAAAAGAGACTTAAGGGACAGATTAGCCAAATATACTATGTGGAATTTGTTTGAATCCTGATTCCACCAGAGCAATTGTAAGAATAGGTTCTTAAGACAATATGTACAATATGAAAAAAACTTAATTTTGTGACATATGATAATAGTATAGTGGGTATGTTTCTTAAAAACTTTTCATCAGTTACAGAGGCATACTACAGTATTTATAGGAAGAAAGGCATGATATAAGAGATTTGCTTTAAAATATTCTGAAACAAAACAAAGTACCAGTGTTTGTGGGGAAGAAGTATAAAAATAACATGTGCAAGATGTTGATTTTTTGAAGCTGGGTGGTAGGTTTAAGGAGGTTTATTATATTATTCTCTCTGCTTTTTATATGTTTAAAACTTTCTGTAACAAAAACGTTTTTTAAAGCAAAAAACAGTAAAAATAAAAAAGTGAGAGAGGGAGAGGAAGGGAAGTTTTCACAATATGGTCTAGGTGGAGACAGAGGTGCCTTGTACCCTGCTTCTATCCAGCCAGATGGCGAGAATTGATCAATTCGGGGTATATTTGGGAGGAGTAGAGAGCTGTTTTCTAGTGGTATTAGGAAAGGGGTGAAGATGAAGAATGTCACCTGCCGTATCAGTAAACAAAGGATGCTGTGGCCATCAAGCCACCAGCCACTGCAGCCGCCTTGATGTGCACCCTGAGGAGATTCAGGATGGAGAAAAGCAGGATATTGGCCCTAGATCATTAAGGTGCACATCAAAGGAATGATTTCAATGAGCCCAGACTCTTGCATCTTCCCATACATAGAAAAGCTCTAAATTCATCAACAGTAATCTTTTGATGTTCTGATGACCTGGTTTTTATTGCAAAAACTCCTATATATCCTGGCTCCGTTCCCCCACCCAAAACCTAGCCACCACTGCCTTGCCTTTACAGAGAAGCCCCTCAGAGCCCTCTGCATCCCAGGCTTAAGTTCTCAGAAGTCGGCCAAATAAAACTTAATTCACAACTTTTAGGTTGTGCATTTGTTTCGGTCGACGGGGGGGAATTGATTATGATTCCTCAGTTTTGGACTGCAGCGGCCAGAAGGATGGCCATAAACTTGTTGAAGAAAACTGGGAGATGGGAGAGGTAGGCAGAGCTCCAAAGTTTGGTTGTGGCCACACTGAGTCTGAGATGGGATTAGAAATCTCGGTCCCCAGGCAGACATCCAGCCCTGGGGCTCAGGGGAGAGACACACTTAGGACTCATCAGCCAGACGATAGCATTAAAACTAGGGGATTGAATAAGTTCACTAGGAGAGAGTATGGTTAAAGAAAAGTAGTTTGTGTAGCGCTAGAATTTTCCAGAATCTCCGAGATGAACACTAAGAAATCTGAGGCAAAAAGGAAAATCAGGCTTCTGCAGTAACACGTTCAAGCACACATTCAGACCGCAGGCGCCTTGTGTTGGCTGGTGTCTCTACACCCACAGGCTTCGGGAACTCTCGCTGGGAAGTCACTGCGGTGCCGTCTGGATGCAGCCTGGGGTGGAATGTAAGCTTGCGGTCAGCACTCCACTTTCCAAAAAGCAATGCTGTCATCTAAACCTGGACCTTGTTTCCTGTCTGCTTCCCCGGCTGCTTGTCAGTATTTGATTTTCAGATCACAGGACCCCGTACTGCCAAACCCCAGGCCTGTCACTTAAAACAAACAGAAGAGGAAGTCAACAGGAACCATGCTGATCGAGCTGTCCACTTGGGAAACTTTCCCTTGGTCCTTTGCTGCTGCTGGCCCCCACCCACCCCTAGGGAGAGCGGTGCAGTGCTAACTGAGCGGCTTTTGTTTGTTTCCTGACTCCGTGGCCCCAAAGGACAATGCCACATTCACAAGCCAGTGGGACCCCAAATGTCTGCAGATGCCAGCAGCAAGGTTACTGTTCAGTCTGTTGGCAAACTTCTCCCTGGTGCGTGCCTGAACGGGCTGTGAATTTAATTCCCTGACCTCTGTCTCTTGAACCTTGACTGCCAGGAGTGCAGGGTCAGCCTTCCAAGGTAAAGAACTTTAGAGGCGGATTGGAGGAAGGAGGTGGGGTTCACGTTGCAAATTCTCACCAGTTTAGTCGGTAATTTCAGCTCCTTCTCCTAGAGCAGCGGGTAGTCTATGAATTGGCCGAGTGGGCAATCAGTCGAGGTCAGTGGGTGATGCCTCAAACTCACCCTTTTAGCCAGAGATTTCCTTCTCTGTGTAAAGCCATTAGTGAGTGAGACCGTGCCTTATTAAAATAAATCCAGGTCCCCCCAAGTTTCTGTCTGAAAGGAGACCTTCTAGGTGAGTATGGTGGGGAGGTGAGGAGACAGCTAGGGCTGATCATGTAGACAGAGACAGAAGACACGGGATGTGCAGACTTGGAACAACGTTCTAGGTCCTGGAAATTCCCCCACGAGGCTGCCTTGAGTTGCGTGATCTACTCGCCTGTCCTTATGCTCAAGTCCTTTTTTCCCCCTTCAGCTGGTGTAAGTGGATTTCTTTTTTTTCTTTTTTTTTGGCCATACCACGTGGCATGCAGGATCTTAGTGCCCCGACCAGGGATCAAACCCGTGCCCCCTGCACTGGAAGCACAGAGTCTTAACCACTGGACTGCCAGGGAAGTCCCGATTTCTATTACATAGAGTCAAAGAGTCCTTGATGCAGATTTGGTGAGTCAGTTAGGACAATGGGTGTCACCTCACATTTCTGAGGCCACAGATGCTCCTTGTGCTGGCAGGGCTGGGGAGGAGAGGAGACCCCAGTCTCAGAAGAGGCCCCAGGTATGTGGGGAGCCCTGCGGGACCTGCCAGGGACAGCCAGCAGGTTCAAACCTCCAGTCTGTGCACCAAGCACAACCGTTCTGTTTCATGACTTTAGTGGGAACCCCTACACCACAGCGCGGGGCTTCTCCACGCTCCACGCGAATGTGCATCACCTGGGAGCCTTGTTGAATGCGGATTCAGTAGGTGTGTGGTGGGGTAGACACCCCTAACTCCTAACCAGCGCCCAGATGACCTGAGAGTAGAGTAACCTGGCCAGGTCACCTTGGCTCGGACCTGCCTCTACCCTAATTAGAGCCAATAGGCTTCTGCTGCTTCACTTAGAACCATGCTTGTTAACTGCTACCTTCACCCCATAAACAAGAAGGTAAGACAGTGCTTACCAAAAACTGAAAATCTTACAGCTTTTGTTGAGAACTAGAAAATAAACACCTGACTACCTAAGCATTCAAAAAGGGGGGGTGGGGATGGGAATTCCCTGGCGGTCCAGTGGTTAGGACTTTCACTGCCTCGGTCCTGGGTTTCAGCCCTGGTAGGGGCAATAAGATCTGCAAACTGCAGTGCGGCACAGCCAAAAAGAAAGGGGCGGCGGAGGGAGGCTTCTTTCAAGCTGGGAACAGAAAGCTTGGACACGGCTTGGAAAGGAGTAATTTACCTGTCTCCTTGCCTCAGCAGAAGAGTCCTAGTGATCCAGGTTCCTGAAAACGGTGCTTGAAATGCATCACAGGGGCTCAGTGTTTAAAGGTATTGTGAATTTTATACTTACCTAAAATAATTTGTTTTCTTTTTTGGTAAAGCATCTGACTAATTCCTCATTTATCTGTTCTAAAATTCCAAGTTTTTTTACACTCCATTTTCTAAGAGCTGAATTCCAGAACACAAATTTCCTTTATGGAAATTCCCCCCCTCGCGTGTTTACTTGGGCAGAGGTGAACTTGGGGACGCGGGACAGCCCGTGGGGGCTGTGACCCCGCCCTCACAGCATGTCACACTGATATGATGACATGACATGCAACCGTTTGTTGCAAAACAGTTGTGTCCTTTTCTTAGGGCAAGGCTTCCCTGAAGCTTCCCAGAACAGTCCCGGTTCTGGATGTGCCTTGCAGGGCCCTGCTGTGTGTGGCTTTGATTTTTCAGTTGATTCACAAACATTTGTGCTTGGTTGGATTTTGTGGGAAGCAAAAGTCAGGGAGATGATGGAAATTCATTATACATTCTAGTGGTGTGACGGCACACGTGGTAGCAGCCAGGCTCAGGAAACGGCCTAAGCTGCACAGATTGACAGTGGGAATTTGATCTGGGGAATTTGGAGCAATGTCTGAGGAAGCCCGCAGAACACGGTGGAAGGCAAGCTGTCCCAGACATTAGCCATTTCAGGAAAGGCAGAAAGGACACTGACAGGGGGTGAATCCAGGTGTCCAAGAGCAAGGACCACCGTGTGAGCTGGAGCCACCGGGGCTGCCTGGTGGGGCTGGGGCCCTGGGGGAGGAGCTGCCCAGCCAGAGCTGCAGCACACATGAGACACAGCCAGAGGAGCAGGGGGGAGGGGGAAGGGAGGGGGGAGAGGGAGGGGAGGGGAGGGGAGGGGGAGGGGAGGGGAGGGGAGGGGAGGGGCCCTGCCTCCCTCCTCCTCCTGCCAATCTCCCGCCAGTACCTCCCACTGTCCAGTCCTACCTGGAAGCAGACGGCAAACAGCTGGCACTCATTTGTGGCTCAGCATCAGTTCTCTTGTATCCGCCTGTATTTGACTCCTGTTTGATGACGTCATGGGTCCAACCACCAGGAATAGCTCTCCTTAATGTACCCTCTCCCGCCAAGTGGAGAGACACAAAGTCTCAGCAATCTCTGGATCTATTTCAAAGTCCAGGATCTCTGGTGATGCACAGCCCCCTTTGTCAGATCCAGATGTGGCTTCAAATGTGGTCTATGAACTGCACGGGTTAAGTACCACCCATTTTCCTTGTCTAAAATAATAAGCAAGAGATAAAGCGGAAATATAGGTGCGTGTGTATGGGTAATTTTAACACTTACTGACGTGTTATGTTTTATATTTATTTATTCATTATATTTTACTCTTTAAAACTACTACAGTTCTCATTTCTGTAACCGTCACTGGGTTGATATGGTCACTTTTTTGTTCTTCACCCCCCATTCCAAGTTCCCTTTGCCATCGTATGGTTGACATTCTCTAGCTGGTGGGATGACAAACGTTTGCTTCTGAATAGTTCGACGCGTCTGTGGTCCTGCCTGTAGTTTTCCCTTAGATTTTACTTTGGGACGTGGAAGTATTAAGAAGGACCCACTAAACCCCTGGACGCCCCAGCTGGTCCTCTCTTGTCCCCAGGATCTAGGGCCAACCGCCTATCCCCAGGGAAAGCCAGCTCAGCATGTCCCCTCCTCTGTCTGCCTGGTGGGTCAGTGGCGTGAGGAGCCCCAAGTAGCCAGGCCTCAGCGTGAGTCAGTGGCACCTTGTTGCAGCCTCGGACGAAGACTCCCCCCCTTGACAACCGAGAACTCTAGGCCTGCGGATCCAGTTTTCAAGGCTGGAAATGGTTTACCAGGTGGTGGTGAGAGGGTCCCTATCATCTCTACCCTGACCCCTGGACCTGTGAACCCTGCTGTGGAAGAAACAGCACATATACCCTCCTTGGTGCAAAGCATTCAGGGGCAGCACCCAGCCTTGCTTCCCAGCTGGTTCCTTAACCAACCATTTGTAAGATCGGGCTCAGGCAGGTCCAGGAGGTTAGGGTCCCATAACAGCTCCTGCTGCCTTGCCCTCCCTCCCTCACCCAAACTCAAGCCCTCGTGGAAGCTCCTTATGACCATATGAGAGGACAGAAAAGCTTGGGTCTGGTTTACAGATGCTTCTGCGCAGCCTGCTGGACCAGCACGGAAGGGACTGTGGCTGCACTCAGACCCTCTCCAGGGCCTCCCTCGAGGACAGCGTGGAGAGAGACCTTCCCAGTGGACGGAACTGTGGGCACCTTGCCCAGCTGGAGAGAGAGCCGGAGGTAAGGATCTGCACTGGTTCGTAGATGGCGGCTCATGGCTTGGCTGGTTGGTTGGGGGCTCTGACAGGGAGCCTGGGGAGTGGGCAGAGCACGATGATGTCTGTGACCCCTGTGAGAGCTTCCAATGGCATCCACTACAGAGGAGGCTTTCAGAAGTCAGGTGAACAAGACGACGTTAGTGTGTGAATGTTGCTCCCCACGCCCCCACTTGCTCGGTGGCCCCCGTGCAAAGTGGTCATAGCGACAGGGGTGAAGCCTGTGCGTATGGGCAACCCCTCCCCAAGGCTGGTCTGGCCACTGCTGTTGCTGAGCGCCCAGCCTGCTGGTGGCAGAGCTTCTTCCCCGAAAGGGCGCTGCTTCCAAGAGGGGGTGGTGACGGGCCAACTACGTGGTCGTAGGTTGGTTGCATTGGACCCCTTTCCTCCATGGACAGGGCGGCAGTTTGTCACTACAACAGACAACTGTTCCGGCTGTGGACTTGCTTTCCCTGCCTGCGCTGCTTCTGCTAACCCCACTATTCTTGGATTCAAAGAATGTTCTGTTTACCATCATGATAAATGTTCTATTTACCATTGTGGCAAAACCTTCCTCTGCCCAAGCGACTCTCATGCATCAGAAGAAGTAAGTCATTTTCACTTGGACGATTCCTGCTGTGCGTGCACAGCCGTGTGGCCTGGTGGCTCACACAGCACCCAGTAATGATGGCAGCTTGAGTGCCCGCTGATCTGGTGTCCCCTGGTCAACTTTTCAGTCTCTAGACAAGCCCAAGAGGAAACCTCCAGCTGTTTCTCAAAAACATGGATTACAGTTCTTGGTAGAATAAAATAGATTTGCGCTGGGTGGTAGAAACAGGGGTGTTTTGGCTTTCCAGAGGTTCACGTTGACGTATTTCAGTGCTGACTCAGCCCTCGAAAGTCTGGTTGTTCCCTTTCCTAGATGTACAGTCACCTGGTAACTGACCTCAGGTCCCTTTGGGAAGGGCTCTGAGGAAGACTCATAGATTATTATATTTCTGACTGTGCTGAAGATTCCTTCCTAAGAGGACCTGGCCTCCTCTTCCTCAGGGTTTGGGGCTCCTGTGAGCTGACAAAGGTCTGGGAGTCAAAAGAGAAATAACTTCCTTTTCTGGTCACTCAGTCATGCTTCTGCTGACCTAGAACTTTTCTGCTTGTGTGGATGAAGTAACCTTAGTCGGGTGCCCTTCCATTTCAGATCTCTGTAGTTCAGACAGTCTTCTCCCCTTTTGCACATCACAGTAATTGCACCCATTTGTCTGCTGGACCCATTGCTGCAGGACCCCGCCATTCCTGCTGGTCAGAAAGCCCATTTCAGTGCAGAGGTTCCCGCTGTCATTCGCACAGGGCTTTTCAAGGCTGCTGGTCCTCTACTCACCAAAGCATCTCTCAGAGCCTTAATAAAGGGAGTCTCCAGGTCCTCCTGGGAGACAGTCAGGTGGTGAGGAGGTGGGCTGCACAAAATAATTTCTTTTCAACTTTCTCATATTCCTAAATCTTTGGATTCCTTCCTTGACATTATCCCAGGGAAGTTCTGGCCTCTCTTGTTAAATGTAGACTACCGTCGGGCCCACATTTCAGTCAACCAATCAACCAGATTGTTAGAGCCAGCGCACAAAGTCCAGGGTCTTGAATAATAGTCCCCATTATCCAGTGCATTATCCAGTGCAACATTTCTTTCCATCTCAGGTGACTGTGGATATAAACTTAGCAAAATCTTGAGTTGTTTTGGTTTATAAGTTATCTGGGAACAGACCTAGGATGCATGGGTCCGACTGTAACTATGGGTTTGGAAGTAATGAGCAGAGGTGAAAGTAAGTCTTCAGGAGAATAGGCATTTCCTTAAAAGACACTTACCTCAGGTGAGTGGCTTCAGGTGCTGTGGAAGGCATGTTGCTACTGGTAAGGAAGTCTCGGTGGATCTGGGGTACGAGGTTGTCAGACTCTTACAAACCCATCCAGATGTCCTCATCTCAATCTCGAGGTCCTACGTGCCATACTAACAATTTCCAAGCCTTAACATGAGAGACTTTACAAGGCTGAAGGTGGAACTCTCTTGTGATTCAGAAGCTTGCACAACTAGATTTTGGGTCTAGTCCTCAGCCTGTGACATAAAAATAAGAAATTCTGTTAGGGCCTCCATGGGAGTTCTGTTCCTTTGACCAGGCCTTGCCTTGAGCCAAGAGTTTAAAGCCCTGAGCTTAGCTTTTTTCTCTTCCTGAGCCCTGTAGTGCAACATGAAGAAACCAGTCCTTCTTCACTTCTACCCTAACCATCATTGCTACCATCATCAACATTACTACCACGATCACTACCCTAACTATCATTGCTACTGCCATTACTACCCTAACCACCATTACTACCTCCATTACTACCATCACCACCATTACTACCACCATCACTACCCAAACTACCATTGCTACTGCCATTACTACCCTAACCACCATTACTACCATTACCACCATTACTACCACCACTACCCTAACCACCATTACTACCATCACCACCATTACTACCACCATCACTACCCTAACTACCATTGCTACTGCCATTCCTACCCTAACCACCATTCCTACCATCACCACCATTACTACCACCACTACCCTAGCCATCATTGCTATCACCATTACTACTACCACCCTCGTTACAACCATAACTATCAAGTATATTAGCTACTTCATGTCCCAAAGTCTTGCTTTCCCCTGGCCTTTTACCTTGAGTCAGCACAGATGACATTTAAGCTCAAATAGGTAAGCAATCACAGAATTCCTGAATCTCAGAATTCCTGGACCGCTTCTGGGGTCACCCGGGAACCCATGTAAGCCCGAGCAGATACGTTTGTGGCGTGGTGTTGGGGTGCAGCATTTGTCCTTGATGATGAACTAGCTGTATGACTTCTCTGGGAGGCTCTGGTTTGTACCCTGGAGCTGTGTCATTTCTGTACCACCGCACTCCTCTGAGTGGCCGGGAGCCGTACATCCTGACTCCCACTGCTTCCAGCCACAGTTCTCTGGAACTGGGAGGACACCGGAGCAGCAGCTTATGAATGGCTGGCAGTGAAGGGCTCTGCCCAGATAGAGTCAAGGCTCTCGTTTGAGAATTAGGATGAGGCCGGCCCTGCAGCTACTAGGGACGTTTGGGGTGCTGAAGAAGGAGAGGATGAGAAGGATGAGAAGAGGAGAGGTGGAGGCTGGGGAGACTGGCAGGAGACGGGGCTTCACCGGTGCCAACATCCCACCCCACCTCCCACCCTGCGCGCATGGGTTCCCTGAGGGACCCCCATAGCCTTAATTTAAATCGAAAGCAAGCAAGCAGAAGCAAAGCCAACAAAACAAAACCCTGCCTTTCACCTGAACTGTTTGCATGGTCTTGGCCTGGGGAAAAAAGAACACCTCTGGTGGCGCAGTGGTTGGGAATCTGCCTGCCAGTGCAGGGGACACGGGTTCGACTGGTCTGGGAAGATCCCACATGCTGCAGAGCAGCTAGGCCTGTGCACCACAACTACTGAGCCTGCGCTCTAGAGCCCATGAGCCACAACTACTGAAGCCCACGTGCCTGGGGCCTGTGCTCCGCAACAAGAGAAGCCACCACAATGAGAAGCCTGTGCACCGCAACGAAGAGTAGCCCCCGCTCGCCACAACTGGAGAAAGCCCACGTGCAGCAATGAAGACCCAATGCAGCCAAAAATAAATAAATCAATAAATTGTTTTTAAGAAAGGGAAAAAAGAACACCCCTAATACACTGTTGTGTGTATCTAGAGTGGAAAAAGACTTGTTTTCAGAATCAGATAGCTCATGGTTCAAGTTCATGGCCTTGGGTGGCTTAACCTCCCTGCACCTCGGTTTCCTCACCCGTAAAGTGAATAATTCCATTTGGAATGCCCTTCCAGCCCTACCCATGTCCACTTGCCAGCCCACTCTTCAAAGTAGCTCAGGTGATACCCACAGCCCTTCTAAGTCCTATGGCGTCACTGGCCTCCATAGATCCACCCTACTCCACCTTGTACACGCATTCACACGCCTTCCTATCGGGGCCGCGTCCAACCTTCCTTTGCCCCAGCAAGCGCAGCAGAGAGCCTCTCGGGGAGCAGGTGTGGAACGAGTGAAGCGTCCACAGTCCGTTAGAGCCACTTTATTTCCTTTAATTTCAATTCCTTTTCTTAAAAGTAAAATCCCAAAGGAAGCCCGGCTTCATTTGTTCAGGTGCCTAACATATACAGTCATTTCTGAAGTGTATCTCATGTGATCATTAGTTAGCAATTGTAAAATTCATTTACACTCTGGCATTAATTAATGTCATGCGAGTCTTCTGGGTTTTCTTCAGCTCAAATTTTAGTGAATGAAGAATAAAGTCTGAAGGGGATGGAAAAAGATAAAACATGGTGTATGATTCTGTTAAGAAAATGGAAAGAATTTAGAAAAGTAGGAAGATTCATAGGAGGAATCAAGTTCCCCGATGGAGAAACAAAAAGGCAGATGGTAAAAATTAACCATAGGCTGAGGTTGATCTTTGGTCCAATTATTTCAACATTGGGGCCAAGAAAATCCATGATGTGATTTGAGAGAAGTCATTTCAGCTAAATTAGAAACACCCTCTGGATAGCCTGCTCTCATGAATGGCCCAAAGCTAGACCTCACCTACCCGGTGACGGTTAATGGCCAGCCCTGTGGGGACATGCAGGCACCCCTGCATCTCAAATGCCAGACAGATGTTTGTTAAGTGGAATGGGACACACCTATGTTCTTTCTCTATATTTCCATAGAAAGAACATCACACATGTGTGCAGAGGGATGTCCAACTTGAAATAAATGTTTAAATTGGTTATAACTTCATGTCTGGTGTGTGCGACTTTTAATAACTAAGAATGACATTGTATTACAGAAGAGGAAGAATGCACTCTCAGAAGGGAATCCAAGTTGACTGAGGTCTCCAAAGGCATGATTAGCCCTTTGTCATTAGTCACTTGACGTAAAGTCTTACCCAAATTCATAACTTTGAAATTAGCACAAATCAGAATTCATGTTGTATAAGCTGATTCGCACTTTCTCTCCTGAATAAAATGATTTCATTTGTAACAAATATAAATCAGGATTGCACTGTTCTCTCCTTATTTAAACAGACACCATGATATCTAGTGCTAAGATTCTTTGAGAATAATGTTGAGTCACAGTGAAAGGATCATATTAAAGCCGTTCAAATATTGAGCAATGGGGGCTTCCCTGGTGGCACAGTGGTTAAGAATCCGCCTGCCAATGCAGGGGACACGGGTTCGAGCCATGGTCCGGGAAGAGCCCACGTGCCGTGGAGCAACTAAGCCCATGCACCACAACTACTGAGTCTGCGCTCTAAAGCCCGTGAGCCACAGCTACTGAGCCTGTGTGCCACAAATACTGAAGCCCGCACGCCTAGAGCCCGTGCTCCGCAACAAGAGAAGCCACCGCAATGAGAAGCCCGCGCACTGCAACGATGAGTAGCCCCCACTCGCCGCAACTAGAGAAAGCCCGCACGTAGCAACAAAGAACCAACGAAGCCAAAAATAAATAAATAAAATAAATAAATTTTAAAAAATATATTGAGCGATGACATCAGCGATATCCCAAGAAGGCAATTAGATAAAATCAAATAAGCTCGTGTAACAGCCATGCAGTGGCCTGGGCTCCATTTCAGAAGTGAATGGTGACGAGTACCGGAGTCGTGTCTTCCGACTTATCCTTGGGCAGCTGTGAGTGTGGTCAGAGGCTTGCTGCCGGCTGGCTGGACAGAGGGAGGGGCTGGGAGAGGGATGCAGGCGGCCTGGCATGGTGGGAGCTCTACCACAAGGGGGGCAGAGGGGCCAGGGCACCTGAATGATGGGTCTGCCTGTCCTTGGTACCCAGTTATGAGAATGGGGGCCCAGGGTGGGGCTGAGTCTCAGGCACAAGCAGGTGGACAGATGGCTGAACTGGGGTGCCAGGTGGGGGCACGGGGGGAGCAGCAGGGGCTCAGCTCTTGTCTTGGGTCAGGGCTGGTCCCAGGAAATGAAAGGCAGAAAGGGCTGAGCCTCAGTGGGGAGCAAGCTGTCCCCAGACCCAGGCGGCCAAGGGTGGGGTCCGGCTGGCCAGACTGTCGAGGGCCCGAGCAGCAGAGTGCCTGTTCTGGTTCTGCCCCAAATGATGTTAAGCTCTCAGAGACCCATTTCCTCTTCTGAAAGAACAGCAGTGCTAGCAGCTCTGCCTCCCGACATCTGGGCCAAGACCTCCTTCTCCTTCCCCGACTCCTTGCCAGCCACCGGCCCTGGGTGCAGAGAAGGCGGGAAACCGTGTCCATCCTCTCCTTCCAGGCTCTACCTGAATGCCCTCATCTGTTCCTTCAGCTGCATCTTTGGCCTCTTCCTTGGAGCTCGGTGCACCAGGTAGGGTTCATTAGGCTACTTAGGGCTGGCTTATCTGCTGAAATACATAGATTTATAAAAAATGGGGACGGCCTGAGCACAGCAGGTAAACAGCCCTGGTCATGCCGGGCAGGCAGAGTGGCTTTGTTCCCCGCGGTCATCCAGGGACCCGGGTTGAAGGAGGCTCTGCCACCTTCAGCATGCGGCTTGGCACTTGTGCTGTCCGTGCCCTGGCGGAGGGGAGGGGAACGAGGGAGCACAAGGAGTGAAGGTGGCACCCACTTCTGCTTCTGTTCCCCTGCCTCGTGCCTGGTCGCGGGGCTGCCCTGACTGCAGGGAGGGCTGGGCGTGCAGGCGGGTGGTGAGCCCCCGGGGGCGTGGTCGGCGGGGATGTGGGTTCGTGGGCAGCTGCCATCACCCTGCTTTCCCTCTCTCATCCCTCGGATGCCCCCCAGGATGAGGGCTAAATCTGACCAAGGTCAAGCTCACTAATGTCCCCAGTAGTGTCCCTTCTGCTACCTTCCTTCCTCTCCGACGCCCACTACAAAGTCAGGTGCAGTGGTGGCCATGAAAACCACAGCTCGTACCTTCTCCTCGGGAGCGTGACTGGCCGCGGCCCCGGCAGCTGAAGACCCCTGCTGGGCCTGTCTCTGTGTTTGAACTGAGCCCACACTTCCCCCCTGTGGCTGAGTGGCCCGGCCGCCCCTCCTTTGGCTTGAGGATGCCCCATCCTCCCGCGGAAGCTTCTCAGACCTGTCTTCCTTTTCTCTCTGCACCGGGATCACCTCTGCTTTGTCCAAGGCTCTCCCACCTTTGCCTTTCGCAGGCGTTTCCCGCAGCAAATGTCTTGAGTTCAGTCTGTTCTGCCGGCCTGTACGTTTCAGAGTTGCCCTCCTTCGCGCCCACTGCCACCGCCCGATTCAGGCGCGCCTCCTTCTCCATGAACTACTGCAGAAGCTCCCGATGGCCTCCCGGCCTCCAATCTCTTCTTTTCAAACGAGTGTCCTGACTGCCTCAGAGCCCGTTTCCAATGCAGGTATTAACACGTCACTCTTCTGGCCAAAGGCCTTCAGTGGTTCCCACCTGCCACCTAGGGAATCCCCCTACATTTCTTAGAACCTGGTTCAAAATCCTTCACCGTCTCTCCGCGGCCCCTCCTCCCACTGTCCTTTCTGCACCAGGAACACGTCCTTCCCTTGAACCTGTACTGTCCCCCTTGGTCTGGGCTCCTCCCTCTACCTGAAATGGCTTCCACCTTTCCCATTCTATCAAAATCCGCTTCATTCATGAGAGCCCAGCTCAAAACCCTTCCTGATCCTCAGAGACCTATTTTTTCCCCTTTTCTGGGATCTCACAGCACTTTGCACAGACCCCTTACCTTGTGTCTCTTTACTTAGGTGCATGTCTATCTCCTCCTATAGTGGAGAAACCTGAAGGCAGGGTGGTGTTTCATTCATTCATTCATTCAGCATCTACTGTGCCCCAGTTCTTGTCCTGGGAGTTGGGGATAAATCAACAAGACAGATAAAAGCATCCCTTTCCCTGTGGAGTTTCGTTCTAGTTTAGAGCCAGTGTTGAGTGGCGCTCTTGCGTATGGACAAAGTGCCTCACTGGTAAATACTGAAAGGACAACGTTATTTAAAATAACCTACTGACGAAATACATCGGTAATGGCGGTGCTGAAATACGTCTCTCTTGGGAGGAAAAAAATGGAATTGTGGCTCACAATGTCTGCAGAAATCGCATAACTACACCAACAAAAGTGAAATGAGCCACAAATATAGGCCAAGAACACTTGAGACAAAAGTTCGAACGGTTGATGGAACACCCAGAATGAAGGGAACAGCCTTTGTGATGACGCTGAGGAGTCCACATGGCTGTCCAGGAGCCATTTCCACTTGGCTTTGGGGGAAAGGCTCTGTGACATTGGGCTACCTCCCCAGGGTCACTGGGCAGCAGCTGACCTGAGCACGGTCATGGACCCAGACACATTGAGAGCTGGGGGCAGCACGAGGCGAAAAAGTCCCCAAAGACGAGCCTTCATTCTCTTCTGCTTGGGCACTTCCTGTGAGCTGACCATCCTGTCCTGGTGCTGGGCAGGCCTTGTTACGTTTATTCCTCTTCTGATAACATCTTGGTTTTTTCCCATCCTTCTTGTTGGGCAAGATCTCTGCTTGTAGCAAAATGCCGTCGTTATATTTCTGTAGAAATGATGTGTGCGTTTAGAAATTCAAGCAATAGTGCAAAATTTAAAATCACCCCGAATCCCCCACCCAGAAAGCACCTTTATGAATGTTTAGTGAATATTCTTACAGAAATCTCTCAGTAAATACTTAAATGTAGGTAAAATGAAGTATACCAAAATGAGATACCACAATCCTACTTGTAATTTTTAATTTTATTTTAAAACTTTGTTTTTAAGTATGGCATACATACAGAAAAGGGAAAAAAATCAAAACTGTAAATGCAACAGATTATCACAAAATGAATACATCTGTGTAACTTCTGCTTAGGTCAAGAAATAGAATCAGCATTCACAGAGCTCCACTCCTGCTTCCCCCGTAAGAGTCCTCCTAATCGCTGTTCTCTCCTTCTTCCTCTAAGTACCACTGTCCTGACTTCTAACATCATAGCTTAGTTTTGCCTTTTCTCTTTAACTTTTTTTTTTTTTTTTTGGCCACACCTCACGGCATGCGGGATCTTAGTTTCCTGTCCAGGGATCGAACCCGTGCCCCCTGCAGTGGAAGCGCAGAGTCCTAACCACTGGACCACCAGGGAAGTTCCTCTTTTTAACTTTTTATAAAAGTAATCATTTGTTCGGCATTACTTTGTTTCTGGCTTCTTTGGCTCAAAATTATGCTTGTGAGGGACTTCCCTGGTGGCGAAGTGGTTAAGAATCCGCCTGCCAATGCAGGGGACGTGGGTTCGATCTCTGGTCCGGGAAGATCCCACATGCTGCGGAGCAACTAAGCCCATGCGCCACAACTACTGAGCCCACGAGCCGCAACTACTGAAGCCTGCACACCTAGAGCCCGTGCTCCACAACGAAGAGTAGCCTCCGCTCGCCGCAGCTAGAGAAAGCCTGTATGCAGCAATGAAGACCCAACGAGCCAAAAGTAAATAAATTAATTAATTTTTAAAAATTATGCTTGTGAAATTCATCAACATCAATATATGTCTCTGTAGCTGGTTTTCATGGCTGTCTAGTATTCCGTTGTATTCCACAAATCATTCAGTTTTCCGTGGACACTTGTGTATTTCAGTTTGGGACTGTTATAAATAATGCTGCTCTAGATATTCCTGTCCGTGTTTCAGCCTGTGTGTACACACTTTTTAAATATATATATATATATATTTTTTGGCTGCTTCGGGTCTTAGTTGTCACCCACGGGGTCTTCGTTGTGGCTCGCGGGCTTCTCTAGTTGTGGCGTGCAGGCTTAGTTTCCGCATACATAGCATGTGGGATCTTAGTTCCCCGACCAGGGATCAAACCCACCTCCCCTGCATTGGAAGGCGGATTCTTAACCGCTGGACCGCCAGGGAGGCCCGCGTGTGTGCACACTGGTGTTAGATATTCCCAGGAGTGGAGTTGTTGGGTCATGGAGCATGCACGCTCCACTTTAGTCAGAAAGGCCACTTTGCCAAGGCAGTGGCATCCGTTCAACCTTTACAGACAGTGCACGAGGGCTCTAGGACCCCCAGCCTTGTTTGCCCTCGACGTGGCTTGGTGTCGTTTCTTCATTTCAGCTCTTCTGGGAGTAAGGCAGTAGCTCGTGTGGTTTTAATTTGCATTTTGCTGAAGGCTGATGAGGCTGAGTGCCTCTCCGTGCATTTATTGCCTGCTTGTGTGTCTGTTTTGTGAAGCGCCTGTCTGAGTCTTCTGCCCAGTTTTTCTGCTGGGTTGTCAGCCTGTGTCTCATTAACGTGTTAGGATTATGTTGCAGATACTGCCTCACGCTCTGGGTGAGATACCTTTCACTCTCTTAATGCTGCTCCACGACGGTAAGCGCAACCATCCTATTTTAATTAATTAATTAATTAGGCTGCACCAGGTCTTAGTTGCGGCATGCAGGATCTAGTTCCCTGACCCAGGATCGAACCTGGGCCCTCTGCATTGGGAGCGCAGAGTCTTAACCACTGGGCCGCCAGGGAAGTCCCCAAACATCCTCTTTTAAACATTAAATATTGAGTCACTGTACTTGAATTTAACAGAAAAAAAATGGAAGTAAAATGGAAGGAATTGCTGAATTTCAGCTAGATCTTTCCTCACCTTTCCTGGTTTCTAAAATAAAGCTGCTAGAATTAAGACAGGGGCTACGGAAAGTGTTAATAGGCAACGGTTACTTTTGTCTGTCTGTTTGCTTTGGCTGCACCACGAGGATGAGGGATTCTAGGTCCCCGACCAGGGACTCCGCCCCCTGCACTGGAAGCTCGGAGTCTTAACCGCTGGACTGACGGGGAAGTCCCAGCATTTATTTTAAAATAGCTTTGTTATAACTTTGGATAGTATCTGCTAATGCCGTGATTTGAAGAAGGAGATCAACTTCTCGCATGTCCTTTCCTCCTCTCTCCCAACCTCCTGAGTTTGCCAGGTTTATGCTGTCGAGGTTTACGTTTTATTCTGAAACCACACTTCCTACCGTGGAACAGTCTTCACTCTTCGTTTCCGTGGAGTCATCCTCTTTGCCAGTCTTTTTACCGTGGCCCCTCCCTCCCTTAATTTTCTATTTTGATTCAGCTCTTGGTTGTTTACACTTCATTTTCAGGGACATTTTTAAGTGCCCTCAAGTGCCGATTTCCTCTGATGCTGGAGAATGGCTGCTACCTTCAAACTCGAAGGACGAGGTGGCGAAGCCGTGACCCGAGTACGTCCTGCAGCGTCTGCCCACCAGCGTGGGGCTCAGCCTGCCCGCCTCTGCGAGGGCTTTGAAGGCTGTGTAGGAAAACGGTCCCGCGGATCGCTGGCCCTCGGGCACCCGTCAGGCTCCAGGCAGCAGCCCTTCCGTGTCACTGGGAGCGGGCTGCTTTGTTCCTTTGGGAACGCAGGCGTCTGGGCGGGGCAGGGGGACCACAGGGGCCGAGGAGGAAGATTACGGCTGCTTCTCCTTCCACAAACATTTACAAACGAGGAGGTTCCTCCACGGAACAACCGTCAGAGTCCTGCTTCTTGTGCGGAGTGCTCTGGAGGACCTCCGGCAGGCTGGAGGGACCACGCCGGATGGCGCTCCGTCTCCCTTCCAGCCCTGTCCCCCCTCCACCTTCCTCCTCCCACCCGTGAGGCCCTGGGCGCTCGGGTGAAAGCGGGGCAGGCTCTTCCTCAGCATCTCAAGGCCCTTTGCGGGACGCCCTTCCCCAGCAAAACCCCCTTACTGGGCGTGCTCTGCCCTGCCCTCCCTGCCCAATTCAGTGAGTAACTGCTGAGCGCAGGTTAGCTGTGGTTCTCACAGCGAAGCAGGGGATCCGCAGGCGGGTGTGGGCAGGCACATCCAACACACCCGGCCCGGAGTCCGGGCCCTGCAACGTCGTCGCAACAGGACAAATTTTCTACCTATTCAGCACAGCTGGGGAGGAAGCACCGGTTTTGCCCTAAGCCCTGAAATTACCTTTGTCAGAGCAGAAGCCAGAGAACTGACGTGACATGAGAGGCTCAGGAAATTCCAGCTAAAGGAGAGGTCGTGAGCCTTCCTATGGAAAGAAAAGGAAGCATTTTTCCTCCTAAAATAAGGAAGCCGGCAAGCTTTTACCAACACGAGCACGTGCACACCGCCTTACGCCCCTCGGTGTTCATCCTGCCTTTGCAGGGCGGCTGATTCTCCTGTGAGCCCTGGACTCACTGCCCACAGTGGAGGCTGCCCTCTGGGCATCTGGGGACTCGCGCTTGCGGAGACGCAGCCTCATTTCTTTGGCGTCAGTCTCTGTCATCTTCTCTGTGAGATCTGAATCCTAGCAGAGGGGCCAGTTGTCTTTCAGAAGCTAAGAAGTCAGCTCTGAGTTTCTCTACCTCTGCTCTGCTCCTCACTAAATGGGGCCCCATCCCTTTACGGCACATTCTCCGTCTTCCGAGGCAAACACCCCGTTTTGCAGACGGCCTTTGCGCACGCCCTTCTCATCGGCACCCGCACTCCTCCATCAGGAGCTCTCCTGGGCGGCAGCCCCTCTGGGCACCTTCCCTGACTCATCCCTCACCTGCGCTGCAGGATGGCCCACAGGACGGCAGGCCCTCACCACCCCAACACCTGGATGCAGCACTCAGGTCCCGTCACCCAGCTTTCAGACTGCACCCGGGCCCCGCCCGAGCTTTCTCTGAATTGGTCGTCTCAAGGTCAAGCCTAGCCAGTTTCCAGCCTTGGCCCCGCGGTCTGCTCTTTCTCTCCAAGATGTGGCTCATCCTTCACCTCTGCCCTGATGTCAGCATGTAAGAGTCAAGGCCTGTCCTCTCCATGGTAACAGCGAACCGAATTCTGCCAGGAGCAGCAGAAAGTTTCCTGAAGGTTTATGGGTCACAGGAAGTGCTTTTAAAAGCAAAGCACTTAAATCCACATGGCTCTTGAGCTGGGCCTCAGCCAGGACTTCCTCAGCTGAATCCCTGTCCTCCCTCCCGTCTCTTCTCCTCTTTTCCACGAACTCCCTCCCACCCCTGGACTGTTCCCCAGGCAGCCTCCATGCCCTTGTGCGCCAAATCCTGACCCAGAAGTTTTATCAAGTCATTTTCCCAGATAAAGTCACTTTCCTCCCAGTGAAGAACTCTGGTGTCAGCTGTGTAGATGAAGGAGCTTTTATTTCCTTACCAGAGCAACTGCTGCTCCTTCATTTCTGTGTCTCCCTCCAAAACCAGGCTGGGCTCTCCTCTTTCGATCCATGCATCCCCAGAACCTGGCAGGGGGACTCGTAAGCACCCAGTAAGTCCAGCTGCTGAGAGACACAGAACGGCTGACCAGAGGACAGCCTCAGGGGATGCACCGCGGCTGGGGATGAGGGGCTCTGGGGGGGTGTGCAGCGCTGCCAAGCAACAGTTCCTCACTCTCCTGTCACTCAGAACGTACAGACCAAACGATTCTTAGGGCAAGACTAGCTCTTTGGTCTCACTTAAAAATAGGTACGATCTTTCCTTTTGTCTCCGCTCAAAATCCATAATTCTTAAAGGACCCCGAGGGTGAAAAGTATTGAGGACCTCAGATACTCACACCCAAGAATCTACTTCATCAGAGGGTTAACTGTGTCAGAGGATACTGGGAGGCCATCCAGGGGCCCACAGCCTATCTTCCGCTACCTGAGGGACAAATCCCACCCGTGGTGGCGGGTGTGCTTCCGGCCTGGAGTTGAACCGAGTGCTCACGTGGTCTGGCCTGGACCGGGACAGAAATGCCTTCTGGATGGGCTTACGCAGCCCAGGAAGAAAACATCCAGAACCTTCCTGTGAACTTAAATTCCTTGAAGATTTGCATCGAAAATGTTGCACATGAGTCAAATAGTAGTAAGGAATGACCAGATTTCCCTGGTGCCGGAGACACAGTAAACACTTGGTTTTTCCTTTTCCTCTTTCCTTTGGGCTCCCAAGGGAGCCTGGACTCAGGCTGCAGAGTGGGGCCCAAGGGGCTCTGCGGGCTTGTGGGTGCAGGGAAAGCCCCGCTGCCCCGTAGCTCTGGAGCTGCAACCCACCGAGAGTGGGACCCCCCAAGGTGGATCCAGCGCACAGTAGGAGCACAGCCTGTGAATAAACCTGGAACCTTCCACCACTCAGCTCTCAGCCAGCAGCTGCTGAGGGCCCGCCCTTTGCTGACCCGGGAGTGACAAAGACAGGTCCTCCCACACTCAGTCTGGTCGGCCGCACAGCCTCCATGGCCGGTCTGTTCTGGAAACTGGCTCGTCGCCCCAAGGAAAGTACAAGGGCAGGTTCCGTGACACAGCACTTTCATCAGCGAATCAACACATAACCTTGTTTTGTGTGCTTCAGTTTAATTCACACTTTTTAAAAAATTAATTAATTAATTAATTTTTGGCTGCATTGGGTCTTCATTGCTGCGCGCGGGCTTTCTCTAGTCGCGGCGAGCGGGGGCCACTCTTCGTTGTGGTGCTCAGGCTTTGCGGTGGCTTCTCTTGTTGCGGAGCACAGGCTCTAGGTGTGTCGGCTTCAGTAGTTGTGGCACGTGGCCTTCCGTAGTTGTGGCTCGCGGGCTCTAGAGTGCAGGATCAGTAGCTGTGGCGCACGGGCTTAGTTGCTCCGTGGCATGTGGGATCTTCCTGAACCAGGGATCAAACCCATGTCCCCTGCATTGGCAGGTGGATTCTTAACCATGGCGCCACCAGGGAAGTCCCTGTGCTTCTGTTTACAGACACCTTATTGAATATAAATTGTTGATTCATTAGCACTGAACTCTCAGTGACAGCCCCGTGACTCGGGCCTGAAGGAGACTCATCCCACACGTGCATCTTCTCCCTGCAGTGCATCCCAGCCTTCCCGCCCTTAGAAGCCCCAGACAGCACCCCAGCAGCATGCTTGGGGCCGTTTCCAACAGCACGAAATGTGAAAAACATGTGGAAACTAAATAGGCCACAGAAAGGGCACTTGCTGACAGTGTGACATGAAACAGAAAGCAGAGCCCTGTTTGTTTGACCTCTGCTGGGAACGTGCAGACAGGTGACAGATTTCTCTCCACTCTGAGCGTGTGGACAAATGCCCATGAACGCATGGTGAGCGTTGATTTTGGGTTACAAATTGGTTTTGGAGAGCAGGTGAATTCACAAATACAGAATCTGTGAACAACAGGATCGACTGTATGTATGTACGGATGTATGTGGCATATCTTCCAAAGTGGGACATCTACGCACACAAAGTGAGACATCTACGCACACAAAGTGGGACATCTACGCATGGGTACATGTGACAACCGTATGCATGTGTTTGTCTTTAAAAAGTAAAGCTTACACTCTTTGTACCACCCACCTCAAGATGAGGAGGCATGGCCCTAAAGGTGGCCTCCACCAGCTGATTGGAGCAAACTTCTGGTTACTTGGTTTTCCCAGAGAAATTTCCAAATCTAACCGTCCCACACCATCTCAATCAGACTAACCCTGCTTGTATCCTGACTTAGTGAAACAGATTCAGGTTTCACTAAGTCCTACAGCCCAGGAGTGTGAAGGCAGATTTTACAGTTTTCAAAGTTCACAGTTTGAGAATCACCTGTGAAGGTTTCCAGCCAGTGGGAGACGTCAGCCTGGAAACTTTGACCCCGGGGGCAAGAGGCAAGCCACAGCCCTTCCTCCCCACTCCCAACTTGTGAGCAGATGAAACCAGTCTGAATTTGGCTCCGGGAGACGTCGTAGGACTGGGAAGACAGCCGCAGCTGCATTTGGAGCTGGGTGACCTGTGTCACACACAGGTGCTAACATTCACTTCCCTAAGGAACTGGGCCAATTGTCTGACTTGGGCATAATCTAAGAAGACACGGGCCTTTAAAAGACACGCTGTGAAAGTTGTTTTTCATTCATCAACTTTTACTACACTTGACCTACCAAAGTGACAATTATTTAAAACCTGTTTTAAAGAGTTCTCCAGACGTTTATTTTAAAGTGTAATGTAAAAAACTGTATAAAGAACTAGATTTTATAATGGATTTGTGAATAAAATAATACCCAAGGTTGTTGCACTGAATAAATACCTTTTTGATAGTTATATACACAAATATGCAACTATGTGAACTTTAATTAGCAGCTCTCTTCTTTTTTCTGTTTTTCACTGGCTTTTTTTTTTTTTTTTTTTTTTTTTTTTTTTTTGTGGTACGCGGCCTCTCACTGCTGTGGCCTCTCCCGCCGCGGAGCACAGGCTCCAGACGCGCAGGCTCAGCGGCCATGGCTCACGGGCCCAGCCGCTCCGCGGCATGTGGGATCTTCCCGGACAGGGGCACGAACCCGTGTCCCCTGCATCGGCAGGCGGACTCTCAACCACTGCGCCACCAGGGAAGCCCTTCACTGGCTTTTTACTTGATGCTTTTACTTGCATTGCACTGATGGTCTGTGTTCTGTGAACAAAGTAAATTAACAAGTTTTAACAGTATTAGTACTAGGATCTTACTTTTGCCAACTATGACAGAAGAATACTGTAACCTTGAAAGGCATCCAAACAGTTTTACAGACCTAATTCTATAAACCTCAGGTTGAAGAAACCCAGAGAGCAAGCTTCTAAAAAGTCTTGAGTATATGTATACGTTTGACACAAGTGCCCTCAGCTCCAAACCATCATTATGTCAACGCGACATAAGCGGAGTGGCACGTTCTTCACCCTTCAATACGTTCACCCCAAGTCAAGTGCAAGAGCAACATTAGTAATGACCACACTAGGAGCACCCGGGGCATCTGTTGATGGTGGAGCGGGCACGAGTGCTGGGACATGCACGCAGCAGGGACCCCGTGGAGCTCGTTTGCATGACACGGGGGAGAGGGGGACAGGCAAGCCTGTGATGTTACAGGCCAGGTGGGGTCTCCTCGAGGGGCACGGAAGACAGGGAAGGAGAGACAGGAGGGTCTCCGAGTTTTTGAGCGTTTGATCCTGTGCTGCTTGTCCATGTGTCTGTACCTCGTGAAAACTTTCTTTAGTTGTGTGCTTACTTATGCACTTTACGCAATTTGTATTACATTTTTTAAAAATTTATTTTATTTATTTTTGGCTGCGTTGGGTCTTTGTTGCTGAGCTTGTGCTTTCTCTAGTTGCAGCGAGTGGGGGCTACTCATCGTTGTGGTGCACGGGCTTCTCATTGCAGTGGCTTCTCTTGTTGCGGAGCATAGGCCCCAGGCACGCGGGCTTCAGTAGTTGTGGCATGCAGGCTCAGTAGTTGTGGTTTGCGGGCTCTAGAGCACAGGCTCAGTAGATGTGGCGCACGGGCTTAGTTGCTCCACGGCATGTGGGATCTTCCTGGACCAGGGCTCGAACCCGCGTCCCCTGCATTGGCAGGCGGATTCTTAACCACTGCGCCACCAGGGAAGCCCCTGTATTACATCTTATAAAAGTTTACTCAGAAAAGAAAGGCAGGGCTGTGAAGAAGTGTGTGGCTGGAAGCAGGGATCAATGTCAAAGATGGAGAAAAATCAAGTGGCATTAAAGAGGAAGGGAAGTCAAGGACTGTTCACTGTGACGATTTTGAAAGATGAAACCCAGAAACTGTCGAACTCATAGAGGCTGACCTGGAGAGTCACAGCCAGGTTGCGTGGCCCTGGCGCCCCAGAGTGACCTCGGGGGCCCCGCCCTTCTCCATCGTGTCCTTGGGGAGGCTTGCATGGCTGTGGTCTGCTTCCCAGGGACGCGTCTTCGTTCGTTTGGCCGTCAGAGGTTCACGGAGCTCTTCCTCCTTCCTCCTTCCATCCACCTCAAGCCCGGTGGAGACAAGACATCCCTGGGGGGATGATCTCTTCTGTTCTCTGAGCAGAGATGGCCTTTCTCCCAGTGCTCCCCAGACCTGCCTGTCCTGGGTCTGAGGATCACCGAGGCGCTTGCCAAAAACGTCCTCCCAAGGCCGTTTCCTGGAGACTCTGATTCGGTTGGTCTGGGGCGGGATCCAGGACCCCAGGCTCTTCTTCCAATCAGACAAGTTTAGGAAACAGTGCTCTGGTGCAAAGGACATTCTTTGGAAAAGAATAAACACATTACTGTAAATAGTGAGATGACGTTTTGAAAATCGTCCAAGATATTGTAATGATTTTACGATTTCCTGCAGGGGAAAAGGAGAAGGGGAGTCCTGCCAATGTGTGCAGCAGTGAAGTTGCTACATGAAAATACAGGCTGCCCGGTTAAGCTTGAGTTTCAGATAAACGACGAATAATATTTTAGTGAAGTAGGAATGAGATGTTCTTAGACTGTTTATCTGAAGTTCAGACTTAGCTGGATGCTCGGCATTGTTATTCGCTAGATCTGACCACCATCCAGGAGAGGGTTGAGGACCCCGAGGATGTTTGCTGGGGCCATTGCAGAAGGGAACCGGCAGGTTGGGTGGGGTCAGAGGGGCAGTCAGAGGCTCGTATGATGGGAACATTGATTGACTGTTACGTAAGCACTTCACATTATATAGTGAGTGGATTTACTGCTTCCCCTAACCTATGATGTCAGGTTTATTCTTATCCGCCTTTTACAGATGGGAAACGGGGCAGATAGCTGTAACTTGGTCCAAATCGCGGCAGTGAGGAATCCAGGCAGTTTGACCCGTGCCCTTGGACCAGCTGCCAGCCTGGCCACCACCAGGGAGAGGCCAGGGTTCTCAGAAGTGGGGCTCTTCACCGTGCGTGGTCCCTGCCCCGGCCCCGTCCGTCCTGTGTTCGGCTAATACTGACTGTGTACCTGCCGTGTGCTGGCCCCGGGCTCACAGTGGTGGGGCGGGGGTGCTGGTTCTAGAACTTCGTCAGAGATTCTGATCCCTGAATTCCGGCCCCTCCGTGGAAGGTGAGGCCCCACTGGTCTGGCTCCTCTCCCCCCGGCTCCTTCTCAAACCTCCGGCTGCCTTGCCCAGGGCTGGCCACCCTCCCGTCGGCTCCCACTGTGTCTCATCCATGTGTGCTCCTGCGGCTGACCTGACAACTCAGCAGCACTTGGTCAGGGAAGCAAGAGGCGTCGGCCAGCCCCCTCCCCCGGGCAGTCTGAGGACTGAGGAGGCTCCCTGGAACCCACTGAAGACCTCACAGTGGGCGTCAGTTTGGCACAGAGGCATGTCTGGGAGGACTTGGCGCCCAGCAGGAGACTGCCCATCCCTGGGAAGACTTTCCACCTTTTCGGAAACGCGAGCCATCCTCCTGGCAGCGGGGGTCTTCCCAGTTTCATCCCTGCCTTTACAGAAACTGGTCTTCCTTCACCCTCCCTCCCGCCAGCCCCACCCAGGCAGCGAATGAAGGCACAGCATTAAAACATGACTCTTACAGGATCGTAATGAAGGAAACACAAATCACAGCCGTGGGACTGTTTTTCACACATCAGGCTGACGAGCATATGCCAGAAGTGAGGACGGCAGTGCTGGTAGTGATTGGAGGGACAGGTACTCTCACACCCCAGGAGAGGGTGACTTGGAACACATTATTGGAGGGCATTTTGGTAACATCTATGAAAAGTAAAAGTACACGCACCCTTTGACCCAGGTCTCTTGGAGGAAGTCACCATATGGCGTAACCCAAAATACCTGCCTAAGGATGTTTACTGCAGCACTAGGTGCAACAGTAGAAAAGCAGAAACGATAAACCTCAGTGTCTGTCAATGTGCAAATGATTAAATAGTCTGTAGTTTCTTTGCAAAATCAAATTCCACTTAAGTATTAAAAGGAATGAGCTAGAAAGCTCCCCAAGACACCTTTCTTCTTTTCTGCATCTGCCCTTGAGGAATTCATCCCACAGTCACCATAATTACAACGTTCTGGTCACAGTGCTGGGGAAGAAGCAGTTAATCCCAAGAGCCTCAAAAGCGGACACGGGGAAAGTCAAGGAAGGTTTAGAGAAACGTGAAAACTGTGGAAACTGAGGGAAGTGAGGCGGCGGGTGGAGGTGGGTGAGGGGACTGCAAGATCCATTTTGAGTGGGAGAAACTTGAATATGGAAAAGCCAAAGGGCAGAATTCAGCTGCAGTGTGCCATTAAGTTAAAAACAATAGCCACAAATGTGTGTATACGCACGTGTCTGTAGAGTGTAATAGGGCATGTATAGTTTGATCCCATTTGTGTAAAAGTTTAGAGGCTGGTCATGATGGTGTATACATAAACGTCTTCTGGAAGGACATGTAAGAAATTATTAATATTGGTAACCATTGTTAATTATTAGTATTATTTTTGTTTTTTTTTTTGCGGTACGCGGGCCTCTCACTGTTGTGGCCTCTCCCGTTGCGGAGCACAGGCTCCGGACGCGCAGGCTCAGAGGCCGTGGCTCACAGGCCCACCCGCGCCGTGGCTCACAGACCCACCCGCTCCGCGGCATGCGGGATCTTCCCGGACCGGGGCACGAATCCGTGTTCCCTGCATCGGCAGGCGGACTCTCAACCACTGCACCACCAGGGAAGCCCCATTGTTAATTATTGATAGTGGTAACTATTATTATCTTTGGGGAGAGCTGTTGGGGTGGAAGAGAGGTGTGATTTTTCTTTTTATTTCATACTTCTGCACTCTCTTCTTCCTCCCCCAATCAAAATTCTAATTTTCAGGGTGATTGATGTCATCTTAGTAGGAAGAGGAAAGCAATTCTAGTGAAAGGAACCCAAGCTAAGAAGTAAAGTGTAAATAACCCCACTCACCCCAGTAAACTGTGCTGAATCCCAAGGCAGGGGGAATTTGGGGAATGTGGCCCATCCCTCCCCTTCCTGGGTGCTGGTGTCACTGTGACTTGTGCCCAGATGAGCATCCAAATAATCCGGGGTCACCTGCAGGGTGGGGTTACCTGGGGACCTTCAAAACCACTAATGAGCTGTTACCACACCTGATCAGGTAAACCCATGGGTGGGGCCCAGGCTTCACCATTTTGAACACTTGACTCTCAACCCAGCTGCCTGTGAGAATCACTTAGGGAGTGAGAAATGTTAACATCTGTATCAGTCTGCTCGGGAGGCTGTAACAAAGTACCACAGATTGGGTGGCTTAAAAACAGAAATTGATTTTCTCATGATTCTGGAGGCTGGAAGTCCAAGATCAAGGTGTGGGCCGGGTTGGTTCCTTCTGTGGCCCCTCTCCTCGGTTTGTAGATGGCCGTCCTCTCCCTGCGTCTTCAAATGGTCCTCCCTCTGTGAGTCTGTGTCCTAATCTCCTCCTCGTATGAGGACCCCGGTTTTACCGGATTACATTCTGCCCTAAAAACCGCACTTAACTTGGTCACCTCTTTAAAGGCTCCATCTCCAAATACAGTCACATCCTGGGGTCCTGGGGGTCAGCTTTGACATATGAATTTTCAGGGGACACACTTCAGCCCATAACACCGTCCAAACTGCATTCTAGGCCAGCTAAGTCTGAATCTCTGGAGGTGGACATGAGTGTGTTTTCAACCACAGATGATTCTGATGTGCAGCTGAGGCTGAGGTACGCTGACTCACAGGATGGCAGGGTGACAGGCACAGGTGGGCTCAAGGGACCAGCAGGCAACCGCACTTTGTAACCGGCAGGTGTGTCCCCAGCGAGGGCCTGGATGGTGCTGCTTAGCGTGGCCGTCGGAATCGAGGGGCTATAGCTGTCCCCCCACCAACTGCGTCTTTAAATCCATTTTGTCATCTCCTCCCAGTTTGGAATTCAGTCTTGGAGGAGCTCAGTGAAGCGTGCTCTTAATCAGAGTTACCAGATCGAATTCCCTGAGGCCAGAGTGATCAAAATATAAGTGAGTTTCAGATAAGCTAATGACATCACTGAAAAGAGCCAGGGCACGTGACAAGTCCAGAGAGTTGACTTCCAGAAGGGAGGTGAGTTGACTTCCATACCCCAGGCAGCGTGCCCCTGCCCCGTCCCCTTGCTGCCGAGCCCCATGGACCTGTCCATGTGAGGATGTAGTGCCAGGAATCGGGGCAGAGGCTGATGAGGTGAGACGGACCCTCCCAGCGCAGAGGTGGTGATGCCATCGCGTCCGGGAGGTAAACCAGCCCCAGAACTGCTCCACCTTTGAACTTGTAGTTAGACGACATAAGACATTTCTTAGGGTTTAAACTGTTGACCTGGGATCTTCTGTTTCTTGCAGTCCAGAGCGTCCTAACCTGACACAGCTAATTACTGCCAGGCAGTGGTTCTCAGTTACAGCGGCTGAAAATTACACCCACTTGGTAGCTGTGAAGAAAACAGAACAAAACAAAATCCCCCTGGTTTCTGAGTTCCACTTCCAGAGATCCTGATTTAATTGGTCTGGAGGGAAGTAAAGGCACTGGGAATTTGAAAGGTGGGATGGGGCTGAGAACCACGACGCGAACGTCAGGAAATTTATACGAATGGGGATCCAGAAGCTGCCTCGGAACCTTTCAAGCCAAAAGCTGAGCAAAGATGGGGTGAAACAGAAGGTGGGCCTGTGCCTCTTGTCCTGGGCTGCTGTCAGGGCCGAGCAGGAGCAGCTTATGCCCGTGCGGTGGGCAGTCCACAGGGAGCTGCCACAGAGCCACCTAGGGCAGGTGTGGACCCAGGATCTGGAGAAAAATGACCTCATTTCCTCATCAGCCGGAAGAGCCAGTGTGTGTGCTCCGCGTGTGCATATGTGTGATACACGTGCATATGTGTGTATGTGTGCGTGTGTGCATGTGCTGGTGATGGCGAGATGGGGTTTGCACTTTATTTGGAACTGGGAAGCACAGGCTTTCAGGAAGGAAAACCAGAGGGCATTGAAGGCCCGACTGTGGTGTGAGCCCACACCAAGCCTGACCCCAGGTGGCTGGTGTGGGGTTGTGTGTGCGTGGAGGGGCACTGAGGTCTCCCCCAGCTCGGGAGTGAGGTGGGCTCCGCTCCTAACTCTGAGACCATGGGATGGCTATGTGCCATCTGCAGACACGGCAGGGATGGGGACACACAATGGGACCTTGGGGACAGGAAAAACCAACACCCCAGAAACAGCTCTGGCGCTGTGTGGTGGGAGTGGAATTTTCACCGTCAGTCTAGACGGTGGCCGTTGCTGCCAGTGGGATGTCGACCTGTAGGTCAGAGGCGGGTCGTCATCGGGAGGACCTGGTTGTCTCATTTCCTTGGCAGACTGCCTCTAAGGATTTTGACCAGGACAGATCACCCTTTCCTTTATTTTCCTAGTTAAATAAGAAGCAAACAGTGCTTTCTCTTTAAGTATCCCTTTAAGGGTTGCCCACGGGATGGCCTGGGTGAGGATGGCCAAGGCTGACTCGGATGGTGATAAGCAGGAAGGGGAGATGAAGTCATTTGATTGTTGGAAAAGTCCTGAGTGGGAGGCTGCTAAAACGTGGAATAACATCGTCCCCGCCCTCAGAGAGCTCATAACTCGTTAGGGAAAGCGGACTGAGATGGAGAAGGGTACCAGGAGTGGTTAGAGGTCCAGCTGTGTGACCCTCAGAACAAAACCCCTGAGCTGGGAGGCCTGGAGGGGGAAGCACCTTGCTGAGCAGGCCCCACTGGGGGGGGTGACAGGTGCAGGGCCTGGGCCAGGGGAGGGGCGGGGGTGAGCTGGGGCCGGGGAGGACAGCGGGCGGACAGCCGGCAGGGCCACGGGTGGTGCGGTGGGCGTGGGGTGGCCGGGATGCGGGAGGGCCCCAGGGAAGGTCAGAAACCAGCTCACAGGCCCAAGGCCAGGCAGCCCCTCCCTCCTCTGTGTCAGCCTGACCTGCAGAGTCAACATCGCTTCCAGAACATTGACCTGGTCACCTCTGTGTCCTGTTAGGCTGTTGGCCTCGAGCCCTGCAGTCGGTGACCGTCCTGCCAAAGTGCTGGCAGATTGAGCAAATTTACGGCTTGCGAGGCAGAACTCAGCTGGCTGGCGTCCAGCTGAGCTGGCCGGGCTACCCCCAGGACCCTCCGGCTCCTTCCACGACCTGACCCCTGGGGGACCCTGCTGGGGGCCACAATGGCCCTTTCCCTCTGAGTAGAGACCACGTCATGTTCTTCTCTGTGTCTCTTCGGGATAAGCGCCAGGTCCACGGGGTTAAATTCAGTAACCTTTCCCTTCCCCCAACTTTATTAGAGACAAAACTATACATATTTTTAATACTTTAATTTTTTGAATAGGTAAGTATGTACATGAACAAAATTGTAAAGTTACAGTTTTGGGGAGAAAGAGAAAAGAAAGTTTCCCTCTCTCCTCAGCTTTTCCTTCCATTTAGTTCCCTCAGGCAACCGCTACTAGGCTTCTTGGGAACCCTACGAGAAACATCCTGTGTTTATGGGCTTCTGTGAACACATTTTTCTCGCTAACGGCATGACGCTCAGCACGTTGCTTTCGTCACTTTCCAGACACCCTGCGACTTTTCTGTACCAGCGCACCTAGTCCTGCTGCTTTCTTTCTAACAGCTGTGCGCTGGTGCACGTGCAGAGGCACGTGATCTATTCAACCAGGTGACCCCTGGTGAGCCTGTAGGGCAGATGACGTCACGCTGAATAGCTTTTAAGACATAGTTTTGTACCTGCACCAGTGAAGGGTAATCACTGAAGAGAAGTCCTGGGCCTCAGGATGCGTCTCTTTCGAATTTGGGCGGTTAGTGCTGCATTGCCTTTGTAGAGGCCACGCCAAGTTACGTGTAGTTTTCAGAAGCCGGGCAGGGTTTTTGGACTTACCAGGCCCCCATAGCGCTCTGCTCGGGCTGTGGGGGTGGGACCCCTGAAAGCCCTTGTGGCTCGACAGGCTGGCCAGCTGGCGGGACGCCCCTCCCCCACCCCGGAGATCAGCAGTCGCACGTCGATGGGTCCCAGGGTCCTGTCAGGCTAGGCGCCTGGGCGCTGGGTTCTGGTCTGTTTGTGGGAAGGGTCACCTCAGGGTCACAGAACAGGGGGAAACGGTTCCCAGGGCCAGGAAGGGACGGTGAAGGAGGGAGGAGGATGGGAGAGGGGTGACGGGTGCTGGCCAGCGGCGGGGGGCGGGGGGGGGGGATCTCTGTAGAGCAGATCAGGTCTGGGGCCGGGGAGGCCTAAACCGTGGGGGGAATTTGGCGTTTTAAAATTCCTGAAGAAATATCACAGAAGAGTAATTTTTTAGAGGGATTCATGGTTAATTTTGTGAATTTTGGGATTTCCTTGTCTCCCAGCCTCTGGCCTTCACATCTCAATACTTGTTTTTAGATGGTTTCGCCCGTTTTGCTCAGTCCCGTGGTAACTGGGTGCCTGTCTCAGGGCTTTTGCAGTGTTAGAGGCAGCCTGTGAGAAGGGTTCCAGGGGCCCTGGATTTTTGCTAGAGCAAGTCAAGGCCCTGAACCAGTGACCTCCGGACGGTTGTGAGGAGGGAGAATGGCTTTTTAGGAGCAATCGCAGCATCAAGCGCAAATCTTATTAAGCAAACCGGTTTCGGTGCTTAAATGTAAACACACCCATTGTGATGCCGATAAGCCTGCTTCGTTTCTAACCTGAAACCTGCTGGTTTGAACAGGAAAGAGCTTGTACCGGGGCTGTGCCTGCGTGAATAAAATTGCTCACAGGCTCCTCAGTGTTTGGCAGCAGATGGCTACTCTTTATTTATTTATTTTATTTTATTTGTTTTAACATCTTTATTGGAGTATAATTGCTTTACAATGGTGTGTTAGTTTCTGCTTTATAACAAAGTGAATCAGTTATACATATACATATGTTCCCATATCTCTTCCCTCTTGCATCTCCCTCCCTCCCACCCTCCCTATCCCACCCCTCCAGGCGGTCACAAAGCACCGAGCTGATCTCCCTGTGCTATGCGGCTGCTTCCCACTAGCTATCTACCTTACGTTTGGTAGTGTATATATGTCCATGCCACTCTCTCACTTTGTCACAGCTTACCCTTCCCCCTCCCCATATCCTCAAGTTCATTCTCTAGTAGGTCTGCATCTTTATTCCCGTCTTGCCCCTAGGTTCTTTTGACCTTCTCTTTTTTCTCTTTTTTTAGATTCCATATATATGTGTTAGCATACGGTATTTGTTTTTCTCTTTCTGACTTACTTCACTCTTTATGACAGACTCTAGGTCCATCCACCTCACTACAAATAACTCAATTTCATTTCTTTTTATGGCTGAGTAATATTCCATTGCATATATGTGCCACATCTTCTTTATCCATTCATCCGATGATGGACACTTAGGTTGTTTCCATCTCCTGGCTATTGTAAATAGTGCTGCAATGAACATTGTGGTACATGACTCTTTTTGAATTATGGTATATGATATGCCCAGGGTATATGCCCACTAGTGGGATTGCTGGGTGGTATGGTAGCTCTTACTTTTAGTTTTTTAAGGAACCTCCATACTGTTCTCTATAGTGGCTGTATCAATTTACATTCCCACCAACAGTGCAAGAGTGTTCCCTTTTCTCCACACGCTCTCCAGCATTTATTGTTTCTAGATTTTTTGAGGAAACCATAAACAAGACCAAAAGACAACCCTCAGAATGGGAGAAAATATTTGCAAATGAAGCAACTGACAAAGGAATAATCTCCAAAATTTACAAGCAGCCCATGCAGCTCAATAACAAAAAAACAAACAACCCAACCCAAAAATGGGCAGAAGACCTAAATGACATTTCTCCAAAGAAGATACACAGACTGCCAACAAACACATGAAAGAACGCTCAACATCATTAATCATTAGAGAAATGCAAATCGAAACTACAATGAGGTATCACCTCACACCGGCCAGAACGGCTGCCCTGTAGAAGCAGCCTCCCCTCCTGTCCAAGGACGTGCAGCCTGTGTGCCCGGCCCCCTTTAGGCTCAGCACATGCGCTTAAGTTACTTGCTTGGCTGTTGGTTTACATTGGTTTGGACTCCAGAATGCTTATGTTACAGGCTCCCAGTCCAGAATTATCACTACTTACTTGGCTGCTTCCATTGGCCCTGCAGAGGTTCCCTCAGGTCGACTACCCCTCCTCACCTTTCCTTTCAGCAGCACATGCTATTTAGGGTCATCTGGTCGTTTCCTTGACCCATCCGTGGCATCAGCCCCATCTCCAAGAAGCCCTGGTTCCGTCTTGTGGAGAATGGTGTCTCTGTCCAAGTGTCTCTAACATTTCTTTTCAAATCCATTTAGGACAAAACTACGGGTTGGAACGTAAATGTAAGCAGTTCATCTTTACCTTGCAGTGCTAGCACTCGGGTCAGCAGGCCCGGAAGAGGGGAAGGGTCAGCAGGAAATCACTCGCGGAGAGAGTTTTAAGTAGCTGTAGCGTATTTTCAAACCTGCTTTTCATTAGCAGTGACAAAATCCAGCCACACCCCGGACCTGGCGGCACTGCCTCTTCAGTCTCCTGAAAGCCCTCTCTTTCCCCCCTCCCCCATCTCTGCTCCATTCCTAAAAGTTTGTTCTTGTACTTACAGGGAAATCTGATCCATATGGGCTGGACCGTCTACACTTAACTCATGAAAACTGCTCTTTTATAAGAGTTATCCCACCGCCAAGTGTCTGTGAACAACAATAAAATGTTTTCCCAAGAAAAAGTGACAGCTGAACTCCCAAAATTCACCCTCTCTCCCTGACCTAAAATTTCGTTCAATTTAACCAGCATTTATAAAGTGTCCTAATCTGTATCGGGGACGCATTGGGGTGTAAACATAAAGGCCATCTGGTTCCCGGTCTCCAGGACCGGGAACTAATTAGGCTAATGAGGGAGAGAAATGTGACGACGATAAGACCCTAATGGAGCTGAGGGAGGTCCTGGAGCAGGTGACAGAACCTCAGCGGCACTTGAGGCCGGCGATGAGCTAAGGGTGAAGCAGCGAGCGGGCGACTGAGCCCCTCCGAAGCCCGGCCGCCTGGCGTCCGCCTGCGGCTCCCCAGCAGCAGGGCACCCATCCGGGACCGCGCCGTGAGCGCCGTGCGGGAGCTGTGCCACCCCGCCTGGCTTTCCTCCCTTCACCCACCTTCCTCCTTCCTGCCCACGCAGCGACCAGCGGGTTCTCACCAGTGCTTTTGCGACTGTCCCTCCCCAGCTCAGCCTTCGCTTCGCTCTTTGCCTGACGGTTGCACCAGAGCGGGGCCCCTCCCCAGGGCAGACGGCATCCGGTTCTGCAAGTTTTACAATGTTCTGAGCCACCAGCAGTGTCCTGCCGAGCAGAGGCCTGGGGTCTAAGCGTTACAGCAGCTCTGCCAGAAGCCCAGCAGATGTGTTTAAAGAAAAACAGACCCACTGTCCAGCAGCAGAACCAGCCGCAGCCAGCTCTCGATGACTGGGAGAGAAACTTCCCTGAGACAACACCTGACAACGGTGCTTTCAGCCTAAACGCGGGAACCTGGGGGAGAGCCACCCGGGGGCGCGGTCCTGTGATCAGTCACTGCCGAGGGCATAAATTAGCTGAGCGGCTCCTGCGGGACCGCGCCAGGCGGGGCCGGTTTCCAGGCTCTGCTCTGAGCTGGACCAAAGCAGGAAAGCTCAATTGACCTAACACTTGGCAGGGCCACTGAGCCTTAGACTGGGACCAGTTCAGGTCTGGAGCGATCCTTGTGGAGCATTTTCCAAGTTCTGCCAGCCCCGGAAGTGGGACTCGTGGCTGCCTCAGTGGTCTCGGGTCCCAGCCTGTGGCTCTTCCTGCGCTGCCCCTGCCCCTGGGTCAGGGGGCGGGTGGAGATGGGGCCAGAGCAGCCCCAAGGAAAATCTGTACCGTGAAACTGTGCGGTGGTGGGTGTCCTGGGGAACACAGCCTTATTTCTGGAACTGAGTCCCCCTAAAACCGAGTTTCCCCTACTGCGTTTATGATTAATCTCTCTGTCCATAACTTTATTCCCTTTCTTGTCCCCTCTGACCTCAATCCTGTGCTCACTGAACACTAATCAACCAAGGTCAGGTGACTAAGGTTGCTGGCGTTGATAAGATCGTACCTAACAATCGTACTAATGAAAACTGCTGGGACTTCCCTGGTGGTCCAGTGGCTAAGGCTCTGCACTCCCAGTGCAGGGGGCCCGGGTTCGACCCCTGCTCAGGGAACTAGATCCCATATGCCACAACTACGAGTTTGCATGCCGCAACTAAAGATCCCACGTGCTGCAATGAAGATCCCGATTGCCGCAACTAAGACCCGGCGCAGCCAAATAAATAAATTTAAAAAAACCTGCTGCTGTCGATATATCATCATTAACATACGCACTCAGGTTGTTTCTCCAGGGCCAGATGAGCTAACAGAGGCATGAGCCACCGTAGACATCTTGAGCCCTGAAACCATGATTAAGTAATGTCACAGAAATGTCACAAGATGAGCCATCCCAGCCTCTTTGTTCTTCCCCTTTAAAACACCCCCAACTCAGAGACCAGGCTGGAGTGGAAGCGAGGCCTGTCTCCCGCTCCTGTGGTTGGTGTCCTGTTAGTAAATCCTTGCTGCAAACTCCTGTCAGCACCGTTCGGCTTTCTGCGCTGCAGGCACGGGAGCCCTTGCTTACTTACAAATCCACCCCCAACCTCAAGCGTCCTGGAGAGTTTGTGATCGGTTTTCAGTTTCCGCCTCTCAAGCCCAAATCCACCTCCTGAAGGCTTACTGCCCGGGGAAAGTGGCCTTTCTCTTCTGGATCAGGTGCTGGTCAAATACGGCCACAGAAAAAAGCCAGCACAGTGGCAGGTGGTGTACAGCCCCGCCTCTGTTTGCATGCGGAACAGGCAGATCCACAGGGATGGAGAGAGAGCCTGGGTGCCTGAGGCTGGGGGTTCCAGTGAAGGGGTGTGCAGTGTCTTCCTGGGGGTGGGTGCACAAGTCTGGGCATAGACCAAGAGCCACTGAACCGCACACTTCAGAAGGGTGAACTTTATGGCACGTGAATTACATGTCAGTAAAAAACAAATGTGACAGCAGAACCGAGAGACACACAATAGAAGCCGAGCACCTCATGGCTCTCCTTGTGGGAAAGTCCCTGAGTTTTGCTCTTGCTTTTGGCTCAGCTGGAGGCTGCTGGCCACGTGGAAGAAAAGCCTACAACTCAGGAGGGACGGGGTCCCTCTCCCTGTGCTGGCTCCTTGCCCTTTCTTCTTCCCTAAGTCAGAACCTGGGTTTCTTGGAAGCTGTGAAGTGGCTGCCTGAGTTAATTCGCCTCCGGAGCTGCAGCACAGGGGCTCTGTCTGTCCTTCAAGGCCCTTTAACTCCTGTCGTTCATCCAGGTTTGGGCCAACTGCGTGCGACTCACTGCTCTGGGCACTTGGGATATGTCAGATCTTCCCACGGTAGTCAAGAAGACAGAAACACAGTAAACATTTAAGAAAGTAAATCATGGGGCATATAAGAAGGTGTTAAGTGCTAGAAAAGAGAAAAGCAGAGCAGGGTAGGGGGTTGGGAGCCAGGGCAGGGGTGCAAGTTTAAAGCACTGGGTGGGCGGAGCAGACCCACTGAGAAGGTGTCATCTGAGCAAAGAGCACGAGGAGGCCCGAGAGAGCCCTGCAGGGAGCTGGGGAGGAGCTGTCCTGCCGAGGCTTGGCCCCAAAGCAGAAGCTTGCCAGGCGGCTGAGGTGCAGCCAGCAGGCAAGGAGGCCAGGAAGCCAGCGGAGGGCACCGCTCAAGGAGGCACCACAGGTATTAACCGTGTCTTCCTTATTCTGTGTTTTTGATGCTTTGACATCTTGGGGCCTTGCTGACCCTGGAGGGACTGCTCCTCTCAGGTCAGCTAATCCCCAGAGACAATAAATATGCGAACCACCCAATTCAGAGCCCACTCCCAGCCCCTCCTGCATAGACTCTCACTGTCCAGGCCACTGCTCCCCTGCCCTGCTCACCCCAAGGCCAGGAACCAGAAAACTAGGGGCAGCTTATTCAGTTATTCAAACCACCCAGTCCCTACACCATTACCAGCCTTGCCTGCACCCTCCCGGGGAAACCACATATGCCTCTTCCAGGTGAGAGATGGAGCGGAGATCAGTGGTTTTCGCTTCAGCTATCAAGTCTTCGCTCAGCCCTGCTGACACTACCTTGGAAGGGGATAGGCATGCCACCTGTGTCTGCTGGGTGAAGATGGAAGCCTAGCGCCCCACTCAGCACTGCTGACACCACCCTGAAGGAGACCAGAGCATTGCTGCTGCTTCCAAAGGTGGGGGGTTGGCGGTGGGGAGTGAAAGACCAGCTTCCTACTCAGTCTTGCTGAAGCTGCAGTTGGCAGGGACGTTTTCCATTGAATTTTGGCTGGAGTACAGTGGGTATTGCCAGAAGTTCTTTTCTGTTGTTAAGCTGTCTTTTTCTCAGACTTTGGTTAGGGATAACAGGCTTTGCCTGAAGGTTTTCTTTTTTCGATGACTGTTGTTAGTTCTAGGTTGGAGGCTTCTATAGCTTTTTGTCCAGTGTGTACGGGACACATAAGGAAACCCAGGGAACTTCCCCGCATGTCACCCCTCAAGTGCTGAGGTCCCCAGGCAGGCCATCTCTACTTTCCACTGTTCAGAGTCCTCCTATGCTTTTTGGTTGTGTCATGCCCAGTGTTTTTTAGTTACAAAACAGAGGACCTGGAAGGACTGGAGCTACTCCACCATATCCAGAACTAGACAACAAACTTCTTTTTAATTTATTACTTTTAACTTATTTTTTAAAAATTATGGGTCTTGCCAACCTAAAACCTACTGCCATATCATGTGCCACTCAGCCATTCTTTTGTGTTTGGAAGATAATTTGCAAAAATGAAAAGTATTGGGCTTCCCTGGTGGCGCAGTGGTTGAGAGTCCGCCTGCCGATGCAGGGGACGCGGGTCCGTGCCCCGGTCCGGGAGGATCCCACATGCCGCGGAGCGGCTGGGCCCGTGAGCCATGGCCGCTGAGCCTGCGCGCCCGGAGCCTGTGCTCCGCAACGGGAGAGGCCACAACAGTGAGAGGCCCGCGTACCGCAAAAAAAAAAAAAAAAAAAAAGTATTACAGTGATAGCATAGTGAGGATGTGAATAAATTTAATCAATTTTATTGTTATATAATTTATATCCAACCGACGTCACCCATTTAAAGTGTATGACTTGATGACTTTTAACAGACACATACAATTGTGTAACTACAACCATAATTAAAATATGGAATATTTGCATCAACCCCGAAAGGTCCTTCCTGCTCCTTTCTGTCAATTCCCTCCCCCATCCACAGCCCCTGGCAACCATGGATTGGCTGTCGTTGTAGCCTTCAGAACCACACATATGTGGGGTTACCCAGCATATGGTCATTTTGACTACAGCTTCATTTACTCACCTTGATGCCTTTGAGATTTATCTGCGTTGTTGCATCTGTCCTTTTTGTGCCTTTTATTGCTAGTCAGTATTTCTTTGCATGAATGTACCTCAGTCTCTATTCATTCACCACTTGATGAACATTTGAATTGTTTCCAGCTTTCAGCTATTTTGAATAGAGCTTCTATAAACATGTCTGTAAACGTTATTTTTTCTGGTATGATATGTTTTAATTTCTCTTGGTTAAATATAATACATAAACATCAGATTGCCAGAATCACGGTAGGTAAACACATGTTTAATTTTGTGAGAAACTGCCAGAGTGTTTTCTAGGCTCACTGCACCATGTTTAGTCTCCGACAGTGTATGAGAGATCTGGTTGCTTACCATCTTTTCCAGCATTCGGTATTGTCTGTCTTTGAAATTTTAACCGTTCCAGTGGGTGTGACGTGGTAGTTTATTGTGGTTTTAATTTGCATTTTTCCAATGCAAGTCTTTTAATGTACTTATTTGCCACTTCTCCATCTTCTTTGGCAAAGTGTCTATGGAAATATTTCATTTTTTTTGAGTTGTTCGCCTTCTCATTAATGAGTTGTAAGTGTTCTTTATATATTCAGGATACCAGTCTTTTATCAGATATATGCTTTGCAAATGTTTCCTCAGGCTTACATATTTATCTTTCTAAAAAATATTTATTTTTGGCTGCATTGGGTCTTCATTGCTACACGTGGGCTTTCTCTAGTTGCGGCGAGCGGGGGCTTCTCTTCGTTGTGGTGTGCAGGCTTCTCATTGCGGTGGCTTCTTTTGATGTGGAGCACGGGCTCTAGGAGCGCAGGCTTCAAGTAGTTATAGCCTAGTAGTTGTGGCTCACGAGCTCTAGAGCACGGGCTCAGTAGTTGTGGCTCACGGGCTTAGTTGCTCCACAGCATGTGAGATCTTCCTGCACCAGGGCTCGAACCTGTGTCCCCTGCATTGGCAGGTGGATTCTTAACCCCTGCACTACCAGGGAAGTCCCCAAAAGTTTTAATTTTGATGAAGTGCAATTTGTCCATTTTTTAGTGTGATCCTTGCTTTGTGTATTCTCTCTGCAAAGACCCTTTCCCATCTCATGGTCATAAAGATTTTTTTTCTTGGATTTTCTTCAGCAATTGTATACTTTTAGCTCCTATATTTAGGTCTATGATCGATTTCAAGTTAAGTTTTTACACGTGTGAAGGGTTGAGGTTCATTTTGTTTCCTTATAGATATCTTATTTTTTCATGACTGTTGAAAAGATGATCTTTCGCCGATTGTATCACCTTGTCACCTTACATCAAAGATTAATTAAACATGTGTGAGCCCATTTCTGGACTCTTATTCTGTTCCATTTATCTACATGTCTATTTTTATGCCATTTCCAGTCTAGGCTACTTTAGTTTGTAGTCTCAAGACTGAGTAGTAAAATATTCTCTAATGTTCTTTTTTAAACTTGTTTTGACTATTCTAGGTCTTTTGCACGTCCATATGAATTTTAGAATTAAATTAAAACCTGCTGAGATTTGATTAGAATTATATTGAATCTATAGATCAGTTAGGGGAGAATTTACATCTTAACAATAGTGAGTTTTGTGATTCATGGATATGGTATACCTCTTCATTTATATAAATCTTTAAAAATTTTCCCTCAGTGATATTTTGTAGTGTTCAGTATACAAGACTTGTACTTCTTTTGTTTATTTTATTCATAAGCATTTTGTATTTATCTATGCCAATATAAAATGTATTTTTTCCCCTGAACTTAAACCTCTGAATGTTTGCTGCTTGTTTATAGAAATGTAAATAATTTTTGTATAATGACCTTGTATCCTGTGACTTTGCTAAACTCAGTAGTTTTACTAGCTTTTTTCTGGATTCTTTGAAATTTTCCACATGGAAACAAATTTACTTCTTTCTTTCTGATCTGGATATCTGTTGTTTATTTTCTTTGCCCTATTGCACTAGCTAGGACCTTTAGTACAATATTAATGAGAAGTACTGGGAGCAGACAACCTTGCCATACTCCTTATTTCAGGAGGAAAGCATTTATTATTTCATGATTAAATATGATGTTAGCTCTAGGTTTTTGTTTTGTATATCCTTTAACAGGTTGAAGAAGTTCCCTTCAACTGCTTATTTGCTGAGTTTCTTTCATGAATGCGTGTTGAATGTTTTGAATTTTTCTCCATCTAAATATATGTTTTTTTTTCTTTTTTTAGTTTGATAATATGGTAAATTATATTAATTGACTTTTGAATGTTAGCCCAACCTTGTATTTCTGGTACAAACGCCACTTGGTCATGTTATATATGTTGCTTGATTTGATTTTCTAATATTTTGTTAAGCATTTTTACAGATATTTTCATGAGGGTTATTGGTCTGTACTTTTAAATTTTGTTTTACGATCTTTGGTTTTGGTATCAAATGTTTGGGTATCAAAACATTGACCTCATAAAATTATTTGGAAAGGATTAGCTCCTCTATTTTCTGGAAGCATTTGCAGAGTATTGGCATTATTTCCTCCTAAAATGTTTGGTAGATTTCACCAATAAAGCCATTAGGGCCTGAAGTTTTCTCGGTGCAATGTCTTTATCTGCAGATTCAGTGTTTAAACTAGATAGAAAGCTATTCAGCTTATCTACCTTTTCTTGAGTGAGCTTTGGTAGTTTGTGTTTTTCAAGGAGTATGTAATGCCATCTAATTTGTTGAGCTTATTGGCATAAAGGTGTTTATGACATTGCTTTATCATTTTTGTAATATCTATAAGATCTGTGGGGATAACTTCTCTATCATTCCCTATACTGATAATTTGTGTGTTCTTTATTTTGTTTTCTTGATCTGTCTGGTTAAAGGTTTTTCTACACTATTGGTATATTAGTTATACCTGTAAGGCCAACTGGCCTGAGGCAGGGGAACACAATCAGATTCACAGGTTGCATCAGAACGAAATTCTCCGGACCACCCAGTTGCAGAAACTGGCCTGGGGACTTTGAACCCAGCCCAGCCTTCCCGCCTTTCGAGGGGCGGGAATAACGGTCCCCCAGGATACCCGAAAAGACCACCAAATAAGGAATACCTTGCGCCCTCCCAGATTCACCACACCCCTTTCCCTTCTTCCCCTATAAAATCTTGCCCAACCCTTGCCCGGGCGCGACTTCTCTGGCCCCCTTTCTCTCGGACCAGTGAACCTCGCCCGGGAGCGCTCCCTAATAAAGCTCACTTGAAGCTTTCCTCTGTTTCGTGGTGCCGTTTGTTAAGATCCGACCTTACAATACCTTTTTTATAATGGTTGTTTTAGAGTTTATGATATACATTTTTAACTCATCACAGTCAACCTTCAAATATTATATTGCTTTATGTATAAGAACCTTACATACCTGGATTTTCTTTATGTTTCTTTTGCTTGGGTTTCATTGAAGTTCACATCTCTAGATTTGTGGTTTCCATCAGATTTGAAAAAAATGTGGCCATTATTTCTTCAAATATTTTTTAGTCTTCCCCCAACTTCTCTCCTTCTGGGACTCCAATTGTGCATATGTTAGGTCATTGATGGTCCTTTGACTCTTTCAGTCATTTTTTTCTTTGTGCTTTGCTTTGGATCTATGCTATGTCTCTACCAAATTTTTGGCTATGTTTAATCTGCTGTTAATCTCACCCAAAATATACTTATTCATTCTAGACATTTTCTTTTCCATCTCTAAATATTCCATTATGTCTTTTAAATATATCATTCATTTCTCTCCTCATAATGTCTTCTTTTAGATCATTGACAATATTTACAATAATTATATTAGCTGTTTTAAGATTCTTGTGTGCTAATTCTACCATCTGTTTCGGTGCTGGGTTTGTGTGTGTTGATTGAGATTTGCCTGTATTAATTGCCCGTTTGTATTAATTGCCAATTTTACATTGTTGGATGCTGGATTTTGTTTTTTTCCTTTAAAAAGTGTTGCATCTTGTTTTGGCAAGAAGTTAAATTTCCTGCAGATGATTTTATGGGTTGGTTTTAAAGCTTTGTTTACATGGGTGTGAGGTAGCTTTTCTACTTTAACTGCACTACTAAGGTGTGACTCTTCTGAGGACTCGGCCCAGTGTCCTGTGTACTATGAAGTCTCTATCTGCCTGGGTGAGTTCTAGCAGTTGTGTTCATCTACTACCTTCTGGTGGTTCTTTGTATGCCTTATGGGATTTCATTCTATGCATGCACTAGTTAGTCAAAGACTCAAGGGGGCTCCTGCGGATCTCGGAAGCACTCTTTCTTTGCAGGTCCTTTCATTTTAGTGCTCTGCCCCAGAGTCCAGCTGCCTTGGCCTTCTCAAACTAATCTTCTTCTTTCAAGTCAGCGAGTCCTCTGGGATTGCTTTAGGTTCCCTTTTCTGTGCTGCAGCCTGGACACAGCCTCCAGGAAATGAGCTGAGAAAATTGTGGGGCTTATCTTTGCTCAGAGATTGCTTTCATGCATCACCTGTTGTTCAGTCTCTAAAAATAGCCTTTCATTTATTTTGTTTGTTTTCTAGTTTTTATGGCAGGAAGATAATTCCTGTAGTAGGAATTTCTTTCATGGATGGAGGTAGATGTTCTGGATACTTTTTTTAATTGTTACTATTATATTGTTTTACAAAGCTCTCACCAAAAGAAAATATCAAGTGCATTTAAAGTTTAATAGCATTCAGTGTCCAGACTATTTTGTAATAAGTTCAAGTTCAAAGTAAAAACAATAATTATCTTACTTGCAACCTAGTGTGAGTACTTGACAATCCAGAGGGGATGTTGGAGGGATTAACTGTTGTTTGTACATCCCATGAAAATAAAACCCTTCTATACTGAAATGTAGTCATGACTAATAAGGACACAGTAAGTAGAAAGTTAAAGAAAGGCCCATCAGAGCCAAAGGGGGGTGGGTGCAGTTGGAGGGCAGATGTTGGAGGACTCCTCTCCTTTACAGAAGTGGCAGAGAACAAATCAGAAGGTGACGCAGGAGGAAAACTGGGAGTCTAGGGAGAGTCTCCGGGCTGAAGAGTTTTGTGTACGTATAACAGAAACTTTGCAACCAACCAGGGGGATGGGCTTAGATCCCAGCCTTTGGGGCTGAGGGAAGGCTGTGGAAGCCGTATGCAGGAGGTGAGTTCTCAGGGGCCCAGGTCCAGGGTTAGCATGGCTGCCTGCTCTACAGGAAGAAGCTAAACCAGGAAAATCCGTCACCTTCTGCAGCCAGGACATACAGCCTGATCCCGTGGACTCCGCATGCCATTGATGCAGCTTCTCATTTAAAATGTATTTTTATTTATTTATTTAGGCCACATAGGCTCTTCGTTGCGACGTGCGCATTTCTCTAGGTGCGGCATGCAGACTGTAGAGCATGCGAGCTTAGTTGTGGCATGCATGTGGGATCTTAGTTCCCTGACCAGGGATCAAATCCAGGCCCCCTGCACTGGGAGCGTGGAGTCTTAACCACTGGACTGCCAGGGAAGTCCCTGCAGCTTCTCATTGGAAGCAAATTAGTGAAACAAATGATTCTCTCCCAGGGAGTTTGCCTTTGGGGCCAGAACAAGTGTCTTAACTCTGAGGCTTGACTCGTGCTGACCAAGATGCGTGACCTTCTCCATTTGGGAAGTCACAAGGCCAATTGTTCCCTGAGCATCTTCTGATTCTTTTGTTTTACTAAAGGCTGTGATCTGTGCTACTTCATGTCACACCTTTGAGTGGCTTCCATGGAGTAAAGGAAATAATCACCTAAAGGGCTTAATCTGAGGGTCCTGTGAGGTGACTTCTGTGCATCTGTCACAGTGCCTTCCAGAAGGAGGACCACTGCTCAGAGGTCACGCTCTACTGGACGTGACGTCAGCTGCTTTCCCCACGACAGATGCCTCGGACGAGGCTGTGGAGAAATACCCGTTGGGTGGGAGGTTGAAAGGAGTGCAACTCGGGACAAGCGTGGAGGCTTTGAAAACTCAGGGTAGGCGGAGGTAAAGCTGGAGACAGGAAAGGAGAGGTGAGAGAGGCAACAGTCTCCACCTGTGCGCCTGCTGGGAGTGGGCGCCGGTCCAGGGCCTCGTCTGTATCCAGGGGCCGAACTGCCTCTGACCCACCTGGTGTCCTGGCCAAAGGTGCACGCAGTACGCCAAGGTGTCCCGTGCCACCTGGTTGCACAAAAACCGCCTCGGCACAACCCTGACTCTCCCCATCCACACAGAGATAACAGACCTCCAGCAGCGCAGTAAGATGAGCCCCTATCTTAGCTCTAAGAGGCAGTTCATTTCAGAGCTTCCCTCCCTCCTGCTTTGACCTTCCCTTCCCCTGACACTGAATGTCCTGTGAGACTTCCTCTCAATCCTATCTCAGAGGGTTTTACAACTCCATGGTTTCAGAAAGTGCTAGGCTGACGTGCATGGCCAGTTTGTTTCCCTCGACCTTTCCTTAAGTCAGCCCTACGTACTCTGGCTTCTGCATCAGTCGCTTTTTATCATAGCTGCGTCCTGGGCAAGGTGCCTCCTCCTGTTGTGGTGTGACAGCAGAAGTGTGGCTCTTTCAGGAGCCCACTGCCCCCCTGGGAGCATGTTTACCAATCTCCCCCGCCCCAGGCTCCCACAGAACAGCAGAATCATTGTAGCCAGAAAACAGCAACGACATTGACGAGGTTTGGGGCCAGGGCTAGGAGTGGATTGGGCAGAAGATCTGTCATTCTGAAGAGAGGGCTTTTGGGGCTGTGGAAAAATAACAACTAGAGAGCCAAAATGATGCGAAAGTGGCTACATATTAATCAAATAGCGACTAGCTAGGACCCGGTGTTCAGAGTGGTTGGCTGGACATGGACCTGCTGAGTCCCCAGGGTGGAGACTAGTCAGTGAGGGTGGGCGATGCTGGGGCTTGGGTGTTAGCGTTTCTTGTTGCACCCTGAGCCTCGGTGTGAACGTGGATAAAACAACACCGTGTCTTCTGATTCCCATCCGTTACCTAACAAGATGTGTCCAACTCGTGCAGACTCTGCCTTACAGTATCTGATGGGGGTCTGTTTTCCTTCCTAAAAGGCACTTGTCCTTTGCCTCCTGGTTTGCTGTTAGAGCGTATTTCCAGCTGAACCTTCCACCCTCCATCTAACACACTGTCAGAGTAAAATGCTTAAAACCCCACCTTGAAAATTCTTTCCCCCACTCAAAAACACATGAAGGTTCCCAATGACCTGTTGGTTAAGTCCAAGCCACATAACTGGCCACTTGTGTGTGTATGTATATATATATATATATATATGTGTGTATATATATATATATTTTTTTTTTCTTAAAAAAATTTTTTTTTTGGCTGTGTCGGGTCTTAGTTGTGGCATGCAGGATCTTCGTTGCGGTGCACGGGCTTCTCTGTAGTTGTGGCGCGCAGGCTCCCCAGCGCATGGGCTCTGTAGTTTGTGGCACGCAGTCTCCCTCATTGTGCCCCATGGCATGTGGGATCTTAGTTCCCCGACCAGGGATTGAACCCGCGTCCCCTGCATTGGAAGGTGGATTTTTACCACTGGACCAGCAGTGAAGTCCCTACTGGCCGCTCTGGGGTAAGGACTGGCGAGCACCATGCATCACTGGGATTATCCGGAGGGCACATCCTTGTGTGATGGAGCTGCCAGTCGTTTCTCCCACCATCCCTCTTTATCAGGAACCTGCCTCAGCTGAGGGCAGTGGGTCACAGGGACTGACCCTGCTCACCAGCAGTTATTGGCCCCAGGGTAGAAAGTAGATCTGTCAGGTGAGCTGGATGGCCTCTCTGACACGTTTGGAAGTGGGCTTAGAAAGGCCACCCAATCCATATTGAACTGAGCTGTTGTGCCCGTTTGCACGCCGTGCATTACACAGCACAGAGAACTGTCCTCCAGAGAGAAAAGAATACAGCGGGCATCAAAACATCGGTAAGAAATAACAACAATTTGGTATAATTCATTACTCATATAAGATGCTCAAACCCCTCTAGGAATTACGAAAATGCAAAATGAAACAACATTCATTTTCTGCCAATCAGATTAGCAGATAAAAGCAAAGTGGAGTGTATGCGGTGAGGACCACAGATAAGAAGGAAGAAAAGTAACCAGACAGACACCGAGACAGCAGGGTTTGACCCACAGCTGCTGCCCCGGTGTCACTGTGGAGCTTGTTCCTGCTCAGACCTGTGCAGGAACAAGGGTGTGGTTCCAGGTCCCCGTTCCAGGCTCAGACTCTGAAGTGACAGCCCCTGCAGTTCACATCTGTGCTCGGCCATCATTCTCTGAAGCACGGACCTCATCAGGGTGGCTCTTCAGGGCACCGGGTGGGACGTTTCTGTGCCTGACTTTCCCTGGGATGTAGGCAGTGCCAGTCTGGTCCAAACCAGCAGGCTTTTCCAAATTTTAATTTGGGGGCAGGAATTGAAGTCTCAGTCCCCAAGGAGGTCTAGGAACTGTGCAAAGAGAACCACCAGCCCTGCAGCTCTGCCGACCAAGGTTTTAGGAGTAATTACCTAATGGCCACGTCAAATTCAAACTTCTAAAACAGAAATCCTGTCAGTCCCCTGTGAAAGAACCACTTGACCACCTGCCCCTTCTCGGATAAAGGGAATGCCAACTGCTCGCATACACACACCAACAAGGAGCCTGCTTCTCGGACCCACGCCCAGCCTATCAGACTATTCCTCAGAACGTATCCGATATCCCAGCTCATCTCGCTGGGGACCTGCTGCCACCACTCGCCTGGGCTGCGCTTTGGCCTCCTGGCTGCCCCTCCTGTCCCTGCCCAGAGTCTGTTCTCAGAACAGCAGACATAGGTTAGGCCAGGCTGCCCCTGCTCATGCCTGGTATTGGTGCCCATTCCCTCAGATGGGGAGCCCAAGTCTTACCTGGAAGGAAGGTCCCTCTGGCTTCTCTAGTGTGGCTTCCACTCCATAGACTGGCCCCTGCTGGTCCTTGGAGACGCCAGCCTTGCCTCGGGGCTTTTGCACTGGCTGTTCCTCTGCTGGGAATGCCCTTGCTCAGAAACCACGTGGCTGACGCTTCCCTCCCTTAGGACTTGGTTCCCGTCTTGTCTTCCACTAGGCTTGCCCTGACCACCCACCCTCCCTGACACTCCAGCACCGCTACTCCCCCTCTGCCCTTCTCTGCTCTCCCCCGTGGCACGTGTTCCCACCTGATGTGGCCTATAATCCTGTTTTTATGATGGAGCACCTGGGGTGATGAAGATGGAGCACCCAGTAACTAAGGTGGTCACAGACACAGGTGCTGCACAGGGAACACTGTCCACCATCTTCTCTCCCAGCAGGGACTGGCCCGGCACTGCAGGGCAGGACTGCCCTGAAGGATGCCCAGCTTAAGCTCCGCCCTGATGGGCATGTGCACATACAGGTGTGTGTTGCTCCAAAGACCTGACTAAGAGCTAGAAGTTCCCCCCAAATTGTTCACAGCACCACCTCTGGGGAGAGGGAGCTGGAAGGATGCTGGGGACTGTACTTTTGACTCAATATATCTCTGAATGGCTGGGATTTTTTATGCTTAACCAATGTGGTTGTTACAATTAGATAACTTCATTTTTTAGGGAATAAAGTCTATGTGCAGAGAGAAGCAGATTCAGGGACTGTGAGTCCTGCAGAGGCACGCAGCCCTGGAGGCTCCCAGATACCCTTCCAGCTCCTTCGCGTCAGGCTGCGTTTCCTCCCATGTCCAGTGATATGCTCCAGGGAATGCTCCTGGATGAGAGCAACAGGAACAGACGGGCTGATTTAAGCAGCAAAGGCCCAGTGACCCGCAGCTGGCGCTGGGCCTCCCCAGCTGCTGCTTCCACCACAGGAACTGGGGTTGCTGCTTTGTCAGCACCATCGCCAGAGAGGATCCTCCCATCCTGGTTCCTTGCCTCACTGGCTCTTGATGCAGAACCTGGGCTGGGAGCATCTGACTGGCCCAGCTCAGCCGCCCGTCCTCTGGTGGCAAGGGAAGGGGGAAGGTGGTATCTGATTTTGTTCGGCTCCCGTGGTGGGGATACTCCAAACAGAAAAAGGGGTTCAGAAGCCAGATTGCCGAAAACTCCCAAAAGATATCCGTGACGCACAGTTTTCTGTTATGAGAATCAAACCATCCCTGCCTAAGGCAGGAACAAATGTTGGTGGTTTTAGGGTAACCTTCGATGTTTCGTAGCTTGCCAAGGAAGTCAGCTGTCTCCACGGGAACTTTCCGAAACAGCTCTGGGGAGGGGAGGGGGTGTGTGCCGGGTGACTGGACGTGGTGGGCCTTCTCTGAGGGCCGTGGCAGGGCCGTCTGTGCTGGACCGGGGGACGGGAAGGGGTGCTCCCGAGCCATGGCCAGGCCGGCTTTAGCTTAAGCAGGAAAGAGAAGGGCAGAACCAGGGAAGGGCTCAGAGTGAGGGTGTGGATGGAGATGAGGTGGGGGGGGGATGTGTGGGCCTCTCAGGCAGACACTTGCAGTTCCTCGACCGCTTCCAAGTCACCAAGTGGGGAGTGAAGGCCTTGGCATCCAGGCGCCTACCTGCATCCATCCGTGCCCCCCACCGACCGCTCCCAGACAGGTCAGGAGCACACCTGGGCCTTGTTTCAGGCCATTGCCTCGACACACGTCCCTGCCCCCAACTTCCACCTTCCTAGTCTTGTCTTCCTGCAGAGTCCCGCTCACTGCCGGTTCCTCAGCCCCACGTTTCCAGGATGCCCTCCGCAAAGCAGTCCCTCGCTGCCCTGACCAGCCCTGGGCCCTGACTTCGGCTCCCGTCGGGCCTGTTCTACACCATTTGCCCCACCTGCTCTTGGCCCACTCTGTCAAGACCTGCCCCTGGGAGTCTGCGGTTGGGATGGGGGTGCATGTCAAGAGGGGGCCCCGCGGCGGAGGGAGCCCGGGAGGACTGGGGCGCAGAGTGAGGCCACCTCGTCCAGTGGGGTAGGGACGCCTGCCGCATGGCCACCTGAAGAGGGTTGTCACCGAGTATTGGAGAATACAGTGCAAGACAGATTTGGAGTCGTTCGCAGACTGGACGTGGCCTGTGAAGGACAGGGAGGTGCCGGAAGATTCCCCCCCCCCGCCCCGTTCTCACCTCCCCGCGATCGCCAGTGAGGCAAGAAGGGCAGGGACCCCCATGATTTGCCCCGTGAGCCCGTGGCCTCCCCGACCCAGCAGAGTGCCCTCAGGGTCCTCCTACATGTTTGGTGGCATAATCACAATTTCTTTCTTTCTTTTCTTTTCTTTTTTTAGGTGGACCATTTTTAAAGTCTTTATTGAATTCGTTACAACATTGCTTCCATTTTATGTTTTGGTGTTTTGGCCCCAAGGCATGTGGGATCTTAGCTCCCTGACCAGGGATCGAACCCGCACCCCCTGCATTGGAAGGCGAAGTCTTAACCACTGGCCCGCCAGGGAAGTGCCCGCAATCTATTTCTGTGCACACTTCTAACCTTAGATCTATTGCCTAGTAACCCCCGTGCAGGAAATTGGTGTTTTTCCTCACCGTTGACATGTTTGGAGGGCTGACTTAAACTTAAGTTCATATATTAAAGCCACTGAGAGGCTGTAGCACAGCTGCTTATGGAAAAACCCAAGTGGTTCTTTTCTTTGTTCTTTTTCTTCCACTAGGTAGGTCTCCCTGCCCTTCTCTCCTCCATGACTTGTGTCTGCTCCCATTTAGTTGTGACACAGCGCTACCCCTTCAAGTATTTTTCCTGAACAGACCCTAGGAGAAGCAGTGCTAAGATCACGGGTCTGTTTGAAAGCAACCTACCCTGAACAGGCCCCTTTGCCAGGCTGACATTCAGCCACTCGGCCAAGTGGATTGTGAAATGTGGACACGATCCATAGTGGTAGGTGTCTTGCTGCAGCTCCTGAGCCCTCCAGCACCCTCCCCACACCACTTCTCCCCACGGCCCACCCACTAAGGGGGGGACATCTGGCCAGTATCCATCCAGTCAGCGCCCATGCCATGATGGTTGTTAAATAATTTGAATGTCCCCCTGCCCATTTTTTTTAAAGGTTTATCTGAACCAGGTCTTTCTTTTTCTTTTCTTTCTTTTTTAAATATTTATGTTTATTATTTATTTTTTATTTCTGGCTGCTTTGGGTCTTCGTTGCTGCGCGGGAGCTTTTCTCTAGTTGCGGCGAGCGGGAGCTACCCTTTGTTGCAGTGCACGGGCTTCTCATTGCAGTGGCTTCTCTTGTTGTGGAGCATGGGCTCGAGGCACGCGGGCTTCAGTAGTTGTGGCACACAGGCTCAGTAGTTGTGGCTCACGGCCTCTAGAGCACAGGCTCAGTAGTTGTGGCGCACGGGCTTAGTTGCACCGCAGCATGTGGGATCTTCCCGGACCAGGGCTCGAACCCGCATCCCCTGGATTGGCAGGCGGATTCGTAACCACTGCACCACCAGGGAAGTCCCTCCCCGCCCTGCCCATTTAATCATCCTTTTCTCCTAAAATGCAAAGCTCTCTGGTCTCATGGTTTTGAAGTGTTCAAAAAAATATTTAAATGTTCACGTGTAAATAAAGCAAACAAAAACTTCTTGGTTTGAGCCTCTCAGACAAGCCAGGCTCTCCATATCTCTGTGCAGGGGCAAAGCCGAGCTGGGGTGTCCCATCGAGAGTAGCTCAGGACAGCCCTGGGCATCTCATACCAGGCACCAGTGCTGTGAACACCCTTGTGTGAAGGCACTTAGGTCTGGGCTTAGAAAAACCTCCTTGGCATCAGTTCTGAGAAGCCCTTCTTTGTGTCTCCAAAGCAGGACCTCAACCCCTCTGATTCCTGCAGACACCCTCAGTTTATACTGTCCTCTCGGCTCAGTTATTAATAGCAGCCCTCTCAGTCTAAGAAGGACCCCAGTTCAGAAGAACATTTTACAGTCACCACACTTATTTCTCACTGCGTCCCTGGGTCTGGAGGAGGTGGTCACTGCTGACGTGCTTAAGTCCACTGATGGTGAAGAGAGAATTTATTACAAACCCTTGGTCCCACACGTTGACCTTGAGAACACGTGCAGGATCTCCAGGCCATTTGCCAAGCCTCCTGCAGGATCACAGGACCGTTGAAGCTGGGTTGGGAGATTTGTGACCATCCATTCTCACTGTCAGAGAGAAATCTGTGGACCCCTAGCTGTTTGCCCACCGTTGCCACCAGTCCCTCCCCAACCTAAAACCAAGCAGGACCCTGTAGGGGTCCTGCAGGGCCTTCCCCCAGTGTCACCTGCCTCTTGTTTATAGAAAAGCTTTAGCCATCTAGACCTTCCCCAAGTTTCAAAGAGCAAATTTAACCAGAGAAGTGAAAAAAAAAATACAGAAACAAAGGAAAGCAGTCAAGCAAGACAAAATAATAATAGTTTAGCCATAAAACAAAGTCAAGGACCTTTAGTTCCTCCTCAGGGGCTGTAGATAGTAATGTCCTTGAGCTGTTTTGCCGATACTAAAACCCCTACCAGGTGGAGGAAGTTAACCCACCAGCACGGAGACCCCAGACCAGCTGGAGCTTAAGGATTGCTAACGCTAACCCCTGTGACCTCACCTGGTTACCTCACAAGCCACCAATCAGAAAATTGTGCACGAGCTGATCACATGCCCTGAGATCACACACTGGCTTTAAAAAACCTTCCCTGAAAGCCATCAGGGGGTTCGGGTCTTTTGAGCATTACCTGCCCATTCTCCTTGCTTGGCTTCTGCAGTAAACTCTGTACTTTCCTTCATCACGACCCAGTGTCCGTAGACTGGCTTTCCTGCACACAGATGAACAGACCCAAGTTTGGTAACAAACCCAACTCCTGTTAAGTGTCACCTAACGAATTCCAAAAAAAAAGGTAGTTTTTTAAACCTTTTGTTATTTTCTGAAAAAAAAGTGCTCATGGCAAAAAATTATAAAAGAGATGAAAAGAAAACAATATGTTAGTAATCACCCATAATCTACATTCTATAAGACAGCTGGGCTGGAATGTTCCAAATGTCATGTCATTGTTCCATGACAATGTTTCACTGTCATGGGGAAAAAGTGGAGTGATTGTTTCTAGATTGAAAAAGATTAAAGATTACCTAGTAACCAATTGCAGTTGGTTTGGGGGGGCATTTCGAATATGGATAGGTAACCATTATTATGGGGTTATTTTAAACATTCTTAGATGTGATAATGGAACAAAAATGTGTGCACACACATACACACCTGTGCACACAAATATGGCAAAATGTTAACTTGTGGTGAATCTGGTTAAAGTCCATATAGGTATTCATTATACTGTTCTTTTAAAATTTCTTCCTCATTTGAAAAATCTCAAAATAAAAAGCCAGAGCTATGTCTACCCATAACCATTCCACTGAAAGGTAGCCACTGTTTTATATATTTACATATATCACAGATACACGTTTTAAGTAAAATTCAGTTGCATGTACATAATTTGGTAACCTCTCTAGAGCAATGTCTACATTTTATTTTTAAATAATTAAAAAAATAAAATTGAGTAACACACAATTTTGCAATCTCTTATTCTGACTCTTTATTGTAAGCATTTTCTGCCACTAAGTATCTGTAGAAAACATAACTCAATGCTGCCTAATATTCTGCCATGTGATTATGTCATAATCTACTCGACCATTTTCTGATTAAGTTGGCTCCCACACTAATAAATAACTCATTATAAACAACTTCACATAAATCTTTGTTTGGTTTTGTTTATGGTATGTACTTGACGGAATGCAGGTGGCCACTGTCCTTTCTAAACCCATGGTAGACTTGCCTTTATCAATACACAGTTTCTTTTTTTTTTTTCAGAGCAGTTTAGATTTAAAGTTAAATTAGGAAGATTGTACAGAGATTTCCCATACATCCCACACTCAGTTTCCTCTATTATTAACATCTTACACTATTAACATTTGTTATGATTTATGAACTAATATTGACATATTATTATTAACTATGTCCATAATTTTTTTTTGATTTCTCTACTTTCTCCCTAATTTCCTGTGTAGTTGGCAGGACTCCAAGTCTGCTCTGAGCTGTGACAATTTCTCTCAGTCATTTCTTCTTCTTGGTGACACTTTTGAGGATACTGGTCAGGTATTTTGGAGACTGTTTCTCAGTTGAGATTTATCTGATGTTTCTCTCTTTTTTAAAAAATAAATTTATTTATTTTATTTATTTATTTTTGGCTGTGTTTGGTCTTCGTTGCTGTGTGCGGGCTTTCTCTAGTTGTGGTGAGCTGGGGCTACTCTTGGTTGTGGTGCGCGGGCTTCTGATTGCGGTCGCTTCTCTTGTTGTGGAGCACGGGCTCTAGGCGCATGGGCTTCAGTAGCTGTGGCACGTGGCTCAGTAGTTGTGGCTCGTGGGCTCAGTAGTTGTGGCTCACAGGCTGTAAAGCACAGGCTCAGTAGTTGTGGTGCACGGGCTTAGCTGCTCCGCGGCATGTGGGATCTTCCTGGACCAGGGCTCGAACCCTGCATTGGCAGGCAGATTATTAACCACTGCGCCACCAGGGAAGTCCTGATGTTTCTCTCTTTATTAAAGGTGGATTTTGAGTTTTGAGGAGGAAGACCACAGAGGTAAAGTGCCATTTTCATCACATCATATCGTATCAAGTGTACATTCTATCAACATGACTTATCACTGTTGATATCGACCTCAACCACCTGGCCAAAGAGAGTGTTTGTCAGGTTCCTCCACCGTGAAGTTACCCTCCCATCCCCTACCCTTTCCACACTGTCTTCACTGGAAGGAAGTCTCTCTGCAGTCCATCCTTAAGGAGTGGGGAGTTAAGCTTCACCTCCTTGAGGGTGGAATATCTACATACAATATTTTTTAAATTTTTGTTTAAAAATTTTTTATTTTATAATATATTAGAGCATAGTTGATTAACAGTGTTGTGTTAGTTTCAGGTGTACAGCAAAGTGATTCAGTTCTACATATACATGTATCTATTCTTTTTCAAATTCTTTTCCCATTTAGGTTATTACAGAATATTGAGCAGAGTTCCCTGTGCCATACAGTAGGCCCTTGTTTGTTATCTGTTTTAAGTATAGTAGTGTGTATAAGTCAATCCCAAACTCCCAATCTATCCCTCTCCTCTCTTCCCCCTGGTAACCATAAATTCTTTCTCTCAGTCTGAGTCTGTTTCTGTTTTGTAAATAAGTTCATTTGTATCATTTTTTTTAGATTCCACATATAAATGATAGCGTATGATATTTGTCTTTCTCTGTCTGACTTACTTCACTTAGTATGAGAATCTCCAGGTCCATCCATGTTGCTGCAAATGGCGTTATTTCATTCTTTTTAATGGCTGAATAATATTCCATTGTATATTTGCACCACATCTTCTTTATCCATTCTTTGTCGATGGACATTTAGGTTGCTTCCATGTCCTGGCTGTTGTAAATAGAGCTGCAATGAACATCGGGGTGCATGTATCCTTTTGAACCATGTTTTTCTCCATATATGTTCCCAGGAGTGGGGTTGCTGGGTCATATGGTAGCTCTATTTTTAGTTTTTTAAGGAACGTCCATACTGTTCTCCATAGTGACTGTATCAATTTACATTCCCACCAACAGTGCAACCAACAGTTCCCTTTTCTCCACACCCTCTCCAGAATTTACTGTTTGTAGATTTTTTGATGATGGCCATTCTGACTGGTGTGAGGTGGTAGCTCACTATAGTTTGGATTTGCATTTCTCTAGTAATTAGCAATGTTGAGCATCTTTTCATGTACCTGTTGCCCATCTCTATGTCTTCTTTGGAGAAATGTCTATTTAGGTCTTCTGCCCATGTTTGATTGGGTTGTTTGTTGTTGTTGTTGAGTTGTATGAGCTGTTTGTATATTTTGGAAATTAAGCCCTTGTTGGTCACATCATTTGAGGAGCTTTTTTTTTTTTTTTTTTTTTTTGCTGTACGCGGACCTCTCACTGCTGCGACCTCTCCCGTTGCGGAGCACAGGCTCCGGACGCGCAGGCCCAGCGGCCATGGCTCACGGGCCCAGCCGCTCCCGGCACGTGGGACCCTCCCGGACTGGGGCACAAATCCGCGCCCCCTGCATCGGCAGGCGGACTCCCAACCACTGCGCCACCAGGGAAGCCCTGAGGAGCTTTTAAAAACTGATGATGCCTGGGCTCCAAGCAAATGGAAGCCAAATCTCTCTGGGGGGTAAGACCTGGGTATCTGAGTCCCACAGGTGATTGTAGCACCACGAGGGCTGAGAGTCACTCTCTAGGTAGCGAGATGATGCAGTTCCCCCACTAAACTCAAGTTCTGTGAGAATCTGGCATCCCAGGGATCCAGACACTAACTGATGCGGTCGTGGTATAGAGTTCTGATGGGATGTAATCCATCATCTAATCCAGTCTCTCTAGTTTTCAGCGGTGTACCTAACCCCAAAGCTGTTACCTTCTTACCAAGGTTGCCTGATTTTGCTCTTGTGCCCAGATGACTGGGGAGATTCCTTAGTCTGGGACCCTGTGCCAGTGGACTGTGTTCCCTCCCCTTGACTGTCACTAGACCAGCCGCCAAAGAGGCGGCTGTTCCAGGACAGGTCAGGGATGTGCTGCCTTTTCCTCTCCTCCCCTGACCCTGATACCTCGCTCACATTTGGTAAACACCCGTCAGGTTACACACACTGGCCCAGGAGGGCTAATGCAGATGCAGTGACATTGCACAGAATTTGCCACCTGATCAAAATGCTGGCTGCCCTAAAACAAAATGGGGGAATAAATGCCTGAAATATTAATTAATTTCATTACTAGTACTTCTTCACAAAGACTTTTGAGTGGATGTTGGATGATACTTGAAAGGATATTTAAGTCCTGCTGTGGAAATGGGAACTTTCTTTTTCTTTTTCCTCACTTCAGCTTTTTCCTTTTGCTGCTTCCTTTGAAAGAGGCACAAGCAAACATGTTTCTTCAGCAGCTACAAGCTGTCATACCAGAAATTCCACCCCTGAGGCTTATGGAACATGAAACGTGCAACTTGTTTCCAAAGCACAGACTCATAAAAGCAAAAGATTGTGCAGGGACACACTGGTAAGAGTAGCTGACCTCAGCAAAGACGCATCACAGAATGACTGCCCAGCAGGCACCTTTTCTAGTCCACTTAGTCCCAGAGATAAGAGCAGTGTTGACAAGCTAGAGCTATAGACCCTGGATGGATCTCACTACCAGTGCTTCTCCCGCAACTATCAACCACCTTTATTTTATTCTCCATTTTTTCAGTATGTACTTTACTTCGTATATAAAATATGTTCCCCACAGTAACATGTTCTGGGCACCCACTGGCATCCCCCAGTCTCGCGGACGCAGAAGACATGGGCCACCATCATAACTGAGAGTCTCTTTGCCAGCCAGCCAGCCCCCCGGTTCCTGCCAGGGAGGACCGCCCCCAGCTTATCCCAAACTCAGCCTTTCTCCCAGGGCCAGTCTCACCGTGCAACCCATTCAAACTCAAGAATCTTGTGCAGACAGACAGCTCACAGAGCGACCCTTTAGGGGCAACTGCCCTGTTGTTTTCCACAGTGGCCGCAGCTTTTTACTTTATTATTTTGTATGGCAGAAAGACATGGCAGATTTTGGATACACCCCATTTGGTTTATCTTTTCACCCACTGATGGATATTTGAATTGTTTCTAGCTTTTGGCTATTGTGAACAGTATTGCTATGAATATTAGTGTGCAATTTTTTGCTTGGACACATGTTTTCAATTCTTTGTGGTATATATCTAAGAGTGGAGTTGTTCAGCCATATGGTAATTGTATTTTTATTGTTTTGAGGAAATCGCAAGCTATTGTACCCATAGGCTGTACCATTTTACATTTCCAGAAGCAATGTGTAAGGGTTCCAATTTCTCTACATTGTTGCCAACATTTGTTATTTCTAGTTTTCTTTATTATAGGCATTCTAGTGTGTTTGAAGGAGTATGGCATTATGGTATTAATTTGCATTTCCCTCATGACTAATGATGTTTGATACCTTTTCATGTGTTGTTGACTGTTTGTTTTATCTGGAGAAGTGTCTATTCAAGTCCTTTTTGCATTTTAAAAATTGGGCTGTTTGTCTTTTTGTTGATGAACTGTAAAAGTGCTTGATATATTATGGGGAAAGACTCCCATCAGATATATGATGTGGAAATATTTTCTTCCATTCTGTGGGCTGTCTTTTTACTCTCTGGATAGCATCTTTGGTGCACAACTGTTTTTATAATATTCTTTTTTCTTTCTTTTTTTTTTAAACCCCACATTTGTTTATTTATTTATTTTTGGCTGTGTTGGGTCTTCATTTCTGTGCGAGGACTTTCTCTAGTTGTGGCAAGCAGGGGCCACTCTTCATCGCAGTGTGCGGGCCTCTCACTATCGCGGCCTCTCTTGTTGAGGAGCACAGGCTCCAGACGCGCAGGCTCAGTGGTTGTGGCACATGGGCCTAGTTGCTCCAAGGCATGTGGGATCTTCCCAGACCAGGACTCGAACCCGTGTCCCCTGCATTAGCAGGCAGATTCTCAACCACTGCACCACCAGGGAAGCCCAACACAACTGTTTGTAATTTTGAGGAAATCCGATTTATCTATTTTTTTTTTTATTGCTTGTGTTTTGGGGTCAGATCTAAGAAAATTGCTAAATCCAAGGTCATGATTATTTATCCCCATGGTTGTTTTAAGAGTTTATACAATCATTCTTTGGTATCTGTGGAGGATTGGTTCCAGAACACCCTGTGGACACCAAAATCTGTGGATGCTTAAGTCCTTTATATAAAATGGTGTAGTATTTGCATATAGTCTAAGCACATCTTCCTGTACTGTTTAAATCATCTCTAGATTATGTATAATAAACGTATTACAATGTAAAAGACATGTAAATAGTTGTGAAGGAAATAAAAATACTATGGAAATAATTGCTGGCATGGGGCAAATTCAAGTTTTTTTAATGGAACTTTCTGGACTTGTGTTTTGTTTTGTTTTCTATCCAGAGTTGGCTGAATCTGCTGATGTGGAACCCACAACAAGGAAGGCTGGTTTTCCATCTTTCCTCATTGCTCTGCATAGAGGTGCCAGTACCTTATTGAGTAACAGTGATGAAAGCCAGCATCAGGGCTTTATTCTTGATTTCAAGAGTAAACCTTTAGTTCTTCAACATCAAGCATGACGTTTGCTGTGGGTTTTGTATAATGTTCTTTATCATATTGAACAAATTTCCTTTTACTCTTACTTTCTTCAGTGTTTCTATTAGTATTGGATTTTGTTTACAGCTTTTTCTGCATCAACTGATATGACATGTGTTTTTACTTCACATGATTATTGTGGTCTATTACATTGCTTGGCTTTGATATGTTGAACAACCTGGAATTCTGGTGTAGAGACCCTTGCTTATGGTGCATAATCCTTTGGATGTGCTGTTGGCCTCATATTGCTATTATTTTGTCGAGGATTCTTACATCTATATTCAGAAGGGATTCCTGGTCTGTAGTTTTCATTTTCTAAGATGTATTTGTGTGATTTGATTAGATTGGTGTTGGTGTTAGTGGCTTAGAGGTTAGGGCTAGGGCTGAGGCTGGTGTTAAGGGTTATGGTCAGGATTTATTGTTAATAGTTTTGGTTATGATTTCTACTTTCTGGTATCTGGTTATGGTCGTAGATTCTGTTTCTGGTTTCTAGTTTCTAATTTCTAGTTTTGCTTCCATGTTCTGGTTCTGGTTCAGTTTCAGGTCTCAGGATTGGGGAAGGGCTTGGGGTTAAGGGCTAAGGGCTAAAGGCTAGTGGCTAGGGTCAGGGCTCAGCTCAGAGCTTGGGCTTGGGCTTGGGCTCAGAATAGGGTTTGGGCATTAGGCTTAGGACTCTTGTTGGGTATAGGGGTTTGTGGTTCAGGGTTAGGTTTATAAGTTAGGGGCTTCAGAGTTCAAGGTTTGGATTCAGGGTTCAGGTTTGGACTTTAGTGTGTGGGTTTGGGTTCCATTACAAGTTCTCTTGCAGGGTTAGAGTTAAGGGTTAAGGGTTAGGGTTAGGGATAGGATATTAGTTTGGGTTATGGTATGGCTTAGGGCATGAGCTAGGGTATGGGTCTGGGCTAGACTGAGGCTAGTGTTTAGGTCTGGGGTTGGGGTGAGGGTTTAGGGTTACTGTCAGAGCTGTAGAGTCAGGGTGACGGGGTTAGAATGAGGCTAAGGGTCAGGGTTTAGACTTTACAGGTCAGAGTTGAGAGTCTCAGGGTCTGGGAATAGGGTAGTTAGGGTATAGAGTTAGAGGTTGGGAATTAGGGTTCTAGGTTAGGGTGTTAGGTTTTGAGTGTTAGGGTTAGAGTGAGCTTTAAGCATCACTGGTCACTTCCTCCTCTTTCCTCTCCTTTTCCCTGAAGCCTCCTGGATGGACATGATTTGCCCAGGGTCACACATGAGTCAGAGAGTTCAGCTGGATGTCTGTTTTTCTGTCTCTCAGTCCCGGGCTCTGTAGAAGAATGAAATGTCTGTTCTGGTCACTGACTGTTTCAAATCCAACTCAACCTTAGTCAAGGGTTGTGAGGCCTCAGAGGTCAGGCAGAATTTTACTCCACCCTCTCATCTGAGAAGGGTGGAGCTGACCCCACTCTCTCTGGGCAGCCCATGTTTCAGCATAGCCCTCACACGTAGGACACTCAGTGGACACGTGTGGATTTATACAGGACAGGGTGGAGTGACCTACCAGTCCCCCGATGCTGCCTTCTTGAAGGCTGGTGGGGCCCTACTGGGCACTGGTGGAACATTTGTCCCATCTGGGTGGACATCAATAGACAATCACGTCTCAGTCAGGGCAGCCCTTGACTCTAACCATCCAGGAAGGCATCTGTGGTTCTCCAGCTCAGGCCAGCCTGGGCCCTGTCAAGCCCCCTTGGCCAACTACTGAGCTGACCGTGCTGCTGGGCAACTGAACAGCCACTCTTGGGATGTTTCAATTCCCTACATCCCTGCGGTTGAGAAGAGGACCTCCTCCCTCGCAGCCTCTTAGCCTGTCAAGAGCCGTAGTACCCTCTAAACACTTGCTGTGACCCTGGCCACAGCAACGAGACTGCAGACCGTGATCCTGCAATCCTTTGGCCTTCCAGTTGTAACAAGGTTTTCACATTCATACTCATTAAGAATCAAAGATATGGGAGGAGCTGGGCCTCCCACTTGACAGTTTCACACTGAGGACACATCGTCTTGGAGAGTCATGTGTGTCCAGGGCCCGGTCCCCGAATCTCTGGAAAGGCAGCCAACTCTGCATTCCATGGTATGAAGTAATCCTTGAGCCTCCCCATGCTTCACTGAGCAAGAGTTTCCTTACCACCCTAGCATTTGGTCTCTGCTCTTTGTAAAGGAGAGAGAAGAGACTGGAAAATGAGCAGACTTGTTCTTTGGAGATGGGTGATTGATGTGGCCAGGGGGCAGGTGTGATTCCCGGGCTCCCACCCTCCAGGGGCAGGAATGAGGTCTTTGTTTCTTCTGAGGACACACGGGCTATTCTGGGCCTGTATCTGAGATTCAGGGACCTGATTCCCAAAGCAGGAGCCTTGAGTTTACCACCGTCAGCAACCTTGCTTTACAGCAAATGGAAGAGCTTCTTGTCATCCTGGGAGGACAGCAAGGGCCCTGGATGGGTGGCCGCAGCCCTGACCCTAAGTGGATTCCTTCCTTCCTTGGCCTTCAGATCCAACAGCTGTGCAGTGGGCTGTCAGTGATAGGGAATCTGCTGCTTTCCTCCACCCAGCATCTGTTCTCATGGCCAAGCCCAGCACTGCCACTTTCCTTTGGGAACACCCTTTTACCTGCCTTCTGTCCAAACAGCTCCAAAAGGCCGACCCAACATTTCACCCACCTTGAAGATGGGTTGATGATCTAAATCTAGCCAATCCAGAGTTCCATCCTCTGGTTCCTGTGTTGGGTTCCAGGATGAGAATGTGACCCAAGCTGGACCAAAGGCATTTAAAGCTGTGATTTTCATGGAACCCAAAGAAGGAGAAACCCTGTCTGGTAAAATGGATTTGAGTTGGTGTCAGCCTAGAGTTGCTGGAGGCCCCGTATGCAGTGAGAGAGACTGTGCCTGTGCATGGGACCCCACAGTCACTTAGCAGTACATAGGGTTGGAGAGGGATCAGGTCACACTGAGAGGGTACGAGCCCCTCGACCTGCCAGGTCCAAACTCACTCTTAAACTTGCCACTTGCAAGTATTAATTTGTTTCTAAAATTTAAAAAATATAATATTATTTTGCTTCAGTAAGTGTGTCCATTTCCTTGGAATCAAAAAGTCTTAGGTGCCACATCAGAATCAATACTCTGGAGACTTTCTCCATATGGTCCCCTCACTGGGTGGGGCCTGGCTGGGGAGGTGAAGATACTGGGTGGGCTCAGATCTTAGGGGAGCTTCCAAACAGCTCTGTCCCTCTTCTTTCCCTGTCCCAGGAATGAAAACCCCAGAGTAATGAGAGGAGAACCAGCAGAGGAGAGAGGTCCCTGGATGGCTAATTGGTTTGTGTGTATTTATTTTAGGGTCCATCTGGTTAATGTGTGTTTTCACTAGGAAATCGCCCATTTCCTCTTGGTTTCCAGTTTGATGCAATAGTTTCTCTTATTTGCCTTTTATCTTCTCCTCCCTAGTTTTCTACACAATGGTGACATTAATGAATAAATAAATATCGATACCTTACTATTAACTGAAGTCCATATTTCATTCGGGTTCCCTTCATTCTACCCTTTTCTGTTCCAGGGTTCTATCCAGGGTATTATATAACATTTATTCATCATGACCCCTGAGGCTCTTCTTGGCCCTGACAGTTTCTCAGACTTCTTTTGTTTCAGTGACCTTCCAGGAGGAAGTCACTCTGCGGAGCCCACACCTCAGGAGAGCGGGCTTAGCTCCACTCCCTGGTGGACAGCCAAGTGTCTCTACCAATTATTGGGAATTCGCTTGCATAGGAGATTTATGTTCAATCCCATTTATAAAAAACCTATGCCATCGTTTATTTTTACCAGCATGGACACCTGGATAGTTACTTTAAGGTTTTGGTTATAATTCAGCACTACGGGTATTTGGTTGTTGACACCTCTTCTCATTGGCTCCTGTCTCCTTTGACATCACTCCTCACTCCATCTATGGTTTTTTTTTTCTTGGTACTTCCTTACTTTCTGATAAAAGATTCAAGATTATCTTGACATGTATATCTACCATCTCAGTCTTAGCATCAGCCATTTCTTCAAAGAGCTCTGATTCCTTTTATTAGAGGATGGTGTTAAGAACTTACATTTGGGAGCTAAATGTGCTCAGCTGACAGTGCAAGGAAATTTATGCATGTATTCCAACCTATGTGCATGGCTGTCGCTCAGGGAGTGCCACTCCAAAATATGCCACAATGGCATAGTGATTGTTTTTTTACTGGAGTATAATTGCTTTACAATGTTGTAAAGCATTTCTGCTTTACAGTTTCTGCTGTACAATGAAGTGAATCAGGTATAGGTATACATATATCTCCTCCCTCTTGGACCTCCCTCCCACCCCACCATCCCACCCCTCTAGGTCATCACAGAGCACTGAGCTAAGCTCCCTGTGCTATGCAGCTGGTTCCCACTAGCTATCTGTTTTACACATGGTAGTGTATTTATGTCAAACCTAATCTCCCAATTCATCCCACCTTCCCCTTCCCCGCCATGTCCACATGTCTGCTCTTTACATCTGCATTTCTATTCCTGCCCTGCAAATAGGTTCATCTGTACCATTTTTCTAGATTCCACATATATGCATTAATATCCGACATTTGTTTTTCTCTTTCTGACTTACTTCACTCTGTAGGACAGATTGTTTGGAATTAAAGTTACTTAAGAAATGCAGAGAGCAAGAGGGACCCTCCTCTCTATCTCCCAAAAGGCAGGAAATAAATCTCCCATGTGAAAGGCGTAGAGCCTATGTAAACAAACACTGTTACTAGTACCCTGAGCCCAAAACCGCAGGACTGCTTCAGGCCCTATTCTGGTTCCGGGGCGGCAGGCTGAGCCTTTGGTTAATTCTTCTTCCTGATGGGAAATTAGAGTGAAATGTGCCTGTCGAAACACCTACAGCTAGTCTCTCATTGGTTCCCCCTCTTCCCGTTCATCCTCCGGACAAATTGCAAACTGTGCGAAACAGGAGGTTAAAGGTGCTGATTCTCCAAGTGGGGAGATTGTTAGTAAAGCGGCTGGAATGGCGAACCCGAGCACCAGGAGAGGAAAAATGAGGTGCGTTTTAGAAACCTTTTGCGATCACACGGTGTACCATCCTCTGGGTTTCCCATGCATGTTTTAGCTGTAGGAAGATTCCCTTGAACCTGCAGATTTGGGACCCATGGAATGGGTACCAGGCAGTATTACTTTAAAGGGTCTGCATTTCCTCGCCCAACCTCACTAATTCTCTTAACGTGAACAATTTCCAGCCTTATGTCTCATCCTGCTGTGGGTCTAGATGTGTTCAATCCATGTTGCATCACAGCCCCTGAGCAAAAGTTGTAAGAATTTTTCTCTGTCTCACTGTCTTTTATTTTTTTATTTATTATTATATTGGTTACAGCTGCTTTTCAATGCTGTTTCTTGCTGCTGTACATCCACTTGATTCACGTACAGAGAGACATCAATAAATTGTTTTTCAGATTCTTACCAGTCGTATATATTCTTTTCCGCTGACTTGAGTGTGCTGAGTGCAGTTCTTTGAGGTACCGTGTAGGCCTTGTCGATTATCAATTTGGTATTTGGAACGGTATCTTTGCTAATTTCAACCTCCTGGATAATGCCTCACCCCTCCCCACCTTTCCCCTTTAGCAGCCTTATGTGTGTTTTCTACATATTTGACTATGTTTCTGTTTTGTAATTTATTTCATGTGTAGCCATTTTTGATTCCATCTTTAAGTGATATCTTATGATATGTCTTTTTCTTTTTGACTTATGTCACTTAGAATGATCATACGTAACTCCTCCGGAGTCGTTACAACTGGCCATATTTCATTGATTTCCAGGCTGAGTAATATTCCACTCTACATAAGTACCACATCTCTATCCATTTTTTCCCTCCAGAGACATTTAAGTTATATCCTAGTCGAGGATCTTTTAAACAGAGAGGCGGTAAACATTGGGGTGCCTGTGTCCTCTCGATTTTTGTTTTTCCCAAGATATACGCCCATGAGTGCAAGTGCCCTATGCTCTGTAGCTCATTTTTTAGATGCTTTAGTAAACACAATACACTTCTCCAGAATGGCCGTTGGCAATTTACATTTCCACTATTAGCCTCACAGGGCTCCCTTTTCTCCTCGCCCTGTCCTGCATTTCTGGTGTTTACACTTTATGAGGATGGCTCTTCTGACTGATGCGAAGTGATACCTTTTGTAGTATTGATTTCCAGTGCCCACCTGTTCGGTTGGCTAAAAAGGGTGTATGCCCTTTTCTTGAATATATTCAGAAAAAACGCATACGCCCTTTGTGGCCAACTGCATCGTTGGCGATGTTCAGCCCCTTTTCTTGTGCTTAATGGCGAGTCCTGTCTACCTCTTCAAATCCCTTTCCTGCCATTCTCCCTTGCCTACAAATCCTTTTAGGTGACTTACCTCAAGACATTTTTCGACGATAGATATTTTCAACTCTGCAGTTTCGTGAATTTTAGTGCCCCTGAGTTCCATTTTTCAACTTGTGTTTTTGGGAACTGGCCACAAAACAGCGGGATTTCCTCAAGCCCTATTCTGTTTCCGTGGGCAATCCTAGCCTTTGGTCAGTTCGTCTTCCTGATTGGAAATTAGAGTGAAATGTGCCTGTCCGAACACCTAGGACTTGTCTCTCATTGTTCCTCATCCTTCCGCTTCATCCTCTGGACAAATTCCAAACTGTACGCAACAGGATGTTGACAGTGCTGACATCTCCAAGTGGGGAGACTGTTAGTAAAGACGCTGGAGGGGTGAACCCGAGCACCAGGAGATGAGGAGATGTGGTGCCTTTTCCAAACTCTTCCCGATCAGATGGTGTACCATCCTCTGGGTGTGACAGGCATGTTTTAGCAGTAGGAAGAGTCCAGTGCATGTAAGGAGAACACCAGGGATTTTTCCAAATCAGTGTCTTCCCGAACCCCAAACTAGGTAATTTTTAAGCTACGGCTACACGTGTATTCACTAAGGGCCTTGGGCAGTAGGCAGAGTCTGAACTTTAGATGATTGAAGTTTTCAGGGTCAGAAGAACTCACCTTCGGCCTCCCTTAGGTTACATTTTATCTGTCGTCGATAGATGATGTTGATAAAAATATCTATTCTTTTTCAGATTATTTCCCCTTATAGGTTATTGCAAAATATTGAGTGTAAGTTCCCTGTGCTATACAGTAGTTCCTTGTTGATGATCTATTTTAACCTCCGTTTTTTTTTTTGTTTTTTTTTTTTTGCTGTACGCGGGCCTCTCACTGTTGTGGCCTCCCCCATTGTGGAGCACAGGCTCCGGACGCGCAGGCTCAGCGGCCATGGCTCACGGGCCCAGCCGCTCCGCGGCATGTGGGATCTTCCTGGACCGGGGCACGAACCCGTGTCCCCTGCATCGGCAGGCGGACTCTCAACCACTGTGCCACCAGGGAAGCCCGATGATCTATTTTATACATAGCAGTGTGTATGTGTTAATCCCAAACTGTTAGTTTATCTCTCCTCCCACCTTTCCCCTTTGGTAATAATAAATTATAAGATTTTATACTTCTCAGAAATGGGGGAGCTGAAAGAGAGGTATCATTTTCAATGGAAAAGCATTTAAAACAAGATTGAAGCTTTAACCAAGATTATTAGATGTACATCCTTGGAAAGAAATCACTTCGTTTCTCTAATATTGACCTGACAAATAAGACAAACCTTTTCACTGAACTTGCTTATAATAAAGTGATGGAAATATCAAATGGAAGTGTTAGAAACATCTTATTTTACCCGAGCCTTATACACTGTTCTATGTTAACTACAGTTTGGCTCACACATCTGTTCATTGAGGTTACAATAGTCTCAATTTCTGTTACTGATCCTCCAGAGTGGGCCCCAACAAGGGTCCCCCTGCCCAGTGTCATTGGGGCCAACAGATCGAGACTGAGTTTGGTTCAGAAGCAAAGGAAACTTTATATTTTGACCAGAGAATGGAGAGATGAGAGCGTGCGCTCCCCCGCGGGCTGTGGGCGGGGCTGCTGTGTAGGGATCCCCCCCCCCCCCCCCGGCAGCCTCAGCGGGAGGGAGGGGGCGGAGCTCTCGAGGGCCGGGTTGGCTGCAGCTCTATGTCGCGGAGTGTGCATGGGGCCCCGGGAGCTGAAGTGTCGACCCAGCCATTCTGCATTAGGAAATCGGGTCTGAAGTGCCGGCTGTGGGACCTCTGCATGCGGAACCCTAGGAGCACGTGAAATTAGACAAAGCACAGAGGAAAAAAATGTTAGACTTTATTTTATTGCCCAGATTCTATTTTTATCTCCCAGGAATTTTTCATGGGCTTTGCCGGTGACAAACCCCTCCTCTGCCTTTTGTCCCATTCCTCATTCTTGGGGCGCTGTGGGTGCAGACCCCTCTTCTGTAACTACTTTGTGCTGAGTTGGGAGTCCTCATACGCGGGGGGAGGGGCAGAACTTCTCCCCAGCAGCCTCCAGGTGAGGTTGATTGTCCCCAGGCCTCCTGCCTCACTGCTCGTCCGCCTGAGCGCCGGCATTGGAAGTGTTATAGATTCTAATGACCTTTAAGTGTCCAGGAAAGAGATGCGCAGAGACGCTGGGGCGGGGGGCGGTTTTACCCCGCCCCACATTTGTTCGGCCGCCTTAGGCTGACGGTTTCTGCCAGCCTAGATGCTCTGACCAGTAGTCTGTGCTTTCTTCAATTAGGCCCCTGAATTAACGTACAAACAGCACCAGGTGTCAGAGCCCTGCCCGCTCAACTCCCAGACACTCCAGGGCCGGTGGTGATCCAGGATCATGACGGTCACTGAGTCAACGGCCTTTTGAAGTAGCCAGGAGTCCAGCCGGTCTCATTGGCCGCCGTCACCGCGGTGTCTGTAGGCTTTCCTATGGTGACAGCGTGATATATGGTTCCCCCGCCAAGCTTATTAGCTCCCCTCTGGGTGCCGTAAGTCCTGCAAGCAGTAGTCTGCTCTTTTGGGGCACACTCTTGTTGTTTTCTGAGAGAAACTCCAGGTCAAGTGATGGTCACACGAGTCGTCATGGGGGCCCGTTGCCCCCGGTTGTCTCTCTGGAGGTTGGAGTTGGAGGGCCTCCTCACGCGAGGTCAGTGTGCCCACGGAGCGACCCCTGCAACTTCAGGGCATGGTTGGTGGTTAGGATCACCACGTGGGGTCCTTTTCCCTTAGGAGGGAGCTGGATTCGCGGGCTGCTGATTTCCAGGTTTTTAGATACTGCCAGTATCCTGGCTGGATGGGGCGGCGGGCCAAGCCATTGGTGACCGTAGTTTATCCTACCTGGAGGGCATTCTTGCGTTGTTCCATTTCAAGTGGTCCCAGTTTTTGCACTAACACTCCAAGGGCGATTCACATTCTATGGGGATGTAAAGTTCAAAGGGTTTAGCTAAATTAGGGAGTTCCAGGGCAAGGGTCTGAATTGACTGCTCTTTGCATTCTTGAAAGGCCACTTCTGGATTCTATTCGAAAGGATCATCATCTTTTCCTTTCAGTGTTTCATATAGAGACCCAGCTATTAGACTGTAGTTAGGGATCCAGATGCAGCAATCCCCGGCCTCCCCAGGAACCCCTAAGCTGTCTTCAAGTTTTAGAAGGGGTCAGACTGCAAATGGCTTCTTCCCTTTCCTGGGATGGGCTTCTCCGACCTTCTGTGAGAATGAAGCCCAGGCAGGTCACCTTAGTCTGTGAGATTTGAGCCTTTTTCTTCGACACCTTCTATCCTTTATTGGCTAGGTAGTTCAGAGGCCTCCTTAGTAGGGCTGGCGATCAGAATGTCGTCTGCATATTGAAGGAGGGTTCCCTTTTGCAGAGGTAGAAGTTTTAGGTGTTTAGCTAACGTTTCCCCAAAGATGGTGTGGGAATTTTTGAACCCTTGGGGCAGGATGGCCCAACAGTATTGTTTTTGTTGTATGTTGAGTCCTGCCACTCACAAGCCAAAATTTCTTGTGACTCTGGGACTAATGGAATACAGAAGAAGGCATCATTTAAGCCTAATACAGAATACCATGTCCTGGTGGTTGGTAGAATGACCAGTAGGGTGTAGGAATTAGGAGCAGCTGGAGGTATATCCTCGGTGGCTTCACTGACTGTCCTGACATCCTTTACCAGGTCCCCAGCAGCCCACGGAGCTCTCGTGGTCAGGCCCCTCCCAGGATACAGAGCTCCCCTGGGCAGGTACCCCGGCAGGGCTGGGCACACAGGAACCGTGCACATAGCCCTCATTGCAGAGCACCCCCAGCTCACCTGTCGCTCAGAGCTGACACAGAGCACCTCAGAGCAGGACTTGAACTAACAAACAGCAGCTGCGACAGGTCTGTGACCCTGGGCATCACTCTGTGTGGCTTCCCTCCACGTGGTCTTCCAGAGACTTCCACTGCAGCCGGGGCACAAGGCCTCTGTCTCCACCCACCACCCCTCCTCTCCCTGACTCCTGGGTTCCTCTTATTAGGAGAGGGTCTTCTTGAAGTTGTCTCCCACTCATGGGCCAGATAAAATGATTAGAAAACAAGCTAGAGCTGCAGCCCCTTGTCTATCCTGACTCTCAGGAGCCCACACCTGTTCCTTGGACCTGGCCGGTTCAGCAAGGTCCATTTGCTGCAACTGTGAGCCCCTGAGGGGTGAGGATTGGCTGACCTGGGCAGCTTGACCGTGCGGGCCAGCCCTCCCCAGGTGTGCCTGGGTTGAGGTCAATATAAACACCGCTCCAGGCAGCAAGAGCCCCTGCAACTGTGCCTGACGCCATATTCTCTGTCCCATCAGCAGTCTCGGGGCTGGGCTGGTGGGTGGGAGTGAGGGGCCACGGCTTTGTGGGTGGCCCAGTGTGAGTGGGGCTCTGCTGGACTTTCTGCAGCAGTTGCCAAGCTGCCACCTGCTAAAGAAGAGGATGTGTCACCCGTAACTGCCGCTGGAATTTCTCCCCGGGCAGAGGTGAGGAAGGAAAAAAGCAGTGCGGGCCTGGACAGGACGGGTATCTCAGGCAGGGAAATGGAAAGCTTCCAGAAGAGTGCCCGGGGCCAGGACCATCCTGGCTGGCCTGCAGGCACCAAGTCGGTTGGTGTGCTGTCGCTGGTGTGGCTCCACGGCCCTTCCTGTAGGCTTTCAAGTCCTTGTACATATTCAGGTGTTTTACCTGGGAAGGATGGGAACAGTTCAGCAGCAGCTGGCCTGGGGCTCAGCTCACGTTTACTCACAGACGCCTCGGCTCGGTCCCCCAGGCTTGCAATGAGGACGCTCCTTGCGGGGTGGGGGGCTGCTGGCTGCATGCGAGACGATTCCCCACCTCTGACCAACTTCAGAATTGTTTACCACTGGAGCAAGTGCCCTGATAGGATTTTCATCTGTGTAACTGGTGGGTTCTGTTTTTTTTTTTCTTTTTTGGTTCAAGGTAGATTTTATTCCTCTTTTTTGTTCTTATAGATATAAGCATGGAAATAATTCATTCATATAAATACATGTATGTGAAGGGAATAACTTTTTTCTGTTTTTTAAAAAATTTTATTTATTTTTAAATTTTATTTTATTTATTTTTTATACAGCAGGTTCTTATTGGTTATCTATTTTATACATATAAATGTATACATGTCAATCCCAATCTCCCAACTCCTCCCACTGCCAGCTCCCCACGGCTTTCCCCTCTTGGTGTCCATACATTTGTTCTCTACACCTGTGTCTCTATTTCTGCTCTGCAAACCGGTTCATCTGTACCATTTTTCTAGGTTCCACATATATGCATTAATATACAATATTTGTTTTTCTCTTTCTGACTTCACTCTGTATGACAGTCTCTAGATCCATTGATGTCTCTACAAATGACCCAATTTCATTCCTTTTTATGGCTGAGTAATATTCCATTTTATATATGTACCACATCTTTATCCATTCTTCTGTCTGTGGGCATTTAGGTTGCTTCCATTACCTGGCTATTTTAAATAGTGCTGCAATGAACATTGTGGTGAATGTGTCTTTTTGATTTATGGTTTTCTCTGGATATATGCCCAGTAGTGGATTGCTGGATCATATGGTAATTCTATTTTTAGTTTTTTAAGGAACCTCCATACTGTTCTCCATAGTGACTGTATCAATTTACATTCCCACCAATAGTGGAAGAGGGTTCCTTTTCTCCACATCCTCTCCAGCATTTGTTGTTTGTAGATTCTCTGATGATGACCATTCTAACTGGTGTGAGGTGATACATCATTGTAGTCTTGATTTGCATTTCTCTAATAATTAGTGATGTTGAGCAGCTTTTCATGTGCTTCTTGGCCATCTCTATGTCTTATTGGAAGAAATGTCTATTTAGGTCTTCTGCCCATTTTTGTATTGGGTTGTTTGTTTTTTTAATATTGAGCTGCATGAGCTGTTTATATATATTGGAGATTAATCCTTTGTCCATTGATTCGTTTGCAAATATTTTCTCCCATTCTGAGGGTTGTCTTTTCGTCTTGTTTGTAGTTTCCTTTGCTTTGCAAAAGCTTTTACGTTTCATTAAGTCCCATTTGTTTAGTTTTCTTTTTTATGGCATTACTCTAGGAGGTGGATCAAAAAAGATCTTGCTGTGATTTATGTTAGAGTATTCTTCCTATGTTTTCCTCTAAGAGTTTTATACTGTCCGGTCTTACATTAAGGTCTCTAATCCATTTTGAATTTATTTTTGTGTATGGTGTTAGGGGGTGTTCTAATTTCATTCTTTTACATGTAGCTGTCCATTTTTCCCAGCACCACTGATTGAAGACACTGTCTTTTCTCCATTGTATTGTCTTGCCTACTTTGTCATAGATTAGTTGACCATAGGTGTGTAGCTTTATCTCTGGGCTTTCTTTCTTTTTTTTTTTTCCTTTTACACCTTTATTGGAGTATAATTGCTTTACAATGGAGTGTTAGTTTCTGCTGTATAACAAAGTGAATCAATTATACATATACATATATCACCATATCCCCTCCCTCTTGCATCTCCCTCCCACCCTCCATATCCCACCCCTCTAGGTGGTCACAAAGCACCGAGCTGATCTCCCTGTGCTATGTGGCTGCTTCCCAGTAGCTATCGATGTTACATTTGTTACATTAGTTTTCTGGTGGCATCTTTAGGATTCAGTATGTGTAGTATTGTGTCATTTGCAAACAGTGAAATTTTACTTCTTCTTTTCCAATTTGTATTCCTTTTATTTCTTTTTCTTCTCTGATTGCTGTGTCTAGGACTTCCAAAACTATGTTGAGTAATAGTGGTGAGAGTGGACATCCTTGTCTTGTTCCTGATCTTAGAGGAGATGCTTTTAGTTTTTCACTATTGAGAATGATGTTTGCTGTGGGTTTGTCATATACTGCCTTTATTATGTTGAGGTAGATTCCCTCTATGCCCACTCTTTGGAGACTTTTAATCATAAATGGGTGTTGAATTTTGTCAAAAGCTTTTCCTGCATCTATTGGGATGATCATATTTTTATTCTACAATTTGTTAATATGGTGTATCACATTGATTGATTTCTGTATATTGAAGAATTCTTGCATCCCTGGGATAAACCCCACCTGATCATGGTCCATGATCCTTTTAATGTGTTGTTCAATTCTGTTTCCTAGTATTTTGTTGAGGATTTTTACATCTATATTAATCAGTGATATTGGTCTCTAATTTTCTTTTTCTGTAGTATCTTTGTCTGGTTTTGGTATCAGGTTGATGGTGGCCTCATATAATGAGATTGGGAGTGTTCCCTGAAAATTTCTGAAGAGTTTGAGAAGATTGGGTGTTAGCTCTTGTCTAAATGTTTGATAGAATTCACCTCTGATGCCATCTAGTTCTGGACTTTTGTTTGTTGGAAGATTTTTAATCACAGTTTCAATTTCATTACTTGTGATTGGTCTGTTCATATTTTCTATTTCTTCCTGGTTCAGTCTTGGAAGGTTATACCTTTCTAAGAATTTGTCCATTCCTTCCAGGTTGTCCATTTTATTGGCATAGAGTTGCTTGTAGAGGTCTCTTAGGATGCTTTGTATTTCTGTGGTGTCTGTTACAACTTCTCCTTTTTCATTTCTAATTTTATTGATTTGAGTCCTCTCCCTCTTTTACTCGAGTCTGGCTAAAGGTTTATCATTTTTGTTTATCTTCTCAAAGAACCAGCTTTTAGTTTTATTGATCTTTGCTATTGTTTTTATTTTATTTATTTCTGCTCTGACCTTTATGATTTCTTTCCTTCTATTAACTTTGGGTTTTGTTCTTTGTTCTCTAGTTCCTTTAGGTGTAAGGTTAGATTGTTTATTTGAGATTTTTCTGGTTTCTTGAGGTAGGCTTTTATTGCTATAAACTTCCCTCTTAGAACTGTTTTTGCTGCATCCCATAGGTTTTGGATCATCATGTCATTTGTCTCTAGGTAGTTTTTGATTTCCTCTTTTATTCCTTTAGTGATCTCTTGGTTATTTAGAAACGTATTTTTAGCCTCCATGTGTTTGTGTTTTTTACGTTATTTTCCCTGTAATTGATTTCTAATCTCATAGCATTGTGGTCGGAACAGCTGCTTGATATGATTTCAGTTTTCTTAAATTTACTGAGGCTTTATTTGTGACCCAAGATGTGATCTATCCCGGAGAATGTTCCTTGTGCCATTGAGAAGAACGTGTAATCTGCTGTTTTCGGATGGAATGTCCTATAAATATCCATTAAATCTATCTGGTCTATTGTGTCATTTAAAGCTTGTGTTTCCTTATTAATTTTCTGTCTGGATGATCTCCATTGGTGTAAGTGAGGTGTTAAAATCCCTTGCTATTATTGTGTTACTGTTGATTTCCTCTTTTATAGCTGTTAGCAGTTGCCTTATATATTGAGGTGTTCCTATGTTGGGTACATATATATTTATAATTGTTATATCTTCTTGGATTGATCCCTTGATCATTATGTAGTGTCCTTCCTTGTCTCTTGTAACATTCTTTATTTTAAAATCTATTTTATCTGATATGAGTATTGCCACTCCAGCTTTCTTTTGATTTTCATTTGCATGGAATATATTTTTCCATCCCCTCACTTTCAGTCTGTATGTGTCCCTAGGTCTGAAATGGGTCTCTTGTAGACAGCATATATATGGGTCTTGTTTTTGTATCCATTCAGTGAGCCTGTGTCATTTGGTTGGAGCATTTAATCCATTCACGTTTAAGGTAATTATCGATATGTATGTTCCTATTATTATTTTCTTAACTGTTATGGGTTTGTCTTGGTGGGTCCTTTTCTTCTCTTGTGTTTCCCACTTAGAGAAGTTCCTTTAGCATTTGTTGTAGAGCTGGTTTGGTGGTGCTGAATTCTCTTAGCTTTTGCTTGTGTGTAAAGCTTTTGATTTCTCCATCAAATCTGAATGAGATACTTGCTGGGTGGAGTACTCTTGGTGGTAGGTTCTTCCCTTTCATCACGTTAAATTTATCATGCCACTCCCTTCTGGCTTGTAGATTTTCTGCTGAGAAATCAACTGTTAACCTTATGGGAGTTCCATTGTATGTTATTTGTCATTTTTCCCTTGTTGCTTTCAATAATTTTTCTTTGTCTTTAATTTTTTCAATTTGATTACTGTGTGTCTCGGCATTTTTCTCCTTTGGTTTATCCTGCCTGGGACTCTCTGCACTTCGTGGACTTTGGTGGCTATTTCTTTTCCCATGCTAGGGAAGTTTTCAACTATAATCTCTTCAAATATTTTCTCGAGTCCTTTCTCTCTCTCTTCTCCATCTGGGACCCCTATAATGTGAATGTTGTTGCATTTAATGTTGTCCCAGAAGTCTCTTAGGGTGTCTTCATTTATTTTCATTCTTTTTCTTTATTCTGTTCCATGGCAGTGATTTCCACCTTTCTGTCTTCCAGGTCACTTATCCGTTCTTCTGCCACAGTTATTCTGCTACTGATTCCTTCTAGTGTATTTTTCATTTCAGTTATTGTACTGTTCATCTCTGTTTGTTTGTTCTTTAATTCTTCTAGGTGTTTGTTCCTTAATTCTTCTACGTCTTTGTTAAGCATTTCTTGCATCTTCTCGATCTTTGCCTCCATTATTTTTCTAAGGTCTTGGATCATCTTCACTATCATTATTCCGAATTCTTTTACTGGAAGGTTACCTATCCCCACCTCATTTCGTTGTTTTTCTGAGGATCTATCTTGTTCCTTGATCTGGTATAAAGTCCTCTGCCTTTTCATTTTCTCTATCTTTCTGTGAATGTGGTTTTCCTTCCACAGGCTGCAGAATTGTAGTTCTTCTTGCTTCTGCTGTCTGCTCTCCAGTGATTGAGTCTATCTGAGAGGCTTGTGCAAGCTTCCTTATGGGAGGGACTGGTGGTGGGTAGAGCTGGGTGTTGCTCTGGTGGGCAGAGCTTTAATCTGCTTGTCTGTGGATTAAATAAAAGTTTAATAAAAAGTTTAATCCGCTTGTCTGCTGATGCATGGGGCTGGGCTCCCTCCCTGTTGGTTGTTTGGACTGAGGTGACCCAGCACTGAAGCCTAGCTTGCTCTTGGTGGGGCTAATCGTGGACTCTGGGAGAGTTCACGCCAAGGAGTATTTCCCAGAACTTCTGCTGCCAGTGTCGTTGTCCCCATGGTGAGCCGCAGCCACACCCCGCCTCTGCAGGAGACCCTCTAAAACTAGCAGCTAGGTATGATCATTCACCTGCGGGGTGACTGCTCCTTCCCCTGGGTCCTTATGTACACACTACTTTGTGTGTGTCCTCCAAGAGTGGAGTCTCTGTTGAGACTCTGAGTCTCTGAGTGCAGTTGAGACTCTGAGACTCGGAGTGGAGTCGCACAGACTCTGGGTCCTGTGAAGCTTCGATGCTTTGTGGTTCTAGAAATCCTATAGGAGACGGTCCACAGCAGGTGAAGCTAATGCTGTCATAGAGGTGGTGAAGCCAAAGATCTGCAGTTCCGACTAGAGGTGCTGATGTACATAAAGGACAAAATCATCTCGTGTGAATGTAGTTCAGGCACGTTTAAGATGAATGCAGTCATGTTAATGCCTAACATCTTCTATCTTGTGCCTCTCCTCAGGGACCCTCTCCTCAGTTCCTGAGCCTCCTGTAAGTCATGTACAGGGGAATGGAGATTGGGCTCTGTCCAGTCTGAGCCCTGAGTTACCTTGTGTGTATCTTAGGATACTTTGTATTTCTGTGGTGGCTCTTGTAACATCATCTCTTTCATTTCTGATTTATTTGGGCCCTCTCTTTTTTAAAAAAATACTACTGTTGTCTTTTATTCTTTACAGAAGTTTAATAAGTGTTTGATCTACTACCCTTACTCTATGTATACTTTTTGCCGTGAGATTTTTACTTTTGTTTGTTTTCTTTTTACCGTCAATAATTAGTGAGAATTCTTTTAAGCTACCTTCAACATTGCTTATAAAGCTGCTTTATTAGTGATGACAGAGCTTTAATGGAAGTTGTGTTCTGGTTGTAAACTAGAATGAAATGTGCCAGCAAAAAGCCCCTTAAGTGTATGTCTCATTACTTCTTGTTCTTTTTTTCCCTTTTTTCTCTTTTTTTTCTTGTTCTTTTTTTAATTTTTATTTTTTATCAGAGCAAATTTGATTAAAATGTTTTGTTCTAGGTGTATAAGATGTGGTTCTTTTACACATATACATGTATCTATACTTCTTCAGACCGTTTTCTCATGTAGGTTATGACACAATGTTGAGTAGTCTTCTCTTGGTATTCCGTAGGTCTTTGGTGATTATATATTTCACATGTGTTTCTATATCTATGTTAACCCCAATATCCTAATGTATCCAGTCCTCACACCTTTCCACTTGGTGAACCATAAGTTTGTTTAATGAATCTGTGATTACCTTTCTCTGTGGAAATATCTTCATTGGTATCAATTTTTAGCTAACACCTATAAGTGATATTATAGGATATGTGTCTTTTGCTGTCTGACTTAGTACAATTTGCCTGATTACCTCTAGAATCATCTACGGTGCTGCAAATGGCATTGTTTCATTTTTTTCCCTAGCTAATATTCCATCAGTACATGTACCAGTTCTTCTTTGTCTACTCACCTCTTGATGGACTTTTTGGTTGCCTCCATGTCTTGGCTATTGTAAAACTGCTGTACTGCACATTTGCCTGCCTGTGTCTTTACAATTCTGTCTTCTTATGTTATAGGCCCAGGAGTGGGCCTCCTGTATCATATGGTATCTCAGGGTTTACCTTTTAAATGCACCATGATTCTGTGCTCATTAGTGGCTCTTTCCAGGTTACATCCCACTTAAAGTTGAGGGTATGCATTTCTGCACAACACCTTCAGCATTTATTTATTTATTTATTTTAACATGTTTATTGGAGTATAATTGCTTTACAATGGTGTGCTATCTTGTGCTTTACAACAAAATGAATCAGTTATACATATACATATGTTCCCATATCACTTCCCTCTTGCGTCTCCCTCCCTCCCACCCTCCCTATCCCACCCCTCCAGGCGGTCACAAAGCACCGAGTTGATCTCCCTGTGCTATGCTGCTGCTTCCCACTAGCTATCTACCTTATGTTTGGTAGTGTATATATGTCCATGCCTCTCTCTCACTTTGTCCCAGCTTACCCTTCCCCCTCCCCATATCCTCAAGTCCATTCTCTAGTAGGTCTGTGTCTTTATTCCTGTCTTACCCCTAGGTTCTTCATGATATTTTTTTTTGTTAAATTCCATGTATATGTGTTAGCATACGGTATTTGTCTCTCTCTTTCTGACTTACTTCACTCTGTATGACAGACTCTAGGTCTATCCACCTCATTACAAATAGCTCAATTTTGTTTCTTTTTATGGCTTCAGCATTTATTGTTTGTAGTTTTCTTGCTGATGGATATTCTGACTGGTGTGAGCTGATACCTCTTTGTGGTTGAATTTGCATATGACTCACAATCCTTTGAAATTGAGCTTTAAGGCATGTCCTTTTTATTTTTCAAACTGTGATTACAGCTTAGCTCTTCAAAGTGTTTTCTAAAGTATGTGTTACATTTTGAAATTTATTGGCCATTACCTCCCTCAAAACATTTTGAGGGCAGGTTTCATTTACAGCCCTGCAGTACTTGTTCACATGAAGTGACCATTAGCACAGGCTTTAAAGCTGCTTTTGCAGGTAACGGCCAGATTGCGGCAGCCTTTCTTTGTTCCCCATGCTGGTACTAGGGAAACAGAGCTTCCGGCCAGTGGTCTTCCTCGGTTATAAATTAGAGTGGAATGTGCCCGGATAAACCCCCAAAGGCTGATGTCTCCTTACTTTTGTTTGTTTTTTAAATTTAATTTATATTTTTATCGGAGTAATATTCCATTGTGTATATGGACCACTTCTTGGTGCATTGCTCTGTTGAGGGACATTTTCGTTGCTTCCAAGTGTTGGCTATATTAAATATTGCTGGAGTGCAAGATTGCCAGCCTGTGACTTTTTGATTCTCATTTTCTCAGGTGATAGGCCCAGCAGTGGGTGTGACTGATTGACTAGTAGCTCAATGTTTACCTTTTCAAAGCACCTCCATTGTGTTTTCGTTAGTGGCTCTTACCATGTCTCCCTTAGAACCGAGGGTACGAACTTCTCCACAATCCCTTCAGCATTTATAGTTTGCAGCATTTTTGCTAATGGCCAATCTGACTGCTGTGACCTGATAGGTTTTTGTAATTTGGGTTGGCATGACTTTAAAAATTCCTAAAATTCATCATTTTCCACGCCTTTTTCCTTTCTGTTAAAAATCAAGTGTGAGTACAATATATCTCTTGAAGCTGTCTTCTTGGAAGGTTGTCCTCTTGAATTTTTGGTGGATATTCGACCCCAGGATTTTTTTGGAGGGCAGATGTCATTACAGAACTGCAAGTTTGGTGAATATTTAGTGACCATTAGCACTGGGTTTAAAGCTGCTGTTGTGGGAAACGGCCACAAGGAGGCAGCATTTGTCCTTTCCCAAATCTGGGTACTAGGGCAGCAGAGCCTTTCTGGAAGTCGTGGCCCTAGGTTTTAAGTTAGAATGGAATGTGCCAGGAGGAACGCCCATAAGTTTATGTCTCATTACATCTTGGTTTTTAAAATTTATTTAATCGGGGTAATGATTAGATATTGTTTGTCCAGATGTACACAATCTGGTTCATTTGTACAATATATATGTCTATTCATGTTCAGATCCTCTTCCCATGTAAAATATTACAGTGTTCCGTAGACCTCCCTTGCTATATGGTCCGTCTTTTTGATATATGTTTATTATATGTATTTGTATACGTATGGTAACGTTAATCTTAATTTATCCATTCTGCCCACCTTTCCTTTTAGATAAGCATACTTAATTTCTAAGTCTGTGAGTGTCTTTCTCTGTGGAAATATGTTCATTTGTGTTAGTTATTAGATAACGCCTATAAGTGATATCATAGGATATAGGTCTTTTGCTTTCTGACTTACCTCATATTCTGTGATTATCTCCAAGCTCATCTATGGCGCCTCAAATAGCAGTGTTTCATTGTTTTCCATGGCTAATATTCTATTGTGAACGTGGACCACTTCTTCTTCATCCATACATCTGTTGATGGACATTTTGGTGGCCTCACTGTCTTGGCTATTGTGAATAAGGCTGCAGTGCAGCTTTTGCAGCCCGCGTCTTCTCGATTCTGGTCTTCTCAGGTGAGAGGCCCAGTGGTGTGACTGCTGCATCGAATGGTACCTCAACTTTTACTTTTAATCGTAGCTCCTTTCTGTTCTCATTATTGGCTCTTACCACGTTACATCTCACCAGCAGCTAGAGGGTACACAGTTCTCTAAAACCCCTTCAGAATTTATTGTTTGTAGACCTTTTGCTGATGGTCAGCCGACTGGTGTGAGTTGAAACCTTTTTGTACATTAGATTTGCATGAGTCTAATAATTCCTGACGTTGAGCTTTCACCCATTTTCCTTTTTTTAAACAAGAGAGTGAGTCAAACTTACCTCTTCATACTATCGTCTTGAAAAATTTGCCAGTTTTGAATTTTATCGTCCATTCCCTACCTCAGCACAGTTGTTTAGGGCAGGTGTCCTTTGCAGCCCTGAGTCCTTGTGAATGTTAAGAGAACATTAGCTGTGGGCTTAACGCCGCTCTTGCGGAAAACGGCCACAAGGCAGCAGAATTTCTACATTTCCAACTCTGGGTTTTTGGGCAGCAGAGCCTTCCTGGAAATCGTGTTAGTAGGCTGCAAATTAGAGTGGAATGTGCCAGAGCACATCCCCAAGAGCTTATATCTCCTTACTTCTTGTTTGTTTTATAAATTTAATTTTTATTAATTATCAGAGCAAACTTGATAAAAATATTTTGTTTCTCCTAGGTGTACAGAATCTGGTTCATTATATCAATGTATCTGTCATTTATCTTTGCATTCTTTACCGTGTAGGTTATTACAGAGTGTTGCCTAGACCTCTCTTGGTATTCCATAGGTATTTTGTGATTATATATTTCATATGTATTAGTACATGTCTGTTAACCCTCATATCCTAATTCACACATTCCTTACACTTTTCCATTGGTTAAACATAATTTTTTTTTCTTAATCCATGCTTTTCCTTCTCTTGGAAATAAGTTCGTGAGTATCAACTTTTAGGTAACACCTAGAAGTGATGTCATAGGATATCTGTCTTTCACTTTCTTTCTTTAATTTGAGTGATTATCTCTAGGTCCTTATATGGTGGTGCAAACGGCACTGTTTCATTGTTTTCCATGGCTTATATTCCATTGTTTACATGGACCACTTCCTCTTTGTGCATTTTTCTGTTGATGGACATTTTGGTTTCTTCCAAGTCTTGGCTATGTTAAATATTCGTGCAGTGCAGGATTGCCAGCCTGTGTCTTTTCCATTCTGCTCTGCTCAGGTGATAGGCACATCAAAGGACCTACCAGATCACATGGCAGCTCAATTTTTACCCTTAAACGCACCTCCATTATGTTCTCACTACTGGCTCTTACCAGTTTACATCCCCCCAGCAGCTGGAGGGTACACAGTTCTCTGAAACCCCTTCAGCATTTATTCTTTGTAGACTTTTTGCTGAAGAACATTCTGACGGCTGTGAGGTGAACATTTCTGTAATTGGATTTGCATGGCTTTATTCATTGCTGATGTTGCGCATTTTTCAATTCCCTTTTATTTTAAAGAGAAAAAAAAGACAAAATGTGCGTAAAATATGCCTCTTGACATTGTTTTCTTGAAATGTTGACGTCTTTTGAATTTTCTGGTCGATTACGACCCCAGGAAATTTTTTGAGGCCCGGTGTCCTTTAAAGTGCTGCACATATTTTGAATATTAAGTGACCATTACCTCTTGGTTTAAAGCTGCTGTTGTGTGAAACAGCCACAAGGCGGCAGCATTTCTCCTTTACCAAATCTGGTTACCAGGGCAACAGAGCCTTAATGGAAGTCCTGTTCTAGGTTGAAAATTAGAATGGGATGTGCCAGGAAAAATTCCTTTCAGTTTATGTCTCATTATTTCTTGTTCATATTTTTAATTTAATTTTTATCGCAGCAAATTTGATTACAATGTTTTTTTTTTGTTGTTGTTCTAGGTGTGCAAGATGTGGTTCTTTCACACACATACATATATCTATTCTTCTTCGGAACCTTTTCCCAGGTAGGTTATGACACAATGTTGAGTGGTCTTCTCTTGGTATTCCATAGGTCTTTGGTGATTATATATTTCACATGTGTTTCTATATCTATGTTAACCCCAATATCGTAATGTATCCAATCCTCACACCTTTCGATTTGGGGAACCATAAGTTTGTTCAATGAATCTGTGATTGCCTTTCTCTGTGGAAATATCTTCATTGTTATCAATTTTCAGGTAACACCTATAAGTGATATACGTTAGGTGTCTTTCGCTTTCTCACTTACTACAAGTTGCATGGTTACCTCTAGACTCATCTATGGTGCTGCAAATGGCATTGTTTCATTTTTTTCCCGAGCTAATATTCCATCTCTACATGTAACAGTTCCTCTTTGTCCACTCATCTGTTGATGGACTTTTGGTTGCTTCCATGTCTTGGCTATTGTAATACTGCTGCAGTGCAGATTAGCCTGCCTGTGTCTTTCCAATTATGTCTTCTTATGTTATAGGCCCAGGAGTGGGCCTGCTGGATCATATAGTAGCTCAATGTTTACCTTTTAAAGGCACCTCCACCCTGTTCCCATTAGTGACTCTTACCAGGTTACGTCCCACTTCAAATTAAGGGTATGCATTTCTCCACAACCTCTTCAGCATTGATCGTTTGTAGTTTCTTTCCTGATGGTTATTCTGAATGGTGTGAGCTGATACCTCTGTGTGGTTGGATTTGCATGTGTCTCATAATCCTTTGAAATTGAGCTTTCAGGCATGTCCTTTTATTTTTCAAACGGTTATTACAGCTTAGTTCTTCAAATGGTTTTCTTGAAATATGTGCCACATTTTGAAATACTTTGGCCTTTACCTCCCGCAAGACATGATGAAGGCAGGTTTCCTTTACAGCCCTGCAGGACTTGTTCATATGAAGTGACAATTAGCATAGGTTTTAAAGCTGTTTTTTCAGGTAATGGCCAGAGGGTGGACATTTCATAATTCTATGAAACGTAACTGAACACACAATATATATTTTTTCTTTTAAATTTCCATTGTTACTTTTTTAAAGTACAATTATAATTGAAGTTCTTTGTAACAAGTGAAATTTAAAAAATTAAAGGAAAAGATAATATTTTACCACTTGCCATCCTTTCCCATTTACTGAAACGACCAGCATAATGTGTAGATTTCTCATTTTATCCAGGTGTTCTATACATCTGGAATATCATGCTTCTCACTGTAGAAAAACAGATTTAGCTCTCACACTTTTTATAGGCTACATAACAGTCCATAGAACAGAAGTACCAACTATTTCAGACTTAGCTTTTTGAGGGACACTCAGGTTACTTTCTGTTTTATTTTGTTGTTCTTTTTTTTTGGGGGGGGTAGGAGTTTATTATTTATTTATTTATTTTTGTTGTGTTGGGTCTGAGTTTCCGTGTGAGGGCTTTCTCTAGTTGTGGCAAGTGGGGGGCCACTCTTGATCTCGGTGCGCGGGCCTCTCACTATTGCGGCCTCTCTTGTTGCAGAGCACAGGCTCCAGATGCGAGGGCTCACTGGTTGTGGCTTATGGGCCTAGTTGCTCCATGGCATGTGGGATCCTCCCAGACCAGGGCTCGAACCTGTGTCCCCTGCATTAGCAGGCAGATTCTAACCACCGCACCACCAGCGAAGCCCTCTATTTTGTTGTTCTGCTAGTTTGTTTTAACCCAAGAAAATATTTTTTTAAATACAAAAAAACAAAATTAAGCTAAGGGTAAGGATTAGGGTTTAGGGTAAGATTTAGGGTTAGGGTACGGGTTAGGATTATTGTATGGCTTAGAGTATGGTTTAGGGTTATGGTTATGGTACGGGTTAGTGTTAGGGTACAGTTTAGGGTATGGCTATGGTTTAGTGTTAGGGTACGGGTTAAGGTATGGGTTAGTGTTAGGGTATGGGTTAGGATTCAGGTACGGTTTATGTTCAGGGTTATGGTTAGGTTTAGTGTATGGGTTAGTGTTAGGTACGGGTTAGGGTTAGGTTTAGTGTTAAGGAAGGGGTAGAGTTTAGGGTACAGGATAGGGAACAACAAAGGGTTAGGGTTAGGGTACGTGTTAGGGTACAGTTTAGTGTTAGTGTACGGGTTAGGATTAGGGTACGGTTTAGGGTAAGGTTTAGAGTTAGGGTTAGGGGACGGGTATGGTTTGGGGTACAGTTTAGGGTATGACCACGGGTTAGGAGTAGGGTAAGTGTTAGGGTACGGTTTAGTGTTAGTGTACAGGTTAGGATTATGGTACGGGATAGTGTAAGGGTTAGGGTTAGGGAATGGGTACAGATTAGGTTGCAGGTTAGGGTATGACAACGGGTTAAGGTTAGGGTACGTGTTAGTGTATGGGTTAGGATTAGGGTACGGGTTAGGTTATGGGTTAGTGTTAGGGGATGGGTTAGGATTAGGATACGGGTTATGGTACGGTTTAGGGAAAGGGTTAGGATACGGGGTAGGGTTAGGATAAAGTTTAGTGTATGGCTATGTGTTACTGTTAGGGTACATGTTAGCGTACGGGTTAGTGTTCGTGTACAGCTTAGGGTAAGGGTTAGGGTTAGGGAACGGGTACGGTCTCAGGTACAGGTTAGGGTATGGTAGCGGGATAGGGATAGTGTACGTGTTAGGATGAGACTTCTTTGTAGTGCAGATTTGAATTTCCCGCTTGCTTGGTGGGCCAAAAAGTGTGTATGCATTTTATCCTGAATATACTCAGGAAAAAACGTATACGCCCTTTTTGGCCAAGTGCATCGCTGCCAAACGATGTGCCAAACAGGAGGTTACAAGCACTGACTCTCCAAGTGGGGAGATTGTTAGTAAAGCGTCTGGAATGGCGAACCCGAGTACCAGAGGACGAATAATGAGATGCGTTTTAGAAACCTTGCCCGATCACACTGTGGACCATCCTCTGGGTTTCCCACGCATGTTTTAGCTGTAGGAAGAATCCCTTAAACCTGGAGGGTTGGGACCCATGGAATGGGTAGCACGCAGTACTACTTCAAAGGGTCTGCATTTGCTCACCGAACCTCACCAATCCTCACAGCCCCAAGTGTCCAGCCTTATGCCTCACTCAGCTGTGGGTGTAGATGTGGTAAATCCAGGTTTCATCACAAGCCTGAACGAGTTATTTAAGAATTTCTCTCTCTTTCACTGTCTTTCTGTTTTGTTTTTGAAGTTTATTTTTATAATGGGGTTGAGCTAATTTTCACTGCTGTGTTTATGCGTCTGTACACACACTTGATTCTCTTACGGAGACATATAAATACATAGATTTTAAGATTCTTACTAGTCAGATATATTCCTCTGCGGTGAATAGGGGGTGTTGAGTCCACTTCGCTGAGCAAGGAGTAGGTCTTGTCTATTCCATATTTGGCTTATGGAACGGTGTCTGTGCTCATTTCAATCTCTGGATTTATGCAGCACCCCAACTCACCTTTCCCCTTAAGCAAACATGTTTGTTTTCTAAATGTGAGACTCTGTTCTGTTTTGTAATTCAGTTCATGTGTAGCCAAGTTTACATTCCCTCTATAAGTGATATCTTATGATAAGTTTCTTTATCTGTGTGACTTATTTCCTTAGAATCATCGTACCTAAATTCACTCATTATGCTCCTACGGGCCTGATGATATTGATTTCATTGCTGAGTGATATTTCATTGTACATAAGTACCACAACTTCTTTATCCCTTTTCCTCTTTCTGGGATATTTAAATTGTACCATAGTTGAGGTTCTTGTAAACACAGCAGCCCTAAACTTTGGGGTGGCTGTGTCTTGTTGATTTTAATTTTCCTAAGCTATAGGACCATAAGTGGAAGCAACCTAGGCTCTGTAGCTTTGTTTTTTAGAGGTTTCAGGAAACACCATACACTTCTCCAGAGTGGCTGTTGGCAATTTACATCCCGCCCATCAGCATAACAAGGCTCCCAGTTCTCCATGGCCTGTCCTGCCTTTCTGGTTTTTACACTTTTTTCAGATGGCCCTTTTGACCGGTGGGAAGTGAGACTTCATTGTAGTGCAGATCTCCATTGCAGGCTTGCTTATTTGGACAAAAAGAGCATATGCGTTTTTTCCTGCATGTATTCAGGAAAAAAACGCATACGCCCTTTTTGGCCAAGTGCATCATTGTCAAAGTTCTGCCGCTTTTCATATGCTTTAAATGCAGTTTCCATCTACCTCCTGAAATATATTTCCTGCAATTGTGCCATGCTTTCAAGTCCTCTTCGCAGCCTTACCTCAATATATTTTTGGACGATAGCTGTCATTTATAACTCTGCAGGTTTATGAATTACAGTGCCCCTGAGGTCCTTTCTTCAACTCGCTTTCTTGTGCGCTGGCCGCAGAACTGCAGGATTGCTTCAGGCCCTAATCTTGTTTCATCACGGCACGCTGAGCCTTTTGTTAATTCCTCTTCCTGGTGGGAAATTAGAGTGAAATGTGACCGTCCAAACACCTACAGCTAGTCTCTCATTGGTTCTCCCTATTCCCGTTCAACCTCCGCAGAAATTGCTAACTGTGCCAAACAGGAGTTTTAAGGCACTGACTATCCACGTGGGGAGATGTTTAGTAAAGCGTCTGGAATGGCGAACCCGTGTACCAGGGGACAAAAAATGAGATGGGTTTTAGAAACGTTGCCCGATCACATGGTGTACAATCCTCTGGGTTTCCCATGCATGTTTTAGCTGTAGGAAGAATCCCTTAAACCAGGAGAGTTGGGACCCAGGGAATGGGTAGCATACAGTATTACTTCAAAGGGTCTGCATTTGCTCACCGAACCTCACCAATCCTCTCAGCTCCAAATGTCCTGCCTTATGTCTCACCCAGCTGTGGGTGTAGATGTGGTAATTCCAAGTTTCATCACAAGCCCTGAACGAATTATTTAAGAACTTTCTCTCCTTCACTGTCTTTGTTTTTGAAATTTATTTTAATAATGGGGTTTAGTTGATTTTTCACGGCTGTGTATACTGCTCTACACACACTTGATTCTCTTACAGAGACATATAGATACATAGGTTTTAATATTCTTATTGTCAGATATATTCCTCTGCGGTGAATAGGTGGTGTTGAGTCTAATTCGTTGAGCAAGGAGTATATCTTGTCTATTATATATTTGGCTTATGGAATAGTATCTGTGCTCATTTCAATCTCTGGTTTTACGCAGCACCCCAACTCACCATTCCCCTTAAGAAAGCATAAGTTTGTTTTCTAAATGTGAGACTCTGTTCTGTTTTGTAATTCAGTTCATGTGTAGCCAAGTTTACATTCCCTCTATAAGTGATATCTTATGATAAGTTTCTTTTTCTGTGTGACTTATTTCCTTTGAATCATCGTACCTAAATCCATTCATTATGCTTGTACGGGCCTGACGACATTGATTTCATTGTTGAGTGATATTCCATTGTACGTAAGTACGAAAACTTCTTTATCCATTTCTCTCTTTCAAGGATATTTAATTTGTACCGTAGTTGAGGCTCTTGTAAACAGAGCAGCCCTAAACTTTGCGGTGGTTGTTTCTTGTTACTTTAATTTTCCTGAGCTATAGTGCTATAAGTGGGTTTAGGGTAGGGTTAAGGTTAGCATTAGGGAACGGGTATGGTTTAGGATGCGACAATGGTTTAGGGTGAGCGAAAGTGTTAGGGTACAGGTCAGTGTTAGTGTACCGTTTAGGATTAGGGTAAGTGTTAGGGTAATGCTTCGGGTTAGGGTTACAGTTAGGGAACGGGGACGGTTTAGGGTACAGGTTAGGGTACGACAACAGTTTAGGGATAGCGTACATGTAAGGGTAAGATTTAGTGTTAGCGTACGGGTAAGGATTAGGGGATGGGTGAGGGTCAGGCTTCGGGGAAGGGTTAGGGTTAGGGTTCGGGCTAGGGTTAGGGTTAGGGGACGGGGACGGTTTAGGGTCCAGGTGAGGGTACGGCAAAGCTTTAGGGGGAGCGTGGGTGTGAGGGCGCGGGTTAGTGTTAGCGTACGGGTTAGGATTAGGGGACGGGTGAGGGTCAGGCTTCGGGGAAGGGTTAGGGTTAGGGTTCGGGCTAGGGTTAGGGTTAGGGGACGGGGACGGTTTAGGGTCCAGGTGAGGGTACGGCAAAGCTTTAGGGGGAGCGTGGGTGTGAGGGCGCGGGTTAGTGTTAGCGTACGGGTTAGGATTAGGGGACGGGTGAGGGTCAGGCTTCGGGGAAGGGTTAGGGTTAGGGTTCGGGCTAGGGTTAGGGTTAGGGGACGGGGACGGTTTAGGGTCCAGGTGAGGGTACGGCAACGCTTTAGGGGGAGCGTGCGTGTGAGGGCGCGGGTTAGTGTTAGCGTACGGGTTAGGATTAGGGGACGGGTGAGGGTCAGGCTTCGGGGAAGGGTTAGGGTTAGGGTTCGGGCTAGGGTTAGGATTAAGGGACGGGGACGGTTTAGGGTCCAGGTGAGGGTACGGCAACGCTTTAGGGGGAGCGTGCGTGTGAGGGCGCGGGTTAGTGTTAGCGTACGGGTTAGGATTAGGGGACGGGTGAGGGTCAGGCTTCGGGGAAGGGTTAGGGTTAGGGTTCGGGCTAGGGTTAGGGTTAGGGGACGGGGACGGTTTAGGGTCCAGGTGAGGGTACGGCAACGCTTTAGGGGGAGCGTGCGTGTGAGGGCGCGGGTTAGTGTTAGCGTACGGGTTAGGATTAGGGGACGGGAGAGGGTCAGGCTTCGGGGAAGTGTTAGGGTTAGGGTTCGGGCTAGGGTTAGGGTTAGGGGACGGGGACGGTTTAGGGTCCAGCTGAGGGTACGGCAACGCTTTAGGGGGAGCGTGCGTGTGAGGGCGTGGGTTAGTGTTAGCCTACGGGTTAGGATTAGGGGACGAGTGAGGGTCAGGCTTCGGGGAAGGGTTAGGGTTAGGGTTCGGGCTAGGGTTAGGGTTAGGGGACGGGGACGGTTTAGGGTCCAGGTGAGGGTACTGCAACTCTTTAGGGGGAGCGTGCGTGTGAGGGCGCGGGTTAGTGTTAGCGTACGGGTTAGGATTAGGGGACGGGTGAGGGTCAGGCTTCGGGGAAGGGTTAGGGTTAGGGTTTGGGCTAGGGTTAGGGTTAGGGGACGGGGACGGTTTAGGGTCCAGGTGAGGGTACGGCAACGGTTTAGGGGGAGCGTGGGTGTGAGGGCGCGGGTTAGTGTTAGCGTACGGGTTAGGATTAGGGGACGGGTGAGGGTCAGGCTTCGGGGAAGGGTTAGGGTTAGGGTTCGGGCTAGGGTTAGGATTAGGGGACGGGGACGGTTTAGTGTCCAGGTGAGGGTACGGCAACGCTTTAGGGGGAGCGTGCGTGTGAGGGCGTGGGTTAGTGTTAGCGTACGGGTTAGGATTAGGGGACGGGTGAGGGTCAGGCTTCGGGGAAGGGTTAGGGTTAGGGTTCGGGCTAGGGTTAGGGTTAGGGGACGGGGACGGTTTAGGGTCCAGGTGAGGGTACGGCAACGGTTTAGGGGGAGCGTGCGTGTGAGGGCGCGGGTTAGTGTTAGCGTATGGGTTAGGATTAGGGGACGGGTGAGGGTCAGGCTTCGGGGAAGGGTTAGGGTTAGGGTTCGGGCTAGGGTTAGGATTAGGGGACGGGGACGGTTTAGTGTCCAGGTGAGGGTACGGCAACGCTTTAGGGGGAGCGTGCGTGTGAGGGCGTGGGTTAGTGTTAGCGTACGGGTTAGGATTAGGGGACGGGTGAGGGTCAGGCTTCGGGGAAGGGTTAGGGTTAGGGTTCGGGCTAGGGTTAGGGTTAGGGGACGGGGACGGTTTAGGGTCCAGGTGAGGGTACGGCAACGCTTTAGGGGGAGCGTGCGTGTGAGGGCGCGGGTTAGTGTTAGCGTACGGGTTAGGATTAGGGGACGGGTGAGGGTCAGGCTTCGGGGAAGGGTTAGGGTTAGGGTTCGGGCCAGGGTTGGGGACGGGGACGGTTTCGGGTCCAGGTGAGGGTACAGCAACGCTTTAGGGGGAGCGTGCGTGTGAGGGCGCGGGTTAGTGTTAGCGTACGGGTTAGGATTAGGGGACGGGTGAGGGTCAGGCTTCGGGGAAGGGTTAGGGTTAGGGTTCGGGCTAGGGTTAGGGTTAGGGGACGGGGACGGTTTAGGGTCCAGGTGAGGGTACGGCAACGCTTTAGGGGGAGCGTGCGTGTGAGGGCGCGGGTTAGTGTTAGCGTACGGGTTAGGATTAGGGGACGGGTGAGGGTCAGGCTTCGGGGAAGGGTTAGGGTTACGTTTCGGGCTAGGGTTAGGGTTAGGGGACGGGGACGGTTTAGGGTCCAGGTGAGGGTACGGCAACGCTTTAGGGGGAGCGTGCGTGTGAGGGCGCGGGTTAGTGTTAGCGTACGGGTTAGGATTAGGGGACGGGTGAGGGTCAGGCTTCGGGGAAGGGTTAGGGTTAGGGTTCGGGCTAGGGTTAGGGTTAGGGGACGGGGACGGTTTAGGGTCCAGGTGAGGGTACGGCAACGCTTTAGGGGGAGCGTGCGTGTGAGGGCGCGGGGTAGTGTTAGCGTACGGGTTATGATTAGGGGACGGGTGAGGGTCAGGCTTCGGGGAAGGGTTAGGGTTAGGGTTCGGGCTAGGGTTAGGGTTAGGGGACGGGGACGGTTTCGGGTCCAGGTGAGGGTTCGGCAACGCTTTAGGGGGAGCGTGCGTGTGAGGGCGCGGGTTAGTGTTAGCGTACGGGTTAGGATTAGGGGACGGGTGAGGGTCAGGCTTCGGGGAAGGGTTAGGGTTAGGGTTCGGGCTAGGGTTAGGGTTAGGGGACGGGGACGGTTTAGGGTCCAGGTGAGGGTACGGCAACGCTTTAAGGGGAGCGTGCGTGTGAGGGCGCGGGGTAGTGTTAGCGTACGGGTTATGATTAGGGGACGGGTGAGGGTCAGGCTTCGGGGAAGGGTTAGGGTTAGGGTTCGGGCTAGGGTTAGGGTTAGGGGACGGGGACGGTTTCGGGTCCAGGTGAGGGTTCGGCAACGCTTTAGGGGGAGCGTGCGTGTGAGGGCGCGGGTTAGTGTTAGCGTACGGGTTAGGATTAGGGGACGGGTGAGGGTCAGGCTTCGGGGAAGGGTTAGGGTTAGGGTTCGGGCTAGGGTTAGGATTAGGGGACGGGGACGGTTTAGGGTCCAGGTGAGGGTACGGCAACGCTTTAGGGGGAGCGTGCGTGTGAGGGCGTGGGTTAGTGTTAGCGTACGGGTTAGGATTAGGGGACGGGTGAGGGTCAGGCTTCGGGGAAGGGTTAGGGTTAGCGTTCGGGCTAGGGTTAGGGTTAGGGGACGGGGACGGTTTAGGGTCCAGGTGAGGGTACGGCAACGCTTTAGGGGGAGCGTGCGTGTGAGGGCGCGGGTTAGTGTTAGCGTGCGGGTTAGGATTAGGGGACGGGTGAGGGTCAGGCTTCGGGGAAGGGTTAGGGTTAGGGTTCGGGCTAGGGTTAGGGTTAGGGGACGGGGACGGTTTAGGGTCCAGGTGAGGGTACGGCAACGCTTTAGGGGGAGCGTGCGTGTGAGGGCGCGGGTTAGTGTTAGCGTACGGGTTAGGATTAGGGGACGGGTGAGGGTCAGGCTTCGGGGAAGGGTTAGGGTTAGGGTTCGGGCTAGGGTTGGGGACGGGGACGGTTTAGGGTCCAGGTGAGGGTACGGCAACGCTTTAGGGGGAGCGTGCGTGTGAGGGCGCGGGTTAGTGTTAGCGTACGGGTTAGGATTAGGGGACGGGTGAGGGTCAGGCTTCGGGGAAGGGTTAGGGTTAGGGTTCGGGCTAGGGTTAGGGTTAGGGGACGGGGACGGTTTAGGGTCCAGGTGAGGGTACGGCAACGCTTTAGGGGGAGCATGCGTGTGAGGGCGCGGGTTAGTGTTATCGTACGGGTTAGGATTAGGGGACGGGTGAGGGTCAGGCTTCGGGGAAGTGTTAGGGTGAGGGTTCGGGCTAGAGTTAGGGTTAGGGGACGGGGTCGGTTTAGGGTCCAGGTGAGGGTACGGCAACGCTTTAGGGGGAGCATGCGTGTGAGGGCGCGGGTTAGTGTTAGCGTACGGGTTAGGATTAGGGGACGGGTGAGGGTCAGGCTTCGGGGAAGGGTTAGGGTTAGGTTTCGGGCTAGGGTTAGGGTTAGGGGACGGGGACGGTTTAGGGTCCAGGTGAGGTTACGGCAACGCTTTAGGGGGAGCGTGCGTGTGAGGGCGCGGGTTAGTGTTAGCGTACGGGTTAGGATTAGGGGACGGGTGAGGGTCAGGCTTCGGGGAAGGGTTAGGTTTAGGGTTCGGGCTAGGGTTAGGGTTAGGGGACGGGGACGGTTTAGGGTCCAGGTGAGGGTACGGCAACGCTTTAGGGGGAGCGTGCGTGTGAGGGCGCGGGTTAGTGTTAGCGTACGGGTTAGGATTAGGGGACGGGTGAGGGTCAGGCTTCGGGGAAGGGTTAGGGTTAGGGTTCGGGCTAGGGTTAGGGTTAGGGGACGGGGACGGTTTAGGGTCCAGGTGAGGGTACGGCAACGCTTTAGGGGGAGCGTGCGTGTGAGGGCGCGGGTTAGTGTTAGCGTACGGGTTAGGATTAGGGGACGGGTGAGGGTCAGGCTTCGGGGAAGGGTTAGGGTTAGGGTTCGGGCTAGGGTTAGGGTTAGGGGACGGGGACGGTTTAGGGTCCAGGTGAGGGTACGACAACGCTTTAGGGGGAGTGTGCGTGTGAGGGCGCGGGTTAGTGTTAGCGTACGGGTTAGGATTAGGGGACGGGTGAGGGTCAGGCTTCGGGGAAGGGTTAGGGTTAGGGTTCGGGCTAGGGTTAGGGTTAGGGGACGGGGACGGTTTCGGGTCCAGGTGAGGGTATGGCAACGCTTTAGGGGGAGCGTGCGTGTGAGGGCGCGGGTTAGTGTTAGCGTGCGGGTTAGGATTAGGGGACGGGTGAGGGTCAGGCTTCGGGGAAGGGTTAGGGTTAGGGTTCGGGCTAGGGTTAGGGTTAGGGGACTGGGACGGTTTAGGGTCCAGGTGAGGGTACGGCAACGCTTTAGGGGGAGCGTGCGTGTGAGGGCACGGGTTAGTGTTAGCGTACGGGTTAGGATTAGGGGACGGGTGAGGGTCAGGCTTCGGGGAAGGGTTAGGGTTAGGGTTCGGGCTAGGGTTAGGGTTAGGGGACGGGGACGGTTTAGGGTCCAGGTGAGGGTACGGCAACGCTTTAGGGGGAGCGTGCGTGTGAGGGCGCGGGTTAGTGTTAGCGTGCGGGTTAGGATTAGGGGACGGGTGAGGGTCAGGCTTCGGGGAAGGGTTAGGGTAAGGGTTCGGGCTAGGGTTAGGATTAGGGGACGGGGACGGTTTAGGGTCCAGGTGAGGGTACAGCAACGCTTTAGGGGGAGCGTGCGTGTGAGGGCGCGGGTTAGTGTTAGCGTATGGGTTAGGATTAGGGGACGGGTGAGGGTCAGGCTTCGGGGAAGGGTTAGGGTTAGGGTTCGGGCTAGGGTTAGGGTTAGGGGACGGGGACGGTTTAGGGTCCAGGTGAGGGTTCGGCAACACTTTAGGGGGAGCGTGCGTGTGAGGGCGCGGGTTAGTGTTAGCGTACGGGTTAGGATTAGGGGACGGGTGAGGGTCAGGCTTCGGGGAAGGGTTAGGGTTAGGGTTCGGGCTAGGGTTAGGATTAGGGGACGGGGACGGTTTAGGGTCCAGGTGAGGGTACGGCAACGCTTTAGGGGGAGCGTGCGTGTGAGGGCGCGGGTTAGTGTTAGCGTACGGGTTAGGATTAGGGGACGGGTGAGGGTCAGGCTTCGGGGAAGGGTTAGGGTTAGGGTTCGGGCTAGGGTTAGGGTTAGGGGACGGGGACGGTTTAGGGTCCAGGTGAGGGTACGGCAACGCTTTAGGGGGAGCGTGCGTGTGAGGGCGCGGGTTAGTGTTAGCGTACGGGTTAGGATTAGGGGACGGGTGAGGGTCAGGCTTCGGGGAAGGGTTAGGGTTAGGGTTCGGGCTAGGGTTAGGGTTAGGGGACGGGGACGGTTTAGGGTCCAGGTGAGGGTACGGCAACGCTTTAGGGGGAGCGTGCGTGTGAGGGCGCGGGTTAGTGTTAGCGTACGGGTTAGGATTAGGGGACGGGTGAGGGTCAGGCTTCGGGGAAGGGTTAGGGTTAGGGTTCGGGCAAGGGTTAGGGTTAGGGGACGGGGACGGTTTAGGGTCCAGGTGAGGGTACGGCAACGCTTTAGGGGGAGCGTGCGTGTGAGGGCGCGGGTTAGTGTTAGCGTACGGGTTAGGATTAGGGGACGGGTGAGGGTCAGGCTTCGGGGAAGGGCTAGGGTTAGGGTTCGGGCTAGGGTTAGGGTTAGGTGACGGGGACGGTATAGGGTCCAGGTGAGGGTACGGCAACGCTTTAGGGGGAGCGTGCGTGTGAGGGTGCGGGTTAGTGTTAGCGTACGGGTTAGGATTAGGGGACGGGAGAGGGTCAGGCTTCGGGGAAGGGTTAGGGTTAGGGTTCGGGCTAGGGTTAGGGTTAGGGGACGGGGACGGTTTAGGGTCCAGGTGAGGGTACGGCAACGCTTTAGGGGGAGCGTGCGTGTGAGGGCGTGGGTTAGTGTTAGCCTACGGGTTAGGATTAGGGGACGGGTGAGGGTCAGGCTTCGGGGAAGGGTTAGGGTTAGGGTTCGGGCTAGGGTTAGGGTTAGGGGACGGGGACGGTTTAGGGTCCAGGTGAGGGTACGGCAACTCTTTAGGGGGAGCGTGCGTGTGAGGGCGCGGGTTAGTGTTAGCGTACGGGTTAGGATTAGGGGACGGGTGAGGGTCAGGCTTCGGGGAAGGGTTAGGGTTAGGGTTCGGGCTAGGGTTAGGGTTAGGGGACGGGGACGGTTTAGGGTCCAGGTGAGGGTACGGCAACGGTTTAGGGGGAGCGTGGGTGTGAGGGCGCGGGTTAGTGTTAGCGTACGGGTTAGGATTAGGGGACGGGTGAGGGTCAGGCTTCGGGGAAGGGTTAGGGTTAGGGTTCGGGCTAGGGTTAGGGTTAGGGGACGGGGACGGTTTAGGGTCCAGGTGAGGGTACGGCAACGCTTTAGGGGGAGCGTGCGTGTGAGGGCGCGGGTTAGTGTTAGCGTACGGGTTAGGATTAGGGGACGGGTGAGGGTCAGGCTTCGGGGAAGGGTTAGGGTTAGGGTTCGGGCTAGGGTTAGGGTTAGGGGACGGGGACGGTTTAGGGTCCAGGTGAGGGTACGGCAACGCTTTAGGGGGAGCGTGCGTGTGAGGTCGCGGGGTAGTGTTAGCGTGCGGGTTAGGATTAGGGGACGGGTGAGGGTCAGGCTTCGGGGAAGGGTTAGGGTTAGGGTTCGGGCTAGGGTTAGGGTTAGGGGACGGGGACGGTTTAGGGTCCAGGTGAGGGTACGGCAACGCTTTAGGGGGAGCGTGCGTGTGAGGGCGCGGGTTAGTGTTAGCGTACGGGTTAGGATTAGGGGACGGGTGAGGGTCAGGCTGCGGGGAAGTGTTAGGGTTAGGGTTCGGGCTAGGGTTAGGGTTAGGGGACGGGGACGGTTTAGGGTCCAGGTGAGGGTACGGCAACGCTTTAGGGGGAGCGTGTGTGTGAGGGCGCGGGTTAGTGTTAGCGTACGGGTTAGGATTAGGGGACGGGTGAGGGTCAGGCTTCGGGGAAGGGTTAGGGTTAGGGTTCGGGCTAGGGTTAGGGTTAGGGGACGGGGACGGTTTAGGGTCCAGGTGAGGGTACGGCAACGCTTTAGGGGGAGCGTGCGTGTGAGGGCGCGGGTTAGTGTTAGCGTACGGGTTAGGATTAGGGGACGGGTGAGGGTCAGGCTTCGGGGAAGGGTTAGGGTTAGGGTTCGGGCTAGGGTTAGGGTTAGGGGACGGGGACGGTTTAGGGTCCAGGTGAGGGTACGGCAACGCTTTAGGGGGAGCGTGCGTGTGAGGGCGCGGGTTAGTGTTAGCGTACGGGTTAGGATTAGGTGACGGGTGAGGGTCAGGCTTCGGGGAAGGGTTAGGGTTAGGGTTCGGGCTAGGGTTAGGGTTAGGGGACGGGGACGGTTTAGGGTCCAGGTGAGGGTATGGCAACGCTTTAGGGGGAGCGTGCGTGTGAGGGCGCGGGTTAGTGTTAGCGTACGGGTTAGGATTAGGGGACGGGTGAGGGTCAGGCTTCGGTGAAGGGTTAGGGTTAGGGTTCAGGCTAGGTTTAGGGGACGGGGACGGTTTAGGGTCCAGGTGAGGGTACGGCAACGCTTTAGGGGGAGCGTGCGTGTGAGGGCGCGGGTTAGTGTTAGCGTACGGGTTAGGATTAGGGGACGGGTGAGGGTCAGGCTTCGGGGAAGGGTTAGGGTTAGGGTTCGGGCTAGGGTTAGGGTTAGGGGACGGGGACGGTTTAGGGTCCAGGTGAGGGTACGGCAATGTTTTGGGGGGAGCGTGTGTGTGAGGGCGCGGGTTAGTGTTAGCGTACGGGTTAGGATTAGGGGACGGGTGAGGGTCAGGCTTCGGGGAAGGGTTAGGGTTAGGGTTCGGGCTCGAGTTAGGGTTAGGGGACGGGGACGGTTTAGGGTCCAGGTGAGGGTACGGCAACGCTTTAGGGGGAGCGTGCGTGTGAGGGCGCGGGTTAGTGTTAGCGTACGGGTTAGGATTAGGGGACGGGTGAGGGTCAGGCTTCGGGGAAGGGTTAGGGTTAGGGTTCGGGCTAGGGTTAGGGTTAGGGGACGGGGATGGTTTAGGGTCCCGGTGAGGGTACGGCAACGCTTTAGGGGGAGCGTGTGTGTGAGGGCGCGGGTTAGTGTTAGCGTACGGGTTAGGATTAGGGGACGGGTGAGGGTCAGGCTTCGGGGAAGGGTTAGGGTTAGGGTTCGGGCTAGGGTTAGGGTTAGGGGACGGGGACGGTTTAGGGTCCAGGTGAGGGTACGGCAACGCTTTAGGGGGAGAGTGCGTGTGAGGGCGCGGGTTAGTGTTAGCGTACGGGTTAGGATTAGGGGACGGGTGAGGGTCAGGCTTCGGGGAAGTGTTAGGGTTAGTGTTCGGGCTAGGGTTAGGGTTAGGGGACGGGGACGGTTTAGGGTCCAGGTGAGGGTACGGCAACGCTTTAGGTGGAGCGTGCGTGTGAGGGCGCGGGTTAGTGTTAGCGTACGGGTTAGGATTAGGGGACGGGTGAGGGTCAGGCTTCAGGGAAGTGTTAGGGTTAGGGTTCGGGCTAGGGTTAGGGTTAGGGGACGGGGACGGTTTAGGGTCCAGGTGAGGGTACGGCAATGCTTTAGGGGGAGCGTGCGTGTGAGGGCGCGGGTTAGTGTTAGCGTACGGGTTAGGATTAGGGGACGGGTGAGGGTCAGGCTTCGGGGAAGGGTTAGGGTTAGGGTTCGGGCTAGGGTTAGGGATAGGGGACGGGGACGGTTTAGGGTCCAGGTGAGGGTACGGCAATGCTTTAGGGGGAGCGTGCGTGTGAGGGCGCGGGTTAGTGTTAGCGTACGGGTTAGGATTAGGGGACGGGTGAGGGTCAGGCTTCGGGGAAGGGTTAGGGTTAGGGTTCGGGCTAGGGTTAGGGTTAGGGGACGGGGAAGGTTTAGGGTCCAGATGAGGGTACGGCAGCGCTTTAGGGGGAGCGTGCGTGTGAGGGCGCGGGTTAGTGTTAGCGTACGGGTTAGGATTAGGGGACGGGTGAGGGTCAGGCTTCGGGGAAGGGTTAGGGTTAGGGTACGGGCTAGGGTTAGGGTTAGGGGACGGGGACGGTTTAGGGTCCAGGTGAGGGTACGGCAACGCTTTAGGGGGAGCGTGCGTGTGAGGGCGCGGGTTAGTGTTAGCGTACGGGTTAGGATTAGGGGACGGGTGACGGTCAGGCTTTGGGGAAGGGTTAGGGTTAGGGTTCGGGATAGGGTTAGGGTTAGTGGACGGGGACGGTTTAGGGTCCAGGTGAGGGTACGGCAACGCTTTAGGGGGAGCGTGCGTGTGAGGGCGCGGGTTAGTGTTAGCGTACGGGTTAGGATTAGGGGACGGGTGAGGGTCAGGCTTCGGGGAAGGGTTAGGTTTAGGGTTCGGGCTAGGGTTAAGGTTAGGGGACGGGGACGGTTTAGGGTCCAGGTGAGGGTACGGCAACGCTTTAGGGGGAGCGTGGGTGTGAGGGCGCGGGTTAGTGTTAGTGTACGGTTTAGGATTAGTGGATGTGTGAGCGTCAGGCTTCGGGGAAGGGTTAGGGTTAGGGTTCGGGCAAGGGTTAGGGTTAGGGGTCGTGGACGGTTTAGGGTCCAGGTGAGGGTACGGCAACGCTTTAGGGGGAGCGTGCGTGTGAGGGCGTGGGTTAGTGTTAGCGTACGGGTTAGGATTAGGGGACGGGTGAGGGTCAGGCTTCGGGGAAGGGTTAGCATTAGGGTTCGGCCTAGGGTTAGGGTTAGGGGACGGGGACGGTTTAGGGTCCAGGTGAGGGTACGGCAACGCTTTAAGGGGAGAGTGCTTGTGAGGGCGCGGGTTAGTGTTAGCTTACGGGTTAGGATTAGGGGACGGGTGAGGGTCACGCTTCGGGGAAGTGTTAGGGCTAGGGTTCGGGCTAGGGTTAGGGTTACGGGACAGTGACGGTTTAGGGTCCAGGTGCGGGTACAGCAACGTTTTAGGGGCAGCGTGCGTGTGAGGGCGCGGGTTAGTGTTAGCGTACGGGTTAGGATTAGGGGACGGGTGAGGGTCAGGCTTCGGGGAAGGGTTAGGGTTAGGGTTCGGGCTAGGGTTAGGGTTAGGGGACGGGGACGGTTTAGGGTCCAGGTGAGGGTACGGCAACGCTTTAGGGGGAGCGTGCATGTGAGGGCGCGGGTTAGTGTTAGCGTACGGGTTAGGATTAGGGGACGGGTGAGGGTCAGGCTTCGGGGAAGGGTTAGGGTTAGGGTTCGGGCTAGGGTTAGGGTTAGGGGATGGGGACGGTTTAGGGTCCAGGTGAGGGTACGGCAACGCTTTAGGGGGAGCATGCATGTGAGAGTGCGGGTTAGTGTTAGCGTACGTGTTAGGATTAGTGAATGGGTGAGGGTCAGGCTTCGGGGAAGGGTTAGGGTTAGGGTTCTGGCTAGGGTTAGGGTTAGGGTACGGGGACGGTTTAGGGTCCAGGTGAGGGTACGGCAACGCTTTAGGGGGAGCGTGCGTGTGAGGGCGCGGGTTAGTGTTAGCGTACGGGTTAGGATTAGGGGACGGGTGAGGGTCAGGCTTCGGGGAAGGGTTAGGGTTAGGGTTCGGGCTAGGGTTAGGGTTAGGGGACGGGGACGGTTTAGGGTCCAGGTGAGGGTACGGCAACGCTTTAGGGGGAGCGTGCGTGTGAGGGCGCGGGTTAGTGTTAGCGTATGTGTTAGGATTAGGGGACGGTTGAGGGTCATGCTTCGGGGAAGGGTTAGGTTTAGGGTTCGGGCTAGGGTTAGGGTTAGATGACGGGGACGGTTTAGGGTCCAGGTGAGGGTACGGCAACGCTTTAGGGGGAGCGTGCGTGTGAGGGCGTGCGTTAGTGTTAGCGTACGGGTTAGGATTAGGGGACGGGTGAGGGTCAGGCTTCGGGGAAGGGTTAGGGTTAGGGTTCGGGCTAGGGTTAGGGTTAGGGGACGGGGACGGCTTAGGTTCCATGTGAGGGTACGGCAACGCTTTAGGTGGAGCGTGCGTGTGAGGGCGCGGGTTAGTATTAGCGTACGGGTTAGGATTAGGGGACGGGTGAGGGTCAGGCTTCGGGGAAGGGTTAGGGTTAGGGTTCGGGCTAGGGTTAGGGTTAGGGGACGGGGACGGTTTAGGGTCCAGGTGAGGGTACGGCAATGCTTTAGGGGGAGCGTGCGTGTGAGGGCGCGGGTTAGTGTTAGCGTATGGGTTAGGATTAGGGGACGGTTGAGGGTCATGCTTCGGGGAAGGGTTAGGGTTAGGGTTCGGGCTAGGGTTAGGGTTAGGGGTCGGGGACGGTTTAGTGTCCAGGTGAGGGTATGGCAACGCTTTAGGGGGAGCGTGCGTGTGAGGGCGCGGGGTAGTGTTAGCGAACGGGTTAGGAGTAGGGGACGGGTGAGGGTCAGACTTCGGGGAAGGGTTAGGGTTAGGGTTCGGGCTAGGGTTAGGGTAAGGGGACGGGGACGGTTTAGGGTCCAGGTGAGGGTACGGCAACGCTTTAGGGGGAGCGTGCGTGTGAGGGCGCGGGTTAGTGTTAGCGTACGGGTTAGGATTAGGGGACGGGTGAGGGTCAGGCTTCGGGGAAGTGTTAGGGGTAGGGATCGGGCTAGGGTTAGGGTTAGGGGACGGGGACGGTTTAGGGTCCAGGTGAGGGTTCGGCAACGCTTTAGGGGGAGCGTGCATGTGAGGGCGCGGGTTAGTGTTAGCGTACGGGTTAGGATTAGGGGACGGGTGAGGGTCAGGCTTCGTGGAAATGTTAGGGTTAGGGTTCGGGCTAGGGTTAGGGTTAGGGGACGGGGACGGTTTAGGGTCCAGGTGAGGGTACGGCAACGCTTTAGGGGGAGCGTGCGTGTGAGGGCGCGGGTTAGTGTTAGCGTACGGGTTAGGATTAGGGGACGGGTGACGGTCAGGCTTTTGCGAAGGGTTAGGGTTAGGGTTCGGGCTAGGGTTAGGGTTAGGGGACGGGGACGGTTTAGGGTCCAGGTGAGGGTACGGCAACGCTTTAGGGGGAGCGTGCGTGTGAGGGCGCGGGTTAGTGTTAGCGTACGGGTTAGGATTACGGGACGGGTGAGGGTCAGGCTTCGGGGAAGGGTTAGGGTTAGGGTTCGGGCTAGGGTTAGGGTTAGGGTACGGGGACGGTTTAGGGTCCAGGTGATGGTACGGCAACGCTTTAGGGAGAGCGTGCATGTGAGGGCGCGGGTTAGTGTTAGCGTACGGGTTAGGATTAGGGGACGGGTGAGGGTCAGGCTTCGGGGAAGAGTTAGTGTTAGGGTACGGGCTAGGGTTAGGGTTAGGGGACGGGGAAGGTTAAGGGTGCAGGTGAGGGTACGGCAACACTTTAGGGGGAGCGTGCGTGTGAGGGCGCGGGTTAGTGTTAGCGTACGGGTTAGGATTAGGGGATGGGTGAGGGTCAGGCTTCGGGGAAGGGTTAGGGTTAGGGTTCGGGCTAGGGTTAGGGTTAGGGGACGGGGACGGTTTAGGGTCCAGGTGAGGGTACGGCAACGCTTTAGGGGGAGCGTGCGTGTGAGGGTGCGGGTTAGTGTTAGCGTACGGGTTAGGATTAGGGGACGGTTGAGTGTCATGCTTCGGGGAAGGGTTAGGGTTAGGGTTCGGGCTAGGTTTAGAGTTAGGTGACGGGGACGGTTTAGGGTCCAGGTGAGGGTACGGCAACGCTTTAGGGGGAGCGTGCGTGTGAGGGCGCGAGGTAGTGTTAACGTACGGGTTAGGATTATAGGACGGGTGAGGGTCAGGCTTCGGGGAAGGGTTAGGTTTAGGGTTCGGGCTAGGGTTAGGGTAAGGGGACGGGGACGGTTTAGGGTCCAGGTGAGGGTACGGCAACACTTTAGGGGGAGCGTGCGTGTGAGGGCGCGGGTTAGTTTTAGCGTACGGGTTAGGATTAGGGGACGGGTGAGGTTCAGGCTTCGGGGAAGGGTTAGGGTTAGGGTTCGGGCTAGGGTTAAGGTTAGGGGACGGGGACGGTTTAGGGTCCAGGTGAGAGTACGGCAACGCTTTAGGGGGAGCGTGCGTGTGAGGGCGAGGTTTAGTGTTAGCGTACGGGTTAGGATTAGGGGACGGGTGAGGGTCAGGTTTCGGGGAAGGTTTAGGATTAGGGTTCGGGGTAGGGTTAGGGTTACGGGACAGGGATGGTTTAGGGTCCAGGTGAGGGTACGGCAACGCTTTAGGGGGAGCGTGCTTGTGAGGGCGCGGGTTAGTGTTAGCATACGGGTTACGAGTAGGGGACGGTTGAGGGTCAGGCTTCGGGGAAGGGTTAGGGTTAGGGTTCGGGCTAGGGTTAGGGTTAGGGGACGGGGACGGTTTAGGGTCCAGGTGAGGTTACGGCAACGCTTTAGGGGGAGCGTGCGTGTGAGGGCACGGGTTAGTGTTAGCGTACGGGTTAGGATTAGGGGACGGGTGAGGGTCAGGCTTCGGGGAAGGGTTAGGGTTAGGGTTCGGGCTAGGGTTAGGGTTAGGGGACGGGGACGGTTTAGGGTTCAGGTGAGGGTACGGCAACGCTTTAGGGGGAGCGTGCGTGTGAGGGCGCGGGTTAGTGTTAGCGTGCGGGTTAGGATTAGGGGACGGGTGAGGGTCAGGATTCGGGGAAGGGTTAGGGTTAGGGTTCGGGCTAGGGTTAGGGTTAGGGGACGGGGACGGTTTAGGGTCCAGGTGAGGGTACAGCAACGCTTTAGGGGGAGCGTGCGTGTGAGGGCGCGGGTTAGTGTTAGCGTACGGGTTAGGATTAGGGGACGGGTGAGGGTCAGGCTTCGGGGAAGGGTTAGGGTTAGGGTTCGGGCTAGGGTTAGGGTTAGGGGACGGGGACGGTTTAGGGTCCAGGTGAGGGTACGGCAACGCTTTAGGGGGAGCGTGTGTGTGAGGGCGCGGATTAGTGTTAGCGTACGGGTTAGGATTAGGGGACGGGTGAGGGTCAGGCTTCGGGGAAGGGTTAGGGTTAGGGTTCGGGCTAGGGTTAGGGTTAGGGGACGGGGACGGTTTAGGGTCCAGGTGAGGGTACGGCAACGCTTTAGGGGGAGCGTGCGTGTGAGGGCGCGGGGTAGTGTTAACGTACGGGTTAGGATTATAGGACGGGTGAGGGTCAGGCTTCGGGGAAGGGTTAGGTTTAGGGTTCGGGCTAGGGTTAGGGTAAGGGGACGGGGACGGTTTAGGGTCCAGGTGAGGGTACGGCAACGCTTTAGGGGGAGCGTGCGTGTGAGGGCGCGGGTTAGTTTTAGCGTACGGGTTAGGATTAGGGGACGGGTGAGGGTCAGGCTTCGGGGAAGGTTTAGGGTTAGGGTTCGGGCTAGGGTTAAGGTTAGGGGACGGGGACGGTTTAGGGTCCAGGTGAGAGTACGGCAACGCTTTAGGGGGAGCGTGCGTGTGAGGGCGCGGTTTAGTGTTAGCGTAGGGGTTAGGATTAGGGGACGGGTGAGGGTCAGGTTTCGGGGAAGTGTTAGGATTAGGGTTCGGGCTAGGGTTAGGGTTACGGGACAGGGATGGTTTAGGGTCCAGGTGAGGGTACGGCAACGCTTTAGGGGGAGCGTGCGTGTGAGGGCGCGGGTTAGTGTTAGCATACGGGTTAGGATTAGGGGACGGGTGAGGGTCAGGCTTCGGGGAAGGGTTAGGGTTAGGGTTCGGGCTAGGGTTAGGGTTAGGGGACGGGGACGGTTTAGGGTCCAGGTGAGGTTACGGCAACGCTTTAGGGGGAGCGTGCGTGTGAGGGCACGGGTTAGTGTTAGCGTACGGGTTAGGATTAGGGGACGGGTGAGGGTCAGGCTTCGGGGAAGGGTTAGGGTTAGGGTTCGGGCTAGGGTTAGGGTTAGGGGATGGGGACGGTTTAGGGTCCAGGTGAGGGTACGGCAACGCTTTAGGGGAGCATGCATGTGAGAGTGCGGGTTAGTGTTAGCGTACGTGTTAGGATTAGTGAATGGGTGAGGGTCAGGCCTTCGGGGAAGGGTTAGGGTTAGGGTTCTGGCTAGGGTTAGGGTTAGGGTACGGGGACGGTTTAGGGTCCAGGTGAGGGTACGGCAACGCTTTAGGGGAGCGTGCGTGTGAGGGCGCGGGTTAGTGTTAGAGTACGGGTTAGGATTAGGGACGGGTGAGGGTCAGGCTTCGGGGAAGGGTTAGGGTTAGGGTTCGGGCTAGGGTTAGGGTTAGGGGACGGGGACGGTTTAGGGTCCAGGTGAGGGTACGGCAACGCTTTAGGGGGAGCGTGCGTGTGAGGGCGCGGGTTAGTGTTAGCGTATGTGTTAGGATTAGGGGACGGTTGAGGGTCATGCTTCGGGGAAGGGTTAGGTTTAGGGTTCGGGCTAGGGTTAGGGTTAGATGACGGGGACGGTTTAGGGTCCAGGTGAGGGTACGGCAACGCTTTAGGGGGAGCGTGCGTGTGAGGGCGTGGGTTAGTGTTAGCGTACGGGTTAGGATTAGGGGACGGGTGAGGGTCAGGCTTCGGGGAAGGGTTAGGGTTAGGGTTCGGGCTAGGGTTAGGGTTAGGGGACGGGACGGCTTAGGTTCCATGTGAGGGTACGGCAACGCTTTAGGTGGAGCGTGCGTGTGAGGGCGCGGGTTAGTATTAGCGTACGGGTTAGGATTAGGGGACGGGTGAGGGTCAGGCTTCGGGGAAGGGTTAGGGTTAGGGTTCGGGCTAGGGTTAGGGTTAGGGGACGGGGACGGTTAGGGTCCAGGTGAGGGTACGGCAATGCTTTAGGGGGAGCGTGCGTGTGAGGGCGCGGGTTAGTGTTAGCGTATGGGTTAGGATTAGGGGACGGTTGAGGGTCATGCTTCGGGGAAGGGTTAGGGTTAGGGTTCGGGCTAGGGTTAGGGTTAGGGGTCGGGGACGGTTTAGGGTCCAGGTGAGGGTATGGCAACGCTTTAGGGGGAGCGTGCGTGTGAGGGCGCGGGGTAGTGTTAGCGAACGGGTTAGGAGTAGGGGACGGGTGAGGGTCAGACTTCGGGGAAGGGTTAGGGTTAGGGTTCGGGCTAGGGTTAGGGTAAGGGGACGGGGACGGTTTAGGGTCCAGGTGAGGGTACGGCAACGCTTTAAGGGGGAGCGTGCGTGTGAGGGCGCGGGTTAGTGTTAGCGTACGGGTTAGGATTAGGGGACGGGTGAGGGTCAGGCTTCGGGGAAGTGTTAGGGGTAGGATCGGGCTAGGGTTAGGGTTAGGGGACGGGGACGGTTTAGGGTCCAGGTGAGGGTTCGGCAACGCTTTAGGGGGAGCGTGCATGTGAGGGCGCGGGTTAGTGTTAGCGTACGGGTTAGGATTAGGGGACGGGTGAGGGTCAGGCTTCGTGGAAATGTTAGGGTTAGGGTTCGGGCTAGGGTTAGGGTTAGGGGACGGGGACGGTTTAGGGTCCAGGTGAGGGTACGGCAACGCTTTAGGGGGAGCGTGCGTGTGAGGGCGCGGGTTAGTGTTAGCGTACGGGTTAGGATTAGGGGACGGGTGACGGTCAGGCTTTTGCGAAGGGTTAGGGTTAGGGTTCGGGCTAGGGTTAGGGTTAGGGGACGGGGACGGTTTAGGGTCCAGGTGAGGGTACGGCAACGCTTTAGGGGAGCGTGCGTGTGAGGGCGCGGGTTAGTGTTAGCGTACGGGTTAGGATTACGGGACGGGTGAGGGTCAGGCTTCGGGGAAGGGTTAGGGTTAGGGTTCGGGCTAGGGTTAGGGTTAGGGTACGGGGACGGTTTAGGGTCCAGGTGATGGTACGGCAACGCTTTAGGGAGAGCGTGCATGTGAGGGCGCGGGTTAGTGTTAGCGTACGGGTTAGGATTAGGGGACGGGTGAGGGTCAGGCTTCGGGGAAGAGTTAGTGTTAGGGTACGGGCTAGGGTTAGGGTTAGGGGACGGGGAAGGTTAAGGGTGCAGGTGAGGGTACGGCAACACTTTAGGGGGAGCGTGCGTGTGAGGGCGCGGGTTAGTGTTAGCGTACGGGTTAGGATTAGGGGATGGGTGAGGGTCAGGCTTCGGGGAAGGGTTAGGGTTAGGGTTCGGGCTAGGGTTAGGGTTAGGGGACGGGGACGGTTTAGGGTCCAGGTGAGGGTACGGCAACGCTTTAGGGGGAGCGTGCGTGTGAGGGTGCGGGTTAGTGTTAGCGTACGGGTTAGGATTAGGGGACGGTTGAGTGTCATGCTTCGGGGAAGGGTTAGGGTTAGGGTTCGGGCTAGGTTTAGAGTTAGGTGACGGGGACGGTTTAGGGTCCAGGTGAGGGTACGGCAACGCTTTAGGGGGAGCGTGCGTGTGAGGGCGCGAGGTAGTGTTAACGTACGGGTTAGGATTATAGGACGGGTGAGGGTCAGGCTTCGGGGAAGGGTTAGGTTTAGGGTTCGGGCTAGGGTTAGGGTAAGGGGACGGGGACGGTTTAGGGTCCAGGTGAGGGTACGGCAACACTTTAGGGGGAGCGTGCGTGTGAGGGCGCGGGTTAGTTTTAGCGTACGGGTTAGGATTAGGGGACGGGTGAGGTTCAGGCTTCGGGGAAGGGTTAGGGTTAGGGTTCGGGCTAGGGTTAAGGTTAGGGGACGGGGACGGTTTAGGGTCCAGGTGAGAGTACGGCAACGCTTTAGGGGGAGCGTGCGTGTGAGGGCGAGGTTTAGTGTTAGCGTACGGGTTAGGATTAGGGGACGGGTGAGGGTCAGGTTTCGGGGAAGGTTTAGGATTAGGGTTCGGGGTAGGGTTAGGGTTACGGGACAGGGATGGTTTAGGGTCCAGGTGAGGGTACGGCAACGCTTTAGGGGGAGCGTGCTTGTGAGGGCGCGGGTTAGTGTTAGCATACGGGTTACGAGTAGGGGACGGTTGAGGGTCAGGCTTCGGGGAAGGGTTAGGGTTAGGGTTCGGGCTAGGGTTAGGGTTAGGGGACGGGGACGGTTTAGGGTCCAGGTGAGGTTACGGCAACGCTTTAGGGGGAGCGTGCGTGTGAGGGCACGGGTTAGTGTTAGCGTACGGGTTAGGATTAGGGGACGGGTGAGGGTCAGGCTTCGGGGAAGGGTTAGGGTTAGGGTTCGGGCTAGGGTTAGGGTTAGGGGACGGGGACGGTTTAGGGTTCAGGTGAGGGTACGGCAACGCTTTAGGGGGAGCGTGCGTGTGAGGGCGCGGGTTAGTGTTAGCGTGCGGGTTAGGATTAGGGGACGGGTGAGGGTCAGGATTCGGGGAAGGGTTAGGGTTAGGGTTCGGGCTAGGGTTAGGGTTAGGGGACGGGGACGGTTTAGGGTCCAGGTGAGGGTACAGCAACGCTTTAGGGGGAGCGTGCGTGTGAGGGCGCGGGTTAGTGTTAGCGTACGGGTTAGGATTAGGGGACGGGTGAGGGTCAGGCTTCGGGGAAGGGTTAGGGTTAGGGTTCGGGCTAGGGTTAGGGTTAGGGGACGGGGACGGTTTAGGGTCCAGGTGAGGGTACGGCAACGCTTTAGGGGGAGCGTGTGTGTGAGGGCGCGGATTAGTGTTAGCGTACGGGTTAGGATTAGGGGACGGGTGAGGGTCAGGCTTCGGGGAAGGGTTAGGGTTAGGGTTCGGGCTAGGGTTAGGGTTAGGGGACGGGGACGGTTTAGGGTCCAGGTGAGGGTACGGCAACGCTTTAGGGGGAGCGTGCGTGTGAGGGCGCGGGGTAGTGTTAACGTACGGGTTAGGATTATAGGACGGGTGAGGGTCAGGCTTCGGGGAAGGGTTAGGTTTAGGGTTCGGGCTAGGGTTAGGGTAAGGGGACGGGGACGGTTTAGGGTCCAGGTGAGGGTACGGCAACGCTTTAGGGGGAGCGTGCGTGTGAGGGCGCGGGTTAGTTTTAGCGTACGGGTTAGGATTAGGGGACGGGTGAGGGTCAGGCTTCGGGGAAGGGTTAGGGTTAGGGTTCGGGCTAGGGTTAAGGTTAGGGGACGGGGACGGTTTAGGGTCCAGGTGAGAGTACGGCAACGCTTTAGGGGGAGCGTGCGTGTGAGGGCGCGGTTTAGTGTTAGCGTAGGGGTTAGGATTAGGGGACGGGTGAGGGTCAGGTTTCGGGGAAGGGTTAGGATTAGGGTTCGGGCTAGGGTTAGGGTTACGGGACAGGGATGGTTTAGGGTCCAGGTGAGGGTACGGCAACGCTTTAGGGGGAGCGTGTGTGTGAGGGCGCGGGTTAGTGTTAGCATACGGGTTAGGATTAGGGGACGGGTGAGGGTCAGGCTTCGGGGAAGGGTTAGGGTTAGGGTTCGGGCTAGGGTTAGGGTTAGGGGACGGGGACGGTTTAGGGTCCAGGTGAGGTTACGGCAACGCTTTAGGGGGAGCGTGCGTGTGAGGGCACGGGTTAGTGTTAGCGTACGGGTTAGGATTAGGGGACGGGTGAGGGTCAGGCTTCGGGGAAGGGTTAGGGTTAGGGTTCGGGCTAGGGTTAGGGTTAGGGGATGGGGACGGTTTAGGGTCCAGGTGAGGGTACGGCAACGCTTTAGGGGGAGCATGCATGTGAGAGTGCGGGTTAGTGTTAGCGTACGTGTTAGGATTAGTGAATGGGTGAGGGTCAGGCTTCGGGGAAGGGTTAGGGTTAGGGTTCTGGCTAGGGTTAGGGTTAGGGTACGGGGACGGTTTAGGGTCCAGGTGAGGGTACGGCAACGCTTTAGGGGGAGCGTGCGTGTGAGGGCGCGGGTTAGTGTTAGCGTACGGGTTAGGATTAGGGGACGGGTGAGGGTCAGGCTTCGGGGAAGGGTTAGGGTTAGGGTTCGGGCTAGGGTTAGGGTTAGGGGACGGGGACGGTTTAGGGTCCAGGTGAGGGTACGGCAACGCTTTAGGGGGAGCGTGCGTGTGAGGGCGCGGGTTAGTGTTAGCGTATGTGTTAGGATTAGGGGACGGTTGAGGGTCATGCTTCGGGGAAGGGTTAGGTTTAGGGTTCCGGCTAGGGTTAGGGTTAGATGACGGGGACGGTTTAGGGTCCAGGTGAGGGTACGGCAACGCTTTAGGGGGAGCGTGCGTGTGAGGGCGTGGGTTAGTGTTAGCGTACGGGTTAGGATTAGGGGACGGGTGAGGGTCAGGCTTCGGGGAAGGGTTAGGGTTAGGGTTCGGGCTAGGGTTAGGGTTAGGGGACGGGGACGGCTTAGGTTCCATGTGAGGGTACGGCAACGCTTTAGGTGGAGCGTGCGTGTGAGGGCGCGGGTTAGTATTAGCGTACGGGTTAGGATTAGGGGACGGGTGAGGGTCAGGCTTCGGGGAAGGGTTAGGGTTAGGGTTCGGGCTAGGGTTAGGGTTAGGGGACGGGGACGGTTTAGGGTCCAGGTGAGGGTACGGCAATGCTTTAGGGGGAGCGTGCGTGTGAGGGCGCGGGTTAGTGTTAGCGTATGGGTTAGGATTAGGGGACGGTTGAGGGTCATGCTTCGGGGAAGGGTTAGGGTTAGGGTTCGGGCTAGGGTTAGGGTTAGGGGTCGGGGACGGTTTAGGGTCCAGGTGAGGGTATGGCAACGCTTTAGGGGGAGCGTGCGTGTGAGGGCGCGGGGTAGTGTTAGCGAACGGGTTAGGAGTAGGGGACGGGTGAGGGTCAGACTTCGGGGAAGGGTTAGGGTTAGGGTTCGGGCTAGGGTTAGGGTAAGGGGACGGGGACGGTTTAGGGTCCAGGTGAGGGTACGGCAACGCTTTAGGGGGAGCGTGCGTGTGAGGGCGCGGGTTAGTGTTAGCGTACGGGTTAGGATTAGGGGACGGGTGAGGGTCAGGCTTCGGGGAAGTGTTAGGGGTAGGGATCGGGCTAGGGTTAGGGTTAGGGGACGGGGACGGTTTAGGGTCCAGGTGAGGGTTCGGCAACGCTTTAGGGGGAGCGTGCATGTGAGGGCGCGGGTTAGTGTTAGCGTACGGGTTAGGATTAGGGGACGGGTGAGGGTCAGGCTTCGTGGAAATGTTAGGGTTAGGGTTCGGGCTAGGGTTAGGGTTAGGGGACGGGGACGGTTTAGGGTCCAGGTGAGGGTACGGCAACGCTTTAGGGGGAGCGTGCGTGTGAGGGCGCGGGTTAGTGTTAGCGTACGGGTTAGGATTAGGGGACGGGTGACGGTCAGGCTTTTGCGAAGGGTTAGGGTTAGGGTTCGGGCTAGGGTTAGGGTTAGGGGACGGGGACGGTTTAGGGTCCAGGTGAGGGTACGGCAACGCTTTAGGGGGAGCGTGCGTGTGAGGGCGCGGGTTAGTGTTAGCGTACGGGTTAGGATTACGGGACGGGTGAGGGTCAGGCTTCGGGGAAGGGTTAGGGTTAGGGTTCGGGCTAGGGTTAGGGTTAGGGTACGGGGACGGTTTAGGGTCCAGGTGATGGTACGGCAACGCTTTAGGGAGAGCGTGCATGTGAGGGCGCGGGTTAGTGTTAGCGTACGGGTTAGGATTAGGGGACGGGTGAGGGTCAGGCTTCGGGGAAGAGTTAGTGTTAGGGTACGGGCTAGGGTTAGGGTTAGGGGACGGGGAAGGTTAAGGGTGCAGGTGAGGGTACGGCAACACTTTAGGGGGAGCGTGCGTGTGAGGGCGCGGGTTAGTGTTAGCGTACGGGTTAGGATTAGGGGATGGGTGAGGGTCAGGCTTCGGGGAAGGGTTAGGGTTAGGGTTCGGGCTAGGGTTAGGGTTAGGGGACGGGGACGGTTTAGGGTCCAGGTGAGGGTACGGCAACGCTTTAGGGGGAGCGTGCGTGTGAGGGTGCGGGTTAGTGTTAGCGTACGGGTTAGGATTAGGGGACGGTTGAGTGTCATGCTTCGGGGAAGGGTTAGGGTTAGGGTTCGGGCTAGGTTTAGAGTTAGGTGACGGGGACGGTTTAGGGTCCAGGTGAGGGTACGGCAACGCTTTAGGGGGAGCGTGCGTGTGAGGGCGCGAGGTAGTGTTAACGTACGGGTTAGGATTATAGGACGGGTGAGGGTCAGGCTTCGGGGAAGGGTTAGGTTTAGGGTTCGGGCTAGGGTTAGGGTAAGGGGACGGGGACGGTTTAGGGTCCAGGTGAGGGTACGGCAACACTTTAGGGGGAGCGTGCGTGTGAGGGCGCGGGTTAGTTTTAGCGTACGGGTTAGGATTAGGGGACGGGTGAGGTTCAGGCTTCGGGGAAGGGTTAGGGTTAGGGTTCGGGCTAGGGTTAAGGTTAGGGGACGGGGACGGTTTAGGGTCCAGGTGAGAGTACGGCAACGCTTTAGGGGGAGCGTGCGTGTGAGGGCGAGGTTTAGTGTTAGCGTACGGGTTAGGATTAGGGGACGGGTGAGGGTCAGGTTTCGGGGAAGGTTTAGGATTAGGGTTCGGGGTAGGGTTAGGGTTACGGGACAGGGATGGTTTAGGGTCCAGGTGAGGGTACGGCAACGCTTTAGGGGGAGCGTGCTTGTGAGGGCGCGGGTTAGTGTTAGCATACGGGTTACGAGTAGGGGACGGTTGAGGGTCAGGCTTCGGGGAAGGGTTAGGGTTAGGGTTCGGGCTAGGGTTAGGGTTAGGGGACGGGGACGGTTTAGGGTCCAGGTGAGGTTACGGCAACGCTTTAGGGGGAGCGTGCGTGTGAGGGCACGGGTTAGTGTTAGCGTACGGGTTAGGATTAGGGGACGGGTGAGGGTCAGGCTTCGGGGAAGGGTTAGGGTTAGGGTTCGGGCTAGGGTTAGGGTTAGGGGACGGGGACGGTTTAGGGTTCAGGTGAGGGTACGGCAACGCTTTAGGGGGAGCGTGCGTGTGAGGGCGCGGGTTAGTGTTAGCGTGCGGGTTAGGATTAGGGGACGGGTGAGGGTCAGGATTCGGGGAAGGGTTAGGGTTAGGGTTCGGGCTAGGGTTAGGGTTAGGGGACGGGGACGGTTTAGGGTCCAGGTGAGGGTACAGCAACGCTTTAGGGGGAGCGTGCGTGTGAGGGCGCGGGTTAGTGTTAGCGTACGGGTTAGGATTAGGGGACGGGTGAGGGTCAGGCTTCGGGGAAGGGTTAGGGTTAGGGTTCGGGCTAGGGTTAGGGTTAGGGGACGGGGACGGTTTAGGGTCCAGGTGAGGGTACGGCAACGCTTTAGGGGGAGCGTGTGTGTGAGGGCGCGGATTAGTGTTAGCGTACGGGTTAGGATTAGGGGACGGGTGAGGGTCAGGCTTCGGGGAAGGGTTAGGGTTAGGGTTCGGGCTAGGGTTAGGGTTAGGGGACGGGGACGGTTTAGGGTCCAGGTGAGGGTACGGCAACGCTTTAGGGGGAGCGTGCGTGTGAGGGCGCGGGGTAGTGTTAACGTACGGGTTAGGATTATAGGACGGGTGAGGGTCAGGCTTCGGGGAAGGGTTAGGTTTAGGGTTCGGGCTAGGGTTAGGGTAAGGGGACGGGGACGGTTTAGGGTCCAGGTGAGGGTACGGCAACGCTTTAGGGGGAGCGTGCGTGTGAGGGCGCGGGTTAGTTTTAGCGTACGGGTTAGGATTAGGGGACGGGTGAGGGTCAGGCTTCGGGGAAGGGTTAGGGTTAGGGTTCGGGCTAGGGTTAAGGTTAGGGGACGGGGACGGTTTAGGGTCCAGGTGAGAGTACGGCAACGCTTTAGGGGGAGCGTGCGTGTGAGGGCGCGGTTTAGTGTTAGCGTAGGGGTTAGGATTAGGGGACGGGTGAGGGTCAGGTTTCGGGGAAGGGTTAGGATTAGGGTTCGGGCTAGGGTTAGGGTTACGGGACAGGGATGGTTTAGGGTCCAGGTGAGGGTACGGCAACGCTTTAGGGGGAGCGTGTGTGTGAGGGCGCGGGTTAGTGTTAGCATACGGGTTAGGATTAGGGGACGGGTGAGGGTCAGGCTTCGGGGAAGGGTTAGGGTTAGGGTTCGGGCTAGGGTTAGGGTTAGGGGACGGGGACGGTTTAGGGTCCAGGTGAGGTTACGGCAACGCTTTAGGGGGAGCGTGCGTGTGAGGGCACGGGTTAGTGTTAGCGTACGGGTTAGGATTAGGGGACGGGTGAGGGTCAGGCTTCGGGGAAGGGTTCGGGTTAGGGTTCGGGCTAGGGTTAGGGTTAGGGCACGGGGACGGTTTCGGGTCCAGGTGAGGGTACGGCAACGCTTTAGGGGGAGCGTGCGTGTGAGGGCGCGGGTTAGTGTTAGCGTGCGGGTTAGGATTAGGGGACGGGTGAGGGTCAGCCTTCGGGGAAGGGTTAGGGTAAGGGTTCGGGCTAGGGTTAGGGTTAGGGGACGGGGACGGTTTAGGGTCCAGGTGAGGGTACAGCAACGCTTTAGGGGGAGCGTGCGTGTGAGGGCGCGGGTTAGTGTTAGCGTACGGGTTAGGATTAGGGGACGGGTGAGGGTCAGGCTTCGGGGAAGGGTTAGGGTTAGGGTTCGGGCTAGGGTTAGGTTTAGGGGACGGGGACGGTTTAGGGTCCAGGTGAGGGTACGGCAACGCTTTAGGGGGAGCGTGCGTGTGAGGGCGCGGGTTAGTGTTAGCGTACGGCTTAGGATTAGGGGACGGGTGAGGGTCAGGCTTCGGGGAAGGGTTAGGGTTAGGGTTCGGGCTAGGGTTAGGGTTAGGGGACGGGGACGGTTTAGGGTCCAGGTGAGGGTACGGCAACGCTTTAGGGGGAGCGTGCGTGTGAGGGCGCGGGTTAGTGTTAGCGTACGGCTTAGGATTAGGGGACTGGTGAGGGTCAGGCTTCGGGGAAGGGTTAGGGTTAGGGTTCGGGCTAGGGTTAGGGTTAGGGGACGGGGACGGTTTAGGGTCCAGGTGAGGGTACGGCAACGCTTTAGGCGGAGCGTGCGTGTGAGGGCGCGGGTTAGTGTTAGCGTACGGGTTAGGATTAGGGGACGGGTGAGGGTCAGGCTTCGGGGAAGGGTTAGGGTTAGGGTTCGGGCTAGGGTTAGGGTTAGGGGACGGGGACGGTTTAGGGTCCAGGTGAGGGTACGGCAACGCTTTAGGGGGAGCATGCGTGTGAGGGCGCGGGTTAGTGTTAGCGTACGGTTTAGGATCAGGGGACGGGTGAGGGTCAGGCTTCGGGGAAGGGTTAGGGTTAGGGTTCGGGCTAGGGTTAGGGTTAGGGGACGGGGACGGTTTAGGGTCCAGGTGAGGGTACGGCAACGCTTTAGGGGGAGCGTGCGTGTGAGGGCGCGGGTTAGTGTTAGCGTACGGGTTAGGATTAGGGGACGGGAGAGGGTCAGGCTTCGGGGAAGTGTTAGGGTTAGGGTTCGGGCTAGGGTTAGGGTTAGGGGATGGGGACGGTTTAGGGTCCAGGTGAGGGTACGGCAACGCTTTAGGGGGAGTGTGCGTGTGAAGGCGTGGGTTAGTGTTAGCGTACGGGTTAGGATTAGGGGACGGGTGAGGGTCAGGCTTCGGGGAAGGGTTAGGGTTAGGGTTCGGGCTAGGGTTAGGGTTAGGGGACGGGGACGGTTTAGGGTCCAGGTGAGGGTACTGCAACTCTTTAGGGGGAGCGTGCGTGTGAGGGCGCGGGTTAGTGTTAGCGTACGGGTTAGGATTAGGGGACGGGTGAGGGTCAGGCTTCGGGGAAGGGTTAGGGTTCGGGCTAGGGTTAGGGTTAGGGGACGGGAACGGTTTAGGGTCCAGATGAGGGTACGGCAACGGTTTAGGGGGAGCGTGGGTGTGAGGGCGCAGGTTAGTGTTAGCGTACGGGTTAGGATTAGGGGACGGGTGAGGGTCAGGCTTCGGGGATGGGTTAGGGTTAGGGTTCGGGCTAGGGTTAGTGTTAGGGGACGGGGACGGTTTAGGGTCCAGGTGAGGGTACAGCAACGCTTTAGGGGTAGCGTGCGTGTGAGGGCGCGGGTTAGTGTTAGCGTACGGGTTAGGATTAGGGGACGGGTGAGGGTCAGGCTTCGGGGAAGGGTTAGGGTTAGGGTTCGGGCTAGGGTTAGGGTTAGGGGACGGGGACGGTTTAGGGTCCAGGTGAGGGTACGGCAACGCTTTAGGGGGAGCGTGCGTGTGAGGGCGCGGGTTAGTGTTAGCGTACGGGTTAGGATTAGGGGACGGGTGAGGGTCAGGCTTCGGGGAAGGGTTAGGGTTAGGGTTCGGGCTAGGGTTGGGGACGGGGACGGTTTAGGGTCCAGGTGAGGGTACGGCAACGCTTTAGGGGGAGCGTGCGTGTGAGGGCGCGGGTTAGTGTTAGCGTACGGGTTAGGATTAGGGGACGGGTGAGGGTCAGGCTTCGGGGAAGGGTTAGGGTTAGGGTTCGGGCTAGGGTTAGGGTTAGGGGACGGGGACGGTTTAGGGTCCAGGTGAGGGTACGGCAACGCTTTAGGGGGAGCATGCGTGTGAGGGCGCGGGTTAGTGTTATCGTACGGGTTAGGATTAGGGGACGGGTGAGGGTCAGGCTTCGGGGAAGGGTTAGGGTGAGAGTTCGGGCTAGAGTTAGGGTTAGGGGACGGGGACGGTTTAGGGTCCAGGTGAGGGTACGGTAACGTTTTAGGGGGAGCATGCGTGTGAGGGCGCGGGTTAGTGTTAGCGTACGGGTTAGGATTAGGGGACGGGTGAGGGTCAGGCTTCGGGGAAGGGTTAGGGTTAGGGTTCGGGCTAGGGTTAGGGTTAGGGGACGGGGACGGTTTAGGGTCCAGGTGAGGGTACGGCAACGCTTTAGGGGGAGCGTGCGTGTGAGGGCGCGGGTTAGTGTTAGCGTACGGGTTAGGATTAGGGGACGGGTGAGGGTCAGGCTTCGGGGAAGGGTTAGGGTTAGGGTTCGGGCTAGGGTTAGGGTTAGGGGACGGGGACGGTTTAGGGTCCAGGTGAGGGTACGGCAACGCTTTAGGGGGAGCGTGCGTGTGAGGGCGCGGGTTAGTGTTAGCGTACGGGTTAGGATTAGGGGACGGGTGAGGGTCAGGCTTCGGGGAAGGGTTAGGGTTAGGGTTCGGGCTAGGGTTGGGGACGGGGACGGTTTAGGGTCCAGGTGAGGGTACGGCAACGCTTTAGGGGGAGCGTGCGTGTGAGGGCGCGGGTTAGTGTTAGCGTACGGGTTAGGATTAGGGGACGGGTGAGGGTCAGGCTTCGGGGAAGGGTTAGGGTTAGGGTTCGGGCTAGGGTTGGGGACGGGGACGGTTTAGGGTCCAGGTGAGGGTACGGCAACGCTTTAGGGGGAGCGTGCGTGTGAGGGTGCGGGTTAGTGTTAGCGTACGGGTTAGGATTAGGGGACGGGTGAGGGTCAGGCTTCGGGGAAGGGTTAGGGTTAGGGTTCGGGCTAGGGTTAGGGTTAGGGGACGGGGACGGTTTAGGGTCCAGGTGAGGGTACGGCAACGCTTTAGGGGGAGCGTGCGTGTGAGGGCGCGGGTTAGTGTTAGCGTACGGGTTAGGATTAGGGGACGGGTGAGGGTCAGGCTTCGGGGAAGGGTTAGGGTTAGGGTTCGGGCTAGGGTTAGGGTTAGGGGACGGGGACGGTTTCGGGTCCAGGTGAGGGTACGGCAACGCTTTAGGGGGAGCGTGCGTGTGAGGGCGCGGGTTAGTGTTAGCGTACGGGTTAGGATTAGGGGACGGGTGAGGGTCAGGCTTCGGGGAAGGGTTAGGGTTAGGGTTCGGGCTAGGGTTGGGGACGGGGACGGTTTAGGGTCCAGGTGAGGGTACGGCAACGCTTTAGGTGGAGCATGCATGTGAGGGCGTGGGTTAGTGTTAGCGTACGGGTTAGGATTAGGGGACGGGTGAGGGTCAGGCTTCGGGGAAGTGTTAGGGTTAGGGTTCGGGCTAGGGTTAGGGTTAGGGGACGGGGACGGTTTAGGGTCCAGGTGAGGGTACGGCAACGCTTTAGGGGGAGCGTGCATGTGAGGGCGCGGGGTAGTGTTAGCGTACGGGTTAGGATTAGGGGACGGGTGAGGGTCAGGCTACGGGGAAGGGTTAGGGTTAGGGTTCGGGCTAGGGTTAGGGTTAGGGGACGGGGACGGTTTCGGGTCCAGGTGAGGGTACGGCAACGCTTTAGGGGGAGCGTGCGTGTGAGGGCGCGGGTTAGTGTTAGCGTGCGGGTTAGGATTAGGGGACGGGTGAGGGTCAGGCTTCGGGGAAGGGTTAGGGTTAGGGTTCGGGCTAGGGTTAGGGTTAGGGGACTGGGACGGTTTAGGGTCCAGGTGAGGGTACGGCAACGCTTTAGGGGGAGCGTGCGTGTGAGGGCACGGGTTAGTGTTAGCGTACGGGTTAGGATTAGGGGACGGGTGAGGGTCAGGCTTTGGGGAATGGTTAGGGTTAGGGTTCGGGCTAGGGTTAGGGTTAGGGGACGGGGACGATTTAGGGTCCAGGTGAGGGTACGGCAACGCTTTAGGGGGAGCGTGCGTGTGAGGGCGCGGGTTAGTGTTAGCGTGCGGGTTAGGATTAGGGGACGGGTGAGGGTCAGGCTTCGGGGAAGGGTTAGGGTTAGGGTTCGGGCTAGGGTTAGGGTTAGGGGATGGGGACGGTTTAGGGTCCAGGTGAGTGTACGGCAACGCTTTATGGGGAGCGTGCGTGTGAGGGCGCGGGTTAGTGTTAGCGTACGGGTTAGGATTAGGGGACGGATGAAGGTCAGACTTCGGGGAAGGGTTAGGGTTAGGGTTCGGGCTAGGGTTAGGGTTAGGGGATGGGGACGGTTTAGGGTCCAGGTGAGGGTACGGCAACGCTTTAGGGGGAGCGTGCGTGTGAGGGCGCGGGTTAGTGTTAGCGTACGGGTTAGGATTAGGGGACGGGTGAGGGTCAGGCTTCGGGGAAGGGTTAGGGTTAGGGTTCGGGCTAGGGTTAGGGTTAGGGGACGGGGACGGTTTAGGGTCCAGGTGAGGGTACGGCAACGCTTTAGGGGGAGCGTGCGTGTGAGGGCGCGGGTTAGTGTTAGCGTACGGGTTAGGATTAGGGGACGGGTGAGGGTCAGGCTTCGGGGAAGGGTTAGGGTTAGGGTTCGGGCTAGGGTTGGGGACGGGGACGGTTTAGGGTCCAGGTGAGGGTACGGCAACGCTTTAGGGGGAGCGTGCGTGTGAGGGCGCGGGTTAGTGTTAGCGTACGGGTTAGGATTAGGGGACGGGTGAGGGTCAGGCTTCGGGGAAGGGTTAGGGTTAGGGTTCGGGCTAGGGTTAGGGTTAGGGGACGGGGACGGTTTAGGGTCCAGGTGAGGGTACGGCAACGCTTTAGGGGGAGCGTGCGTGTGAGGGCGCGGGTTAGTGTTAGCGTACGGGTTAGGATTAGGGGACGGGTGAGGGTCAGGCTTCGGGGAAGGGTTAGGGTTAGGGTTCGGGCTAGGGTTAGGGTTAGGGGACGGGGACGGTTTAGGGTCCAGGTGAGGGTACGGCAACGCTTTAGGGGGAGCGTGCGTGTGAGGGCGCGGGTTAGTGTTAGCGTACGGGTTAGGATTAGGGGACGGGTGAGGGTCAGGCTTCGGGGAAGGGTTAGGGTTAGGGTTCGGGCTAGGGTTAGGGTTAGGGGACGGGGACGGTTTAGGGTCCAGGTGAGGGTACGGCAACGCTTTAGGGGGAGCATGCGTGTGAGGGCGCGGGTTAGTGTTAGCGTACGGGTTAGGATTAGGGGACGGGTGAGGGTCAGGCTTCGGGGAAGGGTTAGGGTTAGGGTTCGGGCTAGGGTTAGGATTAGGGGACGGGGACGGTTTAGGGTCCAGGTGAGGGTGCGGCAACGCTTTAGGTGGAGCATGCATGTGAGGGCGTGGGTTAGTGTTAGCGTACGGGTTAGGATTAGGGGACGGGTGAGGGTCAGGCTTCGGGGAAGGGTTAGGGTTAGGGTTCGGGCTAGGGTTAGGGTTAGGGGACGGGGACGGTTTAGGGTCCAGGTGAGGGTACGGCAACGCTTTAGGGGGAGCGTGCGTGTGAGGGCACGGGTTAGTGTTAGCGTACGGGTTAGGATTAGGGGACGGGTGAGGGCCAGGCTTCGGGGAAGGGTTAGGGTTAGGGTTCGGGCTAGGGTTAGGGTTAGGGGACGGGGACGGTTTAGGGTCCAGGTGAGGGTACGGCAACGCTTTAGGGGGAGCGTGCGTGTGAGGGCGCGGGTTAGTGTTAGCGTACGGGTTAGGATTAGGGGACGGGTGAGGGTCAGGCTTCGGGGAAGGGTTAGGGTTAGGGTTCGGGCTAGGGTTAGGGTTAGGGGACGGGGACGGTTTAGGGTCCAGGTGAGGGTACGGCAACGCTTTAGGGGGAGCGTGCGTGTGAGGGCGCGGGTTAGTGTTAGCGTACGGGTTAGGATTAGGTGACGGGTGAGGGTCAGGCTTCGGGGAAGGGTTAGGGTTAGGGTTCGGGCTAGGGTTAGGGTTAGGGGACGGGGACGGTTTAGGGTCCAGTTGAGGGTACGGCAACGCTTTAGGGGGAGCGTGCGTGTGAGAGCACGGGTTAGTGTTAGCGTACGGGTTAGGATTAGGGGACGGGTGAGGGTCAGGCTTCGGGGAAGGGTTAGGGTTAGGGTTCAGGCTAGGGTTAGGTGACGGGGACGGTTTAGGGTCCAGGTGAGGGTACGGCAACGCTTTAGGGGGAGCGTGCGTGTGAGGGCGCGGGTTAGTGTTAGCGTACGGGTTAGGATTAGGGGACGGGTGAGGGTCAGGCTTCGGGGAAGGGTTAGGGTTAGGGTTCGGGCTCGGGTTAGGGTTAGGGGACGGGGACGGTTTAGGGTCCAGGTGAGGGTACGGCAATGCTTTAGGGGGAGCGTGCGTGTGAGGGCGCGGGTTAGTGTTAGCGTACGGGTTAGGATTAGGGGACGGGTGAGGGTCAGGCTTCGGGGAAGGGTTAGGGTTAGGGTTCGGGCTAGAGTTAGGGTTAGGGGACGGGGACGGTTTAGGGTCCAGGTGAGGGTACGGCAACGCTTTAGGGGGAGCGTGCGTGTGAGGGCTCGGGTTAGTGTTAGCGTACGGGTTAGGATTAGGGGACGGGTGAGGGTCAGGCTTCGGGGAAGGGTTAGGGTTAGGGTTCGGGCTAGGGTTAGGGTTAGGGGACGGGGACGGTTTAGGGTCCCGGTGAGGGTACGGCAACGCTTTAGGGGGAGCGTGCGTGTGAGGGCGCAGGTTAGTGTTAGCGTACGGGTTAGGATTAGGGGACGGGTGAGGGTCAGGCTTCGGGGAAGGGTTAGGGTTCGGGTTCGGGCTAGGGTTAGGGTTAGGGGACGGGGACGGTTTAGGGTCCAGGTGAGGGTACGGCAACGCTTTAGGGCGAGCGTGGGTGTGAGGGCGCGGGTTAGTGTTAGCGTACGGGTTAGGATTAGGGGACGGGTGAGGGTCAGGCTTCGGGGAAGGGTTAGGGTTAGGGTTCGGGCTAGGGTTAGGGTTAGGGGACGGGGACGGTTTAGGGTCCAGGTGAGGGTACGGCAACGCTTTAGGGGGAGAGTGCGTGTGAGGGCGCGGGTTAGTGTTAGCGTACGGGTTAGGATTAGGGGACGGGTGAGGGTCAGGCTTCGGGGAAGGGTTAGGGTTAGGGTTTGGGCTAGGGTTAGGGTTAGGGGACGGGGACGGTTTAGGGTCCAGGTGAGGGTACGGCAACGCTTTAGGGGGAGCGTGCGTGTGAGGTTGCGGGTTAGTGTTAGCGTACGGGTTAGGATTAGGGGACGGGTGAGGGTCAGGCTTCGGGGAAGGGTTAGGGTTAGGGTTCGGGCTAGGGTTAGGGTTAGGGGACGGGGACGGTTTACGGTCCAGGTGAGGGTTCGGCAATGCTTTAGGGGGAGCGTGCGTGTGAGGGCGCGGGTTAGTGTTAGCGTACGGGTTAGGATTAGGGGACGGGTGAGGGTCAGGCTTCGGGGAAGGGTTAGGCTTAGGGTTCGGGCTAGGGTTAGGGTTAGGGGACGGGGACGGTTTAGGGTCCAGGTGAGGGTACGGCAACGCTTTAGGGGGAGCGTGCGTGTGAGGGCGCGGGTTAGTGTTAGCGTACGGGTTAGGATTAGGGGACGGGTGAGGGTCAGGCTTCGGGGAAGGGTTAGGGTTAGGGTTCGGGCTAGGGTTAGGGTTAGGGGACCGGGACGGTTTAGGGTGCAGGTGAGGGTATGGCAACGCTTTAGGGGGAGCGTGCGTGTGAGGGCGCGGGTTAGTGTTAGCGTACGGGTTAGGATTAGGGGACGCGAGAGGGTCAGGCTTCGGGGAAGGGTTAGGGTTAGGGTTCGGGCTAGGGTTAGGGTTAGGGGACAGGGACGGTTTAGGGTCCACGTGAGGGTACGGCAACGCTTTAGGGGGAGCGTGCGTGTGAGGGCGTGGGTTAGTGTTAGCCTACGGGTTAGGATTAGGGGACGGGTGAGGGTCAGGCTTCGGGGAAGGGTTAGGGTTAGGGTTCGGGCTAGGGTTAGGGTTAGGGGACGGGGACAGTTTAGGGTCCAGGTGAGGGTACGGCAACTCTTTAGGGTGAGCGTGCGTGTGAGGGCGCGGGTTAGTGTTAGCGTACGGGTTAGGATTAGGGGACGGGTGAGGGTCAGGCTTCGGGGAAGGGTTAGGGTTAGGGTTCGGGCTAGGGTTAGGGGACGGGGACGGGGACGGTTTAGGGTCCAGGTGAGGTTACGGCAACGGTTTAAGGGGAGCGTGGGTGTGAGGGCGCGGGTTAGTGTTAGCGTACGGGTTAGGATTAGGGGACGGGTGAGTGTCAGGCTTCGGGGAAGGGTTAGGGTTAGGGTTCGGGCTAGGGTTAGGGTTAGGGGACGGGGACGGTTTAGGGTCCAGGTGAGGGTACGGCAACGCTTTAGGGGGAGCGTGCGTGTGAGGGCGCGGGTTAGTGTTAGCGTACGGGTTAGGATTAGGGGACGGGTGAGGGTCAGGCTTCGGGGAAGGGTTAGGGTTAGGGTTCGGGCTAGGGTTAGGGTTAGGGGACGGGGACGGTTTAGGGTCCAGGTGAGGGTACGGCAACGCTTTAGGGGGAGCGTTTGTGTGAGGGTGCGGGGTAGTGTTAGCGTACGGGTTAGGATTAGGGGACGGGTGAGGGTCAGGCTTCGGGGAAGGGTTAGGGTTAGGGTTCAGGCTAGGGTTAGGTGACGGGGACGGTTTAGGGTCCAGGTGAGGGTACGGCAACGCTTTAGGGGGAGCGTGCGTGTGAGGCCGCGGGTTAGTGTTAGCGTACGGGTTAGGATTAGGGGACGGGTGAGGGTCAGGCTTCGGGGAAGGGTTAGGGTTAGGGTTCGGGCTCGGGTTAGGGTTAGGGGACGGGGACGGTTTAGGGTCCAGGTGAGGGTACGGCAATGCTTTAGGGGGAGCGTGCGTGTGAGGGCGCGGGTTAGTGTTAGCGTACGGCTTAGGATTAGGGGACGGGTGAGGGTCAGGCTTCGGGGAAGGGTTAGGGTTAGGGTTCGGGCTAGAGTTAGGGTTAGGGGACGGGGACGGTTTAGGGTCCAGGTGAGGGTACGGCAACGCTTTAGGGGGAGCGTGCGTGTGAGGGCGCGGGTTAGTGTTAGCGTACGGGTTAGGATTAGGGGACGGGTGAGGGTCAGGCTTCGGGGAAGGGTTAGGGTTAGGGTTCGGGCTAGGGTTAGGGTTAGGGGACGGGGACGGTTTAGGGTCCAGGTGAGGGTACGGCAACGCTTTAGGGGGAGCGTGTGTGTGAGGGCGCGGGGTAGTGTTAGCGTACGGGTTAGGATTAGGGGACGGGTGAGGGTCAGGCTTCGGGGAAGGGTTAGGGTTAGGGTTCAGGCTAGGGTTAGGTGACGGGGACGGTTTAGGGTCCAGGTGAGGGTACGGCAACGCTTTAGGGGGAGCGTGCGTGTGAGGGCGCGGGTTAGTGTTAGCGTACGGGTTAGGATTAGGGGACGGGTGAGGGTCAGGCTTCGGTGAAGGGTTAGGGTTAGGGTTCGGGCTCGGGTTAGGGTTAGGGGACGGGGACGGTTTAGGGTCCAGGTGAGGGTACGGCAATGCTTTAGGGGGAGCGTGCGTGTGAGGGCGCGGGTTAGTGTTAGCGTACGGGTTAGGATTAGGGGACGGGTGAGGGTCAGGCTTCGGGGAAGGGTTAGGGTTAGGGTTCGGGCTAGAGTTAGGGTTAGGGGACGGGGACGGTTTAGGGTCCAGGTGAGGGTACGGCAACGCTTTAGGGGGAGCGTGCGTGTGAGGGCGCGGGTTAGTGTTAGCGTACGGGTTAGGATTAGGGGACGGGTGAGGGTCAGGCTTCGGGGAAGGGTTAGGGTTAGGGTTCGGGCTAGGGTTAGGGTTAGGGGACCGGGACGGTTTAGGGTGCAGGTGAGGGTATGGCAACGCTTTAGGGGGAGCGTGCGTGTGAGGGCGCGGGTTAGTGTTAGCGTACGGGTTAGGATTAGGGGACGCGAGAGGGTCAGGCTTCGGGGAAGGGTTAGGGTTAGGGTTCGGGCTAGGGTTAGGGTTAGGGGACAGGGACGGTTTAGGGTCCACGTGAGGGTACGGCAACGCTTTAGGGGGAGCGTGCGTGTGAGGGCGTGGGTTAGTGTTAGCCTACGGGTTAGGATTAGGGGACGGGTGAGGGTCAGGCTTCGGGGAAGGGTTAGGGTTAGGGTTCGGGCTAGGGTTAGGGTTAGGGGACGGGGACAGTTTAGGGTCCAGGTGAGGGTACGGCAACTCTTTAGGGTGAGCGTGCGTGTGAGGGCGCGGGTTAGTGTTAGCGTACGGGTTAGGATTAGGGGACGGGTGAGGGTCAGGCTTCGGGGAAGGGTTAGGGTTAGGGTTCGGGCTAGGGTTAGGGGACGGGGACGGGGACGGTTTAGGGTCCAGGTGAGGTTACGGCAACGGTTTAAGGGGAGCGTGGGTGTGAGGGCGCGGGTTAGTGTTAGCGTACGGGTTAGGATTAGGGGACGGGTGAGTGTCAGGCTTCGGGGAAGGGTTAGGGTTAGGGTTCGGGCTAGGGTTAGGGTTAGGGGACGGGGACGGTTTAGGGTCCAGGTGAGGGTACGGCAACGCTTTAGGGGGAGCGTGCGTGTGAGGGCGCGGGTTAGTGTTAGCGTACGGGTTAGGATTAGGGGACGGGTGAGGGTCAGGCTTCGGGGAAGGGTTAGGGTTAGGGTTCGGGCTAGGGTTAGGGTTAGGGGACGGGGACGGTTTAGGGTCCAGGTGAGGGTACGGCAACGCTTTAGGGGGAGCGTTTGTGTGAGGGTGCGGGGTAGTGTTAGCGTACGGGTTAGGATTAGGGGACGGGTGAGGGTCAGGCTTCGGGGAAGGGTTAGGGTTAGGGTTCAGGCTAGGGTTAGGTGACGGGGACGGTTTAGGGTCCAGGTGAGGGTACGGCAACGCTTTAGGGGGAGCGTGCGTGTGAGGCCGCGGGTTAGTGTTAGCGTACGGGTTAGGATTAGGGGACGGGTGAGGGTCAGGCTTCGGGGAAGGGTTAGGGTTAGGGTTCGGGCTCGGGTTAGGGTTAGGGGACGGGGACGGTTTAGGGTCCAGGTGAGGGTACGGCAATGCTTTAGGGGGAGCGTGCGTGTGAGGGCGCGGGTTAGTGTTAGCGTACGGCTTAGGATTAGGGGACGGGTGAGGGTCAGGCTTCGGGGAAGGGTTAGGGTTAGGGTTCGGGCTAGAGTTAGGGTTAGGGGACGGGGACGGTTTAGGGTCCAGGTGAGGGTACGGCAACGCTTTAGGGGGAGCGTGCGTGTGAGGGCGCGGGTTAGTGTTAGCGTACGGGTTAGGATTAGGGGACGGGTGAGGGTCAGGCTTCGGGGAAGGGTTAGGGTTAGGGTTCGGGCTAGGGTTAGGGTTAGGGGACGGGGACGGTTTAGGGTCCAGGTGAGGGTACGGCAACGCTTTAGGGGGAGCGTGTGTGTGAGGGCGCGGGGTAGTGTTAGCGTACGGGTTAGGATTAGGGGACGGGTGAGGGTCAGGCTTCGGGGAAGGGTTAGGGTTAGGGTTCAGGCTAGGGTTAGGTGACGGGGACGGTTTAGGGTCCAGGTGAGGGTACGGCAACGCTTTAGGGGGAGCGTGCGTGTGAGGGCGCGGGTTAGTGTTAGCGTACGGGTTAGGATTAGGGGACGGGTGAGGGTCAGGCTTCGGTGAAGGGTTAGGGTTAGGGTTCGGGCTCGGGTTAGGGTTAGGGGACGGGGACGGTTTAGGGTCCAGGTGAGGGTACGGCAATGCTTTAGGGGGAGCGTGCGTGTGAGGGCGCGGGTTAGTGTTAGCGTACGGGTTAGGATTAGGGGACGGGTGAGGGTCAGGCTTCGGGGAAGGGTTAGGGTTAGGGTTCGGGCTAGAGTTAGGGTTAGGGGACGGGGACGGTTTAGGGTCCAGGTGAGGGTACGGCAACGCTTTAGGGGGAGCGTGCGTGTGAGGGCGCGGGTTAGTGTTAGCGTACGGGTTAGGATTAGGGGACGGGTGAGGGTCAGGCTTCGGGGAAGGGTTAGGGTTAGGGTTCGGGCTAGGGTTAGGGTTAGGGGACGGGGACGGTTTAGGGTCCCGGTGAGGGTACGGCAACGCTTTAGGGGGAGCGTGCGTGTGAGGGCGCAGGTTAGTGTTAGCGTACGGGTTAGGATTAGGGGACGGGTGAGGGTCAGGCTTCGGGGAAGGGTTAGGGTTTGGGTTCGGGCTAGGGTTAGGGTTAGGGGACGGGGACGGTTTAGGGTCCAGGTGAGGGTACGGCAACGCTTTAGGGCGAGCGTGGGTGTGAGGGCGCGGGTTAGTGTTAGCGTACGGGTTAGGATTAGGGGACGGGTGAGGGTCAGGCTTCGGGGAAGGGTTAGGGTTAGGGTTCGGGCTAGGGTTAGGGTTAGGGGACGGGGACGGTTTAGGGTCCAGGTGAGGGTACGGCAACGCTTTAGGGGGAGAGTGCGTGTGAGGGCGCGGGTTAGTGTTAGCGTACGGGTTAGGATTAGGGGACGGGTGAGGGTCAGGCTTCGGGGAAGGGTTAGGGTTAGGGTTTGGGCTAGGGTTAGGGTTAGGGGACGGGGACGGTTTAGGGTCCAGGTGAGGGTACGGCAACGCTTTAGGGGGAGCGTGCGTGTGAGGTTGCGGGTTAGTGTTAGCGTACGGGTTAGGATTAGGGGACGGGTGAGGGTCAGGCTTCGGGGAAGGGTTAGGGTTAGGGTTCGGGCTAGGGTTAGGGTTAGGGGACGGGGACGGTTTACGGTCCAGGTGAGGGTTCGGCAATGCTTTAGGGGGAGCGTGCGTGTGAGGGCGCGGGTTAGTGTTAGCGTACGGGTTAGGATTAGGGGACGGGTGAGGGTCAGGCTTCGGGGAAGGGTTAGGCTTAGGGTTCGGGCTAGGGTTAGGGTTAGGGGACGGGGACGGTTTAGGGTCCAGGTGAGGGTACGGCAACGCTTTAGGGGGAGCGTGCGTGTGAGGGCGCGGGTTAGTGTTAGCGTACGGGTTAGGATTAGGGGACGGGTGAGGGTCAGGCTTCGGGGAAGGGTTAGGGTTAGGGTTCGGGCTAGGGTTAGGGTTAGGGGACCGGGACGGTTTAGGGTGCAGGTGAGGGTATGGCAACGCTTTAGGGGGAGCGTGCGTGTGAGGGCGCGGGTTAGTGTTAGCGTACGGGTTAGGATTAGGGGACGCGAGAGGGTCAGGCTTCGGGGAAGGGTTAGGGTTAGTGTTCGGGCTAGGGTTAGGGTTAGGGGACAGGGACGGTTTAGGGTCCAGGTGAGGGTACGGCAACGCTTTAGGGGGAGCGTGCGTGTGAGGGCGTGGGTTAGTGTTAGCCTACGGGTTAGGATTAGGGGACGGGTGAGGGTCAGGCTTCGGGGAAGGGTTAGGGTTAGGGTTCGGCCTAGGGTTAGGGTTAGGGGACGGGGACAGTTTAGGGTCCAGGTGAGGGTACGGCAACTCTTTAGGGTGAGCGTGCGTGTGAGGGCGCGGGTTAGTGTTAGCGTACGGGTTAGGATTAGGGGACGGGTGAGGGTCAGGCTTCGGGGAAGGGTTAGGGTTAGGGTTCGGGCTAGGGTTGGGGACGGGGACGGTTTAGGGTCCAGGTGAGGGTACGGCAACGCTTTAGGGGGAGCGTGCGTGTGAGGGCGCGGGTTAGTGTTAGCGTACGGGTTAGGATTAGGGGACGGGTGAGGGTCAGGCTTCGGGGAAGGGTTAGGGTTAGGGTTCGGGCTAGGGTTAGGGTTAGGGGACGGGGACGGTTTAGGGTCCAGGTGAGGGTACGGCAACGCTTTAGGGGGAGCATGCGTGTGAGGGCGCGGGTTAGTGTTATCGTACGGGTTAGGATTAGGGGACGGGTGAGGGTCAGGCTTCGGGGAAGGGTTAGGGTGAGAGTTCGGCTAGAGTTAGGGTTAGGGGACGGGGACGGTTTAGGGTCCAGGTGAGGGTACGGTAACGTTTTAGGGGGAGCATGCGTGTGAGGGCGCGGGTTAGTGTTAGCGTACGGGTTAGGATTAGGGGACGGGTGAGGGTCAGGCTTCGGGGAAGGGTTAGGGTTAGGGTTCGGGCTAGGGTTAGGGTTAGGGGACGGGGACGGTTTAGGGTCCAGGTGAGGGTACGGCAACGCTTTAGGGGGAGCGTGCGTGTGAGGGCGCGGGTTAGTGTTAGCGTACGGGTTAGGATTAGGGGACGGGTGAGGGTCAGGCTTCGGGGAAGGGTTAGGGTTAGGGTTCGGGCTAGGGTTAGGGTTAGGGGACGGGGACGGTTTAGGGTCCAGGTGAGGGTACGGCAACGCTTTAGGGGGAGCGTGCGTGTGAGGGCGCGGGTTAGTGTTAGCGTACGGGTTAGGATTAGGGGACGGGTGAGGGTCAGGCTTCGGGGAAGGGTTAGGCTTAGGGTTCGGGCTAGGGTTGGGGACGGGGACGGTTTAGGGTCCAGGTGAGGGTACGGCAACGCTTTAGGGGGAGCGTGCGTGTGAGGGCGCGGGTTAGTGTTAGCGTACGGGTTAGGATTAGGGGACGGGTGAGGGTCAGGCTTCGGGGAAGGGTTAGGGTTAGGGTTCGGGCTAGGGTTGGGGACGGGGACGGTTTAGGGTCCAGGTGAGGGTACGGCAACGCTTTAGGGGGAGCGTGCGTGTGAGGGTGCGGGTTAGTGTTAGCGTACGGGTTAGGATTAGGGGACGGGTGAGGGTCAGGCTTCGGGGAAGGGTTAGGGTTAGGGTTCGGGCTAGGGTTAGGGTTAGGGGACGGGGACGGTTTAGGGTCCAGGTGAGGGTACGGCAACGCTTTAGGGGGAGCGTGCGTGTGAGGGCGCGGGTTAGTGTTAGCGTACGGGTTAGGATTAGGGGACGGGTGAGGGTCAGGCTTCGGGGAAGGGTTAGGGTTAGGGTTCGGGCTAGGGTTAGGGTTAGGGGACGGGGACGGTTTCGGGTCCAGGTGAGGGTACGGCAACGCTTTAGGGGGAGCGTGCGTGTGAGGGCGCGGGTTAGTGTTAGCGTACGGGTTAGGATTAGGGGACGGGTGAGGGTCAGGCTTCGGGGAAGGGTTAGGGTTAGGGTTCGGGCTAGGGTTGGGGACGGGGACGGTTTAGGGTCCAGGTGAGGGTACGGCAACGCTTTAGGTGGAGCATGCATGTGAGGGCGTGGGTTAGTGTTAGCGTACGGGTTAGGATTAGGGGACGGGTGAGGGTCAGGCTTCGGGGAAGTGTTAGGGTTAGGGTTCGGGCTAGGGTTAGGGTTAGGGGACGGGGACGGTTTAGGGTCCAGGTGAGGGTACGGCAACGCTTTAGGGGGAGCGTGCATGTGAGGGCGCGGGGTAGTGTTAGCGTACGGGTTAGGATTAGGGGACGGGTGAGGGTCAGGCTACGGGGAAGGGTTAGGGTTAGGGTTCGGGCTAGGGTTAGGGTTAGGGGACGGGGACGGTTTCGGGTCCAGGTGAGGGTACGGCAACGCTTTAGGGGGAGCGTGCGTGTGAGGGCGCGGGTTAGTGTTAGCGTGCGGGTTAGGATTAGGGGACGGGTGAGGGTCAGGCTTCGGGGAAGGGTTAGGGTTAGGGTTCGGGCTAGGGTTAGGGTTAGGGGACTGGGACGGTTTAGGGTCCAGGTGAGGGTACGGCAACGCTTTAGGGGGAGCGTGCGTGTGAGGGCACGGGTTAGTGTTAGCGTACGGGTTAGGATTAGGGGACGGGTGAGGGTCAGGCTTTGGGGAAGGGTTAGGGTTAGGGTTCGGGCTAGGGTTAGGGTTAGGGGACGGGGACGATTTAGGGTCCAGGTGAGGGTACGGCAACGCTTTAGGGGGAGCGTGCGTGTGAGGGCGCGGGTTAGTGTTAGCGTGCGGGTTAGGATTAGGGGACGGGTGAGGGTCAGGCTTCGGGGAAGGGTTAGGGTTAGGGTTCGGGCTAGGGTTAGGGTTAGGGGATGGGGACGGTTTAGGGTCCAGGTGAGTGTACGGCAACGCTTTATGGGGAGCGTGCGTGTGAGGGCGCGGGTTAGTGTTAGCGTACGGGTTAGGATTAGGGGACGGATGAAGGTCAGACTTCGGGGAAGGGTTAGGGTTAGGGTTCGGGCTAGGGTTAGGGTTAGGGGATGGGGACGGTTTAGGGTCCAGGTGAGGGTACGGCAACGCTTTAGGGGGAGCGTGCGTGTGAGGGCGCGGGTTAGTGTTAGCGTACGGGTTAGGATTAGGGGACGGGTGAGGGTCAGGCTTCGGGGAAGGGTTAGGGTTAGGGTTCGGGCTAGGGTTAGGGTTAGGGGACGGGGACGGTTTAGGGTCCAGGTGAGGGTACGGCAACGCTTTAGGGGGAGCGTGCGTGTGAGGGCGCGGGTTAGTGTTAGCGTACGGGTTAGGATTAGGGGACGGGTGAGGGTCAGGCTTCGGGGAAGGGTTAGGGTTAGGGTTCGGGCTAGGGTTGGGGACGGGGACGGTTTAGGGTCCAGGTGAGGGTACGGCAACGCTTTAGGGGGAGCGTGCGTGTGAGGGCGCGGGTTAGTGTTAGCGTACGGGTTAGGATTAGGGGACGGGTGAGGGTCAGGCTTCGGGGAAGGGTTAGGGTTAGGGTTCGGGCTAGGGTTAGGGTTAGGGGACGGGGACGGTTTAGGGTCCAGGTGAGGGTACGGCAACGCTTTAGGGGGAGCGTGCGTGTGAGGGCGCGGGTTAGTGTTAGCGTACGGGTTAGGATTAGGGGACGGGTGAGGGTCAGGCTTCGGGGAAGGGTTAGGGTTAGGGTTCGGGCTAGGGTTAGGGTTAGGGGACGGGGACGGTTTAGGGTCCAGGTGAGGGTACGGCAACGCTTTAGGGGGAGCGTGCGTGTGAGGGCGCGGGTTAGTGTTAGCGTACGGGTTAGGATTAGGGGACGGGTGAGGGTCAGGCTTCGGGGAAGGGTTAGGGTTAGGGTTCGGGCTAGGGTTAGGGTTAGGGGACGGGGACGGTTTAGGGTCCAGGTGAGGGTACGGCAACGCTTTAGGGGGAGCATGCGTGTGAGGGCGCGGGTTAGTGTTAGCGTACGGGTTAGGATTAGGGGACGGGTGAGGGTCAGGCTTCGGGGAAGGGTTAGGGTTAGGGTTCGGGCTAGGGTTAGGATTAGGGGACGGGGACGGTTTAGGGTCCAGGTGAGGGTGCGGCAACGCTTTAGGTGGAGCATGCATGTGAGGGCGTGGGTTAGTGTTAGCGTACGGGTTAGGATTAGGGGACGGGTGAGGGTCAGGCTTCGGGGAAGGGTTAGGGTTAGGGTTCGGGCTAGGGTTAGGGTTAGGGGACGGGGACGGTTTAGGGTCCAGGTGAGGGTACGGCAACGCTTTAGGGGGAGCGTGCGTGTGAGGGCACGGGTTAGTGTTAGCGTACGGGTTAGGATTAGGGGACGGGTGAGGGCCAGGCTTCGGGGAAGGGTTAGGGTTAGGGTTCGGGCTAGGGTTAGGGTTAGGGGACGGGGACGGTTTAGGGTCCAGGTGAGGGTACGGCAACGCTTTAGGGGGAGCGTGCGTGTGAGGGCGCGGGTTAGTGTTAGCGTACGGGTTAGGATTAGGGGACGGGTGAGGGTCAGGCTTCGGGGAAGGGTTAGGGTTAGGGTTCGGGCTAGGGTTAGGGTTAGGGGACGGGGACGGTTTAGGGTCCAGGTGAGGGTACGGCAACGCTTTAGGGGGAGCGTGCGTGTGAGGGCGCGGGTTAGTGTTAGCGTACGGGTTAGGATTAGGTGACGGGTGAGGGTCAGGCTTCGGGGAAGGGTTAGGGTTAGGGTTCGGGCTAGGGTTAGGGTTAGGGGACGGGGACGGTTTAGGGTCCAGTTGAGGGTACGGCAACGCTTTAGGGGGAGCGTGCGTGTGAGAGCACGGGTTAGTGTTAGCGTACGGGTTAGGATTAGGGGACGGGTGAGGGTCAGGCTTCGGGGAAGGGTTAGGGTTAGGGTTCAGGCTAGGGTTAGGTGACGGGGACGGTTTAGGGTCCAGGTGAGGGTACGGCAACGCTTTAGGGGGAGCGTGCGTGTGAGGGCGCGGGTTAGTGTTAGCGTACGGGTTAGGATTAGGGGACGGGTGAGGGTCAGGCTTCGGGGAAGGGTTAGGGTTAGGGTTCGGGCTCGGGTTAGGGTTAGGGGACGGGGACGGTTTAGGGTCCAGGTGAGGGTACGGCAATGCTTTAGGGGGAGCGTGCGTGTGAGGGCGCGGGTTAGTGTTAGCGTACGGGTTAGGATTAGGGGACGGGTGAGGGTCAGGCTTCGGGGAAGGGTTAGGGTTAGGGTTCGGGCTAGAGTTAGGGTTAGGGGACGGGGACGGTTTAGGGTCCAGGTGAGGGTACGGCAACGCTTTAGGGGGAGCGTGCGTGTGAGGGCTCGGGTTAGTGTTAGCGTACGGGTTAGGATTAGGGGACGGGTGAGGGTCAGGCTTCGGGGAAGGGTTAGGGTTAGGGTTCGGGCTAGGGTTAGGGTTAGGGGACGGGGACGGTTTAGGGTCCCGGTGAGGGTACGGCAACGCTTTAGGGGGAGCGTGCGTGTGAGGGCGCAGGTTAGTGTTAGCGTACGGGTTAGGATTAGGGGACGGGTGAGGGTCAGGCTTCGGGGAAGGGTTAGGGTTCGGGTTCGGGCTAGGGTTAGGGTTAGGGGACGGGGACGGTTTAGGGTCCAGGTGAGGGTACGGCAACGCTTTAGGGCGAGCGTGGGTGTGAGGGCGCGGGTTAGTGTTAGCGTACGGGTTAGGATTAGGGGACGGGTGAGGGTCAGGCTTCGGGGAAGGGTTAGGGTTAGGGTTCGGGCTAGGGTTAGGGTTAGGGGACGGGGACGGTTTAGGGTCCAGGTGAGGGTACGGCAACGCTTTAGGGGGAGAGTGCGTGTGAGGGCGCGGGTTAGTGTTAGCGTACGGGTTAGGATTAGGGGACGGGTGAGGGTCAGGCTTCGGGGAAGGGTTAGGGTTAGGGTTTGGGCTAGGGTTAGGGTTAGGGGACGGGGACGGTTTAGGGTCCAGGTGAGGGTACGGCAACGCTTTAGGGGGAGCGTGCGTGTGAGGTTGCGGGTTAGTGTTAGCGTACGGGTTAGGATTAGGGGACGGGTGAGGGTCAGGCTTCGGGGAAGGGTTAGGGTTAGGGTTCGGGCTAGGGTTAGGGTTAGGGGACGGGGACGGTTTACGGTCCAGGTGAGGGTTCGGCAATGCTTTAGGGGGAGCGTGCGTGTGAGGGCGCGGGTTAGTGTTAGCGTACGGGTTAGGATTAGGGGACGGGTGAGGGTCAGGCTTCGGGGAAGGGTTAGGCTTAGGGTTCGGGCTAGGGTTAGGGTTAGGGGACGGGGACGGTTTAGGGTCCAGGTGAGGGTACGGCAACGCTTTAGGGGGAGCGTGCGTGTGAGGGCGCGGGTTAGTGTTAGCGTACGGGTTAGGATTAGGGGACGGGTGAGGGTCAGGCTTCGGGGAAGGGTTAGGGTTAGGGTTCGGGCTAGGGTTAGGGTTAGGGGACCGGGACGGTTTAGGGTGCAGGTGAGGGTATGGCAACGCTTTAGGGGGAGCGTGCGTGTGAGGGCGCGGGTTAGTGTTAGCGTACGGGTTAGGATTAGGGGACGCGAGAGGGTCAGGCTTCGGGGAAGGGTTAGGGTTAGGGTTCGGGCTAGGGTTAGGGTTAGGGGACAGGGACGGTTTAGGGTCCAGGTGAGGGTACGGCAACGCTTTAGGGGGAGCGTGCGTGTGAGGGCGTGGGTTAGTGTTAGCCTACGGGTTAGGATTAGGGGACGGGTGAGGGTCAGGCTTCGGGGAAGGGTTAGGGTTAGGGTTCGGGCTAGGGTTAGGGTTAGGGGACGGGGACAGTTTAGGGTCCAGGTGAGGGTACGGCAACTCTTTAGGGTGAGCGTGCGTGTGAGGGCGCGGGTTAGTGTTAGCGTACGGGTTAGGATTAGGGGACGGGTGAGGGTCAGGCTTCGGGGAAGGGTTAGGGTTAGGGTTCGGGCTAGGGTTAGGGGACGGGGACGGGGACGGTTTAGGGTCCAGGTGAGGTTACGGCAACGGTTTAGGGGGAGCGTGGGTGTGAGGGCGCGGGTTAGTGTTAGCGTACGGGTTAGGATTAGGGGACGGGTGAGTGTCAGGCTTCGGGGAAGGGTTAGGGTTAGGGTTCGGGCTAGGGTTAGGGTTAGGGGACGGGGACGGTTTAGGGTCCAGGTGAGGGTACGGCAACGCTTTAGGGGGAGCGTGCGTGTGAGGGCGCGGGTTAGTGTTAGCGTACGGGTTAGGATTAGGGGACGGGTGAGGGTCAGGCTTCGGGGAAGGGTTAGGGTTAGGGTTCGGGCTAGGGTTAGGGTTAGGGGACGGGGACGGTTTAGGGTCCAGGTGAGGGTACGGCAACGCTTTAGGGGGAGCGTTTGTGTGAGGGTGCGGGGTAGTGTTAGCGTACGGGTTAGGATTAGGGGACGGGTGAGGGTCAGGCTTCGGGGAAGGGTTAGGGTTAGGGTTCAGGCTAGGGTTAGGTGACGGGGACGGTTTAGGGTCCAGGTGAGGGTACGGCAACGCTTTAGGGGGAGCGTGCGTGTGAGGCCGCGGGTTAGTGTTAGCGTACGGGTTAGGATTAGGGGACGGGTGAGGGTCAGGCTTCGGGGAAGGGTTAGGGTTAGGGTTCGGGCTCGGGTTAGGGTTAGGGGACGGGGACGGTTTAGGGTCCAGGTGAGGGTACGGCAATGCTTTAGGGGGAGCGTGCGTGTGAGGGCGCGGGTTAGTGTTAGCGTACGGGTTAGGATTAGGGGACGGGTGAGGGTCAGGCTTCGGGGAAGGGTTAGGGTTAGGGTTCGGGCTAGAGTTAGGGTTAGGGGACGGGGACGGTTTAGGGTCCAGGTGAGGGTACGGCAACGCTTTAGGGGGAGCGTGCGTGTGAGGGCGCGGGTTAGTGTTAGCGTACGGGTTAGGATTAGGGGACGGGTGAGGGTCAGGCTTCGGGGAAGGGTTAGGGTTAGGGTTCGGGCTAGGGTTAGGGTTAGGGGACGGGGACGGTTTAGGGTCCAGGTGAGGGTACGGCAACGCTTTAGGGGGAGCGTGTGTGTGAGGGCGCGGGGTAGTGTTAGCGTACGGGTTAGGATTAGGGGACGGGTGAGGGTCAGGCTTCGGGGAAGGGTTAGGGTTAGGGTTCAGGCTAGGGTTAGGTGACGGGGACGGTTTAGGGTCCAGGTGAGGGTACGGCAACGCTTTAGGGGGAGCGTGCGTGTGAGGGCGCGGGTTAGTGTTAGCGTACGGGTTAGGATTAGGGGACGGGTGAGGGTCAGGCTTCGGTGAAGGGTTAGGGTTAGGGTTCGGGCTCGGGTTAGGGTTAGGGGACGGGGACGGTTTAGGGTCCAGGTGAGGGTACGGCAATGCTTTAGGGGGAGCGTGCGTGTGAGGGCGCGGGTTAGTGTTAGCGTACGGGTTAGGATTAGGGGACGGGTGAGGGTCAGGCTTCGGGGAAGGGTTAGGGTTAGGGTTCGGGCTAGAGTTAGGGTTAGGGGACGGGGACGGTTTAGGGTCCAGGTGAGGGTACGGCAACGCTTTAGGGGGAGCGTGCGTGTGAGGGCGCGGGTTAGTGTTAGCGTACGGGTTAGGATTAGGGGACGGGTGAGGGTCAGGCTTCGGGGAAGGGTTAGGGTTAGGGTTCGGGCTAGGGTTAGGGTTAGGGGACGGGGACGGTTTAGGGTCCCGGTGAGGGTACGGCAACGCTTTAGGGGGAGCGTGCGTGTGAGGGCGCAGGTTAGTGTTAGCGTACGGGTTAGGATTAGGGGACGGGTGAGGGTCAGGCTTCGGGGAAGGGTTAGGGTTTGGGTTCGGGCTAGGGTTAGGGTTAGGGGACGGGGACGGTTTAGGGTCCAGGTGAGGGTACGGCAACGCTTTAGGGCGAGCGTGGGTGTGAGGGCGCGGGTTAGTGTTAGCGTACGGGTTAGGATTAGGGGACGGGTGAGGGTCAGGCTTCGGGGAAGGGTTAGGGTTAGGGTTCGGGCTAGGGTTAGGGTTAGGGGACGGGGACGGTTTAGGGTCCAGGTGAGGGTACGGCAACGCTTTAGGGGGAGAGTGCGTGTGAGGGCGCGGGTTAGTGTTAGCGTACGGGTTAGGATTAGGGGACGGGTGAGGGTCAGGCTTCGGGGAAGGGTTAGGGTTAGGGTTTGGGCTAGGGTTAGGGTTAGGGGACGGGGACGGTTTAGGGTCCAGGTGAGGGTACGGCAACGCTTTAGGGGGAGCGTGCGTGTGAGGTTGCGGGTTAGTGTTAGCGTACGGGTTAGGATTAGGGGACGGGTGAGGGTCAGGCTTCGGGGAAGGGTTAGGGTTAGGGTTCGGGCTAGGGTTAGGGTTAGGGGACGGGGACGGTTTACGGTCCAGGTGAGGGTTCGGCAATGCTTTAGGGGGAGCGTGCGTGTGAGGGCGCGGGTTAGTGTTAGCGTACGGGTTAGGATTAGGGGACGGGTGAGGGTCAGGCTTCGGGGAAGGGTTAGGCTTAGGGTTTGGGCTAGGGTTAGGGTTAGGGGACGGGGACGGTTTAGGGTCCAGGTGAGGGTACGGCAACGCTTTAGGGGGAGCGTGCGTGTGAGGGCGCGGGTTAGTGTTAGCGTACGGGTTAGGATTAGGGGACGGGTGAGGGTCAGGCTTCGGGGAAGGGTTAGGGTTAGGGTTCGGGCTAGGGTTAGGGTTAGGGGACCGGGACGGTTTAGGGTGCAGGTGAGGGTATGGCAACGCTTTAGGGGGAGCGTGCGTGTGAGGGCGCGGGTTAGTGTTAGCGTACGGGTTAGGATTAGGGGACGCGAGAGGGTCAGGCTTCGGGGAAGGGTTAGGGTTAGTGTTCGGGCTAGGGTTAGGGTTAGGGGACAGGGACGGTTTAGGGTCCAGGTGAGGGTACGGCAACGCTTTAGGGGGAGCGTGCGTGTGAGGGCGTGGGTTAGTGTTAGCCTACGGGTTAGGATTAGGGGACGGGTGAGGGTCAGGCTTCGGGGAAGGGTTAGGGTTAGGGTTCGGCCTAGGGTTAGGGTTAGGGGACGGGGACAGTTTAGGGTCCAGGTGAGGGTACGGCAACTCTTTAGGGTGAGCGTGCGTGTGAGGGCGCGGGTTAGTGTTAGCGTACGGGTTAGGATTAGGGGACGGGTGAGGGTCAGGCTTCGGGGAAGGGTTAGGGTTAGGGTTCGGGCTAGGGTTGGGGACGGGGACGGTTTAGGGTCCAGGTGAGGGTACGGCAACGCTTTAGGGGGAGCGTGCGTGTGAGGGCGCGGGTTAGTGTTAGCGTACGGGTTAGGATTAGGGGACGGGTGAGGGTCAGGCTTCGGGGAAGGGTTAGGGTTAGGGTTCGGGCTAGGGTTAGGGTTAGGGGACGGGGACGGTTTAGGGTCCAGGTGAGGGTACGGCAACGCTTTAGGGGGAGCATGCGTGTGAGGGCGCGGGTTAGTGTTATCGTACGGGTTAGGATTAGGGGACGGGTGAGGGTCAGGCTTCGGGGAAGGGTTAGGGTGAGAGTTCGGGCTAGAGTTAGGGTTAGGGGACGGGGACGGTTTAGGGTCCAGGTGAGGGTACGGTAACGTTTTAGGGGGAGCATGCGTGTGAGGGCGCGGGTTAGTGTTAGCGTACGGGTTAGGATTAGGGGACGGGTGAGGGTCAGGCTTCGGGGAAGGGTTAGGGTTAGGGTTCGGGCTAGGGTTAGGGTTAGGGGACGGGGACGGTTTAGGGTCCAGGTGAGGGTACGGCAACGCTTTAGGGGGAGCGTGCGTGTGAGGGCGCGGGTTAGTGTTAGCGTACGGGTTAGGATTAGGGGACGGGTGAGGGTCAGGCTTCGGGGAAGGGTTAGGGTTAGGGTTCGGGCTAGGGTTAGGGTTAGGGGACGGGGACGGTTTAGGGTCCAGGTGAGGGTACGGCAACGCTTTAGGGGGAGCGTGCGTGTGAGGGCGCGGGTTAGTGTTAGCGTACGGGTTAGGATTAGGGGACGGGTGAGGGTCAGGCTTCGGGGAAGGGTTAGGGTTAGGGTTCGGGCTAGGGTTGGGGACGGGGACGGTTTAGGGTCCAGGTGAGGGTACGGCAACGCTTTAGGGGGAGCGTGCGTGTGAGGGCGCGGGTTAGTGTTAGCGTACGGGTTAGGATTAGGGGACGGGTGAGGGTCAGGCTTCGGGGAAGGGTTAGGGTTAGGGTTCGGGCTAGGGTTGGGGACGGGGACGGTTTAGGGTCCAGGTGAGGGTACGGCAACGCTTTAGGGGGAGCGTGCGTGTGAGGGTGCGGGTTAGTGTTAGCGTACGGGTTAGGATTAGGGGACGGGTGAGGGTCAGGCTTCGGGGAAGGGTTAGGGTTAGGGTTCGGGCTAGGGTTAGGGTTAGGGGACGGGGACGGTTTAGGGTCCAGGTGAGGGTACGGCAACGCTTTAGGGGGAGCGTGCGTGTGAGGGCGCGGGTTAGTGTTAGCGTACGGGTTAGGATTAGGGGACGGGTGAGGGTCAGGCTTCGGGGAAGGGTTAGGGTTAGGGTTCGGGCTAGGGTTAGGGTTAGGGGACGGGGACGGTTTCGGGTCCAGGTGAGGGTACGGCAACGCTTTAGGGGGAGCGTGCGTGTGAGGGCGCGGGTTAGTGTTAGCGTACGGGTTAGGATTAGGGGACGGGTGAGGGTCAGGCTTCGGGGAAGGGTTAGGGTTAGGGTTCGGGCTAGGGTTGGGGACGGGGACGGTTTAGGGTCCAGGTGAGGGTACGGCAACGCTTTAGGTGGAGCATGCATGTGAGGGCGTGGGTTAGTGTTAGCGTACGGGTTAGGATTAGGGGACGGGTGAGGGTCAGGCTTCGGGGAAGTGTTAGGGTTAGGGTTCGGGCTAGGGTTAGGGTTAGGGGACGGGGACGGTTTAGGGTCCAGGTGAGGGTACGGCAACGCTTTAGGGGGAGCGTGCATGTGAGGGCGCGGGGTAGTGTTAGCGTACGGGTTAGGATTAGGGGACGGGTGAGGGTCAGGCTACGGGGAAGGGTTAGGGTTAGGGTTCGGGCTAGGGTTAGGGTTAGGGGACGGGGACGGTTTCGGGTCCAGGTGAGGGTACGGCAACGCTTTAGGGGGAGCGTGCGTGTGAGGGCGCGGGTTAGTGTTAGCGTGCGGGTTAGGATTAGGGGACGGGTGAGGGTCAGGCTTCGGGGAAGGGTTAGGGTTAGGGTTCGGGCTAGGGTTAGGGTTAGGGGACTGGGACGGTTTAGGGTCCAGGTGAGGGTACGGCAACGCTTTAGGGGGAGCGTGCGTGTGAGGGCACGGGTTAGTGTTAGCGTACGGGTTAGGATTAGGGGACGGGTGAGGGTCAGGCTTTGGGGAAGGGTTAGGGTTAGGGTTCGGGCTAGGGTTAGGGTTAGGGGACGGGGACGATTTAGGGTCCAGGTGAGGGTACGGCAACGCTTTAGGGGGAGCGTGCGTGTGAGGGCGCGGGTTAGTGTTAGCGTGCGGGTTAGGATTAGGGGACGGGTGAGGGTCAGGCTTCGGGGAAGGGTTAGGGTTAGGGTTCGGGCTAGGGTTAGGGTTAGGGGATGGGGACGGTTTAGGGTCCAGGTGAGTGTACGGCAACGCTTTATGGGGAGCGTGCGTGTGAGGGCGCGGGTTAGTGTTAGCGTACGGGTTAGGATTAGGGGACGGATGAAGGTCAGACTTCGGGGAAGGGTTAGGGTTAGGGTTCGGGCTAGGGTTAGGGTTAGGGGATGGGGACGGTTTAGGGTCCAGGTGAGGGTACGGCAACGCTTTAGGGGGAGCGTGCGTGTGAGGGCGCGGGTTAGTGTTAGCGTACGGGTTAGGATTAGGGGACGGGTGAGGGTCAGGCTTCGGGGAAGGGTTAGGGTTAGGGTTCGGGCTAGGGTTAGGGTTAGGGGACGGGGACGGTTTAGGGTCCAGGTGAGGGTACGGCAACGCTTTAGGGGGAGCGTGCGTGTGAGGGCGCGGGTTAGTGTTAGCGTACGGGTTAGGATTAGGGGACGGGTGAGGGTCAGGCTTCGGGGAAGGGTTAGGGTTAGGGTTCGGGCTAGGGTTGGGGACGGGGACGGTTTAGGGTCCAGGTGAGGGTACGGCAACGCTTTAGGGGGAGCGTGCGTGTGAGGGCGCGGGTTAGTGTTAGCGTACGGGTTAGGATTAGGGGACGGGTGAGGGTCAGGCTTCGGGGAAGGGTTAGGGTTAGGGTTCGGGCTAGGGTTAGGGTTAGGGGACGGGGACGGTTTAGGGTCCAGGTGAGGGTACGGCAACGCTTTAGGGGGAGCGTGCGTGTGAGGGCGCGGGTTAGTGTTAGCGTACGGGTTAGGATTAGGGGACGGGTGAGGGTCAGGCTTCGGGGAAGGGTTAGGGTTAGGGTTCGGGCTAGGGTTAGGGTTAGGGGACGGGGACGGTTTAGGGTCCAGGTGAGGGTACGGCAACGCTTTAGGGGGAGCGTGCGTGTGAGGGCGCGGGTTAGTGTTAGCGTACGGGTTAGGATTAGGGGACGGGTGAGGGTCAGGCTTCGGGGAAGGGTTAGGGTTAGGGTTCGGGCTAGGGTTAGGGTTAGGGGACGGGGACGGTTTAGGGTCCAGGTGAGGGTACGGCAACGCTTTAGGGGGAGCATGCGTGTGAGGGCGCGGGTTAGTGTTAGCGTACGGGTTAGGATTAGGGGACGGGTGAGGGTCAGGCTTCGGGGAAGGGTTAGGGTTAGGGTTCGGGCTAGGGTTAGGATTAGGGGACGGGGACGGTTTAGGGTCCAGGTGAGGGTGCGGCAACGCTTTAGGTGGAGCATGCATGTGAGGGCGTGGGTTAGTGTTAGCGTACGGGTTAGGATTAGGGGACGGGTGAGGGTCAGGCTTCGGGGAAGGGTTAGGGTTAGGGTTCGGGCTAGGGTTAGGGTTAGGGGACGGGGACGGTTTAGGGTCCAGGTGAGGGTACGGCAACGCTTTAGGGGGAGCGTGCGTGTGAGGGCACGGGTTAGTGTTAGCGTACGGGTTAGGATTAGGGGACGGGTGAGGGCCAGGCTTCGGGGAAGGGTTAGGGTTAGGGTTCGGGCTAGGGTTAGGGTTAGGGGACGGGGACGGTTTAGGGTCCAGGTGAGGGTACGGCAACGCTTTAGGGGGAGCGTGCGTGTGAGGGCGCGGGTTAGTGTTAGCGTACGGGTTAGGATTAGGGGACGGGTGAGGGTCAGGCTTCGGGGAAGGGTTAGGGTTAGGGTTCGGGCTAGGGTTAGGGTTAGGGGACGGGGACGGTTTAGGGTCCAGGTGAGGGTACGGCAACGCTTTAGGGGGAGCGTGCGTGTGAGGGCGCGGGTTAGTGTTAGCGTACGGGTTAGGATTAGGTGACGGGTGAGGGTCAGGCTTCGGGGAAGGGTTAGGGTTAGGGTTCGGGCTAGGGTTAGGGTTAGGGGACGGGGACGGTTTAGGGTCCAGTTGAGGGTACGGCAACGCTTTAGGGGGAGCGTGCGTGTGAGAGCACGGGTTAGTGTTAGCGTACGGGTTAGGATTAGGGGACGGGTGAGGGTCAGGCTTCGGGGAAGGGTTAGGGTTAGGGTTCAGGCTAGGGTTAGGTGACGGGGACGGTTTAGGGTCCAGGTGAGGGTACGGCAACGCTTTAGGGGGAGCGTGCGTGTGAGGGCGCGGGTTAGTGTTAGCGTACGGGTTAGGATTAGGGGACGGGTGAGGGTCAGGCTTCGGGGAAGGGTTAGGGTTAGGGTTCGGGCTCGGGTTAGGGTTAGGGGACGGGGACGGTTTAGGGTCCAGGTGAGGGTACGGCAATGCTTTAGGGGGAGCGTGCGTGTGAGGGCGCGGGTTAGTGTTAGCGTACGGGTTAGGATTAGGGGACGGGTGAGGGTCAGGCTTCGGGGAAGGGTTAGGGTTAGGGTTCGGGCTAGAGTTAGGGTTAGGGGACGGGGACGGTTTAGGGTCCAGGTGAGGGTACGGCAACGCTTTAGGGGGAGCGTGCGTGTGAGGGCTCGGGTTAGTGTTAGCGTACGGGTTAGGATTAGGGGACGGGTGAGGGTCAGGCTTCGGGGAAGGGTTAGGGTTAGGGTTCGGGCTAGGGTTAGGGTTAGGGGACGGGGACGGTTTAGGGTCCCGGTGAGGGTACGGCAACGCTTTAGGGGGAGCGTGCGTGTGAGGGCGCAGGTTAGTGTTAGCGTACGGGTTAGGATTAGGGGACGGGTGAGGGTCAGGCTTCGGGGAAGGGTTAGGGTTCGGGTTCGGGCTAGGGTTAGGGTTAGGGGACGGGGACGGTTTAGGGTCCAGGTGAGGGTACGGCAACGCTTTAGGGCGAGCGTGGGTGTGAGGGCGCGGGTTAGTGTTAGCGTACGGGTTAGGATTAGGGGACGGGTGAGGGTCAGGCTTCGGGGAAGGGTTAGGGTTAGGGTTCGGGCTAGGGTTAGGGTTAGGGGACGGGGACGGTTTAGGGTCCAGGTGAGGGTACGGCAACGCTTTAGGGGGAGAGTGCGTGTGAGGGCGCGGGTTAGTGTTAGCGTACGGGTTAGGATTAGGGGACGGGTGAGGGTCAGGCTTCGGGGAAGGGTTAGGGTTAGGGTTTGGGCTAGGGTTAGGGTTAGGGGACGGGGACGGTTTAGGGTCCAGGTGAGGGTACGGCAACGCTTTAGGGGGAGCGTGCGTGTGAGGTTGCGGGTTAGTGTTAGCGTACGGGTTAGGATTAGGGGACGGGTGAGGGTCAGGCTTCGGGGAAGGGTTAGGGTTAGGGTTCGGGCTAGGGTTAGGGTTAGGGGACGGGGACGGTTTACGGTCCAGGTGAGGGTTCGGCAATGCTTTAGGGGGAGCGTGCGTGTGAGGGCGCGGGTTAGTGTTAGCGTACGGGTTAGGATTAGGGGACGGGTGAGGGTCAGGCTTCGGGGAAGGGTTAGGCTTAGGGTTCGGGCTAGGGTTAGGGTTAGGGGACGGGGACGGTTTAGGGTCCAGGTGAGGGTACGGCAACGCTTTAGGGGGAGCGTGCGTGTGAGGGCGCGGGTTAGTGTTAGCGTACGGGTTAGGATTAGGGGACGGGTGAGGGTCAGGCTTCGGGGAAGGGTTAGGGTTAGGGTTCGGGCTAGGGTTAGGGTTAGGGGACCGGGACGGTTTAGGGTGCAGGTGAGGGTATGGCAACGCTTTAGGGGGAGCGTGCGTGTGAGGGCGCGGGTTAGTGTTAGCGTACGGGTTAGGATTAGGGGACGCGAGAGGGTCAGGCTTCGGGGAAGGGTTAGGGTTAGGGTTCGGGCTAGGGTTAGGGTTAGGGGACAGGGACGGTTTAGGGTCCAGGTGAGGGTACGGCAACGCTTTAGGGGGAGCGTGCGTGTGAGGGCGTGGGTTAGTGTTAGCCTACGGGTTAGGATTAGGGGACGGGTGAGGGTCAGGCTTCGGGGAAGGGTTAGGGTTAGGGTTCGGGCTAGGGTTAGGGTTAGGGGACGGGGACAGTTTAGGGTCCAGGTGAGGGTACGGCAACTCTTTAGGGTGAGCGTGCGTGTGAGGGCGCGGGTTAGTGTTAGCGTACGGGTTAGGATTAGGGGACGGGTGAGGGTCAGGCTTCGGGGAAGGGTTAGGGTTAGGGTTCGGGCTAGGGTTAGGGGACGGGGACGGGGACGGTTTAGGGTCCAGGTGAGGTTACGGCAACGGTTTAGGGGGAGCGTGGGTGTGAGGGCGCGGGTTAGTGTTAGCGTACGGGTTAGGATTAGGGGACGGGTGAGTGTCAGGCTTCGGGGAAGGGTTAGGGTTAGGGTTCGGGCTAGGGTTAGGGTTAGGGGACGGGGACGGTTTAGGGTCCAGGTGAGGGTACGGCAACGCTTTAGGGGGAGCGTGCGTGTGAGGGCGCGGGTTAGTGTTAGCGTACGGGTTAGGATTAGGGGACGGGTGAGGGTCAGGCTTCGGGGAAGGGTTAGGGTTAGGGTTCGGGCTAGGGTTAGGGTTAGGGGACGGGGACGGTTTAGGGTCCAGGTGAGGGTACGGCAACGCTTTAGGGGGAGCGTTTGTGTGAGGGTGCGGGGTAGTGTTAGCGTACGGGTTAGGATTAGGGGACGGGTGAGGGTCAGGCTTCGGGGAAGGGTTAGGGTTAGGGTTCAGGCTAGGGTTAGGTGACGGGGACGGTTTAGGGTCCAGGTGAGGGTACGGCAACGCTTTAGGGGGAGCGTGCGTGTGAGGCCGCGGGTTAGTGTTAGCGTACGGGTTAGGATTAGGGGACGGGTGAGGGTCAGGCTTCGGGGAAGGGTTAGGGTTAGGGTTCGGGCTCGGGTTAGGGTTAGGGGACGGGGACGGTTTAGGGTCCAGGTGAGGGTACGGCAATGCTTTAGGGGGAGCGTGCGTGTGAGGGCGCGGGTTAGTGTTAGCGTACGGGTTAGGATTAGGGGACGGGTGAGGGTCAGGCTTCGGGGAAGGGTTAGGGTTAGGGTTCGGGCTAGAGTTAGGGTTAGGGGACGGGGACGGTTTAGGGTCCAGGTGAGGGTACGGCAACGCTTTAGGGGGAGCGTGTGTGTGAGGGCGCGGGTTAGTGTTAGCGTACGGGTTAGGATTAGGGGACGGGTGAGGGTCAGGCTTCGGGGAAGGGTTAGGGTTAGGGTTCGGGCTAGGGTTAGGGTTAGGGGACGGGGACGGTTTAGGGTCCAGGTGAGGGTACGGCAACGCTTTAGGGGGAGCGTGTGTGTGAGGGCGCGGGGTAGTGTTAGCGTACGGGTTAGGATTAGGGGACGGGTGAGGGTCAGGCTTCGGGGAAGGGTTAGGGTTAGGGTTCAGGCTAGGGTTAGGTGACGGGGACGGTTTAGGGTCCAGGTGAGGGTACGGCAACGCTTTAGGGGGAGCGTGCGTGTGAGGGCGCGGGTTAGTGTTAGCGTACGGGTTAGGATTAGGGGACGGGTGAGGGTCAGGCTTCGGTGAAGGGTTAGGGTTAGGGTTCGGGCTCGGGTTAGGGTTAGGGGACGGGGACGGTTTAGGGTCCAGGTGAGGGTACGGCAATGCTTTAGGGGGAGCGTGCGTGTGAGGGCGCGGGTTAGTGTTAGCGTACGGGTTAGGATTAGGGGACGGGTGAGGGTCAGGCTTCGGGGAAGGGTTAGGGTTAGGGTTCGGGCTAGAGTTAGGGTTAGGGGACGGGGACGGTTTAGGGTCCAGGTGAGGGTACGGCAACGCTTTAGGGGGAGCGTGCGTGTGAGGGCGCGGGTTAGTGTTAGCGTACGGGTTAGGATTAGGGGACGGGTGAGGGTCAGGCTTCGGGGAAGGGTTAGGGTTAGGGTTCGGGCTAGGGTTAGGGTTAGGGGACGGGGACGGTTTAGGGTCCCGGTGAGGGTACGGCAACGCTTTAGGGGGAGCGTGCGTGTGAGGGCGCAGGTTAGTGTTAGCGTACGGGTTAGGATTAGGGGACGGGTGAGGGTCAGGCTTCGGGGAAGGGTTAGGGTTTGGGTTCGGGCTAGGGTTAGGGTTAGGGGACGGGGACGGTTTAGGGTCCAGGTGAGGGTACGGCAACGCTTTAGGGCGAGCGTGGGTGTGAGGGCGCGGGTTAGTGTTAGCGTACGGGTTAGGATTAGGGGACGGGTGAGGGTCAGGCTTCGGGGAAGGGTTAGGGTTAGGGTTCGGGCTAGGGTTAGGGTTAGGGGACGGGGACGGTTTAGGGTCCAGGTGAGGGTACGGCAACGCTTTAGGGGGAGAGTGCGTGTGAGGGCGCGGGTTAGTGTTAGCGTACGGGTTAGGATTAGGGGACGGGTGAGGGTCAGGCTTCGGGGAAGGGTTAGGGTTAGGGTTTGGGCTAGGGTTAGGGTTAGGGGACGGGGACGGTTTAGGGTCCAGGTGAGGGTACGGCAACGCTTTAGGGGGAGCGTGCGTGTGAGGTTGCGGGTTAGTGTTAGCGTACGGGTTAGGATTAGGGGACGGGTGAGGGTCAGGCTTCGGGGAAGGGTTAGGGTTAGGGTTCGGGCTAGGGTTAGGGTTAGGGGACGGGGACGGTTTACGGTCCAGGTGAGGGTTCGGCAATGCTTTAGGGGGAGCGTGCGTGTGAGGGCGCGGGTTAGTGTTAGCGTACGGGTTAGGATTAGGGGACGGGTGAGGGTCAGGCTTCGGGGAAGGGTTAGGCTTAGGGTTTGGGCTAGGGTTAGGGTTAGGGGACGGGGACGGTTTAGGGTCCAGGTGAGGGTACGGCAACGCTTTAGGGGGAGCGTGCGTGTGAGGGCGCGGGTTAGTGTTAGCGTACGGGTTAGGATTAGGGGACGGGTGAGGGTCAGGCTTCGGGGAAGGGTTAGGGTTAGGGTTCGGGCTAGGGTTAGGGTTAGGGGACCGGGACGGTTTAGGGTGCAGGTGAGGGTATGGCAACGCTTTAGGGGGAGCGTGCGTGTGAGGGCGCGGGTTAGTGTTAGCGTACGGGTTAGGATTAGGGGACGCGAGAGGGTCAGGCTTCGGGGAAGGGTTAGGGTTAGTGTTCGGGCTAGGGTTAGGGTTAGGGGACAGGGACGGTTTAGGGTCCAGGTGAGGGTACGGCAACGCTTTAGGGGGAGCGTGCGTGTGAGGGCGTGGGTTAGTGTTAGCCTACGGGTTAGGATTAGGGGACGGGTGAGGGTCAGGCTTCGGGGAAGGGTTAGGGTTAGGGTTCGGCCTAGGGTTAGGGTTAGGGGACGGGGACAGTTTAGGGTCCAGGTGAGGGTACGGCAACTCTTTAGGGTGAGCGTGCGTGTGAGGGCGCGGGTTAGTGTTAGCGTACGGGTTAGGATTAGGGGACGGGTGAGGGTCAGGCTTCGGGGAAGGGTTAGGGTTAGGGTTCGGGCTAGGGTTAGGGGACGGGGACGGGGACGGTTTAGGGTCCAGGTGAGGTTACGGCAACGGTTTAGGGGGAGCGTGGGTGTGAGGGCGCGGGTTAGTGTTAGCGTACGGGTTAGGATTAGGGGACGGGTGAGTGTCAGGCTTCGGGGAAGGGTTAGGGTTAGGGTTCGGGCTAGGGTTAGGGTTAGGGGACGGGGACGGTTTAGGGTCCAGGTGAGGGTACGGCAACGCTTTAGGGGGAGCGTGCGTGTGAGGGCGCGGGTTAGTGTTAGCGTACGGGTTAGGATTAGGGGACGGGTGAGGGTCAGGCTTCGGGGAAGGGTTAGGGTTAGGGTTCGGGCTAGGGTTAGGGTTAGGGGACGGGGACGGTTTAGGGTCCAGGTGAGGGTACGGCAACGCTTTAGGGGGAGCGTTTGTGTGAGGGCGCGGGGTAGTGTTAGCGTACGGGTTAGGATTAAGGGACGGGTGAGGGTCAGGCTTCGGGGAAGGGTTAGGGTTAGGGTTCAGGCTAGGGTTAGGTGACGGGGACGGTTTAGGGTCCAGGTGAGGGTACGGCAACGCTTTAGAGGGAGCGTGCGTGTGAGGCCGCGGGTTAGTGTTAGCGTACGGGTTAGGATTAGGGGACGGGTGAGGGTCAGGCTTCGGGGAAGGGTTAGGGTTAGGGTTCGGGCTCGGGTTAGGGTTAGGGGACGGGGACGGTTTAGGGTCCAGGTGAGGGTACGGCAATGCTTTAGGGGGAGCGTGCGTGTGAGGGCGCGGGTTAGTGTTAGCGTACGGGTTAGGATTAGGGGACGGGTGAGGGTCAGGCTTCGGGGAAGGGTTAGGGTTAGGGTTCGGGCTAGAGTTAGGGTTAGGGGACGGGGACGGTTTAGGGTCCAGGTGAGGGTACGGCAACGCTTTAGGGGGAGCGTGCGTGTGAGGGCGCGGGTTAGTGTTAGCGTACGGGTTAGGATTAGGGGACGGGTGAGGGTCAGGCTTCGGGGAAGGGTTAGGGTTAGGGTTCGGGCTAGGGTTAGGGTTAGGGGACGGGGACGGTTTAGGGTCCAGGTGAGGGTACGGCAACGCTTTAGGGGGAGCGTGTGTGTGAGGGCGCGGGGTAGTGTTAGCGTACGGGTTAGGATTAGGGGACGGGTGAGGGTCAGGCTTCGGGGAAGGGTTAGGGTTAGGGTTCAGGCTAGGGTTAGGTGACGGGGACGGTTTAGGGTCCAGGTGAGGGTACGGCAACGCTTTAGGGGGAGCGTGCGTGTGAGGGCGCGGGTTAGTGTTAGCGTACGGGTTAGGATTAGGGGACGGGTGAGGGTCAGGCTTCGGTGAAGGGTTAGGGTTAGGGTTCGGGCTCGGGTTAGGTTTAGGGGACGGGGACGGTTTAGGGTCCAGGTGAGGGTACGGCAATGCTTTAGGGGGAGCGTGCGTGTGAGGGCGCGGGTTAGTGTTAGCGTACGGGTTAGGATTAGGGGACGGGTGAGGGTCAGGCTTCGGGGAAGGGTTAGGGTTAGGGTTTGGGCTAGAGTTAGGGTTAGGGGACGGGGACGGTTTAGGGTCCAGGTGAGGGTACGGCAACGCTTTAGGGGGAGCGTGCGTGTGAGGGCGCGGGTTAGTGTTAGCGTACGGGTTAGGATTAGGGGACGGGTGAGGGTCAGGCTTCGGGGAAGGGTTAGGGTTAGGGTTCGGGCTAGGGTTAGGGTTAGGGGACGGGGACGGTTTAGGGTCCCGGTGAGGGTACGGCAACGCTTTAGGGGGAGCGTGCGTGTGAGGGCGCAGGTTAGTGTTAGCGTACGGGTTAGGATTAGGGGACGGGTGAGGGTCAGGCTTCGGGGAAGGGTTAGGGTTCGGGTTCGGGCTAGGGTTAGGGTTAGGGGACGGGGACGGTTTAGGGTCCAGGTGAGGGTACGGCAACGCTTTAGGGCGAGCGTGGGTGTGAGGGCGCGGGTTAGTGTTAGCGTACGGGTTAGGATTAGGGGACGGGTGAGGGTCAGGCTTCGGGGAAGGGTTAGGGTTAGGGTTCGGGCTAGGGTTAGGGTTAGGGGACGGGGACGGTTTAGGGTCCAGGTGAGGGTACGGCAACGCTTTAGGGGGAGAGTGCGTGTGAGGGCGCGGGTTAGTGTTAGCGTACGGGTTAGGATTAGGGGACGGGTGAGGGTCAGGCTTCGGGGAAGGGTTAGGGTTAGGGTTTGGGCTAGGGTTAGGGTTAGGGGACGGGGACGGTTTAGGGTCCAGGTGAGGGTACGGCAACGCTTTAGGGGGAGCGTGCGTGTGAGGTTGCGGGTTAGTGTTAGCGTACGGGTTAGGATTAGGGGACGGGTGAGGGTCAGGCTTCGGGGAAGGGTTAGGGTTAGGGTTCGGGCTAGGGTTAGGGTTAGGGGACGGGGACGGTTTACGGTCCAGGTGAGGGTACGGCAACGCTTTAGGGGGAGCGTGCGTGTGAGGGCGCGGGTTAGTGTTAGCGTACGGGTTAGGATTAGGGGACGGGTGAGGGTCAGGCTTCGGGGAAGGGTTAGGGTTAGGGTTCGGGCTAGGGTTAGGGTTAGGGGACGGGGACGGTTTAGGGTCCAGGTGAGGGTACGGCAACGCTTTAGGGGGAGCGTGCGTGTGAGGGCGCGGGTTAGTGTTAGCGTACGGGTTAGGATTAGGGGACGGGTGAGGGTCAGGCTTCGGGGAAGGGTTAGGGTTAGGGTTCGGGCTAGGGTTAGGGTTAGGGGACCGGGACGGTTTAGGGTGCAGGTGAGGGTATGGCAACGCTTTAGGGGGAGCGTGCGTGTGAGGGCGCGGGTTAGTGTTAGCGTACGGGTTAGGATTAGGGGACGCGAGAGGGTCAGGCTTCGGGGAAGGGTTAGGGTTAGGGTTCGGGCTAGGGTTAGGGTTAGGGGACAGGGACGGTTTAGGGTCCAGGTGAGGGTACGGCAACGCTTTAGGGGGAGCGTGCGTGTGAGGGCGTGGGTTAGTGTTAGCCTACGGGTTAGGATTAGGGGACGGGTGAGGGTCAGGCTTCGGGGAAGGGTTAGGGTTAGGGTTCGGGCTAGGGTTAGGGTTAGGGGACGGGGACAGTTTAGGGTCCAGGTGAGGGTACGGCAACTCTTTAGGGTGAGCGTGCGTGTGAGGGCGCGGGTTAGTGTTAGCGTACGGGTTAGGATTAGGGGACGGGTGAGGGTCAGGCTTCGGGGAAGGGTTAGGGTTAGGGTTCGGGCTAGGGTTAGGGTTAGGGGACGGGGACGGTTTAGGGTCCAGGTGAGGTTACGGCAACGGTTTAGGGGGAGCGTGGGTGTGAGGGCGCGGGTTAGTGTTAGCGTACGGGTTAGGATTAGGGGACGGGTGAGTGTCAGGCTTCGGGGAAGGGTTAGGGTTAGGGTTCGGGCTAGGGTTAGGGTTAGGGGACGGGGACGGTTTAGGGTCCAGGTGAGGGTACGGCAACGCTTTAGGGGGAGCGTGCGTGTGAGGGCGCGGGTTAGTGTTAGCGTACGGGTTAGGATTAGGGGACGGGTGAGGGTCAGGCTTCGGGGAAGGGTTAGGGTTAGGGTTCGGGCTAGGGTTAGGGTTAGGGGACGGGGACGGTTTAGGGTCCAGGTGAGGGTACGGCAACGCTTTAGGGGGAGCGTGTGTGTGAGGGCGCGGGGTAGTGTTAGCGTACGGGTTAGGATTAGGGGACGGGTGAGGGTCAGGCTTCGGGGAAGGGTTAGGGTTAGGGTTCGGGCTAGGGTTAGGGTTAGGGGACGGGGACGGTTTAGGGTCCAGGTGAGGGTACGGCAACGCTTTAGGGGGAGCGTGCGTGTGAGGGCGCGGGTTAGTGTTAGCGTGCGGGTTAGGATTAGGGGACGGGTGAGGGTCAGGCTTCGGGGAAGGGTTAGGGTTAGGGTTCGGGCTAGGGTTAGGGTTAGGGGACGGGGACGGTTTAGGGTCCAGGTGAGGGTACGGCAACGCTTTAGGGGGAGCGTGCGTGTGAGGGCGCGGCTTAGTGTTAGCGTACGGGTTAGGATTAGGGGACGGGTGAGGGTCAGGCTGCGGGGAAGGGTTAGGGTTAGGGTTCGGGCTAGGGTTAGGGTTAGGGGACGGGGACGGTTTAGGGTCCAGGTGAGGGTACGGCAACGCTTTAGGGGGAGCGTGCGTGTGAGGGCGCGGGTTAGTGTTAGCGTACGGGTTAGGATTAGGGGACGGGTGAGGGTCAGGCTTCGGGGAAGGGTTAGGGTTAGGGTTCGGGCTAGGGTTAGGGTTAGGGGACGGGGACGGTTTAGGGTCCAGGTGAGGGTACGGCAACGCTTTAGGGGGAGCGTGCGTGTGAGGGCGCGGGTTAGTGTTAGCGTACGGGTTAGGATTAGGGGACGGGTGAGGGTCAGGCTTCGGGGAAGGGTTAGGGTTAGGGTTCGGGCTAGGGTTAGGGTTAGGGGACGGGGACGGTTTAGGGTCCAGGTGAGGGTACGGCAACGCTTTAGGGGGAGCGTGCGTGTGAGGGCGCGGGTTAGTGTTAGCGTACGGGTTAGGATTAGGTGACGGGTGAGGGTCAGGCTTCGGGGAAGGGTTAGGGTTAGGGTTCGGGCTAGGGTTAGGGTTAGGGGACGGGGACGGTTTAGGGTCCAGGTGAGGGTACGGCAACGCTTTAGGGGGAGCGTGCGTGTGAGGGCGCGGGTTAGTGTTAGCGTACGGGTTAGGATTAGGGGACGGGTGAGGGTCAGGCTTCGGGGAAGGGTTAGGGTTAGGGTTCAGGCTAGGGTTAGGTGACGGGGACGGTTTAGGGTCCAGGTGAGGGTACGGCAATGCTTTAGGGGGAGCGTGCGTGTGAGGGCGCGGGTTAGTGTTAGCGTACGGGTTAGGATTAGGGGACGGGTGAGGGTCAGGCTTCGGGGAAGGGTTAGGGTTAGGGTTCGGGCTCGGGTTAGGGTTAGGGGACGGGGACGGTTTAGGGTCCAGGTGAGGGTACGGCAATGCTTTAGGGGGAGCGTGCGTGTGAGGGCGCGGGTTAGTGTTAGCGTACGGGTTAGAATTAGCGGACGGGTGAGGGTCAGGCTTCGGGGAAGGGTTAGGGTTAGGGTTCGGGCTAGAGTTAGGGTTAGGGGACGGGGACGGTTTAGGGTCCAGGTGAGGGTACGGCAACGCTTTAGGGGGAGCGTGCGTGTGAGGGCGCGGGTTAGTGTTAGCGTACGGGTTAGGATTAGGGGATGGGTGAGGGTCAGGCTTCGGGGAAGGGTTAGGGTTAGGGTTCGGGCTAGGGTTAGGGTTAGGGGACGGGGACGGTTTAGGGTCCCGGTGAGGGTACGGCAACGCTTTAGGGGGAGCGTGCGTGTGAGGGCGCAGGTTAGTGTTAGCGTACGGGTTAGGATTAGGGGACGGGTGAGGGTCAGGCTTCGGGGAAGGGTTAGGGTTCGGGTTCGGGCTAGGGTTAGGGTTAGGGGACGGGGACGGTTTAGGGTCCAGGTGAGGGTAGGGCAACGCTTTAGGGGGAGCGTGCGTGTGAGGGCGTGGGTTAGTGTTAGCATACGGGTTAGGATTAGGGGACGGGTGAGGGTCAGGCTTCGGGGAAGGGTTAGGGTTAGGGTTCGGGCTAGGGTTAGGGTTAGGGGACGGGGACGGTTTAGGGTCCACGTGAGGGTACGGCAACGCTTTAGGGGGAGAGTGCGTGTGAGGGCGCGGGTTAGTGTTAGCGTACGGGTTAGGATTAGGGGACGGGTGAGGGTCAGGCTTCGGGGAAGGGTTAGGGTTAGGGTTTGGGCTAGGGTTAGGGTTAGGGGACGGGGACGGTTTAGGGTCCAGGTGAGGGTACGGCAACGCTTTAGGGGGAGCGTGCGTGTGAGGGCGCGGGTTAGTGTTAGCGTACGGGTTAGGATTAGGGGACGGGTGAGGGTCAGGCTTCGGGGAAGGGTTAGGGTTAGGGTTCGGGCTAGGGTTAGGGTTAGGGGACGGGGACGGTTTACGGTCCAGGTGAGGGTTCGGCAATGCTTTAGGGGGAGCGTGCGTGTGAGGGCGCGGGTTAGTGTTAGCGTACGGGTTAGGATTAGGGGACGGGTGAGGGTCAGGCTTCGGGGAAGGGTTAGGGTTAGGGTTCGGGCTAGGGTTAGGGATAGGGGACGGGGACGGTTTAGGGTCCAGGTGAGGGTACGGCAATGCTTTAGGGGGAGCGTGCGTGTGAGGGCGCGGGTTAGTGTTAGCGTACGGGTTAGGATTAGGGGACGGGTGAGGGTCAGGCTTCGGGCAAGGGTTAGGGTTCGGGTTCGGGCTAGGTTTAGGGTTAAGGGACGGGGACGGTTTAGGGTCCAGGTGAGGGTACGGCAACGCTTTAGGGGGAGCGTGCGTGTGAGGGCGCGGGTTAGTGTTAGCGTACGGGTTAGGATTAGGGGACGGGTGAGGGTCAGGCTTCGGGGAAGGGTTAGGGTTAGGGTTCGGGCTAGGGTTAGGGTTAGGGGACGGGGAAGGTTTAGGGTCCAGATGAGGGTACGGCAGCGCTTTAGGGGGTGCGTGCGTGTGAAGGCGCGGGTTGGTGTTAGCGTACGGGTTAGGATTAGGGGACGGGTGAGGGTCAGGCTTCGGGGAAGGGTTAGGGTTCGGGCTAGGGTTAGGGTTAGGGGACGGGGACGGTTTAGGGTCCAGGCGAGGGTACGGCAACGCTTTAGGGGGAGCGTGCGTGTGAGGGGGCGGGTTAGTGTTAGCGTACGGTTTAGGATTATGGGACGTGTGAGGGTCAGGCTTCGGGGAAGAGTTAGGGTTAGGGTTCGGGCTAGGGTTAGGGTTAGGGGACGGGGACGGTTTAGCGTCCAGGTGAGGGTACGGCAACGCTTTAGGGGGAGCGTGCGTGTGAGGGCGCGGGTTAGTGTTAGCGTACGGGTTAGGATTAGGGGACGGGTGAAGGTCAGGCTTCGGGGAAAGGTTAGGGTTAGGGTTCGGGCTAGGGTTAGGGTTAGGGGACGGGGACGGTTTAGGGTCCAGGTGAGGGTACGGCAACGCTTTAGGGGGAGCGTGCGTGTGAGGGCGCGGGTTAGTGTTAGCGTTCGGGTTAGGATTAGGCGACGGGTGAGGGTCAGGCTTCGGGGAAGGGTTAGGGTTAGGGTTCGGGCTAGGGTTAGGGTTAGGGGACGGGGACGGCTTAGGTTCCAGGTGAGGGTACGGCAACGCTTTAGGGGGAGCGTGCGTGTGAGGGCGCGGGTTAGTGTTAGCGTACGTGTTAGGATTAGGGGACGGGTGAGGGTCAGGCTTCGGGGAAGGGTTAGGGTTAGGGTTCGGGCTAGGGTTAGGGTTAGGGGACGGGGACGGTTTCGGGTCCAGGTGAGGGTACGGCAACGCTTTAGGGGGAGCGTGCGTGTGAGGGCGCGGGTTAGTGTTAGCGTACGGGTTAGGATTAGGGGACGGGTGAGGGTCACGCTTCGGGGAAGGGTTAGGGTTAGGGTTTGGGCTAGGGTTAGTGTTAGGGGACGGGCACGGGGACGGTTTAGGGTCCAGGTGAGGGTATGGCAACGCTTTAGGGGGAGCGTGCGTGTGAGGGCGCGGGGTAGTGTTAGCGTACGGTTTAGGATTAGGGGACGGGTGAGGGTCAGGCTTTGGGGAAGGGTTAGGGTTAGGGTTCGGGCTAGGGTTAGTGTTAGGGGATGGGGACGGTTTAGGGTCCAGGTAAGAGTACGGCAACGCTTTAAGGGGAGCGTGCGTGTGAGGGCGAGGGTTAGTGTTAGCATACGTGTTAGGATTAGGGGACGGGTGAGGGTCAGGCTTCGGGGAAGCGTTAGGGTTAGGGTTCGGGCTAGGGTTAGGGTTAGGGTTAGGGGACGGGGACGGTTTAGGGTCCAGGTGAGGGTACGGCAACGCTTTAGGGGGAGCGTGCGTGTGAGGGCGCGGGGTAGTGTTAGCGTACGGGTTAGGATTAGGGGACGGGTGAGGGTCAGGCTTTGGGGAAGGGTTAGGGTTAGGGTTCGGGCTAGGGTTAGGGTTGGGGATGGGGACGGTTTAGGGTCCAGGTAAGAGTACGGCAACGCTTTAAGGGGAGCGTGCGTGTGAGGGCGAGGGTTAGTGTTAGCGTACATGTTAGGATTAGGGGACGGGTGAGGGTCAGCTTTCGGGGAAGTGTTAGGGTTAGGGTTCGGGCTAGGGTTAGGGTTAGGGGACGGGGACGGTTTAGAGTCCAGGTAAGGTTACGGCAACGCTTTAGGTGGAGCGTGCGTGTGAGGGCGCGGGTTAGTGTTAGCGTACGGGTTAGGATTAGGGGACGGGTGAGGGTCAGGCTTCGGGGAAGGGTTAGGGTTAGGGTTCGGGCTAGGGTTAGGGTTAGGGGACGGGGACGGTTTAGGGTCCAGGTGAGGGTACGGCAACGCTTTAGGGGGAGCGTGCGTGTGAGGGCGCGGGTTAGTGTTAGCGTACGGGTTAGGATTAGGGGACGGGTGAGGGTCAGGCTTCGGGGAAGAGTTAGGGTTAGGGTTCGGGCTAGGGTTAGGGTTAGGGGACGGGGACGGTTTAGGTTCCAGGTGAGGGTACGGCAACGCTTTAGGTGGAGCGTGCGTGTGAGGGCGCGGGTTAGTGTTAGCGTACGGGTTAGGATTAGGGGACGGGTGAGGGTCAGGCTTTGGGGAAGGGTTAGGGTTAGGGTTCGGGCTAGGGTTAGGGTTAGGGGACGGGGACGGTTTAGGGTCCAGGTGAGGGTACGGCAACGCTTTAGGGGGAGCGTGCGTGTGAGGGCGCGGGTTAGTGTTAGTGTACGGGTTAGGATTAGGGGACGGGTGAGGGTCAGGCTTCGGGGAAGGGTTAGGGTTAGGGTTCGGGCTAGGGTTAGGGTTAGGGGACGGGGACGGTTTCGGGTCCAGGTGAGGGTACGGCAACGCTTTAGGGGGAGCGTGCGTGTGAGGGCGCGGGTTAGTGTTAGCGTACGTGTTAGGATTAGGGGACGGGTGAGGGTCAGGCTTCGGGGAAGGGTTAGGGTTAGGGTTCGGGCTAGGGTTAGGGTTAGGGGACGGGGACGGTTTAGGGTCCAGGTGAGGGTACGGCAACGCTTTAGGGGGAGCGTGCGTGTGAGGGCGTGGGTTAGTGTTAGCGTACGGGTTAGGATTAGGGGACGGTTGAGGGTCATGCTTCGGGGAAGGGTTAGGGTTAGGGTTCGGGCTAGGGTTAGGGTAAGGGGACGGGGACGGTTTAGGGTCCAGGTGAGGGTACGGCAACGCTTTAGGGGGAGCGTGCGTGTGAGGGCGTGGGGTAGTGTTAGCGTACGGGTTAGGAGTAGGGGACGGGTGAGGGTCAGGCTTCGGGGAAGAGTTAGAGTTTGGGTTCGGGCTAGGGTTAGTGTAAGTGGACGGGGACGGTTTAGGGTCCAGGTGAGGGTACGGCAACGCTTTAGGGGGAGCGTGCATGTGAGCGCGCGGGTTAGTGTTAGCGTACGGGTTAGGATTAGGGGACGGGTGAGGGTCAGGCTTCGGGGAAGGGTTAGGGTTAGGGTTTGAGCTAGGGTTAGGGTTAGGGGACGGGGACGGGGACGGTTTAGGGTCCAGGTGAGGGTACGGCAACGCTTTAGGGGGAGCGTGCGTGTGAGGGCGCGGGGTAGTGTTAGCGTACAGGTTAGGATTAGGGGACGGGTGAGGGTCAGGGTTTGGGGAAGGGTTAGGGTTAGGGTTCGGGCTAGGGTTAGTGTTAGGGGATGGGGACGGTTTAGGGTCCAGGTAAGAGTACGGCAACGCTTTAAGGGGAGCGTGCCTGTGAGGGCGAGGGATAGTGTTAGCGTACGTGTTAGGATTAGGGGACTGGTGAGGGTCAGGTTTCGGGGAAGGGTTAGGGTTAGGGTTCGGGCTAGGGTTAGGGTTAGGGTTAGGTGACGGGGACGGTTTAGGGTCCAGGTGAGGGTACGGCAACCCTTTAGGGGGAGCGTGCGTGTGAGGGCGCGGGTTAGTGTTAGCGTACGGGTTAGGATTAGGGGACGGGTGAGGGTCAGGCTTTGGGGAAGGTTTAGGGTTAGGGTTCGGGCTAGGGTTAGGGTTAGGGGATGGGGACGGTTTAGGGTCCAGGTAAGAGTACCACAACGCTTTAAGGGGAGCGTGCGTGTGAGGGCGAGGGTTAGTGTTAGCGTACGTGTTAGGATTAGGGGACGGGTGAGTGTCAGGCTTCGGGGAAGGGTTAGGGTTAGGGTTCGGGCTAGGGTTAGGGTTAGGGGACGGGGACGGTTTAGAGTCCAGGTGAGGGTACGGCAACGCTTTAGGTGGAGCGTGCGTGTGAGGGCGCGGGTTAGTGTTAGCATACGGTTTAGGATTAGGGGACGGGTGAGGGTCAGGCTTCGGGGAAGTGTTAGGGTTAGGGTTCGGGCTAGGGTTAGGTTTAGGGGACGGGGACGGTTTAGGGTCCAGGTGAGGGTACGGCAACGCTTTAGGGGGAGCGTGCGTGTGAGGGCGCGGGTTAGTGTTAGCGTACGGGTTAGGATTAGGGGACGGGTGAGTGTCAGGCTTCGGGGAAGGGTTAGGGTTAGGGTTCGGGCTAGGGTTAGGGTTAGGGGACGGGGACGGTTTAGGGTCCAGGTGAGGGTACGGCAACGCTTTAGGGGGAGCGTGCGTGTGAGGGCGCGGGTTAGTGTTAACGTACGGGTTAGGATTAGGGGACGGGTGAGGGTCAGGCTTCGGGGAAGGGTTAGGTTTAGGGTTCGGGGTAGGGTTAGGGTTAGGTGACGGGGACGGTTTAGGGTCCAGGTGAGGGTACGGCAACGCTTTAGGGGGAGCGTGCGTGTGAGGGCGCGGGTTAGTGTTAGCGTACGGGTTAGGATTATGGGACGGGTGAGGGTCAGGCTTCGGGGAAGGGTTAGGGTTAGGGTTCGGGCTAGGGTTAGGGTTAGGGGATGTGGACGGTTTAGGGTCCAGGTGAGGGTACGGCAACGCTTTAGGGGGAGCGTGCGTGTGAGGGCGCGGGTTAGTGTTAGCGTACGGGTTAGGATTAGGGGACAGGTGAGGGTCAGGCTTCGTGGAAGGGTTAGGATTAGGGTTCGGGCTAGGGTTAGGGTTAGGGGACGGGGACGGTTTAGGGTCCAGGTGAGGGTACGGCAACGCTTTAGGGGGAGCGTGCGTGTGAGAGCGTGGGGTAGTGTTAGCGTACGGGTTACGATTAGGGGACGGGTGAGGGTCCGGCTTCGGGGAAGGTTTAGGGTTAGGGTTCGGGCTAGGGTTAGGGTTAGGGGACGGGGACGTTTTAGGATCCAGGTGAGGGTACGGCAACGCTTTAAGGGGAGAGTGCGTGTGAGGGCGCGGGTTAGTGTTAGCGCACGGCTTAGGATTAGGGGACGGGTGCGGGTCAGGCTTCGGGGAAGGGTTAGGGTTAGCGTTCAGGCTAGGGTTAGGGTTAGGGGACGGGGACGGTTTAGGGTCCAGGTGAGGGTACGGCAACGCTTTACGGGGAGCGTGCGTGTGAGGGCGCGGGTTAGTGTTAGCGTACGGGTTAGGATTAGGGGACGGGTGAGGGTCAGGCTTCGGGGAAGGGTTAGGGTTAGGGTTCGGGCTAGGGTTAGGTTTAGGGGACGGGGACGGTTTAGGGTCCAGGTGAGGGTACGGCAACGCTTTAGGGGGAGCGTGCGTGTGAGGGCGCGGGTTAGTGTTAGCGTACGGGTTAGGATTAGGGGACGGGTGAGTGTCATTCTTCGGGGAAGGGTTAGGGTTAGGGTTCGGGCTAGGGTTAGGGTTAGGGGACGGGGACGGTTTCGGGTCCAGGTGAGGGTACGGCAACGCTTTAGGGGGAGCGTGCGTGTGAGGGCGCGAGTTAGTGTTAGCGTACGGGTTAGGATTAGGGGACGGGTGAGGGTCAGGCTTCGGGGAAGGGTTAGGGTTAGGGTTCGGGCTAGGGATAGGGTTAGGGGACGGGGACGGTTTAGGGTCCAGGTGAGGGTAGGACAACGCTTTAGGGGGAGCGTGCGTGTGAGGGCGCGGGTTAGTGTTAGCGTACGGGTTAGGATTAGGGGACGGGTGAGGGTCAGGCTTCGGGGAAGTGTTAGGGTTAGGGTTCGGGCTAGGGTTAGAGTTAGGGGACGGGGACGGTTTAGGGTCCAGGTGAGGGTACGGCAACGCTTTAGGGGGAGCGTGTGTTTGAGGGTGCGGGTTAGTGTTAGCGTAGGGGTTAGGAGTAGGGGACGGTGGAGGGTCAGGCTTCGGGGAAGGGTTAGGGTTAGGGTTCGGGCTAGGGTTAGGGTTAGGGGACGGGGACGGTTTAGGGTCCAGGTGAGGGTACAGCAACACTTTAGGGGGAGCGTGCGTGTGAGGGCGAGGGATAGTGTTAGCGTACGGGTTAGGATTAGGGGACGGGTGAGGGTCAGGCTTCGGGGAAGGGTTAGGGTTAGAGTTCGGGCTAGGGTTAGGGTTAGGGGACGGGGACGGTTTAGGGTCCAGGTGAGGGTACGGCAACGTTTTAGGGGGAGCGTGCGTGTGAGGGCGCGGGTTAGTGTTAGCGTACGGGTTAGGATTAGGGGACGGGTGAGGGTCAGGCTTCGGGGAAGTGTTAGGGTTAGGGTTCGGGCTAGGTTTAGGGTTAGGGGACGGGGACGGTTTAGGGTCCAGGTGAGGGTACAGCAACGCTTTAGGGGGAGCGTGCGTGTGAGGGCGCGGGTTAGTGTTAGCGTACGGGTTAGGATTAGGGTACGGGTGAGGGTCAGGCTTCGGGGAAGGGTTAGGGTTACGGTTTGGGCTAGGGTTAGGGTTAGGGGACGGGGACGGTTTAGGGTCCAGGTGAGGGTACGGCAATGCTTTAGGGGGAGCGTGCGTGTGAGGACGTGGGTAAGTGTTAGCGTACGGGTTAGGATTAGGGGACGGGTGAGGGTCAGGCTTCGGGGAAGGGTTAGGGTTAGGGTTCGGGCTAGGGTTAGGGTTACGGGACAGGGACGGTTTAGGGTCCAGGTGAGGGTACGGCAACGCTTTAGGGGGAGCGTGCGTGTGAGGGCGCGGGTTAGTGTTAGCGTACGGGTTAGGAGTAGGGGACGGTTGAGGGTCAGGCTTCGGGGATGGGTTAGTGTTAGGGTTCCGGCTAGGGTTAGGGTTAGGGGACGGGGACGGTTTAGGGTCCAGGTGAGGGTATGGCAACACTTTAGGGGGAGCGTGCGTGTGAGGGCGAGGGTTAGTGTTAGCGTACGGGTTAGGATTAGGGGACGGGTGAGGGTCAGGCTTCGGGGAAGGGTTAGGGTTAGGGTTCGGGCTAGGGTTAGGGTTAGGGTTAGGGGACGGTTTAGGGTCCAGGTGAGGGTACGGCAACGTTTTAGGGGGAGCGTGCGTGTGAGGGCGCGGTTTAGTGTTAGCGTACGGGTTAGGATTAGGGGACGGGTGAGGGTCAGGCTTCGGGGAAGGGTTAGGGTTAGGGTTCGGGCTAGGGTTAGGGTTACGGGACAGGGACGGTTTAGGGTCCAGGTGAGGGTACGGCAACGCTTTAGGGGGAGCGTGCGTGTGAGGGCGCGGGTTAGTGTTAGCGTACGGGTTAGGAGTAGGGGACGGTTGAGGATCAGGCTTCGGGGATGGGTTAGGGTTAGGGTTCCGGCTAGGGTTAGGGTTAGGGGACGGGGACGGTTTAGGGTCCAGGTGAGGGTATGGCAACACTTTAGGGGGAGCGTGCGTGTGAGGGCGAGGGTTAGTGTTAGCGTACGGGTTAGGATTAGGGGACGGGTGAGGGTCAGTCTTCGGGGAAGGGTTAGGGTTAGGGTTCGGGCTAGGGTTAGGGTTAGGGGACGGGGACGGTTTAGGGTCCAGGTGAGGGTACGGCAACGTTTTAGGGGGAGCGTGCGTGTGAGGGCGCGGGTTAGTGTTAGCGTACGGGTTAGGATTAGGGGACGGGTGAGGGTCAGGCTTCGGGGAAGGGTTAGGGTTAGGGTTCGGGCTAGGGTTAGGGTTAGGGGACGGGGACGGTTTAGGGTCCTGGTGAGGGTACGGCAACGCTTTAGGTGGAGCGTGCGTGTGAGGGCGCGGGTTAGAGTTAGCGTACGGGTTAGGATTAGGGGACGGGTGAGGGTCAGGCTTCGGGGAAGGGTTAGGGTTAGGGTTCGGGCTAGGGTTAGGGTTAGGGGACGGGGACGGTTTAGGGTCCAGGTGAGGGTACGGCAACGCTTTAGGGGAGCGTGCGTGTGAGGGCGCGGGTTAGTGTTAGCGTACGGGTTAGGATTAGGGGACGGGTGAGGGTCAGGCTTCGGGGAAGGGTTAGGGTTAGGGTTCGGGCTAGGGTTAGGGTTAGGGGACGGGGACGGTTTAGGGTCCAGGTGAGGGTACGGCAACTCTTTAGGGGGAGCGTGTGTGTGAGGGCACGGGTTAGTGTTAGCGTACGGGTTAGGAGTAGGGGACGGGTGAGGGTCAGGTTTCGGGGAAGGGTTATGGTTAGGGTTCGGGCTAGGGTAGGGTTAGGGGACGGGGATGGTTTAGGGTCCAGGTGGGTGTACAGCAACACTTTAGGGGGAGCGTGCGTGTGAGAGCGAGGGTTAGTGTTAGCGTACGGGTTAGGATTAGGGGACGGGTGAGGGTCAGGCTTCGGGGAAGGGTTAGGGTTAGGGTTCGGGCTAGGGTTAGGGTTAGGGGACGGGGACGGTTTAGGGTCCAGGTGAGGGTACGGCAACGCTTTAGGGGGAGCGTGCGTGTAAGGGCGCGGGGTAGTGTTAGCGTACGGGTTAGGATTAGGGGACGGGTGAGGGTCAGGCTTCGGGGAAGGGTTAGGGTTAGGGTTCGGGCTAGGGTTAGGGTTAGGGGACGGGGACGGTTTAGGGTCCAGGTGAGGGTACGGCAACGCTTTCGGGGGAGCGTGCGTGTGAGGGCGCGGGTTAGTGTTAGCGTACGGGTTAGGATTAGGGGACCGGTGAGGGTCAGGCTTCGGGGAAGGGTTAGGGTTAGGGTTCGGGCTAGGGTTAGGGTTAGGGGACGGGGACGGTTTCGGGTCCAGGTGAGGGTACGGCAACGCTTTAGGGGGAGCGTGCGTGTGAGGGCGCGGGTTAGTGTTAGCGTACGGCTTAGGATTAGGGGACGGGTGAGGGTCAGGCTTCGGGGAAGGGTTAGGGTTAGGGTTCGGGCTAGGGTTAGGGTTAGGGGACGGGGACGGTTTCGGGTCCAGGTGAGGGTACGGCAACGCTTTAGGGGGAGCGTGCGTGTGAGGGCGCGGGTTAGTGTTAGCGTACGGGTTAGGATTAGGGGACGGGTGAGGGTCAGGCTTCGGGGAAGGGTTAGGGTTAGGGTTCGGGCTAGGGTTAGGGTTAGGGGACGGGGACTGTTTCGGGTCCAGGTGAGTGTACGGCAACGCTTTAGGGGGAGCGTGCGTGTGAGGGCGCGGGTTAGTGTTAGCGTACGGGTTAGGATTAGGGGACGGGTGAGGGTGAGGCTTCGGGGAAGGGTTAAGGTTCGGGTTCGGGCTAGGGTTAGGGTTAGGGGACGGGGACGGTTTCGGGTCCAGGTGAGAGTACGGCAACGCTTTATTGGGAGCGTGCGTGTGAGGGCGCGGGTTAGTATTAGCGTACGGGTTAGGATTAGGGGACGGGTGAGGGTTAGGCTTGGGGGAAGGGTTAGGGTTAGGGTTCGGGCTAGGGTTAGGGTTAGGGGACGGGGATGGTTTCGGGTCCAGTTGAGGGTACGGCAACGCTTTAGGGGGAGCGGGCGTGTGAGGGCGCGGGTTAGTGTTAGCGTACGGGTTAGGATTAGGGGACGGGTGAGGGTCAGGCTTCGGGGAAGGGTTAGGGTTCGGGCTAGGGTTAGGGTTAGGGGACGGGGACGGTTTAGGGTCCAGGTGAGGGTACGGCAACTCTTTAGGGGGAGCGTGCGTGTGAGGGCGCGGGTTAGTGTTAGCGTACGGGTTAGGATTAGGGGACGGGTGAGGGTCAGGCTTCGGGGAAGGGTTAGGGTTAGGGTTCGGGCTAGGGTTAGGGGACGGGGACGGTTTAGGGTCCAGGTGAGGGTACGGCAACGCTTTAGGGGGAGCGTGCGTGTGAGGGCGCAGGTTAGTGTTAGCGTACGGGTTAGGATTAGGGGACGGGTGAGGGTCAGGCTTCGGGGAAGTGTTAGGTTTAGGGTTCGGGCTAGGGTTAGGGTTAGGGGACGGGGACGGTTTAGGGTCCAGGTGAGGGTACGGCAACGCTTTAGGGGGAGCGTGCGTGTGAGGGCGCGGGTTAGTGTTAGCGTACGGGTTAGGATTAGGGGACGGGTGAGGGTCAGGCTTCGGGGAAGGGTTAGGGTTAGGGTTCGGGCTAGGTTTAGGGTTAGGGGACGGGGACGGTTTCGGGTCCAGGTGAGGGTACGGCAACGCTTTAGGGGGAGCGTGCGTGTGAGGGCGCGGGTTAGTGTTAGCGTACGGGTTAGGATTAGGGGACGGGTGAGGGTCAGGCTTCGGGGAATGGTTAGGGTTAGGGTTCGGGCTAGGGTTAGGGTTAGGGGATGGGGACGGTTTCGGGTCCAGGTGCGGGTACGGCAACGCTTTAGGGGGAGCGTGCGTGTGAGGGCGCGGGTTAGTGTTAGCGTACGGGTTAGGATTAGGGGACGGGTGAGGGTCAGGCTTCGGGGAAGGGTTAGGGTTAGGGTTCGGGCTAGGGTTAGGGTTAGGGGACGGGGACGGTTTAGGGTCCAGGTGAGGGTACGGCAACGCTTTAGGGGGAGCGTGCGTGTGAGGGCGCGGGTTAGTGTTAGCGTACGGGTTAGGATTAGGGGACGTGTGAGGGTCAGGCTTCGGGGAAGGGTTAGGGTTAGGATTCGGGCTAGGGTTAGGGTTAGGGTTAGGGGACGGTTTCGGGTCCAGGTGAGGGTACGGCAACGCTTTAGGGGGAGCGTGCGTGTGAGGGCGCGGGTTAGTGTTAGCGTACGGGTTAGGATTAGGGGACGGGTGAGGGTCAGGCTTCGGGGAAGGGTTAGGGTTAGGGTTCGGGCTAGGGTTAGGTTTAGGTGACGGGGACGGTTCAGGGTCCAGGTGAGGGTACGGCAACGCTTTAGGGGGAGCGTGCGTGTGAGGGCGCGCGTTAGTTTTAGCGTACGGGTTAGGATTAGGGGACGGGTGAGGGTCAGGCTTCGGGGAAGGGTTAGGGTTAGGGTTCGGGCTAGGGTTAGGGTTAGGGGACGGGGACGGTTTAGGGTCCAGGTGAGGGTACGGCAACGCTATACGGGGAGCGTGCGTGTGAGGGCGCGCGTTAGTGTTAGCGTACAGGTTAGGATTAGGGGACGGGTGAGGGTCAGGCTTCGGGGAAGGGTTAGGGTTAGGGTTCGGGCTAGGGTTAGGGTTAGGGTTAGGGGACGGTTTCGGGTCCAGGTGAGGGTACGGCAACGCTTTAGGGAGAGCGTGCGTGTGAGGGCGCGGGTTAGTGTTAGCGTACGGGTTAGGATTAGGGGACGGGTGAGGGTCAGGCTTCGGGGAAGGGTTAGGGTTAGGTTTCGGGCTAGGGTTACGGTTAGGGGACGGGGACGGTTTAGGGTCCAGGTGAGGGTACCGCAACGCTTCAGGGGGAGCGTGCGTGTGAGGGCGCGGGTTAGTGTTAGCGTACGGGTTAGGATTAGGGGACGGGTGAGGGTCAGGCTTCGGGGAAGGGTTAGGGTTAGGGTTCGGGCTAGGGTTAGGGTTAGGGGACGGGGACGGTTTAGGGTCCAGGTGAGGGTACGGCAACGCTTTAGGGGAGCGTGCGTGTGAGGGCGCGGGTTAGTGTTAGCGTACGGGTTAGGATTAGGGGACGGGTGAGGGTCAGGCTTCGGGGAAGGGTTAGGGTTAGGGTTCGGGCTAGGGTTAGGGTTAGGGGACGGGGACGGTTTAGGGTCCAGGTGAGGGTACGGCAACTCTTTAGGGGGAGCATGTGTGTGAGGGCACGGGTTAGTGTTAGCGTACGGGTTAGGAGTAGGGGACGGGTGAGGGTCAGGCTTGGGGGAAGGGTTATGGTTAGGGTTCGGGCTAGGGTTAGGGTTAGGGGACGGGGATGGTTTAGGGTCCAGGTGGGGGTAAAGCAACACTTTAGGGGGAGCGTGCGTGTGAGGGCGAGGGTTAGTGTTAGCGTACGGGTTAGGATTAGGGGACGGGTGAGGGTCAGGCTTCGGGGAAGGGTTAGGGTTAGGGTTCGGGCTAGGGTTAGGGTTAGGGGACGGGGACGGTTTAGGGTCCAGGTGAGGGTACGGCAACGCTTTAGGGGGAGCGTGCGAGGGCGCGGGTTAGTGTTAGCGTACGGGTTAGGATTAGGGGACGTGTGAGGGTCAGGCTTCGGGGAAGGGTTAGGGTTAGGGTTCGGGCTAGGGTTAGGGTTAGGGGACGGGGACGGTTTAGGGTCCAGGTGAGGGTACGGCAACGCTTTAGGGGGAGCGTGCGTGTGAGGGCGAGGGTTAGTGTTAGCGTACGGGTTAGGATTAGGGGACGGGTGAGGGTCAGGCTTCGGGGAAGGGTTAGGGTTAGGGTTCGGGCTAGGGTTAGGGTTAGGGGACGGGGAAGGTTTAGGGTCCAGGTGAGGGTACGGCAACGCTTTACGGGGAGCGTGCGTGTGAGGGCGTGGGTTAGTGTTATCGTACGGGTTAGGATTAGGGGACGGGTGAGGGTCAGGGTTCGGGGAAGGGTTAGGGTTAGGGTTCGGGCTAGGGTTAGGGTTAGGGGACGGGGACGGTTTAGGGTCCAGGTGAGGGTACGGCAACGCTTTAGGGGGAGCGTGCGTGTGAGGGCGCGCGTTAGTGTTAGCGTACGGTTTAGGATTAGGGGACGGGTGAAGGTCAGGCTTCGGGGAAGGGTTAGGGTTAGGGTTCGGGCTAGGGTTAGGGTTAGGGGACGGGGACGGTTTCGGGTCCAGGTGAGGGTACGGCAACGCTTTAGGGGGAGCTTGCGTGTGAGGGCGCGGGTTAGTGTTAGCGTACGGGTTAGGATTAGGGGACGGGTGAGGGTCAGGCTTCGGGGAAGGGTTAGGGTTAGGGTTCGGGCTAGGGTTAGGGTTAGGGGACGGGGACGGTTTCGGGTCCAGGTGAGGGTACGGCAACGTTTTAGGGGGAGCGTGCGTGTGAGGGCGCGGGTTAGTGTTAGCGTACGGGTTAGGATTAGGGGACGGGTGAGGGTCAGGCTTCGGGGAAGGGTTAGGGTTAGGGTTCGGGCTAGGGTTAGGGTTAGGGGACGGGGACGGTTTAGGGTCCAGGTGAGGGTACGGCAACGCTTTAGGGGGAGCGTGCGTGTGAGGGAGCGGGTTAGTGTTAGCGTACGGGTTAGGATTAGGGGACGGGTGAGGGTCAGGCTTCGGGGAAGGGTTAGGGTTAGGGTTCGGGCTAGGGTTAGGGTTAGGGGACGGGGACGGGTTAGGGTCCAGGTGAGGGTACGGCAACGCTTCAGGGGGAGCGTGCGTGTGAGGGCGCGGGTTAGTGTTAGCGTACGGGTTAGGATTAGGGGACGGGTGAGGGTCAGGCTTCGGGGAAGGGTTAGGGTTAGGGTTCGGGCTAGGGTTAGGGTTAGGGGACGGGGACGGTTTAGGGTCCAGGTGAGGGTACGGCAACGCTTTAGGGGGAGCGTGCGTGTGAGGGCGCGGGTTAGTGTTAGCGTACGGCTTAGGATTAGGGGACGGGTGAGGGTCAGTCTTCGGGGAAGGGTTAGGGTTAGGGTTCGGGCTAGGGTTAGGGTTAGGGGACGGGGACGGTTTCGGGTCCAGGTGAGGGTACGGCAACGCTTTAGGGGGAGCGTGCGTGTGAGGGCGCGGGTTAGTGTTAGCGTACGGGTTAGGATTAGGGGACGGGTGAGGGTCAGGCTTCGGGGAAGGGTTAGGGTTAGGGTTCGGGCTAGGGTTAGGGTTAGGGGACGGGGACTGTTTCGGGTCCAGGTGAGGGTACGGCAACGCTTTAGGGGGAGCGTGCGTGTGAGGGCGCGGGTTAGTGTTAGCGTACGGGTTAGGATTAGGGGACGCGTGAGGGTGAGGCTTCGGGGAAGGGTTAAGGTTCGGGTTCGGGCTAGGGTTAGGGTTAGGGGACGGGGACGGTTTCGGGTCCAGGTGAGAGTACGGCAACGCTTTATTGGGAGCGTGCGTGTGAGGGCGCGGGTTAGTATTAGCGTACGGGTTAGGATTAGGGGACGGGTGAGGGTTAGGCTTGGGGGAAGGGTTAGGGTTAGGGTTCGGGCTAGGGTTAGGGTTAGGGGACGGGGATGGTTTCGGGTCCAGGTGAGGGTACGGCAACGCTTTAGGGGGAGCGGGCGTGTGAGGGCGCGGGTTAGTGTTAGCGTACGGGTTAGGATTAGGGGACGGGTGAGGGTCAGGCTTCGGGGAAAGGTTAGGGTTCGGGCTAGGGTTAGGGTTAGGGGACGGGGACGGTTTAGGGTCCAGGTGAGGGTACGGCAACGCTTTAGGGGGAGCGTGCGAGGGCGCGGGTTAGTGTTAGCGTACGGGTTAGGATTAGGGGACGTGTGAGGGTCAGGCTTCGGGGAAGGGTTAGGGTTAGGGTTCGGGCTAGGGTTAGGGTTAGGGGACGGGGACGGTTTAGGGTCCAGGTGAGGGTACGGCAACGCTTTAGGGGGAGCGTGCGTGTGAGGGCGAGGGTTAGTGTTAGCGTACGGGTTAGGATTAGGGGACCGGTGAGGGTCAGGCTTCGGGGAAGGGTTAGGGTTAGGGTTCGGGCTAGGGTTAGGGTTAGGGGACGGGGAAGGTTTAGGGTCCAGGTGAGGGTACGGCAACGCTTTACGGGGAGCGTGCGTGTGAGGGCGTGGGTTAGTGTTATCGTACGGGTTAGGATTAGGGGACGGGTGAGGGTCAGGGTTCGGGGAAGGGTTAGGGTTAGGGTTCGGGCTAGGGTTAGGGTTAGGGGACGGGGACGGTTTAGGGTCCAGGTGAGGGTACGGCAACGCTTTAGGGGGAGCGTGCGTGTGAGGGCGCGCGTTAGTGTTAGCGTACGGTTTAGGATTAGGGGACGGGTGAAGGTCAGGCTTCGGGGAAGGGTTAGGGTTAGGGTTCGGGCTAGGGTTAGGGTTAGGGGACGGGGACGGTTTCGGGTCCAGGTGAGGGTACGGCAACGCTTTAGGGGGAGCTTGCGTGTGAGGGCGCGGGTTAGTGTTAGCGTACGGGTTAGGATTAGGGGACGGGTGAGGGTCAGGCTTCGGGGAAGGGTTAGGGTTAGGGTTCGGGCTAGGGTTAGGGTTAGGGGACGGGGACGGTTTCGGGTCCAGGTGAGGGTACGGCAACGCTTTAGGGGGAGCGTGCGTGTGAGGGCGCGGGTTAGTGTTAGCGTACGGGTTAGGATTAGGGGACGGGTGAGGGTCAGGCTTCGGGGAAGGGTTAGGGTTAGGGTTCGGGCTAGGGTTAGGGTTAGGGGACGGGGACGGTTTAGGGTCCAGGTGAGGGTACGGCAACGCTTTAGGGGGAGCGTGCGTGTGAGGGAGCGGGTTAGTGTTAGCGTACGGGTTAGGATTAGGGGACGGGTGAGGGTCAGGCTTCGGGGAAGGGTTAGGGTTAGGGTTCGGGCTAGGGTTAGGGTTAGGGGACGGGGACGGTTTAGGGTCCAGGTGAGGGTACGGCAACGCTTCAGGGGGAGCGTGCGTGTGAGGGCGCGGGTTAGTGTTAGCGTACGGGTTAGGATTAGGGGACGGGTGAGGGTCAGGCTTCGGGGAAGGGTTAGGGTTAGGGTTCGGGCTAGGGTTAGGGTTAGGGGACGGGGACGGTTTAGGGTCCAGGTGAGGGTACGGCAACGCTTTAGGGGGAGCGTGCGTGTGAGGGCGCGGGTTAGTGTTAGCGTACGGCTTAGGATTAGGGGACGGGTGAGGGTCAGGCTTCGGGGAAGGGTTAGGGTTAGGGTTCGGGCTAGGGTTAGGGTTAGGGGACGGGGACGGTTTCGGGTCCAGGTGAGGGTACGGCAACGCTTTAGGGGGAGCGTGCGTGTGAGGGCGCGGGTTAGTGTTAGCGTACGGGTTAGGATTAGGGGACGGGTGAGGGTCAGGCTTCGGGGAAGGGTTAGGGTTAGGGTTCGGGCTAGGGTTAGGGTTAGGGGACGGGGACTGTTTCGGGTCCAGGTGAGTGTACGGCAACGCTTTAGGGGGAGCGTGCGTGTGAGGGCGCGGGTTAGTGTTAGCGTACGGGTTAGGATTAGGGGACGGGTGAGGGTGAGGCTTCGGGGAAGGGTTAAGGTTCGGGTTCGGGCTAGGGTTAGGGTTAGGGGACGGGGACGGTTTCGGGTCCAGGTGAGAGTACGGCAACGCTTTATTGGGAGCGTGCGTGTGAGGGCGCGGGTTAGTATTAGCGTACGGGTTAGGATTAGGGGACGGGTGAGGGTTAGGCTTGGGGGAAGGGTTAGGGTTAGGGTTCGGGCTAGGGTTAGCGTTAGGGGACGGGGATGGTTTCGGGTCCAGGTGAGGGTACGGCAACGCTTTAGGGGGAGCGGGCGTGTGAGGGCGCGGGTTAGTGTTAGCGTACGGGTTAGGATTAGGGGACGGGTGAGGGTCAGGCTTCGGGGAAGGGTTAGGGTTCGGGCTAGGGTTAGGGTTAGGGGACGGGGACGGTTTAGGGTCCAGGTGAGGGTACGGCAACGCTTTAGGGGGAGCGAGCGAGGGCGCGGGTTAGTGTTAGCGTACGGGTTAGGATTAGGGGACGTGTGAGGGTCAGGCTTCGGGGAAGGGTTAGGGTTAGGGTTCGGGCTAGGGTTAGGGTTAGGGGACGGGGACGGTTTAGGGTCCAGGTGAGGGTACGGCAACGCTTTAGGGGGAGCGTGCGTGTGAGGGCGAGGGTTAGTGTTAGCGTACGGGTTAGGATTAGGGGACCGGTGAGGGTCAGGCTTCGGGGAAGGGTTAGGGTTAGGGTTCGGGCTAGGGTTAGGGTTAGGGGACGGGGAAGGTTTAGGGTCCAGGTGAGGGTACGGCAACGCTTTACGGGGAGCGTGCGTGTGAGGGCGTGGGTTAGTGTTATCGTACGGGTTAGGATTAGGGGACGGGTGAGGGTCAGGGTTCGGGGAAGGGTTAGGGTTAGGGTTCGGGCTAGGGTTAGGGTTAGGGGACGGGGACGGTTTAGGGTCCAGGTGAGGGTACGGCAACGCTTTAGGGGGAGCGTGCGTGTGAGGGCGCGCGTTAGTGTTAGCGTACGGTTTAGGATTAGGGGACGGGTGAAGGTCAGGCTTCGGGGAAGGGTTAGGGTTAGGGTTCGGGCTAGGGTTAGGGTTAGGGGACGGGGACGGTTTCGGGTCCAGGTGAGGGTACGGCAACGCTTTAGGGGGAGCTTGCGTGTGAGGGCGCGGGTTAGTGTTAGCGTACGGGTTAGGATTAGGGGACGGGTGAGGGTCAGGCTTCGGGGAAGGGTTAGGGTTAGGGTTCGGGCTAGGGTTAGGGTTAGGGGACGGGGACGGTTTCGGGTCCAGGTGAGGGTACGGCAACGCTTTAGGGGGAGCGTGCGTGTGAGGGCGCGGGTTAGTGTTAGCGTACGGGTTAGGATTAGGGGACGGGTGAGGGTCAGGCTTCGGGGAAGGGTTAGGGTTAGGGTTCGGGCTAGGGTTAGGGTTAGGGGACGGGGACGGTTTAGGGTCCAGGTGAGGGTACGGCAACGCTTTAGGGGGAGCGTGCGTGTGAGGGAGCGGGTTAGTGTTAGCGTACGGGTTAGGATTAGGGGACGGGTGAGGGTCAGGCTTCGGGGAAGGGTTAGGGTTAGGGTTCGGGCTAGGGTTAGGGTTAGGGGACGGGGACGGTTTAGGGTCCAGGTGAGGGTACGGCAACGCTTCAGGGGGAGCGTGCGTGTGAGGGCGCGGGTTAGTGTTAGCGTACGGGTTAGGATTAGGGGACGGGTGAGGGTCAGGCTTCGGGGAAGGGTTAGGGTTAGGGTTCGGGCTAGGGTTAGGGTTAGGGGACGGGGACGGTTTAGGGTCCAGGTGAGGGTACGGCAACGCTTTAGGGGGAGCGTGCGTGTGAGGGCGCGGGTTAGTGTTAGCGTACGGCTTAGGATTAGGGGACGGGTGAGGGTCAGGCTTCGGGGAAGGGTTAGGGTTAGGGTTCGGGCTAGGGTTAGGGTTAGGGGACGGGGACGGTTTCGGGTCCAGGTGAGGGTACGGCAACGCTTTAGGGGGAGCGTGCGTGTGAGGGCGCGGGTTAGTGTTAGCGTACGGGTTAGGATTAGGGGACGGGTGAGGGTCAGGCTTCGGGGAAGGGTTAGGGTTAGGGTTCGGGCTAGGGTTAGGGTTAGGGGACGGGGACTGTTTCGGGTCCAGGTGAGTGTACGGCAACGCTTTAGGGGGAGCGTGCGTGTGAGGGCGCGGGTTAGTGTTAGCGTACGGGTTAGGATTAGGGGACGGGTGAGGGTGAGGCTTCGGGGAAGGGTTAAGGTTCGGGTTCGGGCTAGGGTTAGGGTTAGGGGACGGGGACGGTTTCGGGTCCAGGTGAGAGTACGGCAACGCTTTATTGGGAGCGTGCGTGTGAGGGCGCGGGTTAGTATTAGCGTACGGGTTAGGATTAGGGGACGGGTGAGGGTTAGGCTTGGGGGAAGGGTTAGGGTTAGGGTTCGGGCTAGGGTTAGGGTTAGGGGACGGGGATGGTTTCGGGTCCAGGTGAGGGTACGGCAACGCTTTAGGGGGAGCGGGCGTGTGAGGGCGCGGGTTAGTGTTAGCGTACGGGTTAGGATTAGGGGACGGGTGAGGGTCAGGCTTCGGGGAAGGGTTAGGGTTCGGGCTAGGGTTAGGGTTAGGGGACGGGGACGGTTTAGGGTCCAGGTGAGGGTACGGCAACTCTTTAGGGGGAGCGTGCGTGTGAGGGCGCGGGTTAGTGTTAGCGTACGGGTTAGGATTAGGGGACGGGTGAGGGTCAGGCTTCGGGGAAGGGTTAGGGTTAGGGTTCGGGCTAGGGTTAGGGTTAGGGGACGGGGACGGTTTAGGGTCCAGGTGAGGGTACGGCAACGCTTTAGGGGGAGCGTGCGTGTGAGGGAGCGGGTTAGTGTTAGCGTACGGGTTAGGATTAGGGGACGGGTGAGGGTCAGGCTTCGGGGAAGGGTTAGGGTTAGGGTTCGGGCTAGGGTTAGGGTTAGGGGACGGGGACGGTTTAGGGTCCAGGTGAGGGTACGGCAACGCTTCAGGGGGAGCGTGCGTGTGAGGGCGCGGGTTAGTGTTAGCGTACGGGTTAGGATTAGGGGACGGGTGAGGGTCAGGCTTCGGGGAAGGGTTAGGGTTAGGGTTCGGGCTAGGGTTAGGGATAGGGGACGGGGACGGTTTAGGGTCCAGGTGAGGGTACGGCAACGCTTTAGGGGGAGCGTGCGTGTGAGGGCGCGGGTTAGTGTTAGCGTACGGCTTAGGATTAGGGGACGGGTGAGGGTCAGTCTTCGGGGAAGGGTTAGGGTTAGGGTTCGGGCTAGGGTTAGGGTTAGGGGACGGGGACGGTTTCGGGTCCAGGTGAGGGTACGGCAACGCTTTAGGGGGAGCGTGCGTGTGAGGGCGCGGGTTAGTGTTAGCGTACGGGTTAGGATTAGGGGACGGGTGAGGGTCAGGCTTCGGGGAAGGGTTAGGGTTAGGGTTCGGGCTAGGGTTAGGGTTAGGGGACGGGGACTGTTTCGGGTCCAGGTGAGTGTACGGCAACGCTTTAGGGGGAGCGTGCGTGTTAGGGCGCGGGTTAGTGTTAGCGTACGGGTTAGGATTAGGGGACGCGTGAGGGTGAGGCTTCGGGGAAGGGTTAAGGTTCGGGTTCGGGCTAGGGTTAGGGTTAGGGGACGGGGACGGTTTCGGGTCCAGGTGAGAGTACGGCAACGCTTTATTGGGAGCGTGCGTGTGAGGGCGCGGGTTAGTATTAGCGTACGGGTTAGGATTAGGGGACGGGTGAGGGTTAGGCTTGGGGGAAGGGTTAGGGTTAGGGTTCGGGCTAGGGTTAGGGTTAGGGGACGGGGATGGTTTCGGGTCCAGGTGAGGGTACGGCAACGCTTTAGGGGGAGCGGGCGTGTGAGGGCGCGGGTTAGTGTTAGCGTACGGGTTAGGATTAGGGGACGGGTGAGGGTCAGGCTTCGGGGAAGGGTTAGGGTTCGGGCTAGGGTTAGGGTTAGGGGACGGGGACGGTTTAGGGTCCAGGTGAGGGTACGGCAACGCTTTAGGGGGAGCGTGCGAGGGCGCGGGTTAGTGTTAGCGTACGGGTTAGGATTAGGGGACGTGTGAGGGTCAGGCTTCGGGGAAGGGTTAGGGTTAGGGTTCGGGCTAGGGTTAGGGTTAGGGGACGGGGACGGTTTAGGGTCCAGGTGAGGGTACGGCAACGCTTTAGGGGGAGCGTGCGTGTGAGGGCGAGGGTTAGTGTTAGCGTACGGGTTAGGATTAGGGGACCGGTGAGGGTCAGGCTTCGGGGAAGGGTTAGGGTTAGGGTTCGGGCTAGGGTTAGGGTTAGGGGACGGGGAAGGTTTAGGGTCCAGGTGAGGGTACGGCAACGCTTTACGGGGAGCGTGCGTGTGAGGGCGTGGGTTAGTGTTATCGTACGGGTTAGGATTAGGGGACGGGTGAGGGTCAGGCTTCGGGGAAGGGTTAGGGTTAGGGTTCGGGCTAGGGTTAGGGTTAGGGGACGGGGACGGTTTAGGGTCCAGGTGAGGGTACGGCAACGCTTTAGGGGGAGCGTGCGTGTGAGGGCGCGCGTTAGTGTTAGCGTACGGTTTAGGATTAGGGGACGGGTGAAGGTCAGGCTTCGGGGAAGGGTTAGGGTTAGGGTTCGGGCTAGGGTTAGGGTTAGGGGACGGGGACGGTTTCGGGTCCAGGTGAGGGTACGGCAACGCTTTAGGGGGAGCTTGCGTGTGAGGGCGCGGGTTAGTGTTAGCGTACGGGTTAGGATTAGGGGACGGGTGAGGGTCAGGCTTCGGGGAAGGGTTAGGGTTAGGGTTCGGGCTAGGGTTAGGGTTAGGGGACGGGGACGGTTTCGGGTCCAGGTGAGGGTACGGCAACGCTTTAGGGGGAGCGTGCGTGTGAGGGCGCGGGTTAGTGTTAGCGTACGGGTTAGGATTAGGGGACGGGTGAGGGTCAGGCTTCGGGGAAGGGTTAGGGTTAGGGTTCGGGCTAGGGTTAGGGTTAGGGGACGGGGACGGTTTAGGGTCCAGGTGAGGGTACGGCAACGCTTTAGGGGGAGCGTGCGTGTGAGGGAGCGGGTTAGTGTTAGCGTACGGGTTAGGATTAGGGGACGGGTGAGGGTCAGGCTTCGGGGAAGGGTTAGGGTTAGGGTTCGGGCTAGGGTTAGGGTTAGGGGACGGGGACGGTTTAGGGTCCAGGTGAGGGTACGGCAACGCTTCAGGGGGAGCGTGCGTGTGAGGGCGCGGGTTAGTGTTAGCGTACGGGTTAGGATTAGGGGACGGGTGAGGGTCAGGCTTCGGGGAAGGGTTAGGGTTAGGGTTCGGGCTAGGGTTAGGGTTAGGGGACGGGGACGGTTTAGGGTCCAGGTGAGGGTACGGCAACGCTTTAGGGGGAGCGTGCGTGTGAGGGCGCGGGTTAGTGTTAGCGTACGGCTTAGGATTAGGGGACGGGTGAGGGTCAGGCTTCGGGGAAGGGTTAGGGTTAGGGTTCGGGCTAGGGTTAGGGTTAGGGGACGGGGACGGTTTCGGGTCCAGGTGAGGGTACGGCAACGCTTTAGGGGGAGCGTGCGTGTGAGGGCGCGGGTTAGTGTTAGCGTACGGGTTAGGATTAGGGGACGGGTGAGGGTCAGGCTTCGGGGAAGGGTTAGGGTTAGGGTTCGGGCTAGGGTTAGGGTTAGGGGACGGGGACTGTTTCGGGTCCAGGTGAGTGTACGGCAACGCTTTAGGGGGAGCGTGCGTGTGAGGGCGCGGGTTAGTGTTAGCGTACGGGTTAGGATTAGGGGACGGGTGAGGGTGAGGCTTCGGGGAAGGGTTAAGGTTCGGGTTCGGGCTAGGGTTAGGGTTAGGGGACGGGGACGGTTTCGGGTCCAGGTGAGAGTACGGCAACGCTTTATTGGGAGCGTGCGTGTGAGGGCGCGGGTTAGTATTAGCGTACGGGTTAGGATTAGGGGACGGGTGAGGGTTAGGCTTGGGGGAAGGGTTAGGGTTAGGGTTCGGGCTAGGGTTAGGGTTAGGGGACGGGGATGGTTTCGGGTCCAGGTGAGGGTACGGCAACGCTTTAGGGGGAGCGGGCGTGTGAGGGCGCGGGTTAGTGTTAGCGTACGGGTTAGGATTAGGGGACGGGTGAGGGTCAGGCTTCGGGGAAGGGTTAGGGTTCGGGCTAGGGTTAGGGTTAGGGGACGGGGACGGTTTAGGGTCCAGGTGAGGGTACGGCAACTCTTTAGGGGGAGCGTGCGTGTGAGGGCGCGGGTTAGTGTTAGCGTACGGGTTAGGATTAGGGGACGGGTGAGGGTCAGGCTTCGGGGAAGGGTTAGGGTTAGGGTTCGGGCTAGGGTTAGGGGACGGGGACGGTTTAGGGTCCAGGTGAGGGTACGGCAACGCTTTAGGGGGAGCGTGCGTGTGAGGGCGCAGGTTAGTGTTAGCGTACGGGTTAGGATTAGGGGACGGGTGAGGGTCAGGCTTCGGGGAAGGGTTAGGGCTAGGGTTCGGGCTAGGGTTAGGGTTAGGGGACGGGGACGGTTTAGGGTCCAGGTGAGGGTACGGCAACGCTTTAGGGGGAGCGTGCGTGTGAGGGCGCGGGTTAGTGTTAGCGTACGGGTTAGGATTAGGGGACGGGTGAGGGTCAGGCTTCGGGGAAGTGTTAGGTTTAGGGTTCGGGCTAGGGTTAGGGTTAGGGGACGGGGACGGTTTAGGGTCCAGGTGAGGGTACGGCAACGCTTTAGGGGGAGCGTGCGTGTGAGGGCGCGGGTTAGTGTTAGCGTACGGGTTAGGATTAGGGGACGGGTGAGGGTCAGGCTTCGGGGAAGGGTTAGGGTTAGGGTTCGGGCTAGGTTTAGGGTTAGGGGACGGGGACGGTTTCGGGTCCAGGTGAGGGTACGGCAACGCTTTAGGGGGAGCGTGCGTGTGAGGGCGCGGGTTAGTGTTAGCGTACGGGTTAGGATTAGGGGACGGGTGAGGGTCAGGCTTCGGGGAATGGTTAGGGTTAGGGTTCGGGCTAGGGTTAGGGTTAGGGGATGGGGACGGTTTTGGGTCCAGGTGCGGGTACGGCAACGCTTTAGGGGGAGCGTGCGTGTGAGGGCGCGGGTTAGTGTTAGCGTACGGGTTAGGATTAGGGGACGGGTGAGGGTCAGGCTTCGGGGAAGGGTTAGGGTTAGGGTTCGGGCTAGGGTTAGGGTTAGGGGACGGGGACGGTTTAGGGTCCAGGTGAGGGTACGGCAACGCTTTAGGGGGAGCGTGCGTGTGAGGGCGCGGGTTAGTGTTAGCGTACGGGTTAGGATTAGGGGACGGGTGAGGGTCAGGCTTCGGGGAAGGGTTAGGGTTAGGATTCGGGCTAGGGTTAGGGTTAGGGTTAGGGGACGGTTTCGGGTCCAGGTGAGGGTACGGCAACGCTTTAGGGGGAGCGTGCGTGTGAGGGCGCGGGTTAGTGTTAGCGTACGGGTTAGGATTAGGGGACGGGTGAGGGTCAGGCTTCGGGGAAGGGTTAGGGTTAGGGTTCGGGCTAGGGTTAGGTTTAGGTGACGGGGACGGTTCAGGGTCCAGGTGAGGGTACGGCAACGCTTTAGGGGGAGCGTGCGTGTGAGGGCGCGCGTTAGTTTTAGCGTACGGGTTAGGATTAGGAGACGGGTGAGGGTCAGGCTTCGGGGAAGGGTTAGGGTTAGGGTTCGGGCTAGGGTTAGGGTTAGGGGACGGGGACGGTTTAGGGTCCAGGTGAGGGTACGGCAACGCTATACGGGGAGCGTGCGTGTGAGGGCGCGCGTTAGTGTTAGCGTACAGGTTAGGATTAGGGGACGGGTGAGGGTCAGGCTTCGGGGAAGGGTTAGGGTTAGGGTTCGGGCTAGGGTTAGGGTTAGGGTTAGGGGACGGTTTCGGGTCCAGGTGAGGGTACGGCAACGCTTTAGGGAGAGCGTGCGTGTGAGGGTGCGGGTTAGTGTTAGCGTACGGGTTAGGATTAGGGGACGGGTGAGGGTCAGGCTTCGGGGAAGGGTTAGGGTTAGGGTTCGGGCTAGGGTTAGGGTTAGGGGACGGGGACGGTTTAGGGTCCAGGTGAGGGTACGGCAACGCTTTAGGGGGAGCGTGCGTGTGAGGGCGCGGGTTAGTGTTAGCGTACGGGTTAGGATTAGGGGACGGGTGAGGGTCAGGCTTCGGGGAAGGGTTAGGGTTAGGGTTCGGGCTAGGGTTAGGGTTAGGGGACGGGGACGGTTTAGGGTCCAGGTGAGGGTACAGCAACGCTTTAGGGGGAGCGTGCGTGTGAGGGCGCGGGTTAGTGTTAGCGTACGGGTTAGGATTAGGGGACGGGTGAGGGTCAGGCTTCGGGGAAGGGTTAGGGTTAGGGTTCGGGCTAGGGTTAGGGTTAGGGTTAGGGGACGGTTTCGGGTCCAGGTGAGGGTACGGCAACGCTTTAGGGAGAGCGTGCGTGTGAGGGCGTGGGTTAGTGTTAGCGTACGGGTTAGGATTAGGGGACGGGTGAGGGTCAGGCTTCGGGGAAGGGTTAGGGTTAGGGTTCGGGCTAGGGTTAGGGTTAGGGGACGGGGACGGTTTAGGGTCCAGGTGAGGGTACGGCAACGCTTTAGGGGGAGCGTGCGTGTGAGGGCGCGGGTTAGTGTTAGCGTACGGGTTAGGATTAGGGGACGGGTGAGGGTCAGGCTTCGGGGAAGGGTTAGGGTTAGGGTTCGGGCTAGGGTTAGGGTTAGGGGACGGGGACGGTTTAGGGTCCAGGTGAGGGTACGGCAACGCTTTAGGGGGAGCGTGCGTGTGAGGGCGCGGGTTAGTGTTAGCGTACGGGTTAGGATTAGGGGACGGGTGAGGGTCAGGCTTCGGGGAAGTGTTAGGTTTAGGGTTCGGGCTAGGGTTAGGGTTAGGGGATGGGGACGGTTTAGGGTCCAGGTGAGGATACGGCAACGATTTAGGGGGAGCGTGCGTGTGAGGGCGCGGGTTAGTGTTAGCGTACGGGTTAGGATTAGGGGACGGGTGAGGGTCAGGCTTCGGGGAAGGGTTAGGGTTAGGGTTCGGGCTAGGGTTAGGGTTAGGGCACGGGGACGGTTTCGGGTCCAGGTGAGGGTACGGCAACGCTTTAGGGGGAGCGTGCGTGTGAGGGCGCGGGTTAGTGTTAGCGTACGGGTTAGGATTAGGGGACGGGTGAGGGTCAGGCTTCGGGGAAGGGTTAGGGTTAGGGTTCGGGCTAGGGTTAGGGTTAGGGGACGGGGACGGTTTAGGGTCTAGGTGAGGGTACGGCAACGCTTTAGGGGGAGCGTGCGTGTGAGGGCGCGCGTTAGTGTTAGCGTACGGGTTAGGATTAGGGGACGGGTGAGGGTCAGGCTTCGGGGAAGGGTTAGGGTTAGGGTTCGGGCTAGGGTTAGGGTTAGGGGACGGGGACGGTTTAGGGTCCAGGTGAGGGTATGGCAACACTTTAGGGGGAGCGTGCGTGTGAGAGCATGGGTTAGTGTTAGCGTACGTGTTAGGATTAGGGGACGGGTGAGTGTCAGGCTTCGGGGAAGGGTTAGCTTTAGGGTTCGGGCTAGGGTTAGGGTTAGGGGACAGGGACGGTTTAGGGTCCAGGTGAGGGTACGGCAACGCTTTAGGGGGAGCGTGCGTGTGAGGACGCGGGTTAGTGTTAGCGTACGGGTTAGGATTAGGGGACGGGTGAGGGTCAGGCTTCGGGGAAGGGTTAGGGTTAGGGTTAGGTTTCGGGCTAGGGTTAGGGTTAGGGGACGGGGACGGTTTCGGGTCCAGGTGAGGGTACGGCAACGCTTTAGGGGGAGCGTGCATGTAAGGGCGCGGTTTAGTGTTAGCGTACGTGTTAGGATTAGGGGACGGGTGAGGGTCAGGCTTCGGGGAAGGGTTAGGGTTAGGGTTCGGGCTAGGGTTAGGGTTAGGGGACGGGGACGGTTTAGGGTCCAGGTGAGGGTACGGCAACGCTTTAGGGGGAGCGTGCGTGTGAGGGCGCGGGTTAGTGTTAGCGTACGGGTTAGGATTAGGGGACGGGTGAGGGTCAGGCTTCGGGGAAGGGTTAGGGTTAGGGTTCGGGCTAGGGTTAGGGTTAGGGGACGGGGACGGTTTAGGGTCCAGGTGAGGGTACGGCAACGCTTTAGGGGGAGCGTGCGTGTGAGGGCGCGGGTTAGTGTTAGCGTACGGGTTAGGATTAGGGGACGGGTGAGGGTCAGGCTTCGGGGAAGGGTTAGGGTTAGGGTTCGGGCTAGGGTTAGGGTTAGGGGACGGGGACGGTTTCGGGTCCAAGTGAGGGTACGGCAACGCTTTAGGGGGAGCGTGCGTGTGAGGGCGCGGGTTAGTGTTAGCGTACGGGTTAGGATTAGGGGACGGTTGAGGGTCAGGCTTCGGGGAAGGGTTAGGGTTAGGGTTCGGGCTACGGTTAGGGGACGGGGACGGGGACGGTTTAGGGTCCAGGTGAGGGTACGGCAACGCTTTAGGGGGAGGGAGCGTGTGAAGGCGCGCGTTAGTGTTAGCGTACGGGTTAGGATTAGGGGACGGGTGAGGGTCAGGCTTCGGGGAAGGATTAGGGTTAGGGTTCGGGCTAGGGTTAGGGTTAGGGGACGGGGACGGCTTAGGGTCCAGGTGAGGGTACGGCAACGCTTTAGGGGGAGCGTGCGTGTGAGGGCGCGCGTTAGTGTTAGCGTACGGCTTAGGATTAGGGGACGGGTGAGGGTCAGGCTTCGGGGAAGGGTTAGGGTTAGGGTTCGGGCTAGGGTTAGGGTTAGGGGACGGGGACGGTTTAGGGTCCAGGTGAGAGTACGGCAACGCTTTAGGAGGAGCGTGCGTGTGAGGGCGCGCGTTAGTGTTAGCGTACGGCTTAGGATTAGGGGACGTGTGAGGGTCAGGCTTCGGGGAAGGGTTAGGGTTAGGGTTCGGGCTAGGGTTAGGTTTAGGGGACGGGGACGGTTTAAGGTCCAGGTGAGGGTACGGCAACGCTTTAGGGGGAGCGTGCGTGTGAGGGCGCAGGTTAGTGTTAGCGTACGGGTTAGGATTAGGGGACGGGTGAGGGTCAGGCTTCGGGGAAGGGTTAGGGTTAGGGTTCGGGTTAGGGTTAGGGGACGGGGACGGTTTAGGGTCCAGGTGAGGGTACGGCAACGCTTTAGGGGGAGCGTGCGTGTGAGGGCGCGGGTTAGTGTTAGCGTACGGGTTAGGATTAGGGGACGGGTGAGGGTCAGGCTTCGGGGAAGGGTTAGGGTTAGGGTTCGGGCTAGGGTTAGGGTTAGGGGACGGGGACGGTTTCGGGTCCAAGTGAGGGTACGGCAACGCTTTAGGGGGAGCGTGCGTGTGAGGGCGCGGGTTAGTGTTAGCGTACGGGTTAGGATTAGGGGACGGGTGAGGGTCAGGCTTCGGGGAAGGGTTAGGGTTAGGGTTCGGGCTAGGGTTAGGGGACGGGGACGGGGACGGTTTAGGGTCCAGGTGAGGGTACGGCAACGCTTTAGGGGGAGCGTGCGTGTGAAGGCGCGCGTTAGTGTTAGCGTACGGGTTAGGATTAGGGGACGGGTGAGGGTCAGGCTTCGGGGAAGGATTAGGTTTAGGGTTCGGGCTAGGGTTAGGGTTAGGGGACGGGGACGGCTTAGGGTCCAGGTGAGGGTACGGCAACGCTTTAGGGGGAGCGTGCGTGTGAGGGCGCGCGTTAGTGTTAGCGTACGGCTTAGGATTAGGGGACGGGTGAGGGTCAGGCTTCGGGGAAGGGTTAGGGTTAGGGTTCGGGCTAGGGTTAGGGTTAGGGGACGGGGACGGTTTAGGGTCCAGGTCAGAGTACGGCAACGCTTTAGGAGGAGCGTGCGTGTGAGGGCGCGCGTTAGTGTTAGCGTACGGCTTAGGATTAGGGGACGGGTGAGGGTCAGGCTTCGGGGAAGGGTTAGGGTTAGGGTTCGGGCTAGGGTTAGGTTTAGGGGACGGGGACGGTTTAGGGTCCAGGTGAGGGTACGGCAACGCTTTAGGGGGAGCGTGCGTGTGAGGGCGCAGGTTAGTGTTAGCGTACGGCTTAGGATTAGGGGACGGGTGAGGGTCAGGCTTCGGGGAAGGGTTAGGGTTAGGGTTCGGGCTAGGGTTAGGGTTAGGGGACGGGGACGGTTTAGGGTCCAGGTGAGGGTACGGCAACGCTTTAGGGGGAGCGGGCGTGTGAGGGCGCGGGTTAGTGTTAGCGTACGGGTTAGGATTAGGGGACGGGTGAGGGTCAGGCTTCGGGGAAGGGTTAGGGTTAGGGTTCGGGCTAGGGTTAGGGTTAGGGGACGGGGACGGTTTAGGGTCCAGGTGAGGGTACGGCAACGCTTTAGGGGGAGCGTGCGTGTGAGGGCGCGGGTTAGTGTTAGCGTACGGGTTAGGATTAGGGGACGGGTGAGGGTCAGGCTTCGGGGAAGGGTTAGGGTTAGGGTTCGGGCTAGGGTTAGGGTTAGGGGACGGGGACGGTTTAGGGTCCAGGTGAGGGAACGGCAACGCTTTAGGGGGAGCGTGCGCGTGAGGGCGCGGGTTAGTGTTAGCGTACTGGTTAGGATTAGGGGACGGGTGAGGGTCAGGCTTCGGGGAAGGGTTAGGGTTAGGGTTCGGGCTAGGGTTAGGGTTAGGGGACGGGGACGGTTTAGGGTCCAGGTGAGGGTACGGCAACGCTTTAGTGGGAGCGTGCGTGTGACGGCGCGGGTTAGTGTTAGCGTACGGGTTAGGATTAGGGGACGGGTGAGGGTCAGGCTTCGGGGAAGTGTTAGGGTTAGGGTTCGGGCTAGGGTTAGGGTTAGGGGACGGGGACGGTTTAGGGTCCAGGTGAGGGTACGGCAACGCTTTAGGGGGAGCGTGCGTGTTAGGGCGCGGGTTAGTGTTAGCGTACGGGTTAGGATTAGGGGACGGGTGAGGGTCAGGCTTCGGGGAAGGGCTAGGGTTAGGGTTCGGGCTAGGGTTAGGGTTAGGGGACGGGGACGGCTTAGGGTCCAGGTGAGGGTACGGCAACGCTTTAGGGGGAGCGTGCGTGTGAGGGCGCGCGTTAGTGTTAGCGTACGGCTTAGGATTAGGGGACGGGTGAGGGTCAGGCTTCGGGGAAGGGTTAGGGTTAGGGTTCGGGCTAGGGTTAGGGTTAGGGGACGGGGACGGTTTAGGGTCCAGGTGAGAGTACGGCAACGCTTTAGGAGGAGCGTGCGTGTGAGGGCGCGCGTTAGTGTTAGCGTACGGCTTAGGATTAGGGGACGGGTGAGGGTCAGGCTTCGGGGAAGGGTTAGGGTTAGGTTTCGGGCTAGGGTTAGGGTTAGGGGACGGGGACGCTTTAGGGTCCAGGTGAGGGTACGGCAACGCTTTAGGGGGAGCGTGCGTGTGAGGGCGCGGGTTAGTGTTAGCGTACGGGTTAGGATTAGGGGACGGGTGAGGGTCAGGCTTTGGGGAAGGGTTAGGGTTAGGGTTCGGGCTAGGGTTAGGGTTAGGGGACGGGGAAGGTTTAGGCTCCAGGTGAGGGTACGGCAACGCTTTAGGGGGAGCGTGCGTGTGAGGGCGCGGGTTAGTGTTAGCGTACGGCTTAGGATTAGGGGACGGGTGAGGGTCAGGCTTCGGGGAAGGGTTAGGGTTAGGGTTCGGGCTAGGGTTAGGGTTAGGGGATGGGGACGGTTTAGGGTCCAGGTGAGGGTACGGCAACGCTTTAGGGGGAGCGTGCGTGTGAGGGCGCGGGTTAGTGTTAGCGTACGGGTTAGGATTAGGGGACGGTGAGGGTCAGGCTTCGGGGAAGGGTTAGGGTTAGGGTTCGGGCTAGGGTTAGGGTTAGGGGACGGGGACGGTTTAGGGTCCAGGTGAGGGTTCGGCAACGCTTTAGTGGGAGCGTGCGTGTGACGGCGCGGGTTAGTGTTAGCGTACGGGTTAGGATTAGGGGACGGGTGAGGGTCAGGCTTCGGGGAAGTGTTAGGGTTAGGGTTCGGGCTAGGGTTAGGGTTAGGGGACGGGGACGGTTTAGGGTCCAGGTGAGGGTACGGCAACGCTTTAGGGGGAGCGTGCGTGTGAGGGCGCGGGTTAGTGTTAGCGTACGGGTTAGGATTAGGGGACGGGTGAGGGTCAGGCTTCGGGGAAGGGTTAGGGTTAGGGTTCGGGCTAGGGTTAGGGTTAGGGGACGGGGACGGTTTAGGGTCCAGGTGAGGGTACGGCAACGCTTTAGGGGGAGCGTGCGTGTGAGGGCGCGGGTTAGTGTTAGCGTACGGGTTAGGATTAGGGGACGGGTGAGGGTCAGGCTTCGGGGAAGGGTTAGGGTGAGGGTTCGGGCTAGGGTTAGGGTTAGGGGACGGGGACGGTTTAGGGTCCAGGTGAGGGTACGGCAACGCTTTAGGGGGAGCGTGCGTGTGAGTGCGCGGGTTAGTGTTAGCGTACGGGTTAGGATTAGGAGACGGGTGAGGGTCAGGCTTCGGGGAAGGGTTAGGGTTAGGGTTCGGGCTAGGGTTAGGGTTAGGGGATGGGGACGGTTTAGGGTCCAGGTGAGGGTACGGCAACGCTATAGGGGGAGCGTGCGTGTGAGGGCTAGCGTTAGTGTTAGCGTACGGGTTAGGATTAGGGGACGGGTGAGGGTCAGGCTTCGGGGAAGTGTTAGGGTTAGGGTTCGGGCTAGGGTTAGGGTTAGGGGACGGTTTAGGGTCCAGGTGAGGGTACGGCAACGCTTTAGGGGGAGCGTGCGTGTGAGGGCGCGGGTTAGTGTTAGCGTACGGGTTAGGATTAGGGGACGGGTGAGGGTCAGGCTTCGGGGAAGGGTTAGGGTTAGGGTTCGGGCTAGGGTTAGGGTTAGGGGACGGGGACGGTTTAGGGTCCAGGTGAGGGTACGGCAACGCTTTAGGGGGAGCGTGCGTGTGAGGGCGCGGGTTAGTGTTAGCGTACGGGTTAGGATTAGGGGACGGGTGAGGGTCAGGCTTCGGGGAAGTGTTAGGTTTAGGGTTCGGGCTAGGGTTAGGGTTAGGGGACGGGGACGGTTTAGGGTCCAGGTGAGGGTACGGCAACGCTTTAGGGGGAGCGTGCGTGTGAGGGCGCGGGTTAGTGTTAGCGTACGGCTTAGGATTAGGGGACGGGTGAGGGTCGGGCTTCGGGGAAGGGTTAGGGTTAGGGTTCGGGCTAGGGTTAGGGTTAGGGGACGGGGACGGTTTCGGGTCCAGGTGAGGGTACGGCAACGCTTTAGGGGGAGCGTGCGTGTGAGGGCGCGGGTTAGTGTTAGCGTATGGGTTAGGATTAGGGGACGGGTGAGGGTCAGGCTTCGGGGAATGGTTAGGGTTAGGGTTCGGGCTAGGGTTAGGGTTAGGGGACGGGGACGGTTTCAGGTCCAGGTGAGGGTACGGCAACGCTTTAGGGGGAGCGTGCGTGTGAGGGCGCGGGTTAGTGTTAGCGTACGGGTTAGGATTAGGGGACGGGTGAGGGTCAGGCTTCGGGGAAGGGTTAGGGTTAGGGTTCGGGCTAGGGTTAGGGTTAAGGGACGGGGACGGTTTAGGGTCCAGGTGAGGGTACGGCAACGCTTTAGGGGGAGCGTGCGTGTGAGGGCGCGGGTTAGTGTTAGCTACCGGTTAGGATTAGGGTACGGGTGAGGGTCAGGCTTCGGGGAAGGTTTAGGGTTAGGGTTCGGGCTAGGGTTAGGGTTAGGGGACGGGGACGGTTTAGGGTCCAGGTGAGGGTATGGCAACACTTTAGGGGGAGCGTGCGTGTGAGGGCTTGGGTTAGTGTTAGCGTACGGGTTAGGATTAGGGGACGGGTGAGTGTCAGGCTTCGGGGAAAAGTTAGGTTTAGGGTTCGGGCTAGGGTTAGGTTTAGGTGACGGGGACGGTTTAGGCTCCAGGTGAGGGTACGGCAACATTTTAGGGGGAGCGTGCGTGTGAGGGCGCGGGTTAGTGTTAGCGTACGGGTTAGGATTAGGGGACGGGTGAGGGTCAGGCTTCGGGGAAGCGTTAGGGTTAGGGTTAGGTTTCGGGCTAGGGTTAGGGTTAGGGGACGGGGACGGTTTCGGGTCCAGGTGAAGGTACGGCAACGCTTTAGGGGGAGCGTGCATGTGAGGGCGCGGGTTAGTGTTAGCGTACGGCTTAGGATTAGGGGACGGGTGAGGGTCAGGCTTCGGGGAAGGGTTAGGGTTAGGGTTCGGGCTAGGGTTAGGTTTAGGGGACGGGGACGGTTTAGGGTCCAGGTGAGGGTACGGCATTGCTTTAGGGGGAGCGTGCGTGTGAGGGCGCGGGTTAGTGTTAGCGTACGGCTTAGGATTAGGGGACGGGTGAGGGTCAGGCTTCGGGGAAGGGTTAGGGTTAGGGTTCGGGCTAGGGTTAGGGTTAGGGGACGGGGACGGTTTAGGGTCCAGGTGAGGGTACGGCAACGCTTTAGGGGGAGCGTGCGTGTGAGGGCGCGGGTTAGTGTTAGCGTAGGGGTTAGGATTAGGGGACGGGTGAGGGTCAGGCTTCGGGGAAGGGTTAGGGTTAGGGTTCGGGCTAGGGTTAGGGTTAGGGGACGGGGACGGTTTAGGGTCCAGGTGAGGGTAAGGCAACGCTTTAGGGGGAGCGTGCGTGTGAGGGCGCGGGTTAGTGTTAGCGTACGGGTTAGGATTAGGGGACGGGTGAGGGTCAGGCTACGGGGAAGGGTTAGGGTTAGGGTTCGGGCTAGGGTTAGGGTTAGGGGACGGGGACGGTTCAGGGTCCAGGTGAGGGTACGGCAACTCTTTAGGGGGAGCGTGCGTGTGAGGGCGCGGGTTAGTGTTAGCGTACGGGTTAGGATTAGGGGACGGGTGAGGGTCAGGCTTCGGGGAAGGGTTAGGGTTAGGGTTCGGGCTAGGGTTAGGGTTAGGGGACGGGGACGGTTTAGGGTCCAGGTGAGGGTACGGCAACGCTTTAGGGGGAGCGTGCGTGTGAGGGCGCGGGTTAGTGTTAGCGTACGGGTTAGGATTAGGGGACGGGTGAGGGTCAGGCTTCGGGGAAGGGTTAGGGTTAGGGTTCGGGCTAGGGTTAGGGTTAGGGGACGGGTACGGTTTAGGGTCCAGGTGAGGGTACGGCAACGCTTTAGGGGGAGCGTGCGTGTGAGTGCGCGGGTTAGTGTTAGCGTACGGGTTAGGATTAGGAGACGGGTGAGGGTCAGGCTTCGGGGAAGGGTTAGGGTTAGGGTTCGGGCTAGGGTTAGGGTTAGGGGATGGGGACGGTTTAGGGTCCAGGTGAGGGTACGGCAACGCTATAGGGGGAGCGTGCGTGTGAGGGCTAGCGTTAGTGTTAGCGTACGGGTTAGGATTAGGGGACGGGTGAGGGTCAGGCTTCGGGGAAGTGTTAGGGTTAGGGTTCGGGCTAGGGTTAGGGTTAGGGGACGGTTTCGGGTCCAGGTGAGAGTACGGCAACGCTTTATTGGGAGCGTGCGTGTGAGGGCGCGGGTTAGTATTAGCGTACGGGTTAGGATTAGGGGACGGGTGAGGGTTAGGCTTGGGGGAAGGGTTAGGGTTAGGGTTCGGGCTAGGGTTAGCGTTAGGGGACGGGGATGGTTTCGGGTCCAGGTGAGGGTACGGCAACGCTTTAGGGGGAGCGGGCGTGTGAGGGCGCGGGTTAGTGTTAGCGTACGGGTTAGGATTAGGGGACGGGTGAGGGTCAGGCTTCGGGGAAGGGTTAGGGTTCGGGCTAGGGTTAGGGTTAGGGGACGGGGACGGTTTAGGGTCCAGGTGAGGGTACGGCAACGCTTTAGGGGGAGCGAGCGAGGGCGCGGGTTAGTGTTAGCGTACGGGTTAGGATTAGGGGACGTGTGAGGGTCAGGCTTCGGGGAAGGGTTAGGGTTAGGGTTCGGGCTAGGGTTAGGGTTAGGGGACGGGGACGGTTTAGGGTCCAGGTGAGGGTACGGCAACGCTTTAGGGGGAGCGTGCGTGTGAGGGCGAGGGTTAGTGTTAGCGTACGGGTTAGGATTAGGGGACCGGTGAGGGTCAGGCTTCGGGGAAGGGTTAGGGTTAGGGTTCGGGCTAGGGTTAGGGTTAGGGGACGGGGAAGGTTTAGGGTCCAGGTGAGGGTACGGCAACGCTTTACGGGGAGCGTGCGTGTGAGGGCGTGGGTTAGTGTTATCGTACGGGTTAGGATTAGGGGACGGGTGAGGGTCAGGGTTCGGGGAAGGGTTAGGGTTAGGGTTCGGGCTAGGGTTAGGGTTAGGGGACGGGGACGGTTTAGGGTCCAGGTGAGGGTACGGCAACGCTTTAGGGGGAGCGTGCGTGTGAGGGCGCGCGTTAGTGTTAGCGTACGGTTTAGGATTAGGGGACGGGTGAAGGTCAGGCTTCGGGGAAGGGTTAGGGTTAGGGTTCGGGCTAGGGTTAGGGTTAGGGGACGGGGACGGTTTCGGGTCCAGGTGAGGGTACGGCAACGCTTTAGGGGGAGCTTGCGTGTGAGGGCGCGGGTTAGTGTTAGCGTACGGGTTAGGATTAGGGGACGGGTGAGGGTCAGGCTTCGGGGAAGGGTTAGGGTTAGGGTTCGGGCTAGGGTTAGGGTTAGGGGACGGGGACGGTTTCGGGTCCAGGTGAGGGTACGGCAACGCTTTAGGGGGAGCGTGCGTGTGAGGGCGCGGGTTAGTGTTAGCGTACGGGTTAGGATTAGGGGACGGGTGAGGGTCAGGCTTCGGGGAAGGGTTAGGGTTAGGGTTCGGGCTAGGGTTAGGGTTAGGGGACGGGGACGGTTTAGGGTCCAGGTGAGGGTACGGCAACGCTTTAGGGGGAGCGTGCGTGTGAGGGAGCGGGTTAGTGTTAGCGTACGGGTTAGGATTAGGGGACGGGTGAGGGTCAGGCTTCGGGGAAGGGTTAGGGTTAGGGTTCGGGCTAGGGTTAGGGTTAGGGGACGGGGACGGTTTAGGGTCCAGGTGAGGGTACGGCAACGCTTCAGGGGGAGCGTGCGTGTGAGGGCGCGGGTTAGTGTTAGCGTACGGGTTAGGATTAGGGGACGGGTGAGGGTCAGGCTTCGGGGAAGGGTTAGGGTTAGGGTTCGGGCTAGGGTTAGGGTTAGGGGACGGGGACGGTTTAGGGTCCAGGTGAGGGTACGGCAACGCTTTAGGGGGAGCGTGCGTGTGAGGGCGCGGGTTAGTGTTAGCGTACGGCTTAGGATTAGGGGACGGGTGAGGGTCAGGCTTCGGGGAAGGGTTAGGGTTAGGGTTCGGGCTAGGGTTAGGGTTAGGGGACGGGGACGGTTTCGGGTCCAGGTGAGGGTACGGCAACGCTTTAGGGGGAGCGTGCGTGTGAGGGCGCGGGTTAGTGTTAGCGTACGGGTTAGGATTAGGGGACGGGTGAGGGTCAGGCTTCGGGGAAGGGTTAGGGTTAGGGTTCGGGCTAGGGTTAGGGTTAGGGGACGGGGACTGTTTCGGGTCCAGGTGAGTGTACGGCAACGCTTTAGGGGGAGCGTGCGTGTGAGGGCGCGGGTTAGTGTTAGCGTACGGGTTAGGATTAGGGGACGGGTGAGGGTGAGGCTTCGGGGAAGGGTTAAGGTTCGGGTTCGGGCTAGGGTTAGGGTTAGGGGACGGGGACGGTTTCGGGTCCAGGTGAGAGTACGGCAACGCTTTATTGGGAGCGTGCGTGTGAGGGCGCGGGTTAGTATTAGCGTACGGGTTAGGATTAGGGGACGGGTGAGGGTTAGGCTTGGGGGAAGGGTTAGGGTTAGGGTTCGGGCTAGGGTTAGGGTTAGGGGACGGGGATGGTTTCGGGTCCAGGTGAGGGTACGGCAACGCTTTAGGGGGAGCGGGCGTGTGAGGGCGCGGGTTAGTGTTAGCGTACGGGTTAGGATTAGGGGACGGGTGAGGGTCAGGCTTCGGGGAAGGGTTAGGGTTCGGGCTAGGGTTAGGGTTAGGGGACGGGGACGGTTTAGGGTCCAGGTGAGGGTACGGCAACTCTTTAGGGGGAGCGTGCGTGTGAGGGCGCGGGTTAGTGTTAGCGTACGGGTTAGGATTAGGGGACGGGTGAGGGTCAGGCTTCGGGGAAGGGTTAGGGTTAGGGTTCGGGCTAGGGTTAGGGTTAGGGGACGGGGACGGTTTAGGGTCCAGGTGAGGGTACGGCAACGCTTTAGGGGGAGCGTGCGTGTGAGGGAGCGGGTTAGTGTTAGCGTACGGGTTAGGATTAGGGGACGGGTGAGGGTCAGGCTTCGGGGAAGGGTTAGGGTTAGGGTTCGGGCTAGGGTTAGGGTTAGGGGACGGGGACGGTTTAGGGTCCAGGTGAGGGTACGGCAACGCTTCAGGGGGAGCGTGCGTGTGAGGGCGCGGGTTAGTGTTAGCGTACGGGTTAGGATTAGGGGACGGGTGAGGGTCAGGCTTCGGGGAAGGGTTAGGGTTAGGGTTCGGGCTAGGGTTAGGGATAGGGGACGGGGACGGTTTAGGGTCCAGGTGAGGGTACGGCAACGCTTTAGGGGGAGCGTGCGTGTGAGGGCGCGGGTTAGTGTTAGCGTACGGCTTAGGATTAGGGGACGGGTGAGGGTCAGTCTTCGGGGAAGGGTTAGGGTTAGGGTTCGGGCTAGGGTTAGGGTTAGGGGACGGGGACGGTTTCGGGTCCAGGTGAGGGTACGGCAACGCTTTAGGGGGAGCGTGCGTGTGAGGGCGCGGGTTAGTGTTAGCGTACGGGTTAGGATTAGGGGACGGGTGAGGGTCAGGCTTCGGGGAAGGGTTAGGGTTAGGGTTCGGGCTAGGGTTAGGGTTAGGGGACGGGGACTGTTTCGGGTCCAGGTGAGTGTACGGCAACGCTTTAGGGGGAGCGTGCGTGTTAGGGCGCGGGTTAGTGTTAGCGTACGGGTTAGGATTAGGGGACGCGTGAGGGTGAGGCTTCGGGGAAGGGTTAAGGTTCGGGTTCGGGCTAGGGTTAGGGTTAGGGGACGGGGACGGTTTCGGGTCCAGGTGAGAGTACGGCAACGCTTTATTGGGAGCGTGCGTGTGAGGGCGCGGGTTAGTATTAGCGTACGGGTTAGGATTAGGGGACGGGTGAGGGTTAGGCTTGGGGGAAGGGTTAGGGTTAGGGTTCGGGCTAGGGTTAGGGTTAGGGGACGGGGATGGTTTCGGGTCCAGGTGAGGGTACGGCAACGCTTTAGGGGGAGCGGGCGTGTGAGGGCGCGGGTTAGTGTTAGCGTACGGGTTAGGATTAGGGGACGGGTGAGGGTCAGGCTTCGGGGAAGGGTTAGGGTTCGGGCTAGGGTTAGGGTTAGGGGACGGGGACGGTTTAGGGTCCAGGTGAGGGTACGGCAACGCTTTAGGGGGAGCGTGCGAGGGCGCGGGTTAGTGTTAGCGTACGGGTTAGGATTAGGGGACGTGTGAGGGTCAGGCTTCGGGGAAGGGTTAGGGTTAGGGTTCGGGCTAGGGTTAGGGTTAGGGGACGGGGACGGTTTAGGGTCCAGGTGAGGGTACGGCAACGCTTTAGGGGGAGCGTGCGTGTGAGGGCGAGGGTTAGTGTTAGCGTACGGGTTAGGATTAGGGGACCGGTGAGGGTCAGGCTTCGGGGAAGGGTTAGGGTTAGGGTTCGGGCTAGGGTTAGGGTTAGGGGACGGGGAAGGTTTAGGGTCCAGGTGAGGGTACGGCAACGCTTTACGGGGAGCGTGCGTGTGAGGGCGTGGGTTAGTGTTATCGTACGGGTTAGGATTAGGGGACGGGTGAGGGTCAGGCTTCGGGGAAGGGTTAGGGTTAGGGTTCGGGCTAGGGTTAGGGTTAGGGGACGGGGACGGTTTAGGGTCCAGGTGAGGGTACGGCAACGCTTTAGGGGGAGCGTGCGTGTGAGGGCGCGCGTTAGTGTTAGCGTACGGTTTAGGATTAGGGGACGGGTGAAGGTCAGGCTTCGGGGAAGGGTTAGGGTTAGGGTTCGGGCTAGGGTTAGGGTTAGGGGACGGGGACGGTTTCGGGTCCAGGTGAGGGTACGGCAACGCTTTAGGGGGAGCTTGCGTGTGAGGGCGCGGGTTAGTGTTAGCGTACGGGTTAGGATTAGGGGACGGGTGAGGGTCAGGCTTCGGGGAAGGGTTAGGGTTAGGGTTCGGGCTAGGGTTAGGGTTAGGGGACGGGGACGGTTTCGGGTCCAGGTGAGGGTACGGCAACGCTTTAGGGGGAGCGTGCGTGTGAGGGCGCGGGTTAGTGTTAGCGTACGGGTTAGGATTAGGGGACGGGTGAGGGTCAGGCTTCGGGGAAGGGTTAGGGTTAGGGTTCGGGCTAGGGTTAGGGTTAGGGGACGGGGACGGTTTAGGGTCCAGGTGAGGGTACGGCAACGCTTTAGGGGGAGCGTGCGTGTGAGGGAGCGGGTTAGTGTTAGCGTACGGGTTAGGATTAGGGGACGGGTGAGGGTCAGGCTTCGGGGAAGGGTTAGGGTTAGGGTTCGGGCTAGGGTTAGGGTTAGGGGACGGGGACGGTTTAGGGTCCAGGTGAGGGTACGGCAACGCTTCAGGGGGAGCGTGCGTGTGAGGGCGCGGGTTAGTGTTAGCGTACGGGTTAGGATTAGGGGACGGGTGAGGGTCAGGCTTCGGGGAAGGGTTAGGGTTAGGGTTCGGGCTAGGGTTAGGGTTAGGGGACGGGGACGGTTTAGGGTCCAGGTGAGGGTACGGCAACGCTTTAGGGGGAGCGTGCGTGTGAGGGCGCGGGTTAGTGTTAGCGTACGGCTTAGGATTAGGGGACGGGTGAGGGTCAGGCTTCGGGGAAGGGTTAGGGTTAGGGTTCGGGCTAGGGTTAGGGTTAGGGGACGGGGACGGTTTCGGGTCCAGGTGAGGGTACGGCAACGCTTTAGGGGGAGCGTGCGTGTGAGGGCGCGGGTTAGTGTTAGCGTACGGGTTAGGATTAGGGGACGGGTGAGGGTCAGGCTTCGGGGAAGGGTTAGGGTTAGGGTTCGGGCTAGGGTTAGGGTTAGGGGACGGGGACTGTTTCGGGTCCAGGTGAGTGTACGGCAACGCTTTAGGGGGAGCGTGCGTGTGAGGGCGCGGGTTAGTGTTAGCGTACGGGTTAGGATTAGGGGACGGGTGAGGGTGAGGCTTCGGGGAAGGGTTAAGGTTCGGGTTCGGGCTAGGGTTAGGGTTAGGGGACGGGGACGGTTTCGGGTCCAGGTGAGAGTACGGCAACGCTTTATTGGGAGCGTGCGTGTGAGGGCGCGGGTTAGTATTAGCGTACGGGTTAGGATTAGGGGACGGGTGAGGGTTAGGCTTGGGGGAAGGGTTAGGGTTAGGGTTCGGGCTAGGGTTAGGGTTAGGGGACGGGGATGGTTTCGGGTCCAGGTGAGGGTACGGCAACGCTTTAGGGGGAGCGGGCGTGTGAGGGCGCGGGTTAGTGTTAGCGTACGGGTTAGGATTAGGGGACGGGTGAGGGTCAGGCTTCGGGGAAGGGTTAGGGTTCGGGCTAGGGTTAGGGTTAGGGGACGGGGACGGTTTAGGGTCCAGGTGAGGGTACGGCAACTCTTTAGGGGGAGCGTGCGTGTGAGGGCGCGGGTTAGTGTTAGCGTACGGGTTAGGATTAGGGGACGGGTGAGGGTCAGGCTTCGGGGAAGGGTTAGGGTTAGGGTTCGGGCTAGGGTTAGGGGACGGGGACGGTTTAGGGTCCAGGTGAGGGTACGGCAACGCTTTAGGGGGAGCGTGCGTGTGAGGGCGCAGGTTAGTGTTAGCGTACGGGTTAGGATTAGGGGACGGGTGAGGGTCAGGCTTCGGGGAAGGGTTAGGGCTAGGGTTCGGGCTAGGGTTAGGGTTAGGGGACGGGGACGGTTTAGGGTCCAGGTGAGGGTACGGCAACGCTTTAGGGGGAGCGTGCGTGTGAGGGCGCGGGTTAGTGTTAGCGTACGGGTTAGGATTAGGGGACGGGTGAGGGTCAGGCTTCGGGGAAGTGTTAGGTTTAGGGTTCGGGCTAGGGTTAGGGTTAGGGGACGGGGACGGTTTAGGGTCCAGGTGAGGGTACGGCAACGCTTTAGGGGGAGCGTGCGTGTGAGGGCGCGGGTTAGTGTTAGCGTACGGGTTAGGATTAGGGGACGGGTGAGGGTCAGGCTTCGGGGAAGGGTTAGGGTTAGGGTTCGGGCTAGGTTTAGGGTTAGGGGACGGGGACGGTTTCGGGTCCAGGTGAGGGTACGGCAACGCTTTAGGGGGAGCGTGCGTGTGAGGGCGCGGGTTAGTGTTAGCGTACGGGTTAGGATTAGGGGACGGGTGAGGGTCAGGCTTCGGGGAATGGTTAGGGTTAGGGTTCGGGCTAGGGTTAGGGTTAGGGGATGGGGACGGTTTTGGGTCCAGGTGCGGGTACGGCAACGCTTTAGGGGGAGCGTGCGTGTGAGGGCGCGGGTTAGTGTTAGCGTACGGGTTAGGATTAGGGGACGGGTGAGGGTCAGGCTTCGGGGAAGGGTTAGGGTTAGGGTTCGGGCTAGGGTTAGGGTTAGGGGACGGGGACGGTTTAGGGTCCAGGTGAGGGTACGGCAACGCTTTAGGGGGAGCGTGCGTGTGAGGGCGCGGGTTAGTGTTAGCGTACGGGTTAGGATTAGGGGACGGGTGAGGGTCAGGCTTCGGGGAAGGGTTAGGGTTAGGATTCGGGCTAGGGTTAGGGTTAGGGTTAGGGGACGGTTTCGGGTCCAGGTGAGGGTACGGCAACGCTTTAGGGGGAGCGTGCGTGTGAGGGCGCGGGTTAGTGTTAGCGTACGGGTTAGGATTAGGGGACGGGTGAGGGTCAGGCTTCGGGGAAGGGTTAGGGTTAGGGTTCGGGCTAGGGTTAGGTTTAGGTGACGGGGACGGTTCAGGGTCCAGGTGAGGGTACGGCAACGCTTTAGGGGGAGCGTGCGTGTGAGGGCGCGCGTTAGTTTTAGCGTACGGGTTAGGATTAGGAGACGGGTGAGGGTCAGGCTTCGGGGAAGGGTTAGGGTTAGGGTTCGGGCTAGGGTTAGGGTTAGGGGACGGGGACGGTTTAGGGTCCAGGTGAGGGTACGGCAACGCTATACGGGGAGCGTGCGTGTGAGGGCGCGCGTTAGTGTTAGCGTACAGGTTAGGATTAGGGGACGGGTGAGGGTCAGGCTTCGGGGAAGGGTTAGGGTTAGGGTTCGGGCTAGGGTTAGGGTTAGGGTTAGGGGACGGTTTCGGGTCCAGGTGAGGGTACGGCAACGCTTTAGGGAGAGCGTGCGTGTGAGGGTGCGGGTTAGTGTTAGCGTACGGGTTAGGATTAGGGGACGGGTGAGGGTCAGGCTTCGGGGAAGGGTTAGGGTTAGGGTTCGGGCTAGGGTTAGGGTTAGGGGACGGGGACGGTTTAGGGTCCAGGTGAGGGTACGGCAACGCTTTAGGGGGAGCGTGCGTGTGAGGGCGCGGGTTAGTGTTAGCGTACGGGTTAGGATTAGGGGACGGGTGAGGGTCAGGCTTCGGGGAAGGGTTAGGGTTAGGGTTCGGGCTAGGGTTAGGGTTAGGGGACGGGGACGGTTTAGGGTCCAGGTGAGGGTACAGCAACGCTTTAGGGGGAGCGTGCGTGTGAGGGCGCGGGTTAGTGTTAGCGTACGGGTTAGGATTAGGGGACGGGTGAGGGTCAGGCTTCGGGGAAGGGTTAGGGTTAGGGTTCGGGCTAGGGTTAGGGTTAGGGTTAGGGGACGGTTTCGGGTCCAGGTGAGGGTACGGCAACGCTTTAGGGAGAGCGTGCGTGTGAGGGCGTGGGTTAGTGTTAGCGTACGGGTTAGGATTAGGGGACGGGTGAGGGTCAGGCTTCGGGGAAGGGTTAGGGTTAGGGTTCGGGCTAGGGTTAGGGTTAGGGGACGGGGACGGTTTAGGGTCCAGGTGAGGGTACGGCAACGCTTTAGGGGGAGCGTGCGTGTGAGGGCGCGGGTTAGTGTTAGCGTACGGGTTAGGATTAGGGGACGGGTGAGGGTCAGGCTTCGGGGAAGGGTTAGGGTTAGGGTTCGGGCTAGGGTTAGGGTTAGGGGACGGGGACGGTTTAGGGTCCAGGTGAGGGTACGGCAACGCTTTAGGGGGAGCGTGCGTGTGAGGGCGCGGGTTAGTGTTAGCGTACGGGTTAGGATTAGGGGACGGGTGAGGGTCAGGCTTCGGGGAAGTGTTAGGTTTAGGGTTCGGGCTAGGGTTAGGGTTAGGGGATGGGGACGGTTTAGGGTCCAGGTGAGGATACGGCAACGATTTAGGGGGAGCGTGCGTGTGAGGGCGCGGGTTAGTGTTAGCGTACGGGTTAGGATTAGGGGACGGGTGAGGGTCAGGCTTCGGGGAAGGGTTAGGGTTAGGGTTCGGGCTAGGGTTAGGGTTAGGGCACGGGGACGGTTTCGGGTCCAGGTGAGGGTACGGCAACGCTTTAGGGGGAGCGTGCGTGTGAGGGCGCGGGTTAGTGTTAGCGTACGGGTTAGGATTAGGGGACGGGTGAGGGTCAGGCTTCGGGGAAGGGTTAGGGTTAGGGTTCGGGCTAGGGTTAGGGTTAGGGGACGGGGACGGTTTAGGGTCTAGGTGAGGGTACGGCAACGCTTTAGGGGGAGCGTGCGTGTGAGGGCGCGCGTTAGTGTTAGCGTACGGGTTAGGATTAGGGGACGGGTGAGGGTCAGGCTTCGGGGAAGGGTTAGGGTTAGGGTTCGGGCTAGGGTTAGGGTTAGGGGACGGGGACGGTTTAGGGTCCAGGTGAGGGTATGGCAACACTTTAGGGGGAGCGTGCGTGTGAGAGCATGGGTTAGTGTTAGCGTACGTGTTAGGATTAGGGGACGGGTGAGTGTCAGGCTTCGGGGAAGGGTTAGCTTTAGGGTTCGGGCTAGGGTTAGGGTTAGGGGACAGGGACGGTTTAGGGTCCAGGTGAGGGTACGGCAACGCTTTAGGGGGAGCGTGCGTGTGAGGACGCGGGTTAGTGTTAGCGTACGGGTTAGGATTAGGGGACGGGTGAGGGTCAGGCTTCGGGGAAGGGTTAGGGTTAGGGTTAGGTTTCGGGCTAGGGTTAGGGTTAGGGGACGGGGACGGTTTCGGGTCCAGGTGAGGGTACGGCAACGCTTTAGGGGGAGCGTGCATGTAAGGGCGCGGTTTAGTGTTAGCGTACGTGTTAGGATTAGGGGACGGGTGAGGGTCAGGCTTCGGGGAAGGGTTAGGGTTAGGGTTCGGGCTAGGGTTAGGGTTAGGGGACGGGGACGGTTTAGGGTCCAGGTGAGGGTACGGCAACGCTTTAGGGGGAGCGTGCGTGTGAGGGCGCGGGTTAGTGTTAGCGTACGGGTTAGGATTAGGGGACGGGTGAGGGTCAGGCTTCGGGGAAGGGTTAGGGTTAGGGTTCGGGCTAGGGTTAGGGTTAGGGGACGGGGACGGTTTAGGGTCCAGGTGAGGGTACGGCAACGCTTTAGGGGGAGCGTGCGTGTGAGGGCGCGGGTTAGTGTTAGCGTACGGGTTAGGATTAGGGGACGGGTGAGGGTCAGGCTTCGGGGAAGGGTTAGGGTTAGGGTTCGGGCTAGGGTTAGGGTTAGGGGACGGGGACGGTTTCGGGTCCAAGTGAGGGTACGGCAACGCTTTAGGGGGAGCGTGCGTGTGAGGGCGCGGGTTAGTGTTAGCGTACGGGTTAGGATTAGGGGACGGTTGAGGGTCAGGCTTCGGGGAAGGGTTAGGGTTAGGGTTCGGGCTACGGTTAGGGGACGGGGACGGGGACGGTTTAGGGTCCAGGTGAGGGTACGGCAACGCTTTAGGGGGAGGGAGCGTGTGAAGGCGCGCGTTAGTGTTAGCGTACGGGTTAGGATTAGGGGACGGGTGAGGGTCAGGCTTCGGGGAAGGATTAGGGTTAGGGTTCGGGCTAGGGTTAGGGTTAGGGGACGGGGACGGCTTAGGGTCCAGGTGAGGGTACGGCAACGCTTTAGGGGGAGCGTGCGTGTGAGGGCGCGCGTTAGTGTTAGCGTACGGCTTAGGATTAGGGGACGGGTGAGGGTCAGGCTTCGGGGAAGGGTTAGGGTTAGGGTTCGGGCTAGGGTTAGGGTTAGGGGACGGGGACGGTTTAGGGTCCAGGTGAGAGTACGGCAACGCTTTAGGAGGAGCGTGCGTGTGAGGGCGCGCGTTAGTGTTAGCGTACGGCTTAGGATTAGGGGACGTGTGAGGGTCAGGCTTCGGGGAAGGGTTAGGGTTAGGGTTCGGGCTAGGGTTAGGTTTAGGGGACGGGGACGGTTTAAGGTCCAGGTGAGGGTACGGCAACGCTTTAGGGGGAGCGTGCGTGTGAGGGCGCAGGTTAGTGTTAGCGTACGGGTTAGGATTAGGGGACGGGTGAGGGTCAGGCTTCGGGGAAGGGTTAGGGTTAGGGTTCGGGTTAGGGTTAGGGGACGGGGACGGTTTAGGGTCCAGGTGAGGGTACGGCAACGCTTTAGGGGGAGCGTGCGTGTGAGGGCGCGGGTTAGTGTTAGCGTACGGGTTAGGATTAGGGGACGGGTGAGGGTCAGGCTTCGGGGAAGGGTTAGGGTTAGGGTTCGGGCTAGGGTTAGGGTTAGGGGACGGGGACGGTTTCGGGTCCAAGTGAGGGTACGGCAACGCTTTAGGGGGAGCGTGCGTGTGAGGGCGCGGGTTAGTGTTAGCGTACGGGTTAGGATTAGGGGACGGGTGAGGGTCAGGCTTCGGGGAAGGGTTAGGGTTAGGGTTCGGGCTAGGGTTAGGGGACGGGGACGGGGACGGTTTAGGGTCCAGGTGAGGGTACGGCAACGCTTTAGGGGGAGCGTGCGTGTGAAGGCGCGCGTTAGTGTTAGCGTACGGGTTAGGATTAGGGGACGGGTGAGGGTCAGGCTTCGGGGAAGGATTAGGTTTAGGGTTCGGGCTAGGGTTAGGGTTAGGGGACGGGGACGGCTTAGGGTCCAGGTGAGGGTACGGCAACGCTTTAGGGGGAGCGTGCGTGTGAGGGCGCGCGTTAGTGTTAGCGTACGGCTTAGGATTAGGGGACGGGTGAGGGTCAGGCTTCGGGGAAGGGTTAGGGTTAGGGTTCGGGCTAGGGTTAGGGTTAGGGGACGGGGACGGTTTAGGGTCCAGGTCAGAGTACGGCAACGCTTTAGGAGGAGCGTGCGTGTGAGGGCGCGCGTTAGTGTTAGCGTACGGCTTAGGATTAGGGGACGGGTGAGGGTCAGGCTTCGGGGAAGGGTTAGGGTTAGGGTTCGGGCTAGGGTTAGGTTTAGGGGACGGGGACGGTTTAGGGTCCAGGTGAGGGTACGGCAACGCTTTAGGGGGAGCGTGCGTGTGAGGGCGCAGGTTAGTGTTAGCGTACGGCTTAGGATTAGGGGACGGGTGAGGGTCAGGCTTCGGGGAAGGGTTAGGGTTAGGGTTCGGGCTAGGGTTAGGGTTAGGGGACGGGGACGGTTTAGGGTCCAGGTGAGGGTACGGCAACGCTTTAGGGGGAGCGGGCGTGTGAGGGCGCGGGTTAGTGTTAGCGTACGGGTTAGGATTAGGGGACGGGTGAGGGTCAGGCTTCGGGGAAGGGTTAGGGTTAGGGTTCGGGCTAGGGTTAGGGTTAGGGGACGGGGACGGTTTAGGGTCCAGGTGAGGGTACGGCAACGCTTTAGGGGGAGCGTGCGTGTGAGGGCGCGGGTTAGTGTTAGCGTACGGGTTAGGATTAGGGGACGGGTGAGGGTCAGGCTTCGGGGAAGGGTTAGGGTTAGGGTTCGGGCTAGGGTTAGGGTTAGGGGACGGGGACGGTTTAGGGTCCAGGTGAGGGAACGGCAACGCTTTAGGGGGAGCGTGCGCGTGAGGGCGCGGGTTAGTGTTAGCGTACTGGTTAGGATTAGGGGACGGGTGAGGGTCAGGCTTCGGGGAAGGGTTAGGGTTAGGGTTCGGGCTAGGGTTAGGGTTAGGGGACGGGGACGGTTTAGGGTCCAGGTGAGGGTACGGCAACGCTTTAGTGGGAGCGTGCGTGTGACGGCGCGGGTTAGTGTTAGCGTACGGGTTAGGATTAGGGGACGGGTGAGGGTCAGGCTTCGGGGAAGTGTTAGGGTTAGGGTTCGGGCTAGGGTTAGGGTTAGGGGACGGGGACGGTTTAGGGTCCAGGTGAGGGTACGGCAACGCTTTAGGGGGAGCGTGCGTGTTAGGGCGCGGGTTAGTGTTAGCGTACGGGTTAGGATTAGGGGACGGGTGAGGGTCAGGCTTCGGGGAAGGGCTAGGGTTAGGGTTCGGGCTAGGGTTAGGGTTAGGGGACGGGGACGGCTTAGGGTCCAGGTGAGGGTACGGCAACGCTTTAGGGGGAGCGTGCGTGTGAGGGCGCGCGTTAGTGTTAGCGTACGGCTTAGGATTAGGGGACGGGTGAGGGTCAGGCTTCGGGGAAGGGTTAGGGTTAGGGTTCGGGCTAGGGTTAGGGTTAGGGGACGGGGACGGTTTAGGGTCCAGGTGAGAGTACGGCAACGCTTTAGGAGGAGCGTGCGTGTGAGGGCGCGCGTTAGTGTTAGCGTACGGCTTAGGATTAGGGGACGGGTGAGGGTCAGGCTTCGGGGAAGGGTTAGGGTTAGGTTTCGGGCTAGGGTTAGGGTTAGGGGACGGGGACGCTTTAGGGTCCAGGTGAGGGTACGGCAACGCTTTAGGGGGAGCGTGCGTGTGAGGGCGCGGGTTAGTGTTAGCGTACGGGTTAGGATTAGGGGACGGGTGAGGGTCAGGCTTTGGGGAAGGGTTAGGGTTAGGGTTCGGGCTAGGGTTAGGGTTAGGGGACGGGGAAGGTTTAGGCTCCAGGTGAGGGTACGGCAACGCTTTAGGGGGAGCGTGCGTGTGAGGGCGCGGGTTAGTGTTAGCGTACGGCTTAGGATTAGGGGACGGGTGAGGGTCAGGCTTCGGGGAAGGGTTAGGGTTAGGGTTCGGGCTAGGGTTAGGGTTAGGGGATGGGGACGGTTTAGGGTCCAGGTGAGGGTACGGCAACGCTTTAGGGGGAGCGTGCGTGTGAGGGCGCGGGTTAGTGTTAGCGTACGGGTTAGGATTAGGGGACGGTGAGGGTCAGGCTTCGGGGAAGGGTTAGGGTTAGGGTTCGGGCTAGGGTTAGGGTTAGGGGACGGGGACGGTTTAGGGTCCAGGTGAGGGTTCGGCAACGCTTTAGTGGGAGCGTGCGTGTGACGGCGCGGGTTAGTGTTAGCGTACGGGTTAGGATTAGGGGACGGGTGAGGGTCAGGCTTCGGGGAAGTGTTAGGGTTAGGGTTCGGGCTAGGGTTAGGGTTAGGGGACGGGGACGGTTTAGGGTCCAGGTGAGGGTACGGCAACGCTTTAGGGGGAGCGTGCGTGTGAGGGCGCGGGTTAGTGTTAGCGTACGGGTTAGGATTAGGGGACGGGTGAGGGTCAGGCTTCGGGGAAGGGTTAGGGTTAGGGTTCGGGCTAGGGTTAGGGTTAGGGGACGGGGACGGTTTAGGGTCCAGGTGAGGGTACGGCAACGCTTTAGGGGGAGCGTGCGTGTGAGGGCGCGGGTTAGTGTTAGCGTACGGGTTAGGATTAGGGGACGGGTGAGGGTCAGGCTTCGGGGAAGGGTTAGGGTGAGGGTTCGGGCTAGGGTTAGGGTTAGGGGACGGGGACGGTTTAGGGTCCAGGTGAGGGTACGGCAACGCTTTAGGGGGAGCGTGCGTGTGAGTGCGCGGGTTAGTGTTAGCGTACGGGTTAGGATTAGGAGACGGGTGAGGGTCAGGCTTCGGGGAAGGGTTAGGGTTAGGGTTCGGGCTAGGGTTAGGGTTAGGGGATGGGGACGGTTTAGGGTCCAGGTGAGGGTACGGCAACGCTATAGGGGGAGCGTGCGTGTGAGGGCTAGCGTTAGTGTTAGCGTACGGGTTAGGATTAGGGGACGGGTGAGGGTCAGGCTTCGGGGAAGTGTTAGGGTTAGGGTTCGGGCTAGGGTTAGGGTTAGGGGACGGTTTAGGGTCCAGGTGAGGGTACGGCAACGCTTTAGGGGGAGCGTGCGTGTGAGGGCGCGGGTTAGTGTTAGCGTACGGGTTAGGATTAGGGGACGGGTGAGGGTCAGGCTTCGGGGAAGGGTTAGGGTTAGGGTTCGGGCTAGGGTTAGGGTTAGGGGACGGGGACGGTTTAGGGTCCAGGTGAGGGTACGGCAACGCTTTAGGGGGAGCGTGCGTGTGAGGGCGCGGGTTAGTGTTAGCGTACGGGTTAGGATTAGGGGACGGGTGAGGGTCAGGCTTCGGGGAAGTGTTAGGTTTAGGGTTCGGGCTAGGGTTAGGGTTAGGGGACGGGGACGGTTTAGGGTCCAGGTGAGGGTACGGCAACGCTTTAGGGGGAGCGTGCGTGTGAGGGCGCGGGTTAGTGTTAGCGTACGGCTTAGGATTAGGGGACGGGTGAGGGTCGGGCTTCGGGGAAGGGTTAGGGTTAGGGTTCGGGCTAGGGTTAGGGTTAGGGGACGGGGACGGTTTCGGGTCCAGGTGAGGGTACGGCAACGCTTTAGGGGGAGCGTGCGTGTGAGGGCGCGGGTTAGTGTTAGCGTATGGGTTAGGATTAGGGGACGGGTGAGGGTCAGGCTTCGGGGAATGGTTAGGGTTAGGGTTCGGGCTAGGGTTAGGGTTAGGGGACGGGGACGGTTTCAGGTCCAGGTGAGGGTACGGCAACGCTTTAGGGGGAGCGTGCGTGTGAGGGCGCGGGTTAGTGTTAGCGTACGGGTTAGGATTAGGGGACGGGTGAGGGTCAGGCTTCGGGGAAGGGTTAGGGTTAGGGTTCGGGCTAGGGTTAGGGTTAAGGGACGGGGACGGTTTAGGGTCCAGGTGAGGGTACGGCAACGCTTTAGGGGGAGCGTGCGTGTGAGGGCGCGGGTTAGTGTTAGCTACCGGTTAGGATTAGGGTACGGGTGAGGGTCAGGCTTCGGGGAAGGTTTAGGGTTAGGGTTCGGGCTAGGGTTAGGGTTAGGGGACGGGGACGGTTTAGGGTCCAGGTGAGGGTATGGCAACACTTTAGGGGGAGCGTGCGTGTGAGGGCTTGGGTTAGTGTTAGCGTACGGGTTAGGATTAGGGGACGGGTGAGTGTCAGGCTTCGGGGAAAAGTTAGGTTTAGGGTTCGGGCTAGGGTTAGGTTTAGGTGACGGGGACGGTTTAGGCTCCAGGTGAGGGTACGGCAACATTTTAGGGGGAGCGTGCGTGTGAGGGCGCGGGTTAGTGTTAGCGTACGGGTTAGGATTAGGGGACGGGTGAGGGTCAGGCTTCGGGGAAGCGTTAGGGTTAGGGTTAGGTTTCGGGCTAGGGTTAGGGTTAGGGGACGGGGACGGTTTCGGGTCCAGGTGAAGGTACGGCAACGCTTTAGGGGGAGCGTGCATGTGAGGGCGCGGGTTAGTGTTAGCGTACGGCTTAGGATTAGGGGACGGGTGAGGGTCAGGCTTCGGGGAAGGGTTAGGGTTAGGGTTCGGGCTAGGGTTAGGTTTAGGGGACGGGGACGGTTTAGGGTCCAGGTGAGGGTACGGCATTGCTTTAGGGGGAGCGTGCGTGTGAGGGCGCGGGTTAGTGTTAGCGTACGGCTTAGGATTAGGGGACGGGTGAGGGTCAGGCTTCGGGGAAGGGTTAGGGTTAGGGTTCGGGCTAGGGTTAGGGTTAGGGGACGGGGACGGTTTAGGGTCCAGGTGAGGGTACGGCAACGCTTTAGGGGGAGCGTGCGTGTGAGGGCGCGGGTTAGTGTTAGCGTAGGGGTTAGGATTAGGGGACGGGTGAGGGTCAGGCTTCGGGGAAGGGTTAGGGTTAGGGTTCGGGCTAGGGTTAGGGTTAGGGGACGGGGACGGTTTAGGGTCCAGGTGAGGGTAAGGCAACGCTTTAGGGGGAGCGTGCGTGTGAGGGCGCGGGTTAGTGTTAGCGTACGGGTTAGGATTAGGGGACGGGTGAGGGTCAGGCTACGGGGAAGGGTTAGGGTTAGGGTTCGGGCTAGGGTTAGGGTTAGGGGACGGGGACGGTTCAGGGTCCAGGTGAGGGTACGGCAACTCTTTAGGGGGAGCGTGCGTGTGAGGGCGCGGGTTAGTGTTAGCGTACGGGTTAGGATTAGGGGACGGGTGAGGGTCAGGCTTCGGGGAAGGGTTAGGGTTAGGGTTCGGGCTAGGGTTAGGGTTAGGGGACGGGGACGGTTTAGGGTCCAGGTGAGGGTACGGCAACGCTTTAGGGGGAGCGTGCGTGTGAGGGCGCGGGTTAGTGTTAGCGTACGGGTTAGGATTAGGGGACGGGTGAGGGTCAGGCTTCGGGGAAGGGTTAGGGTTAGGGTTCGGGCTAGGGTTAGGGTTAGGGGACGGGTACGGTTTAGGGTCCAGGTGAGGGTACGGCAACGCTTTAGGGGGAGCGTGCGTGTGAGTGCGCGGGTTAGTGTTAGCGTACGGGTTAGGATTAGGAGACGGGTGAGGGTCAGGCTTCGGGGAAGGGTTAGGGTTAGGGTTCGGGCTAGGGTTAGGGTTAGGGGATGGGGACGGTTTAGGGTCCAGGTGAGGGTACGGCAACGCTATAGGGGGAGCGTGCGTGTGAGGGCTAGCGTTAGTGTTAGCGTACGGGTTAGGATTAGGGGACGGGTGAGGGTCAGGCTTCGGGGAAGTGTTAGGGTTAGGGTTCGGGCTAGGGTTAGGGTTAGGGGACGGTTTAGGGTCCAGGTGAGGGTACGGCAACGCTTTAGGGGGAGCGTGCGTGTGAGGGCGCGGGTTAGTGTTAGCGTACGGGTTAGGATTAGGGGACGGGTGAGGGTCAGGCTTCGGGGAAGGGTTAGGGTTAGGGTTCGGGCTAGGGTTAGGGTTAGGGGACGGGGACGGTTTAGGGTCCAGGTGAGGGTACGGCAACGCTTTAGGGGGAGCGTGCGTGTGAGGGCGCGGGTTAGTGTTAGCGTACGGGTTAGGATTAGGGGACGGGTGAGGGTCAGGCTTCGGGGAAGTGTTAGGTTTAGGGTTCGGGCTAGGGTTAGGGTTAGGGGACGGGGACGGTTTAGGGTCCAGGTGAGGGTACGGCAACGCTTTAGGGGGAGCGTGCGTGTGAGGGCGCGGGTTAGTGTTAGCGTACGGGTTAGGATTAGGGGACGGGTGAGGGTCGGGCTTCGGGGAAGGGTTAGGGTTAGGGTTCGGGCTAGGGTTAGGGTTAGGGGACGGGGACGGTTTCGGGTCCAGGTGAGGGTACGGCAACGCTTTAGGGGGAGCGTGCGTGTGAGGGCGCGGGTTAGTGTTAGCGTATGGGTTAGGATTAGGGGACGGGTGAGGGTCAGGCTTCGGGGAATGGTTAGGGTTAGGGTTCGGGCTAGGGTTAGGGTTAGGGGACGGGGACGGTTTCAGGTCCAGGTGAGGGTACGGCAACGCTTTAGGGGGAGCGTGCGTGTGAGGGCGCGGGTTAGTGTTAGCGTACGGGTTAGGATTAGGGGACGGGTGAGGGTCAGGCTTCGGGGAAGGGTTAGGGTTAGGGTTCGGGCTAGGGTTAGGGTTAAGGGACGGGGACGGTTTAGGGTCCAGGTGAGGGTACGGCAACGCTTTAGGGGGAGCGTGCGTGTGAGGGCGCGGGTTAGTGTTAGCTACCGGTTAGGATTAGGGTACGGGTGAGGGTCAGGCTTCGGGGAAGGTTTAGGGTTAGGGTTCGGGCTAGGGTTAGGGTTAGGGGACGGGGACGGTTTAGGGTCCAGGTGAGGGTATGGCAACACTTTAGGGGGAGCGTGCGTGTGAGGGCTTGGGTTAGTGTTAGCGTACGGGTTAGGATTAGGGGACGGGTGAGTGTCAGGCTTCGGGGAAAAGTTAGGTTTAGGGTTCGGGCTAGGGTTAGGGTTAGGTGACGGGGACGGTTTAGGCTCCAGGTGAGGGTACGGCAACATTTTAGGGGGAGCGTGCGTGTGAGGGCGCGGGTTAGTGTTAGCGTACGGGTTAGGATTAGGGGACGGGTGAGGGTCAGGCTTCGGGGAAGCGTTAGGGTTAGGGTTAGGTTTCGGGCTAGGGTTAGGGTTAGGGGACGGGGACGGTTTCGGGTCCAGGTGAAGGTACGGCAACGCTTTAGGGGGAGCGTGCATGTGAGGGCGCGGGTTAGTGTTAGCGTACGGCTTAGGATTAGGGGACGGGTGAGGGTCAGGCTTCGGGGAAGGGTTAGGGTTAGGGTTCGGGCTAGGGTTAGGTTTAGGGGACGGGGACGGTTTAGGGTCCAGGTGAGGGTACGGCAATGCTTTAGGGGGAGCGTGCGTGTGAGGGCGCGGGTTAGTGTTAGCGTACGGCTTAGGATTAGGGGACGGGTGAGGGTCAGGCTTCGGGGAAGGGTTAGGGTTAGGGTTCGGGCTAGGGTTAGGGTTAGGGGACGGGGACGGTTTAGGGTCCAGGTGAGGGTACGGCAACGCTTTAGGGGGAGCGTGCGTGTGAGGGCGCGGGTTAGTGTTAGCGTACGGGTTAGGATTAGGGGACGGGTGAGGGTCAGGCTTCGGGGAAGGGTTAGCGTTAGGGTTCGGGCTAGGGTTAGGGTTAGGGGACGGGGACGGTTTAGGGTCCAGGTGAGTGTACGGCAACGCTTTAGAGGGAGCGTGCGTGTGAGGGCGCGGGTTAGTGTTAGCGTACGGGTTAGGATTAGGGGACGGGTGAGGGTCAGGCTTCGGGGAAGGGTTAGGGTTAGGGTTCGGGCTAGGTTTAGGGTTAGGGGACGGGGACGGTTTAGGGTCCAGGTGAGGGTACGGCAACGCTTTAGGGGGAGCGTGCGTGTGAGGGCGCTGGTTAGTGTTAGCGTACGGGTTAGGATTAGGGGACGGGTGAGGGTCAGGCTTCGGGGAAGGGTTAGGGTTAGGGTTCGGGCTAGGGTTAGGGTTAGGGGACGGGGACGGTTTAGGGTCCAGGTGAGGGTACGGCAACGCTTTAGGGGGAGCGTGCGTGTGAGGGCGCGGGTTAGTGTTGGCGTACGCGTTAGGATTAGGGGACGGGTGAGGGTCAGGCTTCGGGGAAGGGTTAGGGTTAGGGTTCGGGCTAGGGTTAGGGTTAGGGGACGGGGACGGTTTCGGGTCCAGGTGAGGGTACGGCAACGCTTTAGGGGGAGCGTGCGTGTGAGGGCGCGGGTTAGTGTTAGCGTACGGGTTAGTATTACGGGACGGGTGAGGGTCAGGCTTCGGGGAAGGGATAGGTTTAGGGTTCGGGCTAGGGTTAGGGTTAGGGGACGGGGACGGTTTAGGGTCCAGGTGAGGGTACGGCAACGCATTAGGGGGAGCGTGCGTGTGAGGGCGTGGGTTAGTGTTAGCGTACGGGTTAGGATTAGGGGACGGGTGAGGGTCAGACTTCGGGGAAGGGTTAGGGTTAGGGTTCGGGCTAGGGTTAGGGTTAGGGGACGGGGACGGTTTAGGGTCCAGGTGAGGGTACGGCAACGCTTTAGGGGGAGCGTGCGTGTGAGGGCGCGGGTTAGTGTTAGCGTACGGGTTAGGATTAGGGGACGGGTGAGGGTCAGGCTTCGGGGAAGGGTTAGGGTTAGGGTTCGGGCTAGGGTTAGGGTTAGGGGACGGGGACGGTTTAGGCTCCAGGTGAGGGTACGGCAACGCTTTAGGGGGAGCGTGCGTGTGATGGCGCGGGTTAGTGTTAGCGTACGGGTTAGGATTAGGGGACGGGTGAGGGTCAGGCTTCGGGGAAGGGTTAGGGTTAGGGTTCGGGCTAGGGTTAGGGTTAGGGGACGGGGACGGTTTAGGGTCCAGGTGAGGGTACGGCAACGCTTTAGGGGGAGCGTGCGTGTGAGGGCGCGGGTTAGTGTTAGCGTACGGCTTAGGATTAGGGGACGGGTGAGGGTCAGGCTTCGGGGAAGGGTTAGGGTTAGGGTTCAGGCTAGGGTTAGGTTTAGGGGACGGGGACGGTTTAGGGTCCAGGTGAGGATACGGCAACGCTTTAGGGGGAGCGTGCGTGTGAGGGCGCGGGTTAGTGTTAGCGTACGGCTTAGGATTAGGGGACGGGTGAGGGTCAGGCTTCGGGGAAGGGTTAGGGTTAGGGTTCGGTCTAGGGTTAGGGTTAGGGAACGGGGACGGTTTCGGGTCCAGGTGAGGGTACGGCAACGCTTTAGGGGGAGCGTGCGTGTGAGGGCGCGGGTTAGTGTTAGCGTAAGGGTTAGGATTATGGGACGGGTGAGGGTCAGGCTTCGGGGAAGGGTTAGGGTTAGGGTTCGGGCTAGGGTTAGGGTTAGGGGACGGGGACGGTTTCGGGTCCAGGTGAGGGTACGGCAACGCTTTAGGGGGAGCGTGCGTGTGAGGGCGCGGGTTAGTGTTAGCGTACGGGTTAGGATTAGGGGACGGGTGAGGGTCAGGCTTCGCGGAAGGGTTAGGGTTAGGGTACGGGATAGGGTTAGGGTTAGGGGACGGGGACGGTTTAGGGTCCAGGTGAGGGTACGGCAACGCTTTAGGGGGAGCGTGCGTGTGAGGGCGCGGGTTAGTGTTAGCGTACGGGTTAGGATTAGGGGACGGGTGAGGGTCAGGCTTCGGGGAAGGGATAGGGTTAGGGTTCGGGCTAGGGTTAGGGTTAGGGGACGGGGACGGTTTAGGGTCCAGGTGAGGGTACGGCAACGCTTCAGGGGGAGCGTGCGTGTGAGGGCGCGGGTTAGTGTTAGCGTACGGGTTAGGATTAGGGGACGGGTGAGGGTCAGGCTTCGGGGAAGGGTTAGCGTTAGGGTTCGGGCTAGGGTTAGTGTTAGGGGACGGGGACGGTTTAGGGTCCAGGTGAGGGTACGGCAACGCTTTAGGGGGAGCGTGCGTGTGAGGGCGCGGGTTAGTGTTAGCGTACGGGTTAGGATTAGGGGACGGGTGAGGGTCAGGCTTCGGGGAAGGGTTAGGGTTAGGGTTCGGGCTAGGGTTAGGGTTAGGGGACGGGGACGGTTTCGGGTCCAGGTGAGGGTACGGCAACGCTTTAGGGGGAGCGTGCGTGTGAGGGCGCGGGTTAGTGTTAGCGTACGGGTTAGGATTAGGGGACGGGTGAGGGTCAGGCTTCGGGGAAGGGTTAGGGTTAGGGTTCGGGCTAGGGTTAGGGTTAGGGGACGGGGACGGTTTCAGGTCCAGGTGAGGGTACGGCAACGCTTTAGGGGGAGCGTGCGTGTGAGGGTGCGGGTTAGTGTTAGCGTACGGGTTAGGATTAGGGGACGGGTGAGGGTCAGGCTTCGGGGAAGGGTTAGGGTTAGGGTTCGGGCTAGGGTTAGGGTTAGGGGACGGGGACGGTTTCGGGTCCAGGTGAGGGTACGGCAACGCTTTAGGGGGAGCGTGCGTGTGAGGGCGCGGGTTAGTGTTAGCGTACGGGTTAGGATTAGGGGACGGGTGAGGGTCAGGCTTCGGGGAAGGGTTAGGGTTAGGGTACGGGCTAGGGTTAGGGTTAGGGGACGGGGACGGTTTAGGGTCCAGGTGAGGGTACGGCAACGCTTTAGGGGGAGCGTGCGTGTGAAGGCGCACGTTAGTGTTAGCGTACGGCTTAGGATTAGGGGACGGGTGAGGGTCAGGCTTCGGGGAAGGGTTAGGGTTAGGGTTCGGGCTAGGGTTAGGGTTAGGGGACGGGGACGGTTTCTGGTCCAGGTGAGGGTACGGCAACGCTTTAGGGGGAGCGTGCGTGTGAGGGCCCGGGTTAGTGTTAGCGTACGGGTTAGGATTAGGGGACGGGTGAGGGTCAGGCTTCGGGGAAGGGATAGGGTTAGGGTTCAGGCTAGGGTTAGGGTTAGGGGACAGGGACGGTTTAGGGTCCAGTTGAGGGTACGGCAACGCTTTAGGGGGAGCGTGCGTGTGAGGGCGCGGGTTAGTGTTAGCGTACTGGTTAGGATTAGGGGACGGGTGAGGGTCAGGCTTCGGGGAAGGGTTAGGGTTAGGGTTCGGGCTAGGGTTAGGTTTAGGGGACGGGGACGGTTTAGGGTCCAGGTGAGGGTACGGCAACGCTTTAGGGGGAGCGTGCGTGTGAGGGAGCGGGTTAGTGTTAGCGTACGGGTTAGGATTAGGGGACGGGTGAGGGTCAGGCTTCGGGGAAGGGTTAGGGTTAGGGTTCGGGCTAGGGTTAGGTTTAGGGGACGGGGACGGTTTAGGGTCCAGGTGAGGGTACGGCAACGCTTTAGGGGGAGCGTGCGTGTGAGGGAGCGGGTTAGTGTTAGCGTACGGGTTAGGATTAGGGGACGGGTGAGGGTCAGGCTTCGGGGAAGTGTTAGGGTTAGGGTACGGGCTAGGGTTAGGGTTAGGGAACGGGGACGGTTTAGGGTCCAGGTGAGGGTACGGCAACGCTTTAGGGGGAGCGTGCGTGTGAGGGCGCGGGTTAGTGTTAGCGTACGGGTTAGGATTAGGGGACGGGTGAGGGTCAGGCTTCGGGGAAGGGTTAGGGTTAGGGTTCGGGCTAGGGTTAGGGTTAGGGGACGGGGACGGTTTAGGGTCCAGGTGAGGGTACGGCAACGCTTTAGGGGGAGCGTGCGTGTGAGGGCGCGGGTTAGTGTTAGCGTACGGGTTAGGATTAGGGGACGGGTGAGGGTCAGGCTTCGGGGAAGGGTTAGGGTTAGGGTTCGGGCTAGGGTTAGGGTTAGGGGACGGGGACGGTTTAGGGTCCAGGTGAGGGTACGGCAACGCTTTAGGGGGAGCGTGCGTGTGAGGGCGCGGGTTAGTGTTAGCGTACGGGTTAGGATTAGGGGACGGGTGAGGGTCAGGCTTCGGGGAAGGGTTAGGGTTAGGGTTCGGGCTAGGGTTAGGGTTAGGGGACGGGGACGGTTTCAGGTCCAGGTGAGGGTACGGCAACGCTTTAGGGGGAGCGTGTGTGTGAGGGAGCGGGTTAGTGTTAGCGTACGGGTTAGGATTAGGGGACGGGTGAGGGTCAGGCTTCGGGGAAGGGTTAGGGTTAGGGTTCGGGCTAGGGTTAGGGTTAGGGGACGGGGACGGTTTCGGGTCCAGGTGAGGGTACGGCAACGCTTTAGGGGGAGCGTGCGTGTGAGGGCGCGGGTTAGTGTTAGCGTACGGGTTAGGATTAGGGGACGGGTGAGGGTCAGGCTTCGGGGAAGGGTTAGGGTTAGGGTTCGGGCTAGGGTTAGGGTTAGGGGACGGGGACGGTTTCAGGTCCAGGTGAGGGTACGGCAACGCTTTAGGGGGCGCGTGCGTGTGAGGGAGCGGGTTAGTGTTAGCGTACGGGTTAGGATTAGGGGACGGGTGAGGGTCAGGCTTCGGGGAAGATTTAGGGTTAGGGTTCGGGCTAGGGTTAGGGTTAGGGGACGGGGACGGTTTCGGGTCCAGGTGAGGGTACGGCAACGCTTTAGGGGGAGCGTGCGTGTGAGGGCGCGGGTTAGTGTTAGCGTACGGGTTAGGATTAGGGGACGGGTGAGGGTCAGGCTTCGGGGAAGGGTTAGGGTTAGGGTACGGGCTAGGGTTAGGGTTAGGGGACGGGGACGGTTTAGGGTCCAGGTGAGGGTACGGCAACGCTTTAGGGGGAGCGTGCGTGTGAAGGCGCGCGTTAGTGTTAGCGTACGGCTTAGGATTAGGGGACGGGTGAGGGTCAGGCTTCGGGGAAGGGTTAGGGTTAGGGTTCGGGCTAGGGTTAGGGTTAGGGGACGGGGACGGTTTAGGGTCCAGGTGAGGGTACCGCAACGCTTTAGGGGGAGCGTGCGTGTGAGGGCGCGGGTTAGTGTTAGCGTACGGGTTAGGATTAGGGGACGGGTGAGGGTCAGGCTTCGGGGAAGGGATAGGGTTAGGGTTCGGGCTAGGGTTAGGGTTAGGGGACGGGGACGGTTTAGGGTCCAGGTGAGGGTACGGCAACGCTTTAGGGGGAGCGTGCGTGTGAGGGCGCGGGTTAGTGTTAGCGTACTGGTTAGGATTAGGGGACGGGTGAGGGTCAGGCTTCGGGGAAGGGTTAGGGTTAGGGTTCGGGCTAGGGTTAGGTTTAGGGGACGGGGACGGTTTAGGGTCCAGGTGAGGGTACGGCAATGCTTTAGGGGGAGCGTGCGTGTGAGGGCGCGGGTTAGTGTTAGCGTACGGGTTAGGATTAGGGGACGGGTGAGGGTCAGGCTTCGGGGAAGGGTTAGGGTTAGGGTTCGGGCTATGGTTAGGGTTAGGGGACGGGGACGGTTTCGGTTCCAGGTGAGGGTACGGCAACGCTTTAGGGGGAGCGTGCGTGTGAGGGAGCGGGTTAGTGTTAGCGTACGGGTTAGGATTAGGGGACGGGTGAGGGTCAGGCTTCGGGGAAGGGTTAGGGTTAGGGTACGGGCTAGGGTTAGGGTTAGGGAACGGGGACGGTTTAGGGTCCAGGTGAGGGTACGGCAACGCTTTAGGGGGAGCGTGCGTGTGAGGGCGCGGGTTAGTGTTAGCGTACGGGTTAGGATTAGGGGACGGGTGAGGGTCAGGCTTCGGGGAAGGGTTAGGGTTAGGTTTCGGGCTAGGGTTAGGGTTAGGGGACGGGGACGGTTTAGGGTCCAGGTGAGGGTACGGCAACGCTTTAGGGGGAGCGTGCGTGTGAGGGCGCGGGTTAGTGTTAGCGTACGGGTTAGGATTAGAGGACGGGTGAGGGTCAGGCTTCGGGGAAGGGTTAGGGTTAGGGTTCGGGCTAGGGTTAGGGTTAGGGGACGGGGACGGTTTCGGGTCCAGGTGAGGGTACGGCAACGCTTTAGGGGGAGCGTGCGTGTGAGGGCGCGGGTTAGTGTTAGCGTACGGCTTAGGATTAGGGGACGGGTGAGGGTCAGGCTACGGGGAAGGGTTAGGGTTAGGGTTCGGGCTAGGGTTAGGGTTAGGGGACGGGGACGGTTTAGGGTCCAGGTGAGGGTACGGCAACGCTTTAGGGGGAGCGTGCGTGTGAGGGCGCGGGTTAGTGTTAGCGTACGGGTTAGGATTAGGGGACGGGTGAGGATCAGGCTTCGGGGAAGGGTTAGGGTTAGGGTTCGGGCTAGAGTTAGGGTTAGGGGACGGGGACGGTTTAGGGTCCAGGTGAGGGTACGGCAACGCTTTAGGGGGAGCGTGCGTGTGAGGGCGCGGGTTAGTGTTAGCGTACGGGTTAGGATTAGGGGACGGGTGAGGGTCAGGCTTCGGGGAAGGGTTAGGGTTAGGGTTCGGTCTAGGGTTAGGGTTAGGGGACGGGGACGGTTTAGGGTCCAGGTGAGGGTACGGCAACGTTTTAGGGGGAGCGTGCGTGTGAGGGCGCGGGTTAGTGTTAGCGTACGGGTTAGGATTAGGGGACGGGTGAGGGTCAGGCTTCGGGGAAGGGTTAGGGTTAGGGTTCGGGCTAGGGTTAGGGTTAGGGGACGGGGACGGTTTCGGGTCCAGGTGAGGGTACGGCAACGCTTTAGGGGGAGCGTGCGTGTGAGGGCGCGGGTTAGTGTTAGCGTACGGGTTAGGATCAGGGGACGGATGAGGGTCAGGCTTCGGGGAAGGGTTAGGGTTAGGGTTCGGGCTAGGGTTAGGGTTAGGGGACGGGAACGGTTTAGGGTCCAGGTGAGGGTACGGCAACGCTTTAGGGGGAGCGTGCGTGTGAGGGAGCGGGTTAGTGTTAGCGTACGGGTTAGGATTAGGGGACGGGTGAGGGTCACGCTTCGGGGAAGGGTTAGCGTTAGGGTTCGGGCTAGGGTTAGGGTTAGGGGACGGGGACGGTTTAGGGTCCAGGTGAGGGTACGGCAACGCTTTAGGGGGAGCGTGCGTGTGAGGGCGCGGGTTAGTGTTAGCGTACGGGTTAGGATTAGGGGACGGGTGAGGGTCAGGCTTCGGGGAAGGGTTAGGGTTAGGGATCGGGCTAGGGTTAGGGTTAGGGGACGGGGACGGCTTAGGGTCCAGGTGAGGGTACGGCAACGCTTTAGGGGGAGCGTGCGTGTGAAGGCGCGCGTTAGTGTTAGCGTACGGCTTAGGATTAGGGGACGGGTGAGGGTCAGGCTTCGGGGAAGGGTTAGGGTTAGGGTTCGGGCTAGGGTTAGGGTTAGGGGACGGGGACGGTTTAGGGTCCAGGTGAGAGTACGGAAACGCTTTAGGGGGAGCGTGCGTGTGAGGGCGCGCGTTAGTGTTAGCGTACGGCTTAGGATTAGGGGACGGGTGAGGGTCAGGCTTCGGGGAAGGGTTAGGGTTAGGGTTCGGGCTAGGGTTAGGTTTAGGGGACGGGCACGGTTTAGGGTCCAGGTGAGGGTACGGCAACGCTTTAGGGGGAGCGTGCGTGTGAGGGCGCGGGTTAGTGTTAGCGTACGGCTTAGGATTAGGGGACGGGTGAGGGTCAGGCTTCGGGGAAGGGTTAGGGTTAGGGTACGGGCTAGGGTTAGGGTTAGGGGACGGGGACGGTTTAGTGTCCAGGTGAGGGTACGGCAACGCTTTAGGGGGAGCGTGCGTGTGAGGGCGCGGGTTAGTGTTAGCGTACGGGTTAGGATTAGGGGACGGGTGAGGGTCAGGCTTCGGGGAAGGGATAGGGTTAGGGTTCGGGCTAGGGTTAGGGTTAGGGGACGGGGACGGTTTAGGGTCCAGGTGAGGGTACGGCAACGCTTTAGGGGGAGCGTGCGTGTGAGGGCGCGGGTTAGTGTTAGCGTACGGGTTAGGATTAGGGGACGGGTGAGGGTCAGGCTTCGGGGAAGGGTTAGCGTTAGGGTTCGGGCTAGGGTTAGGCTTAGGGGACGGGGACGGTTTAGGGTCCAGGTGAGGGTACGGCAACGCTTTAGGGGGAGCGTGCGTGTGAGGGCGCGGGTTAGTGTTAGCGTACGGGTTAGGATTAGGGGACGGGTGAGGGTCAGGCTTCGCGGAAGGGTTAGGGTTAGGGTTCGGGCTAGGGTTAGGGTTAGGGGAAGGGGACGGTTTAGGGTCCAGGTGAGGGTACGGCAACGCTTTAGGGGGAGCGTGCGTGTGAGGGCGCGGGTTAGTGTTAGCGTACGGGTTAGGATTAGGGGACGGGTGAGGGTCAGGCTTCGGGGAAGGGTTAGGGTTAGGGTTCGGGCTAGGGTTAGGGTTAGGGGACGGGGACGGTTTCAGGTCCAGGTGAGGGTACGGCAACGCTTTAGGGGGAGCGTGCGTGTGAGGGAGCGGGTTAGTGTTAGCGTACGGGTTAGGATTAGGGGACGGGTGAGGGTCAGGCTTCGGGGAAGGGTTAGGGTTAGGGTTCGGGCTAGGGTTAGGGTTAGGGGACGGGGACGGTTTCGGGTCCAGGTGAGGGTACGGCAACGCTTTAGGGGGAGCGTGCGTGTGAGGGCGCGGGTTAGTGTTAGCGTACGGGTTAGGATTAGGGGACGGGTGAGGGTCAGGCTTCGGGGAAGGGTTAGGGTTAGGGTTCGGGCTAGGGTTAGGGTTAGGGGACGGGGACGGTTTCAGGTCCAGGTGAGGGTACGGCAACGCTTTAGGGGGAGCGTGCGTGTGAGGGAGCGGGTTAGTGTTAGCGTACGGGTTAGGATTAGGGGACGGGTGAGGGTCAGGCTTCGGAGAAGGGTTAGGGTTAGGGTTCGGGCTAGGGTTAGGGTTAGGGGACGGGGACGGTTTCGGGTCCAGGTGAGGGTACGGCAACGCTTTAGGGGGAGCGTGCGTGTGAGGGCGCGGGTTAGTGTTAGCGTACGGTTTAGGATTAGGGGACGGGTGAGGGTCAGGCTTCGGGGAAGGGTTAGGGTTAGGGTTCGGGCTAGGGTTAGGGTTAGGGGACGGGGACGGTTTAGGGTCCAGGTGAGGGTACGGCAACGCTTTAGGGGGAGCGTGCGTGTGAAGGCGCGCGTTAGTGTTAGCGTACGGCTTAGGATTAGGGGACGGGTGAGGGTCAGGCTTCAGGGCAGGGTTAGGGTTAGGGTTAGGGTTAGGGCTAGGGTTAGGGTTAGGGGACGGGGACGGTTTAGGGTCCAGGTGAGGGTACCGAAACGCTTTAGGGGGAGCGTGCGTGTGAGGGCGCGGGTTAGTGTTAGCGTACGGGTTAGGATTAGGGGACAGGTGAGGGTCAGGCTTCGGGGAAGGTATAGGGTTAGGGTTCGGGCTAGGGTTAGGGGACGGGGACGGGGACGGTTTCTGGTCCAGGTGAGGGTACGGCAACGCTTTAGGGGGAGCGTGCGTGTGAGGGCGCGGGTTAGTGTTAGCGTACGGGTTAGGATTAGGGGACGGGTGAGGGTCAGGCTTCGGGGAAGGGATAGGGTTAGGGTTCGGGCTAGGGTAAGGGTTAGGGGACGGGGACGGTTTAGGGTCCAGGTGAGGGTACGGCAACGCTTTAGGGGGAGCGTGCGTGTGAGGGCGCGGGTTAGTGTTAGCGTACTGGTTAGGATTAGGGGACGGGTGAGGGTCAGGCTTCGGGGAAGAGTTAGGGTTAGGGTTCGGGATAGGGTTAGGTTTAGGGGACGGGGACGGTTTAGGGTCCAGGTGAGGGTACGGCAATGCTTTAGGGGGAGCGTGCGTGTGAGGGCGCGGGTTAGTGTTAGCGTACGGGTTAGGATTAGGGGACGGGTGAGGGTCAGGCTTCGGGGAAGGGTTAGGGTTAGGTTTCGGGCTAGGGTTAGGGTTAGGGGACGGGGACGGTTTAGGGTCCAGGTGAGGGTACAGCAACGCTTTAGGGGAGCGTGCGTGTGAGGGCGCGGGTTAGTGTTAGCGTACGGGTTAGGATTAGGGGACGGGTGAGGGTCAGGCTTCGGGGAAGGGTTAGGGTTAGGGTTCGGGCTAGGGTTAGGGTTAGGGGACGGGGACGGTTTAGGGTCCAGGTGAGGGTACGGCAACGTTTTAGGGGGAGCGTGCGTGTGAGGGCGCGGGTTAGTGTTAGCGTACGGGTTAGGATTAGGGGACGGGTGAGGGTCAGGCTTCGGGGAAGGGTTAGGGTTAGGGTTCGGGCTAGGGTTAGGGTTAGGGGACGGGGACGGTTTCGGGTCCAGGTGAGGGTATGGCAACGCTTTAGGGGGAGCGTGCGTGTGAGGGCGCGGGTTAGTGTTAGCGTACGGGTTAGGATTAGGGGACGGGTGAGGGTCAGGCTACGGGGAAGCGTTAAGGTTAGGGTTCGGGCTAGGGTTAGGGTTAGGGGACGGGGACGGTTTAGGGTCCAGGTGAGGGTACAGCAACGCTTTAGGGGGAGCGTGCGTGTGAGGGCGCGGGTTAGTGTTAGCGTACGGGTTAGGATTAGGGGACGGGTGAGGGTCAGGCTTCGGGGAAGGGTTAGGGTTAGGGTTCGGGCTAGGGTTAGGGTTAGGGGACGGGGACGGTTTAGGGTCCAGGTGAGGGTACGGCAACGCTTTAGGGGGAGCGTGCGTGTGAGGGCGCGGGTTAGTGTTAGCGTACGGGTTAGGATTAGGGGACGGGTGAGGGTCAGGCTTCGGGGAAGGGTTAGGGTTAGGGTTCGGGCTAGGGTTAGGCTTAGGGGACGGGGACGGTTTAGGGTCCAGGTGAGGGTACGGCAACGTTTTAGGGGGAGCGTGCGTGTGAGAGCGCGGGTTAGTGTTAGCGTACGGGTTAGGATTAGGGGACGGGTGAGGGTCAGGCTTCGGGGAAGGGTTAGGGTTAGGGTTCGGGCTAGGGTTAGGGTTAGGGGACGGGGACGGTTTCGGGTCCAGGTGAGGGTACGGCAACGCTTTAGGGGGAGCGTGCGTGTGAGGGCGCGGGTTAGTGTTAGCGTACGGGTTAGGATTAGGGGACGGGTGAGGGTCAGGCTACGGGGAAGGGTTAGGGTTAGGGTTCGGGCTAGGGTTAGGGTTAGGGGACGGGGACGGTTTAGGGTCCAGGTGAGGGTACGGCAAAGCTTTAGGGGGAGCGTGCGTGTGAGGGCGCGGGTTAGGGTTAGCGTACGGGTTAGGATTAGGGGACGGGTGAGGGTCAGGCTTCGGGGAAGGGTTAGGGTTAGGGTTCGGGCTAGGGTTAGGGTTAGGGGACGGGGACGGTTTAGGGTCCAGGTGAGGGTACGGCAACGCTTTAGGGAGAGCGTGCATGTGAGGGCGCGCGTTAGTGTTAGCGTACGGCTTAGGATTAGGGAACGGGTGAGTGTCAGGCTTCAGGGAAGGGTTAGGGTTAGGGTTCGGGCTAGGGTTAGGGTTAGGGGACGGGGACGGTTTAGGGTCCAGGTGAGGGTACGGCAACGCTTTAGGGGGAGCGTGCGTGTGAGGGCGCGGGTTAGTGTTAGCGTACGGCTTAGGATTAGGGGACGGGTGAGGGTCAGGCTTCGGGGAAGGGTTAGGGTTAGGGTTCGGGCTAGGGTTAGGGTTAGGGGACGGGGACGGTTTAGGGTCCAGGTGAGGGTACGGCAACGCTTTAGGGGGAGCGTGCGTGTGAGGGCGCGGGTTAGTGTTAGCGTACGGGTTAGGATTAGGGGACGGGTGAGGGTCAGGCTTCGGGGAAGGGTTAGGGTTAGGGTTCGGGCTAGGGTTAGGGTTAGGGGACGGGGACGGTTTAGGGTCCAGGTGAGGGTACGGCAACGCTTTAGGGGGAGCGTGCGTGTGAGGGCGTGGGTTAGTGTTAGCGTACGGGTTAGGATTAGGGGACGGGTGAGGGTCAGGCTTCGGGGAAGGGTTAGGGTTAGGGTTCGGGCTAGGGTTAGGGTTAGGGGACGGGGACGGTTTAGGGTCCAGGTGAGGGTACGGCAACGCTTTAGGGGGAGCGTGCGTGTGAGGGCGCGGGTTAGTGTTAGCGTACGGGTTAGGATTAGGGGACGGGTGAGGGTCAGGCTTCGGGGAAGGGTTAGGGTTACGGTTCGGGCTAGGGTTAGGGGACGGGGACGGGGACGGTTTCTGGTCCAGGTGAGGGTACGGCAACGCTTTAGGGGGAGCGTGCGTGTGAGGGCGCGGGTTAGTGTTAGCGTACGGGTTAGGATTAGGGGACGGGTGAGGTTTAGGCTTCGGGGAAGGGATAGGGTTAGGGTTCGGGCTAGGGTTAGGGTTAGGGGACGGGGACGGTTTAGGGTCCAGGTGAGGGTACGGCAACGCTTTAGGGGGAGCGTGCGTGTGAGGGCGCGGGTTAGTGTTAGCGTACGGGTTAGGATTAGGGGACGTGTGAGGGTCAGGCTTCGGGGAAGGGTTAGGGTTAGGGTTCGGGCTAGGGTTAGGGTTAGGGGACGGGAACGGTTTAGGGTCCAGGTGAGGGTACGGCAACGCTTTAGGGGGAGCGTGCGTGTGAGGGCGCGGGTTAGTGTTAGCGTACGGGTTAGGATTAGGGGACGGGTGCGGGTCAGGCTTCGGGGAAGGGTTAGGTTTAGGGTTCGGGCTAGGGTTAGGGTTAGGGGACGGGGACAGTTTAGGGTCCAGGTGAGGGCACGGCAACGCTTTAGGGGGAGCGTGCGTGTGAGGGCGCGGGTTAGTGTTAGCGTACGGGTTAGGATTAGGGGACGGGTGCGGGTCAGGCTTCGGGGAAGGGTTAGGTTTAGGGTTCGGGCTAGGGTTAGGGTTAGGGGACGGGGACAGTTTAGGGTCCAGGTGAGGGTACGGCAACGCTTTAGGGGGAGCGTGCGTGTGCGGGCGCGGGTTAGTGTTAGCGTACGGGTTAGGATTAGGGGACGGGTGAGGGTCAGGCTTCGGGGAAGGGTTAGGGTTAGGGTTCGGGCTAGGGTTAGGGTTAGGGGACGGGGACGGTTTCGGGTCCAGGTGAGGGTACGGCAACGCTTTAGGGGGAGCGTGCGTGTGAGGGCGTGGGTTAGTGTTAGCGTACGGGTTAGGATTAGGGGACGGGTGAGGGTCAGGCTTCGGGGAAGGGTTAGGGTTAGGGTTCGGGCTAGGGTTAGGGTTAGGGGACGGGGACGGTTTAGGGTCCAGGTGAGGGTACGGCAACGCTTTAGGGGGAGCGTGCGTGTGAGGGCGCGGGTTAGTGTTAGCGTACGGGTTAGGATTAGGGGACGGGTGAGGGTCAGGCTTCGGGGAAGGGTTAGGGTTACGGTTCGGGCTAGGGTTAGGGGACGGGGACGGGGACGGTTTCTGGTCCAGGTGAGGGAACGGCAACGCTTTAGGGGGAGCGTGCGTGTGAGGGCGCGGGTTAGTGTTAGCGTACGGGTTAGGATTAGGGGACGGGTGAGGGTCAGGCTTCGGGGAAGGGATAGGGTTAGGGTTCGGGCTAGGGTTAGGGTTAGGGGACGGGGACGGTTTAGGGTCCAGGTGAGGGTACGGCAACGCTTTAGGGGGAGCGTGCGTGTGAGGGCGCGGGTTAGTGTTAGCGTACGGGTTAGGATTAGGGGACGGGTGAGGGTCAGGCTTCGGGGAAGGGTTAGGGTTAGGGTTCGGGCTAGGTTTAGGGTTAGGGGACGGGAACGGTTTAGGGTCCAGGTGAGGGTACGGCAACGCTTTAGGGGGAGCGTGCGTGTGAGGGCGCGGGTTAGTGTTAGCGTACGGGTTAGGATTAGGGGACGGGTGCGGGTCAGGCTTCGGGGAAGGGTTAGGGTTAGGGTTCGGGCTAGGGTTAGGGTTAGGGGACGGGGACAGTTTAGGGTCCAGGTGAGGGTACGGCAACGCTTTAGGGGGAGCGTGCGTGTGCGGGCGCGGGTTAGTGTTAGCGTACTGGTTAGGATTAGGGGATGGGTGAGGGTCAGGCTTCGGGGAAGGGTTAGGGTTAGGGTTCGGGCTAGGGTTAGGGTTAGGGGACGGGGACGGCTTAGGGTCCAGGTGAGGGTACGGCAACGCTTTAGGGGGAGCGTGCGTGTGAAGGCGCGCGTTAGTGTTAGCGTTCGGCTTAGGATTAGGGGACGGGTGAGGGTCAGGCTTCGGGGAAGGGTTAGGGTTAGGGTTCGGGCTAGGGTTAGGGTTAGGGGACGGGGACGGTTTAGGGTCCAGGTGAGAGTACGGCAACGCTTTAGGGGGAGCGTGCGTGTGAGGGCGCGCGTTAGTGTTAGCGTACGGCTTAGATTTAGGGGACGGGTGAGGGTCAGGCTTCGGGGAAGGGTTAGGGTTAGGGTTCGGGCTAGGGTTAGGGTTAGGGGACGGGGACGGTTTCGGGTCCAGGTGAGGGTACGGCAACGCTTTAGGGGGAGCGTGCGTGTGAGGGCGCGGGTTAGTGTTAGCGTACGGGTTAGGATTAGGGGACGGGTGAGGGTCAGGCTTCGGGGAAGGGTTAGGGTTAGGGTACGGGCTAGGGTTAGGGTTAGGGGACGGGGACGGTTTAGGGTCCAGGTGAGTGTACGGCAACGCTTTAGGGGGAGCGTGCGTGTGAGGGCGCGGGTTAGTGTTAGCGTACGGGTTAGGATTAGGGGACGGGTGAGAGTCAGGCTTCGGGGAAGGGATAGGGTTAGGGTTCGGGCTAGGGTTAGGGTTAGGGGACGGGGACGGTTTAGGGTCCAGGTGAGGGTACGGCAACGCTTTAGGGGGAGCGTGCGTGTGAGGGCGCGGGTTAGTGTTAGCGTACGGGTTAGGATTAGGGGACGGGTGAGGGTCAGGCTTCGGGGAAGGGTTAGCGTTAGGGTTCGGGCTAGGGTTAGGGTTAGGGGACGGGGACGGTTTAGGGTCCAGGTGAGTGTACGGCAACGCTTTAGGGGGAGCGTGCGTGTGAGGGCGCGGGTTAGTGTTAGCGTACGGGTTAGGATTAGGTGACGGGTGAGGGTCAGGCTTCGGGGAAGTGTTAGGGTTAGGGTTCGGGCTAGGGTTAGGGTTAGGGGACGGGGACGGTTTAGGGTCCAGGTGAGGGTACGGCAACGCTTTAGGGGGAGCGTGCGTGTGAGGGCGCGGGTTAGTGTTAGCGTACGGGTTAGGATTAAGGGACGGGTGAGGGTCAGGCTTCGGGGAAGGGTTAGGGTTAGGGTTCGGGCTAGGGTTAGGGTTAGGGGACGGGGACGGTTTAGGGTCCAGGTGAGGGTACGGCAACGCTTTAGGGGGAGCGTGCGTGTGAGGGCGCGGGTTAGTGTTAGCGTACGGGTTAGGATTAGGGGACGGGTGAGGGTCAGGCTTCGGGGAAGGGTTAGGGTTAGGGTTCGGGCTAGGGTTAGGGTTAGGGGACGGGGACGGTTTAGGGTCCAGGTGAGGGTACGGCAACGCTTTAGGGGGAGCGTGCGTGTGAGGGCGCGGGTTAGTGTTAGCGTACGGGTTAGGATTAGGGGACGGGTGAGGGTCAGGCTTCGGGGAAGGGTTAGGGTTAGGGTTCGGGCTAGGGTTCGGGGACGGGGACGGGGACGGTTTCTGGTCCAGGTGAGGGTACGGCAACGCTTTAGGGGGAGCGTGCGTGTGAGGGCGCGGGTTAGTGTTAGCGTACGGGTTAGGATTAGGGGACGGGTGAGGGTCAGGCTTCGGGGAAGGGATAGGGTTAGGGTTCAGGCTAGGGTTAGGGTTAGGGGACGGGGACGGTTTAGGGTCAAGGTGAGGGTACGGCAACGCTTTAGGGGGAGCGTGCGTGTGAGGGCGCGGGTTAGTGTTAGCGTACGGGTTAGGATTAGGGGACGGGTGAGGGTCAGGCTTCGGCGAAGGGTTAGGGTTAGGGTTCGGGCTAGGGTTAGGGTTAGGGGACGGGGACGGTTTAGGGTCCAGGTGAGGGTATGGCAACGCTTTAGGGGGAGCGTGCGTGTGAGGGCGCGGGTTAGTGTTAGCGTACGGGTTAGGATTAGGGGACGGGTGAGGGTCAGGCTTCGGGGAAGGGTTAGGGTTAGGGTTCGGGCTAGGGTTAGGGTTAGGGGATGGGGACGGTTTAGGGTCCAGGTGAGGGTACGGCAACGCTTTAGGGGGAGCGTGCGTGTGAGGGCGTGGGTTAGTGTTAGCGTACGGGTTAGGACTAGGGGACGGGTGAGGGTCAGGCTTCGGGGAAGGGTTAGGGTTAGGGTTCGGGCTAGGGTTAGGGTTAGGGGACGGGGACGGTGTCGGGTCCAGGTGAGGGTACAGCAAAGCTTTAGGGGGAGTGTGCGTGTGAGGGAGCGGGTTAGTGTTAGCGTACGGGTTAGGATTAGGGGACGGGTGAGGGTCATGCTTCGGGGAAGGGTTAGGGTTAGGGTACGGGCTAGGGTTAGGGTTAGGGAACGGGGACGGTTTAGGGTCCAGGTGAGGGTACGGCAACGCTTTAGGGGGAGCGTGCGTGTGAGGGCGCGGGTTAGTGTTAGCGTACGGGTTAGGATTAGGGGACGGGTGAGGGTCAGGCTTCGGGGAAGGGTTAGGGTTAGGGTTCGGGCTAGGGTTAGGGTTAGGGGACGGGGACGGTTTCGGGTCCAGGTGAGGGTACGGCAACGCTTTAGGGGGAGCGTGCGTGTGAGGGCGCGGGTTAATGTTAGCGTACGGGTTAGGATTAGGGGACGGGTGAGGGTCAGGCTACGGGGAAGGGTTAGGGTTAGGGTTCGGGCTAGGGTTAGGGTTAGGGGACGGGGACGGTTTAGGGTCCAGGTGAGGGTACGGCAACACTTTAGGGGGAGTGTGCGTGTGAGGGCGTGGGTTAGTATTAGCGTACGGGTTAGGATTAGGGGACGGGTGAGGGTCAGGCTTCGGGGAAGGGTTAGGGTTAGGGTTCGGGCTAGGGTTAGGGTTAGGGGACGGGGACGGTTTAGGGTCCAGGTGAGGGTACGGCAACGCTTTAGGGGGAGCGTGCGTGTGAGGGCGCGGGTTAGTGTTAGCGTACGGCTTAGGATTAGGGGACGGGTGAGGGTCAGGCTTCGGGGAAGGGTTAGGGTTAGGGTTCGGGCTAGGGTTAGGTTTAGGGGACGGGGACGGTTTAGGGTCCAGGTGAGGGTACGGCAACGCTTTAGGGGGAGCGTGCGTGTGAGGGCGCGGGTTAGTGTTAGCGTACGGCTTAGGATTAGGGGACGGGTGAGGGTGAGGCTTCGGGGAAGGGTTAGGGTTAGGGTTCGGGCTAGGGTTAGGCTTAGGGGACGGGGACGGTTTAGGGTCCAGGTGAGAGTACGGCAACGCTTTAGGGGGAGCGTGCATGTGAGGGCGCGGGTTAGTGTTAGCGTACGGGTTAGGATTAGGGGACGGTTGAGGGTCAGGCTTCGGGGAAGGGTTAGGGTTAGGGTTCGGCCTAGGGTTAGGGTTAGGGGACGGGGACGGTTTAGGGTCCAGGTGAGGGTACGGCAACGCTTTAGGGGGAGTGTGCGTGTGAGGGCGCGGGTTAGTGTTAGCGTACGGGTTAGGATTAGGGGACGGGTGAGGGTCAGGCTTCGGGGAAGGGTTAGGGTTAGGGTTCGGGCTAGGGTTAGGGTTAGGGGACGGGGACGGTTTCGGGTCCAGGTGAGGGTACGGCAACGCTTTAGGGGGAGCGTGCGTGTGAGGGCGCGGGTTAGTGTTAGCGTACGGGTTAGGATTAGGGGACGGGTGAGGGTCAGGCTTCGGGGAAGGGTTAGGGTTAGGGTTCGGGCTAGGGTTAGGGTTAGGGGACGGGGACGGTTTCGGGTCCAGGTGAGGGTACGGCAACGCTTTAGGGGGAGCGTGCGTGTGAGGGCGCGGGTTAGTGTTAGCGTACGGGTTAGGATTAGGGGACGGGTGAGGGTCAGGCTTCGGGGAAGGGTTAGGGTTAGGGTTCGGGCTAGGGTTAGGGTTAGGGGACGGGGACGGTTTCGGGTCCAGGTGAGTGTACGGCAACGCTTTAGGGGGAGCGTGCGTGTGAGGGCGCGGGTTAGTGTTAGCGTACGGGTTAGGATTAGGGGACGGATGAGGGTCAGGCTTCGGGGAAGGGTTAGGGTTAGGGTTCGGGCTAGGGTTAGGGTTAGGGGACGGGGACGGTTTCGGGTCCAGGTGAGGGTACGGCAACGCTTTAGGGGGAGCGTGCGTGTGAGGGCGCGGGTTAGTGTTAGCGTACGGGTTAGGATTAGGGGACGGGTGAGGGTCAGGCTTCGGGGAAGGGTTAGGGTTAGGGTTCGGGCTAGGGTTAGGGTTAGGGGACGGGGACGGTTTAGGGTCCAGGTGAGGGTACGGCACCGTTTTAGGGGGAGCGTGCGTGTGAGGGCACGGGTTAGTGTTAGCGTACGTGTTAGGATTAGTGAATGGGTGAGGGTCAGGCTTCGGGGAAGGGTTAGGGTTAGGGTTCGGGCTACGGTTAGGGTTAGGGGACGGGGACGGTTTAGGGTCCAGGTGAGGGTACGGCAACGCTTTAGGGGGAGCGTGCGTGTGAGGGCGCGGGTTAGTGTTAGTGTACGGGTTAGGATTAAGGGACGGGTGAGGGTCAGGCTTCGGGGAAGGGTTAGGGTTAGGGTTCGGGCTAGGGTTAGGGTTAGGGGACTGGGACGGTTTAGGGTCCAGGTGAGGGTATGGCAACGCTTTAGGGGGAGCGTGCGTGTGAGGGCGCGGGTTAGTGTTAGCGTACGGGTTAGGATTAGGGGACGGGTGAGGGTCAGGCTTCGGGGAAGGGTTAGGGTTAGGGTTCGGGCTAGGGTTACGGTTAGGGGACGGGGACGGTTTAGGGTCCAGGTGAGGGTACGGCAACGCTTCAGGGGGAGCGTGCGTGTGAGGGCGCGGGTTAGTGTTAGCGTACGGGTTAGGATTAGGGGACGGGTGAGGGTCAGGCTTCGGGGAAGGTTTAGGGTTAGGGTTCGGCCTAGGGTTAGGGTTAGGGGACGGGGACGGTTTAGGGTCCAGGTGAGGGTACGGCAACGCTTTAGGGGGAGCATGCGTGTGAGGGCGCGGGTTAGTTTTAGCGTACGGGTTAGGATTAGGGGACATGTGAGGGTCAGGCTTCAGGGAAGGGATAGGGTTAGGGTTCGGGCTAGGGTTAGGGTTAGGGGACGGGGACGGTTTAGGGTCCAGGTGAGGGTACGGCAACGCTTTAGGGGGAGCGTGCGTGTGAGGGCGCGGGTTAGTGTTAGCGTACGGGTTAGGATTAGGGGACGGGTGAGGGTCAGGCTTCGGGGAAGTGTTAGGGTTGGGGTTCGGGTAGGGTTAGGGTTAGGGGACGGGGACGGTTTCGGGTCCAGGTGAGGGTATGGCAACGCTTTAGGGGGAGCGTGCGTGTGAGGGCGCGGGTTAGTGTTAGCGTACGGGTTAGGATTAGGGGACGGGTGAGGGTCAGGCTTCGGGGAAGTGTTAGGGTTAGGGTTCAGGCTAGGGTTAGGGTTTGGGGACGGTGTCGGTTTAGGGTCCAGGTGAGGGTACGGCAACGCTTTAGGGGGAGCGTGCGTGTGAGGTCGCGGGTTAGTGTTAGTGTACGGGTTAGGATTAAGGGACGGGTGAGTGTCAGGCTTCGGGGAAGGGTTAGGGTTAGGGTTCGGGCTAGGGTTAGGGTTAGGGGACGGGGACGGTTTAGGGTCCAGGTGAGGGTATGGCAACGCTTTAGGGGGAGCGTGCATGTGAGGGCGCGGGTTAGTGTTAGCGTACGGGTTAGGATTAGGGGACGGGTGAGGGTCAGGCTTCGGGGAAGGGTTAGGGTTAGGGTTCGGGCTAGGGTTAGGGTTAGGGGACGGGGACGGTTTAGGGTCCAGGTGAGGGTATGGCAACGCTTCAGGGGGAGCGTGCGTGTGAGGGCGCGGGTTAGTGTTAGCCTACGGGTTAGGATTAGGGGACGGGTGAGGGTCAGGCTTCGGGGAAGGGTTAGGGTTAGGGTTCGGCCTAGGGTTAGGGTTAGGGGACGGGGACGGTTTAGGGTCCAGGTGAGGGTACGGCAACGCTTTAGGGGGAGCGTGCGTGTGAGGGCGCGGGTTAGTGTTAGCGTACGGGTTAGGATTAGGGGACGGGTGAGGGTCAGGCTTCGGGGAAGGGTTAGGGTTAGGGTTCGGGCTCGGGTTAGGGTTAGGGGACGGGGACGGTTTAGGGTCCAGGTGAGGGTACGGCAACGCTTTAGGGTGAGCGTGCGTGTGAGGATGCGGGTTAGTGTTAGCGTACGGGTTAGGATTAGGGGACGGGTGAGGGTCAGGCTTCGGGGAAGGGTTAGGGTTAGGGTTCGGGCTAGGGTTAGGCTTAGGGGACGGGGACGGTTTAGGGTCCAGGTGAGGGTACGGCAACGCTTTAGGGGGAGCGTGCGTGTGAGGGCGCGGGTTAGTTTTAGCATACGGGTTAGGATTAGGGGACATGTGAGGGTCAGGCTTCAGGGAAGGGTTAGGGTTAGGGTTCGGGCTAGGGTTAGGGTTAGGGGACGGGGACGGTTTAGGGTCCAGGTGAGGGTACGGCAACGCTTTAGGGGGAGCGTGCGTGTGAGGGCGCGGGTTAGTGTTAGCGTACGGGTTAGGATTAGGGGACGGGTGAGGGTCAGGCTTCGGGGAAGGGTTAGGGTTAGGGTTCGGGCTAGGGTTAGGGTTAGGGGACGGGGACGGTTTCGGGTCCAGGTGAGGGTACGGCAACGCTTTAGGGGGAGCGTGCGTGTGAGGATGCGGGTTAGTGTTAGCGTACGGGTTAGGATTAGGGGACGGGTGAGGGTCAGGCTTCGGGCAAGGGTTAGGGTTAGGGTTCGGGCTAGGGTTAGGGTTAGGGGACGGGGACGGTTTAGGGTCCAGGTGAGGGTACGGCACCGCTTTAGGGGGAGCGTGCGTGTGAGGGCGCGGGTTAGTGTTAGCGTACGGGTTAGGATTAGGGGACGGGTGAGGGTCAGGCTTCGGGGAAGGGTTAGGGTTAGGGTTCGGGCTAGGGTTAGGGTTAGGGGACGGGGACGGTTTAGGGTCCAGGTGAGGGTACGGCAACGCTTTAGGGGGAGCGTGCGTGTGAGGATGCGGGTTAGTGTTAGCGTACGGGTTAGGATTAGGGGACGGGTGAGGGTCAGGCTTCGGGGAAGGGTTAGGGTTAGGGTTCGGGCTAGGGTTAGGGTTAGGGGACGGGGACGGTTTAGGGTCCAGGTGAGGGTACGGCAACGCTTTAGGGGGAGCGTGCGTGTGAGGATGCGGGTTAGTGTTAGCGTACGGGTTAGGATTAGGGGACGGGTGAGGGTCAGGCTTCGGGCAAGGGTTAGGGTTAGGGTTCGGGCTAGGGTTAGGGTTAGGGGACGGGGACGGTTTAGGGTCCAGGTGAGGGTACGGCACCGCTTTAGGGGGAGCGTGCGTGTGAGGGCGCGGGTTAGTGTTAGCGTACGTGTTAGGATTAGTGAATGGGTGAGGGTCAGGCTTCGGGGAAGGGTTAGGGTTAGGGTTCGGGCTACGGTTAGGGTTAGGGGACGTGGACGCTTTAGGGTCCAGGTGAGGGTACGGCAACGCTTTAGGGGGAGCGTGCGTGTGAGGGCGCGGGTTAGTGTTAGTGTACGGGTTAGGATTAGGGGACGGGTGAGGGTCAGGCTTCGGGGAAGGTTAGGGTTAGGGTTCGGGCTAGGGTTAGGGTTAGGGGACGGGGACGGTTTAGGGTCCAGGTGAGGGTACGGCAACGCTTTAGGGGGAGCGTGCGTGTGAGGATGCGGGTTAGTGTTAGCGTACGGGTTAGGATTAGGGGACGGGTGAGGGTCAGGCTTCGGGGAAGGGTTAGGGTTAGGGTTCGGGCTAGGGTTAGGGTTAGGGGACGGGGACGGTTTAGGGTCCAGGTGAGGGTACGGCACCACTTTAGGGGGAGCGTGCGTGTGAGGGCGCGGGTTAGTGTTAGAGTACGTGTTAGGATTAGTGAATGGGTGAGGGTCAGGCTTCGGGGAAGGGTTAGGGTTAGGGTTCGGGCTACGGTTAGGGTTAGGGGACGTGGACGCTTTAGGGTCCAGGTGAGGGTACGGCAACGCTTCAGGGGGAGCGTGCGTGTGAGGTTGCGGGTTAGTGTTAGTGTACGGGTTAGGATTAAGGGACGGGTGAGGGTCAGGCTTCGGGGAAGGGTTAGGGTTAGGGTTCGGGCTAGGGTTAGGGTTAGGGGACGGGGACGGTTTAGGGTCCAGGTGAGGGTACGGCAACGCTTTAGGGGGAGCGTGCGTGTGAGGGCGCGGGTTAGTGTTAGCGTACGGGTTAGGATTAGGGGACGGGTGAGGGTCAGGCTTCGGGGAAGGGTTAGGGTTAGGGTTCGGGCTAGGGTTAGGGTTAGGGGACGGGGACGGTTTAGGGTCCAGGTGAGGGTACGGCACCGCTTTAGGGGGAGCGTGCGTGTGAGGGCGCGGGTTAGTGTTAGCGTACGGGTTAGGATTAGGGGACGGGTGAGGGTCAGGCTTCGGGGAAGGGTTAGGGTTAGGGTTCGGGCTAGGGTTAGGGTTAGGGGACGGGGACGGTTTAGGGTCCAGGTGAGGGTACGGCAACGCTTTAGGGGGAGCGTGCGTGTGAGGATGCGGGTTAGTGTTAGCGTACGGGTTAGGATTAGGGGACGGGTGAGGGTCAGGCTTCGGGCAAGGGTTAGGGTTAGGGTTCGGGCTAGGGTTAGGTTTAGGGGATGGGGACGGTTTAGGGTCCAGGTGAGGGTACGGCACCGCTTTAGGGGGAGCGTGCGTGTGAGGGCGCGGGTTAGTGTTAGCGTACGGGTTAGGATTAGGGGTCGGGTGAGGGTCAGGCTTCGGGGAAGGGTTAGGGTTAGGGTTCGGGCTAGGGTTAGGGTTAGGGGACGGGGACGGTTTAGGGTCCAGGTGAGGGTACGGCAACGCTTTAGGGGGAGCGTGCGTGTGAGGGCGCGGGTTAGTGTTAGCGTACGGGTTAGGATTAGGGGACGGGTGAGGGTCAGGCTTCGGGGAAGGGTTAGGGTTAGGGTTCGGGCTAGGGTTAGGGTTAGGGGACGGGGACGGTTTAGGGTCCAGGTGAGGGTACGGCAACGCTTTAGGGGGAGCGTGCGTGTGAGGATGCGGGTTAGTGTTAGCGTACGGGTTAGGATTAGGGGACGGGTGAGGGTCAGGCTTCGGGCAAGGGTTAGGGTTAGGGTTCGGGCTAGGGTTAGGGTTAGGGGACGGGGACGGTTTAGGGTCCAGGTGAGGGTACGGCACCGCTTTAGGGGGAGCGTGCGTGTGAGGGCGCGGGTTAGTGTTAGCGTACGTGTTAGGATTAGTGAATGGGTGAGGGTCAGGCTTCGGGGAAGGGTTAGGGTTAGGGTTCGGGCTACGGTTAGGGTTAGGGGACGTGGACGCTTTAGGGTCCAGGTGAGGGTACGGCAACGCTTTAGGGGGAGCGTGCGTGTGAGGGCGCGGGTTAGTGTTAGTGTACGGGTTAGGATTAGGGGACGGGTGAGGGTCAGGCTTCGGGGAAGGTTAGGGTTAGGGTTCGGGCTAGGGTTAGGGTTAGGGGACGGGGACGGTTTAGGGTCCAGGTGAGGGTACGGCAACGCTTTAGGGGGAGCGTGCGTGTGAGGATGCGGGTTAGTGTTAGCGTACGGGTTAGGATTAGGGGACGGGTGAGGGTCAGGCTTCGGGCAAGGGTTAGGGTTAGGGATCGGGCTAGGGTTAGGGTTAGGGGACGGGGACGGCTTAGGGTCCAGGTGAGGGTACGGCAACGCTTTAGGGGGAGCGTGCGTGTGAAGGCGCGCGTTAGTGTTAGCGTACGGCTTAGGATTAGGGGACGGGTGAGGGTCAGGCTTCGGGGAAGGGTTAGGGTTAGGGTTCGGGCTAGGGTTAGGGTTAGGGGACGGGGACGGTTTAGGGTCCAGGTGAGAGTACGGAAACGCTTTAGGGGGAGCGTGCGTGTGAGGGCGCGCGTTAGTGTTAGCGTACGGCTTAGGATTAGGGGACGGGTGAGGGTCAGGCTTCGGGGAAGGGTTAGGGTTAGGGTTCGGGCTAGGGTTAGGTTTAGGGGACGGGCACGGTTTAGGGTCCACGTGAGGGTACGGCAACGCTTTAGGGGGAGCGTGCGTGTGAGGGCGCGGGTTAGTGTTAGCGTACGGCTTAGGATTAGGGGACGGGTGAGGGTCAGGCTTCGGGGAAGGGTTAGGGTTAGGGTACGGGCTAGGGTTAGGGTTAGGGGACGGGGACGGTTTAGTGTCCAGGTGAGGGTACGGCAACGCTTTAGGGGGAGCGTGCGTGTGAGGGCGCGGGTTAGTGTTAGCGTACGGGTTAGGATTAGGGGACGGGTGAGGGTCAGGCTTCGGGGAAGGGATAGGGTTAGGGTTCGGGCTAGGGTTAGGGTTAGGGGACGGGGACGGTTTAGGGTCCAGGTGAGGGTACGGCAACGCTTTAGGGGGAGCGTGCGTGTGAGGGCGCGGGTTAGTGTTAGCGTACGGGTTAGGATTAGGGGACGGGTGAGGGTCAGGCTTCGGGGAAGGGTTAGCGTTAGGGTTCGGGCTAGGGTTAGGCTTAGGGGACGGGGACGGTTTAGGGTCCAGGTGAGGGTACGGCAACGCTTTAGGGGGAGCGTGCGTGTGAGGGCGCGGGTTAGTGTTAGCGTACGGGTTAGGATTAGGGGACGGGTGAGGGTCAGGCTTCGCGGAAGGGTTAGGGTTAGGGTTCGGGCTAGGGTTAGGGTTAGGGGAAGGGGACGGTTTAGGGTCCAGGTGAGGGTACGGCAACGCTTTAGGGGGAGCGTGCGTGTGAGGGCGCGGGTTAGTGTTAGCGTACGGGTTAGGATTAGGGGACGGGTGAGGGTCAGGCTTCGGGGAAGGGTTAGGGTTAGGGTTCGGGCTAGGGTTAGGGTTAGGGGACGGGGACGGTTTCAGGTCCAGGTGAGGGTACGGCAACGCTTTAGGGGGAGCGTGCGTGTGAGGGAGCGGGTTAGTGTTAGCGTACGGGTTAGGATTAGGGGACGGGTGAGGGTCAGGCTTCGGGGAAGGGTTAGGGTTAGGGTTCGGGCTAGGGTTAGGGTTAGGGGACGGGGACGGTTTCGGGTCCAGGTGAGGGTACGGCAACGCTTTAGGGGGAGCGTGCGTGTGAGGGCGCGGGTTAGTGTTAGCGTACGGGTTAGGATTAGGGGACGGGTGAGGGTCAGGCTTCGGGGAAGGGTTAGGGTTAGGGTTCGGGCTAGGGTTAGGGTTAGGGGACGGGGACGGTTTCAGGTCCAGGTGAGGGTACGGCAACGCTTTAGGGGGAGCGTGCGTGTGAGGGAGCGGGTTAGTGTTAGCGTACGGGTTAGGATTAGGGGACGGGTGAGGGTCAGGCTTCGGAGAAGGGTTAGGGTTAGGGTTCGGGCTAGGGTTAGGGTTAGGGGACGGGGACGGTTTCGGGTCCAGGTGAGGGTACGGCAACGCTTTAGGGGGAGCGTGCGTGTGAGGGCGCGGGTTAGTGTTAGCGTACGGTTTAGGATTAGGGGACGGGTGAGGGTCAGGCTTCGGGGAAGGGTTAGGGTTAGGGTTCGGGCTAGGGTTAGGGTTAGGGGACGGGGACGGTTTAGGGTCCAGGTGAGGGTACGGCAACGCTTTAGGGGGAGCGTGCGTGTGAAGGCGCGCGTTAGTGTTAGCGTACGGCTTAGGATTAGGGGACGGGTAAGGGTCAGGCTTCAGGGCAGGGTTAGGGTTAGGGTTAGGGTTAGGGCTAGGGTTAGGGTTAGGGGACGGGGACGGTTTAGGGTCCAGGTGAGGGTACCGAAACGCTTTAGGGGGAGCGTGCGTGTGAGGGCGCGGGTTAGTGTTAGCGTACGGGTTAGGATTAGGGGACAGGTGAGGGTCAGGCTTCGGGGAAGGGATAGGGTTAGGGTTCGGGCTAGGGTTAGGGGACGGGGACGGGGACGGTTTCTGGTCCAGGTGAGGGTACGGCAACGCTTTAGGGGGAGCGTGCGTGTGAGGGCGCGGGTTAGTGTTAGCGTACGGGTTAGGATTAGGGGAAGGGTGAGGGTCAGGCTTCGGGGAAGGGATAGGGTTAGGGTTCGGGCTAGGGTAAGGGTTAGGGGACGGGGACGGTTTAGGGTCCAGGTGAGGGTACGGCAACGCTTTAGGGGGAGCGTGCGTGTGAGGGCGCGGGTTAGTGTTAGCGTACTGGTTAGGATTAGGGGACGGGTGAGGGTCAGGCTTCGGGGAAGAGTTAGGGTTAGGGTTCGGGATAGGGTTAGGTTTAGGGGACGGGGACGGTTTAGGGTCCAGGTGAGGGTACGGCAATGCTTTAGGGGGAGCGTGCGTGTGAGGGCGCGGGTTAGTGTTAGCGTACGGGTTAGGATTAGGGGACGGGTGAGGGTCAGGCTTCGGGGAAGGGTTAGGGTTAGGTTTCGGGCTAGGGTTAGGGTTAGGGGACGGGGACGGTTTAGGGTCCAGGTGAGGGTACAGCAACGCTTTAGGGGAGCGTGCGTGTGAGGGCGCGGGTTAGTGTTAGCGTACGGGTTAGGATTAGGGGACGGGTGAGGGTCAGGCTTCGGGGAAGGGTTAGGGTTAGGGTTCGGGCTAGGGTTAGGGTTAGGGGACGGGGACGGTTTAGGGTCCAGGTGAGGGTACGGCAACGTTTTAGGGGGAGCGTGCGTGTGAGGGCGCGGGTTAGTGTTAGCGTACGGGTTAGGATTAGGGGACGGGTGAGGGTCAGGCTTCGGGGAAGGGTTAGGGTTAGGGTTCGGGCTAGGGTTAGGGTTAGGGGACGGGGACGGTTTCGGGTCCAGGTGAGGGTATGGCAACGCTTTAGGGGGAGCGTGCGTGTGAGGGCGCGGGTTAGTGTTAGCGTACGGGTTAGGATTAGGGGACGGGTGAGGGTCAGGCTACGGGGAAGCGTTAAGGTTAGGGTTCGGGCTAGGGTTAGGGTTAGGGGACGGGGACGGTTTAGGGTCCAGGTGAGGGTACAGCAACGCTTTAGGGGGAGCGTGCGTGTGAGGGCGCGGGTTAGTGTTAGCGTACGGGTTAGGATTAGGGGACGGGTGAGGGTCAGGCTTCGGGGAAGGGTTAGGGTTAGGGTTCGGGCTAGGGTTAGGGTTAGGGGACGGGGACGGTTTAGGGTCCAGGTGAGGGTACGGCAACGCTTTAGGGGGAGCGTGCGTGTGAGGGCGCGGGTTAGTGTTAGCGTACGGGTTAGGATTAGGGGACGGGTGAGGGTCAGGCTTCGGGGAAGGGTTAGGGTTAGGGTTCGGGCTAGGGTTAGGCTTAGGGGACGGGGACGGTTTAGGGTCCAGGTGAGGGTACGGCAACGTTTTAGGGGGAGCGTGCGTGTGAGAGCGCGGGTTAGTGTTAGCGTACGGGTTAGGATTAGGGGACGGGTGAGGGTCAGGCTTCGGGGAAGGGTTAGGGTTAGGGTTCGGGCTAGGGTTAGGGTTAGGGGACGGGGACGGTTTCGGGTCCAGGTGAGGGTACGGCAACGCTTTAGGGGGAGCGTGCGTGTGAGGGCGCGGGTTAGTGTTAGCGTACGGGTTAGGATTAGGGGACGGGTGAGGGTCAGGCTACGGGGAAGGGTTAGGGTTAGGGTTCGGGCTAGGGTTAGGGTTAGGGGACGGGGACGGTTTAGGGTCCAGGTGAGGGTACGGCAAAGCTTTAGGGGGAGCGTGCGTGTGAGGGCGCGGGTTAGGGTTAGCGTACGGGTTAGGATTAGGGGACGGGTGAGGGTCAGGCTTCGGGGAAGGGTTAGGGTTAGGGTTCGGGCTAGGGTTAGGGTTAGGGGACGGGGACGGTTTAGGGTCCAGGTGAGGGTACGGCAACGCTTTAGGGAGAGCGTGCGTGTGAGGGCGCGCGTTAGTGTTAGCGTACGGCTTAGGATTAGGGAACGGGTGAGTGTCAGGCTTCAGGGAAGGGTTAGGGTTAGGGTTCGGGCTAGGGTTAGGGTTAGGGGACGGGGACGGTTTAGGGTCCAGGTGAGGGTACGGCAACGCTTTAGGGGGAGCGTGCGTGTGAGGGCGCGGGTTAGTGTTAGCGTACGGCTTAGGATTAGGGGACGGGTGAGGGTCAGGCTTCGGGGAAGGGTTAGGGTTAGGGTTCGGGCTAGGGTTAGGGTTAGGGGACGGGGACGGTTTAGGGTCCAGGTGAGGGTACGGCAACGCTTTAGGGGGAGCGTGCGTGTGAGGGCGCGGGTTAGTGTTAGCGTACGGGTTAGGATTAGGGGACGGGTGAGGGTCAGGCTTCGGGGAAGGGTTAGGGTTAGGGTTCGGGCTAGGGTTAGGGTTAGGGGACGGGGACGGTTTAGGGTCCAGGTGAGGGTACGGCAACGCTTTAGGGGGAGCGTGCGTGTGAGGGCGTGGGTTAGTGTTAGCGTACGGGTTAGGATTAGGGGACGGGTGAGGGTCAGGCTTCGGGGAAGGGTTAGGGTTAGGGTTCGGGCTAGGGTTAGGGTTAGGGGACGGGGACGGTTTAGGGTCCAGGTGAGGGTACGGCAACGCTTTAGGGGGAGCGTGCGTGTGAGGGCGCGGGTTAGTGTTAGCGTACGGGTTAGGATTAGGGGACGGGTGAGGGTCAGGCTTCGGGGAAGGGTTAGGGTTACGGTTCGGGCTAGGGTTAGGGGACGGGGACGGGGACGGTTTCTGGTCCAGGTGAGGGTACGGCAACGCTTTAGGGGGAGCGTGCGTGTGAGGGCGCGGGTTAGTGTTAGCGTACGGGTTAGGATTAGGGGACGGGTGAGGTTTAGGCTTCGGGGAAGGGATAGGGTTAGGGTTCGGGCTAGGGTTAGGGTTAGGGGACGGGGACGGTTTAGGGTCCAGGTGAGGGTACGGCAACGCTTTAGGGGGAGCGTGCGTGTGAGGGCGCGGGTTAGTGTTAGCGTACGGGTTAGGATTAGGGGACGTGTGAGGGTCAGGCTTCGGGGAAGGGTTAGGGTTAGGGTTCGGGCTAGGGTTAGGGTTAGGGGACGGGAACGGTTTAGGGTCCAGGTGAGGGTACGGCAACGCTTTAGGGGGAGCGTGCGTGTGAGGGCGCGGGTTAGTGTTAGCGTACGGGTTAGGATTAGGGGACGGGTGCGGGTCAGGCTTCGGGGAAGGGTTAGGTTTAGGGTTCGGGCTAGGGTTAGGGTTAGGGGACGGGGACAGTTTAGGGTCCAGGTGAGGGCACGGCAACGCTTTAGGGGGAGCGTGCGTGTGAGGGCGCGGGTTAGTGTTAGCGTACGGGTTAGGATTAGGGGACGGGTGCGGGTCAGGCTTCGGGGAAGGGTTAGGTTTAGGGTTCGGGCTAGGGTTAGGGTTAGGGGACGGGGACAGTTTAGGGTCCAGGTGAGGGTACGGCAACGCTTTAGGGGGAGCGTGCGTGTGCGGGCGCGGGTTAGTGTTAGCGTACGGGTTAGGATTAGGGGACGGGTGAGGGTCAGGCTTCGGGGAAGGGTTAGGGTTAGGGTTCGGGCTAGGGTTAGGGTTAGGGGACGGGGACGGTTTCGGGTCCAGGTGAGGGTACGGCAACGCTTTAGGGGGAGCGTGCGTGTGAGGGCGTGGGTTAGTGTTAGCGTACGGGTTAGGATTAGGGGACGGGTGAGGGTCAGGCTTCGGGGAAGGGTTAGGGTTAGGGTTCGGGCTAGGGTTAGGGTTAGGGGACGGGGACGGTTTAGGGTCCAGGTGAGGGTACGGCAACGCTTTAGGGGGAGCGTGCGTGTGAGGGCGCGGGTTAGTGTTAGCGTACGGGTTAGGATTAGGGGACGGGTGAGGGTCAGGCTTCGGGGAAGGGTTAGGGTTACGGTTCGGGCTAGGGTTAGGGGACGGGGACGGGGACGGTTTCTGGTCCAGGTGAGGGAACGGCAACGCTTTAGGGGGAGCGTGCGTGTGAGGGCGCGGGTTAGTGTTAGCGTACGGGTTAGGATTAGGGGACGGGTGAGGGTCAGGCTTCGGGGAAGGGATAGGGTTAGGGTTCGGGCTAGGGTTAGGGTTAGGGGACGGGGACGGTTTAGGGTCCAGGTGAGGGTACGGCAACGCTTTAGGGGGAGCGTGCGTGTGAGGGCGCGGGTTAGTGTTAGCGTACGGGTTAGGATTAGGGGACGGGTGAGGGTCAGGCTTCGGGGAAGGGTTAGGGTTAGGGTTCGGGCTAGGTTTAGGGTTAGGGGACGGGAACGGTTTAGGGTCCAGGTGAGGGTACGGCAACGCTTTAGGGGGAGCGTGCGTGTGAGGGCGCGGGTTAGTGTTAGCGTACGGGTTAGGATTAGGGGACGGGTGCGGGTCAGGCTTCGGGGAAGGGTTAGGGTTAGGGTTCGGGCTAGGGTTAGGGTTAGGGGACGGGGACAGTTTAGGGTCCAGGTGAGGGTACGGCAACGCTTTAGGGGGAGCGTGCGTGTGCGGGCGCGGGTTAGTGTTAGCGTACTGGTTAGGATTAGGGGATGGGTGAGGGTCAGGCTTCGGGGAAGGGTTAGGGTTAGGGTTCGGGCTAGGGTTAGGGTTAGGGGACGGGGACGGCTTAGGGTCCAGGTGAGGGTACGGCAACGCTTTAGGGGGAGCGTGCGTGTGAAGGCGCGCGTTAGTGTTAGCGTTCGGCTTAGGATTAGGGGACGGGTGAGGGTCAGGCTTCGGGGAAGGGTTAGGGTTAGGGTTCGGGCTAGGGTTAGGGTTAGGGGACGGGGACGGTTTAGGGTCCAGGTGAGAGTACGGCAACGCTTTAGGGGGAGCGTGCGTGTGAGGGCGCGCGTTAGTGTTAGCGTACGGCTTAGATTTAGGGGACGGGTGAGGGTCAGGCTTCGGGGAAGGGTTAGGGTTAGGGTTCGGGCTAGGGTTAGGGTTAGGGGACGGGGACGGTTTCGGGTCCAGGTGAGGGTACGGCAACGCTTTAGGGGGAGCGTGCGTGTGAGGGCGCGGGTTAGTGTTAGCGTACGGGTTAGGATTAGGGGACGGGTGAGGGTCAGGCTTCGGGGAAGGGTTAGGGTTAGGGTACGGGCTAGGGTTAGGGTTAGGGGACGGGGACGGTTTAGGGTCCAGGTGAGTGTACGGCAACGCTTTAGGGGGAGCGTGCGTGTGAGGGCGCGGGTTAGTGTTAGCGTACGGGTTAGGATTAGGGGACGGGTGAGAGTCAGGCTTCGGGGAAGGGATAGGGTTAGGGTTCGGGCTAGGGTTAGGGTTAGGGGACGGGGACGGTTTAGGGTCCAGGTGAGGGTACGGCAACGCTTTAGGGGGAGCGTGCGTGTGAGGGCGCGGGTTAGTGTTAGCGTACGGGTTAGGATTAGGGGACGGGTGAGGGTCAGGCTTCGGGGAAGGGTTAGCGTTAGGGTTCGGGCTAGGGTTAGGGTTAGGGGACGGGGACGGTTTAGGGTCCAGGTGAGTGTACGGCAACGCTTTAGGGGGAGCATGCGTGTGAGGGCGCGGGTTAGTGTTAGCGTACGGGTTAGGATTAGGTGACGGGTGAGGGTCAGGCTTCGGGGAAGTGTTAGGGTTAGGGTTCGGGCTAGGGTTAGGGTTAGGGGACGGGGACGGTTTAGGGTCCAGGTGAGGGTACGGCAACGCTTTAGGGGGAGCGTGCGTGTGAGGGCGCGGGTTAGTGTTAGCGTACGGGTTAGGATTAAGGGACGGGTGAGGGTCAGGCTTCGGGGAAGGGTTAGGGTTAGGGTTCGGGCTAGGGTTAGGGTTAGGGGACGGGGACGGTTTAGGGTCCAGGTGAGGGTACGGCAACGCTTTAGGGGGAGCGTGCGTGTGAGGGCGCGGGTTAGTGTTAGCGTACGGGTTAGGATTAGGGGACGGGTGAGGGTCAGGCTTCGGGGAAGGGTTAGGGTTAGGGTTCGGGCTAGGGTTAGGGTTAGGGGACGGGGACGGTTTAGGGTCCAGGTGAGGGTACGGCAACGCTTTAGGGGGAGCGTGCGTGTGAGGGCGCGGGTTAGTGTTAGCGTACGGGTTAGGATTAGGGGACGGGTGAGGGTCAGGCTTCGGGGAAGGGTTAGGGTTAGGGTTCGGGCTAGGGTTCGGGGACGGGGACGGGGACGGTTTCTGGTCCAGGTGAGGGTACGGCAACGCTTTAGGGGGAGCGTGCGTGTGAGGGCGCGGGTTAGTGTTAGCGTACGGGTTAGGATTAGGGGACGGGTGAGGGTCAGGCTTCGGGGAAGGGATAGGGTTAGGGTTCAGGCTAGGGTTAGGGTTAGGGGACGGGGACGGTTTAGGGTCAAGGTGAGGGTACGGCAACGCTTTAGGGGGAGCGTGCGTGTGAGGGCGCGGGTTAGTGTTAGCGTACGGGTTAGGATTAGGGGACGGGTGAGGGTCAGGCTTCGGCGAAGGGTTAGGGTTAGGGTTCGGGCTAGGGTTAGGGTTAGGGGACGGGGACGGTTTAGGGTCCAGGTGAGGGTATGGCAACGCTTTAGGGGGAGCGTGCGTGTGAGGGCGCGGGTTAGTGTTAGCGTACGGGTTAGGATTAGGGGACGGGTGAGGGTCAGGCTTCGGGGAAGGGTTAGGGTTAGGGTTCGGGCTAGGGTTAGGGTTAGGGGATGGGGACGGTTTAGGGTCCAGGTGAGGGTACGGCAACGCTTTAGGGGGAGCGTGCGTGTGAGGGCGTGGGTTAGTGTTAGCGTACGGGTTAGGACTAGGGGACGGGTGAGGGTCAGGCTTCGGGGAAGGGTTAGGGTTAGGGTTCGGGCTAGGGTTAGGGTTAGGGGACGGGGACGGTGTCGGGTCCAGGTGAGGGTACAGCAAAGCTTTAGGGGGAGTGTGCGTGTGAGGGAGCGGGTTAGTGTTAGCGTACGGGTTAGGATTAGGGGACGGGTGAGGGTCATGCTTCGGGGAAGGGTTAGGGTTAGGGTACGGGCTAGGGTTAGGGTTAGGGAACGGGGACGGTTTAGGGTCCAGGTGAGGGTACGGCAACGCTTTAGGGGGAGCGTGCGTGTGAGGGCGCGGGTTAGTGTTAGCGTACGGGTTAGGATTAGGGGACGGGTGAGGGTCAGGCTTCGGGGAAGGGTTAGGGTTAGGGTTCGGGCTAGGGTTAGGGTTAGGGGACGGGGACGGTTTCGGGTCCAGGTGAGGGTACGGCAACGCTTTAGGGGGAGCGTGCGTGTGAGGGCGCGGGTTAATGTTAGCGTACGGGTTAGGATTAGGGGACGGGTGAGGGTCAGGCTACGGGGAAGGGTTAGGGTTAGGGTTCGGGCTAGGGTTAGGGTTAGGGGACGGGGACGGTTTAGGGTCCAGGTGAGGGTACGGCAACACTTTAGGGGGAGTGTGCGTGTGAGGGCGTGGGTTAGTATTAGCGTACGGGTTAGGATTAGGGGACGGGTGAGGGTCAGGCTTCGGGGAAGGGTTAGGGTTAGGGTTCGGGCTAGGGTTAGGGTTAGGGGACGGGGACGGTTTAGGGTCCAGGTGAGGGTACGGCAACGCTTTAGGGGGAGCGTGCGTGTGAGGGCGCGGGTTAGTGTTAGCGTACGGCTTAGGATTAGGGGACGGGTGAGGGTCAGGCTTCGGGGAAGGGTTAGGGTTAGGGTTCGGGCTAGGGTTAGGTTTAGGGGACGGGGACGGTTTAGGGTCCAGGTGAGGGTACGGCAACGCTTTAGGGGGAGCGTGCGTGTGAGGGCGCGGGTTAGTGTTAGCGTACGGCTTAGGATTAGGGGACGGGTGAGGGTGAGGCTTCGGGGAAGGGTTAGGGTTAGGGTTCGGGCTAGGGTTAGGGTTAGGGGACGGGGACGGTTTAGGGTCCAGGTGAGAGTACGGCAACGCTTTAGGGGGAGCGTGCATGTGAGGGCGCGGGTTAGTGTTAGCGTACGGGTTAGGATTAGGGGACGGTTGAGGGTCAGGCTTCGGGGAAGGGTTAGGGTTAGGGTTCGGCCTAGGGTTAGGGTTAGGGGACGGGGACGGTTTAGGGTCCAGGTGAGGGTACGGCAACGCTTTAGGGGGAGTGTGCGTGTGAGGGCGCGGGTTAGTGTTAGCGTACGGGTTAGGATTAGGGGACGGGTGAGGGTCAGGCTTCGGGGAAGGGTTAGGGTTAGGGTTCGGGCTAGGGTTAGGGTTAGGGGACGGGGACGGTTTCGGGTCCAGGTGAGGGTACGGCAACGCTTTAGGGGGAGCGTGCGTGTGAGGGCGCGGGTTAGTGTTAGCGTACGGGTTAGGATTAGGGGACGGGTGAGGGTCAGGCTTCGGGGAAGGGTTAGGGTTAGGGTTCGGGCTAGGGTTAGGGTTAGGGGACGGGGACGGTTTCGGGTCCAGGTGAGGGTACGGCAACGCTTTAGGGGGAGCGTGCGTGTGAGGGCGCGGGTTAGTGTTAGCGTACGGGTTAGGATTAGGGGACGGGTGAGGGTCAGGCTTCGGGGAAGGGTTAGGGTTAGGGTTCGGGCTAGGGTTAGGGTTAGGGGACGGGGACGGTTTCGGGTCCAGGTGAGTGTACGGCAACGCTTTAGGGGGAGCGTGCGTGTGAGGGCGCGGGTTAGTGTTAGCGTACGGGTTAGGATTAGGGGACGGATGAGGGTCAGGCTTCGGGGAAGGGTTAGGGTTAGGGTTCGGGCTAGGGTTAGGGTTAGGGGACGGGGACGGTTTCGGGTCCAGGTGAGGGTACGGCAACGCTTTAGGGGGAGCGTGCGTGTGAGGGCGCGGGTTAGTGTTAGCGTACGGGTTAGGATTAGGGGACGGGTGAGGGTCAGGCTTCGGGGAAGGGTTAGGGTTAGGGTTCGGGCTAGGGTTAGGGTTAGGGGACGGGGACGGTTTAGGGTCCAGGTGAGGGTACGGCACCGTTTTAGGGGGAGCGTGCGTGTGAGGGCACGGGTTAGTGTTAGCGTACGTGTTAGGATTAGTGAATGGGTGAGGGTCAGGCTTCGGGGAAGGGTTAGGGTTAGGGTTCGGGCTACGGTTAGGGTTAGGGGACGGGGACGGTTTAGGGTCCAGGTGAGGGTACGGCAACGCTTTAGGGGGAGCGTGCGTGTGAGGGCGCGGGTTAGTGTTAGTGTACGGGTTAGGATTAAGGGACGGGTGAGGGTCAGGCTTCGGGGAAGGGTTAGGGTTAGGGTTCGGGCTAGGGTTAGGGTTAGGGGACTGGGACGGTTTAGGGTCCAGGTGAGGGTATGGCAACGCTTTAGGGGGAGCGTGCGTGTGAGGGCGCGGGTTAGTGTTAGCGTACGGGTTAGGATTAGGGGACGGGTGAGGGTCAGGCTTCGGGGAAGGGTTAGGGTTAGGGTTCGGGCTAGGGTTACGGTTAGGGGACGGGGACGGTTTAGGGTCCAGGTGAGGGTACGGCAACGCTTCAGGGGGAGCGTGCGTGTGAGGGCGCGGGTTAGTGTTAGCGTACGGGTTAGGATTAGGGGACGGGTGAGGGTCAGGCTTCGGGGAAGGGTTAGGGTTAGGGTTCGGCCTAGGGTTAGGGTTAGGGGACGGGGACGGTTTAGGGTCCAGGTGAGGGTACGGCAACGCTTTAGGGGGAGCATGCGTGTGAGGGCGCGGGTTAGTTTTAGCGTACGGGTTAGGATTAGGGGACATGTGAGGGTCAGGCTTCAGGGAAGGGATAGGGTTAGGGTTCGGGCTAGGGTTAGGGTTAGGGGACGGGGACGGTTTAGGGTCCAGGTGAGGGTACGGCAACGCTTTAGGGGGAGCGTGCGTGTGAGGGCGCGGGTTAGTGTTAGCGTACGGGTTAGGATTAGGGGACGGGTGAGGGTCAGGCTTCGGGGAAGTGTTAGGGTTGGGGTTCGGGTAGGGTTAGGGTTAGGGGACGGGGACGGTTTCGGGTCCAGGTGAGGGTACGGCAACGCTTTAGGGGGAGCGTGCGTGTGAGGGCGCGGGTTAGTGTTAGCGTACGGGTTAGGATTAGGGGACGGGTGAGGGTCAGGCTTCGGGGAAGGGTTAGGGTTAGGGTTCGGGCTCGGGTTAGGGTTAGGGGACGGGGACGGTTTAGGGTCCAGGTGAGGGTACGGCAACGCTTTAGGGTGAGCGTGCGTGTGAGGATGCGGGTTAGTGTTAGCGTACGGGTTAGGATTAGGGGACGGGTGAGGGTCAGGCTTCGGGGAAGGGTTAGGGTTAGGGTTCGGGCTAGGGTTAGGCTTAGGGGACGGGGACGGTTTAGGGTCCAGGTGAGGGTACGGCAACGCTTTAGGGGGAGCGTGCGTGTGAGGGCGCGGGTTAGTTTTAGCATACGGGTTAGGATTAGGGGACATGTGAGGGTCAGGCTTCAGGGAAGGGTTAGGGTTAGGGTTCGGGCTAGGGTTAGGGTTAGGGGACGGGGACGGTTTAGGGTCCAGGTGAGGGTACGGCAACGCTTTAGGGGGAGCGTGCGTGTGAGGGCGCGGGTTAGTGTTAGCGTACGGGTTAGGATTAGGGGACGGGTGAGGGTCAGGCTTCGGGGAAGGGTTAGGGTTAGGGTTCGGGCTAGGGTTAGGGTTAGGGGACGGGGACGGTTTAGGGTCCAGGTGAGGGTACGGCAACGCTTTAGGGGGAGCGTGCGTGTGAGGATGCGGGTTAGTGTTAGCGTACGGGTTAGGATTAGGGGACGGGTGAGGGTCAGGCTTCGGGCAAGGGTTAGGGTTAGGGTTCGGGCTAGGGTTAGGGTTAGGGGATGGGGACGGTTTAGGGTCTAGGTGAGGGTACGGCACCGCTTTAGGGGGAGCGTGCGTGTGAGGGCGCGGGTTAGTGTTAGCGTACGGGTTAGGATTAGGGGACGGGTGAGGGTCAGGCTTCGGGGAAGGGTTAGGGTTAGGGTTCGGGCTAGGGTTAGGGTTAGGGGACGGGGACGGTTTAGGGTCCAGGTGAGGGTACGGCAACGCTTTAGGGGGAGCGTGCGTGTGAGGGCGCGGGTTAGTGTTAGCGTACGGGTTAGGATTAGGGGACGGGTGAGGGTCAGGCTTCGGGGAAGGGTTAGGGTTAGGGTTCGGGCTAGGGTTAGGGTTAGGGGACGGGGACGGTTTAGGGTCCAGGTGAGGGTACGGCAACGCTTTAGGGGGAGCGTGCGTGTGAGGATGCGGGTTAGTGTTAGCGTACGGGTTAGGATTAGGGGACGGGTGAGGGTCAGGCTTCGGGCAAGGGTTAGGGTTAGGGTTCGGGCTAGGGTTAGGGTTAGGGGACGGGGACGGTTTAGGGTCCAGGTGAGGGTACGGCACCGCTTTAGGGGGAGCGTGCGTGTGAGGGCGCGGGTTAGTGTTAGCGTACGTGTTAGGATTAGTGAATGGGTGAGGGTCAGGCTTCGGGGAAGGGTTAGGGTTAGGGTTCGGGCTACGGTTAGGGTTAGGGGACGTGGACGCTTTAGGGTCCAGGTGAGGGTACGGCAACGCTTTAGGGGGAGCGTGCGTGTGAGGGCGCGGGTTAGTGTTAGTGTACGGGTTAGGATTAGGGGACGGGTGAGGGTCAGGCTTCGGGGAAGGTTAGGGTTAGGGTTCGGGCTAGGGTTAGGGTTAGGGGACGGGGACGGTTTAGGGTCCAGGTGAGGGTACGGCAACGCTTTAGGGGGAGCGTGCGTGTGAGGATGCGGGTTAGTGTTAGCGTACGGGTTAGGATTAGGGGACGGGTGAGGGTCAGGCTTCGGGGAAGGGTTAGGGTTAGGGTTCGGGCTAGGGTTAGGGTTAGGGGACGGGGACGGTTTAGGGTCCAGGTGAGGGTACGGCACCGCTTTAGGGGGAGCGTGCGTGTGAGGGCGCGGGTTAGTGTTAGAGTACGTGTTAGGATTAGTGAATGGGTGAGGGTCAGGCTTCGGGGAAGGGTTAGGGTTAGGGTTCGGGCTAGGGTTAGGGTTAGGGGACGGGGACGGTTTAGGGTCCAGGTGAGGGTACGGCAACGCTTTAGGGGGAGCGTGCGTGTGAGGGCGCGGGTTAGTGTTAGCGTACGGGTTAGGATTAGGGGACGGGTGAGGGTCAGGCTTCGGGGAAGGGTTAGGGTTAGGGTTCGGGCTAGGGTTAGGGTTAGGGGACGGGGACGGTTTAGGGTCCAGGTGAGGGTACGGCACCGCTTTAGGGGGAGCGTGCGTGTGAGGGCGCGGGTTAGTGTTAGCGTACGGGTTAGGATTAGGGGACGGGTGAGGGTCAGGCTTCGGGGAAGGGTTAGGGTTAGGGTTCGGGCTAGGGTTAGGGTTAGGGGACGGGGACGGTTTAGGGTCCAGGTGAGGGTACGGCAACGCTTTAGGGGGAGCGTGCGTGTGAGGATGCGGGTTAGTGTTAGCGTACGGGTTAGGATTAGGGGACGGGTGAGGGTCAGGCTTCGGGCAAGGGTTAGGGTTAGGGTTCGGGCTAGGGTTAGGGTTAGGGGATGGGGACGGTTTAGGGTCCAGGTGAGGGTACGGCACCGCTTTAGGGGGAGCGTGCGTGTGAGGGCGCGGGTTAGTGTTAGCGTACGGGTTAGGATTAGGGGTCGGGTGAGGGTCAGGCTTCGGGGAAGGGTTAGGGTTAGGGTTCGGGCTAGGGTTAGGGTTAGGGGACGGGGACGGTTTAGGGTCCAGGTGAGGGTACGGCAACGCTTTAGGGGGAGCGTGCGTGTGAGGGCGCGGGTTAGTGTTAGCGTACGGGTTAGGATTAGGGGACGGGTGAGGGTCAGGCTTCGGGGAAGGGTTAGGGTTAGGGTTCGGGCTAGGGTTAGGGTTAGGGGACGGGGACGGTTTAGGGTCCAGGTGAGGGTACGGCAACGCTTTAGGGGGAGCGTGCGTGTGAGGATGCGGGTTAGTGTTAGCGTACGGGTTAGGATTAGGGGACGGGTGAGGGTCAGGCTTCGGGCAAGGGTTAGGGTTAGGGTTCGGGCTAGGGTTAGGGTTAGGGGACGGGGACGGTTTAGGGTCCAGGTGAGGGTACGGCACCGCTTTAGGGGGAGCGTGCGTGTGAGGGCGCGGGTTAGTGTTAGCGTACGTGTTAGGATTAGTGAATGGGTGAGGGTCAGGCTTCGGGGAAGGGTTAGGGTTAGGGTTCGGGCTACGGTTAGGGTTAGGGGACGTGGACGCTTTAGGGTCCAGGTGAGGGTACGGCAACGCTTTAGGGGGAGCGTGCGTGTGAGGGCGCGGGTTAGTGTTAGTGTACGGGTTAGGATTAGGGGACGGGTGAGGGTCAGGCTTCGGGGAAGGTTAGGGTTAGGGTTCGGGCTAGGGTTAGGGTTAGGGGACGGGGACGGTTTAGGGTCCAGGTGAGGGTACGGCAACGCTTTAGGGGGAGCGTGCGTGTGAGGATGCGGGTTAGTGTTAGCGTACGGGTTAGGATTAGGGGACGGGTGAGGGTCAGGCTTCGGGGAAGGGTTAGGGTTAGGGTTCGGGCTAGGGTTAGGGTTAGGGGACGGGGACGGTTTAGGGTCCAGGTGAGGGTACGGCACCGCTTTAGGGGGAGCGTGCGTGTGAGGGCGCGGGTTAGTGTTAGCGTACGTGTTAGGATTAGTGAATGGGTGAGGGTCAGGCTTCGGGGAAGGGTTAGGGTTAGGGTTCGGGCTACGGTTAGGGTTAGGGGACGTGGACGCTTTAGGGTCCAGGTGAGGGTACGGCAACGCTTTAGGGGGAGCGTGCGTGTGAGGGTGCGGGTTAGTGTTAGTGTACGGGTTAGGATTAAGGGACGGGTGAGGGTCAGGCTTCGGGGAAGGGTTAGGGTTAGGGTTCGGGCTAGGGTTAGGGTTAGGGGACGGGGACGGTTTAGGGTCCAGGTGAGGGTACGGCAACGCTTTAGGGGGAGCGTGCGTGTGAGGGCGCGGGTTAGTGTTAGCGTACGGGTTAGGATTAGGGGACGGGTGAGGGTCAGGCTTCGGGGAAGGGTTAGGGTTAGGGTTCGGGCTAGGGTTAGGGTTAGGGGACGGGGACGGTTTCGGGTCCAGGTGAGGGTACGGCAACGCTTTAGGGGGAGCGTGCGTGTGAGGGCGCGGGTTAGTGTTAGCGTACGGGTTAGGATTAGGGGACGGGTGAGGGTCAGGCTTCGGGGAAGTGTTAGGGTTAGGGTTCAGGCTAGGGTTAGGGTTAGGGGACGGTGACGGTTTAGGGTCCAGGTGAGGGTACGGCAACGCTTTAGGGGGAGCGTGCGTGTGAGGTCGCGGGTTAGTGTTAGTGTACGTGTTAGGATTAAGGGACGGGTGAGGGTCAGGCTTCGGGGAAGGGTTAGGGTTAGGGTTCGGGCTAGGGTTAGGGTTAGGGGACGGGGACGGTTTAGGGTCCAGGTGAGGGTATGGCAACGCTTCAGGGGGAGCGTGCGTGTGAGGGAGCGGGTTAGTGTTAGCGTACGGGTTAGGATTAGGGGACGGGTGAGGGTCAGGCTTCGGGGAAGGGTTAGGGTTAGGGTTCGGCCTAGGGTTAGGGTTAGGGGACGGGGACGGTTTAGGGTCCAGGTGAGGGTACGGCAACGCTTTAGGGGGAGCGTGCGTGTGAGGGCGCGGGTTAGTGTTAGCGTACGGGTTAGGATTAGGGGACGGGTGAGGGTCAGGCTTCGGGGAAGGGTTAGGGTTAGGGTTCGGGCTAGGGTTAGGGTTAGGGGACGGGGACGGTTTAGGGTCCAGGTGAGGGTACAGCAACGCTTTAGGGGGAGCGTGCGTGTGAGGATGCGGGTTAGTGTTAGCGTACGGGTTAGGATTAGGGGACGGATGAGGGTCAGGCTTCGGGGAAGGGTTAGGGTTAGGGTTCGGGCTAGGGTTAGGGTTAGGGGACGGGGACGGTTTCGGGTCCAGGTGAGGGTACGGCAACGCTTTAGGGGGAGCGTGCGTGTGAGGGCGCGGGTTAGTGTTAGCGTACGGGTTAGGATTAGGGGACGGGTGAGGGTCAGGCTTCGGGGAAGGGTTAGGGTTAGGGTTCGGGCTAGGGTTAGGGTTAGGGGACGGGGACGGTTTAGGGTCCAGGTGAGGGTACGGCAACGCTTTAGGGGGAGCGTGCGTGTGAGGATGCGGGTTAGTGTTAGCGTACGGGTTAGGATTAGGGGACGGGTGAGGGTCAGGCTTCGGGGAAGGGTTAGGGTTAGGGTTCGGGCTAGGGTTAGGGTTAGGGGACGGGGACGGTTTAGGGTCCAGGTGAGGGTACGGCACCGCTTTAGGGGGAGCGTGCGTGTGAGGGCGCGGGTTAGTGTTAGCGTACGTGTTAGGATTAGTGAATGGGTGAGGGTCAGGCTTCGGGGAAGGGTTAGGGTTAGGGTTCGGGCTACGGTTAGGGTTAGGGGACGTGGACGCTTTAGGGTCCAGGTGAGGGTACGGCAACGCTTTAGGGGGAGCGTGCGTGTGAGGATGCGGGTTAGTGTTAGCGTACGGGTTAGGATTAGGGGACGGGTGAGGGTCAGGCTTCGGGCAAGGGTTAGGGTTAGGGTTCGGGCTAGGGTTAGGGTTAGGGGACGGGGACGGTTTAGGGTCCAGGTGAGGGTACGGCACCGCTTTAGGGGGAGCGTGCGTGTGAGGGCGCGGGTTAGTGTTAGCGTACGTGTTAGGATTAGTGAATGGGTGAGGGTCAGGCTTCGGGGAAGGGTTAGGGTTAGGGTTCGGGCTACGGTTAGGGTTAGGGGACGTGGACGCTTTAGGGTCCAGGTGAGGGTACGGCAACGCTTTAGGGGGAGCGTGCGTGTGAGGGCGCGGGTTAGTGTTAGTGTACGGGTTAGGATTAGGGGACGGGTGAGGGTCAGGCTTCGGGGAAGGTTAGGGTTAGGGTTCGGGCTAGGGTTAGGGTTAGGGGACGGGGACGGTTTAGGGTCCAGGTGAGGGTACGGCAACGCTTTAGGGGGAGCGTGCGTGTGAGGACGCGGGTTAGTGTTAGCGTACGGGTTAGGATTAGGGGACGGGTGAGGGTCAGGCTTCGGGGAAGGGTTAGGGTTAGGGTTCGGGCTAGGGTTAGGGTTAGGGGACGGGGACGGTTTAGGGTCCAGGTGAGGGTACGGCACCGCTTTAGGGGGAGCGTGCGTGTGAGGGCGCGGGTTAGTGTTAGCGTACGTGTTAGGATTAGTGAATGGGTGAGGGTCAGGCTTCGGGGAAGGGTTAGGGTTAGGGTTCGGGCTACGGTTAGGGTTAGGGGACGTGGACGCTTTAGGGTCCAGGTGAGGGTACGGCAACGCTTTAGGGGGAGCGTGCGTGTGAGGGTGCGGGTTAGTGTTAGTGTACGGGTTAGGATTAAGGGACGGGTGAGGGTCAGGCTTCGGGGAAGGGTTAGGGTTAGGGTTCGGGCTAGGGTTAGGGTTAGGGGACGGGGACGGTTTAGGGTCCAGGTGAGGGTACGGCAACGCTTTAGGGGGAGCGTGCGTGTGAGGGCGTGGGTTAGTGTTAGCGTACGGGTTAGGATTAGGGGACGGGTGAGGGTCAGGCTTCGGGGAAGGGTTAGAGTTAGGGTTCGGGCTAGGGTTAGGGTTAGGGGACGGGGACGGTTTCGGGTCCAGGTGAGGGTACGGCAACGCTTTAGGGGGAGCGTGCGTGTGAGGGCGCGGGTTAGTGTTAGCGTACGGGTTAGGATTAGGGGACGGGTGAGGGTCAGGCTTCGGGGAAGTGTTAGGGTTAGGGTTCAGGCTAGGGTTAGGGTTAGGGGACGGTGACGGTTTAGGGTCCAGGTGAGGGTACGGCAACGCTTTAGGGGGAGCGTGCGTGTGAGGTCGCGGGTTAGTGTTAGTGTACGGGTTAGGATTAAGGGACGGGTGAGGGTCAGGCTTCGGGGAAGGGTTAGGGTTAGGGTTCGGGCTAGGGTTAGGGTTAGGGGACGGGGACGGTTTAGGGTCCAGGTGAGGGTATGGCAACGCTTCAGGGGGAGCGTGCGTGTGAGGGAGCGGGTTAGTGTTAGCGTACGGGTTAGGATTAGGGGACGGGTGAGGGTCAGGCTTCGGGGAAGGGTTAGGGTTAGGGTTCGGCCTAGGGTTAGGGTTAGGGGACGGGGACGGTTTAGGGTCCAGGTGAGGGTACAGCAACGCTTTAGGGGGAGCGTGCGTGTGAGGATGCGGGTTAGTGTTAGCGTACGGGTTAGGATTAGGGGACGGATGAGGGTCAGGCTTCGGGGAAGGGTTAGGGTTAGGGTTCGGGCTAGGGTTAGGGTTAGGGGACGGGGACGGTTTCGGGTCCAGGTGAGGGTACGGCAACGCTTTAGGGGGAGCGTGCGTGTGAGGGCGCGGGTTAGTGTTAGCGTACGGGTTAGGATTAGGGGACGGGTGAGGGTCAGGCTTCGGGGAAGGGTTAGGGTTAGGGTTCGGGCTAGGGTTAGGGTTAGGGGACGGGGACGGTTTAGGGTCCAGGTGAGGGTACGGCAACGCTTTAGGGGGAGCGTGCGTGTGAGGATGCGGGTTAGTGTTAGCGTACGGGTTAGGATTAGGGGACGGGTGAGGGTCAGGCTTCGGGGAAGGGTTAGGGTTAGGGTTCGGGCTAGGGTTAGGGTTAGGGGACGGGGACGGTTTAGGGTCCAGGTGAGGGTACGGCACCGCTTTAGGGGGAGCGTGCGTGTGAGGGCGCGGGTTAGTGTTAGCGTACGTGTTAGGATTAGTGAATGGGTGAGGGTCAGGCTTCGGGGAAGGGTTAGGGTTAGGGTTCGGGCTACGGTTAGGGTTAGGGGACGTGGACGCTTTAGGGTCCAGGTGAGGGTACGGCAACGCTTTAGGGGGAGCGTGCGTGTGAGGGCGCGGGTTAGTGTTAGCGTACGGGTTAGGATTAGGGGACGGGTGAGGGTCAGGCTTCGGGGAAGGGTTAGGGTTAGGGTTCGGGCTAGGGTTAGGGTTAGGGGACGGGGACGGTTTAGGGTCCAGGTGAGGGTACGGCAACGCTTTAGGGGGAGCGTGCGTGTGAGGATGCGGGTTAGTGTTAGCGTACGGGTTAGGATTAGGGGACGGGTGAGGGTCAGGCTTCGGGGAAGGGTTAGGGTTAGGGTTCGGGCTAGGGTTAGGGTTAGGGGACGGGGACGGTTTAGGGTCCAGGTGAGGGTACGGCACCGCTTTAGGGGGAGCGTGCGTGTGAGGGCGCGGGTTAGTGTTAGCGTACGTGTTAGGATTAGTGAATGGGTGAGGGTCAGGCTTCGGGGAAGGGTTAGGGTTAGGGTTCGGGCTACGGTTAGGGTTAGGGGACGTGGACGCTTTAGGGTCCAGGTGAGGGTACGGCAACGCTTTAGGGGGAGCGTGCGTGTGAGGGTGCGGGTTAGTGTTAGTGTACGGGTTAGGATTAAGGGACGGGTGAGGGTCAGGCTTCGGGGAAGGGTTAGGGTTAGGGTTCGGGCTAGGGTTAGGGTTAGGGGACGGGGACGGTTTAGGGTCCAGGTGAGGGTACGGCAACGCTTTAGGGGGACCGTGCGTGTGAGGGCGAGGGTTAGTGTTAGCGTACGGGTTAGGATTAGGGGACGGGTGAGGGTCAGGCTTAGGGGAAGGGTTAGGGTTAGGGTTCGGGCTAGGGTTAGGGTTAGGGGACGGGGACGGTTTAGGGTCCAGGTGAGGGTACGGCAACGCTTTAGGGGGAGCGTGCGTGTGAGGGCGCGGGTTAGTGTTAGCGTACGGGTTAGGATTAGGGGACCTGTGAGGGTCAGGCTTCGGGGAAGGGTTAGGGTTAGGGTTCGGGCTAGGGTTACGGTTAGGGGACGGGGACGGTTTAGGGTCCAGGTGAGGGTACGGCAATGCTTCAGGGGGAGCGTGCGTGTGAGGGCGCGGGTTAGTGTTAGCGTACGGGTTAGGATTAGGGGACGGGTGAGGGTCAGGCTTCGGGGAAGGGTTAGGGTTAGGGTTCTGCCTAGGGTTAGGGTTAGGGGACGGGGACGGTTTAGGGTCCAGGTGAGGGTACGGCAACGCTTTAGGGGGAGCATGCGTGTGAGGGCGCGGGTTAGTTTTAGCGTACGGGTTAGGATTAGGGGACATGTGAGGGTCAGGCTTCAGGGAAGGGATAGGGTTAGGGTTCGGGCTAGGGTTAGGGTTAGGGGACGGGGACGGTTTAGGGTCCAGGTGAGGGTACGGCAACGCTTTAGGGGGAGCGTGCGTGTGAGGGCGCGGGTTAGTGTTAGCGTACGGGTTAGGATTAGGGGACGGGTGAGGGTCAGGCTTCGGGGAAGGGTTAGGGTTGGGGTTCGGGTAGGGTTAGGGTTAGGGGACGGGGACGGTTTCGGGTCCAGGTGAGGGTATGGCAACGCTTTAGGGGGAGCGTGCGTGTGAGGGCGCGGGTTAGTGTTAGCGTACGGGTTAGGATTAGGGGACGGGTGAGGGTCAGGCTTCGGGGAAGTGTTAGGGTTAGGGTTCAGGCTAGGGTTAGGGTTTGGGGACGGTGTCGGTTTAGGGTCCAGGTGAGGGTACGGCAACGCTTTAGGGGGAGCGTGCGTGTGAGGTCGCGGGTTAGTGTTAGTGTACGGGTTAGGATTAAGGGACGGGTGAGGGTCAGGCTTCGGGGAAGGGTTAGGGTTAGGGTTCGGGCTAGGGTTAGGGTTAGGGGACGGGGACGGTTTAGGGTCCAGGTGAGGGTATGGCAACGCTTTAGGGGGAGCGTGCATGTGAGGGCGCGGGTTAGTGTTAGCGTACGGGTTAGGATTAGGGGACGGGTGAGGGTCAGGCTTCGGGGAAGGGTTAGGGTTGGGGTTCGGGTAGGGTTAGGGATAGGGGACGGGGACGGTTTCGGGTCCAGGTGAGGGTATGGCAACGCTTTAGGGGGAGCGTGCGTGTGAGGGCGCGGGTTAGTGTTAGCGTACGGGTTAGGATTAGGGGACGGGTGAGGGTCAGGCTTCGGGGAAGTGTTAGGGTTAGGGTTCAGGCTAGGGTTAGGGTTTGGGGACGGTGTCGGTTTAGGGTCCAGGTGAGGGTACGGCAACGCTTTAGGGGGAGCGTGCGTGTGAGGTCGCGGGTTAGTGTTAGTGTACGGGTTAGGATTAAGGGACGGGTGAGGGTCAGGCTTCGGGGAAGGGTTAGGGTTAGGGTTCGGGCTAGGGTTAGGGTTAGGGGACGGGGACGGTTTAGGGTCCAGGTGAGGGTATGGCAACGCTTTAGGGGGAGCGTGCATGTGAGGGCGCGCGTTAGTGTTAGCGTACGGGTTAGGATTAGGGGACGGGTGAGGGTCAGGCTTCGGGGAAGGGTTAGGGTTAGGGTTCGGGCTAGGGTTAGGGTTAGGGGACGGGGACGGTTTAGGGTCCAGGTGAGGGTATGGCAACGCTTCAGGGGGAGCGTGCGTGTGAGGGCGCGGGTTAGTGTTAGCGTACGGGTTAGGATTAGGGGACGGGTGAGGGTCAGGCTTCGGGGAAGGGTTAGGGTTAGGGTTCGGCCTAGGGTTAGGGTTAGGGGACGGGGACGGTTTAGGGTCCAGGTGAGGGTACGGCAACGCTTTAGGGGGAGCGTGCGTGTGAGGGCGCGGGTTAGTGTTAGCGTACGGGTTAGGATTAGGGGACGGGTGAGGGTCAGGCTTCGGGGAAGGGTTAGGGTTAGGGTTCGGGCTCGGGTTAGGGTTAGGGGACGGGGACGGTTTAGGGTCCAGGTGAGGGTACGGCAACGCTTTAGGGTGAGCGTGCGTGTGAGGATGCGGGTTAGTGTTAGCGTACGGGTTAGGATTAGGGGACGGGTGAGGGTCAGGCTTCGGGGAAGGGTTAGGGTTAGGGTTCGGGCTAGGGTTAGGGTTAGGGGACGGGGACGGTTTAGGGTCCAGGTGAGGGTACGGCAACGCTTTAGGGGGAGCGTGCGTGTGAGGGCGCGGGTTAGTGTTAGCGTACGGGTTAGGATTAGGGGACGGGTGAGGGTCAGGCTTCGGGGAAGGTTTAGGGTTAGGGTTCGGGCTAGGGTTAGGGTTAGGGGACGGGGACGGTTTCGGGTCCAGGTGAGGGTACGGCAACGCTTTAGGGGGAGCGTGCGTGTGAGGGCGCGGGTTAGTGTTAGCGTACGGGTTAGGATTAGGGGACGGGTGAGGGTCAGGCTTTGGGGAAGGGTTAGGGTTAGGGTTCGGGCTAGGGTTAGGGTTAGGGGACGGGGACGGTTTAGGGTCCAGGTGAGGGTACGGCAACGCTTTAGGGGGAGCGTGCGTGTGAGGGCGCGGGTTAGTGTTAGCGTACGGGTTAGGATTAGGGGACGGGTGAGGGTCAGGCTTCGGGGAAGGGTTAGGGTTAGGGTTCGGGCTAGGGTTAGGGTTAGGGGACGGGGACGGTTTAGGGTCCAGGTGAGGGTACGGCAACGCTTTAGGGGGAGCGTGCGTGTGAGGGCGCGGGTTAGTGTTAGCGTACGGGTTAGGATTAGGGGACAGGTGAGGGTCAGGCTTCGGGGAAGGGTTAGGGTTAGGGTTCGGGCTAGGGTTAGGGTTAGGGAACGGGGACGGTTTAGGGTCCAGGTGAGGGTACGGCAACGCTTTAGGGGGAGCGTGCGTGTGAGGATGCGGGTTAGTGTTAGCGTACGGGTTAGGATTAGGGGACGGGTGAGGGTCAGGCTTCGGGCAAGGGTTAGGGTTAGGGTTCGGGCTAGGGTTAGGGTTAGGGGATGGGGACGGTTTAGGGTCCAGGTGAGGGTACGGCACCGCTTTAGGGGGAGCGTGCGTGTGAGGGCGCGGGTTAGTGTTAGCGTACGGGTTAGGATTAGGCGACGGGTGAGGGTCAGGCTTCGGGGAAGGGTTAGGGTTAGGGTTCGGGCTAGGGTTAGGGTTAGGGGACGGGGACGGTTTCGGGTCCAGGTGAGGGTACGGCAACGCTTTAGGGGGAGCGTGCGTGTGAGGGCGCGGGTTAGTGTTAGCGTACGGGTTAGGATTAGGGGACGGGTGAGGGTCAGGCTTCGGGGAAGGGTTAGGGTTAGGGTTCGGGCTAGGGTTAGGGTTAGGGGACGGGGACGGTTTAGGGTCCAGGTGAGGGTACGGCAACGCTTTAGGGGGAGCGTGCGTGTGAGGATGCGGGTTAGTGTTAGCGTACGGGTTAGGATTAGGGGACGGGTGAGGGTCAGGCTTCGGGGAAGGGTTAGGGTTAGGGTTCGGGCTAGGGTTAGGGTTAGGGGACGGGGACGGTTTAGGGTCCAGGTGAGGGTACGGCACCGCTTTAGGGGGAGCGTGCGTGTGACGGCGCGGGTTAGTGTTAGCGTATGTGTTAGGATTAGTGAATGGGTGAGGGTCAGGCTTCGGGGAAGGGTTAGGGTTAGGGTTCGGGCTACGGTTAGGGTTAGGGGGCGTGGACGCTTTAGGGTCCAGGTGAGGGTACGGCAACGCTTTAGGGGGAGCGTGCGTGTGAGGGTGCGGGTTAGTGTTAGTGTACGGGTTAGGATTAAGGGACGGGTGAGGGTCAGGCTTCGGGGAAGGGTTAGGGTTAGGGTTCGGGCTAGGGTTAGGGTTAGGGGACGGGGACGGTTTAGGGTCCAGGTGAGGGTACGGCAACGCTTTAGGGGGACCGTGCGTGTGAGGGCGAGGGTTAGTGTTAGCGTACGGGTTAGGATTAGGGGACGGGTGAGGGTCAGGCTTAGGGGAAGGGTTAGGGTTAGGGTTCGGGCTAGGGTTAGGGTTAGGGGACGGGGACGGTTTAGGGTCCAGGTGAGGGTACGGCAACGCTTTAGGGGGAGCGTGCGTGTGAGGGCGCGGGTTAGTGTTAGCGTACGGGTTAGGATTAGGGGACATGTGAGGGTCAGGCTTCGGGGAAGGGTTAGGGTTAGGGTTCGGGCTAGGGTTACGGTTAGGGGACGGGGACGGTTTAGGGTCCAGGTGAGGGTACGGCAACGCTTCAGGGGGAGCGTGCGTGTGAGGGCGCGGGTTAGTGTTAGCGTACGGGTTAGGATTAGGGGACGGGTGAGGGTCAGGCTTCGGGGAAGGGTTAGGGTTAGGGTTCGGCCTAGGGTTAGGGTTAGGGGACGGGGACGGTTTAGGGTCCAGGTGAGGGTACGGCAACGCTTTAGGGGGAGCATGCGTGTGAGGGCGCGGGTTAGTTTTAGCGTACGGGTTAGGATTAGGGGACATGTGAGGGTCAGGCTTCAGGGAAGGGATAGGGTTAGGGTTCGGGCTAGGGTTAGGGTTAGGGGACGGGGACGGTTTAGGGTCCAGGTGAGGGTACGGCAACGCTTTAGGGGGAGCGTGCGTGTGAGGGCGCGGGTTAGTGTTAGCGTACGGGTTAGGATTAGGGGACGGGTGAGGGTCAGGCTTCGGGGAAGGGTTAGGGTTGGGGTTCGGGTAGGGTTAGGGTTAGGGGACGGGGACGGTTTCGGGTCCAGGTGAGGGTATGGCAACGCTTTAGGGGGAGCGTGCGTGTGAGGGCGCGGGTTAGTGTTAGCGTACGGGTTAGGATTAGGGGACGGGTGAGGGTCAGGCTTCGGGGAAGTGTTAGGGTTAGGGTTCAGGCTAGGGTTAGGGTTTGGGGACGGTGTCGGTTTAGGGTCCAGGTGAGGGTACGGCAACGCTTTAGGGGGAGCGTGCGTGTGAGGTCGCGGGTTAGTGTTAGTGTACGGGTTAGGATTAAGGGACGGGTGAGGGTCAGGCTTCGGGGAAGGGTTAGGGTTAGGGTTCGGGCTAGGGTTAGGGTTAGGGGACGGAGACGGTTTAGGGTCCAGGTGAGGGTATGGCAACGCTTTAGGGGGAGCGTGCATGTGAGGGCGCGGGTTAGTGTTAGCGTACGGGTTAGGATTAGGGGACGGGTGAGGGTCAGGCTTCGGGGAAGGGTTAGGGTTAGGGTTCGGGCTAGGGTTAGGGTTAGGGGACGGGGACGGTTTAGGGTCCAGGTGAGGGTATGGCAACGCTTCAGGGGGAGCGTGCGTGTGAGGGCGCGGGTTAGTGTTAGCGTACGGGTTAGGATTAGGGGACGGGTGAGGGTCAGGCTTCGGGGAAGGGTTAGGGTTAGGGTTCGGCCTAGGGTTAGGGTTAGGGGACGGGGACGGTTTAGGGTCCAGGTGAGGGTACGGCAACGCTTTAGGGGGAGCGTGCGTGTGAGGGCGCGGGTTAGTGTTAGCGTACGGGTTAGGATTAGGGGACGGGTGAGGGTCAGGCTTCGGGGAAGGGTTAGGGTTAGGGTTCGGGCTCGGGTTAGGGTTAGGGGACGGGGACGGTTTAGGGTCCAGGTGAGGGTACGGCAACGCTTTAGGGTGAGCGTGCGTGTGAGGATGCGGGTTAGTGTTAGCGTACGGGTTAGGATTAGGGGACGGGTGAGGGTCAGGCTTCGGGGAAGGGTTAGGGTTAGGGTTCGGGCTAGGGTTAGGGTTAGGGGACGGGGACGGTTTAGGGTCCAGGTGAGGGTACGGCAACGCTTTAGGGGTAGCGTGCGTGTGAGGGCGCGGGTTAGTGTTAGCATACGGGTTAGGATTAGGGGACATGTGAGGGTCAGGCTTCAGGGAAGGGTTAGGGTTAGGGTTCGGGCTAGGGTTAGGGTTAGGGGACGGGGACGGTTTAGGGTCCAGGTGAGGGTACGGCAACGCTTTAGGGGGAGCGTGCGTGTGAGGCCGCGGGTTAGTGTTAGCGTACGGGTTAGGATTAGGGGACGGGTGAGGGTCAGGCTTCGGGGAAGGTTTAGGGTTAGGGTTCGGGCTAGGGTTAGGGTTAGGGGACGGGGACGGTTTCGGGTCCAGGTGAGGGTACGGCAACGCTTTAGGGGGAGCGTGCGTGTGAGGGCGCGGGTTAGTGTTAGCGTACGGGTTAGGATTAGGGGACGGGTGAGGGTCAGGCTTTGGGGAAGGGTTAGGGTTAGGGTTCGGGCTAGGGTTAGGTTTAGGGGACGGGGACGGTTTAGGGTCCAGGTGAGGGAACGGCAACGCTTTAGGGGGAGCGTGCGTGTGAGGGCGCGGGTTAGTGTTAGCGTACGGGTTAGGATTAGGGGACGGGTGAGGGTCAGGCTTCGGGGAAGGGTTAGGGTTAGGGTTCGGGCTAGGGTTAGGGTTAGGGGACGGGGACGGTTTAGGGTCCAGGTGAGGGTACGGCAACGCTTTAGGGGGAGCGTGCGTGTGAGGGCGCGGGTTAGTGTTAGCGTACGGGTTAGGATTAGGGGACGGGTGAGGGTCAGGCTTCGGGGAAGGGTTAGGGTTAGGGTTCGGGCTAGGGTTAGGGTTAGGGGACGGGGACGGTTTAGGGTCCAGGTGAGGGTACGGCAACGCTTTAGGGGGAGCGTGCGTGTGAGGATGCGGGTTAGTGTTAGCGTACGGGTTAGGATTAGGGGACGGGTGAGGGTCAGGCTTCGGGCAAGGGTTAGGGTTAGGGTTCGGGCTAGGGTTAGGGTTAGGGGATGGGGACGGTTTAGGGTCCAGGTGAGGGTACGGCACCGCTTTAGGGGGAGCGTGCGTGTGAGGGCGCGGGTTAGTGTTAGCGTACGGGTTAGGATTAGGGGACGGGTGAGGGTCAGGCTTCGGGGAAGGGTTAGGGTTAGGGTTCGGGCTAGGGTTAGGGTTAGGGGACGGGGACGGTTTAGGGTCCAGGTGAGGGTACGGCAACGCTTTAGGGGGAGCGTGCGTGTGAGGGCGCGGGTTAGTGTTAGCGTACGGGTTAGGATTAGGGGACGGGTGAGGGTCAGGCTTCGGGGAAGGGTTAGGGTTAGGGTTCGGGCTAGGGTTAGGGTTAGGGGACGGGGACGGTTTAGGGTCCAGGTGAGGGTACGGCAACGCTTTAGGGGGAGCGTGCGTGTGAGGATGCGGGTTAGTGTTAGCGTACGGGTTAGGATTAGGGGACGGGTGAGGGTCAGGCTTCGGGCAAGGGTTAGGGTTAGGGTTCGGGCTAGGGTTAGGGTTAGGGGACGGGGACGGTTTAGGGTCCAGGTGAGGGTACGGCACCGCTTTAGGGGGAGCGTGCGTGTGAGGGCGCGGGTTAGTGTTAGCGTACGTGTTAGGATTAGTGAATGGGTGAGGGTCAGGCTTCGGGGAAGGGTTAGGGTTAGGGTTCGGGCTACGGTTAGGGTTAGGGGACGTGGACGCTTTAGGGTCCAGGTGAGGGTACGGCAACGCTTTAGGGGGAGCGTGCGTGTGAGGGCGCGGGTTAGTGTTAGTGTACGGGTTAGGATTAGGGGACGGGTGAGGGTCAGGCTTCGGGGAAGGGTTAGGGTTAGGGTTCGGGCTAGGGTTAGGGTTAGGGGACGGGGACGGTTTAGGGTCCAGGTGAGGGTACGGCAACGCTTTAGGGGGAGCGTGCGTGTGAGGATGCGGGTTAGTGTTAGCATACGGGTTAGGATTAGGGGACGGGTGAGGGTCAGGCTTCGGGGAAGGGTTAGGGTTAGGGTTCGGGCTAGGGTTAGGGTTAGGGGACGGGGACGGTTTAGGGTCCAGGTGAGGGTACGGCACCGCTTTAGGGGGAGCGTGCGTGTGAGGGCGCGGGTTAGTGTTAGCGTACGTGTTAGGATTAGTGAATGGGTGAGGGTCAGGCTTCGGGGAAGGGTTAGGGTTAGGGTTCGGGCTACGGTTAGGGTTAGGGGACGTGGACGCTTTAGGGTCCAGGTGAGGGTACGGCAACGCTTTAGGGGGAGCGTGCGTGTGAGGGTGCGGGTTAGTGTTAGTGTACGGGTTAGGATTAAGGGACGGGTGAGGGTCAGGCTTCGGGGAAGGGTTAGGGTTAGGGTTCGGGCTAGGGTTAGGGTTAGGGGACGGGGACGGTTTAGGGTCCAGGTGAGGGTACGGCAACGCTTTAGGGGGAGCGTGCGTGTGAGGGCGCGGGTTAGTGTTAGCGTACGGGTTAGGATTAGGGGACGGGTGAGGGTCAGGCTTCGGGGAAGGGTTAGGGTTAGGGTTCGGGCTAGGGTTAGGGTTAGGGGACGGGGACGGTTTCGGGTCCAGGTGAGGGTACGGCAACGCTTTAGGGGGAGCGTGCGTGTGAGGGCGCGGGTTAGTGTTAGCGTACGGGTTAGGATTAGGGGACGGGTGAGGGTCAGGCTTCGGGGAAGTGTTAGGGTTAGGGTTCAGGCTAGGGTTAGGGTTAGGGGACGGTGACGGTTTAGGGTCCAGGTGAGGGTACGGCAACGCTTTAGGGGGAGCGTGCGTGTGAGGTCGCGGGTTAGTGTTAGTGTACGGGTTAGGATTAAGGGACGGGTGAGGGTCAGGCTTCGGGGAAGGGTTAGGGTTAGGGTTCGGGCTAGGGTTAGGGTTAGGGGACGGGGACGGTTTAGGGTCCAGGTGAGGGTATGGCAACGCTTCAGGGGGAGCGTGCGTGTGAGGGAGTGGGTTAGTGTTAGCGTACGGGTTAGGATTAGGGGACGGGTGAGGGTCAGGCTTCGGGGAAGGGTTAGGGTTAGGGTTCGGCCTAGGGTTAGGGTTAGGGGACGGGGACGGTTTAGGGTCCAGGTGAGGGTACGGCAACGCTTTAGGGGGAGCGTGCGTGTGAGGGCGCGGGTTAGTGTTAGCGTACGGGTTAGGATTAGGGGACGGGTGAGGGTCAGGCTTCGGGGAAGGGTTAGGGTTAGGGTTCGGGCTAGGGTTAGGGTTAGGGGACGGTGACGGTTTAGGGTCCAGGTGAGGGTACAGCAACGCTTTAGGGGGAGCGTGCGTGTGAGGATGCGGGTTAGTGTTAGCGTACGGGTTAGGATTAGGGGACGGATGAGGGTCAGGCTTCGGGGAAGGGTTAGGGTTAGGGTTTGGGCTAGGGTTAGGGTTAGGGGACGGGGACGGTTTCGGGTCCAGGTGAGGGTACGGCAACGCTTTAGGGGGAGCGTGCGTGTGAGGGCGCGGGTTAGTGTTAGCGTACGGGTTAGGATTAGGGGACGGGTGAGGGTCAGGCTTCGGGGAAGGGTTAGGGTTAGGGTTCGGGCTAGGGTTAGGGTTAGGGGACGGGGACGGTTTAGGGTCCAGGTGAGGGTACGGCAACGCTTTAGGGGGAGCGTGCGTGTGAGGATGCGGGTTAGTGTTAGCGTACGGGTTAGGATTAGGGGACGGGTGAGGGTCAGGCTTCGGGGAAGGGTTAGGGTTAGGGTTCGGGCTAGGGTTAGGGTTAGGGGATGGGGACGGTTTAGGGTCCAGGTGAGGGTACGGCACCGCTTTAGGGGGAGCGTGCGTGTGAGGGCGCGGGTTAGTGTTAGCGTACGTGTTAGGATTAGTGAATGGGTGAGGGTCAGGCTTCGGGGAAGGGTTAGGGTTAGGGTTCGGGCTACGGTTAGGGTTAGGGGACGTGGACGCTTTAGGGTCCAGGTGAGGGTACGGCAACGCTTTAGGGGGAGCGAGCGTGTGAGGGCGCGGGTTAGTGTTAGCGTACGGGTTAGGATTAGGGGACGGGTGAGGGTCAGGCTTCGGGGAAGGGTTAGGGTTAGGGTTCGGGCTAGGGTTAGGGTTAGGGGACGGGGACGGTTTAGGGTCCAGGTGAGGGTACGGCAACGCTTTAGGGGGAGCGTGCGTGTGAGGATGCGGGTTAGTGTTAGCGTACGGGTTAGGATTAGGGGACGGGTGAGGGTCAGGCTTCGGGGAAGGGTTAGGGTTAGGGTTCGGGCTAGGGTTAGGGTTAGGGGACGGGGACGGTTTAGGGTCCAGGTGAGGGTACGGCACCGCTTTAGGGGGAGCGTGCGTGTGAGGGCGCGGGTTAGTGTTAGCGTACGTGTTAGGATTAGTGAATGGGTGAGGGTCAGGCTTCGGGGAAGGGTTAGGGTTAGGGTTCGGGCTACGGTTAGGGTTAGGGGACGGGGACGCTTTAGGGTCCAGGTGAGGGTACGGCAACGCTTTAGGGGGAGCGTGCGTGTGAGGGTGCGGGTTAGTGTTAGTGTACGGGTTAGGATTAAGGGACGGGTGAGGGTCAGGCTTCGGGGAAGGGTTAGGGTTAGGGTTCGGGCTAGGGTTAGGGTTAGGGGACGGGGACGGTTTAGTGTCCAGGTGAGGGTACGGCAACGCTTTAGGGGGACCGTGCGTGTGAGGGCGAGGGTTAGTGTTAGCGTACGGGTTAGGATTAGGGGACGGGTGAGGGTCAGGCTTAGGGGAAGGGTTAGGGTTAGGGTTCGGGCTAGGGTTAGGGTTAGGGGACGGGGACGGTTTAGGGTCCAGGTGAGGGTACGGCAACGCTTTAGGGGGAGCGTGCGTGTGAGGGCGCGGGTTAGTGTTAGCGTACGGGTTAGGATTAGGGGACATGTGAGGGTCAGGCTTCGGGGAAGGGTTAGGGTTAGGGTTCGGGCTAGGGTTAGGGTTAGGGGACGGGGACGGTTTAGGGTCCAGGTGAGGGTACGGCAACGCTTTAGGGGGAGCGTGCGTGTGAGGGCGCGGGTTAGTGTTAGCGTACGGGTTACGATTCGGGGACAGGTGAGGATCAGGCTTCGGGGAAGGGTTAGGGTTACGGTTCGGGCTAGGGTTAGGGTTAGGTGACGGGGACGATTTAGAGTCCAGGTGAGGGTACGGCAATGCTTTAGGGGGAGCGTGCGTGTGAGGGCGCGGGTAGTGTTAGCGTACGGCTTAGGATTAGGGGACGGGTGAGGGTCAGGCTTCGGGGAAGGGTTAGGGTTAGGGTTCAGGCTAGGGTTAGGGTTAGGGGACGGGGACGGTTTAGGGTCCAGGTGAGGGTACGGCAATGCTTTAGGGGAAGCGTGCGTGTGAGGGCGCGGGTTAGTGTTAGTGTACGGGTTAGGATTAAGGGACGGGTGAGGGTCAGGCTTCGGGAAAGGGTTAGGGTTAGGGTTCGGGCTAAGGTTAGGGTTAGGGGACGGGGACGGTTTAGGGTCCAGGTGAGGGTACGGCAACGCTTTAGGGGGAGCGTGCGTGTGAAGGCGCGGGTTAGTGTTAGCGTACGGGTTAGGATTAGGGGACGGGTGAGGGTCAGGCTTCGGGGAAGGGTTAGGGTTAGGGTTCGGGCTAGGGTTAGGGTTAGGGGACGGGGACGGTTTAGGGTCCAGGTGAGGGTACGGCAACGCTTTAGGGGGAGCGTGCGTGTGAGGGCGCGGGTTAGTGTTAGCGTACGGGTTAGGATTAGGGGACGTGTGAGGGTCAGGCTTCGGGGAAGGGTTAGGGTTAGGGTTCGGGCTAGGGTTAGGGTTAGGGGACGGGGACGGTTTAGGGTCCAGGTGAGGGTACGGCAACGCTTTAGGGGGAGCGTGCGTTTGAGGGCGCGGGATAGTGTTAGCGTACGGGTTAGGATTAGGGGACGGGTGAGGGTCAGGTTTCGGGGAAGGGTTAGGGTTAGAGTTCGGGCTAGGGTTAGGGTTAGGGGACGGGGACGGTTTAGGGTCAAGGTGAGGGTACGGCAACGCTTTAGGGGGAGCGTGCGTGTGAGGGCGTGGGTTAGTGTTAGCGTACGGGTTAGGATTAGGGGACGGGTGAGGGTCAGGCTTCGGGGAAGGGTTAGGGTTAGGGTTCGGGCTAGGGTTAGGGTTAGGGGACGGGGACGGTTTAGGGTCCAGGTGAGGGTACGGCAACGCTTTCGGGGGAGCGTGCGTGTGAGGATGCGGGTTAGTGTTAGCGTACGGGTTAGGATTAGGGGACGGGTGAGGGTCAGGCTTCGGGGAAGGGTTAGGGTTAGGGTTCGGGCTAAGGTTAGGGTTAGGGGACGGGGACGGTTTAGGGTCCAGGTGAGGGTACGGCACCGCTTTAGGGGGAGCGTGCGTGTGAGGGCGCGGGTTAGTGTTAGCGTACGTGTTAGGATTAGTGAATGGGTGAGGGTCAGGCTTCGGGGAAGGGTTAGGGTTAGGGTTCGGGCTACGGTTAGGTTTAGGGGACGTGGACGCTTTAGGGTCCAGGTGAGGGTACGGCAACGCTTTAGGGGGAGCGTGCGTGTGAGGGTGCGGGTTAGTGTTAGTGTACGGGTTAGGATTAAGGGACGGGTGAGGGTCAGGCTTCGGGGAAGGGTTAGGGTTAGGGTTCGGGCTAGGGTTAGGGTTAGGGGACGGGGACGGTTTAGGGTCCAGGTGAGGGTACAGCAACGCTTTAGGGGGACCGTGCGTGTGAGGGCGAGGGTTAGTGTTAGCGTACGGGTTAGGATTAGGGGACGGGTGAGGGTCAGGCTTCGGGGAAGGGTTAGGGTTAGGGTTCGGGCTAGGGTTAGGGTTAGGGGACAGGGACGGTTTAGGGTCCAGGTGAGGGTACGGCAACGCTTTAGGGGGAGAGTGCGTATGAGGGCGCGGGTTAGTGTTAGCGTACGGCTTAGGATTAGGGGACGGGTGAGGGTCAGGCTTCGGGGAAGGGCTAGGGTTAGGATTCAAGTTAGGGTTAGGGTTAGGGGACGGGGACGGTTTAGGGTCCAGGTGAGGGTACGGCAATGCTTTAGGGGGAGTGTGCGTGTGAGCGCGCGGGTTAGTGTTACTGTACGGGTTAGGATTAAGGGACGGGTGAGGGTCAGGCTTCGGGGAAGGGTTAGGGTTAGGGTTCGGGCTAGGGTTAGGATTAGGGGACGGGGACGGTTTAGGGTCCAGGTGAGGGTAAGGCAACGCTTTAGGGGGAGCATGCATGTGAGGGCGCGGGTTAGTGTTAGCGTACGGGTTAGGATTAGGGGACGGGTGAGGGTCAGGCTTCGGGGAAGGGTTAGGGTTAGGGTTCGGGCTAGGGTTAGGGTTAGGGGACGGGGACGGTTTAGGGTCCAGGTGAGGGTACGGCAACGCTTTAGGGGGAGCGTGCGTGTGAGGGCGCGGGTTAGTGTTAGCGTACGGGTTAGGATTAGGGGACGGGTGAGGGTCAGGCTTCGGGGAAGGGTTAGGGTTAGGGTTCGGGCTAGAGTTAGGGTTAGGGGACGGGGACGGTTTAGGGTCCAGGTGAGGGTACGGCAACGCATTAGGGGGAGCGTGCGTGTGAGGGCGCGGGTTAGTGTTAGCGTACGGGTTAGGATTAGGGGACGGGTGAGGGTGAGGCTTCGGGGAAGGGTTAGGGTTAGGGTTCGGGCTAGGGTTAGGGTTAGGGGACGGGGACGGTTTAGGGTCCAGGTGAGGGTACGGCAACGCTTTAGGGGGAGCGTGCGTGTTAGGGCGCGGGTTAGTGTTAGCGTACGGGTTAGGATTAGGGGACGGGTGAGGGTCAGGCTTCGGGGAAGGGTTAGGGTTAGGGTTCGAGCTAGAGTTAGGGTTAGGGGACGGGGACGGTTTAGGGTCCAGGTGTGGGTACGGCAACGCTTTAGGGGGAGCGTGCGTGTGAGGGCGCGGGTTAGTGTTAGCGTACGGGTTAGGATTAGGGGACGGGTGAGGGTCAGGCTTCGGGGAAGGGTTAGGGTTAGGGTTCGGGCTAGGGTTAGGGTTAGGGGACGGGGACGGTTTAGGGTCCAGGTGAGGGTACGGCAACGCTTTAGGGGGAGCGTGCGTGTGAGGGCGCGGGTTAGTGTTAGCATACGGGTTAGGATTAGGGGACGGGTGAGGGTCAGGCTTCGGGGAAGGGTTAGGGTTAGAGTTCGGGCTAGGGTTAGGGTTAGGGGACGGGGACGGTTTAGGGTCAAGGTGAGGGTACGGCAACGCTTGAGGGGGAGCGTGCGTGTGAGGGCGCGGGTTAGTGTTAGCGTACGGGTTAGGATTAGGGGACGGGTGAGGGTCAGGCTTCGGGGAAGGGTTAGGGTTAGGGTTCGGGCTAGGGTTAGGGTTAGGGGACGGGGACGGTTTAGGGTCCATGTGAGGGTACGGCAACGCTTTAGGGGGAGCGTGCGTGTGAGGGCGCGGGTTAGTGTTAGCATACGGGTTAGGATTAGGGGACGGGTGAGGGTCAGGCTTCGGGGAAGGGTTAGGGTTAGAGTTCGGGCTAGGGTTAGGGTTAGGGGACGGGGACGGTTTAGGGTCAAGGTGAGGGTACGGCAACGCTTGAGGGGGAGCGTGCGTGTGAGGGCGCGGGTTAGTGTTAGCGTACGGGTTAGGATTAGGGGACGGGTGAGGGTCAGGCTTCGGGGAAGGGTTAGGGTTAGGGTTCGGGCTAGGGTTAGGGTTAGGGGACGGGGACGGTTTAGGGTCCATGTGAGGGTACGGCAACGCTTTAGGGGGAGCGTGCGTGTGAGGGAGCGGGTTAGTGTTAGCGTACGGGTTAGGATTAGGGGACGGGTGAGGGTCAGGCTTCGGGGAAGGGTTAGGGTTAAGGTTCGGGATAGGGTTAGGGTTAGGGGACGGGGACGGTTTAGGGTCCAGGTGAGGGTATGGCAACGCTTTAGGGGGAGAGTGCGTGTGAGGGCGCGGGTTAGTATTAGCGTACGGCTTAGGATTAGGGGACGGGTGAGGGTCAGGCTTCGGGAAAGGGTTAGGGTTAGGGTTCAGGCTAGGGTTAGGGTTAGGGGACGGGGACGGTTTAGGGTCCAGGTGAGGGTACGGCAACGCTTTAGGGGGAGCGTGCGTGTGAGGGCGCGGGTTAGTGTTAGTGTACGGGTTAGGATTAAGGGACGGGTGAGGTTCAGGCTTCGGGGAAGTGTTAGGGTTAGGGTTCGGGCTAGGGATAGGGTTAGGGGACGGGGACGGTTTAGGGTCCAGGTGAGGGTACGGCAACGCTTTAGGGGGAGCGTGCGTGTGAGGGCGCGGGTTAGTGTTAGCGTACGGGTTAGGATTAGGGGACGGGTGAGGGTCAGGCTTCGGGGAAGGGTTAGGGTTAGGGTTCGGGCTAGGGTTAGGGTTAGGGGACAGGGACGGTTTAGGGTCCAGGTGAGGGTACGGCAACGCTTTAGGGGGAGAGTGCGTTTGAGGGCGCGGGTTAGTGTTAGCGTACGGCTTAGGATTAGGGGACGGGTGAGGGTCAGGCTTCGGGGAAGGGCTAGGGTTAGGATTCAAGTTAGGGTTAGGGTTAGGGGACGGGGACGGTTTAGGGTCCAGGTGAGGGTACGGCAATGCTTTAGGGGGAGTGTGCGTGTGAGCGCGCGGGTTAGTGTTACTGTACGGGTTAGGATTAAGGGACGGGTGAGGGTCAGGCTTCGGGGAAGGGTTAGGGTTAGGGTTCGGGCTAGGGTTAGGGTTAGGGGACGGGGACGGTTTAGGGTCCAGGTGAGGGTACGGCAACGCTTTAGGGGGAGCGTGCGTGTGAAGCCGCGGGTTAGTGTTAGCGTACGGGTTAGGATTAGGGGACAGGTGAGGGTCAGGCTTCGGGTAAGGGTAAGGGTTAGGGTTCGGTCTAGGGTTAGGGTTAGGGGACGGGGATGGTTTAGGGTCCAGGTGAGGGTACGGCAACGCTTTAGGGGGAGCGTGCGTGTGAGGGCGCGGGTTAGTGTTGGCGTACGGGTTAGGATTAGGGGACGGGTGAGGGTCAGGCTTCGGGGAAGGGTTAGGGTTAGGGTTCGGGCTAGGGTTAGGGTTAGGGGACGGGGACGGTTTAGGGTCCAGGTGAGGGTACGGCAACGCTTTAGGGAGAGCGTGCGTGTGAGGGCGCGCGTTAGTGTTAGCGTACGGCTTAGGATTAGGGAACGGGTGAGTGTCAGGCTTCAGGGAAGGGTTAGGGTTAGGGTTCGGGCTAGGGTTAGGGTTAGGGGACGGGGACGGTTTAGGGTCCAGGTGAGGGTACGGCAACGCTTTAGGGGGAGCGTGCGTGTGAGGGCGCGGGTTAGTGTTAGCGTACGGCTTAGGATTAGGGGACGGGTGAGGGTCAGGCTTCGGGGAAGGGTTAGGGTTAGGGTTCGGGCTAGGGTTAGGGTTAGGGGACGGGGACGGTTTAGGGTCCAGGTGAGGGTACGGCAACGCTTTAGGGGGAGCGTGCGTGTGAGGGCGCGGGTTAGTGTTAGCGTACGGGTTAGGATTAGGGGACGGGTGAGGGTCAGGCTTCGGGGAAGGGTTAGGGTTAGGGTTCGGGCTAGGGTTAGGGTTAGGGGACGGGGACGGTTTAGGGTCCAGGTGAGGGTACGGCAACGCTTTAGGGGGAGCGTGCGTGTGAGGGCGTGGGTTAGTGTTAGCGTACGGGTTAGGATTAGGGGACGGGTGAGGGTCAGGCTTCGGGGAAGGGTTAGGGTTAGGGTTCGGGCTAGGGTTAGGGTTAGGGGACGGGGACGGTTTAGGGTCCAGGTGAGGGTACGGCAACGCTTTAGGGGGAGCGTGCGTGTGAGGGCGCGGGTTAGTGTTAGCGTACGGGTTAGGATTAGGGGACGGGTGAGGGTCAGGCTTCGGGGAAGGGTTAGGGTTACGGTTCGGGCTAGGGTTAGGGGACGGGGACGGGGACGGTTTCTGATCCAGGTGAGGGTACGGCAACGCTTTAGGGGGAGCGTGCGTGTGAGGGCGCGGGTTAGTGTTAGCGTACGGGTTAGGATTAGGGGACGGGTGAGGTTTAGGCTTCGGGGAAGGGATAGGGTTAGGGTTCGGGCTAGGGTTAGGGTTAGGGGACGGGGACGGTTTAGGGTCCAGGTGAGGGTACGGCAACGCTTTAGGGGGAGCGTGCGTGTGAGGGCGCGGGTTAGTGTTAGCGTACGGGTTAGGATTAGGGGACGGGTGAGGGTCAGGCTTCGGGGAAGGGTTAGGGTTAGGGTTCGGGCTAGGGTTAGGGTTAGGGGACGGGAACGGTTTAGGGTCCAGGTGAGGGTACGGCAACGCTTTAGGGGGAGCGTGCGTGTGAGGGCGCGGGTTAGTGTTAGCGTACGGGTTAGGATTAGGGGACGGGTGCGGGTCAGGCTTCGGGGAAGGGTTAGGTTTAGGGTTCGGGCTAGGGTTAGGGTTAGGGGACGGGGACGGTTTAGGGTCCAGGTGAGGGTACGGCAACGCTTTAGGGGGAGCGTGCGTGTGAGGGCGCGGGTTAGTGTTAGCGTACGGGTTAGGATTAGGGGACGGGTGCGGGTCAGGCTTCGGGGAAGGGTTAGGTTTAGGGTTCGGGCTAGGGTTAGGGTTAGGGGACGGGGACAGTTTAGGGTCCAGGTGAGGGTACGGCAACGCTTTAGGGGGAGCGTGCGTGTGCGGGCGCGGGTTAGTGTTAGCGTACGGGTTAGGATTAGGGGACGGGTGAGGGTCAGGCTTCGGGGAAGGGTTAGGGTTAGGGTTCGGGCTAGGGTTAGGGTTAGGGGACGGGGACGGTTTCGGGTCCAGGTGAGGGTACGGCAACGCTTTAGGGGGAGCGTGCGTGTGAGGGCGTGGGTTAGTGTTAGCGTACGGGTTAGGATTAGGGGACGGGTGAGGGTCAGGCTTCGGGGAAGGGTTAGGGTTAGGGTTCGGGCTAGGGTTAGGGTTAGGGGACGGGGACGGTTTAGGGTCCAGGTGAGGGTACGGCAACGCTTTAGGGGGAGCGTGCGTGTGAGGGCGCGGGTTAGTGTTAGCGTACGGGTTAGGATTAGGGGACGGGTGAGGGTCAGGCTTCGGGGAAGGGTTAGGGTTACGGTTCGGGCTAGGGTTAGGGGACGGGGACGGGGACGGTTTCTGGTCCAGGTGAGGGAACGGCAACGCTTTAGGGGGAGCGTGCGTGTGAGGGCGCGGGTTAGTGTTAGCGTACGGGTTAGGATTAGGGGACGGGTGAAGGTCAGGCTTCGGGGAAGGGATAGGGTTAGGGTTCGGGCTAGGGTTAGGGTTAGGGGACGGGGACGGTTTAGGGTCCAGGTGAGGGTACGGCAACGCTTTAGGGGGAGCGTGCGTGTGAGGGCGCGGGTTAGTGTTAGCGTACGGGTTAGGATTAGGGGACGGGTGAGGGTCAGGCTTCGGGGAAGGGTTAGGGTTAGGGTTCGGGCTAGGTTTAGGGTTAGGGGACTGGAACGGTTTAGGGTCCAGGTGAGGGTACGGCAACGCTTTAGGGGGAGCGTGCGTGTGAGGGCGCGGGTTAGTGTTAGCGTACGGGTTAGGATTAGGGGACGGGTGCGGGTCAGGCTTCGGGGAAGGGTTAGGGTTAGGGTTCGGGCTAGGGTTAGGGTTAGGGGACGGGGACAGTTTAGGGTCCAGGTGAGGGTACGGCAACGCTTTAGGGGGAGCGTGCGTGTGCGGGCGCGGGTTAGTGTTAGCGTACTGGTTAGGATTAGGGGATGGGTGAGGGTCAGGCTTCGGGGAAGGGTTAGGGTTAGGGTTCGGGCTAGGGTTAGGGTTAGGGGACGGGGACGGCTTAGGGTCCAGGTGAGGGTACGGCAACGCTTTAGGGGGAGCGTGCGTGTGAAGGCGCGCGTTAGTGTTAGCGTTCGGCTTAGGATTAGGGGACGGGTGAGGGTCAGGCTTCGGGGAAGGGTTAGGGTTAGGGTTCGGGCTAGGGTTAGGGTTAGGGGACGGGGCGGTTTAGGGTCCAGGTGAGAGTACGGCAACGCTTTAGGGGGAGCGTGCGTGTGAGGGCGCGCGTTAGTGTTAGCGTACGGCTTAGGATTAGGGGACGGGTGAGGGTCAGGCTTCGGGGAAGGGTTAGGGTTAGGGTTCGGGCTAGGGTTAGGGTTAGGGGACGGGGACGGTTTCGGGTCCAGGTGAGGGTACGGCAACGCTTTAGGGGGAGCGTGCGTGTGAGGGCGCGGGTTAGTGTTAGCGTACGGGTTAGGATTAGGGGACGGGTGAGGGTCAGGCTTCGGGGAAGGGTTAGGGTTAGGGTACGGGCTAGGGTTAGGGTTAGGGGACGGGGACGGTTTAGGGTCCAGGTGAGTGTACGGCAACGCTTTAGGGGGAGCGTGCGTGTGAGGGCGCGGGTTAGTGTTAGCGTACGGGTTAGGATTAGGGGACGGGTGAGAGTCAGGCTTCGGGGAAGGGATAGGGTTAGGGTTCGGGCTAGGGTTAGGGTTAGGGGACGGGGACGGTTTAGGGTCCAGGTGAGGGTACGGCAACGCTTTAGGGGGAGCGTGCGTGTGAGGGCGCGGGTTAGTGTTAGCGTACGGGTTAGGATTAGGGGACGGGTGAGGGTCAGGCTTCGGGGAAGGGTTAGCGTTAGGGTTCGGGCTAGGGTTAGGGTTAGGGGACGGGGACGGTTTAGGGTCCAGGTGAGTGTACGGCAACGCTTTAGGGGGAGCGTGCGTGTGAGGGCGCGGGTTAGTGTTAGCGTACGGGTTAGGATTAGGTGACGGGTGAGGGTCAGGCTTCGGGGAAGTGTTAGGGTTAGGGTTCGGGCTAGGGTTAGGGTTAGGGGACGGGGACGGTTTAGGGTCCAGGTGAGGGTACGGCAACGCTTTAGGGGGAGCGTGCGTGTGAGGGCGCGGGTTAGTGTTAGCGTACGGGTTAGGATTAAGGGACGGGTGAGGGTCAGGCTTCGGGGAAGGGTTAGGGTTAGGGTTCGGGCTAGGGTTAGGGTTAGGGGACGGGGACGGTTTAGGGTCCAGGTGAGTGTACGGCAACGCTTTAGGGGGAGCGTGCGTGTGAGGGCGCGGGTTAGTGTTAGCGTACGGGTTAGGATTAGGGGACGGGTGAGAGTCAGGCTTCGGGGAAGGGATAGGGTTAGGGTTCGGGCTAGGGTTAGGGTTAGGGGACGGGGACGGTTTAGGGTCCAGGTGAGGGTACGGCAACGCTTTAGGGGGAGCGTGCGTGTGAGGGCGCGGGTTAGTGTTAGCGTACGGGTTAGGATTAGGGGACGGGTGAGGGTCAGGCTTCGGGGAAGGGTTAGCGTTAGGGTTCGGGCTAGGGTTAGGGTTAGGGGACGGGGACGGTTTAGGGTCCAGGTGAGTGTACGGCAACGCTTTAGGGGGAGCGTGCGTGTGAGGGCGCGGGTTAGTGTTAGCGTACGGGTTAGGATTAGGTGACGGGTGAGGGTCAGGCTTCGGGGAAGTGTTAGGGTTAGGGTTCGGGCTAGGGTTAGGGTTAGGGGACGGGGACGGTTTAGGGTCCAGGTGAGGGTACGGCAACGCTTTAGGGGGAGCGTGCGTGTGAGGGCGCGGGTTAGTGTTAGCGTACGGGTTAGGATTAAGGGACGGGTGAGGGTCAGGCTTCGGGGAAGGGTTAGGGTTAGGGTTCGGGCTAGGGTTAGGGTTAGGGGACGGGGACGGTTTAGGGTCCAGGTGAGGGTACGGCAACGCTTTAGGGGGAGCGTGCGTGTGAGGGCGCGGGTTAGTGTTAGCGTACGGGTTAGGATTAGGGGACGGGTGAGGGTCAGGCTTCGGGGAAGGGTTAGGGTTAGGGTTCGGGCTAGGGTTAGGGTTAGGGGACGGGGACGGTTTAGGGTCCAGGTGAGGGTACGGCAACGCTTTAGGGGGAGCGTGCGTGTGAGGGCGCGGGTTAGTGTTAGCGTACGGGTTAGGATTAGGGGACGGGTGAGGGTCAGGCTTCGGGGAAGGGTTAGGGTTAGGGTTCGGGCTAGGGTTCGGGGACGGGGACGGGGACGGTTTCTGGTCCAGGTGAGGGTACGGCAACGCTTTAGGGGGAGCGTGCGTGTGAGGGCGCGGGTTAGTGTTAGCGTACGGGTTAGGATTAGGGGACGGGTGAGGGTCAGGCTTCGGGGAAGGGATAGGGTTAGGGTTCAGGCTAGGGTTAGGGTTAGGGGACGGGGACGGTTTAGGGTCAAGGTGAGGGTACGGCAACGCTTTAGGGGGAGCGTGCGTGTGAGGGCGCGGGTTAGTGTTAGCGTACGGGTTAGGATTAGGGGACGGGTGAGGGTCAGGCTTCGGCGAAGGGTTAGGGTTAGGGTTCGGGCTAGGGTTAGGGTTAGGGGACGGGGACGGTTTAGGGTCCAGGTGAGGGTATGGCAACGCTTTAGGGGGAGCGTGCGTGTGAGGGCGCGGGTTAGTGTTAGCGTACGGGTTAGGATTAGGGGACGGGTGAGGGTCAGGCTTCGGGGAAGGGTTAGGGTTAGGGTTCGGGCTAGGGTTAGGGTTAGGGGATGGGGACGGTTTAGGGTCCAGGTGAGGGTACGGCAACGCTTTAGGGGGAGCGTGCGTGTGAGGGCGTGGGTTAGTGTTAGCGTACGGGTTAGGACTAGGGGACGGGTGAGGGTCAGGCTTCGGGGAAGGGTTAGGGTTAGGGTTCGGGCTAGGGTTAGGGTTAGGGGACGGGGACGGTGTCGGGTCCAGGTGAGGGTACAGCAAAGCTTTAGGGGGAGTGTGCGTGTGAGGGAGCGGGTTAGTGTTAGCGTACGGGTTAGGATTAGGGGACGGGTGAGGGTCATGCTTCGGGGAAGGGTTAGGGTTAGGGTACGGGCTAGGGTTAGGGTTAGGGAACGGGGACGGTTTAGGGTCCAGGTGAGGGTACGGCAACGCTTTAGGGGGAGCGTGCGTGTGAGGGCGCGGGTTAGTGTTAGCGTACGGGTTAGGATTAGGGGACGGGTGAGGGTCAGGCTTCGGGGAAAGGTTAGGGTTAGGGTTCGGGCTAGGGTTAGGGTTAGGGGACGGGGACGGTTTCGGGTCCAGGTGAGGGTACGGCAACGCTTTAGGGGGAGCGTGCGTGTGAGGGCGCGGGTTAATGTTAGCGTACGGGTTAGGATTAGGGGACGGGTGAGGGTCAGGCTACGGGGAAGGGTTAGGGTTAGGGTTCGGGCTAGGGTTAGGGTTAGGGGACGGGGACGGTTTAGGGTCCAGGTGAGGGTACGGCAACACTTTAGGGGGAGTGTGCGTGTGAGGGCGTGGGTTAGTATTAGCGTACGGGTTAGGATTAGGGGACGGGTGAGGGTCAGGCTTCGGGGAAGGGTTAGGGTTAGGGTTCGGGCTAGGGTTAGGGTTAGGGGACGGGGACGGTTTAGGGTCCAGGTGAGGGTACGGCAACGCTTTAGGGGGAGCGTGCGTGTGAGGGCGCGGGTTAGTGTTAGCGTACGGCTTAGGATTAGGGGACGGGTGAGGGTCAGGCTTCGGGGAAGGGTTAGGGTTAGGGTTCGGGCTAGAGTTAGGTTTAGGGGACGGGGACGGTTTAGGGTCCAGGTGAGGGTACGGCAACGCTTTAGGGGGAGCGTGCGTGTGAGGGCGCGGGTTAGTGTTAGCGTACGGCTTAGGATTAGGGGACGGGTGAGGGTGAGGCTTCGGGGAAGGGTTAGGGTTAGGGTTCGGGCTAGGGTTAGGGTTAGGGGACGGGGACGGTTTAGGGTCCAGGTGAGAGTACGGCAACGCTTTAGGGGGAGCGTGCATGTGAGGGCGCGGGTTAGTGTTAGCGTACGGGTTAGGATTAGGGGACGGTTGAGGGTCAGGCTTCGGGGAAGGGTTAGGGTTAGGGTTCGGCCTAGGGTTAGGGTTAGGGGACGGGGACGGTTTAGGGTCCAGGTGAGGGTACGGCAACGCTTTAGGGGGAGTGTGCGTGTGAGGGCGCGGGTTAGTGTTAGCGTACGGGTTAGGATTAGGGGACGGGTGAGGGTCAGGCTTCGGGGAAGGGTTAGGGTTAGGGTTCGGGCTAGGGTTAGGGTTAGGGGACGGGGACGGTTTCGGGTCCAGGTGAGGGTACGGCAACGCTTTAGGGGGAGCGTGCGTGTGAGGGCGCGGGTTAGTGTTAGCGTACGGGTTAGGATTAGGGGACGGGTGAGGGTCAGGCTTCGGGGAAGGGTTAGGGTTAGGGTTCGGGCTAGGGTTAGGGTTAGGGGACGGGGACGGTTTCGGGTCCAGGTGAGGGTACGGCAACGCTTTAGGGGGAGCGTGCGTGTGAGGGCGCGGGTTAGTGTTAGCGTACGGGTTAGGATTAGGGGACGGGTGAGGGTCAGGCTTCGGGGAAGGGTTAGGGTTAGGGTTCGGGCTAGGGTTAGGGTTAGGGGACGGGGACGGTTTCGGGTCCAGGTGAGTGTACGGCAACGCTTTAGGGGGAGCGTGCGTGTGAGGGCGCGGGTTAGTGTTAGCGTACGGGTTAGGATTAGGGGACGGATGAGGGTCAGGCTTCGGGGAAGGGTTAGGGTTAGGGTTCGGGCTAGGGTTAGGGTTAGGGGACGGGGACGGTTTCGGGTCCAGGTGAGGGTACGGCAACGCTTTAGGGGGAGCGTGCGTGTGAGGGCGCGGGTTAGTGTTAGCGTACGGGTTAGGATTAGGGGACGGGTGAGGGACAGGCTTCGGGGAAGGGTTAGGGTTAGGGTTCGGGCTAGGGTTAGGGTTAGGGGACGGGGACGGTTTAGGGTCCAGGTGAGGGTACGGCACCGTTTTAGGGGGAGCGTGCGTGTGAGGGCACGGGTTAGTGTTAGCGTACGTGTTAGGATTAGTGAATGGGTGAGGGTCAGGCTTCGGGGAAGGGTTAGGGTTAGGGTTCGGGCTACGGTTAGGGTTAGGGGACGGGGACGGTTTAGGGTCCAGGTGAGGGTACGGCAACGCTTTAGGGGGAGCGTGCGTGTGAGGGCGCGGGTTAGTGTTAGTGTACGGGTTAGGATTAAGGGACGGGTGAGGGTCAGGCTTCGGGGAAGGGTTAGGGTTAGGGTTCGGGCTAGGGTTAGGGTTAGGGGACGGGGACGGTTTCGGGTCCAGGTGAGGGTACGGCAACGCTTTAGGGGGAGCGTGCGTGTGAGGGCGCGGGTTAGTGTTAGTGTACGGGTTAGGATTAAGGGACGGGTGAGGGTCAGGCTTCGGGGAAGGGTTAGGGTTAGGGTTCGGGCTAGGGTTAGGGTTAGGGGACGGGGACGGTTTCGGGTCCAGGTGAGGGTACGGCAACGCTTTAGGGGGAGCGTGCGTGTGAGGGCGCGGGTTAGTGTTAGCGTACGGCTTAGGATTAGGGGACGGGTGAGGGTGAGGCTTCGGGGAAGGGTTAGGGTTAGGGTTCGGGCTAGGGTTAGGGTTAGGGGACGGGGACGGTTTAGGGTCCAGGTGAGAGTACGGCAACGCTTTAGGGGGAGCGTGCATGTGAGGGCGCGGGTTAGTGTTAGCGTACGGGTTAGGATTAGGGGACGGTTGAGGGTCAGGCTTCGGGGAAGGGTTAGGGTTAGGGTTCGGCCTAGGGTTAGGGTTAGGGGACGGGGACGGTTTAGGGTCCAGGTGAGGGTACGGCAACGCTTTAGGGGGAGTGTGCGTGTGAGGGCGCGGGTTAGTGTTAGCGTACGGGTTAGGATTAGGGGACGGGTGAGGGTCAGGCTTCGGGGAAGGGTTAGGGTTAGGGTTCGGGCTAGGGTTAGGGTTAGGGGACGGGGACGGTTTCGGGTCCAGGTGAGGGTACGGCAACGCTTTAGGGGGAGCGTGCGTGTGAGGGCGCGGGTTAGTGTTAGCGTACGGGTTAGGATTAGGGGACGGGTGAGGGTCAGGCTTCGGGGAAGGGTTAGGGTTAGGGTTCGGGCTAGGGTTAGGGTTAGGGGACGGGGACGGTTTCGGGTCCAGGTGAGGGTACGGCAACGCTTTAGGGGGAGCGTGCGTGTGAGGGCGCGGGTTAGTGTTAGCGTACGGGTTAGGATTAGGGGACGGGTGAGGGTCAGGCTTCGGGGAAGGGTTAGGGTTAGGGTTCGGGCTAGGGTTAGGGTTAGGGGACGGGGACGGTTTCGGGTCCAGGTGAGTGTACGGCAACGCTTTAGGGGGAGCGTGCGTGTGAGGGCGCGGGTTAGTGTTAGCGTACGGGTTAGGATTAGGGGACGGATGAGGGTCAGGCTTCGGGGAAGGGTTAGGGTTAGGGTTCGGGCTAGGGTTAGGGTTAGGGGACGGGGACGGTTTCGGGTCCAGGTGAGGGTACGGCAACGCTTTAGGGGGAGCGTGCGTGTGAGGGCGCGGGTTAGTGTTAGCGTACGGGTTAGGATTAGGGGACGGGTGAGGGACAGGCTTCGGGGAAGGGTTAGGGTTAGGGTTCGGGCTAGGGTTAGGGTTAGGGGACGGGGACGGTTTAGGGTCCAGGTGAGGGTACGGCACCGTTTTAGGGGGAGCGTGCGTGTGAGGGCACGGGTTAGTGTTAGCGTACGTGTTAGGATTAGTGAATGGGTGAGGGTCAGGCTTCGGGGAAGGGTTAGGGTTAGGGTTCGGGCTACGGTTAGGGTTAGGGGACGGGGACGGTTTAGGGTCCAGGTGAGGGTACGGCAACGCTTTAGGGGGAGCGTGCGTGTGAGGGCGCGGGTTAGTGTTAGTGTACGGGTTAGGATTAAGGGACGGGTGAGGGTCAGGCTTCGGGGAAGGGTTAGGGTTAGGGTTCGGGCTAGGGTTAGGGTTAGGGGACTGGGACGGTTTAGGGTCCAGGTGAGGGTATGGCAACGCTTTAGGGGGAGCGTGCGTGTGAGGGCGCGGGTTAGTGTTAGCGTACGGGTTAGGATTAGGGGACGGGTGAGGGTCAGGCTTCGGGGAAGGGTTAGGGTTAGGGTTCGGGCTAGGGTTACGGTTAGGGGACGGGGACGGTTTAGGGTCCAGGTGAGGGTACGGCAACGCTTCAGGGGGAGCGTGCGTGTGAGGGCGCGGGTTAGTGTTAGCGTACGGCTTAGGATTAGGGGACGGGTGAGGGTCAGGCTTCGGGGAAGGGTTAGGGTTAGGGTTCGGCCTAGGGTTAGGGTTAGGGGACGGGGACGGTTTAGGGTCCAGGTGAGGGTACGGCAACGCTTTAGGGGGAGCATGCGTGTGAGGGCGCGGGTTAGTTTTAGCGTACGGGTTAGGATTAGGGGACATGTGAGGGTCAGGCTTCAGGGAAGGGATAGGGTTAGGGTTCGGGCTAGGGTTAGGGTTAGGGGACGGGGACGGTTTAGGGTCCAGGTGAGGGTACGGCAACGCTTTAGGGGGAGCGTGCGTGTGAGGGCGCGGGTTAGTGTTAGCGTACGGGTTAGGATTAGGGGACGGGTGAGGGTCAGGCTTCGGGGAAGTGTTAGGGTTGGGGTTCGGGTAGGGTTAGGGTTAGGGGACGGGGACGGTTTCGGGTCCAGGTGAGGGTATGGCAACGCTTTAGGGGGAGCGTGCGTGTGAGGGCGCGGGTTAGTGTTAGCGTACGGGTTAGGATTAGGGGACGGGTGAGGGTCAGGCTTCGGGGAAGTGTTAGGGTTAGGGTTCAGGCTAGGGTTAGGGTTTGGGGACGGTGTCGGTTTAGGGTCCAGGTGAGGGTACGGCAACGCTTTAGGGGGAGCGTGCGTGTGAGGTCGCGGGTTAGTGTTAGTGTACGGGTTAGGATTAAGGGACGGGTGAGGGTCAGGCTTCGGGGAAGGGTTAGGGTTAGGGTTCGGGCTAGGGTTAGGGTTAGGGGACGGGGACGGTTTAGGGTCCAGGTGAGGGTATGGCAACGCTTTAGGGGGAGCGTGCATGTGAGGGCGCGGGTTAGTGTTAGCGTACGGGTTAGGATTAGGGGACGGGTGAGGGTCAGGCTTCGGGGAAGGGTTAGGGTTAGGGTTCGGGCTAGGGTTAGGGTTAGGGGACGGGGACGGTTTAGGGTCCAGGTGAGGGTATGGCAACGCTTCAGGGGGAGCGTGCGTGTGAGGGCGCGGGTTAGTGTTAGCGTACGGGTTAGGATTAGGGGACGGGTGAGGGTCAGGCTTCGGGGAAGGGTTAGGGTTAGGGTTCGGCCTAGGGTTAGGGTTAGGGGACGGGGACGGTTTAGGGTCCAGGTGAGGGTACGGCAACGCTTTAGGGGGAGCGTGCGTGTGAGGGCGCGGGTTAGTGTTAGCGTACGGGTTAGGATTAGGGGACGGGTGAGGGTCAGGCTTCGGGGAAGGGTTAGGGTTAGGGTTCGGGCTCGGGTTAGGGTTAGGGGACGGGGACGGTTTAGGGTCCAGGTGAGGGTACGGCAACGCTTTAGGGTGAGCGTGCGTGTGAGGATGCGGGTTAGTGTTAGCGTACGGGTTAGGATTAGGGGACGGGTGAGGGTCAGGCTTCGGGGAAGGGTTAGGGTTAGGGTTCGGGCTAGGGTTAGGCTTAGGGGACGGGGACGGTTTAGGGTCCAGGTGAGGGTACGGCAACGCTTTAGGGGGAGCGTGCCTGTGAGGGCGTGGGTTAGTTTTAGGATACGGGTTAGGATTAGGGGACATGTGAGGGTCAGGCTTCAGGGAAGGGTTAGGGTTAGGGTTCGGGCTAGGGTTAGGGTTAGGGGACGGGGACGGTTTAGGGTCCAGGTGAGGGTACGGCAACGCTTTAGGGGGAGCGTGCGTGTGAGGGCGCGGGTTAGTGTTAGCGTACGGGTTAGGATTAGGGGATGGGTGAGGGTCAGGCTTCGGGGAAGGTTTAGGGTTAGGGTTCGGGCTAGGGTTAGGGTTAGGGGACGGGGACGGTTTCGGGTCCAGGTGAGGGTACGGCAACGCTTTAGGGGGAGCGTGCGTGGGAGGGCGCGGGTTAGTGTTAGCGTACGGGTTAGGATTAGGGGACGGGTGAGGGTCAGGCTTTGGGGAAGGGTTAGGGTTAGGGTTCGGGCTAGGGTTAGGGTTAGGGGACGGGGACGGTTTAGGGTCCAGGTGAGGGTACGGCAACGCTTTAGGGGGAGCGTGCGTGTGAGGGCGCGGGTTAGTGTTAGCGTACGGGTTAGGATTAGGGGACGGGTGAGGGTCAGGCTTCGGGGAAGGGTTAGGGTTAGGGTTCGGGCTAGGGTTAGGGTTAGGGGACGGGGACGGTTTAGGGTCCAGGTGAGGGTACGGCAACGCTTTAGGGGGAGCGTGCGTGTGAGGGCGCGGGTTAGTGTTAGCGTACGGGTTAGGATTAGGGGACGGGTGAGGGTCAGGCTTCGGGGAAGGGTTAGGGTTAGGGTTCGGGCTAGGGTTAGGGTTAGGGGACGGGGACGGTTTAGGGTCCAGGTGAGGGTACGGCAACGCTTTATGGGGAGCGTGCGTGTGAGGATGCGGGTTAGTGTTAGCGTACGGGTTAGGATTAGGGGACGGGTGAGGGTCAGGCTTCGGGCAAGGGTTAGGGTTAGGGTTCGGGCTAGGGTTAGGGTTAGGGGATGGGGACGGTTTAGGGTCCAGGTGAGGGTACGGCACCGCTTTAGGGGGAGCGTGCGTGTGAGGGCGCGGGTTAGTGTTAGCGTACGGGTTAGGATTAGGGGACGGGTGAGGGTCAGGCTTCGGGGAAGGGTTAGGGTTAGGGTTCGGGCTAGGGTTAGGGTTAGGGGACGGGGACGGTTTAGGGTCCAGGTGAGGGTACGGCAACGCTTTAGGGGGAGCGTGCGTGTGAGGGCGCGGGTTAGTGTTAGCGTACGGGTTAGGATTAGGGGACGGGTGAGGGTCAGGCTTCGGGGAAGGGTTAGGGTTAGGGTTCGGGCTAGGGTTAGGGTTAGGGGACGGGGACGGTTTAGGGTCCAGGTGAGGGTACGGCAACGCTTTAGGGGGAGCGTGCGTGTGAGGATGCGGGTTAGTGTTAGCGTACGGGTTAGGATTAGGGGACGGGTGAGGGTCAGGCTTCGGGCAAGGGTTAGGGTTAGGGTTCGGGCTAGGGTTAGGGTTAGGGGACGGGGACGGTTTAGGGTCCAGGTGAGGGTACGGCACCGCTTTAGGGGGAGCGTGCGTGTGAGGGCGCGGGTTAGTGTTAGCGTACGTGTTAGGATTAGTGAATGGGTGAGGGTCAGGCTTCGGGGAAGGGTTAGGGTTAGGGTTCGGGCTACGGTTAGGGTTAGGGGACGTGGACGCTTTAGGGTCCAGGTGAGGGTACGGCAACGCTTTAGGGGGAGCGTGCGTGTGAGGGCGCGGGTTAGTGTTAGTGTACGGGTTAGGATTAGGGGACGGGTGAGGGTCAGGCTTCGGGGAAGGTTAGGGTTAGGGTTCGGGCTAGGGTTAGGGTTAGGGTTAGGGGACGGTTTAGGGTCCAGGTGAGGGTACGGCAACGCTTTAGGGGGAGCGTGCGTGTGAGGATGCGGGTTAGTGTTAGCGTACGGGTTAGGATTAGGGGACGGGTGAGGGTCAGGCTTCGGGGAAGGGTTAGGGTTAGGGTTCGGGCTAGGGTTAGGGTTAGGGGACGGGGACGGTTTAGGGTCCAGGTGAGGGTACGGCACCGCTTTAGGGGGAGCGTGCGTGTGAGGGCGCGGGTTAGTGTTAGAGTACGTGTTAGGATTAGTGAATGGGTGAGGGTCAGGCTTCAGGGAAGGGTTAGGGTTAGGGTTCGGGCTACGGTTAGGGTTAGGGGACGTGGACGCTTTAGGGTCCAGGTGAGGGTACGGCAACGCTTTAGGGGGAGCGTGCGTGTGAGGGTGCGGGTTAGTGTTAGTGTACGGGTTAGGATTAAGGGACGGGTGAGGGTCAGGCTTCGGGGAAGGGTTAGGGTTAGGGTTCGGGCTAGGGTTAGGGTTAGGGGACGGGGACGGTTTAGGGTCCAGGTGAGGGTACGGCAACGCTTTAGGGGGAGCGTGCGTGTGAGGGCGCGGGTTAGTGTTAGCGTACGGGTTAGGATTAGGGGACGGGTGAGGGTCAGGCTTCGGGGAAGGGTTAGGGTTAGGGTTCGGGCTAGGGTTAGGGTTAGGGGACGGGGACGGTTTAGGGTCCAGGTGAGGGTACGGCAACGCTTTAGGGGGAGCGTGCGTGTGAGGGCGCGGGTTAGTGTTAGCGTACGGGTTAGGATTAGGGGACGGGTGAGGGTCAGGCTTCGGGGAAGGGTTAGGGTTAGGGTTCGGGCTAGGGTTAGGGTTAGGGGACGGGGACGGTTTAGGGTCCAGGTGAGGGTACGGCAACGCTTTAGGGGGAGCGTGCGTGTGAGGATGCGGGTTAGTGTTAGCGTACGGGTTAGGATTAGGGGACGGGTGAGGGTCAGGCTTCGGGCAAGGGTTAGGGTTAGGGTTCGGGCTAGGGTTAGGGTTAGGGGATGGGGACGGTTTAGGGTCCAGGTGAGGGTACGGCACCGCTTTAGGGGGAGCGTGCGTGTGAGGGCGCGGGTTAGTGTTAGCGTACGGGTTAGGATTAGGGGACGGGTGAGGGTCAGGCTTCGGGGAAGGGTTAGGGTTAGGGTTCGGGCTAGGGTTAGGGTTAGGGGACGGGGACGGTTTAGGGTCCAGGTGAGGGTACGGCAACGCTTTAGGGGGAGCGTGCGTGTGAGGGCGCGGGTTAGTGTTAGCGTACGGGTTAGGATTAGGGGACGGGTGAGGGTCAGGCTTCGGGGAAGGGTTAGGGTTAGGGTTCGGGCTAGGGTTAGGGTTAGGGGACGGGGACGGTTTAGGGTCCAGGTGAGGGTACGGCAACGCTTTAGGGGGAGCGTGCGTGTGAGGATGCGGGTTAGTGTTAGCGTACGGGTTAGGATTAGGGGACGGGTGAGGGTCAGGCTTCGGGCAAGGGTTAGGGTTAGGGTTCGGGCTAGGGTTAGGGTTAGGGGACGGGGACGGTTTAGGGTCCAGGTGAGGGTACGGCACCGCTTTAGGGGGAGCGTGCGTGTGAGGGCGCGGGTTAGTGTTAGCGTACGTGTTAGGATTAGTGAATGGGTGAGGGTCAGGCTTCGGGGAAGGGTTAGGGTTAGGGTTCGGGCTACGGTTAGGGTTAGGGGACGTGGACGCTTTAGGGTCCAGGTGAGGGTACGGCAACGCTTTAGGGGGAGCGTGCGTGTGAGGGCGCGGGTTAGTGTTAGTGTACGGGTTAGGATTAGGGGACGGGTGAGGGTCAGGCTTCGGGGAAGGTTAGGGTTAGGGTTCGGGCTAGGGTTAGGGTTAGGGGACGGGGACGGTTTAGGGTCCAGGTGAGGGTACGGCAACGCTTTAGGGGGAGCGTGCGTGTGAGGATGCGGGTTAGTGTTAGCGTACGGGTTAGGATTAGGGGACGGGTGAGGGTCAGGCTTCGGGGAAGGGTTAGGGTTAGGGTTCGGGCTAGGGTTAGGGTTAGGGGACGGGGACGGTTTAGGGTCCAGGTGAGGGTACGGCACCGCTTTAGGGGGAGCGTGCGTGTGAGGGCGCGGGTTAGTGTTAGCGTACGTGTTAGGATTAGTGAATGGGTGAGGGTCAGGCTTCGGGGAAGGGTTAGGGTTAGGGTTCGGGCTACGGTTAGGGTTAGGGGACGTGGACGCTTTAGGGTCCAGGTGAGGGTACGGCAACGCTTTAGGGGGAGCGTGCGTGTGAGGGTGCGGGTTAGTGTTAGTGTACGGGTTAGGATTAAGGGACGGGTGAGGGTCAGGCTTCGGGGAAGGGTTAGGGTTAGGGTTCGGGCTAGGGTTAGGGTTAGGGGACGGGGACGGTTTAGGGTCCAGGTGAGGGTACGGCAACGCTTTAGGGGGAGCGTGCGTGTGAGGGCGCGGGTTAGTGTTAGCGTACGGGTTAGGATTAGGGGACGGGTGAGGGTCAGGCTTCGGGGAAGGGTTAGGGTTAGGGTTCGGGCTAGGGTTAGGGTTAGGGGACGGGGACGGTTTCGGGTCCAGGTGAGGGTACGGCAACGCTTTAGGGGGAGCGTGCGTGTGAGGGCGCGGGTTAGTGTTAGCGTACGGGTTAGGATTAGGGGACGGGTGAGGGTCAGGCTTCGGGGAAGTGTTAGGGTTAGGGTTCAGGCTAGGGTTAGGGTTAGGGGACGGTGACGGTTTAGGGTCCAGGTGAGGGTACGGCAACGCTTTAGGGGGAGCGTGCGTGTGAGGTCGCGGGTTAGTGTTAGTGTACGGGTTAGGATTAAGGGACGGGTGAGGGTCAGGCTTCGGGGAAGGGTTAGGGTTAGGGTTCGGGCTAGGGTTAGGGTTAGGGGACGGGGACGGTTTAGGGTCCAGGTGAGGGTACGGCACCGCTTTAGGGGGAGCGTGCGTGTGAGGGCGCGGGTTAGTGTTAGCGTACGTGTTAGGATTAGTGAATGGGTGAGGGTCAGGCTTCGGGGAAGGGTTAGGGTTAGGGTTCGGGCTACGGTTAGGGTTAGGGGACGTGGACGCTTTAGGGTCCAGGTGAGGGTACGGCAACGCTTTAGGGGGAGCGTGCGTGTGAGGGTGCGGGTTAGTGTTAGTGTACGGGTTAGGATTAAGGGACGGGTGAGGGTCAGGCTTCGGGGAAGGGTTAGGGTTAGGGTTCGGGCTAGGGTTAGGGTTAGGGGACGGGGACGGTTTAGGGTCCAGGTGAGGGTACGGCAACGCTTTAGGGGGAGCGTGCGTGTGAGGGCGCGGGTTAGTGTTAGCGTACGGGTTAGGATTAGGGGACGGGTGAGGGTCAGGCTTCGGGGAAGGGTTAGAGTTAGGGTTCGGGCTAGGGTTAGGGTTAGGGGACGGGGACGGTTTCGGGTCCAGGTGAGGGTACGGCAACGCTTTAGGGGGAGCGTGCGTGTGAGGGCGCGGGTTAGTGTTAGCGTACGGGTTAGGATTAGGGGACGGGTGAGGGTCAGGCTTCGGGGAAGTGTTAGGGTTAGGGTTCAGGCTAGGGTTAGGGTTAGGGGACGGTGACGGTTTAGGGTCCAGGTGAGGGTACGGCAACGCTTTAGGGGGAGCGTGCGTGTGAGGTCGCGGGTTAGTGTTAGTGTACGGGTTAGGATTAAGGGACGGGTGAGGGTCAGGCTTCGGGGAAGGGTTAGGGTTAGGGTTCGGGCTAGGGTTAGGGTTAGGGGACGGGGACGGTTTAGGGTCCAGGTGAGGGTATGGCAACGCTTCAGGGGGAGCGTGCGTGTGAGGGAGCGGGTTAGTGTTAGCGTACGGGTTAGGATTAGGGGACGGGTGAGGGTCAGGCTTCGGGGAAGGGTTAGGGTTAGGGTTCGGCCTAGGGTTAGGGTTAGGGGACGGGGACGGTTTAGGGTCCAGGTGAGGGTACGGCAACGATTTAGGGGGAGCGTGCGTGTGAGGGCGCGGGTTAGTGTTAGCGTACGGGTTAGGATTAGGGGACGGGTGAGGGTCAGGCTTCGGGGAAGGGTTAGGGTTAGGGTTCGGGCTAGGGTTAGGGTTAGGGGACGGGGACGGTTTAGGGTCCAGGTGAGGGTACAGCAACGCTTTAGGGGGAGCGTGCGTGTGAGGATGCGGGTTAGTGTTAGCGTACGGGTTAGGATTAGGGGACGGATGAGGGTCAGGCTTCGGGGAAGGGTTAGGGTTAGGGTTCGGGCTAGGGTTAGGGTTAGGGGACGGGGACGGTTTCGGGTCCAGGTGAGGGTACGGCAACGCTTTAGGGGGAGCGTGCGTGTGAGGGCGCGGGTTAGTGTTAGCGTACGGGTTAGGATTAGGGGACGGGTGAGGGTCAGGCTTCGGGGAAGGGTTAGGGTTAGGGTTCGGGCTAGGGTTAGGGTTAGGGGACGGGGACGGTTTAGGGTCCAGGTGAGGGTACGGCAACGCTTTAGGGGGAGCGTGCGTGTGAGGATGCGGGTTAGTGTTAGCGTACGGGTTAGGATTAGGGGACGGGTGAGGGTCAGGCTTCGGGGAAGGGTTAGGGTTAGGGTTCGGGCTAGGGTTAGGGTTAGGGGACGGGGACGGTTTAGGGTCCAGGTGAGGGTACGGCACCGCTTTAGGGGGAGCGTGCGTGTGAGGGCGCGGGTTAGTGTTAGCGTACGTGTTAGGATTAGTGAATGGGTGAGGGTCAGGCTTCGGGGAAGGGTTAGGGTTAGGGTTCGGGCTACGGTTAGGGTTAGGGGACGTGGACGCTTTAGGGTCCAGGTGAGGGTACGGCAACGCTTTAGGGGGAGCGTGCGTGTGAGGGCGCGGGTTAGTGTTAGCGTACGGGTTAGGATTAGGGGACGGGTGAGGGTCAGGCTTCGGGGAAGGGTTAGGGTTAGGGTTCGGGCTAGGGTTAGGGTTAGGGGACGGGGACGGTTTAGGGTCCAGGTGAGGGTACGGCAACGCTTTAGGGGGAGCGTGCGTGTGAGGATGCGGGTTAGTGTTAGCGTACGGGTTAGGATTAGGGGACGGGTGTGGGTCAGGCTTCGGGGAAGGGTTAGGGTTAGGGTTCGGGCTAGGGTTAGGGTTAGGGGACGGGGACGGTTTAGGGTCGAGGTGAGGGTACGGCACCGCTTTAGGGGGAGCGTGCGTGTGAGGGCGCGGGTTAGTGTTAGCGTACGTGTTAGGATTAGTGAATGGGTGAGGGTCAGGCTTCGGGGAAGGGTTAGGGTTAGGGTTCGGGCTACGGTTAGGGTTAGGGGACGTGGACGCTTTAGGGTCCAGGTGAGGGTACGGCAACGCTTTAGGGGGAGCGTGCGTGTGAGGGTGCGGGTTAGTGTTAGTGTACGGGTTAGGATTAAGGGACGGGTGAGGGTCAGGCTTCGGGGAAGGGTTAGGGTTAGGGTTCGGGCTAGGGTTAGGGTTAGGGGACGGGGACGGTTTAGGGTCCAGGTGAGGGTACGGCAACGCTTTAGGGGGACCGTGCGTGTGAGGGCGAGGGTTAGTGTTAGCGTACGGGTTAGGATTAGGGGACGGGTGAGGGTCAGGCTTAGGGGAAGGGTTAGGGTTAGGGTTCGGGCTAGGGTTAGGGTTAGGGGACGGGGACGGTTTAGGGTCCAGGTGAGGGTACGGCAACGCTTTAGGGGGAGCGTGCGTGTGAGGGCGCGGGTTAGTGTTAGCGTACGGGTTAGGATTAGGGGACGGGTGAGGGTCAGGCTTCGGGGAAGGGTTAGGGTTAGGGTTCGGCCTAGGGTTAGGGTTAGGGGACGGGGACGGTTTAGGGTCCAGGTGAGGGTACGGCAACGCTTTAGGGGGAGCATGCGTGTGAGGGCGCGGGTTAGTTTTAGCGTACGGGTTAGGATTAGGGGACATGTGAGGGTCAGGCTTCAGGGAAGGGATAGGGTTAGGGTTCGGGCTAGGGTTAGGGTTAGGGGACGGGGACGGTTTAGGGTCCAGGTGAGGGTACGGCAACGCTTCAGGGGGAGCGTGCGTGTGAGGGCGCGGGTTAGTGTTAGCGTACGGGTTAGGATTAGGGGACGGGTGAGGGTCAGGCTTCGGGGAAGGGTTAGGGTTGGGGTTCGGGTAGGGTTAGGGTTAGGGGACGGGGACGGTTTCGGGTCCAGGTGAGGGTATGGCAACGCTTTAGGGGGAGCGTGCGTGTGAGGGCGCGGGTTAGTGTTAGCGTACGGGTTAGGATTAGGGGACGGGTGAGGGTCAGGCTTCGGGGAAGTGTTAGGGTTAGGGTTCAGGCTAGGGTTAGGGTTTGGGGACGGTGTCGGTGTAGGGTCCAGGTGAGGGTACGGCAACGCTTTAGGGGGAGCGTGCGTGTGAGGTCGCGGGTTAGTGTTAGTGTACGGGTTAGGATTAAGGGACGGGTGAGGGTCAGGCTTCGGGGAAGGGTTAGGGTTAGGGTTCGGGCTAGGGTTAGGGTTAGGGGACGGGGACGGTTTAGGGTCCAGGTGAGGGTATGGCAACGCTTTAGGGGGAGCGTGCATGTGAGGGCGCGGGTTAGTGTTAGCGTACGGGTTAGGATTAGGGGACGGGTGAGGGTCAGGCTTCGGGGAAGGGTTAGGGTTGGGGTTCGGGTAGGGTTAGGGATAGGGGACGGGGACGGTTTCGGGTCCAGGTGAGGGTATGGCAACGCTTTAGGGGGAGCGTGCGTGTGAGGGCGCGGGTTAGTGTTAGCGTACGGGTTAGGATTAGGGGACGGGTGAGGGTCAGGCTTCGGGGAAGTGTTAGGGTTAGGGTTCAGGCTAGGGTTAGGGTTTGGGGACGGTGTCGGTTTAGGGTCCAGGTGAGGGTACGGCAACGCTTTAGGGGGAGCGTGCGTGTGAGGTCGCGGGTTAGTGTTAGTGTACGGGTTAGGATTAAGGGACGGGTGAGGGTCAGGCTTCGGGGAAGGGTTAGGGTTAGGGTTCGGGCTAGGGTTAGGGTTAGGGGACGGGGACGGTTTAGGGTCCAGGTGAGGGTATGGCAACGCTTTAGGGGGAGCGTGCATGTGAGGGCGCGGGTTAGTGTTAGCGTACGGGTTAGGATTAGGGGACGGGTGAGGGTCAGGCTTCGGGGAAGGGTTAGGGTTAGGGTTCGGGCTAGGGTTAGGGTTAGGGGACGGGGACGGTTTAGGGTCCAGGTGAGGGTATGGCAACGCTTCAGGGGGAGCGTGCGTGTGAGGGCGCGGGATAGTGACAGCGTACGGGTTAGGATTAGGGGACGGGTGAGGGTCAGGCTTCGGGGAAGGGTTAGGGTTAGGGTTCGGCCTAGGGTAGGGTTAGGGGACGGGGACGGTTTAGGGTCCAGGTGAGGGTACGGCAACGCTTTAGGGGGAGCGTGCGTGTGAGGGCGCGGGTTAGTGTTAGCGTACGGGTTAGGATTAGGGGACGGGTGAGGGTCAGGCTTCGGGGAAGGGTTAGGGTTAGGGTTCGGGCTCGGGTTAGGGTTAGGGGACGGGGACGGTTTAGGGTCCAGGTGAGGGTACGGCAACGCTTTAGGGTGAGCGTGCGTGTGAGGATGCGGGTTAGTGTTAGCGTACGGGTTAGGATTAGGGGACGGGTGAGGGTCAGGCTTCGGGGAAGGGTTAGGGTTAGGGTTCGGGCTAGGGTTAGGGTTAGGGGACGGGGACGGTTTAGGGTCCAGGTGAGGGTACGGCAACGCTTTAGGGGGAGCGTGCGTGTGAGGGCGCGGGTTAGTGTTATCGTACGGGTTAGGATTAGGGGACGGGTGAGGGTCAGGCTTCGGGGAAGGTTTAGGGTTAGGGTTCGGGCTAGGGTTAGGGTTAGGGGACGGGGACGGTTTCGGGTCCAGGTGAGGGTACGGCAACGCTTTAGGGGGAGCGTGCGTGTGAGGGCGCGGGTTAGTGTTAGCGTACGGGTTAGGATTAGGGGACGGGTGAGGGTCAGGCTTTGGGGAAGGGTTAGGGTTAGGGTTCGGGCTAGGGTTAGGGTTAGGGGACGGGGACGGTTTAGGGTCCAGGTGAGGGTACGGCAACGCTTTAGGGGGAGCGTGCGTGTGAGGGCGCGGGTTAGTGTTAGCGTACGGGTTAGGATTAGGGGACGGGTGAGGGTCAGGCTTCGGGGAAGGGTTAGGGTTAGGGTTCGGGCTAGGGTTAGGGTTAGGGGACGGGGACGGTTTAGGGTCCAGGTGAGGGTACGGCAACGCTTTAGGGGGAGCGTGCGTGTGAGGGCGCGGGTTAGTGTTAGCGTACGGGTTAGGATTAGGGGACAGGTGAGGGTCAGGCTTCGGGGAAGGGTTAGGGTTAGGGTTCGGGCTAGGGTTAGGGTTAGGGAACGGGGACGGTTTAGGGTCCAGGTGAGGGTACGGCAACGCTTTAGGGGGAGCGTGCGTGTGAGGATGCGGGTTAGTGTTAGCGTACGGGTTAGGATTAGGGGACGGGTGAGGGTCAGGCTTCGGGCAAGGGTTAGGGTTAGGGTTCGGGCTAGGGTTAGGGTTAGGGGATGGGGACGGTTTAGGGTCCAGGTGAGGGTACGGCACCGCTTTAGGGGGAGCGTGCGTGTGAGGGCGCGGGTTAGTGTTAGCGTACGGGTTAGGATTAGGGGACGGGTGAGGGTCAGGCTTCGGGGAAGGGTTAGGGTTAGGGTTCGGGCTAGGGTTAGGGTTAGGGGACGGGGACGGTTTAGGGTCCAGGTGAGGGTACGGCAACGCTTTAGGGGGAGCGTGCGTGTGAGGGCGCGGGTTAGTGTTAGCGTACGGGTTAGGATTAGGGGACGGGTGAGGGTCAGGCTTCGGGGAAGGGTTAGGGTTAGGGTTCGGGCTAGGGTTAGGGTTAGGGGACGGGGACGGTTTAGGGTCCAGGTGAGGGTACGGCAACGCTTTAGGGGGAGCGTGCGTGTGAGGATGCGGGTTAGTGTTAGCGTACGGGTTAGGATTAGGGGACGGGTGAGGGTCAGGCTTCGGGCAAGGGTTAGGGTTAGGGTTCGGGCTAGGGTTAGGGTTAGGGGACGGGGACGGTTTAGGGTCCAGGTGAGGGTACGGCACCGCTTTAGGGGGAGCGTGCGTGTGAGGGCGCGGGTTAGTGTTAGCGTACGTGTTAGGATTAGTGAATGGGTGAGGGTCAGGCTTCGGGGAAGGGTTAGGGTTAGGGTTCGGGCTACGGTTAGGGTTAGGGGACGTGGACGCTTTAGGGTCCAGGTGAGGGTACGGCAACGCTTTAGGGGGAGCGTGCGTGTGAGGGCGCGGGTTAGTGTTAGTGTACGGGTTAGGATTAGGGGACGGGTGAGGGTCAGGCTTCGGGGAAGGTTAGGGTTAGGGTTCGGGCTAGGGTTAGGGTTAGGGGACGGGGACGGTTTAGGGTCCAGGTGAGGGTACGGCAACGCTTTAGGGGGAGCGTGCGTGTGAGGATGCGGGTTAGTGTTAGCGTACGGGTTAGGATTAGGGGACGGGTGAGGGTCAGGCTTCGGGGAAGGGTTAGGGTTAGGGTTCGGGCTAGGGTTAGGGTTAGGGGACGGGGACGGTTTAGGGTCCAGGTGAGGGTACGGCACCGCTTTAGGGGGAGCGTGCGTGTGAGGGCGCGGGTTAGTGTTAGCGTACGTGTTAGGATTAGTGAATGGGTGAGGGTCAGGCTTCGGGGAAGGGTTAGGGTTAGGGTTCGGGCTACGGTTAGGGTTAGGGGACGTGGACGCTTTAGGGTCCAGGTGAGGGTACGGCAACGCTTTAGGGGGAGCGTGCGTGTGAGGGTGCGGGTTAGTGTTAGTGTACGGGTTAGGATTAAGGGACGGGTGAGGGTCAGGCTTCGGGGAAGGGTTAGGGTTAGGGTTCGGGCTAGGGTTAGGGTTAGGGGACGGGGACGGTTTAGGGTCCAGGTGAGGGTACGGCAACGCTTTAGGGGGAGCGTGCGTGTGAGGGCGCGGGTTAGTGTTAGCGTACGGGTTAGGATTAGGGGACGGGTGAGGGTCAGGCTTCGGGGAAGGGTTAGGGTTAGGGTTCGGGCTAGGGTTAGGGTTAGGGGACGGGGACGGTTTCGGGTCCAGTTGAGGGTACGGCAACGCTTTAGGGGGAGCGTGTGTGTGAGGGCGCGGGTTAGTGTTAGCGTACGGGTTAGGATTAGGGGACGGGTGAGGGTCAGGCTTCGGGGAAGTGTTAGGGTTAGGGTTCAGGCTAGGGTTAGGGTTAGGGGACGGTGACGGTTTAGGGTCCAGGTGAGGGTACGGCAACGCTTTAGGGGGAGCGTGCGTGTGAGGTCGCGGGTTAGTGTTAGTGTACGGGTTAGGATTAAGGGACGGGTGAGGGTCAGGCTTCGGGGAAGGGTTAGGGTTAGGGTTCGGGCTAGGGTTAGGGTTAGGGGACGGGGACGGTTTAGGGTCCAGGTGAGGGTATGGCAACGCTTCAGGGGGAGCGTGCGTGTGAGGGAGCGGGTTAGTGTTAGCGTACGGGTTAGGATTAGGGGACGGGTGAGGGTCAGGCTTCGGGGAAGGGTTAGGGTTAGGGTTCGGCCTAGGGTTAGGGTTAGGGGACGGGGACGGTTTAGGGTCCAGGTGAGGGTACGGCAACGCTTTAGGGGGAGCGTGCGTGTGAGGGCGCGGGTTAGTGTTAGCGTACGGGTTAGGATTAGGGGACGGGTGAGGGTCAGGCTTCGGGGAAGGGTTAGGGTTAGGGTTCGGGCTAGGGTTAGGGTTAGGGGACGGGGACGGTTTAGGGTCCAGGTGAGGGTACGGCAACGCTTTAGGGGGAGCGTGCGTGTGAGGATGCGGGTTAGTGTTAGCGTACGGGTTAGGATTAGGGGACGGATGAGGGTCAGGCTTCGGGGAAGGGTTAGGGTTAGGGTTCGGGCTAGGGTTAGGGTTAGGGGACGGGGACGGTTTAGGGTCCAGGTGAGGGTACGGCAACGCTTTAGGGGGAGCGTGCGTGTGAGGGCGCGGGTTAGTGTTAGCGTACGGGTTAGGATTAGGGGACGGGTGAGGGTCAGGCTTCGGGGAAGGGTTAGGGTTAGGGTTCGGGCTAGGGTTAGGGTTAGGGGACGGGGACGGTTTAGGGTCCAGGTGAGGGTACGGCAACGCTTTAGGGGGAGCGTGCGTGTGAGGATGCGGGTTAGTGTTAGCGTACGGGTTAGGATTAGGGGACGGGTGAGGGTCAGGCTTCGGGGAAGGGTTAGGGTTAGGGTTCGGGCTAGGGTTAGGGTTAGGGGACGGGGACGGTTTAGGGTCCAGGTGAGGGTACGGCACCGCTTTAGGGGGAGCGTGCGTGTGAGGGCGCGGGTTAGTGTTAGCGTATGTGTTAGGATTAGTGAATGGGTGAGGGTCAGGCTTCGGGGAAGGGTTAGGGTTAGGGTTCGGGCTACGGTTAGGGTTAGGGGACGTGGACGCTTTAGGGTCCAGGTGAGGGTACGGCAACGCTTTAGGGGGAGCGTGCGTGTGAGGGTGCGGGTTAGTGTTAGTGTACGGGTTAGGATTAAGGGACGGGTGAGGGTCAGGCTTCGGGGAAGGGTTAGGGTTAGGGTTCGGGCTAGGGTTAGGGTTAGGGGACGGGGACGGTTTAGGGTCCAGGTGAGGGTACGGCAACGCTTTAGGGGGACCGTGCGTGTGAGGGCGAGGGTTAGTGTTAGCGTACGGGTTAGGATTAGGGGACGGGTGAGGGTCAGGCTTAGGGGAAGGGTTAGGGTTAGGGTTCGGGCTAGGGTTAGGCTTAGGGGACGGGGACGGTTTAGGGTCCAGGTGAGGGTACGGCAACGCTTTAGGGGGAGCGTGCATGTGAGGGCGCGGGTTAGTGTTAGCGTACGGGTTAGGATTAGGGGACATGTGAGGGTCAGGCTTCGGGGAAGGGTTAGGGTTAGGGTTCGGGCTAGGGTTACGGTTAGGGGACGGGGACGGTTTAGGGTCCAGGTGAGGGTACGGCAACGCTTCAGGGGGAGCGTGCGTGTGAGGGCGCGGGTTAGTGTTAGCGTACGGGTTAGGATTAGGGGACGGGTGAGGGTCAGGCTTCGGGGAAGGGTTAGGGTTAGGGTTCGGCCTAGGGTTAGGGTTAGGGGACGGGGACGGTTTAGGGTCCAGGTGAGGGTACGGCAACGCTTTAGGGGGAGCATGCGTGTGAGGGCGCGGGTTAGTTTTAGCGTACGGGTTAGGATTAGGGGACATGTGAGGGTCAGGCTTCAGGGAAGGGATAGGGTTAGGGTTCGGGCTAGGGTTAGGGTTAGGGGACGGGGACGGTTTAGGGTCCAGGTGAGGGTACGGCAACGCTTTAGGGGGAGCGTGCGTGTGAGGGCGCGGGTTAGTGTTAAAGTACGGGTTAGGATTAGGGGACGGGTGAGGGTCAGGCTTCGGGGAAGGGTTAGGGTTGGGGTTCGGGTAGGGTTAGGGTTAGGGGACGGGGACGGTTTCGGGTCCAGGTGAGGGTATGGCAACGCTTTAGGGGGAGCGTGCGTGTGAGGGCGCGGGTTAGTGTTAGCGTACGGGTTAGGATTAGGGGACGGGTGAGGGTCAGGCTTCGGGGAAGTGTTAGGGTTAGGGTTCAGGCTAGGGTTAGGGTTTGGGGACGGTGTCGGTTTAGGGTCCAGGTGAGGGTACGGCAACGCTTTAGGGGGAGCGTGCGTGTGAGGTCGCGGGTTAGTGTTAGTGTACGGGTTAGGATTAAGGGACGGGTGAGGGTCAGGCTTCGGGGAAGGGTTAGGGTTAGGGTTCGGGCTAGGGTTAGGGTTAGGGGACGGGGACGGTTTAGGGTCCAGGTGAGGGTATGGCAACGCTTTAGGGGGAGCGTGCATGTGAGGGCGCGGGTTAGTGTTAGCGTACGGGTTAGGATTAGGGGACGGGTGAGGGTCAGGCTTCGGGGAAGGGTTAGGGTTAGGGTTCGGGCTAGGGTTAGGGTTAGGGGACGGGGACGGTTTAGGGTCCAGGTGAGGGTATGGCAACACTTTAGGGGGAGCGTGCGTGTGAGGGCGCGGGTTAGTGTTAGCGTACGGGTTAGGATTAGGGGACGGGTGAGGGTCAGGCTTCGGGGAAGGGTTAGGGTTAGGGTTCGGCCTAGGGTTAGGGTTAGGGGACGGGGACGGTTTAGGGTCCAGGTGAGGGTACGGCAACGCTTTAGGGGGAGCGTGCGTGTGAGGGCGCGGGTTAGTGTTAGCGTACGGGTTAGGATTAGGGGACGGGTGAGGGTCAGGCTTCGGGGAAGGGTTAGGGTTAGGGTTCGGGCTCGGGTTAGGGTTAGGGGACGGGGACGGTTTAGGGTCCAGGTGAGGGTACGGCAACGCTTTAGGGTGAGCGTGCGTGTGAGGATGCGGGTTAGTGTTAGCGTACGGGTTAGGATTAGGGGACGGGTGAGGGTCAGGCTTCGGGGAAGGGTTAGGGTTAGGGTTCGGGCTAGGGTTAGGGTTAGGGGACGGGGACGGTTTAGGGTCCAGGTGACGGTACGGCAACGCTTTAGGGGTAGCGTGCGTGTGAGGGCGCGGGTTAGTGTTAGCATACGGGTTAGGATTAGGGGACATGTGAGGGTCAGGCTTCAGGGAAGGGTTAGGGTTAGGGTTCGGGCTAGGGTTAGGGTTAGGGGACGGGGACGGTTTAGGGTCCAGGTGAGGGTACGGCAACGCTTTAGGGGGAGCGTGCGTGTGAGGGCGCGGGTTAGTGTTAGCGTACGGGTTAGGATTAGGGGACGGGTGAGGGTCAGGCTTCGGGGAAGGTTTAGGGTTAGGGTTCGGGCTAGGGTTAGGGTTAGGGGACGGGGACGGTTTCGGGTCCAGGTGAGGGTACGGCAACGCTTTAGGGGGAGCGTGCGTGTGAGGGCGCGGGTTAGTGTTAGCGTACGGGTTAGGATTAGGGGACGGGTGAGGGTCAGGCTTTGGGGAAGGGTTAGGGTTAGGGTTCGGGCTAGGGTTAGGTTTAGGGGACGGGGACGGTTTAGGGTCCAGGTGAGGGAACGGCAACGCTTTAGGGGGAGCGTGCGTGTGAGGGCGCGGGTTAGTGTTAGCGTACGGGTTAGGATTAGGGGACGGGTGAGGGTCAGGCTTCGGGGAAGGGTTAGGGTTAGGGTTCGGGCTAGGGTTAGGGTTAGGGGACGGGGACGGTTTAGGGTCCAGGTGAGGGTACGGCAACGCTTTAGGGGGAGCGTGCGTGTGAGGGCGCGGGTTAGTGTTAGCGTACGGGTTAGGATTAGGGGACGGGTGAGGGTCAGGCTTCGGGGAAGGGTTAGGGTTAGGGTTCGGGCTAGGGTTAGGGTTAGGGGACGGGGACGGTTTAGGGTCCAGGTGAGGGTACGGCAACGCTTTAGGGGGAGCGTGCGTGTGAGGATGCGGGTTAGTGTTAGCGTACGGGTTAGGATTAGGGGACGGGTGAGGGTCAGGCTTCGGGCAAGGGTTAGGGTTAGGGTTCGGGCTAGGGTTAGGGTTAGGGGATGGGGACGGTTTAGGGTCCAGGTGAGGGTACGGCACCGCTTTAGGGGGAGCGTGCGTGTGAGGGCACGGGTTAGTGTTAGCGTACGGGTTAGGATTAGGGGACGGGTGAGGGTCAGGCTTCGGGGAAGGGTTAGGGTTAGGGTTCGGGCTAGGGTTAGGGTTAGGGGACGGGGACGGTTTCGGGTCCAGGTGAGGGTACGGCAACGCTTTAGGGGGAGCGTGCGTGTGAGGGCGCGGGTTAGTGTTAGCGTACGGGTTAGGATTAGGGGACGGGTGAGGGTCAGGCTTCGGGGAAGGGTTAGGGTTAGGGTTCGGGCTAGGGTTAGGGTTAGGGGACGGGGACGGTTTAGGGTCCAGGTGAGGGTACGGCAACGCTTTAGGGGGAGCGTGCGTGTGAGGATGCGGGTTAGTGTTAGCGTACGGGTTAGGATTAGGGGACGGGTGAGGGTCAGGCTTCGGGCAAGGGTTAGGGTTAGGGTTCGGGCTAGGGTTAGGGTTAGGGGACGGGGACGGTTTAGGGTCCAGGTGAGGGTACGGCACCGCTTTAGGGGGAGCGTGCGTGTGAGGGCGCGGGTTAGTGTTAGCGTACGTGTTAGGATTAGTGAATGGGTGAGGGTCAGGCTTCGGGGAAGGGTTAGGGTTAGGGTTCGGGCTACGGTTAGGGTTAGGGGACGTGGACGCTTTAGGGTCCAGGTGAGGGTACGGCAACGCTTTAGGGGGAGCGTGCGTGTGAGGGCGCGGGTTAGTGTTAGTGTACGGGTTAGGATTAGGGGACGGGTGAGGGTCAGGCTTCGGGGAAGGGTTAGGGTTAGGGTTCGGGCTAGGGTTAGGGTTAGGGGACGGGGACGGTTTAGGGTCCAGGTGAGGGTACGGCAACGCTTTAGGGGGAGCGTGCGTGTGAGGATGCGGGTTAGTGTTAGCATACGGGTTAGGATTAGGGGACGGGTGAGGGTCAGTCTTCGGGGAAGGGTTAGGGTTAGGGTTCGGGCTAGGGTTAGGGTTAGGGGACGGGGACGGTTTAGGGTCCAGGTGAGGGTACGGCACCGCTTTAGGGGGAGCGTGCGTGTGAGGGCGCGGGTTAGTGTTAGCGTACGTGTTAGGATTAGTGAATGGGTGAGGGTCAGGCTTCGGGGAAGGGTTAGGGTTAGGGTTCGGGCTACGGTTAGGGTTAGGGGACGTGGACGCTTTAGGGTCCAGGTGAGGGTACGGCAACGCTTTAGGGGGAGCGTGCGTGTGAGGGTGCGGGTTAGTGTTAGTGTACGGGTTAGGATTAAGGGACGGGTGAGGGTCAGGCTTCGGGGAAGGGTTAGGGTTAGGGTTCGGGCTAGGGTTAGGGTTAGGGGACGGGGACGGTTTAGGGTCCAGGTGAGGGTACGGCAACGCTTTAGGGGGAGCGTGCGTGTGAGGGCGCGGGTTAGTGTTAGCGTACGGGTTAGGATTAGGGGACGGGTGAGGGTCAGGCTTCGGGGAAGGTTTAGGGTTAGGGTTCGGGCTAGGGTTAGGGTTAGGGGACGGGGACGGTTTCGGGTCCAGGTGAGGGTACGGCAACGCTTTAGGGGGAGCGTGCGTGTGAGGGCGCGGGTTAGTGTTAGCGTACGGGTTAGGATTAGGGGACGGGTGAGGGTCAGGCTTTGGGGAAGGGTTAGGGTTAGGGTTCGGGCTAGGGTTAGGTTTAGGGGACGGGGACGGTTTAGGGTCCAGGTGAGGGAACGGCAACGCTTTAGGGGGAGCGTGCGTGTGAGGGCGCGGGTTAGTGTTAGCGTACGGGTTAGGATTAGGGGACGGGTGAGGGTCAGGCTTCGGGGAAGGGTTAGGGTTAGGGTTCGGGCTAGGGTTAGGGTTAGGGGACGGGGACGGTTTAGGGTCCAGGTGAGGGTACGGCAACGCTTTAGGGGGAGCGTGCGTGTGAGGGCGCGGGTTAGTGTTAGCGTACGGGTTAGGATTAGGGGACGGGTGAGGGTCAGGCTTCGGGGAAGGGTTAGGGTTAGGGTTCGGGCTAGGGTTAGGGTTAGGGGACGGGGACGGTTTAGGGTCCAGGTGAGGGTACGGCAACGCTTTAGGGGGAGCGTGCGTGTGAGGATGCGGGTTAGTGTTAGCGTACGGGTTAGGATTAGGGGACGGGTGAGGGTCAGGCTTCGGGCAAGGGTTAGGGTTAGGGTTCGGGCTAGGGTTAGGGTTAGGGGATGGGGACGGTTTAGGGTCCAGGTGAGGGTACGGCACCGCTTTAGGGGGAGCGTGCGTGTGAGGGCACGGGTTAGTGTTAGCGTACGGGTTAGGATTAGGGGACGGGTGAGGGTCAGGCTTCGGGGAAGGGTTAGGGTTAGGGTTCGGGCTAGGGTTAGGGTTAGGGGACGGGGACGGTTTCGGGTCCAGGTGAGGGTACGGCAACGCTTTAGGGGGAGCGTGCGTGTGAGGGCGCGGGTTAGTGTTAGCGTACGGGTTAGGATTAGGGGACGGGTGAGGGTCAGGCTTCGGGGAAGGGTTAGGGTTAGGGTTCGGGCTAGGGTTAGGGTTAGGGGACGGGGACGGTTTAGGGTCCAGGTGAGGGTACGGCAACGCTTTAGGGGGAGCGTGCGTGTGAGGATGCGGGTTAGTGTTAGCGTACGGGTTAGGATTAGGGGACGGGTGAGGGTCAGGCTTCGGGCAAGGGTTAGGGTTAGGGTTCGGGCTAGGGTTAGGGTTAGGGGACGGGGACGGTTTAGGGTCCAGGTGAGGGTACGGCACCGCTTTAGGGGGAGCGTGCGTGTGAGGGCGCGGGTTAGTGTTAGCGTACGTGTTAGGATTAGTGAATGGGTGAGGGTCAGGCTTCGGGGAAGGGTTAGGGTTAGGGTTCGGGCTACGGTTAGGGTTAGGGGACGTGGACGCTTTAGGGTCCAGGTGAGGGTACGGCAACGCTTTAGGGGGAGCGTGCGTGTGAGGGCGCGGGTTAGTGTTAGTGTACGGGTTAGGATTAGGGGACGGGTGAGGGTCAGGCTTCGGGGAAGGGTTAGGGTTAGGGTTCGGGCTAGGGTTAGGGTTAGGGGACGGGGACGGTTTAGGGTCCAGGTGAGGGTACGGCAACGCTTTAGGGGGAGCGTGCGTGTGAGGATGCGGGTTAGTGTTAGCATACGGGTTAGGATTAGGGGACGGGTGAGGGTCAGTCTTCGGGGAAGGGTTAGGGTTAGGGTTCGGGCTAGGGTTAGGGTTAGGGGACGGGGACGGTTTAGGGTCCAGGTGAGGGTACGGCACCGCTTTAGGGGGAGCGTGCGTGTGAGGGCGCGGGTTAGTGTTAGCGTACGTGTTAGGATTAGTGAATGGGTGAGGGTCAGGCTTCGGGGAAGGGTTAGGGTTAGGGTTCGGGCTACGGTTAGGGTTAGGGGACGTGGACGCTTTAGGGTCCAGGTGAGGGTACGGCAACGCTTTAGGGGGAGCGTGCGTGTGAGGGTGCGGGTTAGTGTTAGTGTACGGGTTAGGATTAAGGGACGGGTGAGGGTCAGGCTTCGGGGAAGGGTTAGGGTTAGGGTTCGGGCTAGGGTTAGGGTTAGGGGACGGGGACGGTTTAGGGTCCAGGTGAGGGTACGGCAACGCTTTAGGGGGAGCGTGCGTGTGAGGGCGCGGGTTAGTGTTAGCGTACGGGTTAGGATTAGGGGACGGGTGAGGGTCAGGCTTCGGGGAAGGGTTAGGGTTAGGGTTCGGGCTAGGGTTAGGGTTAGGGGACGGGGACGGTTTCGGGTCCAGGTGAGGGTACGGCAACGCTTTAGGGGGAGCGTGCGTGTGAGGGCGCGGGTTAGTGTTAGCGTACGGGTTAGGATTAGGGGACGGGTGAGGGTCAGGCTTCGGGGAAGTGTTAGGGTTAGGGTTCAGGCTAGGGTTAGGGTTAGGGGACGGTGACGGTTTAGGGTCCAGGTGAGGGTACGGCAACGCTTTAGGGGGAGCGTGCGTGTGAGGTCGCGGGTTAGTGTTAGTGTACGGGTTAGGATTAAGGGACGGGTGAGGGTCAGGCTTCGGGGAAGGGTTAGGGTTAGGGTTCGGGCTAGGGTTAGGGTTAGGGGACGGGGACGGTTTAGGGTCCAGGTGAGGGTATGGCAACGCTTCAGGGGGAGCGTGCGTGTGAGGGAGTGGGTTAGTGTTAGCGTACGGGTTAGGATTAGGGGACGGGTGAGGGTCAGGCTTCGGGGAAGGGTTAGGGTTAGGGTTCGGCCTAGGGTTAGGGTTAGGGGACGGGGACGGTTTAGGGTCCAGGTGAGGGTACGGCAACGCTTTAGGGGGAGCGTGCGTGTGAGGGCGCGGGTTAGTGTTAGCGTACGGGTTAGGATTAGGGGACGGGTGAGGGTCAGGCTTCGGGGAAGGGTTAGGGTTAGGGTTCGGGCTAGGGTTAGGGTTAGGGGACGGGGACGGTTTAGGGTCCAGGTGAGGGTACAGCAACGCTTTAGGGGGAGCGTGCGTGTGAGGATGCGGGTTAGTGTTAGCGTACGGGTTAGGATTAGGGGACGGATGAGGGTCAGGCTTCGGGGAAGGGTTAGGGTTAGGGTTTGGGCTAGGGTTAGGGTTAGGGGACGGGGACGGTTTCGGGTCCAGGTGAGGGTACGGCAACGCTTTAGGGGGAGCGTGCGTGTGAGGGTGCGGGTTAGTGTTAGTGTACGGGTTAGGATTAAGGGACGGGTGAGGGTCAGGCTTCGGGGAAGGGTTAGGGTTAGGGTTCGGGCTAGGGTTAGGGTTAGGGGACGGGGACGGTTTAGTGTCCAGGTGAGGGTACGGCAACGCTTTAGGGGGACCGTGCGTGTGAGGGCGAGGGTTAGTGTTAGCGTACGGGTTAGGATTAGGGGACGGGTGAGGGTCAGGCTTAGGGGAAGGGTTAGGGTTAGGGTTCGGGCTAGGGTTAGGGTTAGGGGACGGGGACGGTTTAGGGTCCAGGTGAGGGTACGGCAACGCTTTAGGGGGAGCGTGCGTGTGAGGGCGCGGGTTAGTGTTAGCGTACGGGTTAGGATTAGGGGACATGTGAGGGTCAGGCTTCGGGGAAGGGTTAGGGTTAGGGTTCGGGCTAGGGTTAGGGTTAGGGGACGGGGACGGTTTAGGGTCCAGGTGAGGGTACGGCAACGCTTTAGGGGGAGCGTGCGTGTGAGGGCGCGGGTTAGTGTTAGCGTACGGGTTACGATTCGGGGACAGGTGAGGATCAGGCTTCGGGGAAGGGTTAGGGTTACGGTTCGGGCTAGGGTTAGGGTTAGGTGACGGGGACGATTTAGAGTCCAGGTGAGGGTACGGCAATGCTTTAGGGGGAGCGTGCGTGTGAGGGCGCGGGTAGTGTTAGCGTACGGCTTAGGATTAGGGGACGGGTGAGGGTCAGGCTTCGGGGAAGGGTTAGGGTTAGGGTTCAGGCTAGGGTTAGGGTTAGGGGACGGGGACGGTTTAGGGTCCAGGTGAGGGTACGGCAATGCTTTAGGGGAAGCGTGCGTGTGAGGGCGCGGGTTAGTGTTAGTGTACGGGTTAGGATTAAGGGACGGGTGAGGGTCAGGCTTCGGGAAAGGGTTAGGGTTAGGGTTCGGGCTAAGGTTAGGGTTAGGGGACGGGGACGGTTTAGGGTCCAGGTGAGGGTACGGCAACGCTTTAGGGGGAGCGTGCGTGTGAAGGCGCGGGTTAGTGTTAGCGTACGGGTTAGGATTAGGGGACGGGTGAGGGTCAGGCTTCGGGGAAGGGTTAGGGTTAGGGTTCGGGCTAGGGTTAGGGTTAGGGGACGGGGACGGTTTAGGGTCCAGGTGAGGGTACGGCAACGCTTTAGGGGGAGCGTGCGTGTGAGGGCGCGGGTTAGTGTTAGCGTACGGGTTAGGATTAGGGGACGTGTGAGGGTCAGGCTTCGGGGAAGGGTTAGGGTTAGGGTTCGGGCTAGGGTTAGGGTTAGGGGACGGGGACGGTTTAGGGTCCAGGTGACGGTACGGCAACGCTTTAGGGGGAGCGTGCGTTTGAGGGCGCGGGATAGTGTTAGCGTACGGGTTAGGATTAGGGGACGGGTGAGGGTCAGGTTTCGGGGAAGGGTTAGGGTTAGAGTTCGGGCTAGGGTTAGGGTTAGGGGACGGGGACGGTTTAGGGTCAAGGTGAGGGTACGGCAACGCTTTAGGGGGAGCGTGCGTGTGAGGGCGTGGGTTAGTGTTAGCGTACGGGTTAGGATTAGGGGACGGGTGAGGGTCAGGCTTCGGGGAAGGGTTAGGGTTAGGGTTCGGGCTAGGGTTAGGGTTAGGGGACGGGGACGGTTTAGGGTCCAGGTGAGGGTACGGCAACGCTTTCGGGGGAGCGTGCGTGTGAGGATGCGGGTTAGTGTTAGCGTACGGGTTAGGATTAGGGGACGGGTGAGGGTCAGGCTTCGGGGAAGGGTTAGGGTTAGGGTTCGGGCTAAGGTTAGGGTTAGGGGACGGGGACGGTTTAGGGTCCAGGTGAGGGTACGGCACCGCTTTAGGGGGAGCGTGCGTGTGAGGGCGCGGGTTAGTGTTAGCGTACGTGTTAGGATTAGTGAATGGGTGAGGGTCAGGCTTCGGGGAAGGGTTAGGGTTAGGGTTCGGGCTACGGTTAGGTTTAGGGGACGTGGACGCTTTAGGGTCCAGGTGAGGGTACGGCAACGCTTTAGGGGGAGCGTGCGTGTGAGGGTGCGGGTTAGTGTTAGTGTACGGGTTAGGATTAAGGGACGGGTGAGGGTCAGGCTTCGGGGAAGGGTTAGGGTTAGGGTTCGGGCTAGGGTTAGGGTTAGGGGACGGGGACGGTTTAGGGTCCAGGTGAGGGTACAGCAACGCTTTAGGGGGACCGTGCGTGTGAGGGCGAGGGTTAGTGTTAGCGTACGGGTTAGGATTAGGGGACGGGTGAGGGTCAGGCTTCGGGGAAGGGTTAGGGTTAGGGTTCGGGCTAGGGTTAGGGTTAGGGGACAGGGACGGTTTAGGGTCTAGGTGAGGGTACGGCAACGCTTTAGGGGGAGAGTGCGTATGAGGGCGCGGGTTAGTGTTAGCGTACGGCTTAGGATTAGGGGACGGGTGAGGGTCAGGCTTCGGGGAAGGGCTAGGGTTAGGATTCAAGTTAGGGTTAGGGTTAGGGGACGGGGACGGTTTAGGGTCCAGGTGAGGGTACGGCAATGCTTTAGGGGGAGTGTGCGTGTGAGCGCGCGGGTTAGTGTTACTGTACGGGTTAGGATTAAGGGACGGGTGAGGGTCAGGCTTCGGGGAAGGGTTAGGGTTAGGGTTCGGGCTAGGGTTAGGATTAGGGGACGGGGACGGTTTAGGGTCCAGGTGAGGGTAAGGCAACGCTTTAGGGGGAGCATGCATGTGAGGGCGCGGGTTAGTGTTAGCGTACGGGTTAGGATTAGGGGACGGGTGAGGGTCAGGCTTCGGGGAAGGGTTAGGGTTAGGGTTCGGGCTAGGGTTAGGGTTAGGGGACGGGGACGGTTTAGGGTCCAGGTGAGGGTACGGCAACGGTTTAGGGGGAGCGTGCGTGTGAGGGCGCGGGTTAGTGTTAGCGTACGGGTTAGGATTAGGGGACGGGTGAGGGTCAGGCTTCGGGGAAGGGTTAGGGTTAGGGTTCGGGCTAGAGTTAGGGTTAGGGGACGGGGACGGTTTAGGGTCCAGGTGAGGGTACGGCAACGCATTAGGGGGAGCGTGCGTGTGAGGGCGCGGGTTAGTGTTAGCGTACGGGTTAGGATTAGGGGACGGGTGAGGGTGAGGCTTCGGGGAAGGGTTAGGGTTAGGGTTCGGGCTAGGGTTAGGGTTAGGGGACGGGGACGGTTTAGGGTCCAGGTGAGGGTACGGCAACGCTTTAGGGGGAGCGTGCGTGTTAGGGCGCGGGTTAGTGTTAGCGTACGGGTTAGGATTAGGGGACGGGTGAGGGTCAGGCTTCGGGGAAGGGTTAGGGTTAGGGTTCGAGCTAGAGTTAGGGTTAGGGGACGGGGACGGTTTAGGGTCCAGGTGTGGGTACGGCAACGCTTTAGGGGGAGCGTGCGTGTGAGGGCGCGGGTTAGTGTTAGCGTACGGGTTAGGATTAGGGGACGGGTGAGGGTCAGGCTTCGGGGAAGGGTTAGGGTTAGGGTTCGGGCTAGGGTTAGGGTTAGGGGACGGGGACGGTTTAGGGTCCAGGTGAGGGTACGGCAACGCTTTAGGGGGAGCGTGCGTGTGAGGGCGCGGGTTAGTGTTAGCATACGGGTTAGGATTAGGGGACGGGTGAGGGTCAGGCTTCGGGGAAGGGTTAGGGTTAGAGTTCGGGCTAGGGTTAGGGTTAGGGGACGGGGACGGTTTAGGGTCAAGGTGAGGGTACGGCAACGCTTGAGGGGGAGCGTGCGTGTGAGGGCGCGGGTTAGTGTTAGCGTACGGGTTAGGATTAGGGGACGGGTGAGGGTCAGGCTTCGGGGAAGGGTTAGGGTTAGGGTTCGGGCTAGGGTTAGGGTTAGGGGACGGGGACGGTTTAGGGTCCATGTGAGGGTACGGCAACGCTTTAGGGGGAGCGTGCGTGTGAGGGAGCGGGTTAGTGTTAGCGTACGGGTTAGGATTAGGGGACGGGTGAGGGTCAGGCTTCGGGGAAGGGTTAGGGTTAAGGTTCGGGCTAGGGTTAGGGTTAGGGGACGGGGACGGTTTAGGGTCCAGGTGAGGGTACGGCAACGCTTTAGGGGGAGAGTGCGTGTGAGGGCGCGGGTTAGTATTAGCGTACGGCTTAGGATTAGGGGACGGGTGAGGGTCAGGCTTCGGGAAAGGGTTAGGGTTAGGGTTCAGGCTAGGGTTAGGGTTAGGGGACGGGGACGTTTTAGGGTCCAGGTGAGGGTACGGCAACGCTTTAGGGGGAGCGTGCGTGTGAGGGCGCGGGTTAGTGTTAGTGTACGGGTTAGGATTAAGGGACGGGTGAGGTTCAGGCTTCGGGGAAGTGTTAGGGTTAGGGTTCGGGCTAGGGATAGGGTTAGGGGACGGGGACGGTTTAGGGTCCAGGTGAGGGTACGGCAACGCTTTAGGGGGAGCGTGCGTGTGAGGGCGCGGGTTAGTGTTAGCGTACGGGTTAGGATTAGGGGACGGGTGAGGGTCAGGCTTCGGGGAAGGGTTAGGGTTAGGGTTCGGGCTAGGGTTAGGGTTAGGGGACAGGGACGGTTTAGGGTTCAGGTGAGGGTACGGCAACGCTTTAGGGGGAGAGTGCGTTTGAGGGCGCGGGTTAGTGTTAGCGTACGGCTTAGGATTAGGGGACGGGTGAGGGTCAGGCTTCGGGGAAGGGCTAGGGTTAGGATTCAAGTTAGGGTTAGGGTTAGGGGACGGGGACGGTTTAGGGTCCAGGTGAGGGTACGGCAATGCTTTAGGGGGAGTGTGCGTGTGAGCGCGCGGGTTAGTGTTACTGTACGGGTTAGGATTAAGGGACGGGTGAGGGTCAGGCTTCGGGGAAGGGTTAGGGTTAGGGTTCGGGCTAGGGTTAGGGTTAGGGGACGGGGACGGTTTAGGGTCCAGGTGAGGGTACGGCAACGCTTTAGGGGGAGCGTGCGTGTGAAGGCGCGGGTTAGTGTTAGCGTACGGGTTAGGATTAGGGGACGGATGAGGGTCAGGCTTCGGGGAAGGGTTAGGGTTAGGGTTCGGGCTAGGGTTAGGGTTAGGGGACGGGGACGGTTTAGGGTCCAGGTGAGGGTACGGCAACGCTTTAGGGGGAGCGTGCGTGTGAGGATGCGGGTTAGTGTTAGCGTACGGGTTAGGATTAGGGGACGGGTGAGGGTCAGGCTTCGGGGAAGGGTTAGGGTTAGGGTTCGGGCTAGGGTTAGGGTTAGGGGACGGGGACGGTTTAGGGTCCAGGTGAGGGTACGGCACCGCTTTAGGGGGAGCGTGCGTGTGAGGGCGCGGGTTAGTGTTAGCGTACGTGTTAGGATTAGTGAATGGGTGAGGGTCAGGCTTCGGGGAAGGGTTAGGGTTAGGGTTCGGGCTACGGTTAGGGTTAGGGGACGTGGACGCTTTAGGGTCCAGGTGAGGGTACGGCAACGCTTTAGGGGGAGCGTGCGTGTGAGGGTGCGGGTTAGTGTTAGTGTACGGGTTAGGATTAAGGGACGGGTGAGGGTCAGGCTTCGGGGAAGGGTTAGGGTTAGGGTTCGGGCTAGGGTTAGGGTTAGGGGACGGGGACGGTTTAGTGTCCAGGTGAGGGTACGGCAACGCTTTAGGGGGACCGTGCGTGTGAGGGCGAGGGTTAGTGTTAGCGTACGGGTTAGGATTAGGGGACGGGTGAGGGTCAGGCTTAGGGGAAGGGTTAGGGTTAGGGTTCGGGCTAGGGTTAGGGTTAGGGGACGGGGACGGTTTAGGGTCCAGGTGAGGGTACGGCAACGCTTTAGGGGGAGCGTGCGTGTGAGGGCGCGGGTTAGTGTTAGCGTACGGGTTAGGATTAGGGGACATGTGAGGGTCAGGCTTCGGGGAAGGGTTAGGGTTAGGGTTCGGGCTAGGGTTAGGGTTAGGGGACGGGGACGGTTTAGGGTCCAGGTGAGGGTACGGCAACGCTTTAGGGGGAGCGTGCGTGTGAGGGCGCGGGTTAGTGTTAGCGTACGGGTTACGATTCGGGGACAGGTGAGGATCAGGCTTCGGGGAAGGGTTAGGGTTACGGTTCGGGCTAGGGTTAGGGTTAGGTGACGGGGACGATTTAGAGTCCAGGTGAGGGTACGGCAATGCTTTAGGGGGAGCGTGCGTGTGAGGGCGCGGGTAGTGTTAGCGTACGGCTTAGGATTAGGGGACGGGTGAGGGTCAGGCTTCGGGGAAGGGTTAGGGTTAGGGTTCAGGCTAGGGTTAGGGTTAGGGGACGGGGACGGTTTAGGGTCCAGGTGAGGGTACGGCAATGCTTTAGGGGAAGCGTGCGTGTGAGGGCGCGGGTTAGTGTTAGTGTACGGGTTAGGATTAAGGGACGGGTGAGGGTCAGGCTTCGGGAAAGGGTTAGGGTTAGGGTTCGGGCTAAGGATAGGGTTAGGGGACGGGGACGGTTTAGGGTCCAGGTGAGGGTACGGCAACGCTTTAGGGGGAGCGTGCGTGTGAAGGCGCGGGTTAGTGTTAGCGTACGGGTTAGGATTAGGGGACGGGTGAGGGTCAGGCTTCGGGGAAGGGTTAGGGTTAGGGTTCGGGCTAGGGTTAGGGTTAGGGGACGGGGACGGTTTAGGGTCCAGGTGAGGGTACGGCAACGCTTTAGGGGGAGCGTGCGTGTGAGGGCGCGGGTTAGTGTTAGCGTACGGGTTAGGATTAGGGGACGTGTGAGGGTCAGGCTTCGGGGAAGGGTTAGGGTTAGGGTTCGGGCTAGGGTTAGGGTTAGGGGACGGGGACGGTTTAGGGTCCAGGTGACGGTACGGCAACGCTTTAGGGGGAGCGTGCGTTTGAGGGCGCGGGATAGTGTTAGCGTACGGGTTAGGATTAGGGGACGGGTGAGGGTCAGGTTTCGGGGAAGGGTTAGGGTTAGAGTTCGGGCTAGGGTTAGGGTTAGGGGACGGGGACGGTTTAGGGTCAAGGTGAGGGTACGGCAACGCTTTAGGGGGAGCGTGCGTGTGAGGGCGTGGGTTAGTGTTAGCGTACGGGTTAGGATTAGGGGACGGGTGAGGGTCAGGCTTCGGGGAAGGGTTAGGGTTAGGGTTCGGGCTAGGGTTAGGGTTAGGGGACGGGGACGGTTTAGGGTCCAGGTGAGGGTACGGCAACGCTTTCGGGGGAGCGTGCGTGTGAGGATGCGGGTTAGTGTTAGCGTACGGGTTAGGATTAGGGGACGGGTGAGGGTCAGGCTTCGGGGAAGGGTTAGGGTTAGGGTTCGGGCTAAGGTTAGGGTTAGGGGACGGGGACGGTTTAGGGTCCAGGTGAGGGTACGGCACCGCTTTAGGGGGAGCGTGCGTGTGAGGGCGCGGGTTAGTGTTAGCGTACGTGTTAGGATTAGTGAATGGGTGAGGGTCAGGCTTCGGGGAAGGGTTAGGGTTAGGGTTCGGGCTACGGTTAGGTTTAGGGGACGTGGACGCTTTAGGGTCCAGGTGAGGGTACGGCAACGCTTTAGGGGGAGCGTGCGTGTGAGGGTGCGGGTTAGTGTTAGTGTACGGGTTAGGATTAAGGGACGGGTGAGGGTCAGGCTTCGGGGAAGGGTTAGGGTTAGGGTTCGGGCTAGGGTTAGGGTTAGGGGACGGGGACGGTTTAGGGTCCAGGTGAGGGTACAGCAACGCTTTAGGGGGACCGTGCGTGTGAGGGCGAGGGTTAGTGTTAGCGTACGGGTTAGGATTAGGGGACGGGTGAGGGTCAGGCTTCGGGGAAGGGTTAGGGTTAGGGTTCGGGCTAGGGTTAGGGTTAGGGGACAGGGACGGTTTAGGGTCTAGGTGAGGGTACGGCAACGCTTTAGGGGGAGAGTGCGTATGAGGGCGCGGGTTAGTGTTAGCGTACGGCTTAGGATTAGGGGACGGGTGAGGGTCAGGCTTCGGGGAAGGGCTAGGGTTAGGATTCAAGTTAGGGTTAGGGTTAGGGGACGGGGACGGTTTAGGGTCCAGGTGAGGGTACGGCAATGCTTTAGGGGGAGTGTGCGTGTGAGCGCGCGGGTTAGTGTTACTGTACGGGTTAGGATTAAGGGACGGGTGAGGGTCAGGCTTCGGGGAAGGGTTAGGGTTAGGGTTCGGGCTAGGGTTAGGATTAGGGGACGGGGACGGTTTAGGGTCCAGGTGAGGGTAAGGCAACGCTTTAGGGGGAGCATGCATGTGAGGGCGCGGGTTAGTGTTAGCGTACGGGTTAGGATTAGGGGACGGGTGAGGGTCAGGCTTCGGGGAAGGGTTAGGGTTAGGGTTCGGGCTAGGGTTAGGGTTAGGGGACGGGGACGGTTTAGGGTCCAGGTGAGGGTACGGCAACGGTTTAGGGGGAGCGTGCGTGTGAGGGCGCGGGTTAGTGTTAGCGTACGGGTTAGGATTAGGGGACGGGTGAGGGTCAGGCTTCGGGGAAGGGTTAGGGTTAGGGTTCGGGCTAGAGTTAGGGTTAGGGGACGGGGACGGTTTAGGGTCCAGGTGAGGGTACGGCAACGCATTAGGGGGAGCGTGCGTGTGAGGGCGCGGGTTAGTGTTAGCGTACGGGTTAGGATTAGGGGACGGGTGAGGGTGAGGCTTCGGGGAAGGGTTAGGGTTAGGGTTCGGGCTAGGGTTAGGGTTAGGGGACGGGGACGGTTTAGGGTCCAGGTGAGGGTACGGCAACGCTTTAGGGGGAGCGTGCGTGTTAGGGCGCGGGTTAGTGTTAGCGTACGGGTTAGGATTAGGGGACGGGTGAGGGTCAGGCTTCGGGGAAGGGTTAGGGTTAGGGTTCGAGCTAGAGTTAGGGTTAGGGGACGGGGACGGTTTAGGGTCCAGGTGTGGGTACGGCAACGCTTTAGGGGGAGCGTGCGTGTGAGGGCGCGGGTTAGTGTTAGCGTACGGGTTAGGATTAGGGGACGGGTGAGGGTCAGGCTTCGGGGAAGGGTTAGGGTTAGGGTTCGGGCTAGGGTTAGGGTTAGGGGACGGGGACGGTTTAGGGTCCAGGTGAGGGTACGGCAACGCTTTAGGGGGAGCGTGCGTGTGAGGGCGCGGGTTAGTGTTAGCATACGGGTTAGGATTAGGGGACGGGTGAGGGTCAGGCTTCGGGGAAGGGTTAGGGTTAGAGTTCGGGCTAGGGTTAGGGTTAGGGGACGGGGACGGTTTAGGGTCAAGGTGAGGGTACGGCAACGCTTGAGGGGGAGCGTGCGTGTGAGGGCGCGGGTTAGTGTTAGCGTACGGGTTAGGATTAGGGGACGGGTGAGGGTCAGGCTTCGGGGAAGGGTTAGGGTTAGGGTTCGGGCTAGGGTTAGGGTTAGGGGACGGGGACGGTTTAGGGTCCATGTGAGGGTACGGCAACGCTTTAGGGGGAGCGTGCGTGTGAGGGAGCGGGTTAGTGTTAGCGTACGGGTTAGGATTAGGGGACGGGTGAGGGTCAGGCTTCGGGGAAGGGTTAGGGTTAAGGTGCGGGCTAGGGTTAGGGTTAGGGGACGGGGACGGTTTAGGGTCCAGGTGAGGGTACGGCAACGCTTTAGGGGGAGAGTGCGTGTGAGGGCGCGGGTTAGTATTAGCGTACGGCTTAGGATTAGGGGACGGGTGAGGGTCAGGCTTCGGGAAAGGGTTAGGGTTAGGGTTCAGGCTAGGGTTAGGGTTAGGGGACGGGGACGTTTTAGGGTCCAGGTGAGGGTACGGCAACGCTTTAGGGGGAGCGTGCGTGTGAGGGCGCGGGTTAGTGTTAGTGTACGGGTTAGGATTAAGGGACGGGTGAGGTTCAGGCTTCGGGGAAGTGTTAGGGTTAGGGTTCGGGCTAGGGATAGGGTTAGGGGACGGGGACGGTTTAGGGTCCAGGTGAGGGTACGGCAACGCTTTAGGGGGAGCGTGCGTGTGAGGGCGCGGGTTAGTGTTAGCGTACGGGTTAGGATTAGGGGACGGGTGAGGGTCAGGCTTCGGGGAAGGGTTAGGGTTAGGGTTCGGGCTAGGGTTAGGGTTAGGGGACAGGGACGGTTTAGGGTCCAGGTGAGGGTACGGCAACGCTTTAGGGGGAGAGTGCGTTTGAGGGCGCGGGTTAGTGTTAGCGTACGGCTTAGGATTAGGGGACGGGTGAGGGTCAGGCTTCGGGGAAGGGCTAGGGTTAGGATTCAAGTTAGGGTTAGGGTTAGGGGACGGGGACGGTTTAGGGTCCAGGTGAGGGTACGGCAATGCTTTAGGGGGAGTGTGCGTGTGAGCGCGCGGGTTAGTGTTACTGTACGGGTTAGGATTAAGGGACGGGTGAGGGTCAGGCTTCGGGGAAGGGTTAGGGTTAGGGTTCGGGCTAGGGTTAGGGTTAGGGGACGGGGACGGTTTAGGGTCCAGGTGAGGGTACGGCAACGCTTTAGGGGGAGCGTGCGTGTGAAGGCGCGGGTTAGTGTTAGCGTACGGGTTAGGATTAGGGGACAGGTGAGGGTCAGGCTTCGGGTAAGGGTAAGGGTTAGGGTTCGGTCTAGGGTTAGGGTTAGGGGACGGGGATGGTTTAGGGTCCAGGTGAGGGTACGGCAACGCTTTAGGGGGAGCGTGCGTGTGAGGGCGCGGGTTAGTGTTGGCGTACGGGTTAGGATTAGGGGACGTGTGAGGGTCAGGCTTCGGGGAAGGGTTAGGGTTAGAGTTCGGGCTAGGGTTAGGGTTAGGGGATGGGGACGGTTTAGGGTCCAGGTGAGGGTACGGCAACGCTTTAGGGGGAGAGTGCGTGTGAGGGCGCGGGTTAGTGTTAGCGTACGGCTTAGGATTAGGGGACGTGTGCGGGTCAGGCTTCGGGGAAGGGTTAGGGTTAGGGTTCAGGCTAGGGTTAGGGTTAGGGGACGGGGACGGTTTAGGGTCCAGGTGAGGGTACGGCAATGCTTTAGGGGGAGCGTGCGTGTGAGTGCGCGGGTTAGTGTTAGTGTACGGGTTAGGATTAAGGGACGGGTGAGGGTCAGGCTTCGGGGAAGTGTTAGGGTTAGGGTTCGGGCTAGGGTTAGGGTTAGGGGACGGGGACGGTTTAGGGTCCAGGTGAGGGTAAGGCAACGCTTTAGGGGGAGCATGCATGTGAGGGCGCGGGTTAGTGTTAGCGTACGGGTTAGGATTAGGGGACGGGTGAGGGTCAGGCTTCGGGGAAGGGTTAGGGTTAGGGTTCGGGCTAGGGTTAGGGTTAGGGGACGGGGACGGTTTAGGGTCCAGGTGAGGGTACGGCAACGCTTTAGGGGGAGCGTGCGTGTGAGGGCGCGGGTTAGTGTTAGCGTACGGGTTAGGATTAGGGGACGGGTGAGGGTCAGGCTTCGGGGAAGGGTTAGGGTTAGGGTTCGGGCTAGAGTTAGGGTTAGGGGACGGGGACGGTTTAGGGTCCAGGTGAGGGTACGGCAACGCTTTAGGGGGAGCGTGCGTGTGAGGGCGCGGGTTAGTGTTAGCGTACGGGTTAGGATTAGGGGACGTGTGAGTGTCAGGCTTCGGGGAAGGGTTAGGGTTAGGGTTCGGGATAGGGTTAGGGTTAGGGGACGGGGACGGTTTAGGGTCCAGGTGAGGGTACGGCAACGCTTTAGGGGGAGCGTGCGTGTGAGGGCGCGGGGTAGTGTTAGCGTACGGGTTAGGATTAGGGGACGTGTGAGGGTCAGGCTTCGGGGAAGTGTTAGGGTTAGGGTTCGGGCTAGGGTTAGGGTTAGGGGACGGGGACGGTTTAGGGTCCAGGTGAGGGTACGGCAACGCTTTAGGGGGAGCGTGCGTGTGAGGGCGCGGGTTAGTGTTAGCATACGGGTTAGGATTAGGGAACGGGTGAGGGTCAGGCTTCGGGGAAGTGTTAGGGTTAGGGTTCGGGGTAGGGTTAGGGTTAGGGGACGGGGACGGTTTAGGGTCCAGGTGAGGGTACGGCAACGCTTTAGGGGGAGCGTGCGTGTGAGGGCGCGGGTTAGTGTTAGCGTACGGGTTAGGATTAGGGGACGGGTGAGGGTCAGGCTTCGGGGAAGTGTTAGGGTTAGGGTTCGGGCTAGGGTTAGGGTTAGGGGACGGGGACGGTTTCGGGTCCAGGTGAGGGTACGGCAACGCTTTAGGGGGAGCGTGCGTGTGAGGGTGCGGGTTAGTGTTAGCGTACGGGTTAGGATTAGGGGACGGGTGAGGGTCAGGCTTCGGGGAAGGGTTAGGGTTAGGGTTCGGGCTAGGGTTAGGGTTAGGCGACGGGGACGGTTTAGGGTCCAGGTGAGGGTACGGCAACGCTTTAGGGGGAGCGTGCGTGTGAGGGCGCGGGTTAGTGTTAGCGTACGGGTTAGGATTAGGGGACGGGTGAGGGTCAGGCTTCGGGGAAGGGTTAGGGTTAGGGTTCGGGCTAGGGTTAGGGTTAGGGGACGGGGACGGTTTAGGGTCCAGGTGAGGGTACGGCAACGCTTTAGGGGGAGCGTGCGTGTGAGGGCGCGGGTTAGTGTCAGCGTACGGGTTAGGATTAGGGGACGGGTGAGGGTCAGGCTTCGGGGAAGGGTTAGGGTTAGGGTTCGGGCTAGGGTTAGGGTTAGGGGACGGGGACGGTTTAGGGTCCAGGTGAGGGTACGGCAACGCTTTAGGGGGAGCGTGCGTGTGAGGATGCGGGTTAGTGTTAGCGTACGGGTTAGGATTAGGGGACAGGTGAGCGTCAGGCTTCGGGGAAGGGTTAGGGTTAGGGTTCGGGCTAGGGTTAGGGTTAGGGGACGGGGACGGTTTAGGGTCCAGGTGAGGGTACGGCAACGCTTTAGGGGGAGCGTGCGTGTGAGGGCGCGGGTTAGTGTTAGCGTATGGGTTAGGATTAGGGGACGGGTGAGGGTCAGGCTTCGGGGAAGGGTTAGGGTTAGGGTTCGGGCTAGGGTTAGGGTTAGGGGACGGGGACGGTTTAGGGTCCAGGTGAGGGTACGGCAACGCTTTAGGGGGAGCGTGCGTGTGAGGGCGCGGGTTAGTGTTAGCGTACGGGTTAGGATTAGGGGACGGGTGAGGGTCAGGCTTCGGGGAAGGGTTAGGGTTAGGGTTCAGGCTAGGGTTAGGGTTAGGGTACGGGGACGGTTTAGGGTCGAGGTGAGGGTAAAGCAACGCTTTAGGGGGAGCGTGCGTGTGAGGGCGCGGGTTAGTGTTAGCGTACGGGTTAGGATTAGGGGACGGGTGAGGGTCAGGCTTCGGGGAAGCGTTAGGGTTAGGGTTCGGGCTAGGGTTAGGGTTAGGGGACGGGGACGGTTTAGGGTCCAGGTGAGGGTACGGCAACGCTTTAGGGGGAGCGTGCGTGTGAGGGTGCGGGTTAGTGTTAGCGTACGGGTTAGGATTAGGGGACGGGTGAGGGTCAGGCTTCGGGGAAGGGTTAGGGTTAGGGTTCGGGCTAGGGTTAGGGTTAGGGGACGGGGACGGTTTAGGGTCCAGGTGAGGGTACGGCAACGCTTTAGGGGGAGCGTGCGTGTGAGGGCGCGGGTTAGTGTTAGCGTACGGGTTAGGATTAGGGGACGGGTGAGGGTCAGGCTTCGGGGAAGGGTTAGGGTTAGGGTTCGGGCTAGGGTTAGGGTTAGGGGACGGGGACGGTTTAGGGTCCAGGTGAGGGTACGGCAACGCTTTAGGGGGAGCGTGCGTGTGAGGGCGCGGGTTAGTGTTAGCGTACGGGTTAGGATAGGGGACGGGTGAGGGTCAGGCTTCGGGGAAGGGTTAGGGTTAGGGTTCGGGCTAGGGTTAGGGTTAGGGGACGGGGACGGTTTAGGGTCCAGGTGAGGGTACGGCAACGCTTTAGGGGGAGCTTGCGTGTGAGGATGCGGGTTAGTGTTAGCGTACGGGTTAGGATTAGGGGACAGGTGAGGGTCAGGCTTCGGGGAAGGGTTAGGGTTAGGGTTCGGGCTAGGGTTAGGGTTAGGGGACGGGGACGTTTTAGGGTCCAGGTGAGGGTACGGCAACGCTTTAGGGGGAGCGTGCGTGTGAGGGCGCGGGTTAGTGTTAGCGTACAGGTTAGGATTAGGGGACGGGTGAGGGTCAGGCTTCGGGGAAGGGTTAGGATTAGGGTTCGGGCTAGGGTTAGGGTTAGGGGACGGGGACGGTTTAGGGTCCAGGTGAGGGTACGGCAACGCTTTAGGGGGAGCGTGCGTGTGAGCACGCGGGTTAGTGTTAGCGTACGGGTTAGGATTAGGGGACATGTGAGGGTCAGGCTTCGGGGAAGGGTTAGGGTTAGGGTTCGGGCTAGGGTTAGGGTTAGGGGACGGGGACGGTTTAGGGTCCAGGTGAGGGTACGGCAACGCTTTAGGGGGAGCGTGCGTGTGAGGGCGCGGGTTAGTGTTAGCGTACGGGTTAGGATTAGGGGACGGGTGAGGGTCAGGCTTCGGGGAAGGGTTAGGGTTAGGGTTCGGGCTAGGGTTAGGGTTAGGGGACGAGGACGGTTTAGGGTCGAGGTGAGGGTAAAGCAACGCTTTAGGGGGAGCGTGCGTGTGAGGGCGCGGGTTAGTGTTAGCGTACGGGATAGGATTAGGGGACGGGTGAGGGTCAGGCTTCGGGGAAGGGTTAGGGTTAGGGTTCGGGATAGGGTTAGGGTTAGGGGACGGGGACGGTTTAGGGTCCAGGTGAGGGTACGGCAATGCTTTAGGGGGAGCGTGCGTGTGAGGGCGCGGGTTAGTGTTAGCGTACGGGTTAGGATTAGGGGACGGGTGAGGGTCAGGCTTCGGGGAAGGGTTAGGGTTAGGGTTCGGGCTAGGGTTAGGGTTAGGGGACGGGGACGGTTTAGGGTCCAGGTGAGGGTACGGCAACGCTTTAGGGGGAGCGTGCGTGTGAGGATGCGGGTTAGTGTTAGCGTACGGGTTAGCATTAGGGGACAGGTGAGGGTCAGGCTTCGGGGAAGGGTTAGGGTTAGGGTTCGGGCTAGGGTTAGGGTTAGGGGACGGGGACGGTTTAGGGTCCAGGTGAGGGTACGGCAACGCTTTAGGGGGAGCGTGCGTGTGAGGGCGCGGGTTAGTGTTAGCGTATGGGTTAGGATTAGGGGACGGGTGAGGGTCAGGCTTCGGGGAAGGGTTAGGGTTAGGGTTCGGGCTAGGGTTAGGGTTAGGGGACGGGGACGGTTTAGGGTCCAGGTGAGGGTACGGCAACGCTTTAGGGGGAGCGTGCGTGTGAGGGCGCGGGTTAGTGTTAGCGTACGGGTTAGGATTAGGGGACGGGTGAGGGTCAGGCTTCGGGGAAGGGTTAGGGTTAGGGTTCAGGCTAGGGTTAGGGTTAGGGTACGGGGACGGTTTAGGGTCGAGGTGAGGGTAAAGCAACGCTTTAGGGGGAGCGTGCGTGTGAGGGCGCGGGTTAGTGTTAGCGTACTGGTTAGGATTAGGGGACGGGTGAGGGTCAGGCTTCGGGGAAGCGTTAGGGTTAGGGTTCGGGCTAGGGTTAGGGTTAGGGGACGGGGACGGTTTAGGGTCCAGGTGAGGGTACGGCAACGCTTTAGGGGGAGCGTGCGTGTGAGGGTGCGGGTTAGTGTTAGCGTACGGGTTAGGATTAGGGGACGGGTGAGGGTCAGGCTTCGGGGAAGGGTTAGGGTTAGGGTTCGGGCTAGGGTTAGGGTTAGGGGACGGGGACGGTTTAGGGTCCAGGTGAGGGTACGGCAACGCTTTAGGGGGAGCGTGCGTGTGAGGGCGCGGGTTAGTGTTAGCGTACGGGTTAGGATTAGGGGACGGGTGAGGGTCAGGCTTCGGGGAAGGGTTAGGGTTAGGGTTCGGGCTAGGGTTAGGGTTAGGGGACGGGGACGGTTTAGGGTCCAGGTGAGGGTACGGCAACGCTTTAGGGGGAGCGTGCGTGTGAGGGCGCGGGTTAGTGTTAGCGTACGGGTTAGGATTAGGGGACGGGTGAGGGTCAGGCTTCGGGGAAGGGTTAGGGTTAGGGTTCGGGCTAGGGTTAGGGTTAGGGGACGGGGACGGTTTAGGGTCCAGGTGAGGGTACGGCAACGCTTTAGGGGGAGCTTGCGTGTGAGGATGCGGGTTAGTGTTAGCGTACGGGTTAGGATTAGGGGACAGGTGAGGGTCAGGCTTCGGGGAAGGGTTAGGGTTAGGGTTCGGGCTAGGGTTAGGGTTAGGGGACGGGGACGGTTTAGGGTCCAGGTGAGGGTACGGCAACGCTTTAGGGGGAGCGTGCGTGTGAGGGCGCGGGTTAGTGTTAGCGTACAGGTTAGGATTAGGGGACGGGTGAGGGTCAGGCTTCGGGGAAGGGTTAGGATTAGGGTTCGGGCTAGGGTTAGGGTTAGGGGACGGGGACGGTTTAGGGTCCAGGTGAGGGTACGGCAACGCTTTAGGGGGAGCGTGCGTGTGAGCACGCGGGTTAGTGTTAGCGTACGGGTTAGGATTAGGGGACATGTGAGGGTCAGGCTTCGGGGAAGGGTTAGGGTTAGGGTTCGGGCTAGGGTTAGGGTTAGGGGACGGGGACGGTTTAGGGTCCAGGTGAGGGTACGGCAACGCTTTAGGGGGAGCGTGCGTGTGAGGGCGCGGGTTAGTGTTAGCGTACGGGTTAGGATTAGGGGACGGGTGAGGGTCAGGCTTCGGGGAAGGGTTAGGGTTAGGGTTCGGGCTAGGGTTAGGGTTAGGGGACGAGGACGGTTTAGGGTCGAGGTGAGGGTAAAGCAACGCTTTAGGGGGAGCGTGCGTGTGAGGGCGCGGGTTAGTGTTAGCGTACGGGATAGGATTAGGGGACGGGTGAGGGTCAGGCTTCGGGGAAGGGTTAGGGTTAGGGTTCGGGATAGGGTTAGGGTTAGGGGACGGGGACGGTTTAGGGTCCAGGTGAGGGTACGGCAACGCTTTAGGGGGAGCGTGCGTGTGAGGGCGCGGGTTAGTGTTAGCGTACGGGTTAGGATTAGGGGACGGGTGAGGGTCAGGCTTCGGGGAAGGGTTAGGGTTAGGGTTCGGGCTAGGGTTAGGGTTAGGGGACGGGGACGGTTTAGGGTCCAGGTGAGGGTACGGCAACGCTTTAGGGGGAGCGTGCGTGTGAGGATGCGGGTTAGTGTTAGCGTACGGGTTAGGATTAGGGGACAGGTGAGGGTCAGGCTTCGGGGAAGGGTTAGGGTTAGGGTTCGGGCTAGGGTTAGGGTTAGGGAACGGGGACGGTTTAGGGTCCAGGTGAGGGTACGGCAACGCTTTAGGGGGATCGTGCGTGTGAGGGCGCGGGTTAGTGTTAGCGTACGGGTTAGGATTAGGGGACGGGTGAGCGTCAGGCTTCGGGGAAGGGTTAGGGTTAGGGTTCGGGCTAGGGTTAGGGTTAGGGGACGGGGACGGTTTAGGGTCCAGGTGAGGGTACGGCAACGCTTTAGGGGGAGCGTGCGTGTGAGGGCGCGGGTTAGTGTTAGCGTACGGGTTAGGATTAGGGGACGGGTGAGGGTCAGGCTTCGGGGAAGGGTTAGGGTTAGGGTTCGGCCTAGGGTTAGGGTTAGGGGACGGGGACGGTTTAGGGTCCAGGTGATGGTACGGTAACGCTTTAGGGGGAGCGTGCGTGTGAGGGCGCGGGTTAGTGTTAGCGTACGGGTTAGGATTAGGGGACATGTGAGGGTCAGGCTTCAGGGAAGGGTTAGGGTTAGGGTTCGGGCTAGGGTTAGGGTTAGGGGACGGGGACGGTTTCGGGTCCAGGTGAGGGTACGGCAACGCTTTAGGGGGAGCGTGCGTGTGAGGGCGCGGGTTAGTGTTAGCGTACGGGTTAGGATTAGGGGACGGGTGAGGGTCAGGCTTCGGGGAAGGGTTAGGGTTAGGGTTCGGGCTAGGGTTAGGGTTAGGGGACGGGGACGGTTTAGGGTCCAGGTGAGGGTACGGCACCGCTTTAGGGGGAGCGTTCGTGTGAGGGCGCGGGGTAGTGTTAGCGTACGGGTTAGGATTAGGGGACGGGTGAGGGTCAGGCTTCGGGGAAGGGTTAGGGTTAGGGTTCGGGCTAGGGTTAGGGTTAGGGGACGGGGACGGTTTAGGGTCCAGGTGAGAGTACGGCAACGCTTTAGGGGGAGCGTGCGTGTGAGGGCGCGGGTTAGTGTTAGCGTACGGGTTAGGATTAGGGGACGGGTGAGGGTCAGGCTTCGGGGAAGGGTTAGGGTTAGGGTTCGGGCTAGGGTTAGGGTTAGGGGACGGGGACGGTTTAGGGTCCAGGTGAGGGTACGGCAACGCTTTAGGGGGACCGTGCGTGTGAGGGCGTGGGTTAGTGTTAGCGTACGGGTTAGGATTAGGGGACATGTGAGGGTCAGGCTTCGGGGAAGGGTTAGGGTTAGGGTTCGGGCTAGGGTTAGGGTTAGGGGACGGGGACGGTTTAGGGCCCAGGTGAGGGTACGGCAACGCTTTAGGGGGAGCGTGCGTGTGAGGGCGCGGGTTAGTGTTAGCGTACGGGTTAGGATTAGGGGACGGGTGAGGGTCAGGCTTCGGGGAAGGGTTAGGGTTAGGGTTCGGGCTAGGGTTAGGGTTAGGGGACGGGGACGGTTTAGGGTCCAGGTGAGGGTACGGCAACGCTTTAGGGGGAGCGTGCGTGTGAGGGCGCGGGTTAGTGTTAGCGTACGGGATAGGATTAGGGGACGGGTGAGGGTCAGGCTTCGGGGAAGGGTTAGGGTTAGGGTTCGGGCTAGGGTTAGGGTTAGGGGACGGGGACGGTTTAGGGTCCAGGTGAGGGTACGGCAACGCTTTAGGGGGAGCGTGCGTGTGAGGTCGCGGGTTAGTGTTAGCGTACGGGTTAGGATTAGGGGACGGGTGAGGGTCAGGCTTCGGGGAAGGGTTAGGGTTAGGGTTCGGGCTAGGGTTAGGGTTAGGGGACGGGGACGGTTTGGGGTCCAGGTGAGGGTACGGCACCACTTTAGGGGGAGCGTGCGTGTGAGGGCGCGGGTTAGTGTTAGCGTACAGGTTAGGATTAGGGGACGGGTGAGGGTCAGGCTTCGGGGAAGGGTTAGGGTTAGGGTTCGGGCTAGGGTTAGGGTTAGGGAACGGGGACGGTTTAGGGTCCAGGTGAGGGTACGGCAACGCTTTAGGGGGAGCGTGCGTGTGAGCACGCGGGTTAGTGTTAGCATACGGGTTAGGATTAGGGGACGGGTGAGGGTCAGGCTTCGGGGAAGGGTTAGGATTAGGGTTCGGGCTAGGGTTAGGGTTAGGTGACGGGGACGGTTTAGGGTCCAGGTGAGGGTACGGCAACGCTTTAGGGGGAGCGTTCGTGTGAGGGCGCGGGGTAGTGTTAGCGTACGGGTTAGGATTAGGGGACGGGTGAGGGTCAGGCTTCGGGGAAGGGTTAGGGTTAGGGTTCGGGCTAGGGTTAGGGTTAGGGGACGGGGACGGTTTAGGGTCCAGGTGAGGGTACGGCAACGCTTTAAGGGGAGAGTGCGTGTGAGGGCGCGGGTTAGTGTTAGCGTACGGCTTAGGATTAGGGGACGGGTGCGGGTCAGGCTTCGGGGAAGGGTTAGGGTTAGGGTTCAGGCTAGGGTTAGGGTTAGGGGACGGTGACGGTTTAGGGTCCAGGTGAGGGTACGGCAACGCTTTAGGGGGAGCGTGCGTGTGAGGGCGCGAGTTAGTGTTAGTGTACGGGTTAGGATTAAGGGACGGGTGAGGGTCAGGCTTCGGGGAAGGGTTAGGGTTAGGGTTCGGTCTAGGGTTAGGGTTAGGGGACGGGGACGGTTTAGGGTCCAGGTGAGGGTACGGCAACGCTTTAGGGGGAGCGTGCGTGTGAGGGCGCGGGTTAGTGTTAGCGTACGGGTTAGGATTAGGGGACGGGTGAGGGTCAGGCTTCGGGGAAGGGTTAGGGTTAGGGTTCGGGCTAGGGTTAGGGTTAGGGGACGGGGACGGTTTAGGGTCCAGGTGAGGGTACGGCAACGCTTTAGGGGGAGCGTGCGTGTGAGGGCGCGGGTTAGTGTTAGCGTACGGGTTAGGATTAGGGGACATGTGAGGGTCAGGCTTCGGGGAAGGGTTAGGGTTAGGGTTCGGGCTAGGGTTAGGGTTAGGGGACGGGGACGGTTTAGGGTCCAGGTGAGGGTACGGCAACGCTTTAGGGGGAGCGTGCGTGTGAGGGCGCGGGTTAGTGTTAGCGTACGGGTTAGGATTAGGGGACGGGTGAGGGTCAGGCTTCGGGGAAGGGTTAGGGTTAGGGTTCGGGCTAGGGTTAGGGTTAGGGGACGAGGACGGTTTAGGGTCGAGGTGAGGGTAAAGCAACGCTTTAGGGGGAGCGTGCGTGTGAGGGCGCGGGTTAGTGTTAGCATACGGGATAGGATTAGGGGACGGGTGAGGGTCAGGCTTCGGGGAAGGGTTAGGGTTAGGGTTCGGGATAGGGTTAGGGTTAGGGGACGGGGACGGTTTAGGGTCCAGGTGAGGGTACGGCAACGCTTTAGGGGGAGCGTGCGTGTGAGGGCGCGGGTTAGTGTTAGCGTACGGGTTAGGATTAGGGGACGGGTGAGGGTCAGGCTTCGGGGAAGGGTTAGGGTTAGGGTTCGGGCTAGGGTTAGGGTTAGGGGACGGGGACGGTTTAGGGTCCAGGTGAGGGTACGGCAACGCTTTAGGGGGAGCGTGCGTGTGAGGATGCGGGTTAGTGTTAGCGTACGGGTTAGGATTAGGGGACAGGTGAGGGTCAGGCTTCGGGGAAGGGTTAGGGTTAGGGTTCGGGCTAGGGTTAGGGTTAGGGGACGGGGACGGTTTAGGGTCCATGTGAGGGTACGGCAACGCTTTAGGGGGAGCGTGCGTGTGAGGGCGCGGGTTAGTGTTAGCGTATGGGTTAGGAATAGGGGACGGGTGAGGGTCAGGCTTCGGGGAAGGGTTAGGGTTAGGGTTCGGTCTAGGGTTAGGGTTAGGGGACGGGGACGGTTTAGGGTCCAGGTGAGGGTACGGCAACGCTTTAGGGGGAGCGTGCGTGTGAGGGCGCGGGTTAGTGTTAGCGTACGGGTTAGGATTAGGGGACGGGTGAGGGTCAGGCTTCGGGGAAGGGTTAGGGTTAGGGTTCAGGCTAGGGTTAGGGTTAGGGTACGGGGACGGTTTAGGGTCGAGGTGAGGGTAAAGCAACGCTTTAGGGGGAGCGTGCGTGTGAGGGCGCGGGTTAGTGTTAGCGTACGGGTTAGGATTAGGGGACGGGTGAGGGTCAGGCTTCGGGGAAGCGTTAGGGTTAGGGTTCGGGCTAGGGTTAGGGTTAGGGGACGGGGACGGTTTAGGGTCCAGGTGAGGGTACGGCAACGCTTTAGGGGGAGCGTGCGTGTGAGGGTGCGGGTTAGTGTTAGCGTACGGGTTAGGATTAGGGGACGGGTGAGGGTCAGGCTTCGGGGAAGGGTTAGGGTTAGGGTTCGGGCTAGGGTTAGGGTTAGGCGACGGGGACGGTTTAGGGTCCAGGTGAGGGTACGGCAACGCTTTAGGGGGAGCGTGCGTGTGAGGGCGCGGGTTAGTGTTAGCGTACGGGTTAGGATTAGGGGACGGGTGAGGGTCAGGCTTCGGGGAAGGGTTAGGGTTAGGGTTCGGGCTAGGGTTAGGGTTAGGGGACGGGGACGGTTTAGGGTCCAGGTGAGGGTACGGCAACGCTTTAGGGGGAGCGTGCGTGTGAGGATGCGGGTTAGTGTTAGCGTATGGGTTAGGATTAGGGGACAGGTGAGGGTCAGGCTTCGGGGAAGGGTTAGGGTTAGGGTTCGGGCTAGGGTTAGGGTTAGGGGACGGGGACGGTTTAGGGTCCAGGTGAGGGTACGGCAACGCTTTAGGGGGAGCGTGCGTGTGAGGGCGCGGGTTAGTGTTAGCGTACGGGTTAGGATTAGGGGACGGGTGAGGGTCAGGCTTCGGGGAAGGGTTAGGGTTAGGGTTCGGGCTAGGGTTAGGGTTAGGGGCCGGGGACGGTTTAGGGTCCAGGTGAGGGTACGGCAACGCTTTAGGGGGAGCGTGCGTGTGAGGGCGCGGGTTAGTGTTAGCGTACGGGTTAGGATTAGGGGACGGGTGAGGGTCAGGCTTCGGGGAAGGGCTAGGGTTAGGGTTCGGGCTAGGGTTAGGGTTAGGGGACGGGGACGGTTTAGGGTCGAAGTGAGGGTAAAGCAACGCTTTAGGGGGAGCGTGCGTGTGAGGGCGCGGGTTAGTGTTAGCGTACAGGTTAGGATTAGGGGACGGGTGAGGGTCAGGCTTCGGGGAAGGTTTAGGGTTAGGGTTCGGGCTAGGGTTAGGGTTAGGGGACGGGGACGGTTTAGGGTCCAGGTGAGGGTACGGCAACGCTTTAGGGGGAGTGTGCGTGTGAGCGCGCGGGTTAGTGGTAGCGTAAGGGTTAGGATTAGGGGACGGGTGAGGGTCAGGCTTCGGGGAAGGGTTAGGGTTAGGGTTCGGGCTAGGGTTAGGGTTAGGGGACGGGGACGGTTTAGGGTCCAGGTGAGGGTACGGCAACGCTTTAGAGGGAGCGTGCGTGTGAGGGCGCGGGTTAGTGTTAGCGTACGGGTTAGGATTAGGGGACGGGTGAGGGTCAGGCTTCGGGGAAGGGTTAGGATTAGGGTTCGGGCTAGGGTTAGGGTTAGGTGACGGGGACGGTTTAGGGTCCAGGTGAGGGTACAGCAACGCTTTAGGGGGAGCGTTCGTGTGAGGGCGCGGGGTAGTGTTAGCGTACGGGTTAGGATTAGGGGACGGGTGAGGGTCAGGCTTCGGGGAAGGGTTAGGGTTAGGGTTCGGGCTAGGGTTAGGGTTAGGGGACGGGGACGGTTTAGGGTCCAGGTGAGCGTACGGCAACGCTTTAAGGGGAGAGTGCGTGTGAGGGCGCGGGTTAGTGTTAGCGTACGGCTTAGGATTAGGGGACAGGTGCGGGTCAGGCTTCGGGGAAGGGTTAGGGTTAGGGTTCAGGCTAGGGTGAGGGTTAGGGGACGGTGACGGTTTAGGGTCCAGGTGAGGGTACGGCAACGCTTTAGGGGTAGCGTGCATGTGAGGGCGCGGGTTAGTGTTAGTGTACGGGTTAGGATTAAGGGACGGGTGAGGGTCAGGCTTCGGGGAAGGGTTAGGGTTAGGGTTCGGGCTAGGGTTAGGGTTAGGGAACGGGGACGGTTTAGGGTCCAGGTGAGGGTACGGCAACGCTTTAGGGGGATCGTGCGTGTGAGGGCGCGGGTTAGTGTTAGCGTACGGGTTAGGATTAGGGGACGGGTGAGGGTCAGGCTTCGGGGAAGGGTTAGGGTTAGGGTTCGGGCTAGGGTTAGGGTTAGGGGACGGGGACGGTTTAGGGTCCAGGTGAGGGTACGGCAACGCTTTAGGGGGAGCGTGCGTGTGAGGGCGCGGGTTAGTGTTAGCGTACGGGTTAGGATTAGGGGACGGGTGAGGGTCAGGCTTCGGGGAAGGGTTAGGGTTAGGGTTCGGCCTAGGGTTAGGGTTAGGGGACGGGGACGGTTTAGGGTCCAGGTGATGGTACGGCAACGCTTTAGGGGGAGCGTGCGTGTGAGGGCGCGGGTTAGTGTTAGCGTACGGGTTAGGATTAGGGGACATGTGAGGGTCAGGCTTCAGGGAAGGGTTAGGGTTAGGGTTCGGGCTAGGGTTAGGGTTAGGGGACGGGGACGGTTTCGGGTCCAGGTGAGGGTACGGCAACGCTTTAGGGGGAGCGTGCGTGTGAGGGCGCGGGTTAGTGTTAGCGTACGGGTTAGGATTAGGGGACGGGTGAGGGTCAGGCTTCGGGGAAGGGTTAGGGTTAGGGTTCGGGCTAGGGTTAGGGTTAGGGGACGGGGACGGTTTCGGGTCCAGGTGAGGGTACGGCAACGCTTTAGGGGGAGCGTGCGTGTGAGGGCGCGGGTTAGTGTTAGCGTACGGGTTAGGATTAGGGGACGGGTGAGGGTCAGGCTTCGGGGAAGGGGTAGGGTTAGGGTTCGGGCTAGGGTTAGGGTTAGGGGACGGGGACGGTTTAGGGTCCAGGTGAGGGTACGGCAACGCTTTAGGGGGAGCGTGCGTGTGAGGATGAGGGTTAGTGTTAGCGTACGGGTTAGGATTAGGGGACGGGTGAGGGTCAGGCTTCGGGGAAGGGTTAGGGTTAGGGTTCGGGCTAGGGTTAGGGTTAGGGGACGGGGACGGTTTAGGGTCCAGGTGAGGGTACGGCAACGCTTTAGGGGGAGCGTGCGTGTGAGGATGCGGGTTAGTGTTAGCGTACGGGTTAGGATTAGGGGACGGGTGAGGGTCAGGCTTCGGGGAAGGGTTAGGGTTAGGGTTCGGGCTAGGGTTAGGGTTAGGGGACGGGGACGGTTTCGGGTCCAGGTGAGGGTACGGCAACGCTTTAGGGGGAGCGTGCGTGTGAGGGCGCGGGTTAGTGTTAGCGTACGGGTTAGGATTAGGGGACGGGTGAGGGTCAGGCTTCGGGGAAGTGTTAGGGTTAGGGTTCGGGCTAGGGTTAGGGTTAGGGGACGGGGACGGTTTCGGGTCCAGGTGAGGGTACGGCAACGCTTTAGGGGGAGCGTGCGTTTGAGGGCGCGGGTTAATGTTAGCGTACGGGTTAGGATTAGGGGACGGGTGCGGGTCAGGCTTCGGGGAAGGGTTAGGGTTAGGGTTCGGGCTAGGGTTAGGGTTAGGGGACGGGGACGGTTTAGGGTTCAGGTGAGGGTACGGCAACGCTTTAGGGGGAGCGTGCGTGTGAGGATGCGGGTTAGTGTTAGCGTACGGGTTAGGATTAGGGGACGGGTGAGGGTCAGGCTTCGGGGAAGGGTTAGGGTTAGGGTTCGGGCTAGGGTTAGGGTTAGGGGACGGGGACGGTTTAGGGTCCAGGTGAGGTTACGGCACCGCTTTAGGGGGAGCGTGCGTGTGAGGGCGCGGGTTAGTGTTAGCGTACGTGTTAGGATTAGTGGATGGGTGAGGGTCAGGCTTCGGGGAAGGGTTAGGGTTAGGGTTCGGGCTACGGTTAGGGTTAGGGGACGTGGACGGTTTAGGGTCCAGGTGAGGGTACGGCAACGCTTTAGGGGGTGCGTGCGTGTGAGGGCGCGGGTTAGTGTTAGCGTACGGGTTAGGATTAGGGGACGGGTGAGGGTCAGGCTTCGGGGAAGGGTTAGGGTTAGGGTTCGGGCTAGGGTTAGGGTTAGGGGACGGGGACGGTTTAGGGTCCAGGTGAGGGTACGGCAACGCTTTAGGGGGAGCGTGCGTGTGAGGGCGCGGGTTAGTGTTAGCGTACGGGTTAGGATTAGGGGACGGGTGAGGGTCAGGCTTCGGTGAAGGGTTAGGGTTAGGGTTCGGGCTAGGGTTAGGGTTAGGCGACGGGGACGGTTTAGGATCCAGGTGAGGGTACGGCAACACTTTAGGGGGAGCGTGCGTGTGAGGGCGCGGGTTAGTGTTAGCGTACGGGTTAGGATTAGGGGACGGGTGAGGGTCAGGCTTCGGGGAAGGGTTAGGGTTAGGGTTCGGGCTAGGGTTAGGGTTAGGGGACGGGGACGGTTTAGGGTCCAGGTGAGGGTACGGCAACGCTTTAGGGGGAGCGTGCGTGTGAGGGCGCGGGTTAGTGTTAACGTACGGGTTAGGATTAGGGGACGGGTGAGGGTCAGGCTTCGGGGAAGGGTTAGGGTTAGGGTTCGGGCTAGGGTTAGGGTTAGGGGACGGGGACGGTTTAGGGTCCAGGTGAGGGTACGGCACCGCTTTAGGGGGAGCGTGCGTGTGAGGGCGCGGGTTAGTGTTAGCGTACGGGTTAGGATTAGGGGACGGGTGAGGGTCAGGCTTCGGGGAAGGGTTAGGGTTAGGGTTCAGGCTAGGGTTAGGGTTAGGGTACGGGGACGGTTTAGGGTCCAGGTGAGGGTACGGCAACGCTTTAGGGGGAGCGTGCGTGTGAGGGCGCGGGTTAGTGTTAGCGTACGTGTTAGGATTAGGGGACGGGTGAGGGTCAGGCTTCGGGGAAGGGTTAGGGTTAGGGTTCGGGCTAGGGTTAGGGTTAGGTGACGGGGACGGTTTAGGGTCCAGGTGAGGGTACGGCAATGCTTTAGGGGGAGCGTGCGTGTGAGGTCGCGGGTAGTGTTAGCGTATGGGTTAGGATTATGGGACGGGTGAGGGTCAGGCTTCGTGGAAGGGTTAGGGTTAGGATTCGGGCTAGGGTTAGGGTTAGGGGACGGGGATGTTTTAGGGTCCAGGTGAGGGTACGGCAACGCTTTAGGAGGAGCGTGCGTGTGAGGGCGCGGGGTAGTGTTAGCGTACGAGCTAGGATTAGGGGACGGGTGAGGGTCAGGCTTCGGGGAAGGGTTAGGGTTAGGGTTCGGGCTAAGGTTAGGGTTAGGGGACAGGGACGGTTTAGGGTCCAGGTGAGGGTACGGCAACGCTTTAGGGGGAGCGTGTGTGTGAGGGCGCGGGTTAGTGTTAGCGTACGGGTTAGGATTAGGGGACGGGTGAGGGTCAGGCTTCAGGGAAGGGTTAGGGTTAGGGTTCGGGCTAGGGTTAGGGTTAAGGGACTGGGACGGTTTAGGGTCCAGGTGAGGGTACGGCAACGCTTTAGGGGGAGCGTGCGTGTGAGGGCGCAGGTTAGTGTTAGCGTACGGGTTAGGATTAGTGGATGGGTGAGGGTCAGGCTTCGGGGAAGGGTTAGGGTTAGGGTTCGGGCTAGGGTTAGGGTTAGGGGACGGGGACGGTTTAGGGTCCAGGTGAGGGTACGGCACCGCTTTAGGGGGAGCGTGCGTGTGAGGGCGCGGGTTAGTGTTAGCGTACGGGTTAGGATTAGGGGACGGGTGAGGGTCAGGCTTCGGGGAAGGGTTAGGGTTAGGGTTCAGGCTAGGGTTAGGGTTAGGGTACGGGGACGGTTTAGGGTCCAGGTGAGGGTACGGCAACGCTTTAGGGGGAGCGTGCGTGTGAGGGCGCGGGTTAGTGTTAGCGTACGTGTTAGGATTAGGGGACGGGTGAGGGTCAGGCTTCGGGGAAGTGTTAGGGTTAGGGTTCGGGCTAGGGTTAGGGTTAGGTGACGGGGACGGTTTAGGGTCCAGGTGAGGGTACGGCAATGCTTTAGGGGGAGCGTGCGTGTGAGGTCGCGGGTAGTGTTAGCGTATGGGTTAGGATTATGGGACGGGTGAGGGTCAGGCTTCGTGGAAGGGTTAGGGTTAGGATTCGGGCTAGGGTTAGGGTTAGGGGACGGGGATGTTTTAGTGTCCAGGTGAGGGTACGGCAACGCTTTAGGGGGAGCGTGCGTGTGAGGGCGCGGGGTAGTGTTAGCGTACGAGTTAGGATTAGGGGACGGGTGAGGGTCAGGCTTCGGGGAAGGGTTAGGGTTAGGGTTCGGGCTAAGGTTAGGGTTAGGGGACAGTGACGGTTTAGGGTCCAGGTGAGGGTACGGCAACGCTTTAGGGGGAGCGTGTGTGTGAGGGCGCGGGTTAGTGTTAGCGTACGGGTTAGGATTAGGGGACGGGTGAGGGTCAGGCTTCGGGGAAGGGTTAGGGTTAGGGTTCGGGCTAGGGTTAGGGTTAAGGGACTGGGACGGTTTAGGGTCCAGGTGAGGGTACGGCAACGCTTTAGGGGGAGCGTGCGTGTGAGGGCGCAGGTTAGTGTTAGCGTACGGGTTAGGATTAGTGGATGGGTGAGGGTCAGGCTTCGGGGAAGGGTTAGGGTTAGGGTTCGGGCTAGGGTTAGGGTTAGGGGACGGGGACGGTTTAGGGTCCAGGTGAGGGTACGGCAACGCTTTAGCGGGAGCGTGCGTGTGAGGGCGCGGGTTAGTGTTAGCGTACGGGTTAGGATTAGGGGACGGGTGAGGGTCAGGCTTAGGGGAAGGGTTAGGGTTAGGGTTAGGGTTAGGGTTAGGGGACGGGGACGGTTTAGGGTCCAGGTGAGGGTACGGCAACGCTTTAGGGGGAGCGTGCGTGTGAGGGCGCGGGTTAGTGTTAGCGTACGGGTTAGGATTAGGGGACGGGTGAGGGTCAGGCTTCGGAGAAGGGTTAGGGTTAGGGTTCGGGCTAGAGTTAGGGTTAGGGGACGGGGACGGTTTAGGGTCCAGGTGAGGGTACGGCAACGCTTTAGGGGGAGTGTGCGTGTGAGGGCGCCGGTTAGTGTTAGCGTACCGGTTAGGATTAAAGGACGTGTGAGTGTCAGGCTTCGGGGAAGGGTTAGGGTTAGGGTTCGGGCTAGGGTTAGGGTTAGGGGACGGGGACGGTTTAGGGTCCAGGTGAGGGTACGGCAACGCTTTAGGGGGAGCGTGCGTGTGAGGGCGCGGGTTAGTGTTAGCGTACGGGTTAGGATTAGGGGACGGGTGAGGGTCAGGCTTCGGGGAAGGGTTAGGGTTAGGGTTCGGGCTAGGGTTAGGGTTAGGGGACGGGGACGGTTTAGGGTCCAGGTGAGGGTACGGCAACGCTTTAGGGGGAGCGTGCGTGTGAGGGTGCGGGTTAGTGTTAGCGTACGGGTTAGGATTAGGGGACGGGTGAGGGTCAGGCTTCGGGGAAGGGTTAGGGTTCGGGCTAGGGTTAGGGTTAGGGGACGGGGACGGTTTCGGGTCCAGGTGAGGGTACGGCAACGCTTTAGGGGGAGCGTGCGTGTGAGGGCGCGGGTTAGTGTTAGCGTACGGGTTAGGATTAGGGGACGGGTGAGGGTCAGGCTTCGGGGAAGGGTTAGGGTTAGGGTTCGGGCTAGGGTTAGGGTTAGGGGACGGGGACGGTTTAGGGTCCAGGTGAGGGTACGGCAACGCTTTAGGGGGAGCGTGCGTGTGAGGGCGCGGGTTAGTGTTAGCGTACGGGTTAGGATTAGGGGTCGGGTGAGGGTCAGGCTTCGGGGAAGGGTTAGGGTTAGGGTTCGGGCTAGGGTTAGGGTTAGGGGACGGGGACGGTTTCGGGTCCAGGTGAGGGTACGGCAACGCTTTAGGGGGAGCGTGCGTGTGAGGGCGCGGGTTAGTGTTAGCGTACGGGTTAGGATTAGGGGACGGGTGAGGGTCAGGCTTCGGGGAAGGGTTAGGGTTAGGGTTCGGGCTAGGGTTAGGGTTAGGGGACGGGGACGGTTTAGGGTCCAGGTGAGGGTACGGCAACGCTTTAGGGGGAGCGTGCATGTGAGGGCGTGGGTTAGTGTTAGCGTACGGGTTAGGATTAGGGGACGGGTGAGGGTCAGGTATCGGGGAAGTGTTAGGGTTACGGTTCGGGCTAGGGTTAGGGTTAGGGGACGGAGACGGTTTAGGGTCCAGGTGAGGGTACGGCAACGCTTTAGGGGGAGCGTGCGTGTGAGGACGCGGGTTAGTGTTAGCGTACGGGTTAGGATTAGGGGACGGGTGAGGGTCAGGCTTCGGGGAAGTGTTAGGGTTCGGGCTAGGGTTAGGGTTAGGGGACGGGGACGGTTTAGGGTCCAGGTGAGGGTACGGCAACGCTTTAGGGGGAGCGTGTGTGTGAGGGCACGGGTTAGTGTTAGCGTACGGGTTAGGATTAGGGGACGCGTGAGGGTCAGGCTTCGGGGAAGGGTTAGGGTTAGGGTTCGGGCTAGGGTTAGGGTTAGGGGACGGGGACGGTTTAGGGTCCAGGTGAGGGTACGGCAACGCTTTAGGTGGAGCGTGCGTGTGAGGGCGCGGGTTAGTGTTAGCGTACGGGTTAAGATTAGGGGACGGGTGAGGGTCAGGCTTCGGGGAAGGGTTAGGGTTAGGGTTCGGGCTAGGGTTAGGGTTAGGGGACGGGGACGGTTTAGGGTCCAGGTGATGGTACGGCAACGCTTTAGGGGGAGTGTGCGTGTGAGGGCGCGGGTTAGTGTTAGCGTACGGGTTAGGATTAGGGGACGGGTGAGGGTCAGGCTTCGGGGAAGGGTTAGGGTTAGGGTTCGGGCTAGGGTTAGGGTTAGGAGACGGGGACGGTTTAGGGTCCAGGTGAGGGTACGGCAACGCTTTAGGGGGAGCGTGCGTGTGAGGGCGCGGGTTAGTGTTAGCGTACGGGTTAGGATTAGGGGACGGGTGAGGGTCAGGCTTCGGGGAAGGGTTAGGTTTAGGGTTCGGGCTAGGGTTAGTGTTAGGGGACGGGGACGGTTTAGGGTCCAGGTCAGGGTACTGCAATGCTTTAGGGGGAGCGTGCGTGTGAGGGCGCGGGTTAGTGTTAGCGTACGGGTTAGGATTAGGGGACGGTGAGGGTCAGGCTTCGGGGAAGGGTTAGGGTTAGGGTTCGGGCTAGGGTTAGGGTTAGGGGACGGGGACGGTTTAGGGTCCAGGTGAGGGTACGGCAACGCTTTAGGGGGAGCGTGCGTGTGAGGGCGCGGGTTAGTGTTAGCGTACGGGTTAGGATTAGGGGACGGGTGAGGGTCAGGCTTCGGGGAAGGGTTAGGGTTAGGGTTCGGGCTAGGGTTAGGGTTAGGGGACGGGGACGGTTTAAGGTCCAGGTGAGGGTACGGCAACGCTTTAGGGGGAGCGTGCATGTGAGGGCGCGGGTTAGTGTTAGCGTACGGGTTAGGATTAAGGGACGGGTGAGGGTCAGGCTTCGGGGAAGGGTTAGGGTTAGGGTACGGGCTAGGGTTAGGGTTAGAGGACGGGGACGGTTTAGGGTCCAGGTGAGGGTACGGCAACGCTTTAGGGGGAGCGTGCGTGTCAGGGCGCGCGTTAGTGTTAGCGTACGGGTTAGGATTAGGGGACGGGTGAGGGTCAGGCTTCGGGGAAGGGTTAGGGTTAGGGTTCGGGCTAGGGTTAGGGTTAGGGGACGGGGACGGTTTAGGGTCCAGGTGAGGGTACGGCAACGCTTTAGGGGGAGCGTGTGTGTGAGGGCGCGGGTTAGTGTTAGCGTACGGGTTAGGATTATGGGACGGGTGAGGGTCAGGCTTCGGGGAATGGTTAGGGTTAGGGTTCGGGCTAGGGTTAGGGTTAGGGGCCGGGGACGGTTTAGGGTCCAGGTGAGGGTACGGCAACGCTTTAGGGGGAGCGTGCGTGTGAGGGCGCGGGTTAGTGTTAGCGTACGGGTTAGGATTAGGGGACGGGTGAGGGTCAGGCTTCGGGGAAGGGTTAGGGTTAGGGTTCGGGCTAGGGTTAGGATTAGGGGACGGGGACGGTTTAGGGTCCAGGTGAGGGTAGGGCAACGCTTTAGGGGGAGCGTGCGTGTGAGGGCGCGGGTTAGTGTTAGCGTACGGGTTAGGATTAGGGGACGAGTGAGGGTCAGGCTTCGGGGAAGGGTTAGGGTTCGGGCTAGGGTTAGGGTTAGGGGATGGGGACGGTTTAGGGTCCAGGTGAGGGTACGGCAACGCTTTAGGGGGAGCGTGCGTGTGAGGGCGCGGGTTAGTGTTAGCGTACGGGTTAGGATTAGGGGACGGGTGAGGGTCAGGCTTCGGGGAAGGGTTAGGGTTAGGGTTCGGGCTAGGGTTAGGGTTAGGGGACGGGGACGGTTTAGGGTCCAGGTGAGGGTACGGCAACGCTTTAGGTGGAGCGTGCGTGTGAGGGTGCGGGTTAGTGTTAGCGTACGGGTTAGGATTAGGGGACGGGTGAGGGTCAGGCTTCGGGGAAGGGTTAGGGTTCGGGCTAGGGTTAGGGTTAGGGGACGGGGACGGTTTCGGGTCCAGGTGAGGGTACGGCAACGCTTTAGGGGGAGCGTGCGTGTGAGGGCGCGGGTTAGTGTTAGCGTATGGGTTAGGATTAGGGGACGGGTGAGGGTCAGGCTTCGGGGAAGGGTTAGGGTTAGGGTTCGGGCTAGGGTTAGGGTTAGGGGACGGGGACGGTTTAGGGTCCAGGTGATGGTACGGCAACGCTTTAGGGGGAGCGTGCGTGTGAGGGCGCGGGTTAGTGTTAGCGTACGGGTTAGGATTAGGGGACGGGTGAGGGTCAGGCTTCGGGGAAGCGTTAGGGTTAGGGTTCGGGCTAGGGTTAGGGTTAGGGGACGGGGACGGTTTAGGGTCCAGGTGAGGGTACGGCAACGCTTTAGGGGGAGCATGCGTGTGAGGGCGCGGGTTAGTGTTAGCGTACGGGTTAGGATTAGGGGACGGGTGAGGGTCAGGCTTCGGGGAAGGGTTAGGGTTAGGGTTCGGGCTAGGGTTAGGGTTAGGCGACGGGGACGGTTTAGGGTCCAGGTGAGGGTACGGCAACGCTTTAGGGGGAGCGTGCGTGTGAGGGCGCGGGTTAGTGTTAGCGTACGGGTTAGGATTAGGGGACGGGTGAGGGTCAGGCTTCGGGGAAGGGTTAGGGTTAGGGTTCGGGCTAGGGTTAGGGTTAGGGGACGGGGACGGTTTAGGGTCCAGGTGAGGGTACGGCAACGCTTTAGGGGGAGCGTGCGTGTGAGGGCGCGGGTTAGTGTTAGCGTACGGGTTAGGATTAGGGGACGGGTGAGGGTCAGGCTTCGGGGAAGGGTTAGGGTTAGGGTTCGGGCTAGGGTTAGGGTTAGGGGACGGGGACGGTTTAGGGTCCAGGTGAGGGTACGGCAACGCTTTAGGGGGAGCGTGCGTGTGAGGATGCGGGTTAGTGTTAGCGTACGGGTTAGGATTAGGGGACAGGTGAGGGTCAGGCTTCGGGGAAGGGTTAGGGTTAGGGTTCGGGCTAGGGTTAGGGTTAGGGGACGGGGACGGTTTAGGGTCCAGGTGAGGGTACGGCAACGCTTTAGGGGGAGCGTGCGTGTGAGGGCGCGGGTTAGTGTTAGCGTACGGGTTAGGATTAGGGGACGGGTGAGGGTCAGGCTTCGGGGAAGGGTTAGGGTTAGGGTTCGGGCTAGGGTTAGGGTTAGGGGCCGGGGACGGTTTAGGGTCCAGGTGAGGGTACGGCAACGCTTTAGGGGGAGCGTGCGTGTGAGGGCGCGGGTTAGTGTTAGCGTACGGGTTAGGATTAGGGGACGGGTGAGGGTCAGGCTTCGGGGAAGGGCAAGGGTTAGGGTTCGGGCTAGGGTTAGGGTTAGGGGACGGGGACGGTTTAGGGTCGAAATGAGGGTACGGCAACACTTTAGGGGGAGCGTGCGTGTGAGGGCGCGGGTTAGTGTTAGCGTACGGGTTAGGATTAGGGGACGGGTGAGGGTCAGGCTTCGGGGAAGGGTTAGGGTTAGGGTTCGGGCTAGGGTTAGGGTTAGGGGACGGGGACGGTTTAGGGTCCAGGTGAGGGTACGGCAACGCTTTAGGGGGAGCGTGCGTGTGAGGGCACGGGTTAGTGTTAGCGTACGGGTTAGGATTAGGGGACGGGTGAGGGTCAGGCTTCGGGGAAGTGTTAGGGTTAGGGTTCGGGCTATGGTTAGGATTAGGGGACGGGGACGGTTTAGGGTCCAGGTGAGGGTAGGGCAACGCTTTAGGGGGAACGTGCGTGTGAGGGCGCGGGTTAGTGTTAGCGTACGGGTTAGGATTAGTGGATGGGTGAGGGTAAGGCTTCGGGGAAGGGTTAGGGTTCGGGCTAGGGTTAGGGTTAGGGGACGGGGACGGTTTAGGGTCCAGGTGAGGGTACGGCAACGCTTTAGGGGGAGCGTTCGTGTGAGGGCGCGGGGTAGTGTTAGCGTACGGGTTAGGATTAGGGGACGGGTGAGGGTCAGGCTTCGGGGAAGGGTTAGGGTTAGGGTTCGGGCTAGGGTTAGGGTTAGGGGACGGGGACGGTTTAGGGTCCAGGTGAGGGTACGGCAACGCTTTAAGGGGAGAGTGCGTGTGAGGGCGCGGGTTAGTGTTAGCGTACGGCTTAGGATTATGGGACGGGTGCGGGTCAGGCTTCGGGGAAGGGCTAGGGTTAGGGTTCAGGCTAGGGTTAGGGTTAGGGGACGGTGACGGTTTAGGGTCCAGGTGAGGGTACGGCAACGCTTTAGGGGGAGCGTGCGTGTGAGGGCGCGAGTTAGTGTTAGTGTACGGGTTAGGATTAAGGGACGGGTGAGGGTCAGGCTTCGGGGAAGGGTTAGGGTTAGGGTTCGGGCTAGGGTTAGGGTTAGGGGACGGGGACGGTTTAGGGTCCAGGAGAGGGTACGGCAACGCTTTAGGGGGAGCGTGCGTGTGAGGGCGCGGGTTAGTGTTAGCGTACGGGTTAGGATTAGGGGACGGGTGAGGGTCAGGCTTCGGGGAAGGGTTAGGGTTAGGGTTCGGGCTAGGGTTAGGGTTAGGAGACGGGGACGGTTTAGGGTCCAGGTGAGGGTACGGCAACGCTTTAGGGGGAGCGTGCGTGTGAGGGCGCGGGTTAGTGTTAGCGTACGGGTTAGGATTAGGGGACATGTGAGGGTCAGGCTTCGGGGAAGGGTTAGGGTTAGGGTGCGGACTAGGGTTAGGGTTAGGGGACGGGGACGGTTTAGGGTCCAGGTGAGGGTACGACAACGCTTTAGGGGGAGCGTGCGTGTGAGGGCGCGGGTTAGTGTTAGCGTACGGGTTAGGATTAGGGGACGGGTGAGGGTCAGGCTTCGGGGAAGGGTTAGGGTTAGGGTTCGGGCTAGGGTTAGGGTTAGGGGACGAGGACGGTTTAGGGTCGAGGTGAGGGTAAAGCAACGCTTTAGGGGGAGCGTGCGTGTGAGGGCGCGGTTTAGTGTTAGCGTACGGGATAGGATTAGGGGACGGGTGAGGGTCAGGCTTCGGGGAAGGGTTAGGGTTAGGGTTCGGGCTAGGGTTAGGGTTAGGGGACGGGGACGGTTTAGGGTCCAGGTGAGGGTACGGCAACGCTTTAGGGGGAGCGTGCGTGTGAGGGCGCGGGTTAGTGTTAGCGTACGGGTTAGGATTAGGGGACGGGTGAGGGTCAGGCTTCGGGGAAGTGTTAGGGTTAGGGTTCGGGCTAGGGTTAGGGTTAGGGGACGGGGACGGTTTCGGGTCCAGGTGAGCGTACGGCAACGCTTTAGGGGGAGCGTGCGTGTGAGGATGCGGGTTAGTGTTAGCGTACGGGTTAGAATTAGGGGACAGGTGAGGGTCAGGCTTCGGGGAAGGGTTAGGGTTAGGGTTCGGGCTAGGGTTAGGGTTAGGGGACGGGGACGGTTTAGGGTCCAGGTGAGGGTACGGCAACGCTTTAGGGGGAGCGTGCGTGTGAGGGCGCGGGTTAGTGTTAGCGTATGGGTTAGGATTAGGGGACGGGTGAGGGTCAGGCTTCGGGGAAGGGTTAGGGTTAGGGTTCGGGCTAGGGTTAGGGTTAGGGGACGGGGACGGTTTAGGGTCCAGGTGATGGTACGGCAACGCTTTAGGGGGAGCGTGCGTGTGAGGGCGCGGGTTAGTGTTAGCGTACGGGTTAGGATTAGGGGACGGGTGAGGGTCAGGCTTCGGGGAAGCGTTAGGGTTAGGGTTCGGGCTAGGGTTAGGGTTAGGGGACGGGGACGGTTTAGGGTCCAGGTGAGGGTACGGCAACGCTTTAGGGGGAGCATGCGTGTGAGGGCGCGGGTTAGTGTTAGCGTACGGGTTAGGATTAGGGGACGGGTGAGGGTCAGGCTTCGGGGAAGGGTTAGGGTTAGGGTTCGGGCTAGGGTTAGGGTTAGGCGACGGGGACGGTTTAGGGTCCAGGTGAGGGTACGGCAACGCTTTAGGGGGAGCGTGCGTGTGAGGGCGCGGGTTAGTGTTAGCGTACGGGTTAGGATTAGGGGACGGGTGAGGGTCAGGCTTCGGGGAAGGGTTAGGGTTAGGGTTCGGGCTAGGGTTAGGGTTAGGGGACGGGGACGGTTTAGGGTCCAGGTGAGGGTACGGCAACGCTTTAGGGGGAGCGTGCGTGTGAGGGCGCGGGTTAGTGTTAGCGTACGGGTTAGGATTAGGGGACGGGTGAGGGTCAGGCTTCGGGGAAGGGTTAGGGTTAGGGTTCGGGCTAGGGTTAGGGTTAGGGGACGGGGACGGTTTAGGGTCCAGGTGAGGGTACGGCAACGCTTTAGGGGGAGCGTGCGTGTGAGGATGCGGGTTAGTGTTAGCGTACGGGTTAGGATTAGGGGACAGGTGAGGGTCAGGCTTCGGGGAAGGGTTAGGGTTAGGGTTCGGGCTAGGGTTAGGGTTAGGGGACGGGGACGGTTTAGGGTCCAGGTGAGGGTACGGCAACGCTTTAGGGGGAGCGTGCGTGTGAGGGCGCGGGTTAGTGTTAGCGTACGGGTTAGGATTAGGGGACGGGTGAGGGTCAGGCTTCGGGGAAGGGTTAGGGTTAGGGTTCGGGCTAGGGTTAGGGTTAGGGGCCGGGGACGGTTTAGGGTCCAGGTGAGGGTACGGCAACGCTTTAGGGGGAGCGTGCGTGTGAGGGCGCGGGTTAGTGTTAGCGTACGGGTTAGGATTAGGGGACGGGTGAGGGTCAGGCTTCGGGGAAGGGCAAGGGTTAGGGTTCGGGCTAGGGTTAGGGTTAGGGGACGGGGACGGTTTAGGGTCGAAATGAGGGTAAAGCAACACTTTAGGGGGAGCGTGCGTGTGAGGGCGCGGGTTAGTGTTAGCGTACGGGTTAGGATTAGAGGACGGGTGAGGGTCAGGCTTCGGGGAAGGGTTAGGGTTAGGGTTCAGGCTAGGGTTAGGGTTAGGGGACGGTGACTGTTTAGGGTCCAGGTGAGGGTACGGCAACGCTTTAGGGGGAGCGTGCGTGTGAGGGCGCGGGTTAGTGTTAGTGTACGGGTTAGGATTAAGGGACGGGTGAGGGTCAGGCTTCGGGGAAGGGTTAGGGTTAGGGTTCGGGCTAGGGTTAGGGTTAGGGAACGGGGACGGTTTAGGGTCCAGGTGAGGGTACGGCAACGCTTTAGGGGGATCGTGCGTGTGAGGGCGCGAGTTAGTGTTAGCGTACGTGTTAGGATTAGGGGACGGGTGAGGGTCAGGCTTCGGGGAAGGGTTAGGGTTAGGGTTCGGGCTAGGGTTAGGGTTAGGGGACGGGGACGGTTTAGGGTCCAGGTGAGGGTACGGCAACGCTTTAGGGGGAGCGTGCGTGTGAGGGCGCGGGTTAGTGTTAGCGTACGGGTTAGGATTAGGGGACGGGTGAGGGTCAGGCTTCGGGGAAGGGTTAGGGTTAGGGTTCGGCCTAGGGTTAGGGTTAGGGGACGGGGACGGTTTAGGGTCCAGGTGATGGTACGGCAACGCTTTAGGGGGAGCGTGCGTGTGAGGGCGCGGGTTAGTGTTAGCGTACGGGTTAGGATTAGGGGACATGTGAGGGTCAGGCTTCAGGGAAGGGTTAGGATTAGGGTTCGGGCTAGGGTTAGGGTTAGGGGACGGGGACGGTTTCGGGTCCAGGTGAGGGTACGGCAACGCTTTAGGGGGAGCGTGCGTGTGAGGGCGCGGGTTAGTGTTAGCGTACGGGTTAGGATTAGGGGACGGGTGAGGGTCAGGCTTCGGGGAAGGGTTAGGGTTAGGGTTCGGGCTAGGGTTAGGGTTAGGGGACGGGGACGGTTTCGGGTCCAGGTGAGGGTACGGCAACGCTTTAGGGGGAGCGTGCGTGTGAGGGCGCGGGTTAGTGTTAGCGTACGGGTTAGGATTAGGGGACGGGTGAGGGTCAGGCTTCGGGGAAGGGTTAGGGTTAGGGTTCGGGCTAGGGTTAGGGTTAGGGGACGGGGACGGTTTAGGGTCCAGGTGAGGGTACGGCAACGCTTTAGGGGGAGCGTGCGTGTGAGGATGCGGGTTAGTGTTAGCGTACGGGTTAGGATTAGGGGACGGGTGAGGGTCAGGCTTCGGGGAAGGGTTAGGGTTAGGGTTCGGGCTAGGGTTAGGGTTAGGGGACGGGGACTGTTTAGGGTCCAGGTGAGGGTACGGCAACGCTTTAGGGGGAGCGTGCGTGTGAGGATGCGGGTTAGTGTTAGCGTACGGGTTAGGATTAGGGGACGGGTGAGGGTCAGGCTTCGGGGAAGGGTTATGGTTAGGGTTCGGGCTAGGGTTAGGGTTAGGGGACGGGGACGGTTTCGGGTCCAGGTGAGGGTACGGCAACGCTTTAGGGGGAGCGTGCGTGTGAGGGCGCGGGTTAGTGTTAGCGTACGGGTTAGGATTAGGGGACGGGTGAGGGTCAGGCTTCGGGGAAGGGTTAGGGTTAGGGTTCGGGCTAGGGTTAGGGTTAGGGGACGGGGAAGGTTTAGGGTCCAGGTGAGGGTACGGCAACGCTTTAGGGGGAGCGTGCGTGTGAGGGCGCTGGTTAGTGTTAGCGTACGGGTTAGGATTAGGGGACGGGTGAGGGTCAGGCTTCGGGGAAGGGTTAGGGTTAGGGTTCGGGCTAGGGTTAGGGTTAGGGGATGGGGACGGTTTAGGGTTCAGGTGAGGGTACGGCAACGCTTTAGGGGGAGCGTGCGTGTGAGGATGCGGGTTAGTGTTAGCGTACGGGTTAGGATTAGGGGACGGGTGAGGGTCAGGCTTCGGGGAAGGGTTAGGGTTAGGGTTCGGGGTAGGGTTAGGGTTAGGGGACGGGGACGGTTTAGGGTCCAGGTGAGGGTACGGCACCGCTTTAGGGGGAGCGTGCGTGTGAGGGCGCGGGTTAGTGTTAGCGTACGTGTTAGGATTAGTGGATGGGTGAGGGTCAGGCTTCGGGGAAGGGTTAGGGTTAGGGTTCGGGCTACGGTTAGGGTTAGGGGACGTGGACGGTTTAGGGTCCAGGTGAGGGTACGGCAACGCTTTAGGGGGAGCGTGCGTGTGAGGGCGCGGGTTAGTGTTAGCGTACGGGTTAGGATTAGGGGACGGGTGAGGGTCAGGCTTCGGGGAAGGGTTAGGGTTAGGGTTCGGGCTAGGGTTAGGGTTAGGGGACGGGGACGGTTTAGGGTCCAGGTGAGGGTACGGCAACGCGTTAGGGGGAGCGTGCGTGTGAGGGCGCGGGTTAGTGTTAGCGTACGGCTTAGGATTAGGGGACAGGTGCGGGTCAGGCTTCGGGGAAGGGTTAGGGTTAGGGTTCAGGCTAGGGTTAGGGTTAGGGGATGGTGACTGTTTAGGGTCCAGGTGAGGGTACGGCAACGCTTTAGGGGGAGCGTGCGTGTGAGGGCGCGGGTTAGTGTTAGTGTACGGGTTAGGATTAAGGGACGGGTGAGGGTCAGGCTTCGGGGAAGGGTTAGGGTTAGGGTTCGGGCTAGGGTTAGGGTTAGGGAACGGGGACGGTTTAGGGTCCAGGTGAGGGTACGGCAACGCTTTAGGGGGATCGTGCGTGTGAGGGCGCGGGTTAGTGTTAGCGTACGGGTTAGGATTAGGGGACGGGTGAGGGTCAGGCTTCGGGGAAGGGTTAGGGTTAGGGTTCGGGCTAGGGTTAGGGTTAGGGGACGGGGACGGTTTAGGGTCCAGGTGAGGGTACGGCAACGCTTTAGGGGGAGCGTGCGTGTGAGGGCGCGGGTTAGTGTTAGCGTACGGGTTAGGATTAGGGGACGGGTGAGGGTCAGGCTTCGGGGAAGGGTTAGGGTTAGGGTTCGGCCTAGGGTTAGGGTTAGGGGACGGGGACAGTTTAGGGTCCAGGTGATGGTACGGCAACGCTTTAGGGGGAGCGTGCGTGTGAGGGCGCGGGTTAGTGTTAGCGTACGGGTTAGGATTAGGGGACATGTGAGGGTCAGGCTTCAGGGAAGGGTTAGGATTAGGGTTCGGGCTAGGGTTAGGGTTAGGGGACGGGGACGGTTTCGGGTCCAGGTGAGGGTACGGCAACGCTTTAGGGGGAGCGTGCGTGTGAGGGCGCGGGTTAGTGTTAGCGTACGGGTTAGGATTAGGGGACGGGTGAGGGTCAGGCTTCGGGGAAGGGTTAGGGTTAGGGTTCGGGCTAGGGTTAGGGTTAGGGGACGGGGACGGTTTCGGGTCCAGGTGAGGGTACGGCAACGCTTTAGGGGGAGCGTGCGTGTGAGGGCGCGGGTTAGTGTTAGCGTACGGGTTAGGATTAGGGGACGGGTGAGGGTCAGGCTTCGGGGAAGGGTTAGGGTTAGGGTTCGGGCTAGGGTTAGGGTTAGGGGACGGGGACGGTTTAGGGTCCAGGTGAGGGTACGGCAACGCTTTAGGGGGAGCGTGCGTGTGAGGATGCGGGTTAGTGTTAGCGTACGGGTTAGGATTAGGGGACGGGTGAGGGTCAGGCTTCGGGGAAGGGTTAGGGTTAGGGTTCGGGCTAGGGTTAGGGTTAGGGGACGGGGACTGTTTAGGGTCCAGGTGAGGGTACGGCAACGCTTTAGGGGGAGCGTGCGTGTGAGGATGCGGGTTAGTGTTAGCGTACGGGTTAGGATTAGGGGACGGGTGAGGGTCAGGCTTCGGGGAAGGGTTATGGTTAGGGTTCGGGCTAGGGTTAGGGTTAGGGGACGGGGACGGTTTCGGGTCCAGGTGAGGGTACGGCAACGCTTTAGGGGGATCGTGCGTGTGAGGGCGCGGGTTAGTGTTAGCGTACGGGTTAGGATTAGGGGACGGGTGAGGGTCAGGCTTCGGGGAAGGGTTAGGGTTAGGGTTCGGGCTAGGGTTAGGGTTAGGGGACGGGGACGGTTTCGGGTCCAGGTGAGGGTACGGCAACGCTTTAGGGGGAGCGTGCGTGTGAGGGCGCGGGTTAGTGTTAGCGTACGGGTTAGGATTAGGGGACGGGTGAGGGTCAGGCTTCGGGGAAGGGTTAGGGTTAGGGTTCGGGCTAGGGTTAGGGTTAGGGGACGGGGACGGTTTAGGGTTCAGGTGAGGGTACGGCAACGCTTTAGGGGGAGCGTGCGTGTGAGGATGCGGGTTAGTGTTAGCGTACGGGTTAGGATTAGGGGACGGGTGAGGGTCAGGCTTCGGGGAAGGGTTAGGGTTAGGGTTCGGGGTAGGGTTAGGGTTAGGGGACGGGGACGGTTTAGGGTCCAGGTGAGGGTACGGCACCGCTTTAGGGGGAGCGTGCGTGTGAGGGCGCGGGTTAGTGTTAGCGTACGTGTTAGGATTAGTGGATGGGTGAGGGTCAGGCTTCGGGGAAGGGTTAGGGTTAGGGTTCGGGCTACGGTTAGGGTTAGGGGACGTGGACGGTTTAGGGTCCAGGTGAGGGTACGGCAACGCTTTAGGGGGAGCGTGCGTGTGAGGGCGCGGGTTAGTGTTAGCGTACGGGTTAGGATTAGGGGACGGGTGAGGGTCAGGCTTCGGGGAAGGGTTAGGGTTAGGGTTCGGGCTAGGGTTAGGGTTAGGGGACGGGGACGGTTTCGGGTCCAGGTGAGGGTACGGCAACGCTTTAGGGGGAGCGTGCGTGTGAGGGCGCGGGTTAGTGTTAGCGTACGGGTTAGGATTAGGGGACGGGTGAGGGTCAGGCTTCGGGGAAGGGTTAGGGTTAGGGTTCGGGCTAGGGTTAGGGTTAGGGGACGGGGACGGTTTAGGGTCCAGGTGAGGGTACGGCAACGCTTTAGGGGGAGCGTGCGTGTGAGGGCGCGGGTTAGTGTTAGCGTACGGGTTAGGATTAGGGGACGGGTGAGGGTCAGGCTTCGGGGAAGGGTTAGGGTTAGGGTTCGGGCTAGGGTTAGGGTTAGGGGACGGGGACGGTTTAGGGTCCAGGTGAGGGTAAGGCAACGCTTTAGGGGGAGCGTGCGTGTGAGGGCGCGGGTTAGTGTTAGCGTACGGGTTAGGATTAGGGGACGGGTGAAGGTCAGGCTTCGGGGAAGGTTTAGGGTTAGGGTTCGGGCTAGGGTTAGGGTTAGGGGACGGGGACGGTTTAGGGTCCAGGTGAGGGTACGGCAACGCTTTAGGGGGAGCGTGCGTGTGAGGGCGCGGGTTAGTGTTAGCGTACGGGTTAGGATTAGGGGACGGGTGAGGGTCAGGCTTCGGGGAAGGGTTAGGGTTAGGGTTCGGGATAGAGTTAAGGTTAGGGGACGGGGACGGTTTAGGGTCCAAGTGAGGGTATGGCAACGCTTTAGGGAGAGCGTGCGTGTTAGGGCGCGGTTTAGTGTTAGCGTACGGGTTAGGATTAGGGGACGTGTGAGGGTCAGGCTTCGGGGAAGGGTTAGGGTTAGGGTTCGGGCTAGGGTTAGGGTTAGGGGACGGGGACGGTTTAGGGTCCAGGTGAGGGTACGGCAACACTTTAGGGGGAGCGTGCGTGTGAGGGCGCGGGTTAGTGTTAGCATACGGGTTAGGATTAGGGGACGGGTGAGGGTCAGGCTTCGGGGAAGGGTTAGGGTTAGGGTTCGGGCTAGGGTTAGGGTTAGGGGACGGGGACGGTTTAGGGTCCAGGTCAGTTTACGGCAATGCTTTAGGGGGAGCGTGAGTGTGAGGAGGCGGGTTAGTGTTAGCGTACAGGTTAGGATTAGGGGACGGGTGAGGGTCAGGCTTCGGGGAAGGGTTAGGGTTAGGGTTCGGGCTAGGGTTAGGGTTAGGGGATGGGGACGGTTTAGGGTCCAGGGGAGGGTAAAGCAACGCTTTAGGGTGAGCGTGCCTGTGAGGGCGCGGGTTAGTGTTAGCGTACGGGTTAGGATTAGGGGACGGGTGAGGGTCAGGCTTCGGGGAAGGGTTAGGGTTAGGGTTAGGGCTAGGGTTAGGGTTAGGGGACGGGGACGGTTTAGGGTCCAGGTGAGGGTACGGCAACGCTTTAGGGGGAGCGTGCGTGTGAGGGCGCGGGTTAGTGTTAGCGTACGGGTTAGGATTAGGGGACGGGTGAGGGTCAGGCTTCGGGGAAGGGTTAGGGTTAGGGTTCGGCCTAGGGTTAGGGTTAGGGGACGGGGACGGTTTAGGGTCCAGGTGAGGGTACGGCAACGCTTTAGGGGGAGAGTGCGTGTGAGGGCGCGGGTTAGTGTTAGCGTACGGCTTAGGATTAGGGGACGGGTGCGGGTCAGGCTTCGGGGAAGGGTTAGGGTTAGGGTTCAGGCTAGGGTTAGGGTTAGGGGACGGGGACGGTTTCGGGTCCAGGTGAGGGTACGGCAACGCTTTAGGGGGAGCGTGCGTGTGAGGGCGCGGGTTAGTGTTAGCGTACGGGTTAGGATTAAGGGACGGGTGAGGGTCAGGCTGCGGGGAAGGGTTAGGGTTAGGGTTCGGGCTAGGGTTAGGTTTAGGGGATGGGGACGGTTTAGGGTACAGGTGAGGGTACGGCAACGCTTTAGGGGGAGCGTGCGTGTGAGGGCGCGGGTTAGTGTTAGCGTACGGGTTAGGATTAGGGGACGGGTGAGGGTCAGGCTTCGGGGAAGGGTTAGGGTTAGGGTTCGGGCTAGGGTTAGGGTTAGGGGACGGGGACGGTTTAGGGTCCAGGTGAGGGTACGGCAACGCTTTAGGGGGAGCGTGCGTGTGAGGGCGCGGGTTAGTGTTAGCGTACGGGTTAGGATTAGGGGACGGGTTAGGTTCAGGCTTCAGGGAAGTGTTAGGGTTAGGGTTCGGGCTAGTTAGGGTTAGGGGACGGGGACGGTTTAGGGTCCAGGTGAGGGTATGGCAACGCTTTAGGGGGAGCGTGCGTGTGAGGGTGCGGGTTAGTGTTAGCGTACGGGTTAGGATTAGGGGACGTGTGAGGGTCAGGCTTCGGGGAAGGGTTAGGGTTAGGGTTCGGGCTAGGGTTAGGGTTAGGGGACGGGGACGGTTTAGGGTCCAGGTGAGGGTACGGCAACGCTTTAGGGGGAGTGTGCGTGTGAGGGCGCGGGTTAGTGTTAGCGTACGGGTTAGGATTAGTGGACGGGTGAGGGTCAGGCTTCGGGGAAGGGTTAGGGTTAGGGTTCGGTCTAGGGTTAGGGTTAGGGGACGGGGACGGTTTAGGGTCCAGGTGAGGGTACGGCAACGCTTTAGGGGGAGCGTGCGTGTGAGGGCGCGGGTTAGTGTTAGCGTACGGGTTAGGATTAGGGGACGGGTGAGGGTCAGGCTTCGGGGAAGGGTTAGGGTTAGGGTTCGGTCTAGGGTTAGGGTTAGGGGACGGGGACGGTTTAGGGTCCAGGTGAGGGTACGGCAATGCTTTAGGGGGAGCGTGCGTGTGAGGGCGCGGGTTAATGTTAGCGTACGGGTTAGGATTAGGGGACGGGTGAGGGTCAGGCTTCGGGGAAGGGTTAGGGTTAGGGTTCGGGCTAGGGTTAGGGTTAGGGGACGGGTCGGTTTAGGGTCCAGGTGAGGTTACGGCAACGCTTTAGGGGGAGCGTGCATGTGAAGGCGCGGGTTAGTGTTAGCGTACGGGTTAGGATTAGGGGACGGGTGAGGGTCAGGCTTAGGGGAAGGGTTAGGGTTAGGGTTAGGGTTAGGGTTAGGGGACGGGGACGGTTTAGGGTCCAGGTGAGGGTACGGCAACGCTTTAGGGGGAGCGTGCGTGTGAGGGCGCGGGTTAGTGTTAGCGTACGGGTTAGGATTAGGGGACGGGTGAGGGTCAGGCTTCGGAGAAGGGTTAGGGTTAGGGTTCGGGCTAGAGTTAGGGTTAGGGGACGGGGACGGTTTAGGGACCAGGTGAGGGTACGGCAACGCTTTAGGGGGAGCGTGCGTGTGAGGGCGCGGGTTAGTGTTAGCGTACGGGTTAGGATTAGGGGACGGGTAAGGGTCAGGCTTCGGGGAAGGGTTAGGGTTAGGGTTCGGGCTAGGGTTAGGGTTAGGGGACGGGGACGGTTTAGGGTCCAGGTGAGGGTACGGCAACGCTTTAGGGGGAGCGTGCGTGTGAGGGCGCGGGTTAGTGTTAGCGTACGGGTTAGGATTAGGGGACGGGTGAGGGTCAGGCTTCGGGGAAGGGTTAGGATTAGGGTTCGGGCTAGGGTTAGGGTTAGGGGACGGGGACGGTTTAGGGTCCAGGTGAGGGTACGGCAACGCTTTAGGGGGAGCGTGCGTGTGAGGGCGCGGGTTAGTGTTAGCGTACGGGTTAGGATTAGGGGACTGGTGAGGGTCAGGCTTCGGGGAAGGGTTAGGGTTAGGGTTCGGGCTAGGTTTAGGGTTAGGGGACGGAGACGGTTTAGGGTCCAGGTGAGGGTACGGCAACGCTTTAGGGGGAGCGTGCGTGTGAGGGCGCGGGTTAGTGTTAGCGTACGGGTTAGGATTAGGGGACGGGTGAGTGTCAGGCTTCGGGGAAGGGTTAGGATTAGGGTTCGGGCTAGGGTTAGGGTTAGGGGACGGGGACGGTTTAGGGTCCAGGTGAGGGTACGGCAACGCTTTAGGGGGGGCGTGCGTGTGAGGGCGCGGGTTAGTGTTAGCGTACGGGTTAGGATTAGGGGACGGGTGAGGGTCAGGCTTCGGGGAAGGGTTAGGGTTAGGGTTCGGGCTAGGGTTAGGGTTAGGGGACGAGGACGGTTTAGGGTCGAGGTGAGGGTAAAGCAACGCTTTAGGGGGAGCGTGCGTGTGAGGGCGCGGGTTAGTGTTAGCGTACGGGATAGGATTAGGGGACGGGTGAGGGTCAGGCTTCGGGGAAGGGTTAGGGTTAGGGTTCGGGCTAGGGTTAGGGTTAGGCGACGGGGACGGTTTAGGGTCCAGGTGAGGGTACGGCAACGCTTTAGGGGGAGCGTGCGTGTGAGGGCGCGGGTTAGTGTTAGCGTACGGGTTAGGATTAGGGGACGGGTGAGGGTCAGGCTTCGGGGAAGGGTTAGGGTTAGCGTTCGGGCTAGGGTTAGGGTTAGGGGACGGGGACGGTTTAGGGTCGAGGTGAGGGTAAAGCAACGCTTTAGGGGGAGCGTGCGTGTGAGGGCGCGGGTTAGTGTTAGCGTACGGGATAGGATTAGGGGACGGGTGAGGGTCAGGCTTCGGGGAAGGGTTAGGGTTAGGGTTCGGGCTAGGGTTAGGGTTAGGCGACGGGGACGGTTTAGGGTCCAGGTGAGGGTACGGCAACGCTTTAGGGGGAGCGTGCGTGTGAGGGCGCGGGTTAGTGTTAGCGTACGGGTTAGGATTAGGGGACGGGTGAGGGTCAGGCTTCGGGGAAGGGTTAGGGTTAGGGTTCGGGCTAGGGTTAGGGTTAGGGGACGGGGACGGTTTAGGGTCCAGGTGAGCGTACGGCAACGCTTTAGGGGGAGCGTGCGTGTGAGGATGCGGGTTAGTGTTAGCGTACGGGTTAGGATTAGGGGACAGGTGAGGGTCAGGCTTCGGGGAAGGGTTAGGGTTAGGGTTCGGGCTAGGGTTAGGGTTAGGGGACGGGGACGGTTTAGGGTCCAGGTGAGGGTACGGCAACGCTTTAGGGGGAGCGTGCGTGTGAGGGCGCGGGTTAGTGTTAGCGTATGGGTTAGGATTAGGGGACGGGTGAGGGTCAGGCTTCGGGGAAGGGTTAGGGTTAGGGTTCGGGCTAGGGTTAGGGTTAGGGGACGGGGACGGTTTAGGGTCCAGGTGAGGGTACGGCAACGCTTTAGGGGGAGCGTGCGTGTGAGGGCGCGGGTTAGTGTTAGCGTACGGGTTAGGATTAGGGGACGGGTGAGGGTCAGGCTTCGGGGAAGGGTTAGGGTTAGGGTTCGGGCTAGGGTTAGGGTTAGGGTACGGGGACGGTTTAGGGTCGAGGTGAGGGTAAAGCAACGCTTTAGGGGGAGCGTGCGTGTGAGGGCGCGGGTTAGTGTTAGCGTACGGGTTAGGATTAGGGGACGGGTGAGGGTCAGGCTTCGGGGAAGCGTTAGGGTTAGGGTTCGGGCTAGGGTTAGGGTTAGGGGACGGGGACGGTTTCGGGTCCAGGTGAGGGTACGGCAACGCTTTAGGGGGAGCGTGCGTGTGAGGGCGCGGGTTAGTGTTAGCGTACGGGTTAGGATTAGGGGACGGGTGAGGGTCAGGCTTCGGGGAAGGGTTAGGGTTAGGGTTCGGGCTAGGGTTAGGGTTAGGGGACGGGGACGGTTTAGGGTCCAGGTGAGGGTACGGCAACGCTTTAGGGGGAGTGTGCGTGTGAGCGCGCGGGTTAGTGTTAGCGTACGGGTTAGGATTAGGGGACGGGTGAGGGTCAGGCTTCGGGGAAGGGTTAGGGTTAGGGTTCGGGCTAGGGTTAGGGTTAGGGGACGGGGACGGTTTAGGGTCCAGGTGAGGGTACGGCAACGCTTTAGAGGGAGCGTGGGTGTGAGGGCGCGGGTTAGTGTTAGCGTACGGGTTAGGATTAGGGGACGGGTGAGGGTCAGGCTTCGGGGAAGGGTTAGGATTAGGGTTCGGGCTAGGGTTAGGGTTAGGTGACGGGGACGGTTTAGGGTCCAGGTGAGGGTACAGCAACGCTTTAGGGGGAGCGTTCGTGTGAGGGCGCGGGTTAGTGTTAGCGTACGGGTTAGGATTAGGGGACGGGTGAGGGTCAGGCTTCGGGGAAGGGTTAGGGTTAGGGTTCGGGCTAGGGTTAGGGTTAGGGGACGGGGACGGTTTAGGGTCCAGGTGAGGGTACGGCAACGCTTTTAGGGGAGAGTGCGTGTGAGGGCGCGGGTTAGTGTTAGCGTATGGCTTAGGATTAGGGGACAGGTGCGGGTCAGGCTTCGGGGAAGGGTTAGGGTTAGGGTTCAGGCTAGGGTTAGGGTTAGGGGACGGTGACGGTGTAGAGTCCAGGTGAGGGTACGGCAACGCTTTAGGGGGAGCGTGCGTGTGAGGGCGCGGGTTAGTGTTAGTGTACGGGTTAGGATTAAGGGACGGGTGAGGGTCAGGCTTCGGGGAAGGGTTAGGGTTAGGGTTCGGGCTAGGGTTAGGGTTAGGGAACGGGGACGTTTTAGGGTCCAGGTGAGGGTACGGCAACGCTTTAGGGGGATCGTGCGTGTGAGGGCGCGGGTTAGTGTTAGCGTACGGGTTAGGATTAGGGGACGGGTGAGGTTCAGGCTTCGGGGAAGGGTTAGGGTTAGGGTTCGGGCTAGGGTTAGGGTTAGGGGACGGGGACGGTTTAGGGTCCAGATGAGGGTACGGCAACGCTTTAGGGGGAGCGTGCGTGTGAGGGCGCGGGTTAGTGTTAGCGTACGGGTTAGGATTAGGGGACGGGTGAGGGTCAGGCTTCGGGGAAGGGTTAGGGTTAGGGTTCGGGCTAGGGTTAGGGTTAGGGGACGGGGACGGTTTAGGGTCCAGGTGAGGGTACGGCAACGCTTTAGGGGGAGCGTGCGTGTGAGGATGCGGGTTAGTGTTAGCGTACGGGTTAGGATTAGGGGACAGGTGAGGGTCAGGCTTCGGGGAAGGGTTAGGGTTAGGGTTCGGGCTAGGGTTAGGGTTAGGGGACGGGGACGGTTTCGGGTCCAGGTGAGGGTACGGCAACGCTTTAGGGGGAGCGTGCGTGTGAGGGCGCGGGTTAGTGTTAGCGTACGGGTTAGGATTAGGGGACGGGTGAGGGTCAGGCTTTGGGGAAGGGTTAGGGTTAGGGTTCGGGCTAGGGTTAGGGTTAGGGGACGGGGACGGTTTCGGGTCCAGGTGAGGGTACGGCAACGCTTTAGGGGGAGCGTGCGTTTGAGGGCGCGGGTTAGTGTTAGCGTACGGGTTAGGATTAGGGGACGGGTGAGGGTCAGGCTTCGGGGAAGGGTTAGGGTTAGGGTTCGGGCTAGGGTTAGGGTTAGGGGATGGGGACGGTTTAGGGTTCAGGTGAGGGTACAGCAACGCTTTAGGGGGAGCGTGCGTGTGAGGATGCGGGTTAGTGTTAGCGTACGGGTTAGGATTAGGGGACGGGTGAGGGTCAGGCTTCGGGCAAGGGTTAGGGTTAGGGTTCGGGCTAGGGTTAGGGTTAGGGGACGGGGACGGTTTAGGGTCCAGGTGAGGGTACGGCACCGCTTTAGGGGGAGCGTGCGTGTGAGGGCGCGGGTTAGTGTTAGCGTACGTGTTAGGATTAGTGGATGGGTGAGGGTCAGGCTTCGGGGAAGGCTTAGGGTTAGGGTTCTGGCTACGGTTAGGGTTAGGGGACGTGGACGGTTTAGGGTCCAGGTGAGGGTACGGCAACGCTTTAGGGGGAGCGTGCGTGTGAGGGCGCGGGTTAGTGTTAGCGTACGGGTTAGGATTAGGGGACGGGTGAGGGTCAGGCTTCGGGGAAGGGTTAGGGTTAGGGTTCGGGCTAGGGTTAGGGTTAGGGGACGGGGACGGTTTAGGGTCCAGGTGAGGGTACGGCAACGCTTTAGGGGGAGCGTGCGTGTGAGGGCGCGGGTTAGTGTTAGCGTACGGGTTAGGATTAGGGGACGGGTGAGGGTCAGGCTTCGGTGAAGGGTTAGGGTTAGGGTTCGGGCTAGGGTTAGGGTTAGGCGACGGGGACGGTTTAGGATCCAGGTGAGGGTACGGCAACGCTTTAGGGGGAGCGTGCGTGTGAGGGCGTGGGTTAGTGTTAGCGTACGGGTTAGGATTAGGGGACGGGTGAGGGTCAGGCTTCGGGGAAGGGTTAGGGTTAGGGTTCGGGCTAGGGTTAGGGTTAGGGGACGGGGACGGTTTAGGGTCCAGGTGAGGGTACGGCAATGCTTTAGGGGGAGCGTGCGTGTGAGGGCGCGGGTTAGTGTTAACGTACGGGTTAGGATTAGGGGACGGGTGAGGGTCAGGCTTCGGGGAAGGGTTAGGGTTAGGGTTCGGGCTAGGGTTAGGGTTAGGGGACGGGGACGGTTTAGGGTCCAGGTGAGGATACGGCAACGCTTTAGGGGGAGCGTGCGTGTGAGGATGCGGGTTAGTGTTAGCGTACGGGTTAGGATTAGGGGACAGGTGAGGGTCAGGCTTTTGGGAAGGGTTATGGTTAGGGTTCGGGCTAGGGTTCGGGTTAGGGGACGGGGACGGTTTAGGGTCCAGGTGAGGGTACGGCACCGCTTTAGGGGGAGCGTGCGTGTGAGGGCACGGGTTAGTGTTAGCGTACGGGTTAGGATTAGGGGACGGGTGAGGGTCAGGCTTCGGGGAAGGGTTAGGGTTAGGGTTCGGGCTACGGTTAGGGTTAAGGGACTGGGACGGTTTAGGGTCCAGGTGAGGGTACAGCAACGCTTTAGGGGGAGCGTGCGTGTGAGGGCGCAGGTTAGTGTTAGCGTACGGGTTAGGATTAGTGGATGGGTGAGGGTCAGGCTTCGGGGAAGGGTTAGGGTTAGGGTTCGGGCTAGGGTTAGGGTTAGGGGACGGGGAAGGTTTAGGGTCCAGGTGAGGGTACGGCAACGCTTTAGGGGGAGCGTGCGTGTGAGGGCGCAGGTTCGTGTTAGCGTACGGGTTAGGATTAGTGGATGGGTGAGGGTCAGGCTTCGGGGAAGGGTTAGGGTTAGGGTTCGGGCTAGGGTTAGGGTTAGGGGACGGGGACGGTTTAGGGTCCAGGTGAGGGTACGGCAACGCTTTAGGGGGAGCGTGCGTGTGAGGGCGCGGGTTAGTGTTAGCGTACGGGTTAGGATTAGGGGACGGGTGAGGGTCATGCTTCGGGGAAGGGTTAGGGTTAGGGTTCGGGCTAGGGTTAGGGTTAGGGAACGGGGACGGTTTAGGGTCCAGGTGAGGGTACGGCAACGCTTTAGGGGGAGCGTGCGTGTGAGGGCGCGGGGTAGTGTTAGCATACGGGTTAGGATTAGGGGACGGGTGAGGGTCAGGCTTCGGGGAAGGGTTAGGGTTAGGGTTCGGGCTAGGTTTAGGGTTAGGGGACGGGGACGGTTTAGGGTCCAGGTGAGGGTACGGCAACGCTTTAGGGGGAGCGTGCGTGTGAGGGCGCGGGGTAGTGTTAGCGTACGGTTTAGGATTAGGGGACGGGTGAGGGTCAGGTTTCGGGGAAGTGTTAGGGTTAGGGTTCGGGCTAGGGTTAGGGTTAGGGGACGGGGACGGTTTAGGGTCCAGGTGAGGGTACGGCAACGCTTTAGGGGGAGCGTGCGTGTGAGGGCGCGGGTTAGTGTTAGCGTACGGGTTAGGATTAGGGGACGGGTGAGGGTCAGGCTTCGGGGAAGGGTTAGGGTTAGGGTTCGGGCTAGGGTTAGGGTTAGGGGACGGGGACGGTTTCGGGTCCAGATGAGGGTACGGCAACGCTTTAGGGGGAGCGTGCGTGTGAGGGCGCGGGTTAGTGTTAGCGTACGGGTTAGGATTAGGGGACGGGTGAGGGTCAGGCTTCGGGGAAGGGTTAGGGTTAGGGTTCGGGCTAGGGTTAGGGTTAGGGGACGGGGACGGTTTAGGGTCCAGGTGAGGGTACGGCAACGCTTTAGGGGGAGCGTGCGTGTGAGGGCGCGGGTTAGTGTTAGCGTACGGGTTAGGATTAGGGGACGGGTGAGGGTCAGGCTTCGGGGAAGGGTTAGGGTTAGGGTTCGGGCTAGGGTTAGGGATAGGGGACGGGGACGGTTTAGGGTCCAGGTGAGGGTACGGCAATGCTTTAGGGGGAGCGTGCGTGTGAGGGCGCGGGTTAGTGTTAGCGTACGGGTTAGGATTAGGGGACAGGTGAGGGTCAGGCTTCGGGCAAGGGTTAGGGTTCGGGTTCGGGCTAGGGTTAGGGTTAAGGGACGGGGACGGTTTAGGGTCCAGGTGAGGGTACGGCAACGCTTTAGGGGGAGCGTGCGTGTGAGGGCGCGGGTTAGTGTTAGCGTACGGGTTAGGATTAGGGGACGGGTGAGGGTCAGGCTTCGGGGAAGGGTTAGGGTTAGGGTTCGGGCTAGGGTTAGGGTTAGGGGACGGGGAAGGTTTAGGGTCCAGATGAGGGTACGGCAGCGCTTTAGGGGGTGCGTGCGTGTGAGGGCGCGGGTTGGTGTTAGCGTACGGGTTAGGATTAGGGGACGGGTGAGGGTCAGGCTTCGGGGAAGGGTTAGGGTTAGGGTTCGGGCTAGGGTTAGGGTTAGGGGACGGGGACGGTTTAGGGTCCAGGTGAGGGTACGGCAACGCTTTAGGGGGAGCGTGCGTGTGAGGGCGCGGGTTAGTGTTAGCGTACGGGTTAGGATTGGGGACGGGTGAGGGTCAGGCTTCGGGGAAGGGTTAGGGTTAGGGTTCGGGCTAGGGTTAGGGTTAGGGGACGGGGACGGTTTATGATCCAGGTGAGGGTACGGCAACGCTTTAGGGGGAGTGTGCGTGTGAGGGCGCGGGTTAGTGTTAGCGTACGGGTTAGGAGTAGGGGACGGGTGAGGGTCAGGCTTCGGGGAAGGGTTAGGTTTAGGGTTCGGGCTAGGGTTAGGGTTAGGGGACGGGGACGGTTTAGGGTCCAGGTGAGGGTACGGCAACGCTTTAGGGGGAGCGTGCGTGTGAGGGCGTGGGTTAGTGTTAGCGTATGGGTTAGGATTAGGGGACGGGTGAGGGTCAGGCTTCGGGGAAGGGTTAGGGTTAGGGTTCGGGCTAGGGTTAGGGTTAGGGGACGGGGACGGTTTAGGCTCCCGGTGAGCGTACGGCAACGCTTTAGGTGGAGCGTGCGTGTGAGGGTGTGGGTTAGTGTTAGCGTACGGGTTAGGATTAGGGGACGGGTGAGGGTCAGGCTTCGGGGAAGGGTTAGGGTTAGGGTTCGGGCTAGGGTTAGGGTTAGGGGACGGGGACGGTTTAGGGTCCAGGCGAGGGTACGGCAACGCTTTAGGGGGAGCGTGTGTGGGAGGGGGCGGGTTAGTGTTAGTGTACGGGTTAGGATTAAGGGACGGGTGAGGGTCAGGCTTCGGGGAAGGGTTAGGGTTCGGGCTAGGGTTAGGGTTAGGGGACGGGGACGGTTTAGGGTCCAGGTGAGGGTACGGCAACGCTTTAGGGGGAGCGTGCGTGTGAGGGCGCGGGTTAGTGTTAGCGTACGGGTTAGGATTAGGGGACGGGTGAGGGTCAGGCTTCGGGGAAGGGTTAGGGTTAGGGTTCGGGCTAGGGTTAGGGTTAGGGGACGGGGACGGTTTCGGGTCCAGGTGAGGGTACGGCAACGCTTTAGGGGGAGCGTGCGTGTGAGGGCGCGGGTTAGTGTTAGCGTACGGGTTAGGATAAGGGGACGGGTGAGGGTCAGGCTTCGGGGAAGGGTTAGGGTTAGGGTTCGGGCTAGGTTTAGGGTTAGGGGACGGGGACGGTTTAGGGTCCAGGTGAGGGTACGGCAACGCTTTAGGGGGAGCGTGCGTGTGAGGGCGTGGGTTAGTGTTAGCGTACGGGTTAGGATTAGGGGACGGTTGAGGGTCATGCTTCGGGGAAGGGTTAGGGTTAGGGTTCGGGCTAGGGTTAGGGTAAGGGGACGGGGACGGTTTAGGGTCCAGGTGAGGGTACGGCAACGCTTTAGGGGGAGCGTGCGTGTGAGGGCGTGGGGTAGTGTTAGCGTACGGGTTAGGAGTAGGGGACGGGTGAGGGTCAGGCTTCGGGGAAGGGTTAGAGTTTGGGTTCGGGCTAGGGTTAGTGTAAGTGGACGGGGACGGTTTAGGGTCCAGGTGAGGGTACGGCAACGCTTTAGGGGGAGCGTGCGTGTGAGGGCGCGGGTTAGTGTTAGCGTACGTGTTAGGATTAGGGGACGGGTGAGGGTCAGGCTTCGGGGAAGGGTTAGGGTTAGGGTTTGAGCTAGGGTTAGGGTTAGGGGACGGGGACGGGGACGGTTTAGGGTCCAGGTGAGGGTACGGCAACGCTTTAGGGGGAGCGTGCGTGTGAGGGCGCGGGGTAGTGTTAGCGTACAGGTTAGGATTAGGGGACGGGTGAGGGTCAGGGTTTGGGGAAGGGTTAGGGTTAGGGTTCGGGCTAGGGTTAGTGTTAGGGGATGGGGACGGTTTAGGGTCCAGGTAAGAGTACGGCAACGCTTTAAGGGGAGCGTGCGTGTGAGGGCGAGGGATAGTGTTAGCGTACGTGTTAGGATTAGGGGACTGGTGAGGGTCAGGTTTCGGGGAAGGGTTAGGGTTAGGGTTCGGGCTAGGGTTAGGGTTAGGGTTAGGTGACGGGGACGGTTTAGGGTCCAGGTGAGGGTACGGCAACCCTTTAGGGGGAGCGTGCGTGTGAGGGCGCGGGTTAGTGTTAGCGTACGGGTTAGGATTAGGGGACGGGTGAGGGTCAGGCTTTGGGGAAGGTTTAGGGTTAGGGTTCGGGCTACGGTTAGGGTTAGGGGATGGGGACGGTTTAGGGTCCAGGTAAGAGTACCACAACGCTTTAAGGGGAGCGTGCGTGTGAGGGCGAGGGTTAGTGTTAGCGTACGTGTTAGGATTAGGGGACGGGTGAGTGTCAGGCTTCGGGGAAGGGTTAGGGTTAGGGTTCGGGCTAGGGTTAGGGTTAGGGGACGGGGACGGTTTAGAGTCCAGGTGAGGGTACGGCAACGCTTTAGGTGGAGCGTGCGTGTGAGGGCGCGGGTTAGTGTTAGCATACGGTTTAGGATTAGGGGACGGGTGAGGGTCAGGCTTCGGGGAAGGGTTAGGGTTAGGGTTCGGGCTAGGGTTAGGTTTAGGGGACGGGGACGGTTTAGGGTCCAGGTGAGGGTACGGCAACGCTTTAGGGGGAGCGTGCGTGTGAGGGCGCGGGTTAGTGTTAGCGTACGGGTTAGGATTAGGGGACGGGTGAGTGTCAGGCTTCGGGGAAGGGTTAGGGTTAGGGTTCGGGCTAGGGTTAGGGTTAGGGGACGGGGACGGTTTAGGGTCCAGGTGAGGGTACGGCAACGCTTTAGGGGGAGCGTGCGTGTGAGGGCGCGGGTTAGTGTTAACGTACGGGTTAGGATTAGGGGACGGGTGAGGGTCAGGCTTCGGGGAAGGGTTAGGTTTAGGGTTCGGGGTAGGGTTAGGGTTAGGTGACGGGGACGGTTTAGGGTCCAGGTGAGGGTACGGCAACGCTTTAGGGGGAGCGTGCGTGTGAGGGCGCGGGTTAGTGTTAGCGTACGGGTTAGGATTATGGGACGGGTGAGGGTCAGGCTTCGGGGAAGGGTTAGGGTTAGGGTTCGGGCTAGGGTTAGGGTTAGGGGATGTGGACGGTTTAGGGTCCAGGTGAGGGTACGGCAACGCTTTAGGGGGAGCGTGCGTGTGAGGGCGCGGGTTAGTGTTAGCGTACGGGTTAGGATTAGGGGACAGGTGAGGGTCAGGCTTCGTGGAAGGGTTAGGATTAGGGTTCGGGCTAGGGTTAGGGTTAGGGGACGGGGACGGTTTAGGGTCCAGGTGAGGGTACGGCAACGCTTTAGGGGGAGCGTGCGTGTGAGAGCGTGGGGTAGTGTTAGCGTACGGGTTACGATTAGGGGACGGGTGAGGGTCCGGCTTCGGGGAAGGGTTAGGGTTAGGGTTCGGGCTAGGGTTAGGGTTAGGGGACGGGGATGTTTTAGGATCCAGGTGAGGGTACGGCAACGCTTTAGGGGGAGAGTGCGTGTGAGGGCGCGGGTTAGTGTTAGCGTACGGCTTAGGATTAGGGGACGGGTGCGGGTCAGGCTTCGGGGAAGGGTTAGGGTTAGCGTTCAGGCTAGGGTTAGGGTTAGGGGACGGGGACGGTTTAGGGTCCAGGTGAGGGTACGGCAACGCTTTACGGGGAGCGTGCGTGTGAGGGCGCGGGTTAGTGTTAGCGTACGGGTTAGGATTAGGGGACGGGTGAGGGTCAGGCTTCGGGAAAGGGTTAGGGTTAGGGTTCGGGCTAGGGTTAGGGTTAGGGGACGGGGACGGTTTAGGGTCCAGGTGAGGGTACGGCAACGCTTTAGGGGGAGCGTGCGTGTGAGGGCGCGGGTTAGTGTTAGCGTACGGGTTAGGATTAGGGGACGGGTGAGTGTCATTCTTCGGGGAAGGGTTAGGGTTAGGGTTCGGGCTAGGGTTAGGGTTAGGGGACGGGGACGGTTTCGGGTCCAGGTGAGGGTACGGCAACGCTTTAGGGGGAGCGTGCGTGTGAGGGCGCGGGTTAGTGTTAGCGTACGGGTTAGGATTAGGGGACGGGTGAGTGTCATTCTTCGGGGAAGGGTTAGGGTTAGGGTTCGGGCTAGGGTTAGGGTTAGGGGACGGGGACGGTTTCGGGTCCAGGTGAGGGTACGGCAACGCTTTAGGGGGAGCGTGCGTGTGAGGGCGCGAGTTAGTGTTAGCATACGGGTTAGGATTAGGGGACGGGTGAGGGTCAGGCTTCGGGGAAGGGTTAGGGTTAGGGTTCGGGCTAGGGTTAGGGTTAGGGGACGGGGACAGTTTAGGGTCCAGGTGAGGGTACAGCAACACTTTAGGGGGAGCGTGCGTGTGAGGGCGAGGGATAGTGTTAGCGTACGGGTTAGGATTAGGGGACGGGTGAGGGTCAGGCTTCGGGGAAGGGTTAGGGTTAGAGTTCGGGCTAGGGTTAGGGTTAGGGGACGGGGACGGTTTAGGGTCCAGGTGAGGGTACGGCAACGTTTTAGGGGGAGCGTGCATGTGAGGGCGTGGGTTAGTGTTAGCGTACGGGTTAGGATTAGGGGACGGGTGAGGGTCAGGCTTCGGGGAAGTGTTAGGGTTAGGGTTCGGGCTAGGTTTAGGGTTAGGGGACGGGGACGGTTTAGGGTCCAGGTGAGGGTACAGCAACGCTTTAGGGGGAGCGTGCGTGTGAGGGCGCGGGTTAGTGTTAGCGTACGGGTTAGGATTAGGGTACGGGTGAGGGTCAGGCTTCGGGGAAGGGTTAGGGTTACGGTTTGGGCTAGGGTTAGGGTTAGGGGACGGGGACGGTTTAGGGTCCAGGTGAGGGTACGGCAATGCTTTAGGGGGAGCGTGCGTGTGAGGGCGTGGGTAAGTGTTAGCGTACGGGTTAGGATTAGGGGACGGGTGAGGGTCAGGCTTCGGGGAAGGGTTAGGGTTAGGGTTCGGGCTAGGGTTAGGGTTACGGGACAGGGACGGTTTAGGGTCCAGGTGAGGGTACGGCAACGCTTTAGGGGGAGCGTGCGTGTGAGGGCGCGGGTTAGTGTTAGCGTACGGGTTAGGAGTAGGGGACGGTTGAGGGTCAGGCTTCGGGGATGGGTTAGTGTTAGGGTTCCGGCTAGGGTTAGGGTTAGGGGACGGGGACGGTTTAGGGTCCAGGTGAGGGTATGGCAACACTTTAGGGGGAGCGTGCGTGTGAGGGCGAGGGTTAGTGTTAGCGTACGTGTTAGGATTAGGGGACGGGTGAGGGTCAGGCTTCGGGGAAGGGTTAGGGTTAGGGTTCGGGCTAGGGTTAGGGTTAGGGTTAGGGGACGGTTTAGGGTCCAGGTGAGGGTACGGCAACGTTTTAGGGGGAGCGTGCGTGTGAGGGCGCGGTTTAGTGTTAGCGTACGGGTTAGGATTAGGGGACGGGTGAGGGTCAGGCTTCGGGGAAGGGTTAGGGTTAGGGTTCGGGCTAGGGTTAGGGTTACGGGACAGGGACGGTTTAGGGTCCAGGTGAGGGTACGGCAACGCTTTAGGGGGAGCGTGCGTGTGAGGGCGCGGGTTAGTGTTAGCGTACGGGTTAGGAGTAGGGGACGGTTGAGGATCAGGCTTCGGGGATGGGTTAGGGTTAGGGTTCCGGCTAGGGTTAGGGTTAGGGGACGGGGACGGTTTAGGGTCCAGGTGAGGGTATGGCAACACGTTAGGGGGAGCGTGCGTGTGAGGGCGAGGGTTAGTGTTAGCGTACGGGTTAGGATTAGGGGACGGGTGAGGGTCAGTCTTCGGGGAAGGGTTAGGGTTAGGGTTCGGGCTAGGGTTAGGGTTAGGGGACGGGGACGGTTTAGGGTCCAGGTGAGGGTACGGCAACGTTTTAGGGGGAGCGTGCGTGTGAGGGCGCGGGTTAGTGTTAGCGTACGGGTTAGGATTAGGGGACGGGTGAGGGTCAGGCTTCGGGGAAGGGTTAGGGTTAGGGTTCGGGCTAGGGTTAGGGTTAGGGGACGGGGACGGTTTAGGGTCCTGGTGAGGGTACGGCAACGCTTTAGGTGGAGCGTGCGTGTGAGGGCGCGGGTTAGAGTTAGCGTACGGGTTAGGATTAGGGGACGGGTGAGGGTCAGGCTTCGGGGAAGGGTTAGGGTTAGGGTTCGGGCTAGGGTTAGGTTTAGGGGACGGGGACGGTTTAGGGTCCAGGTGAGGGTACGGCAACGCTTTAGGGGAGCGTGCGTGTGAGGGCGCGGGTTAGTGTTAGCGTACGGGTTAGGATTAGGGGACGGGTGAGGGTCAGGCTTCGGGGAAGGGTTAGGGTTAGGGTTCGGGCTAGGGTTAGGGTTAGGGGACGGGGACGGTTTAGGGTCCAGATGAGGGTACGGCAACGCTTTAGGGGGAGCGTGCGTGTGAGGGCGCGGGTTAGTGTTAGCGTACGGGTTAGGATTAGGGGACGGGTGAGGGTCAGGCTTCGGGGAAGGGTTAGGGTTAGGGTTCGGGCTAGGGTTAGGGTTAGGGGACGGGGACGGTTTAGGGTCCAGGTGATGGTACGGCAACGCTTTAGGGGGAGCGTGCGTGTGAGGGCACGGGTTAGTGTTAGCGTACGGGTTAGGATTAGGGGACATGTGAGGGTCAGGCTTCGGGGAAGGGTTAGGGTTAGGGTTCGGGCTAGGGTTAGGGTTAGGGGACGGGGACGGTTTCGGGTCCAGGTGAGTGTACGGCAACGCTTTAGGGGGAGCGTGCGTGTGAGGGCGCGGGTTAGTGTTAGCGTACGGGTTAGGATTAGGGGACGGGTGAGGGTCAGGCTTCGGGGAAGGGTTAGGGTTAGGGTTCGGGCTAGGGTTAGGGTTAGGGGACGGGGACGGTTTCGGGTCCAGGTGAGGGTACGGCAACGCTTTAGGGGGAGCGTGCGTGTGAGGGCGCGGGTTAGTGTTAGCGTACGGGTTAGGATTAGGGGACGGGTGAGTGTCAGGCTTCGGGGAAGGGTTAGGGTTAGGGTTCGGGCTAGGGTTAGGGTTAGGGGACGGGGACGGTTTAGGGTCCAGGTGAGGGTACGGCAACGCTTTAGGGGGAGCGTGCGTGTGAGGATGCGGATTAGTGTTAGCGTACGGGTTAGGATTAGGGGACGGGTGAGGGTCAGGCTTCGGGGAAGGGTTAGGGTTAGGGTTCGGGCTAGGGTTAGGGTTAGGGGACGGGGACGGTTTAGGGTCCAGGTGAGGGTACGGCAACGCTTTAGGGGGAGCGTGCGTGTGAGGATGCGGGTTAGTGTTAGCGTACGGGTTAGGATTAGGGGACGGGTGAGGGTCAGGCTTCGGGGAAGGGTTAGGGTTAGGGTTCGGGCTAGGGTTAGGGTGAGGGGACGGGGACGGTTTCGGGTCCAGGTGAGGGTACGGCAACGCTTTAGGGGGAGCGTGCGTGTGAGGGCGCGGGTTAGTGTTAGCGTACGGGTTAGGATTAGGGGACGGGTGAGGGTCAGGCTTTGGGGAAGGGTTAGGGTTAGGGTTCGGGCTAGGGTTAGGGTTAGGGGACGGGGACGGTTTCGCGTCCAGGTGAGGGTACGGCAACGCTTTAGGGGGAGCGTGCGTTTGAGGGCGCGGGTTAGTGTTAGCGTACGGGTTAGGATTAGGGGACGGGTGAGGGTCAGGCTTCGGGGAAGGGTTAGTGTTAGGGTTCGGGCTAGGGTTAGGGTTAGGGGATGGGGACGGTTTAGGGTTCAGGTGAGGGTACGGCAACGCTTTAGGGGGAGCGTGCGTGTGAGGATGCGGGTTAGTGTTAGCGTACGGGTTAGGATTAGGGGACGGGTGAGGGTCAGGCTTCGGGGAAGGGTTAGGGTTAGGGTTCGGGCTAGGGTTAGGGTTAGGGGACGGGGACGGTTTAGGGTCCAGGTGAGGGTACGGCACCGCTTTAGGGGGAGCGTGCGTGTGAGGGCGCGGGTTAGTGTTAGCGTACGTGTTAGGATTAGTGGATGGGTGAGGGTCAGGCTTCGGGGAAGGCTTAGGGTTAGGGTTCGGGCTACGGTTAGGGTTAGGGGACGTGGACGGTTTAGGGTCCAGGTGAGGGTACGGCAACGCTTTAGGGGGAGCGTGCGTGTGAGGGCGCGGGTTAGTGTTAGCGTACGGGTTAGGATTAGGGGACGGGTGAGGGTCAGGCTTCGGGGAAGGGTTAGGGTTAGGGTTCGGGCTAGGGTTAGGGTTAGGGGACGGGGACGGTTTAGGGTCCAGGTGAGGGTACGGCAACGCTTTAGGGGGAGCGTGCGTGTGAGGGCGCGGGTTAGTGTTAGCGTACGGGTTAGGATTAGGGGACGGGTGAGGGTCAGGCTTCGGTGAAGGGTTAGGGTTAGGGTTCGGGCTAGGGTTAGGGTTAGGCGACGGGGACGGTTTAGGATCCAGGTGAGGGTACGGCAACGCTTTAGGGGGAGCGTGCGTGTGAGGGCGCGGGTTAGTGTTAGCGTACGGGTTAGGATTAGGGGACGGGTGAGGGTCAGGCTTCGGGGAATGGTTAGGGTTAGGGTTCGGGCTAGGGTTAGGGTTAGGGGACGGGGACGGTTTAGGGTCCAGGTGAGGATACGGCAACGCTTTAGGGGGAGCGTGCGTGTGAGGATGCGGGTTAGTGTTAGCGTACGGGTTAGGATTAGGGGACAGGTGAGGGTCAGGCTTTTGGGAAGGGTTAGGGTTAGGGTTCGGGCTAGGGTTCGGGTTAGGGGACGGGGACGGTTTAGGGTCCAGGTGAGGGTACGGCACCGCTTTAGGGGGAGCGTGCGTGTGAGGGCGCGGGTTAGTGTTAGCGTACGGGTTAGGATTAGGGGACGGGTGAGGGTCAGGCTTCGGGGAAGGGTTAGGGTTAGGGTTCGGGCTACGGTTAGGGTTAAGGGACTGGGACGGTTTAGGGTCCAGGTGAGGGTACGGCAACGCTTTAGGGGGAGCGTGCGTGTGAGGGCGCAGGTTAGTGTTAGCGTACGGGTTAGGATTAGTGGATGGGTGAGGGTCAGGCTTCGGGGAAGGGTTAGGGTTAGGGTTCGGGCTAGGGTTAGGGTTAGGGGACGGGGAAGGTTTAGGGTCCAGGTGAGGGTACGGCAACGCTTTAGGGGGAGCGTGCGTTTGAGGGCGCGGGTTAGTGTTAGCGTACGGGTTAGGATTAGGGGACGGGTGAGGGTCAGGCTTCGGGGAAGGGTTAGTGTTAGGGTTCGGGCTAGGGTTAGGGTTAGGGGATGGGGACGGTTTAGGGTTCAGGTGAGGGTACGGCAACGCTTTAGGGGGAGCGTGCGTGTGAGGATGCGGGTTAGTGTTAGCGTACGGGTTAGGATTAGGGGACGGGTGAGGGTCAGGCTTCGGGGAAGGGTTAGGGTTAGGGTTCGGGCTAGGGTTAGGGTTAGGGGACGGGGACGGTTTAGGGTCCAGGTGAGGGTACGGCACCGCTTTAGGGGGAGCGTGCGTGTGAGGGCGCGGGTTAGTGTTAGCGTACGTGTTAGGATTAGTGGATGGGTGAGGGTCAGGCTTCGGGGAAGGCTTAGGGTTAGGGTTCGGGCTACGGTTAGGGTTAGGGGACGTGGACGGTTTAGGGTCCAGGTGAGGGTACGGCAACGCTTTAGGGGGAGCGTGCGTGTGAGGGCGCGGGTTAGTGTTAGCGTACGGGTTAGGATTAGGGGACGGGTGAGGGTCAGGCTTCGGGGAAGGGTTAGGGTTAGGGTTCGGGCTAGGGTTAGGGTTAGGGGACGGGGACGGTTTAGGGTCCAGGTGAGGGTACGGCAACGCTTTAGGGGGAGCGTGCGTGTGAGGGCGCGGGTTAGTGTTAGCGTACGGGTTAGGATTAGGGGACGGGTGAGGGTCAGGCTTCGGTGAAGGGTTAGGGTTAGGGTTCGGGCTAGGGTTAGGGTTAGGCGACGGGGACGGTTTAGGATCCAGGTGAGGGTACGGCAACGCTTTAGGGGGAGCGTGCGTGTGAGGGCGCGGGTTAGTGTTAGCGTACGGGTTAGGATTAGGGGACGGGTGAGGGTCAGGCTTCGGGGAAGGGTTAGGGTTAGGGTTCGGGCTAGGGTTAGGGTTAGGGGACGGGGACGGTTTAGGGTCCAGGTGAGGATACGGCAACGCTTTAGGGGGAGCGTGCGTGTGAGGATGCGGGTTAGTGTTAGCGTACGGGTTAGGATTAGGGGACAGGTGAGGGTCAGGCTTTTGGGAAGGGTTAGGGTTAGGGTTCGGGCTAGGGTTCGGGTTAGGGGACGGGGACGGTTTAGGGTCCAGGTGAGGGTACGGCACCGCTTTAGGGGGAGCGTGCGTGTGAGGGCGCGGGTTAGTGTTAGCGTACGGGTTAGGATTAGGGGACGGGTGAGGGTCAGGCTTCGGGGAAGGGTTAGGGTTAGGGTTCGGGCTACGGTTAGGGTTAAGGGACTGGGACGGTTTAGGGTCCAGGTGAGGGTACGGCAACGCTTTAGGGGGAGCGTGCGTGTGAGGGCGCAGGTTAGTGTTAGCGTACGGGTTAGGATTAGTGGATGGGTGAGGGTCAGGCTTCGGGGAAGGGTTAGGGTTAGGGTTCGGGCTAGGGTTAGGGTTAGGGGACGGGGAAGGTTTAGGGTCCAGGTGAGGGTACGGCAACGCTTTAGGGGGAGCGTGCGTGTGAGGGCGCAGGTTCGTGTTAGCGTACGGGTTAGGATTAGTGGATGGGTGAGGGTCAGGCTTCGGGGAAGGGTTAGGGTTAGGGTTCGGGCTAGGGTTAGGGTTAGGGGACGGGGACGGTTTAGGGTCCAGGTGAGGGTACGGCAACGCTTTAGGGGGAGCGTGCGTGTGAGGGCGCGGGTTAGTGTTAGCGTACGGGTTAGGATTAGGGGACGGGTGAGGGTCATGCTTCGGGGAAGGGTTAGTGTTAGGGTTCGGGCTAGGGTTAGGGTTAGGGAACGGGGACGGTTTAGGGTCCAGGTGAGGGTACGGCAACGCTTTAGGGGGAGCGTGCGTGTGAGGGCGCGGGGTAGTGTTAGCATACGGGTTAGGATTAGGGGACGGGTGAGGGTCAGGCTTCGGGGAAGGGTTAGGGTTAGGGTTCGGGCTAGGGTTAGGGTTAGGGGACGGGGACGGTTTAGGGTCCAGGTGAGGGTACGGCAACGCTTTAGGGGGAGCGTGCGTGTGAGGGCGCGGGTTAGTGTTAGCGTACGGGTTAGGATTAGGGGACGGGTGAGGGTCAGGCTTCGGGGAAGGGTTAGGGTTAGGGTTCGGGCTAGGGTTAGGGTTAGGGGACGGGGACGGTTTCGGGTCCAGATGAGGGTACGGCAACGCTTTAGGGGGAGCGTGCGTGTGAGGGCGCGGGTTAGTGTTAGCGTACGGGTTAGGATTAGGGGACGGGTGAGGGTCAGGCTTCGGGGAAGGGTTAGGGTTAGGGTTCGGGCTAGGGTTAGGGTTAGGGGACGGGGACGGTTTAGGGTCCAGGTGAGGGTACGGCAACGCTTTAGGGGGAGCGTGCGTGTGAGGGCGCGGGTTAGTGTTAGCGTACGGGTTAGGATTAGGGGACGGGTGAGGGTCAGGCTTCGGGGAAGGGTTAGGGTTAGGGTTCGGGCTAGGGTTAGGGATAGGGGACGGGGACGGTTTAGGGTCCAGGTGAGGGTACGGCAATGCTTTAGGGGGAGCGTGCGTGTGAGGGCGCGGGTTAGTGTTAGCGTACGGGTTAGGATTAGGGGACGGGTGAGGGTCAGGCTTCGGGCAAGGGTTAGGGTTCGGGTTCGGGCTAGGGTTAGGGTTAAGGGACGGGGACGGTTTAGGGTCCAGGTGAGGGTACGGCAACGCTTTAGGGGGAGCGTGCGTGTGAGGGTGCGGGTTAGTGTTAGCGTACGGGTTAGGATTAGGGGACGGGTGAGGGTCAGGCTTCGGGGAAGGGTTAGGGTTAGGGTTCGGGCTAGGGTTAGGGTTAGGGGACGGGGAAGGTTTAGGGTCCAGATGAGGGTACGGCAGCGCTTTAGGGGGTGCGTGCGTGTGAGGGCGCGGGTTGGTGTTAGCGTACGGGTTAGGATTAGGGGACGGGTGAGGGTCAGGCTTCGGGGAAGGGTTAGTGTTAGGGTTCGGGCTAGGGTTAGGGTTAGGGGACGGGGACGGTTTAGGGTCCAGGTGAGGGTACGGCAACGCTTTAGGGGGAGCGTGCGTGTGAGGGCGCGGGTTAGTGTTAGCGTACGGGTTAGGATTGGGGACGGGTGAGGGTCAGGCTTCGGGGAAGGGTTAGGGTTAGGGTTCGGGCTAGGGTTAGGGTTAGGGGACGGGGACGGTTTATGATCCAGGTGAGGGTACGGCAACGCTTTAGGGGGAGTGTGCGTGTGAGGGCGCGGGTTAGTGTTAGCGTACGGGTTAGGAGTAGGGGACGGGTGAGGGTCAGGCTTCGGGGAAGGGTTAGGTTTAGGGTTCGGGCTAGGGTTAGGGTTAGGGGACGGGGACGGTTTACGGTCCAGGTGAGGGTACGGCAACGCTTTAGGGGGAGCGTGCGTGTGAGGGCGTGGGTTAGTGTCAGCGTATGGGTTAGGATTAGGGGACGGGTGAGGGTCAGGCTTCGGGGAAGGGTTAGGGTTAGGGTTCGGGCTAGGGTTAGGGTTAGGGGACGGGGACGGTTTAGGCTCCCGGTGAGCGTACGGCAACGCTTTAGGTGGAGCGTGCGTGTGAGGGTGTGGGTTAGTGTTAGCGTACGGGTTAGGATTAGGGGACGGGTGAGGGTCAGGCTTCGGGGAAGGGTTAGGGTTAGGGTTCGGGCTAGGGTTAGGGTTAGGGGACGGGGACGGTTTAGGGTCCAGGCGAGGGTACGGCAACGCTTTAGGGGGAGCGTGTGTGGGAGGGGGCGGGTTAGTGTTAGTGTACGGGTTAGGATTAAGGGACGGGTGAGGGTCAGGCTTCGGGGAAGGGTTAGGGTTCGGGCTAGGGTTAGGGTTAGGGGACGGGGACGGTTTAGGGTCCAGGTGAGGGTACGGCAACGCTTTAGGGGGAGCGTGCGTGTGAGGACGCGGGTTAGTGTTAGCGTACGGGTTAGGATTAGGGGACGGGTGAGGGTCAGGCTTCGGGGAAGGGTTAGGGTTAGGGTTCGGGCTAGGGTTAGGGTTAGGGGACGGGGACGGTTTCGGGTCCAGGTGAGGGTACGGCAACGCTTTAGGGGGAGCGTGCGTGTGAGGGCGCGGGTTAGTGTTAGCGTACGGGTTAGGATTAGGGGACGGGTGAGGGTCAGGCTTCGGGGAAGGGTTAGGGTTAGGGTTCGGGCTAGGGTTAGGGTTAGGGGACGGGGACGGTTTAGGGTCCAGGTGAGGGTACGGCAACGCTTTAGGGGGAGCGTGCGTGTGAGGGCGTGGGTTAGTGTTAGCGTACGGGTTAGGATTAGGGGACGGTTGAGGGTCATGCTTCGGGGAAGGGTTAGGGTTAGGGTTCGGGCTAGGGTTAGGGTAAGGGGACGGGGACGGTTTAGGGTCCAGGTGAGGGTACGGCAACGCTTTAGGGGGAGCGTGCGTGTGAGGGCGTGGGGTAGTGTTAGCGTACGGGTTAGGAGTAGGGGACGGGTGAGGGTCAGGCTTCGGGGAAGGGTTAGAGTTTGGGTTCGGGCTAGGGTTAGTGTAAGTGGACGGGGACGGTTTAGGGTCCAGGTGAGGGTACGGCAACGCTTTAGGGGGAGCGTGCGTGTGAGGGCGCGGGTTAGTGTTAGCGTACGTGTTAGGATTAGGGGACGGGTGAGGGTCAGGCTTCGGGGAAGGGTTAGGGTTAGGGTTTGAGCTAGGGTTAGGGTTAGGGTTAGGGGACGGGGACGGTTTAGGGTCCAGGTGAGGGTACGGCAACGCTTTAGGGGGAGCGTGCGTGTGAGGGCGCGGGGTAGTGTTAGCGTACAGGTTAGGATTAGGGGACGGGTGAGGGTCAGGGTTTGGGGAAGGGTTAGGGTTAGGGTTCGGGCTAGGGTTAGTGTTAGGGGATGGGGACGGTTTAGGGTCCAGGTAAGAGTACGGCAACGCTTTAAGGGGAGCGTGCGTGTGAGGGCGAGGGATAGTGTTAGCGTACGTGTTAGGATTAGGGGTCTGGTGAGGGTCAGGTTTCGGGGAAGGGTTAGGGTTAGGGTTCGGGCTAGGGTTAGGGTTAGGGTTAGGTGACGGGGACGGTTTAGGGTCCAGGTGAGGGTACGGCAACCCTTTAGGGGGAGCGTGCGTGTGAGGGCGCGGGTTAGTGTTAGCGTACGGGTTAGGATTAGGGGACGGGTGAGGGTCAGGCTTTGGGGAAGGTTTAGGGTTAGGGTTCGGGCTAGGGTTAGGGTTAGGGGATGGGGACGGTTTAGGGTCCAGGTAAGAGTACCACAACGCTTTAACGGGAGCGTGCGTGTGAGGGCGAGGGTTAGTGTTAGCGTACGTGTTAGGATTAGGGGACGGGTGAGTGTCAGGCTTCGGGGAAGGGTTAGGGTTAGGGTTCGGGCTAGGGTTAGGGATAGGGGACGGGGACGGTTTAGGGTCCAGGTGAGGGTACGGCAATGCTTTAGGGGGAGCGTGCGTGTGAGGGCGCGGGTTAGTGTTAGCGTACGGGTTAGGATTAGGGGACGGGTGAGGGTCAGGCTTCGGGCAAGGGTTAGGGTTCGGGTTCGGGCTAGGGTTAGGGTTAAGGGACGGGGACGGTTTAGGGTCCAGGTGAGGGTACGGCAACGCTTTAGGGGGAGCGTGCGTGTGAGGGTGCGGGTTAGTGTTAGCGTACGGGTTAGGATTAGGGGACGGGTGAGGGTCAGGCTTCGGGGAAGGGTTAGGGTTAGGGTTCGGGCTAGGGTTAGGGTTAGGGGACGGGGAAGGTTTAGGGTCCAGATGAGGGTACGGCAGCGCTTTAGGGGGTGCGTGCGTGTGAGGGCGCGGGTTGGTGTTAGCGTACGGGTTAGGATTAGGGGACGGGTGAGGGTCAGGCTTCGGGGAAGGGTTAGTGTTAGGGTTCGGGCTAGGGTTAGGGTTAGGGGACGGGGACGGTTTAGGGTCCAGGTGAGGGTACGGCAACGCTTTAGGGGGAGCGTGCGTGTGAGGGCGCGGGTTAGTGTTAGCGTACGGGTTAGGATTGGGGACGGGTGAGGGTCAGGCTTCGGGGAAGGGTTAGGGTTAGGGTTCGGGCTAGGGTTAGGGTTAGGGGACGGGGACGGTTTATGATCCAGGTGAGGGTACGGCAACGCTTTAGGGGGAGTGTGCGTGTGAGGGCGCGGGTTAGTGTTAGCGTACGGGTTAGGAGTAGGGGACGGGTGAGGGTCAGGCTTCGGGGAAGGGTTAGGTTTAGGGTTCGGGCTAGGGTTAGGGTTAGGGGACGGGGACGGTTTACGGTCCAGGTGAGGGTACGGCAACGCTTTAGGGGGAGCGTGCGTGTGAGGGCGTGGGTTAGTGTCAGCGTATGGGTTAGGATTAGGGGACGGGTGAGGGTCAGGCTTCGGGGAAGGGTTAGGGTTAGGGTTCGGGCTAGGGTTAGGGTTAGGGGACGGGGACGGTTTAGGCTCCCGGTGAGCGTACGGCAACGCTTTAGGTGGAGCGTGCGTGTGAGGGTGTGGGTTAGTGTTAGCGTACGGGTTAGGATTAGGGGACGGGTGAGGGTCAGGCTTCGGGGAAGGGTTAGGGTTAGGGTTCGGGCTAGGGTTAGGGTTAGGGGACGGGGACGGTTTAGGGTCCAGGCGAGGGTACGGCAACGCTTTAGGGGGAGCGTGTGTGGGAGGGGGCGGGTTAGTGTTAGTGTACGGGTTAGGATTAAGGGACGGGTGAGGGTCAGGCTTCGGGGAAGGGTTAGGGTTCGGGCTAGGGTTAGGGTTAGGGGACGGGGACGGTTTAGGGTCCAGGTGAGGGTACGGCAACGCTTTAGGGGGAGCGTGCGTGTGAGGACACGGGTTAGTGTTAGCGTACGGGTTAGGATTAGGGGACGGGTGAGGGTCAGGCTTCGGGGAAGGGTTAGGGTTAGGGTTCGGGCTAGGGTTAGGGTTAGGGGACGGGGACGGTTTCGGGTCCAGGTGAGGGTACGGCAACGCTTTAGGGGGAGCGTGCGTGTGAGGGCGCGGGTTAGTGTTAGCGTACGGGTTAGGATTAGGGGACGGGTGAGGGTCAGGCTTCGGGGAAGGGTTAGGGTTAGGGTTCGGGCTAGGGTTAGGGTTAGGGGACGGGGACGGTTTAGGGTCCAGGTGAGGGTACGGCAACGCTTTAGGGGGAGCGTGCGTGTGAGGGCGTGGGTTAGTGTTAGCGTACGGGTTAGGATTAGGGGACGGTTGAGGGTCATGCTTCGGGGAAGGGTTAGGGTTAGGGTTCGGGCTAGGGTTAGGGTAAGGGGACGGGGACGGTTTAGGGTCCAGGTGAGGGTACGGCAACGCTTTAGGGGGAGCGTGCGTGTGAGGGCGTGGGGTAGTGTTAGCGTACGGGTTAGGAGTAGGGGACGGGTGAGGGTCAGGCTTCGGGGAAGGGTTAGAGTTTGGGTTCGGGCTAGGGTTAGTGTAAGTGGACGGGGACGGTTTAGGGTCCAGGTGAGGGTACGGCAACGCTTTAGGGGGAGCGTGCGTGTGAGGGCGCGGGTTAGTGTTAGCGTACGTGTTAGGATTAGGGGACGGGTGAGGGTCAGGCTTCGGGGAAGGGTTAGGGTTAGGGTTTGAGCTAGGGTTAGGGTTAGGGTTAGGGGACGGGGACGGTTTAGGGTCCAGGTGAGGGTACGGCAACGCTTTAGGGGGAGCGTGCGTGTGAGGGCGCGGGGTAGTGTTAGCGTACAGGTTAGGATTAGGGGACGGGTGAGGGTCAGGGTTTGGGGAAGGGTTAGGGTTAGGGTTCGGGCTAGGGTTAGTGTTAGGGGATGGGGACGGTTTAGGGTCCAGGTAAGAGTACGGCAACGCTTTAAGGGGAGCGTGCGTGTGAGGGCGAGGGATAGTGTTAGCGTACGTGTTAGGATTAGGGGTCTGGTGAGGGTCAGGTTTCGGGGAAGGGTTAGGGTTAGGGTTCGGGCTAGGGTTAGGGTTAGGGTTAGGTGACGGGGACGGTTTAGGGTCCAGGTGAGGGTACGGCAACCCTTTAGGGGGAGCGTGCGTGTGAGGGCGCGGGTTAGTGTTAGCGTACGGGTTAGGATTAGGGGACGGGTGAGGGTCAGGCTTTGGGGAAGGTTTAGGGTTAGGGTTCGGGCTAGGGTTAGGGTTAGGGGATGGGGACGGTTTAGGGTCCAGGTAAGAGTACCACAACGCTTTAACGGGAGCGTGCGTGTGAGGGCGAGGGTTAGTGTTAGCGTACGTGTTAGGATTAGGGGACGGGTGAGTGTCAGGCTTCGGGGAAGGGTTAGGGTTAGGGTTCGGGCTAGGGTTAGGGTTAGGGGACGGGGACGGTTTAGAGTCCAGGTGAGGGTACGGCAACGCTTTAGGTGGAGCGTGCGTGTGAGGGCGCGGGTTAGTGTTAGCATACGGTTTAGGATTAGGGGACGGGTGAGGGTCAGGCTTCGGGGAAGGGTTAGGGTTAGGGTTCGGGCTAGGGTTAGGTTTAGGGGACGGGGACGGTTTAGGGTCCAGGTGAGGGTACGGCAACGCTTTAGGGGGAGCGTGCGTGTGAGGGCGCGGGTTAGTGTTAGCGTACGGGTTAGGATTAGGGGACGGGTGAGTGTCAGGCTTCGGGGAAGGGTTAGGGTTAGGGTTCGGGCTAGGGTTAGGGTTAGGGGACGGGGACGGTTTAGGGTCCAGGTGAGGGTACGGCAACGCTTTAGGGGGAGCGTGCGTGTGAGGGCGCGGGTTAGTGTTAACGTACGGGTTAGGATTAGGGGACGGGTGAGGGTCAGGCTTCGGGGAAGGGTTAGGTTTAGGGTTCGGGGTAGGGTTAGGGTTAGGTGACGGGGACGGTTTAGGGTCCAGGTGAGGGTACGGCAACGCTTTAGGGGGAGCGTGCGTGTGAGGGCGCGGGTTAGTGTTAGCGTACGGGTTAGGATTATGGGACGGGTGAGGGTCAGGCTTCGGGGAAGGGTTAGGGTTAGGGTTCGGGCTAGGGTTAGGGTTAGGGGATGTGGACGGTTTAGGGTCCAGGTGAGGGTACGGCAACGCTTTAGGGGGAGCGTGCGTGTGAGGGCGCGGGTTAGTGTTAGCGTACGGGTTAGGATTAGGGGACAGGTGAGGGTCAGGCTTCGTGGAAGGGTTAGGATTAGGGTTCGGGCTAGGGTTAGGGTTAGGGGACGGGGACGGTTTAGGGTCCAGGTGAGGGTACGGCAACGCTTTAGGGGGAGCGTGCGTGTGAGGGCACGGGGTAGTGTTAGCGTACAGGTTAGGATTAGGGGACGGGTGAGGGTCAGGGTTTGGGGAAGGGTTAGGGTTAGGGTTCGGGCTAGGGTTAGTGTTAGGGGATGGGGACGGTTTAGGGTCCAGGTAAGAGTACGGCAACGCTTTAAGGGGAGCGTGCGTGTGAGGGCGAGGGATAGTGTTAGCGTACGTGTTAGGATTAGGGGTCTGGTGAGGGTCAGGTTTCGGGGAAGGGTTAGGGTTAGGGTTCGGGCTAGGGTTAGGGTTAGGGTTAGGTGACGGGGACGGTTTAGGGTCCAGGTGAGGGTACGGCAACCCTTTAGGGGGAGCGTGCGTGTGAGGGCGCGGGTTAGTGTTAGCGTACGGGTTAGGATTAGGGGACGGGTGAGGGTCAGGCTTTGGGGAAGGTTTAGGGTTAGGGTTCGGGCTAGGGTTAGGGTTAGGGGATGGGGACGGTTTAGGGTCCAGGTAAGAGTACCACAACGCTTTAACGGGAGCGTGCGTGTGAGGGCGAGGGTTAGTGTTAGCGTACGTGTTAGGATTAGGGGACGGGTGAGTGTCAGGCTTCGGGGAAGGGTTAGGGTTAGGGTTCGGGCTAGGGTTAGGGTTAGGGGACGGGGACGGTTTAGAGTCCAGGTGAGGGTACGGCAACGCTTTAGGTGGAGCGTGCGTGTGAGGGCGCGGGCTAGTGTTAGCATACGGTTTAGGATTAGGGGACGGGTGAGGGTCAGGCTTCGGGGAAGGGTTAGGGTTAGGGTTCGGGCTAGGGTTAGGTTTAGGGGACGGGGACGGTTTAGGGTCCAGGTGAGGGTACGGCAACGCTTTAGGGGGAGCGTGCGTGTGAGGGCGCGGGTTAGTGTTAGCGTACGGGTTAGGATTAGGGGACGGGTGAGTGTCAGGCTTCGGGGAAGGGTTAGGGTTAGGGTTCGGGCTAGGGTTAGGGTTAGGGGACGGGGACGGTTTAGGGTCCAGGTGAGGGTACGGCAACGCTTTAGGGGGAGCGTGCGTGTGAGGGCGCGGGTTAGTGTTAACGTACGGGTTAGGATTAGTGGACGGGTGAGGGTCAGGCTTCGGGGAAGGGTTAGGTTTAGGGTTCGGGGTAGGGTTAGGGTTAGGTGACGGGGACGGTTTAGGGTCCAGGTGAGGGTACGGCAACGCTTTAGGGGGAGCGTGCGTGTGAGGGCGCGGGTTAGTGTTAGCGTACGGGTTAGGATTATGGGACGGGTGAGGGTCAGGCTTCGGGGAAGGGTTAGGGTTAGGGTTCGGGCTAGGGTTAGGGTTAGGGGATGTGGACGGTTTAGGGTCCAGGTGAGGGTACGGCAACGCTTTAGGGGGAGCGTGCGTGTGAGGGCGCGGGTTAGTGTTAGCGTACGGGTTAGGATTAGGGGACAGGTGAGGGTCAGGCTTCGTGGAAGGGTTAGGATTAGGGTTCGGGCTAGGGTTAGGGTTAGGGGACGGGGACGGTTTAGGGTCCAGATGAGGGTACGGCAACGCTTTAGGGGGAGCGTGCGTGTGAGAGCGTGGGGTAGTGTTAGCGTACGGGTTACGATTAGGGGACGGGTGAGGGTCCGGCTTCGGGGAAGGGTTAGGGTTAGGGTTCGGGCTAGGGTTAGGGTTAGGGGACGGGGACGTTTTAGGATCCAGGTGAGGGTACGGCAACGCTTTAAGGGGAGAGTGCGTGTGAGGGCGCGGGTTAGTGTTAGCGTACGGCTTAGGATTAGGGGACGGGTGCGGGTCAGGCTTCGGGGAAGGGTTAGGGTTAGCGTTCAGGCTAGGGTTAGGGTTAGGGGACGGGGACGGTTTAGGGTCCAGTTGAGGGTACGGCAACGCTTTACGGGGAGCGTGCGTGTGAGGGCGAGGGATAGTGTTAGCGTACGGGTTAGGATTAGGGGACGGGTGAGGGTCAGGCTTCGGGGAACTGTTAGGGTTAGGGTTCGGGCTAGGTTTAGGGTTAGGGGACGGGGACGGTTTAGGGTCCAGGTGAGGGTACAGCAACGCTTTAGGGGGAGCGTGCGTGTGAGGGCGCGGGTTAGTGTTAGCGTACGGGTTAGGATTAGGGTACGGGTGAGGGTCAGGCTTCGGGGAAGGGTTAGGGTTACGGTTTGGGCTAGGGTTAGGGTTAGGGGACGGGGACGGTTTAGGGTCCAGGTGAGGGTACGGCAATGCTTTAGGGGGAGCGTGCGTGTGAGGGCGTGGGTAAGTGTTAGCGTACGGGTTAGGATTAGGGGACGGGTGAGGGTCAGGCTTCGGGGAAGGGTTAGGGTTAGGGTTCGGGCTAGGGTTAGGGTTACGGGACAGGGACGGTTTAGGGTCCAGGTGAGGGTACGGCAACGCTTTAGGGGGAGCGTGCGTGTGAGGGCGCGGGTTAGTGTTAGCGTACGGGTTAGGAGTAGGGGACGGTTGAGGGTCAGGCTTCGGGGATGGGTTAGTGTTAGGGTTCCGGCTAGGGTTAGGGTTAGGGGACGGGGACGGTTTAGGGTCCAGGTGAGGGTATGGCAACACTTGAGGGGGAGCGTGCGTGTGAGGGCGAGGGTTAGTGTTAGCGTACGGGTTAGGATTAGGGGACGGGTGAGGGTCAGGCTTCGGGGAAGGGTTAGGGTTAGGGTTCGGGCTAGGGTTAGGGTTAGGGTTAGGGGACGGTTTAGGGTCCAGGTGAGGGTACGGCAACGTTTTAGGGGGAGCGTGCGTGTGAGGGCGCGGTTTAGTGTTAGCGTACGGGTTAGGATTAGGGGACGGGTGAGGGTCAGGCTTCGGGGAAGGGTTAGGGTTAGGGTTCGGGCTAGGGTTAGGGTTACGGGACAGGGACGGTTTAGGGTCCAGGTGAGGGTACGGCAACGCTTTAGGGGGAGCGTGCGTGTGAGGGCGCGGGTTAGTGTTAGCGTACGGGTTAGGAGTAGGGGACGGTTGAGGATCAGGTTTCGGGGATGGGTTAGGGTTAGGGTTCCGGCTAGGGTTAGGGTTAGGGGACGGGGACGGTTTAGGGTCCAGGTGAGGGTATGGCAACACTTTAGGGGGAGCGTGCGTGTGAGGGCGAGGGTTAGTGTTAGCGTACGGGTTAGGATTAGGGGACGGGTGAGGGTCAGTCTTCGGGGAAGGGTTAGGGTTAGGGTTCGGGCTAGGGTTAGGGTTAGGGGACGGGGACGGTTTAGGGTCCAGGTGAGGGTACGGCAACGTTTTAGGGGGAGCGTGCGTGTGAGGGCGCGGGTTAGTGTTAGCGTACGGGTTAGGATTAGGGGACGGGTGAGGGTCAGGCTTCGGGGAAGGGTTAGGGTTAGGGTTCGGGCTAGGGTTAGGGTTAGGGGACGGGGACGGTTTAGGGTCCTGGTGAGGGTACGGCAACGCTTTAGGTGGAGCGTGCGTGTGAGGGCGCGGGTTAGAGTTAGCGTACGGGTTAGGATTAGGGGACGGGTGAGGGTCAGGCTTCGGGGAAGGGTTAGGGTTAGGGTTCGGGCTAGGGTTAGGGTTAGGGGACGGGGACGGTTTAGGGTCCAGGTGAGGGTACGGCAACGCTTTAGGGGAGCGTGCGTGTGAGGGCGCGGGTTAGTGTTAGCGTACGGGTTAGGATTAGGGGACGGGTGAGGGTCAGGCTTCGGGGAAGGGTTAGGGTTAGGGTTCGGGCTAGGGTTAGGGTTAGGGGACGGGGACGGTTTAGGGTCCAGGTGAGGGTACGGCAACTCTTTAGGGGGAGCGTGTGTGTGAGGGCACGGGTTAGTGTTAGCGTACGGGTTAGGAGTAGGGGACGGGTGAGGGTCAGGTTTCGGGGAAGGGTTATGGTTAGGGTTCGGGCTAGGGTAGGGTTAGGGGACGGGGATGGTTTAGGGTCCAGGTGGGTGTACAGCAACACTTTAGGGGGAGCGTGCGTGTGAGAGCGAGGGTTAGTGTTAGCGTACGGGTTAGGATTAGGGGACGGGTGAGGGTCAGGCTTCGGGGAAGGGTTAGGGTTAGGGTTCGGGCTAGGGTTAGGATTAGGGGACGGGGACGGTTTAGGGTCCAGGTGAGGGTACGGCAACGCTTTAGGGGGAGCGTGCGTGTAAGGGCGCGGGGTAGTGTTAGCGTACGGGTTAGGATTAGGGGACGGGTGAGGGTCAGGCTTCGGGGAAGGGTTAGGGTTAGGGTTCGGGCTAGGGTTAGGGTTAGGGGACGGGGACGGTTTAGGGTCCAGGTGAGGGTACGGCAACGCTTTAGGGGGAGCGTGCGTGTGAGGGCGCGGGTTAGTGTTAGCGTACGGGTTAGGATTAGGTGACGGGTGAGGGTCAGGCTTCGGGGAAGGGTTAGGGTTAGGGTTCGGGCTAGGGTTAGGGTTAGGGGACGGGGACGGTTTAGGGTCCAGGTGAGGGTACGGCAACGCTTTCGGGGGAGCGTGCGTGTGAGGGCGCGGGTTAGTGTTAGCGTACGGGTTAGGATTAGGGGACGGGTGAGGGTCATGCTTCGGGGAAGGGTTAGGGTTAGGGTTCGGGCTAGGGTTAGGTTTAGGGGACGGGGATGGTTTAGGGTCCAGGTGAGGGTACGGCAACGCTTTCGGGGGAGCGTGCGTGTGAGGGCGCGGGTTAGTGTTAGCGTACGGGTTAGGAGTAGGGGACGGTTGAGGGTCAGGCTTCGGGGAAGGGTTAGGGTTAGGGTTCGGGCTAGGGTTAGGGTTAGGGGACGGGGACGGTTTAGGGTCCAGGTGAGGGTACGGCAACGCTTTAGGGGGAGCGTGCGTGTGAGGGCGAGGGTTAGTGTTAGCGTACGGGTTAGGATTAGGGGACGGGTGAGGGTCAGGCTTCGGGGAAGGGTTAGGGTTAGGGTTCGGGCTAGGGTGAGGGTTAGGGGACGGGGACGGTTTAGGGTCCAGGTGAGGGTACGGCAACGCTTTAGGGGAGCGTGCGTGTGAGGGCGCGGGTTAGTGTTAGCGTACGGGTTAGGATTAGGGGACGGGTGAGGGTCAGGCTTCAGGGAAGTGTTAGGGTTAGGGTTCGGGCTAGGGTTAGGGTTAGGGGACGGCGACGGTTTAGGGTCCAGGTGAGGGTACGGCAACGCTTTAGGGGGAGCGTGTGTGTGAGGGCGCGGGTTAGTGTTAGCGTACGGGTTACGATTAGGGGACGGTTGAGTGTCAGGCTTCGGGGAAGGGTTAGGGTTAGGGTTCGGGCTAGGGTTAGGGTTAGGGGACGGGGACGGTTTAGGGTCCAGGTGAGGGTACGGCAACGCTTTAGGGGGAGCGTGCGTGTGAGGACGCGGGTTAGTGTTAGCGTACGGGTTAGGATTAGGGGACGGGTGAGGGTCAGGCTTCGGGGAAGGGTTAGGGTTAGGTTTCGGGCTAGGGTTAGGGTTAGGGGACGGGGACGGTTTAGGGTCCAGGTGAGGGTACCGCAACGCTTCAGGGGGAGCGTGCGTGTGAGGGCGCGGGTTAGTGTTAGCGTACGGGTTAGGATTAGGGGACGGGTGAGGGTCAGGCTTCGGGGAAGGGTTAGGGTTAGGGTTCGGGCTAGGGTTAGGGTTAGGGGACGGGGACGGTTTAGGGTCCAGGTGAGGGTACGGCAACGCTTTAGGGGAGCGTGCGTGTGAGGGCGCGGGTTAGTGTTAGCGTACGGGTTAGGATTAGGGGACGGGTGAGGGTCAGGCTTCGGGGAAGGGTTAGGGTTAGGGTTCGGGCTAGGGTTAGGGTTAGGGGACGGGGACGGTTTAGGGTCCAGGTGAGGGTACGGCAACTCTTTAGGGGGAGCGTGTGTGTGAGGGCACGGGTTAAGGTTAGCGTACGGGTTAGGAGTAGGGGACGGGTGAGGGTCAGGCTTGGGGGAAGGGTTATGGTTAGGGTTCGGGCTAGGGTTAGGGTTAGGGGACGGGGATGGTTTAGGGTCCAGGTGGGGGTAAAGCAACACTTTAGGGGGAGCGTGTGTGTGAGGGCGAGGGTTAGTGTTAGCGTACGGGTTAGGATTAGGGGACGGGTGAGGGTCAGGCTTCGGGGAAGGGTTAGGGTTAGGGTTCGGGCTAGGGTTAGGGTTAGGGGACGGGGACGGTTTAGGGTCCAGGTGAGGGTACGGCAACGCTTTAGGGGGAGCGTGCGAGGGCGCGGGTTAGTGTTAGCGTACGGGTTAGGATTAGGGAACGTGTGAGGGTCAGGCTTCGGGGAAGGGTTAGGGTTAGGGTTCGGGCTAGGGTTAGGGTTAGGGGACGGGGACGGTTTAGGGTCCAGGTGAGGGTACGGCAACGCTTTAGGGGGAGCGTGCGTGTGAGGGCGAGGGTTAGTGTTAGCGTACGGGTTAGGATTAGGGGACCGGTGAGGGTCAGGCTTCGGGGAAGGGTTAGGGTTAGGGTTCGGGCTAGGGTTAGGGTTAGGGGACGGGGAAGGTTTAGGGTCCAGGTGAGGGTACGGCAACGCTTTACGGGGAGCGTGCGTGTGAGGGCGTGGGTTAGTGTTATCGTACGGGTTAGGATTAGGGGACGGGTGAGGGTCAGGGTTCGGGGAAGGGTTAGGGTTAGGGTTCGGGCTAGGGTTAGGGTTAGGGGACGGGGACGGTTTAGGGTCCAGGTGAGGGTACGGCAACGCTTTAGGGGGAGCGTGCGTGTGAGGGCGCGCGTTAGTGTTAGCGTACGGTTTAGGATTAGGGGACGGGTGAGGGTCAGGCTTCGGGGAAGGGTTAGGGTTAGGGTTCGGGCTAGGGTTAGGGTTAGGGGACGGGGACGGTTTCGGGTCCAGGTGAGGGTACGGCAACGCTTTAGGGGGAGCTTGCGTGTGAGGGCGCGGGTTAGTGTTAGCGTACGGGTTAGGATTAGGGGACGGGTGAGGGTCAGGCTTCGGGGAAGGGTTAGGGTTAGGGTTCGGGCTAGGGTTAGGGTTAGGGGACGGGGACGGTTTCGGGTCCAGGTGAGGGTACGGCAACGCTTTAGGGGGAGCGTGCGTGTGAGGGCGCGGGTTAGTGTTAGCGTACGGGTTAGGATTAGGGGACGGGTGAGGGTTAGGCTTCGGGGAAGGGTTAGGGTTAGGGTTCGGGCTAGGGTTAGGGTTAGGGGACGGGGACGGTTTAGGGTCCAGGTGAGGGTACGGCAACGCTTTAGGGGGAGCGTGCGTGTGAGGGAGCGGGTTAGTGTTAGCGTACGGGTTAGGATTAGGGGACGGGTGAGGGTCAGGCTTCGGGGAAGGGTTAGGGTTAGGGTTCGGGCTAGGGTTAGGGTTAGGGGACGGGGACGGTTTAGGGTCCAGGTGAGGGTACGGCAACGCTTCAGGGGGAGCGTGCGTGTGAGGGCGCGGGTTAGTGTTAGCGTACGGGTTAGGATTAGGGGACGGGTGAGGGTCAGGCTTCGGGGAAGGGTTAGGGTTAGGGTTCGGGCTAGGGTTAGGGTTAGGGGACGGGGACGGTTTAGGGTCCAGGTGAGGGTACGGCAACGCTTTAGGGGGAGCGTGCGTGTGAGGGCGCGGGTTAGTGTTAGCGTACGGCTTAGGATTAGGGGACGGGTGAGGGTCAGGCTTCGGGGAAGGGTTAGGGTTAGGGTTCGGGCTAGGGTTAGGGTTAGGGGACGGGGACGGTTTCGGGTCCAGGTGAGGGTACGGCAACGCTTTAGGGGGAGCGTGCGTGTGAGGGCGCGGGTTAGTGTTAGCGTAGGGGTTAGGATTAGGGGACGGGTGAGGGTCAGGCTTCGGGGAAGGGTTAGGGTTAGGGTTCGGGCTAGGGTTAGGGTTAGGGGACGGGGACTGTTTCGGGTCCAGGTGAGTGTACGGCAACGCTTTAGGGGGAGCGTGCGTGTGAGGGCGCGGGTTAGTGTTAGCGTACGGGTTAGGATTAGGGGACGGGTGAGGGTGAGGCTTCGGGGAAGGGTTAAGGTTCGGGTTCGGGCTAGGGTTAGGGTTAGGGTACGGGGACGGTTTCGGGTCCAGGTGAGAGTACGGCAACGCTTTATTGGGAGCGTGCGTGTGAGGGCGCGGGTTAGTATTAGCGTACGGGTTAGGATTAGGGGACGGGTGAGGGTTAGGCTTGGGGGAAGGGTTAGGGTTAGGGTTCGGGCTAGGGTTAGGGTTAGGGGATGGGGATGGTTTCGGGTCCAGGTGAGGGTACGGCAACGCTTTCGGGGGAGCGGGCGTGTGAGGGCGCGGGTTAGTGTTAGCGTACGGGTTAGGATTAGGGGACGGGTGAGGGTCAGGCTTCGGGGAAGGGTTAGGGTTCGGGCTAGGGTTAGGGTTAGGGGACGGGGACGGTTTAGGGTCCAGGTGAGGGTACGGCAACTCTTTAGGGGGAGCGTGCGTGTGAGGGCGCGGGTTAGTGTTAGCGTACGGGTTAGGATTAGGGGACGGGTGAGGGTCAGGCTTCGGGGAAGGGTTAGGGTTAGGGTTCGGGCTAGGGTTAGGTTTAGGTGACGGGGACGGTTCAGGGTCCAGGTGAGGGTACGGCAACGCTTTAGGGGGAGCGTGCGTGTGAGGGCGCGCGTTAGTTTTAGCGTACGGGTTAGGATTAGGAGACGGGTGAGGGTCAGGCTTCGGGGAAGGGTTAGGGTTAGGGTTCGGGCTAGGGTTAGGGTTAGGGGACGGGGACGGTTTAGGGTCCAGGTGAGGGTACGGCAACGCTATACGGGGAGCGTGCGTGTGAGGGCGCGCGTTAGTGTTAGCGTACAGGTTAGGATTAGGGGACGGGTGAGGGTCAGGCTTCGGGGAAGGGTTAGGGTTAGGGTTCGGGCTAGGGTTAGGGTTAGGGTTAGGGGACGGTTTCGGGTCCAGGTGAGGGTACGGCAACGCTTTAGGGAGAGCGTGCGTGTGAGGGCGCGGGTTAGTGTTAGCGTACGGGTTAGGATTAGGGGACGGGTGAGGGTCAGGCTTCGGGGAAGGGTTAGGGTTAGGGTTCGGGCTAGGGTTAGGGTTAGGGGACGGGGACGGTTTAGGGTCCAGGTGAGGGTACGGCAACGCTTTAGGGGGAGCGTGCGTGTGAGGGCGCGGGTTAGTGTTAGCGTACGGGTTAGGATTAGGGGACGGGTGAGGGTCAGGCTTCGGGGAAGGGTTAGGGTTAGGGTTCGGGCTAGGGTTAGGGTTAGGGGACGGGGACGGTTCAGGGTCCAGGTGAGGGTACGGCAACGCTTTAGGGGGAGCGTGCGTGTGAGGGCGCGGGTTATGTTAGCGTACGGGTTAGGATTAGGAGACGGGTGAGGGTCAGGCTTCGGGGAAGGGTTAGGGTTAGGGTTCGGGCTAGGGTTAGGGTTAGGGGACGGGGACGGTTTAGGGTCCAGGTGAGGGTACGGCAACGCTATAGGGGGAGCGTGCGTGTGAGGGCGCGCGTTAGTGTTAGCGTACAGGTTAGGATTAGGGGACGGGTGAGGGTCAGGCTTCGGGGAAGGGTTAGGGTTAGGGTTCGGGCTAGGGTTAGGGTTAGGGTTAGGGGACGGTTTCGGGTCCAGGTGAGGGTACGGCAACGCTTTAGGGAGAGCGTGCGTGTGAGGGCGCGGGTTAGTGTTAGCGTACGGGTTAGGATTAGGGGACGGGTGAGGGTCAGGCTTCGGGGAAGGGTTAGGGTTAGGGTTCGGGCTAGGGTTAGGGTTAGGGGACGGGGACGGTTTAGGGTCCAGGTGAGGGTACGGCAACGCTTTAGGGGGAGCGTGCGTGTGAGGGCGCGGGTTAGTGTTAGCGTACGGGTTAGGATTAGGGGACGGGTGAGGGTCAGGCTTCGGGGAAGGGTTAGGGTTAGGGTTCGGGCTAGGGTTAGGGTTAGGGGACGGGGACGGTTTAGGGTCCAGGTGAGGGTACGGCAACGCTTTAGGGGGAGCGTGCGTGTGAGGGCGCGGGTTAGTGTTAGCGTACGGGTTAGGATTAGGGGACGGGTGAGGGTCAGGCTTCGGGGAAGTGTTAGGTTTAGGGTTCGGGCTAGGGTTAGGGTTAGGGGATGGGGACGGTTTAGGGTCCAGGTGAGGGTACGGCAACGATTTAGGGGGAGCGTGCGTGTGAGGGCGCGGGTTAGTGTTAGCGTACGGGTTAGGATTAGGGGACGGGTGAGGGTCAGGCTTCTGGGAAGGGTTAGGGTTAGGGTTCGGGCTAGGGTTAGGGTTAGGGGACGGGGACGGTTTCGGGTCCAGGTGAGGGTACGGCAACGCTTTAGGGGGAGCGTGCGTGTGAGGGCGCGGGTTAGTGTTAGCGTACGGGTTAGGATTAGGGGACGGGTGAGGGTCAGGCTTCGGGGAAGGGTTAGGGTTAGGGTTCGGGCTAGGGTTAGGGTTAGGGGACGGGGACGGTTTAGGGTCCAGGTGAGGGTACGGCAACGCTTTAGGGGGAGCGTGCGTGTGAGGGCGCGGGTTAGTGTTAGCGTACGGGTTAGGATTAGGGGACGGGTGAGGGTCAGGCTTTGGGGAAGGGTTAGGGTTAGGGTTCGGGCTAAGGTTAGGGTTAGGGGACGGGGACGGTTTAGGGTCCAGGTGAGGGTACGGCAACGCTTTAGGGGGAGCGTGCGTGTGAGGGCGCGGGTTAGTGTTAGCGTACGGGTTAGGATTAGGGGACGGGTGAGGGTCAGGCTTCGGGGAAGGGTTAGGGTTAGGGTTCGGGCTAGGGTTAGGGTTAGGGGACGGGGACGGTTTAGGGTCCAGGTGAGGGTACGGCAACGCTTTAGGGGGAGCGTGCGTGTGAGGGCGCGGGTTAGTGTTAGCGTACGGGTTAGGATTAGGGGACGGGTGAGGGTCAGGCTTCGGGGAAGGGTTAGGGTTAGGGTTCGGGCTAGGGTTAGGGTTAGGGGACGGGGACGGTTTCGGGTCCAAGTGAGGGTACGGCAACGCTTTAGGGGGAGCGTGCGTGTGAGGGCGCGGGTTAGTGTTAGCGTACGGGTTAGGATTAGGGGACGGTTGAGGGTCAGGCTTCGGGGAAGGGTTAGGGTTAGGGTTCGGGCTACGGTTAGGGGACGGGGACGGGGACGGTTTAGGGTCCAGGTGAGGGTACGGCAACGCTTTAGGGGGAGGGAGCGTGTGAAGGCGCGCGTTAGTGTTAGCGTACGGGTTAGGATTAGGGGACGGGTGAGGGTCAGGCTTCGGGGAAGGATTAGGGTTAGGGTTCGGGCTAGGGTTAGGGTTAGGGGACGGGGACGCCTTAGGGTCCAGGTGAGGGTACGGCAACGCTTTAGGGGGAGCGTGCGTGTGAGGGCGCGCGTTAGTGTTAGCGTACGGCTTAGGATTAGGGGACGGGTGAGGGTCAGGCTTCGGGGAAGGGTTAGGGTTAGGGTTCGGGCTAGGGTTAGGGTTAGGGGACGGGGACGGTTTAGGGTCCAGGTGAGAGTACGGCAACGCTTTAGGAGGAGCATGCGTGTGAGGGCGCGCGTTAGTGTTAGCGTACGGCTTAGGATTAGGGGACGTGTGAGGGTCAGGCTTCGGGGAAGGGTTAGGGTTAGGGTTCGGGCTAGGGTTAGGTTTAGGGGACGGGGACGGTTTAAGGTCCAGGTGAGGGTACGGCAACGCTTTAGGGGGAGCGTGCGTGTGAGGGCGCGGTTTAGTGTTAGCGTACGGGTTAGGATTAGGGGACGGGTGAGGGTCAGGCTTCGGGGAAGGGTTAGGGTTAGGGTTCGGGTTAGGGTTAGGGGACGGGGACGGTTTAGGGTCCAGGTGAGGGTACGGCAACGCTTTAGGGGGAGCGTGCGTGTGAGGGCGCGGGTTAGTGTTAGCGTACGGGTTAGGATTAGGGGACGGGTGAGGGTCAGGCTTCGGGGAAGGGTTATGGTTAGGGTTCGGGCTAGGGTCAGGGTTAGGGGACGGGGACGGTTTCGGGTCCAAGTGAGGGTACGGCAACGCTTTAGGGGGAGCGTGCGTGTGAGGGCGCGGGTTAGTGTTAGCGTACGGTTTAGGATTAGGGGACGGGTGAGGGTCAGGCTTCGGGGAAGGGTTAGGGTTAGGGTTCGGGCTAGGGTTAGGGGACGGGGACGGGGACGGTTTAGGGTCCAGGTGAGGGTACGGCAACGCTTTAGGGGGAGCGTGCGTGTGAAGGCGCGCGTTAGTGTTAGCGTACGGGTTAGGATTAGGGGACGGGTGAGGGTCAGGCTTCGGGGAAGGATTAGGTTTAGGGTTCGGGCTAGGGTTAGGGTTAGGGGACGGGGACGGCTTAGGGTCCAGGTGAGGGTACGGCAACGCTTTAGGGGGAGCGTGCGTGTGAGGGCGCGCGTTAGTGTTAGCGTACGGCTTAGGATTAGGGGACGGGTGAGGGTCAGGCTTCGGGGAAGGGTTAGGGTTAGGGTTCGGGCTAGGGTTAGGGTTAGGGGACGGGGACGGTTTAGGGTCCAGGTCAGAGTACGGCAACGCTTTAGGAGGAGCGTGCGTGTGAGGGCGCGCGTTAGTGTTAGCGTACGGCTTAGGATTAGGGGACGGGTGAGGGTCAGGCTTCGGGGAAGGGTTAGGGTTAGGGTTCGGGCTAGGGTTAGGTTTAGGGGACGGGGACGGTTTAGGGTCCAGGTGAGGGTACGGCAACGCTTTAGGGGGAGCGTGCGTGTGAGGGCGCAGGTTAGTGTTAGCGTACGGCTTAGGATTAGGGGACGGGTGAGGGTCAGGCTTCGGGGAAGGGTTAGGGTTAGGGTTCGGGCTAGGGTTAGGGTTAGGGGACGGGGACGGTTTAGGGTCCAGGTGAGGGTACGGCAACGCTTTAGGGGGAGCGGGCGTGTGAGGGCGCGGGTTAGTGTTAGCGTACGGGTTAGGATTAGGAGACGGGTGAGGGTCAGGCTTCGGGGAAGGGTTAGGGTTAGGGTTCGGGCTAGGGTTAGGGTTAGGGGACGGGGACGGTTTAGGGTCCAGGTGAGGGTACGGCAACGCTTTAGGGGGAGCGTGCGTGTGAGGGCGCGGGTTAGTGTTAGCGTACGGGTTAGGATTAGGGGACGGGTGAGGGTCAGGCTTCGGGGAAGGGTTAGGGTTAGGGTTCGGGCTAGGGTTAGGGTTAGGGGACGGGGACGGTTTAGGGTCCAGGTGAGGGTACGGCAACGCTTTAGGGGGAGCGTGCGTGTGAGGGCGCGGGTTAGTGTTAGCGTACGGGTTAGGATTAGGGGACGGGTGAGGGTCAGGCTTCGGGGAAGGGTTAGGGTTAGGGTTCGGGCTAGGGTTAGGGTTAGGGGACGGGGACGGTTTCGGGTCCAAGTGAGGGTACGGCAACGCTTTAGGGGGAGCGTGCGTGTGAGGGCGCGGGTTAGTGTTAGCGTACGGGTTAGGATTAGGGGACGGTTGAGGGTCAGGCTTCGGGGAAGGGTTAGGGTTAGGGTTCGGGCTACGGTTAGGGGACGGGGACGGGGACGGTTTAGGGTCCAGGTGAGGGTACGGCAACGCTTTAGGGGGAGGGAGCGTGTGAAGGCGCGCGTTAGTGTTAGCGTACGGGTTAGGATTAGGGGACGGGTGAGGGTCAGGCTTCGGGGAAGGATTAGGGTTAGGGTTCGGGCTAGGGTTAGGGTTAGGGGACGGGGACGGCTTAGGGTCCAGGTGAGGGTACGGCAACGCTTTAGGGGGAGCGTGCGTGTGAGGGCGCGCGTTAGTGTTAGCGTACGGCTTAGGATTAGGGGACGGGTGAGGGTCAGGCTTCGGGGAAGGGTTAGGGTTAGGGTTCGGGCTAGGGTTAGGGTTAGGGGACGGGGACGGTTTAGGGTCCAGGTGATAGTACGGCAACGCTTTAGGAGGAGCATGCGTGTGAGGGCGCGCGTTAGTGTTAGCGTACGGCTTAGGATTAGGGGACGTGTGAGGGTCAGGCTTCGGGGAAGGGTTAGGGTTAGGGTTCGGGCTAGGGTTAGGTTTAGGGGACGGGGACGGTTTAAGGTCCAGGTGAGGGTACGGCAACGCTTTAGGGGGAGCGTGCGTGTGAGGGCGCGGGTTAGTGTTAGCGTACGGGTTAGGATTAGGGGACGGGTGAGGGTCAGGCTTCGGGGAAGGGTTAGGGTTAGGGTTCGGGTTAGGGTTAGGGGACGGGGACGGTTTAGGGTCCAGGTGAGGGTACGGCAACGCTTTAGGGGGAGCGTGCGTGTGAGGGCGCGGGTTAGTGTTAGCGTACGGGTTAGGATTAGGGGACGGGTGAGGGTCAGGCTTCGGGGAAGGGTTAGGGTTAGGGTTCGGGCTAGGGTTAGGGTTAGGGGACGGGGACGGTTTAGGGTCCAGGTGAGGGTACGGCAACGCTTTAGGGGGAGCGTGCGTGTGAAGGCGCGCGTTAGTGTTAGCGTACGGGTTAGGATTAGGGGACGGGTGAGGGTCAGGCTTCGGGGAAGGATTAGGTTTAGGGTTCGGGCTAGGGTTAGGGTTAGGGGACGGGGACGGCTTAGGGTCCAGGTGAGGGTACGGCAACGCTTTAGGGGGAGCGTGCGTTTGAGGGCGCGCGTTAGTGTTAGCGTACGGCTTAGGATTAGGGGACGGGTGAGGGTCAGGCTTCGGGGAAGGGTTAGGGTTAGGGTTCGGGCTAGGGTTAGGGTTAGGGGACGGGGACGGTTTAGGGTCCAGGTCAGAGTACGGCAACGCTTTAGGAGGAGCGTGCGTGTGAGGGCGCGCGTTAGTGTTAGCGTACGGCTTAGGATTAGGGGACGGGTGAGGGTCAGGCTTCGGGGAAGGGTTAGGGTTAGGGTTCGGGCTAGGGTTAGGTTTAGGGGCCGGGGACGGTTTAGGGTCCAGGTGAGGGTACGGCAACGCTTTAGGGGGAGCGTGCGTGTGAGGGCGCAGGTTAGTGTTAGCGTACGGCTTAGGATTAGGGGACGGGTGAGGGTCAGGCTTCGGGGAAGGGTTAGGGTTAGGGTTCGGGCTAGGGTTAGGGTTAGGGGACGGGGACGGTTTAGGGTCCAGGTGAGGGTACGGCAACGCTTTAGGGGGAGCGGGCGTGTGAGGGCGCGGGTTAGTGTTAGCGTACGGGTTAGGATTAGGAGACGGGTGAGGGTCAGGCTTCGGGGAAGGGTTAGGGTTAGGGTTCGGGCTAGGGTTAGGGTTAGGGGACGGGGACGGTTTAGGGTCCAGGTGAGGGTACGGCAACGCTTTAGGGGGAGCGTGCGTGTGAGGGCGCGGGTTAGTGTTAGCGTACGGGTTAGGATTAGGGGACGGGTGAGGGTCAGGCTTCGGGGAAGGGTTAGGGTTAAGGTTCGGGCTAGGGTTAGGGTTAGGGGACGGGGACGGTTTAGGGTCCAGGTGAGGGTACGGCAACGCTTTAGGGGGAGCGTTCGCGTGAGGGCGCGGGTTAGTGTTAGCGTACTGGTTAGGATTAGGGGACGGGTGAGGGTCAGGCTTCGGGGAAGGGTTAGGGTTAGGGTTCGGGCTAGGGTTAGGGTTAGGGGACGGGGACGGTTTAGGGTCCAGGTGAGGGTACAGCAACGCTTTAGTGGGAGCGTGCGTGTGACGGCGCGGGTTAGTGTTAGCGTACGGGTTAGGATTAGGGGACGGGTGAGGGTCAGGCTTCGGGGAAGTGTTAGGGTTAGTGTTCGGGCTAGGGTTAGGGTTAGGGGACGGGGACGGTTTAGGGACCAGGTGAGGGTACGGCAACGCTTTAGGGGGAGCGTGTGTGTTAGGGCGCGGGTTAGTGTTAGCGTACGGGTTAGGATTAGGGGACGGGTGAGGGTCAGGCTTCGGGGAAGGGCTAGGGTTAGGGTTCGGGCTAGGGTTAGGGTTAGGGGACGGGGACGGCTTAGGGTCCAGGTGAGGGTACGGCAACGCTTTAGGGGGAGCGTGCGTGTGAGGGCGCGCGTTAGTGTTAGCGTACGGCTTAGGATTAGGGGACGGGTGAGGGTCAGGCTTCGGGGAAGGGTTAGGGTTAGGGTTCGGGCTAGGGTTAGGGTTAGGGGACGGGGACGGTTTAGGGTCCAGGTGAGAGTACGGCAACGCTTTAGGAGGAGCGTGCGTGTGAGGGCGCGCGTTAGTGTTAGCGTACGGCTTAGGATTAGGGGACGGGTGAGGGTCAGGCTTCGGGGAAGGGTTAGGGTTAGGTTTCGGGCTAGGGTTAGGGTTAGGGGACGGGGACGGTTTAGGGTCCAGGTGAGGGTACGGCAACGCTTTAGGGGGAGCGTGCGTGTGAGGGCGCGGGTTAGTGTTAGCGTACGGGTTAGGATTAGGGGACGGGTGAGGGTCAGGCTTTGGGGAAGGGTTAGGGTTAGGGTTCGGGCTAGGGTTAGGGTTAGGGGACGGGGAAGGTTTAGGGTACAGGTGAGGGTACGGCAACGCTTTAGGGGGAGCGTGCGTGTGAGGGCGCGGGTTAGTGTTAGCGTACGGCTTAGGATTAGGGGACGGGTGAGGGTCAGGCTTCGGGGAAGGGTTAGGGTTAGGGTTCGGGCTAGGGTTAGGGTTAGGGGATGGGGACGGTTTAGGGTCCAGGTGAGGGTACGGCAACGCTTTAGGGGGAGCGTGCGTGTGAGGGCGCGGGTTAGTGTTAGCGTACGGGTTAGGATTAGGGGACGGGTGAGGGTCAGGCTTCGGGGAAGGGTTAGGGTTAGGGTTCGGGCTAGGGTTAGGGTTAGGGGACGGGGACGGTTTAGGGTCCAGGTGAGGGTTCGGCAACGCTTTAGTGGGAGCGTGCGTGTGACGGCGCGGGTTAGTGTTAGCGTACGGGTTAGGATTAGGGGACGGGTGAGGGTCAGGCTTCGGGGAAGTGTTAGGGTTAGGGTTCGGGCTAGGGTTAGGGTTAGGGGACGGGGACGGTTTAGGGTCCAGGTGAGGGTACGGCAACGCTTTAGGGGGAGCGTGCGTGTGAGGGCGCGGGTTAGTGTTAGCGTACGGGTTAGGATTAGGGGACGGGTGAGGGTCAGGCTTCGGGGAAGGGTTAGGGTTAGGGTTCGGGCTAGGGTTAGGGTTAGGGGACGGGGACGGTTTAGGGTCCAGGTGAGGGTACGGCAACGCTTTAGGGGGAGCGTGCGTGTGAGGGCGCGGTTTAGTGTTAGCGTACGGGTTAGGATTAGGGGACGGGTGAGGGTCAGGCTTCGGGGAAGGGTTAGGGTTAGGGTTCGGGCTAGGGTTAGGGTTAGGGGACGGGGACGGTTTAGGGTCCAGGTGAGGGTACGGCAACGCTTTAGGGGGAGCGTGCGTGTGAGTGCGCGGGTTAGTGTTAGCGTACGGGTTAGGATTAGGAGACGGGTGAGGGTCAGGCTTCGGGGAAGGGTTAGGGTTAGGGTTCGGGCTAGGGTTAGGGTTAGGGGATGGGGACGGTTTAGGGTCCAGGTGAGGGTACGGCAACGCTATAGGGGGAGCGTGCGTGTGAGGGCTAGCGTTAGTGTTAGCGTACGGGTTAGGATTAGGGGACGGGTGAGGGTCAGGCTTCGGGGAAGGGTTAGGGTTAGGGTTCGGGCTAGGGTTAGGGTTAGGGGACGGTTTAGGGTCCAGGTGAGGGTACGGCAACGCTTTAGGGGGAGCGTGCGTGTGAGGGCGCGGGTTAGTGTTAGCGTACGGGTTAGGATTAGGGGACGGGTGAGGGTCAGGCTTCGGGGAAGGGTTAGGGTTAGGGTTCGGGCTAGGGTTAGGGTTAGGGGACGGGGGCGGTTTAGGGTCCAGGTGAGGGTACGGCAACGCTTTAGGGGGAGCGTGCGTGTGAGGGCGCGGGTTAGTGTTAGCGTACGGGTTAGGATTAGGGGACGTGTGAGGGTCAGGCTTCGGGGAAGTGTTAGGTTTAGGGTTCGGGCTAGGGTTAGGGTTAGGGGACGGGGACGGTTTAGGGTCCAGGTGAGGGTACGGCAACGCTTTAGGGGGAGCGTGCGTGTGAGGGCGCGGGTTAGTGTTAGCGTACGGGTTAGGATTAGGGGACGGGTGAGGGTCGGGCTTCGGGGAAGGGTTAGGGTTAGGGTTCGGGCTAGGGTTAGGGTTAGGGGACGGGGACGGTTTCGGGTCCAGGTGAGGGTACGGCAACGCTTTAGGGGGAGCGTGCGTGTGAGGGCGCGGGTTAGTGTTAGCGTATGGGTTAGGATTAGGGGACGGGTGAGGGTCAGGCTTCGGGGAATGGTTAGGGTTAGGGTTCGGGCTAGGGTTAGGGTTAGGGGACGGGGACGGTTTCAGGTCCAGGTGAGGGTACGGCAACGCTTTAGGGGGAGCGTGCGTGTGAGGGCGCTGGTTAGTGTTAGCGTACGGGTTAGGATTAGGGGACGGGTGAGGGTCAGGCTTCGGGGAAGGGTTAGGGTTAGGGTTCGGGCTAGGGTTAGGGTTAAGGGACGGGGACGGTTTAGGGTCCAGGTGAGGGTACGGCAACGCTTTAGGGGGAGCGTGCGTGTGAGGGCGCGGGTTAGTGTTAGTTACCGGTTAGGATTAGGGGACGGGTGAGGGTCAGGCTTCGGGGAAGGTTTAGGGTTAGGGTTCGGGCTAGGGTTAGGGTTAGGGGACGGGGACGGTTTAGGCTCCAGGTGAGGGTACGGCAACATTTTAGGGGGAGCGTGCGTGTGAGGGCGCGGGTTAGTGTTAGCGTACGGGTTAGGATTAGGGGACGGGTGAGTGTCAGGCTTCGGGGAAAAGTTAGGTTTAGGGTTCGGGCTAGGGTTAGGGTTAGGTGACGGGGACGGTTTAGGCTCCAGGTGAGGGTACGGCAACATTTTAGGGGGAGCGTGCGTGTGAGGGCGCGGGTTAGTGTTAGCGTACGGGTTAGGATTAGGGGACGGGTGAGGGTCAGGCTTCGGGGAAGCGTTAGGGTTAGGGTTAGGTTTCGGGCTAGGGTTAGGGTTAGGGGACGGGGACGGTTTCGGGTCCAGGTGAAGGTACGGCAACGCTTTAGGGGGAGCGTGCATGTGAGGGCGCGGGTTAGTGTTAGCGTACGGGCTAGGATTAGGGGACAGGTGAGGGTCAGGCTTCGGGGAAGGGTTAGGGTTAGGGTTCGGACTAGGGTTAGGGTTAGGGGACGGGGACGGTTTAGGGTCCAGGTGAGGGTACGGCAACGCTTTAGGGGGAGCGTGCGTGTGAGGGCGCGGGTTAGTGTTAGCGCACGGGTTAGGATTAGGGGACGGGTGAGGGTCAGGCTTCGGGGAAGGGTTAGGGTTAGGTTTCGTGTTAGGATTAGGGTTAGGGGACGGGGACGGTTTAGGGTCCAGGTGAGGGTACGGCAACGCTTTAGGGGGAGCGTGCGTGTGAGGGCGCGGGTTAGTGTTAGCGTACGGGTTAGGATTAGGGGACGGGTGAGGGTCAGGCTTTGAGGAAGGGTTAGGGTTAGGGTTCGGGCTAAGGTTAGGGTTAGGGGACAGGGACGGTTTCGGGTCCAGGTGAGGGTACGGCAACGCTTTAGGGGGAGCGTGCGTGTGAGGGCGCGGGTTAGTGTTAGCGTACGGGATAGGATTAGGGGACGGGTGATGGTCAGGCTTCGTGGAAGGGTTAGGGTTAGGGTTCGGGCTAGGGTTAGGGTTACGGGACGGGGACGGTTTAGGGTCCAGGTGAGGGTACGGCAACGCTTTAGGGGGAGCGTGCGTGTGAAGGCGCGCGTTAGTGTTAGCGTACGGGTTAGGATTAGGGGACGGGTGAGGGTCAGGCTTCGGGGAAGGATTAGGGTTAGGGTTCGGGCTAGGGTTAGGGTTAGGGGACGGGGACGGCTTAGGGTACAGGTGAGGGTACGGCAACGCTTTAGGGGGAGCGTGCGTGTGAGGGCGCGCGTTAGTGTTAGCGTACGGGTTAGGATTAGGGGACGGGTGAGGGTCAGGCTTCGGGGAAGGGTTAGGGTTAGGGTTCGGGCTAGGGTTAGGGTTAGGGGACGGGGACGGTTTAGGGTCCAGGTGAGAGTACGGCAACGCTTTAGGAGGAGCGTGCGTGTGAGGGCGCGCGTTAGTGTTAGCGTACGGCTTAGGATTAGGGGACGGGTGAGGGTCAGGCTTCGGGGAAGGGTTAGGGTTAGGGTTCGGGCTAGGGTTAGGTTTAGGGGACGGGGACGGTTTAGGGTCCAGGTGAGGGTACGGCAATGCTTTAGGGGGAGCGTGCGTGTGAGGGCGCGGGTTAGTGTTAGCGTACGGCTTAGGATTAGGGGACGGGTGAGGGTCAGGCTTCGGGGAAGGGTTAGGGTTAGGGTTCGGGCTAGGGTTAGGGTTAGGGGACGGGGACGGTTTAGGGTCCAGGTGAGGGTACGGCAACGCTTTAGGGGGAGCGTGCGTGTGAGGGCGCGGGTTAGTGTTAGCGTAGGGGTTAGGATTAGGGGACGGGTGAGGGTCAGGCTTTGGGGAAGGGTTAGGGTTAGGGTTCGGGCTAGGGTTAGGGTTAGGGGACGGGGACGGTTTAGGGTCCAGGTGAGGGTAAGGCAACGCTTTAGGGGGAGCGTGCGTGTGAGGGCGCTGGTTAGTGTTAGCGTACGGCTTAGGATTAGGGGACGGGTGAGGGTCAGGCTTCGGGGAAGGGTTAGGGTTAGGGTTCGGGCTAGGGTTAGGGTTAGGGGACGGGGACGGTTTAGGGTCCAGGTGAGGGTACGGCAACGCTTTAGGGGGAGCGTGCGTGTGAGGGCGCGGGTTGGTGTTAGCGTACGGCTTAGGATTAGGGGACGGGTGAGGGTCAGGCTTCGGGGAAGGGTTAGGGTTAGGGTTCGGGCTAGGGTTAGGGTTAGGGAACGGGGACGGTTTAGGGTCCAGGTGAGGGTACGGCAACGCTTTAGGGGGAGCGTGCGTGTGAGGGCGCGCGTTAGTGTTAGCGTACGGGTTAGGATTAGGGGACGGGTGAGGGTCAGGCTTCGGGGAAGTGTTAGGGTTAGGGTTCGGGCTAGGGTTAGGGTTAGGGGACGGGGACGGTTTAGGGTCCAGGTGAGGGTACGGCAACGCTTTAGGGGGAGCGTGCGTGTGAGGGCGCGGGTTAGTGTTAGCGTACGGGTTAGGATTAGGGGACGGGTGAGGGTCAGGCTACGGGGAAGGGTTAGGGTTAGGGTTCGGGCTAGGGTTAGGGTTAGGGGACGGGGACGGTTCAGGGTCCAGGTGAGGGTACGGCAACTCTTTAGGGGGAGCGTGCGTGTGAGGGCGCGGGTTAGTGTTAGCGTACGGGTTAGGATTAGGGGACGGGTGAGGGTCAGGCTTCTGGGAAGGGTTAGGGTTAGGGTTCGGGCTAGGGTTAGGGTTAGGGGACGGGGACGGTTTAGGGTCCAGGTGAGGGTACGGCAACTCTTTAGGGGGAGCGTGCGTGTGAGGGCGCGGGTTAGTGTTAGCGTACGGGTTAGGATTAGGGGACGGGTGAGGGTCAGGCTTCGGGGAAGGGTTAGCGTTAGGGTTCGGGCTAGGGTTAGGGTTAGGGGACGGGGACGGTTTAGGGTCCAGGTGAGTGTACGGCAACGCTTTAGAGGGAGCGTGCGTGTGAGGGCGCGGGTTAGTGTTAGCGTACGGGTTAGGATTAGGGGACGGGTGAGGGTCAGGCTTCGGGGAAGGGTTAGGGTTAGGGTTCGGGCTAGGTTTAGGGTTAGGGGACGGGGACGGTTTAGGGTCCAGGTGAGGGTACGGCAACGCTTTAGGGGGAGCGTGCATGTGAGGGCGCTGGTTAGTGTTAGCGTACGGGTTAGGATTAGGGGACGGGTGAGGGTCAGGCTTCGGGGAAGGGTTAGGGTTAGGGTTCGGGCTAGGGTTAGGGTTAGGGGACGGGGACGGTTTAGGGTCCAGGTGAGGGTACGGCAACGCTTTAGGGGGAGCGTGCGTGTGAGGGCGCAGGTTAGTGTTGGCGTACGGGTTAGGATTAGGGGACGGGTGAGGGTCAGGCTTCGGGGAAGGGTTAGGGTTAGGGTTCGGGCTAGGGTTAGGGTTAGGGGACGGGGACGGTTTCGGGTCCAGGTGAGGGTACGGCAACGCTTTAGGGGGAGCGTGCGTGTGAGGGCGCTGGTTAGTGTTAGCGTACGGGTTAGTATTACGGGACGGGTGAGGGTCAGGCTTCGGGGAAGGGATAGGTTTAGGGTTCGGGCTAGGGTTAGGGTTAGGGGACGGGGACGGTTTAGGGTCCAGGTGAGGGTACGCAACGCTTTAGGGGGAGCGTGCGTGTGAGGGCGTGGGTTAGTGTTAGCGTACGGGTTAGGATTAGGGGACGGGTGAGGGTCAGACTTCGGGGAAGGGTTAGGGTTAGGGTTCGGGCTAGGGTTAGGGTTAGGGGACGGGGACGGTTTAGGGTCCAGGTGAGGGTACGGCAACGCTTTAGGGGGAGCGTGCGTGTGAGGGCGCGGGTTAGTGTTAGCGTACGGGTTAGGATTAGGGGACGGGTGAGGGTCAGGCTTCGGGGAAGGGTTAGGGTTAGGGTGCGGGCTAGGGTTAGGTTTAGGGGACGGGGACGGTTTAGGGTCCAGGTGAGGGTACGGCAACGCTTTAGGGGGAGCGTGCGTGTGAGGGCGCGGGTTAGTGTTAGCGTACGGCTTAGGATTAGGGGACGGGTGAGGGTCAGGCTTCGGGGAAGGGTTAGGGTTAGGGTTCGGGCTAGGGTTAGGGTTAGGGGACGGGGACGGTTTAGGGTCCAGGTGAGGGTACGGCAACGCTTTAGGGGGAGCGTGCGTGTGAGGGCGCGGGTTAGTGTTAGCGTACGGGTTAGGATTAGGGGACGGGTGAGGGTCAGGCTTCGGGGAAGGGTTAGGGTTAGGGTTCGGGCTAGGGTTAGGGTTAGGGGACGGGGACGGTTTAGGCTCCAGGTGAGGGTACGGCAACGCTTTAGGGGGAGCGTGCGTGTGAGGGCGCGGGTTAGTGTTAGCGTACGGGTTAGGATTAGGGGACGGGTGAGGGTCAGGCTTCGGGGAAGGGTTAGGGTTAGGGTACGGGCTAGGGTTAGGGTTAGGGAACGGGGACGGTTTAGGTTCCAGGTGAGGGTACGGCAACGCTTTAGGGGGAGCGTGCGTGTGAGGGCGCGGGTTAGTGTTAGCGTACGGGTTAGGATTAGGGGACGGGTGAGGGTCAGGCTTCGGGGAAGGGTTAGGGTTAGGGTTCGGGCTAGGGTTAGGGTTAGGGGACGGGGACGGTTTAGGGTCCAGGTGAGGGTACGGCAACGCTTTAGGGGGAGCGTGCGTGTGAGGGCGTGGGTTAGTGTTAGCGTACGGGTTAGGATTAGGGGACGGGTGAGGGTCAGGCTTCGGGGAAGGGTTAGGGTTAGGGTTCGGGCTAGGGTTAGGTTTAGGGGATGGGGCGGTTTAGGGTCCAGGTGAGGGTACGGCAATGCTTTAGGGGGAGCGTGCGTGTGAGGGCGCGGGTTAGTGTTAGCGTACGGGTTAGGATTAGGGGACGGGTGAGGGTCAGGCTTCGGGGAAGGGTTAGGGTTAGGGTTCGGGCTAGGGTTAGGGTTAGGGGACGGGGACGGTTTAGGGTCCAGGTGAGGGTACGGCAACGCTTTAGGGGGAGCGTGCGTGTGAGGGCGCGGGTTAGTGTTAGCGTACGGGTTAGGATTAGGGGACGGGTGAGGGTCAGGCTTCGGGGAAGGGTTAGGGTTAGGGTTCGGGCTAGGGTTAGGGTTAGGGGACGGGGACGGTTTAGGCTCCAGGTGAGGGTACGGTAACGCTTTAGGGGGAGCGTGCGTGTGAGGGCGCGGGTTAGTGTTAGCGTACGGGTTAGGATTAGGGGATGGGTGAGGGTCAGGCTTCGGGGAAGGGTTAGGGTTAGGGTACGGGCTAGGGTTAGGGTTAGGGAACGGGGATGGTTTAGGGTCCAGGTGAGGGTACGGCAACGCTTTAGGGGGAGCGTGCGTGTGAGGGCGCGGGTTAGTGTTAGCGTACGGGTTAGGATTAGGGGACGGGTGAGGGTCAGGCTTCGGGGAAGGGTTAGGGTTAGGGTTCGGGCTAGGGTTAGGGTTAGGGGACGGGGACGGTTTAGGGTCCAGGTGAGGGTATGGCAACGCTTTAGGGGGAGCGTGCGTGTGAGGGCGCGGGTTAGTGTTAGCGTACGGGTTAGGATTAGGGGACGGGTGAGGGTCAGGCTTCGGGGAAGGTTTAGGGTTAGGGTTCGGGCTAGGGTTAGGGTTAGGGGACGGGGACGGTTTAGGGTCCAGGTGAGGGTACGGCAACGCTTTAGGGGGAGCGTGCGTGTGAGGGCGCGGGTTAGTGTTAGCGTACGGGTTAGGATTAGGGGACGGGTGAGGGTCAGGCTTCGGGGAAGGGTTAGGGTTAGGGTTCGGGCTAGGGTTAGGGTTAGGGGACGGGGACGGTTTAGGGTCCAGGTGAGGGTACGGCAACGCTTTAGGGGGAGCGTGCGTGTGAGGGCGCGGGTTAGTGTTAACGTACTGGTTAGGATTAGGGGACGGGTGAGGGTCAGGCTTCGGGGAAGGGTTAGGGTTAGGGTTCGGGCTAGGGTTAGGGTTAGGGGACGGGGACGGCTTAGGGTCCAGGTGAGGGTACGGCAACGCTTTAGGGGGAGCGTGCGTGTGAAGGCGCGCGTTAGTGTTAGCGTACGGGTTAGGATTAGGGAACGGTTGAGGGTCAGGCTTCGGGGAAGGGTTAGGGTTAGGGTTCGGGCGAGGGTTAGGGTTAGGGGACGGGGACGGTTTAGGGTCCAGGTGAGGGTACGGCAACGCTTTAGGGGGAGCGTGCGTGTGAGGGCGCGGGTTAGTGTTAGCGTACGGGTTAGGATTAGGGGACGGGTGAGGGTCAGGCTTCGGGGAAGGGTTAGGGTTAGGGTTCGGGCTAGGGTTAGGGTTAGGGGACGGGGACGGTTTAGGGTCCAGGTGAGGGTACGGCAACGCTTTAGGGGGAGCGTGCGTGTGAGGGCGCGGGTTAGTGTTAGCGTACGGGTTAGGATTAGGGGACGGGTGAGGGTCAGGCTTCGGGGAAGGGTTAGGGTTAGGGTACGGGCTAGGGTTAGGGTTAGGGGACGGGGACGGTTTAGGGTCCAGGTGAGGGTACGGCAACGCTTTAGGGGGAGCGTGCGTGTGAGGGCGCGGGTTAGTGTTAGCGTATGGGTTAGGATTAGGGGACGGGTGAGGGTCAGGCTTCGGGGAAGGTTTAGGGTTAGGGTTCGGGCTAGGGTTAGGGTTAGGGGACGGGGACGGTTTAGGGTCCAGGTGAGAGTACGGCAACGCTTTAGGGGGAGCGTGCGTGTGAGGGCGCGCGTTAGTGTTAGCGTACGGCTTAGGATTAGGGGACGGGTGAGGGTCAGGCTTCGGGGAAGGGTTAGGGTTAGGGTTCGGGCTAGGGTTAGGTTTAGGGGACGGGGACGGTTTAGGGTCCAGGTGAGGATACGGCAACGCTTTAGGGGGAGCGTGCGTGTGAGGGCGCGGGTTAGTGTTAGCGTACGGCTTAGGATTAGGGGACGGGTGAGGGTCAGGCTTCGGGGAAGGGTTAGGGTTAGGGTTCGGGCTAGGGTTAGGGTTAGGGGACGGGGACGGTTTCGGGTCCAGGTGAGGGTACGGCAACGCTTTAGGGGGAGCGTGCGTGTGAGGGCGCGGGTTAGTGTTAGCGTAAGGGTTAGGATTATGGGACGGGTGAGGGTCAGGCTTCGGGGAAGGGTTAGGGTTAGGGTTCGGGCTAGGGTTAGGGTTAGGGGACGGGGACGGTTTCGGGTCCAGGTGAGGGTACGGCAACGCTTTAGGGGGAGCGTGCGTGTGAGGGCGCGGGTTAGTGTTAGCGTACGGGTTAGGATTAGGGGACGGGTGAGGGTCAGGCTTCGGGGAAGGGTTAGGGTTAAGGTACGGGCTAGGGTTAGGGTTAGGGGACGGGGACGGTTTAGGGTCCAGGTGAGGGTACGGCAACGCTTTAGGGGGAGCGTGCGTGTGAGGGCGCGGGTTAGTGTTAGCGTACGGGTTAGGATTAGGGGACGGGTGAGGGTCAGGCTGCGGGGAAGGGATAGGGTTAGGGTTCGGGCTAGGGTTAGGGTTAGGGGACGGGGACGGTTTAGGGTCCAGGTGAGGGTACGGCAACGCTTTAGGGGGAGCGTGCGTGTGAGGGCGCGGGTTAGTGTTAGCGTACGGGTTAGGATTAGGGGACGGGTGAGGGTCAGGCTTCGGGGAAGGGTTAGAGTTAGGGTTCGGGCTAGGGTTAGGGTTAGGGGACGGGGACGGTTTCGGGTCCAGGTGAGGGTACGGCAACGCTTTAGGGGGAGCGTGCGTGTGAGGGCGCGGGTTAGTGTTAGCGTACGGGTTAGGATTAGGGGACGGGTGAGGGTCAGGCTTCGGGGAAGGGTTAGGGTTAGGGTACGGGCTAGGGTTAGGGTTAGGGGACGGGGACGGTTTAGGGTCCAGGTGAGGGTACGGCAACGCTTTAGGGGGAGCGTGCGTGTGAAGGCGCACGTTAGTGTTAGCGTACGGCTTAGGATTAGGGGACGGGTGAGGGTCAGGCTTCGGGGAAGGGCTAGGGTTAGGGTTCGGGCTAGGGTTAGGGTTAGGGGACGGGGACGGTTTCTGGTCCAGGTGAGGGTACGGCAACGCTTTAGGGGGAGCGTGCGTGTGAGGGCCCGGGTTAGTGTTAGCGTACGGGTTAGGATTAGGGGACGGGTGAGGGTCAGGCTTCGGGGAAGGGATAGGGTTAGGGTTCGGGCTAGGGTTAGGGTTAGGGGACAGGGACGGTTTAGGGTCCAGGTGAGGGTACGGCAACGCTTTAGGGGGAGCGTGCGTGTGAGGGCGCGGGTTAGTGTTAGCGTACTGGTTAGGATTAGGGGACGGGTGAGGGTCAGGCTTCGGGGAAGGGTTAGGGTTAGGGTTCGGGCTAGGGTTAGGTTTAGGGGACGGGGACGGTTTAGGGTCCAGGTGAGGGTACGGCAACGCTTTAGGGGGAGCGTGCGTGTGAGGGCGCGGGTTAGTGTTAGCGTACGGGTTAGGATTAGGGGACGGGTGAGGGTCAGGCTTCGGGGAAGGGTTAGGGTTAGGGTTCGGGCTAGGGTTAGGGTTAGGGGACGGGGACGGTTTAGGGTCCAGGTGAGGGTACCGCAACGCTTTAGGGGGAGCGTGCGTGTGAGGGAGCGGGTTAGTGTTAGCGTACGGGTTAGGATTAGGGGACGGGTGAGGGTCAGGCTTCGGGGAAGGGTTAGGGTTAGGGTACGGGCTAGGGTTAGGGTTAGGGAACGGGGACGGTTTAGGGCCCAGGTGAGGGTACGGCAACGCTTTAGGGGGAGCGTGCGTGTGAGGGCGCGGGTTAGTGTTAGCGTACGGGTTAGGATTAGGGGACGGGTGAGGGTCACGCTTCGGGGAAGGGTTAGGGTTAGGGTTCGGGCTAGGGTTAGGGTTAGGGGACGGGGACGGTTTAGGGTCCAGGTGAGGTTACGGCAACACTTTAGGGGGAGCGTGCGTGTGAGGGCGCGGGTTAGTGTTAGCGTACGGGTTAGGATTAGGGGACGGGTGAGGGTCAGGCTTCGGGGAAGGGTTAGGGTTAGGGTTCGGGCTAGGGTTAGGGTTAGGGGACGGGGACGGTTTAGGGTCCAGGTGAGGGTACGGCAACGCTTTAGGGGGAGCGTGCGTGTGAGGGCGCGGGTTAGTGTTAGCGTATGGGTTAGGATTAGGGGACGGGTGAGGGTCAGGCTTCGGGGAAGGTTTAGGGTTAGGGTTCGGGCTAGTGTTAGGGTTAGGGGACGGGGACGGTTTCGGGTCCAGGTGAGGGTACGGCAACGCTTTAGGGGGAGTGTGCGTGTGAGGGCGCGGGTTAGTGTTAGCGTACGGGTTAGGATTATGGGACGGGTGAGGGTCAGGCTTCGGGGAAGGGTTAGGGTTAGGGTTTGGGCTAGGGTTAGGGTTAGGGGACGGGGACGGTTTAGGGTCCAGGTGAGGGTACGGCAACGCTTTAGAGGGAGCGTGTGTGTGAGGGCGCGGGTTAGTGTTAGCGTACGGGTTAGGATTAGGGGACGGGTGAGGGTCAGGCTTCGGGGAAGGGTTAGGGTTAGGGTACGGGCTCTGGTTAGGGTTAGGGGACGGGGACGGTTTAGGGTCCAGGTGAGGGTACGGCAACGCTTTAGGGGGAGCGTGCGTGTGAGGGCGCGGGTTAGTGTTAGCGTACGGGTTAGGATTAGGGGACGGGTGAGGGTCAGGCTTCGGGGAAGGGATAGGGTTAGGGTTCGGGCTAGGGTTAGGGTTAGGGGACGGGGACGGTTTAGGGTCCAGGTGAGGGTACGGCAACGCTTTAGGGGGAGCGTGCGTGTGAGGGCGCGGGTTAGTGTTAGCGTACGGGTTAGGATTAGGGGACGGGTGAGGGTCAGGCTTCGGGGAAGGGTTAGGGTTAGGGTTCGGGCTAGGGTTAGGGTTAGGGGACGGGGACGGTTTCAGGTCCAGGTGAGGGTACGGCAACGCTTTAGGGGGAGCGTGTGTGTGAGGGAGCGGGTTAGTGTTAGCGTACGGGTTAGGATTAGGGGACGGGTGAGGGTCAGGCTTCGGGGAAGGGTTAGGGTTAGGGTTCGGGCTAGGGTTAGGGTTAGGGGACGGGGACGGTTTCGGGTCCAGGTGAGGGTACGGCAACGCTTTAGGGGGAGCGTGCGTGTGAGGGCGCGGGTTAGTGTTAGCGTACGGGTTAGGATTAGGGGACGGGTGAGGGTCAGGCTTCGGGGAAGGGTTAGGGTTAGGGTTCGGGCTAGGGTTAGGGTTAGGGGACGGGGACGGTTTCAGGTCCAGGTGAGGGTACGGCAACGCTTTAGGGGGAGCGTGCGTGTGAGGGAGCGGGTTAGTGTTAGCGTACGGGTTAGGATTAGGGGACGGGTGAGAGTCAGGCTTCGGGGAAGGGTTAGGGTTAGGGTTCGGGCTAGGGTTAGGGTTAGGGGACGGGGACGGTTTCGGGTCCAGGTGAGGGTACGGCAACGCTTTAGGGGGAGCGTGCGTGTGAGGGCGCGGGTTAGTGTTAGCGTACGGGTTAGGATTAGGGGACGGGTGAGGGTCAGGCTTCGGGGAAGGGTTAGGGTTAGGGTACGGGCTAGGGTTAGGGTTAGGGGACGGGGACGGTTTAGGGTCCAGGTGAGGGTACGGCAACGCTTTAGGGGGAGCGTGCGTGTGAAGGCGCGCGTTAGTGTTAGCGTACGGCTTAGGATTAGGGGACGGGTGAGGGTCAGGCTTCGGGGAAGGGTTAGGGTTAGGGTTCGGGCTAGGGTTAGGGTTAGGGGACGGGGACGGTTTAGGGTCCAGGTGAGGGTACCGCAACGCTTTAGGGGGAGCGTGCGTGTGAGGGCGCGGGTTAGTGTTAGCGTACGGGTTAGGATTAGGGGACGGGTGAGGGTCAGGCTTCGGGGAAGGGATAGGGTTAGGGTTCGGGCTAGGGTTAGGGTTAGGGGACGGGGACGGTTTAGGGTCCAGGTGAGGGTACGGCAACGCTTTAGGGGGAGCGTGCGTGTGAGGGCGCGGGTTAGTGTTAGCGTACTGGTTAGGATTAGGGGACGGGTGAGGGTCAGGCTTCGGGGAAGGGTTAGGGTTAGGGTTCGGGCTAGGGTTAGGTTTAGGGGACGGGGACGGTTTAGGGTCCAGGTGAGGGTACGGCAATGCTTTAGGGGGAGCGTGCGTGTGAGGGCGCGGGTTAGTGTTAGCGTACGGGTTAGGATTAGGGGACGGGTGAGGGTCAGGCTTCGGGGAAGGGTTAGGGTTAGGGTTCGGGCTATGGTTAGGGTTAGGGGACGGGGACGGTTTCGGTTCCAGGTGAGGGTACGGCAACGCTTTAGGGGGAGCGTGCGTGTGAGGGAGCGGGTTAGTGTTAGCGTACGGGTTAGGATTAGGGGACGGTTGAGGGTCAGGCTTCGGGGAAGGGTTAGGGTTAGGGTACGGGCTAGGGTTAGGGTTAGGGAACGGGGACGGTTTAGGGTCCAGGTGAGGGTACGGCAACGCTTTAGGGGGAGCGTGCGTGTGAGGGCGCGGGTTAGTGTTAGCGTACGGGTTAGGATTAGGGGACGGGTGAGGGTCAGGCTTCGGGGAAGGGTTAGGGTTAGGTTTCGGGCTAGGGTTAGGGTTAGGGGACGGGGACGGTTTAGGGTCCAGGTGAGGGTACGGCAACGCTTTAGGGGGAGCGTGCGTGTGAGGGCGCGGGTTAGTGTTAGCGTACGGGTTAGGATTAGGGGACGGGTGAGGGTCAGGCTTCGGGGAAGGGTTAGGGTTAGGGTTCGGGCTAGGGTTAGGGTTAGGGGACGGGGACGGTTTAGGGTCCAGGTGAGGGTACGGCAACGTTTTAGGGGGAGCGTGCGTGTGAGGGCGCGGGTTAGTGTTAGCGTACGGGTTAGGATTAGAGGAGGGGTGAGGGTCAGGCTTCGGGGAAGGGTTAGGGTTAGGGTTCGGGCTAGGGTTAGGGTTAGGGGACGGGGACGGTATCGGGTCCAGGTGAGGGTACGGCAACGCTTTAGGGGGAGCGTGCGTGTGAGGGCGCGGGTTAGTGTTAGCGTACGGCTTAGGATTAGGGGACGGGTGAGGGTCAGGCTACGGGGAAGGGTTAGGGTTAGGGTTCTGGCTAGGGTTAGGGTTAGGGGACGGGGACGGTTTAGGGTCCAGGTGAGGGTACGGCAACGCTTTAGGGGGAGCGTGCGTGTGAGGGCGCGGGTTAGTGTTAGCGTACGGGTTAGGATTAGGGGACGGGTGAGGATCAGGCTTCGGGGAAGGGTTAGGGTTAGGGTTCGGGCTAGGGTTAGGGTTAGGGGACGGGGACGGTTTAGGGTCCAGGTGAGGGTACGGCAACGCTTTAGGGGGAGCGTGCATGTGAGGGCGCGGGTTAGTGTTAGCGTACGGGTTAGGATTAGGGGACGGGTGAGGGTCAGGCTTCGGGGAAGGGTTAGGGTTAGGGTTCGGTCTAGGGTTAGGGTTAGGGGACGGGGACGGTTTAGGGTCCAGGTGAGGGTACGGCAACGTTTTAAGGGGAGCGTGCGTGTGAGGGCGCGGGTTAGTGTTAGCGTACGGGTTAGGATTAGGGGACGGGTGAGGGTCAGGCTTCGGGGAAGGGTTAGGGTTAGGGTTCGGGCTAGGGTTAGGGTTAGGGGACGGGGACGGTTTCGGGTCCAGGTGAGGGTACGGCAACGCTTTAGGGGGAGCGTGCGTGTGAGGGCGTGGGTTAGTGTTAGCGTACGGGTTAGGATCAGGGGACGGATGAGGGTCAGGCTTCGGGGAAGGGTTAGGGTTAGGGTTCGGGCTAGGGTTAGGGTTAGGGGACGGGAACGGTTTAGGGTCCAGGTGAGGGTACGGCAACGCTTTAGGGGGAGCGTGCGTGTGAGGGCGCGGGTTAGTGTTAGCGTACGGGTTAGGATTAGGGGACGGGTGAGGGTCACGCTTCGGGGAAGGGTTAGCGTTAGGGTTCGGGCTAGGGTTAGGGTTAGGGGACGGGGACGGTTTAGGGACCAGGTGAGGGTACGGCAACGCTTTAGGGGGAGCGTGCGTGTGAGGGCGCGGGTTAGTGTTAGCGTACGGGTTAGGATTAGGGGACGGGTGAGGGTCAGGCTTCGGGGAAGGGTTAGGGTTAGGGTTCGGGCTAGGGTTAGGGTTAGGGGACGGGGACGGCTTAGGGTCCAGGTGAGGGTACGGCAACGCTTTAGGGGGAGCGTGCGTGTGAAGGCGCGCGTTAGTGTTAGCGTACGGCTTAGGATTAGGGGACGGGTGAGGGTCAGGCTTCGGGGAAGGGTTAGGGTTAGGGTTCGGGCTAGGGTTAGGGTTAGGGAACGGGGACGGTTTAGGGTCCAGGTGAGAGTACGGCAACGCTTTAGGGGGAGCGTGCGTGTGAGGGCGCGCGTTAGTGTTAGCGTACGGCTTAGGATTAGGGGACGGGTGAGGGTCAGGCTTCGGGGAAGGGTTAGGGTTAGGGTTCGGGCTAGGGTTAGGTTTAGGGGACGGGCACGGTTTAGGGTCCAGGTGAGGGTACGGCAACGCTTTAGGGGGAGCGTGCGTGTGAGGGCGCGGGTTAGTTTTAGCGTACGGCTTAGGATTAGGAGACGGGTGAGGGTCAGGCTTCGGGGAAGGGTTAGGGTTAGGGTACGGGCTAGGGTTAGGGTTAGGGGACGGGGACGGTTTAGTGTCCAGGTGAGGGTACGGCAACGCTTTAGGGGGAGCGTGCGTGTGAGGGCGCGGGTTAGTGTTAGCGTACGGGTTAGGATTAGGGGACGGGTGAGGGTCAGGCTTCGGGGAAGGGATAGGGTTAGGGTTCGGGCTAGGGTTAGGGTTAGGGGACGGGGACGGTTTAGGGTCCAGGTGAGGGTACGGCAACGCTTTAGGGGGAGCGTGCGTGTGAGGGCGCGGGTTAGTGTTAGCGTACGGGTTAGGATTAGGGGACGGGTGAGGGTCAGGCTTCGGGGAAGGGTTAGCGTTAGGGTTCGGGCTAGGGTTAGGGTTAGGGGACGGGGACGGTTTAGGGTCCAGGTGAGGGTACGGCAACGCTTTAGGGGGAGCGTGCGTGTGAGGGCGCGGGTTAGTGTTAGCGTACGGGTTAGGATTAGGGGACGGGTGAGGGTCAGGCTTCGCGGAAGGGTTAGGGTTAGGGTTCGGGCTAGGGTTAGGGTTAGGGGAAGGGGACGGTTTAGGGTCCAGGTGAGGGTACGGCAACGCTTTAGGGGGAGCGTGCGTGTGAGGGCGCGGGTTAGTGTTAGCGTACGGGTTAGGATTAGGGGACGGGTGAGGGTCAGGCTTCGGGGAAGGGTTAGGGTTAGGGTTCGGGCTAGGGTTAGGGTTAGGGGACGGGGACGGTTTCAGGTCCAGGTGAGGGTACGGCAACGCTTTAGGGGGAGCGTGCGTGTGAGGGCGCGGGTTAGTGTTAGCGTACGGGTTAGGATTAGGGGACGGGTGAGGGTCAGGCTTCGGGGAAGGGTTAGGGTTAGGGTTCGGGCTAGGGTTAGGGTTAGGGGACGGGGACGGTTTCGGGTCCAGGTGAGGGTACGCCAACGCTTTAGGGGGAGCGTGCGTGTGAGGGCGCGGGTTAGTGTTAGCGTACGGGTTAGGATTAGGGGACGGGTGAGGGTCAGGCTTCGGGGAAGGGTTAGGGTTAGGGTTCGGGCTAGGGTTAGGGTTAGGGGACGGGGACGGTTTCAGGTCCAGATGAGGGTACGGCAACGCTTTAGGGGGAGCGTGCGTGTGAGGGAGCGGGTTAGTGTTAGCGTACGGGTTAGGATTAGGGGACGGGTGAGGGTCAGGCTTCGGGGAAGGGTTAGGGTTAGGGTTCGGGCTAGGGTTAGGGTTAGGGGACGGGGACGGTTTAGGGTCCAGGTGAGGGTACGGCAACGCTTTAGGGGGAGCGTGCGTGTGAAGGCGCGCGTTAGTGTTAGCGTACGGCTTAGGATTAGGGGACGGGTGAGGGTCAGGCTTCAGGGCAGGGTTAGGGTTAGGGTTAGGGTTCGGGCTAGGGTTAGGGTTAGGGGACGGGGACGGTTTAGGGTCCAGGTGAGGGTACCGCAACGCTTTAGGGGGAGCGTGCGTGTGAGGGCGCGGGTTAGTGTTAGCGTACGGGTTAGGATTAGGGGACAGGTGAGGGTCAGGCTTCGGGGAAGGGATAGGGTTAGGGTTCGGGCTAGGGTTAGGGGACGGGGACGGGGACGGTTTCTGGTCCAGGTGAGGGTACGGCAACGCTTTAGGGGGAGCGTGCGTGTGAGGGCGCGGGTTAGTGTTAGCGTACGGGTTAGGATTAGGGGACGGGTGAGGGTCAGGCTTCGGGGAAGGGATAGGGTTAGGGTTCGGGCTAGGGTAAGGGTTAGGGGACGGGGACGGTTTAGGGTCCAGGTGAGGGTACGGCAACGCTTTAGGGGGAGCGTGCGTGTGAGGGCGCGGGTTAGTGTTAGCGTACTGGTTAGGATTAGGGGACGGGTGAGGGTCAGGCTTCGGGGAAGAGTTAGGGTTAGGGTTCGGGATAGGGTTAGGTTTAGGGGACGGGGACGGTTTAGGGTCCAGGTGAGGGTACGGCAACGCTTTAGGGGAGCGTGCGTGTGAGGGCGCGGGTTAGTGTTAGCGTACGGGTTAGGATTAGGGGACGGGTGAGGGTCAGGCTTCGGGGAAGGGTTAGGGTTAGGGTTCGGGCTAGGGTTAGGGTTAGGGGACGGGGACGGTTTAGGGTCCAGGTGAGGGTACGGCAACGTTTTAGGGGGAGCGTGCGTGTGAGGGCGCGGGTTAGTGTTAGCGTACGGGTTAGGATTAGGGGACGGGTGAGGGTCAGGCTTCGGGGAAGGGTTAGGGTTAGGGTTCGGGCTAGGGTTAGGGTTAGGGGACAGGGACGGTTTCGGGTCCAGGTGAGGGTATGGCAACGCTTTAGGGGGAGCGTGCGTGTGAGGGCGCGGGTTAGTGTTAGCATACGGGTTAGGATTAGGGGACGGGTGAGGGTCAGGCTACGGGGAAGCGTTAGGGTTAGGGTTCGGGCTAGGGTTAGGGTTAGGGGACGGGGACGGTTTAGGGTCCAGGTGAGGGTACGGCAACGCTTTAGGGGGAGCGTGCGTGTGAGGGCGCGGGTTAGTGTTAGCGTACGGGTTAGGATTAGGGGACGGGTGAGGGTCAGGCTTCGGGGAAGGGTTAGGGTTAGGTTTCGGGCTAGGGTTAGGGTTAGGGGACGGGGACGGTTTAGGGTCCAGGTGAGGGTACGGCAACGCTTTAGGGGAGCATGCGTGTGAGGGCGCGGGTTAGTGTTAGCGTACGGGTTAGGATTAGGGGACGGGTGAGGGTCAGGCTTCGGGGAAGGGTTAGGGTTAGGGTTCGGGCTAGGGTTAGGGTTAGGGGACGGGGACGGTTTAGGGTCCAGGTGAGGGTACGGCAACGTTTTAGGGGGAGCGTGCGTGTGAGGGCGCGGGTTAGTGTTAGCGTACGGGTTAGGATTAGGGGACGGGTGAGGGTCAGGCTTCGGGGAAGGGTTAGGGTTAGGGTTCGGGCTAGGGTTAGGGTTAGGGGACAGGGACGGTTTCGGGTCCAGGTGAGGGTATGGCAACGCTTTAGGGGGAGCGTGCGTGTGAGGGCGCGGGTTAGTGTTAGCGTACGGGTTAGGATTAGGGGACGGGTGAGGGTCAGGCTACGGGGAAGCGTTAGGGTTAGGGTTCGGGCTAGGGTTAGGGTTAGGGGACGGGGACGGTTTAGGGTCCAGGTGAGGGTACAGCAACGCTTTAGGGGGAGCGTGCGTGTGAGGGCGCGGGTTAGTGTTAGCGTACGGGTTAGGATTAGGGGACGGGTGAGGGTCAGGCTTCGGGGAAGGGTTAGGGTTAGGGTTCGGGCTAGGGTTAGGGTTAGGGGACGGGGACGGTTTAGGGTCCAGGTGAGGGTACGGCAACGCTTTAGGGGGAGCGTGCGTGTGAGGGCGCGGGTTAGTGTTAGCGTACGGCTTAGGATTAGGGGACGGGTGAGGGTCAGGCTTCGGGGAAGGGTTAGGGTTAGGGTTCGGGCTAGGGTTAGGGTTAGGGGACGGGGACGGTTTAGGGTCCAGGTGAGGGTACGGCAACGCTTTAGGGGGAGCGTGCGTGTGAGGGCGCGGGTTAGTGTTAGCGTACGGGTTAGGATTAGGGGACGGGTGAGGGTCAGGCTTCGGGGAAGGGTTAGGGTTAGGGTTCGGGCTAGGGTTAGGGTTAGGGGACGGGGACGGTTTAGGGTCCAGGTGAGGGTACGGCAACGCTTTAGGGGGAGCGTGCGTGTGAGGGCGTGGGTTAGTGTTAGCGTACGGGTTAGGATTAGGGGACGGGTGAGGGTCAGGCTTCGGGGAAGGGTTAGGGTTAGGGTTCGGGCTAGGGTTAGGGTTAGGGGACGGGGACGGTTTAGGGTCCAGGTGAGGGTACGGCAACGCTTTAGGGGGAGCGTGCGTGTGAGGGCGCGGGTTAGTGTTAGCGTACGGGTTAGGATTAGGGGACGGGTGAGGGTCAGGCTTCGGGGAAGGGTTAGGGTTAGGGTTCGGGCTAGGGTTAGGGTTAGGGGACGGGGACGGTTTTGGGTCCAGGTGAGGGTACGGCAACGCTTTAGGGGGAGTGTGCGTGTGAGGGCGCGGGTTAGTGTTAGCGTACGGGTTAGGATTAGGGGACGGGTGAGGGTCAGGCTTCGGGGAAGGGTTAGGGTTAGGGTTCGGGCTAGGGTTAGGGTTAGGGGACGGGGACGGTTTCGGGTCCAGGTGAGGGTACTGCAACGCTTTAGGGGGAGCGTGCGTGTGAGGGCGCGGGTTAGTGTTAGCGTACGGGTTAGGATTAGGGGACGGGTGAGGGTCAGGCTTCGGGGAAGGGTTAGGGGTAGGGTACGGGCTAGGGTTAGGGTTAGGGGGCGGGGACGGTTTAGGGTCCAGGTGAGGGTACGGCAACGCTTTAGGGGGAGCGTGCGTGTGAGGGCGTGGGTTAGTGTTAGCGTACGGGTTAGGATTAGGGGACGGGTGAGGGTCAGGCTTCGGGGAAGGGTTAGGGTTAGGGTTCGGGCTAGGGTTAGGGTTAGGGGACGGGGACGGTTTAGGGTCCAGGTGAGGGTACGGCAACGCTTTAGGGGGAGCGTGCGTGTGAGGGCGCGGGTTAGTGTTAGCGTACGGGTTAGGATTAGGGGACGGGTGAGGGTCAGGCTTCGGGGAAGGGTTAGGGTTACGGTTCGGGCTAGGGTTAGGGGACGGGGACGGGGACGGTTTCTGGTCCAGGTGAGGTTACGGCAACGCTTTAGGGGCAGCGTGCGTGTGAGGGCGCGGGTTAGTGTTAGCGTACGGGTTAGGATTAGGGGACGGGTGAGGGTCAGGCTTCGTGGAAGGGATAGGGTTAGGGTTCGGGCTAGGGTTAGGGTTAGGGGACGGGGACGGTTTAGGGTCCAGGTGAGGGTACGGCAACGCTTTAGGGGGAGCGTGCGTGTGAGGGCGCGGGTTAGTGTTAGCGTACGGGTTAGGATTAGGGGACGGGTGAGGGTCAGGCTTCGGGGAAGGGTTAGGGTTAGGGTTCGGGCTAGGGTTAGGGTTAGGGGACGGGAACGGTTTAGGGTCCAGGTGAGGGTACGGCAACGCTTTAGGGGGAGCGTGCGTGTGAGGGCGCGGGTTAGTGTTAGCGTACGGGTTAGGATTAGGGGACGGGTGCGGGTCAGGCTTCGGGGAAGGGTTAGGTTTAGGGTTCGGGCTAGGGTTAGGGTTAGGGGACGGGGACAGTTTAGGGTCCAGGTGAGGGTACGGCAACGCTTTAGGGGGAGCGTGCGTGTGAGGGCGCGGGTTAGTGTTAGCGTACGGGTTAGGATTAGGGGACGGGTGAGGGTCAGGCTTCGGGGAAGGGTTAGGGTTAGGGTTCGGGCTAGGGTTAGGGTTAGGGGACGGGGACGGTTTAGGGTCCAGGTGAGGGTACGGCAACGCTTTAGGGGGAGCGTGCGTGTGAGGGCGCGGGTTAGTGTTAGCGTACGGGTTAGGATTAGGGGACGGGTGAGGGTCAGGCTTCGGGGAAGGGTTAGGGTTAGGGTTCGGGCTAGGGTTAGGGTTAGGGGACGGGGACGGTTTAGGGTCCAGGTGAGGGTACGGCAACGCTTTAGGTGGAGCGTGCGTGTGAGGGTGCGGGTTAGTGTTAGCGTACGGGTTAGGATTAGGGGACGGGTGAGGGTCAGGCTTCGGGGAAGGGTTAGGGTTCGGGCTAGGGTTAGGGTTAGGGGACGGGGACGGTTTCGGGTCCAGGTGAGGGTACGGCAACGCTTTAGGGGGAGCGTGCGTGTGATGGCGCGGGTTAGTGTTAGCGTACGGGTTAGGATTAGGGGACGGGTGAGGGTCAGGCTTCGGGGAAGGGTTAGGGTTAGGGTTCGGGCTAGGGTTAGGGTTAGGGGACGGGGACGGTTTAGGGTCCAGGTGAGGGTACGGCAACGCTTTAGGGGGAGCGTGCGTGTGAGGGCGCGGGTTAGTGTTAGCGTACGGGTTAGGATTAGGGGACGGGTGAGGGTCAGGCTTCGGGGAAGGGTTAGGGTTAGGGTTCGGGCTAGGGTTAGGGTTAGGGGACGGGGACGGTTTAGGGTCCAGGTGAGGGTACGGCAACGCTTTAGGTGGAGCGTGCGTGTGAGGGTGCGGGTTAGTGTTAGCGTACGGGTTAGGATTAGGGGACGGGTGAGGGTCAGGCTTTGGGGAAGGGTTAGGGTTCGGGCTAGGGTTAGGGTTAGGGGACGGGGACGGTTTCGGGTCCAGGTGAGGGTACGGCAACGCTTTAGGGGGAGCGTGCGTGTGAGGGCGCGGGTTAGTGTTAGCGTACGGGTTAGGATTAGGGGACGGGTGAGGGTCAGGCTTCGGGGAAGGGTTAGGGTTAGGGTTCGGGCTAGGGTTAGGGTTAGGGGACGGGGACGGTTTAGGGTCCAGGTGAGGGTACGGCAACGCTTTAGGGGGAGCGTGCGTGTGAGGGCGCGGGTTAGTGTTAGCGTACGGGTTAGGATTAGGGGACGGGTGAGGGTCAGGCTTCGGGGAAGGGTTAGGGTTAGGGTTCGGGCTAGGGTTAGGGTTAGGGGACGGGGACGGTTTAGGGTCCAGGTGAGGGTACGGCAACGCTTTAGGGGGAGCGTGCGTGTGAGGGCGCGGGTTAGTGTTAGCGTACGGGTTAGGATTAGGGGACGGGTGAGGGTCAGGCTTCGGGGAAGGGTTAGGGTTAGGGTTCGGGCTAGGGTTAGGGTTAGGGGACGGGGACGGTTTAGGGTCCAGGTGAGGGTACGGCAACGCTTTAGGTGGAGCGTGCGTGTGAGGGTGCGGGTTAGTGTTAGCGTACGGGTTAGGATTAGGGGACGGGTGAGGGTCAGGCTTCGGGGAAGGGTTAGGGTTCGGGCTAGGGTTAGGGTTAGGGGACGGGGACGGTTTAGGGTCCAGGTGAGGGTACGGCAACGCTTTAGGGGGAGCGTGCGTGTGAGGGCGCGGGTTAGTGTTAGCGTACGGGTTAGGATTAGGGGACGGGTGAGGGTCAGGCTTCGGGGAAGGGTTAGGGTTACGGTTCGGGCTAGGGTTAGGGGACGGGGACGGGGACGGTTTCTGGTCCAGGTGAGGGAACGGCAACGCTTTAGGGGGAGCGTGCGTGTGAGGGCGCGGGTTAGTGTTAGCGTACGGGTTAGGATTAGGGGACGGGTGAGGGTCAGGCTTCGGGGAAGGGATAGGGTTAGGGTTCGGGCTAGGGTTAGGGTTAGGGGACGGGGACGGTTTAGGGTCCAGGTGAGGGTACGGCAACGCTTTAGGGGGAGCGTGCGTGTGAGGGCGCGGGTTAGTGTTAGCGTACGGGTTAGGATTAGGGGACGGGTGAGGGTCAGGCTTCGGGGAAGGGTTAGGGTTAGGGTTCGGGCTAGGGTTAGGGTTAGGGGACGGGAACGGTTTAGGGTCCAGGTGAGGGTACGGCAACGCTTTAGGGGGAGCGTGCGTGTGAGGGCGCGGGTTAGTGTTAGCGTACGGGTTAGGATTAGGGGACGGGTGCGGGTCAGGCTTCGGGGAAGGGTTAGGTTTAGGGTTCGGGCTATGGTTAGGGTTAGGGGACGGGGACAGTTTAGGGTCCAGGTGAGGGTACGGCAACGCTTTAGGGGGAGCGTGCGTGTGAGGGCGCGGGTTAGTGTTAGCGTACGGGTTAGGATTAGGGGACAGGTGCGGGTCAGGCTTCGGGGAAGGGTTAGGTTTAGGGTTCGGGCTAGGGTTAGGGTTAGGGGACGGGGACAGTTTAGGGTCCAGGTGAGGGTACGGCAACGCTTTAGGGGGAGCGTGCGTGTGCGGGCGCGGGTTAGTGTTAGCGTACGGGTTAGGATTAGGGGACGGGTGAGGGTCAGGCTTCGGGGAAGGGTTAGGGTTAGGGTTCGGGCTAGGGTTAGGGTTAGGGGACGGGGACGGTTTCGGGTCCAGGTGAGGGTACGGCAACGCTTTAGGGGGAGCGTGCGTGTGAGGGCGTGGGTTAGTGTTAGCGTACGGGTTAGGATTAGGGGACGGGTGAGGGTCAGGCTTCGGGGAAGGGTTAGGGTTAGGGTTCGGGCTAGGGTTAGGGTTAGGGGACGGGGACGGTTTAGGGTCCAGGTGAGGGTACAGCAACGCTTTAGGGGGAGCGTGCGTGTGAGGGCGCGGGTTAGTGTTAGCGTACGGGTTAGGATTAGGGGACGGGTGAGGGTCAGGCTTCGGGGAAGGGTTAGGGTTACGGTTCGGGCTAGGGTTAGGGGACGGGGACGGGGACGGTTTCTGGTCCAGGTGAGGGAACGGCAACGCTTTAGGGGGAGCGTGCGTGTGAGGGCGCGGGTTAGTGTTAGCGTACGGGTTAGGATTAGGGGACGGGTGAGGGTCAGGCTTCGGGGAAGGGATAGGGTTAGGGTTCGGGCTAGGGTTAGGGTTAGGGGACGGGGACGGTTTAGGGTCCAGGTGAGGGTACGGCAACGCTTTAGGGGGAGCGTGCGTGTGAGGGCGCGGGTTAGTGTTAGCGTACGGGTTAGGATTAGGGGACGGGTGAGGGTCAGGCTTCGGGGAAGGGTTAGGGTTAGGGTTCGGGCTAGGTTTAGGGTTAGGGGACGGGAACGGTTTAGGGTCCAGGTGAGGGTACGGCAACGCTTTAGGGGGAGCGTGCGTGTGAGGGCGCGGGTTAGTGTTAGCGTACGGGTTAGGATTAGGGGACGGGTGCGGGTCAGGCTTCGGGGAAGGGTTAGGGTTAGGGTTCGGGCTAGGGTTAGGGTTAGGGGACGGGGACGGCTTAGGGTCCAGGTGAGGGTACGGCAACGCTTTAGGGGGAGCGTGCGTGTGAAGGCGCGCGTTAGTGTTAGCGTTCGGCTTAGGATTAGGGGACGGGTGAGGGTCAGGCTTCGGGGAAGGGTTAGGGTTAGGGTTCGGGCTAGGGTTAGGGTTAGGGGACGGGGACGGTTTAGGGTCCAGGTGAGAGTACGGCAACGCTTTAGGGGGAGCGTGCGTGTGAGGGCACGCGTTAGTGTTAGCGTACGGCTTAGGATTAGGGGACGGGTGAGGGTCAGGCTTCGGGGAAGGGTTTGGGTTAGGGTTCGGGCTAGGGTTAGGGTTAGGGGACGGGGACGGTTTCGGGTCCAGGTGAGGGTACGGCAACGCTTTAGGGGGAGCGTGCGTGTGAGGGCGCGGGTTAGTGTTAGCGTACGGGTTAGGATTAGGGGACGGGTGAGGGTCAGGCTTCGGGGAAGGGTTAGGGTTAGGGTACGGGCTAGGGTTAGGGTTAGGGGACGGGGACGGTTTAGGGTCCAGGTGAGTGTACGGCAACGCTTTAGGGGGAGCGTGCGTGTGAGGGCGCGGGTTAGTGTTAGCGTTCGGGTTAGGATTAGGGGACGGGTGAGGGTCAGGCTTCGGGGAAGGGATAGGGTTAGGGTTCGGGCTAGGGTTAGGGTTAGGGGACGGGGACGGTTTAGGGTCCAGGTGAGGGTACGGCAACGCTTTAGGGGGAGCGTGCGTGTGAGGGCGTGGGATAGTGTTAGCGTACGGGTTAGGATTAGGGGACGGGTGAGGGTCAGGCTTTGGGGAAGGGTTAGCGTTAGGGTTCGGGCTAGGGTTAGGGTTAGGGGACGGGGACGGTTTAGGGTCCAGGTGAGTGTACGGCAACGCTTTAGGGGGAGCGTGCGTGTGAGGGCGCGGGTTAGTGTTAGCGTACGGGTTAGGATTAGGTGACGGGTGAGGGTCAGGCTTCGGGGAAGTGTTAGGGTTAGGGTTCGGGCTAGGGTTAGGGTTAGGGGACGGGGACGGTTTAGGGTCCAGGTGAGGGTACGGCAACGCTTTAGGGGGAGCGTGCGTGTGAGGGCGCGGGTTAGTGTTAGCGTACGGGTTAGGATTAAGGGACGGGTGAGGGTCAGGCTTCGGGGAAGGGTTAGGGTTAGGGTTCGGGCTAGGGTTAGGGTTAGGGGACGGGGACGTTTTAGGGTCCAGGTGAGGGTACGGCAACGCTTTAGGGGGAGCGTGCGTGTGAGGGCGCGTGTTAGTGTTAGCGTACGGGTTAGGATTAGGGGACGGGTGAGGGTCAGGCTTCGGGGAAGGGTTAGGGTTAGGGTTCGGGCTAGGGTTAGGGTTAGGGGACGGGGACGGTTTAGGGTCCAGGTGAGGGTACGGCAACGCTTTAGGGGGAGCGTGCGTGTGAGGGCGCGGGTTAGTGTTAGCGTACGGGTTAGGATTAGGGGACGGGTGAGGGTCAGGCTTCGGGGAAGGGTTAGGGTTAGGGTTCGGGCTAGGGTTCGGGGACGGCGACGGGGACGGTTTCTGGTCCAGGTGAGGGTACGGCAACGCTTTAGGGGGAGCGTGCGTGTGAGGGCGCGGGTTAGTGTTAGCGTACGGGTTAGGATTAGGGGACGGGTGAGGGTCAGGCTTCGGGGAAGGGATAGGGTTAGGGTTCAGGCTAGGGTTAGGGTTAGGGGACGGGGACGGTTTAGGGTCAAGGTGAGGGTACGGCAACGCTTTAGGGGGAGCGTGCGTGTGAGGGCGCGGGTTAGTGTTAGCGTACGGGTTAGGATTAGGGGACGGGTGAGGGTCAGGCTTCGGGGAAGGGTTAGGGTTAGGGTTCGGGCTAGGGTTAGGGTTAGGGGACGGGGACGGTTTAGGGTCCAGGTGAGGGTATGGCAACGCTTTAGGGGGAGCGTGCGTGTGAGGGCGCGGGTTAGTGTTAGCGTACGGGTTAGGATTAGGGGACGGGTGAGGGTCAGGCTTCGGGGAAGGGTTAGGGTTAGGGTTCGGGCTAGGGTTAGGGTTAGGGGATGGGGACGGTTTAGGGTCCAGGTGAGGGTACGGCAACGCTTTAGGGGGAGCGTGCGTGTGAGGGCGTGGGTTAGTGTTAGCGTACGGGTTAGGATTAGGGGACGGGTGAGGGTCAGGCTTCGGGGAAGGGTTAGGGTTAGGGTTCGGGCTAGGGTTAGGGTTAGGGGACGGGGACGGTGTCGGGTCCAGGTGAGGGTACAGCAAAGCTTTAGGGGGAGTGTGCGTGTGAGGGAGCGGGTTAGTGTTAGCGTACGGGTTAGGATTAGGGGACGGGTGAGGGTCATGCTTCGGGGAAGGGTTAGGGTTAGGGTTCGGGCTAGGGTTCGGGCTAGGGTTAGGGGACGGTTTAGGGTCCAGGTGAGGGTACGGCAACGCTTTAGGGGGAGCGTGCGTGTGAGGGCGCGGGTTAGTGTTAGCGTACGGGTTAGGATTAGGGGACGGGTGAGGGTCAGGCTTCGGGGAAGGGTTAGGGTTAGGGTTCGGGCTAGGGTTAGGGTTAGGGGACGGGGATGGTTTAGGGTCCATGTGAGGGTACGGCAATGCTTTAGGGGGAGCGTGCGTGTGAGGGCGCGGGTTAGTGTTAGCGTACGGGTTAGGATTAGGGGACGGGTGAGGGTCAGGCTTCGGGGAAGGGTTAGGGTTAGGGTTCGGGCTAGGGTTAGGGTTAGGGGACGGGGACGGTTTCGGGTCCAGGTGAGGGTACGGCAACGCTTTAGGGGGAGCGTGCGTGTGAGGGCGCGGGTTAATGTTAGCGTACGGGTTAGGATTAGGGGACGGGTGAGGGTCAGGCTACGGGGAAGGGTTAGGGTTCGGGCTAGGGTTAGGGTTAGGGGACGGGGACGGTTTCGGGTCCAGGTGAGGGTACGGCAACGCTTTAGGGGGAGCGTGCATGTGAGGGCGCGGGTTAGTGTTAGCGTATGGGTTAGGATTAGGGTACGGGTGAGGGTCAGGCTTCGGGGAAGTGTTAGGGTTAGGGTTAGGGTTCGGGCTAGGGTTAGGGTTAGGGGACGGGGACGGTTTAGGGTCCAGGTGAGGGTACGGCAACGCTTTAGGGGGAGCGTGCGTGTGAGGGCGCTGGTTAGTGTTAGCGTACGGGTTAGGATTAGGGGACGGGTGAGGGTCAGGCTTCGGGGAAGGGTTAGGGTTAGGGTTCGGGCTAGGGTTAGGGTTAGGGGACGGGGACGGTTTAGGGTCCAGGTGAGGGTACGGCAACGCTTTAGGGGGAGTGTGGGTGGGAGGGCGTGGGTTACTGTTAGCGTACGGGTTAGGATTAGGGGACGGGTGAGGGTCAGGCTTCGGGGAAGGGTTAGGGTTAGGGTTCGGGCTAGGGTTAGGGTTAGGGGACGGGGACGGTTTCGGGTCCAGGTGAGGGTACGGCAACGCTTTAGGGGGAGCGTGATTGTGAGGGCGCGGGTTAGTGTTAGCGTACGGGTTAGGATTAGGGGACGGGTGAGGGTCAGGCTTCGGGGAAGGGTTAGGGTTAGGGTTCGGGCTAGGGTTAGGGTTAGGGGACGGGGACGGTTTAGGGTCCAGGTGAGGGTACGGCAACGCTTTAGGGGGAGCGTGCGTGTGAGGGCGCGGGTTAGTGTTAGCGTACGGGTTAGGATTAGGGGACGGGTGAGGGTCAGGCTTCGGGGAAGGGTTAGGGTTAGGGTTCGGGCTAGGGTTAGGGTTAGGGGACGGGGACGGTTTAGGGTCCAGGTGAGGGTACGGCAACGCTTTCGGGGGAGCGTGCATGTGAAGGCGCGCGTTAGTGTTAGCGTACGGCTTAGGATTAGGGGACGGGTGAGGGTCAGGCTTCGGGGAAGGGTTAGGGTTAGGGTTCGGGCTAGGGTTAGGGTTAGGGGACGGGGACGGTTTAGGTTCCAGGTGAGAGTACGGCAACGCTTTAGGGGGAGCGTGCGTGTGAGGGCGCGGGTTAGTGTTAGCGTACGGCTTAGGATTAGGGGACGGGTGAGGGTCAGGCTTCGGGGAAGGGTTAGGGTTAGGGTTCGGGCTAGGGTTAGGGTTAGGGGACGGGGACGGTTTAGGGTCCAGGTGAGGGTACGGCAACGCTTTAGGGGGAGCGTGCGTGTGAGGGCGCGGGTTAGTGTTAGCGTACGGGTTAGGATTAGGGGACAGGTGAGGGTCAGGCCTCGGGGAAGGGTTAGGGTTAGGGTTCGGGCTAGGGTTAGGGTTAGGGGACGGGGACGGTTTAGGGTCCAGGTGAGGGTACGGCAACGCTTTAGGGGGAGCGTGCGTGTGAGGGCGCGGGTTAGTGTTAGCGTACGGCTTAGGATTAGGGGACGGGTGAGGGTCAGGCTTCGGGGAAGGGTTAGGGTTAGGGTTCGGGCTAGGGCTAGGGTTAGGGTTAGGGGACGGGGACGGTTTAGGGTCCAGGTGAGGGTACGGCAACGCTTTAGGGGGAGCGTGCGTGTGAGGGCGCGGGTTAGTGTTAGCGTACGGGTTAGGTTTATGGGACGGGTGAGGGTCAGGCTTCGGGGAAGGGTTAGGGTTCGGGTTCGGGCTAGGGTTAGGGTTAGGGGACGGGGACGGTTTCAGGTCCAGGTGAGGGTACGGCAACGCTTTAGAGGGAGCATGCCTGTGAGGGCGCGGGTTAGTGTTAGCGTACGGGTTAGGATTAGGGGACGGGTGAGGGTCAGGCTTCGGGGAAGGGTTAGGGTTAGGGTACGGGCTAGGGTTAGGGTTAGGGGACGGGGACGGTTTAGGGTCCAGGTGAGGGTACGGCAATGCTTTAGGGGGAGCATGCGTGTGAGGGCGCGGGTTAGTGTTAGCGTACGGGTTAGGATTAGGGGACGGGTGAGGGTCAGGCTTCGGGGAAGGGTTAGGGTTAGGGTTCGGGCTAGGGTTCGGTCTAGGGTTAGGGGACGGTTTAGGGTCCATGTGAGGGTACGGCAACGCTTTAGGGGGAGCGTGCGTGTGAGGGCGCGGGTTAGTGTTAGCGTACGGGTTAGGATTAGGGGACGGGTGAGGGTCAGGCTTCGGGGAAGGGTTAGGGTTAGGGTTCGGGCTAGGGTTAGGGTTAGGGGACGGGGACGGTTTCGGGTCCAGGTGAGGGTACGGCAACGCTTTAGGGGGAGCGTGCGTGTGAGGGCGCGGGTTAATGTTAGCGTACGGGTTAGGATTAGGGGACGGGTGAGGGTCAGGCTACGGGGAAGGGTTAGGGTTCGGGCTAGAGTTAGGGTTAGGGGACGGGGACGGTTTAGGGTCCAGGTGAGGGTACGGCAACGCTTTAGGGGGAGCGTGCATGTGAGGGTGCAGGTTAGTGTTAGCATATGGGTTAGGATTAGGGGACGGGTGAGGGTCAGGCTTCGGGGAAGTGTTAGGGTTAGGGTTAGGGTTCGGGCTAGGGTTAGGGTTAGGGGACGGGGACGGTTTAGGGTCCAGGTGAGGGTACGGCAACGCTTTAGGGGGAGCGTGCGTGTGAGGGCGCGGGTTAGTGTTAGCGTACGGGTTAGGATTAGGGGACGGGTGAGGGTCAGGCTTCGGGGAAGGGTTAGGGTTAGGGTACGGGCTAGGGTTAGGGTTAGGGAACAGGGACGGTTTAGGGTCCAGGTGAGGGTACGGCAACGCTTTAGGGGGAGCGTGCATGTGAGGGCGCGGGTTAGTGTTAGCGTACGGGTTAGGATTAGGGGACGGGTGAGGGTCAGGCTTCGGGGAAGGGTTAGGGTTAGGGTTCGGGCTAGGGTTAGGGTTAGGGGACGGGGACGGTTTAGGGTCCAGGTGAGGGTACGGCAACGGTTTAGGGGGAGCGTGCGTGTGAGGGCGCGGGTTAGTGTTAGCGTACGGGTTAGGATTAAGTGATGGGTGAGGGTCAGGCTTCGGGGAAGGGTTAGGGTTAGGGTTCGGGCTAGGGTTCGGGCTAGGTTTAGGGGACGGTTTAGGGTCCAGGTGAGGGTACGGCAACGCTTTAGGGGGAGCGTGCGTGTGAGGGCGCGGGTTAGTGTTAGCGTACGGGTTAGGATTAGGGGACGGGTGAGGGTCAGGCTTCGGGGAAGGGTTAGGGTTAGGGTTCGGGCTAGGGTTAGGGTTAGGGGACGGGGACGGTTTAGGGTCCAGGTGAGAGTACGGCAATGCTTTAGGGGGAGCGTGCGTGTGAGGGCGCGCTTTAGTGTTAGCGTACGGCTTAGGATTAGGGGACGGTTGAGGGTCAGGCTTCGGGGAAGGGTTAGGGTTAGGGTACGGGCTAGGGTTAGGGTTAGGGGACGGGCACGGTTTAGGGTCCAGGTGAGGGTACGGCAACGCTTTAGGGGGAGCGTGCGTGTGAGGGCGCGGGTTAGTGTTAGCGTACGGGTTAGGATTAGGGGACGGGTGAGCGTCAGGCTTCGGGGAAGGGTTAGGGTTAGGGTTCGGGCTAGGGTTAGGGTTAGGGGACGGGGACGGTTTAGGGTCCAGGTGAGGGTACGGCAACGCTTTAGGGGGAGCGTGCGTGTGAGGGCGCGGGTTAGTGTTAGCGTATGGGTTAGGATTAGGGGACGGGTGAGGGTCAGGCCTCGGGGAAGGGTTAGGGTTAGGGTTCGGGCTAGGGTTAGGGTTAGGGGACGGGGACGGTTTAGGGTCCAGGTGAGGGTACGGCAACGCTTTAGGGGGAGCGTGCGTGTGAGGGCGCGGGTTAGTGTTAGCGTACGGCTTAGGATTAGGGGACGGGTGAGGGTCAGGCTTCGGGGAAGGGTTAGGGTTAGGGTTCGGGCTAGGGCTAGGGTTAGGGTTAGGGGACGGGGACGGTTTAGGGTCCAGGTGAGGGTACGGCAACGCTTTAGGAGGAGCGTGCGTGTGAGGGCGCGGGTTAGTGTTAGCGTACGGGTTAGGATTATGGGACGGGTGAGGGTCAGGCTTCGGGGAAGGGTTAGGGTTAGGGTTCGGGCTAGGGTTAGGGTTAGGGGACGGGGACGGTTTAGGGTCCAGGTGAGAGTACGGCAACGCTTTAGGGGGAGCGTGCGTGTGAGGGCGCGGGTTAGGGTTAGCGTATGGGTTAGGATTAGGGGACGGGTGAGGGTCAGGCTTCGGGGAAGGGTTAGGGTTAGGGTTCGGGCTAGGGTTAGGGTTAGGGGACGGGGACGGTTTAGGGTCCAGGTGAGGGTACGGCAACGCTTTAGGGGGAGCGTGCGTGTGAGGGCGCGGGTTAGTGTTAGCGTATGGGTTAGGATTAGGGGACGGGTGAGGGTCAGGCTTCGGGGAAGGGTTAGGGTTAGGGTTCGGGCTAGGGTTAGGGTTAGGGGACGGGGACGGTTTAGGGTCCAGGTGAGGGTACGGCAACGCTTTAGGGGGAGCGTGCGTGTGAGGGCGCGGGTTAGTGTTAGCGTACGGGTTAGGATTAGGGGACGGGTGAGGGTCAGGCTTCGGGGAAGGGTTAGGGTTAGGGTTCGGGCTAGGGTTAGGGTTAGGGGACGGGGACGGTTTAGGGTCCAGGTGAGAGTACGGCAATGCTTTAGGGGGAGCGTGCGTGTGAGGGCGCGCTTTAGTGTTAGCGTACGGCTTAGGATTAGGGGACGGTTGAGGGTCAGGCTTCGGGGAAGGGTTAGGGTTAGGGTACGGGCTAGGGTTAGGGTTAGGGGACGGGGACGGTTTAGGGTCCAGGTGAGGGTACGGCAACGCTTTAGGGGGAGCGTGCGTGTGAGGGCGCGGGTTAGTGTTAGCGTACGGGATAGGATTAGGGGACGGGTGAGCGTCAGGCTTCGGGGAAGGGTTAGGGTTAGGGTTCGGCCTAGGGTTAGGGTTAGGGGACGGGGACGGTTTAGGGTCCAGGTGAGGGTACGGCAACGCTTTAGGGGGAGCGTGCGTGTGAGGGCGCGGGTTAGTGTTAGCGTACGGGTTAGGATTAGGGGACGGGTGAGGGTCAGGCCTCGGGGAAGGGTTAGGGTTAGGGTTCGGGCTAGGGTTAGGGTTAGGGGACGGGGACGGTTTAGGGTCCAGGTGAGGGTACGGCAACGCTTTAGGGGGAGCGTGCGTGTGAGGGCGCGGGTTAGTGTTAGCGTACGGCTTAGGATTAGGGGACGGGTGAGGGTCAGGCTTCGGGGAAGGGTTAGGGTTAGGGTTCGGGCTAGGGCTAGGGTTAGGGTTAGGGGACGGGGACGGTTTAGGGTCCAGGTGAGGGTACGGCAACGCTTTAGGAGGAGCGTGCGTGTGAGGGCGCGGGTTAGTGTTAGCGTACGGGTTAGGATTATGGGACGGGTGAGGGTCAGGCTTCGGGGAAGGGTTAGGGTTAGGGTTCGGACTAGGGTTAGGGTTAGGGGACGGGGACGGTTTCGGGTCCAGGTGAGGGTACGGCAACGCTTTAGGGGGAGCGTGCGTGTGAGGGAGCGGGTTAGTGTTAGCGTACGGGTTAGGATTAGGGGACGGGTGAGGGTCAGGCTTCGGGGAAGGGTTAGGGTTAGGGTACGGGCTAGGGTTAGGGTTAGGGAACAGGGACGGTTTAGGGTCCAGGTGAGGGTACGGCAACGCTTTAGGGGGAGCGTGCGTGTGAGGGCGCGGGTTAGTGTTAGCGTACGGGTTAGGATTAGGGGACGGGTGAGGGTCAGGCTTCGGGGAAGGGTTAGGGTTAGGGTTCGGGCTAGGGTTAGGGTTAGGGGACGGGGACGGTTTCGGGTCCAGGTTAGGGTACGGCAACGGTTTAAGGGGAGCGTGCGTGTGAGGGCGCGGGTTAGTGTTAGCGTACGGGTTAGGATTAAGTGACGGGTGAGGGTCAGGCTTCGGGGAAGGGTTAGGGTTAGGGTTCGGGCTAGGATTCGGGCTAGGGTTAGGGGACGGTTTAGGGTCCAGGTGAGGGTACGGCAACGTTTTAGGGGGAGCGTGCGTGTGAGGGCGCGGGTTAGTGTAAGCGTACGGGTTAGGATTAGGGGACGGGTGAGGGTCAGGCTTCGGGGAAGGGTTAGGGTTAGGGTTCGGGCTAGGGTTAGGGTTAGGGGACGTGGACGGTTACGGGTCCAGGTGAGGGTATGGCAACGCTTTAGGGGGAGCGTGCGTGTGAGGGCGCGGGTTAGTGTTAGCGTACGGGTTAGGATTAGGGGACGGGTGAGGGTCAGGCTTCGGGGAAGGGTTAGGGTTAGGGTTCGGGCTAGGGTTAGGGTTAGGGGACGGGGATGGTTTAGGGTCCAGGTGAGGGTACGGCAACGCTTTAGAGGGAGCGTGCCTGTGAGGGCGCGGGTTAGTGTTAGCGTACGGGTTAGGATTAGGGGACGGGTGAGGGTCAGGCTTCGGGGAAGGGTTAGGGTTAGGGTACGGGCTAGGGTTAGGGTTAGGGGACGGGGACGGTTTAGGGTCCAGGTGAGGGTACGGCAATGCTTTAGGGGGAGCATGCGTGTGAGGGCGCGGGTTAGTGTTAGCGTACAGGTTAGGATTAGGGGACGGGTGAGGGTCAGGCTTCGGGGAAGGGTTAGGGTTAGGGTTCGGGCTAGGGTTCGGGCTAGGGTTAGGGGACGGTTTAGGGTCCAGGTGAGGGTACGGCAACGCTTTAGGGGGAGCGTGCGTGTGAGGGCGCGGGTTAGTGTTAGCGTACGGGTTAGGATTATGGGACGGGTGAGGGTCAGGCTTCGGGGAAGGGTTAGGGTTAGGGTTCGGGCTAGGGTTAGGGTTAGGGGACGGGGACGGTTTAGGGTCCAGGTGAGGGTATGGCAACGCTTCAGGGGGAGCGTGCGTGTGAGGGCGCGGGTTAGTGTTAGCGTACGGGTTAGGATTAGGGGACGGGTGAGGGTCAGGCTTCGGGGAAGGTTTAGGGTTAGGGTTCGGGCTAGGGTTAGGGTTAGGGGACGGGGACGGTTTAGGGTCCAGGTGAGGGTACGGCAACGCTTTAGGGGGAGCGTGCGTGTGAGGGCGCGGGTTAGTGTTAGCGTACGGGTTAGGATTAGGGGACATGTGAGGGTCAGGCTTCGGGGAAGGGTTAGGGTTAGGGTTCGGGCTAGGGTTAGGGTTAGGGGACGGGGACGGTTTAGGGTCCAGGTGAGGGTACGGCAACGCTTTAGGGGGAGCGTGCGTGTGAGGGCGCGGGTTAGTGTTAGCGTACGGGTTACGATTCGGGGACGGGTGAGGGTCAGGCTTCGGGGAAGGGTTAGGGTTACGGTTCGGGCTAGGGTTAGGGTTAGGCGACGGGGACGGTTTAGGGTCCAGGTGAGGGTACGGCAACGCTTTAGGGGGAGCGTGCGTGTGAGGGCGCGGGTTAGTGTTAGCGTACGGGTTAGGATTAGGGTACGGGTGAGGGTCAGGCTTCGGGGAAGGGTTAGGGTTAGGGTTCGGGCTAGGGTTAGGTTTTGGGGACGGGGACGGTTTAGGGTCCAGGTGAGGGTACGGCAACGCTTTAGGGGGAGCGTGCGTGTGAGGATGCGGGTTAGTGTTAGCGTACGGGTTAGGATTAGGGGACGGGTGAGGGTCAGGCTTCGGGGAAGGGTTAGGGTTAGGGTTCGGGCTAGGGTTAGGGTTAGGGGACGGGGACGGTTTCGGGTCCATGTGAGGGTACGGCAACGCTTTAGGGGGAGCGTGCGTGTGAGGGTGCGGGTTAGTGTTAGCGTACGGGTTAGGATTAGGTGACGGGTGAGGGTCAGGCTTCGGGGAAGGGTTAGGGTTAGGGTTCGGGCTAGGGTTAGGGTTAGGGGACGGGGACGGTTTAGGGTCCAGGTGAGGGTACGGCAACGCTTTAGGGGGAGCGTGCGTGTGAGGGCGCGGGTTAGTGTTAGCGTACGGGTTAGGATTAGGGGACGGGTGAGGGTCAGGCTTCGGGGAAGGGTTAGGGTTAGGGTTCGGGCTAGGGTTAGGGTTAGGGGACGGGGACGGTTTAGGGTCCAGGTGAGGGTACGGCACCGCTTTAGGGGGAGCGTGCGTGTGAGGGTGCGGGTTAGTGTTAGCGTAAGTGTTAGGATTAGTGAATGGGTGAGGGTCAGGCTTCGGGGAAGGGTTAGGGTTAGGGTTCGGGCTACGGTTAGGGTTAGGGGACGTGGACGCTTTAGGGTCCAGGAGAGGGTTCGGCAATGCTTTAGGGGGAGCGTGCGTGTGAGGGCGCGGGTTAGTGTTAGCGTACGGGTTAGGATTAGGGGACGGGTGAGGGTCAGGCTTCGGGGAAGGGTTAGGGTTAGGGTTCGGGCTAGGGTTAGGGTTAGGGGACGGGGACGGTTTAGGGTCCAGGTGAGGGTACGGCAACACTTTAGGGGGAGCGTGCGTGTGAGGGCGCGGGTTAGTGTTAGCGTACGGGTTAGGATTAGGGGACATGTGAGGGTCAGGCTTCAGGGAAGGGTTAGGGTTAGGGTTCGGGCTAGGGTTAGGGTTAGGGGACGGGGACGGTTTAGGGTCCAGGTGAGGGTACGGCAACGCTTTAGGGGGAGCGTGCGTGTGAGGGCGCGGGTTAGTGTTAGCGTACGGGTTAGGATTAGGGGACGGGTGAGGGTCAGGCTTCGGGGAAGGGTTAGGGTTAGGGTTCGGGCTAGGGTTAGGGTTAGGGGACGGGGACGGTTTCGGGTCCAGGTGAGGGTACGGCAACGCTTTAGGGGGAGCGTGCGTGTGAGGGCGCGGGTTAGTGTTAGCGTACGGGTTAGGATTAGGGGACGGGTGAGGGTCAGGCTTTGGGGAAGGGTTAGGGTTAGGGTTCGGGCTAGGGTTAGGGTTAGGGGACGGGGACGGTTTAGGGTCCAGGTGAGGGTACGGCAACGCTTTAGGGGGAGCGTGCGTGTGAGGGCGCGGGTTAGTGTTAGCGTACGGGTTAGGATTAGGGGACGGGTGAGGGTCAGGCTTCGGGGAAGGGTTAGGGTTAGGGTTCAGGCTAGGGTTAGGGTTAGGGGACGGGGACGGTTTAGGGTCCAGGTGAGGGTACGGCAACGCTTTAGGGGGAGCGTGCGTGTGAGGATGCAAGTTAGTGTTAGCGTACGGGTTAGGATTAGGGGACGGGTGAGGGTCAGGCTTCGGGGAAGTGTTAGGGTTAGGGTTCGGGCTAGGGTTAGGGTTAGGGGACGGGGACGGTTTAGGGTCCAGGTGAGGGTACGGCACCGTTTTAGGGGGAGCGTGCGTGTGAGGGCACGGGTTAGTGTTAGCGTACGTGTTAGGATTAGTGAATGGGTGAGGGTCAGGCTTCGGGGAAGGGTTAGGGTTAGGGTTCGGGCTACGGTTAGGGTTAGGGGACGGTGACGGTTTAGGGTCCAGGTGAGGGTACAGCAACACTTTAGGGGGAGCGTGCGTGTGAGGGCGCGGGTTAGTGTTAGTGTACGGGTTAGGATTAAGGGACGGGTGAGGGTCAGGCTTCGGGGAAGGGTTAGGGTTAGGGTTCGGGCTAGGGTTAGGGTTAGGGGACTGGGACGGTTTAGGGTCCAGGTGAGGGTATTGCAACGCTTTAGGGGGAGCGTGCATGTGAGGGCGCGGGTTAGTGTTAGCGTACGGGTTAGGATTAGGGGACGGGTGAGGGTCAGGCTTCGGGGAAGGGTTAGGGTTAGGGTTCGGGCTAGGGTTACGGTTAGGGGACGGGGACGGTTTAGGGTCCAGGTGAGGGTACGGCAACGCTTCAGGGGGAGCGTGCGTGTGAGGGCGCGGGTTAGTGTTAGCGTACGGGTTAGGATTAGGGGACGGGTGAGGGTCAGGCTTCGGGGAAGGGTTAGGGTTAGGGTTCGGCCTAGGGTTAGGGTTAGGGGACGGGGACGGTTTAGGGTCCAGGTGAGGGTACGGCAACGCTTTAGGGGGAGCATGCGTGTGAGGGCGCGGGTTAGTTTTAGCGTACGGATTAGGATTAGGGGACATGTGAGGGTCAGGCTTCAGGGAAGGGTTAGGGTTAGGGTTCGGGCTAGGGTTAGGGTTAGGGGACGGGGACGGTTTAGGGTCCAGGTGAGGGTACGGCAACGCTTTAGGGGGAGCGTGCGTGTGAGGGCGCGGGTTAGTGTTAGCGTACGGGTTAGGATTAGGGGACGGGTGAGGGTCAGGCTTCGGGGAAGGGTTAGGGTTGGGGTTCGGGTAGGGTTAGGGTTAGGGGACGGGGACGGTTTCGGGTCCAGGTGAGGGTACGGCAACCCTTTAGGGGGAGCGTGCGTGTGAGGGCGCGGGTTAGTGTTAGCGTACGGGTTAGGATTAGGGGACGGGTGAGGGTCAGGCTTCGGGGAAGTGTTAGGGTTAGGGTTCAGGCTAGGGTTAGGGTTAGGGAACGGTGACGGTTTAGGGTCCAGGTGAGGGTACGGCAACGCTTTAGGGGGAGCGTGCGTGTGAGGTCGCGGGTTAGTGTTAGTGTACGGGTTAGGATTAAGGGAAGGGTGAGGGTCAGGCTTCAGGGAAGGGTTAGGGTTAGGGTTCGGGCTAGGGTTAGGGTTAGGGGACGGGGACGGTTTAGGGTCCAGGTGAGGGTATGGCAACGCTTTAGGGAGAGCGTGCATGTGAGGGCGCGGGTTAGTGTTAGCGTACGGGTTAGGATTAGGGGACGGGTGAGGGTCAGGCTTCAGGGAAGGGTTAGGGTTAGGGTTCGGGCTAGGGTTAGGGTTAGGGGACGGGGACGGTTTAGGGTCCAGGTGAGGGTATGGCAACGCTTCAGGGGGAGCGTGCGTGTGAGGGCGCGGGTTAGTGTTAGCGTACGGGTTAGGATTAGGGGACGGGTGAGGGTCAGGCTTCGGGGAAGGGTTAGGGTTAGGGTTCGGGCTAGGGTTAGGGTTAGGGGACGGGGACGGTTTAGGGTCCAGGTGAGGGTACGGCAACGCTTTAGGGGGAGCGTGCGTGTGAGGGCGCGGGTTAGTGTTAGCGTACGGGTTAGGATTAGGGGACGGGTGAGGGTCAGGCTTCGGGGAAGGGTTAGGGTTAGGGTTCGGGCTCGGGTTAGGGTTAGGGGACGGGGACGGTTTAGGGTCCAGGTGAGGGTACGGCAACGCTTTAGGGTGAGCGTGCGTGTGAGGATGCGGGTTAGTGTTAGCGTACGGGTTAGGATTAGGGGACGGGTGAGGGTCAGGCTTCGGGGAAGGGTTAGGGTTAGGGTTCGGGCTAGGGTTAGGGTTAGGGGACGGGGACGGTTTAGGGTCCAGGTGAGGGTACGGCAACGCTTTAGGGGGAGCGTGCATGTGAGGGCGCGGGTTAGTGTTAGCATACGGGTTAGGATTAGGGGACATGTGAGGGTCAGGCTTCAGGGAAGGGTTAGGGTTAGGGTTCGGGCTAGGGTTAGGGTTAGGGGACGGGGACGGTTTAGGGTCCAGGTGAGGGTACGGCAACGCTTTAGGGGGAGCGTGCGTGTGAGGGCGCGGGTTAGTGTTAGCGTACGGGTTAGGATTAGGGGACGGGTGAGGGTCAGGCTTCGGGGAAGGTTTAGGGTTAGGGTTCGGGCTAGGGTTAGGGTTAGGGGACGGGGACGGTTTCGGGTCCAGGTGAGGGTACGGCAACGCTTTAGGGGGAGCGTGCGTGTGAGGGCGCGGGTTAGTGTTAGCGTACGGGTTAGGATTAGGGGACGGGTGAGGGTCAGGCTTTGGGGAAGGGTTAGGGTTAGGGTTCGGGCTAGGGTTAGGGTTAGGGGACGGGGACGGTTTAGGGTCCAGGTGAGGGTACGGCAACGCTTTAGGGGGAGCGTGCGTGTGAGGGCGCGGGTTAGTGTTAGCGTACGGGTTAGGATTAGGGGACGGGTGAGGGTCAGGCTTCGGGGAAGGGTTAGGGTTAGGGTTCGGGCTAGGGTTAGGGTTAGGGGACGGGGACGGTTTAGGGTCCAGGTGAGGGTACGGCAACGCTTTAGGGGGAGCGTGCGTGTGAGGGCGCGGGTTAGTGTTAGCGTACGGGTTAGGATTAGGGGACGGGTGAGGGTCAGGCTTCGGGGAAGGGTTAGGGTTAGGGTTCGGGCTAGGGTTAGGGTTAGGGGACGGGGACGGTTTAGGGTCCAGGTGAGGGTACGGCAACGCTTTAGGGGGAGCGTGCGTGTGAGGATGCGGGTTAGTGTTAGCGTACGGGTTAGGATTAGGGGACGGGTGAGGGTCAGGCTTCGGGCAAGGGTTAGGGTTAGGGTTCGGGCTAGGGTTAGGGTTAGGGGACGGGGACGGTTTAGGGTCCAGGTGAGGGTACGGCACCGCTTTAGGGGGAGCGTGCGTGTGAGGGCGCGGGTTAGTGTTAGCGTACGTGTTAGGATTAGTGAATGGGTGAGGGTCAGGCTTCGGGGAAGGGTTAGGGTTAGGGTTCGGGCTACGGTTAGGGTTAGGGGACGTGGACGCTTTAGGGTCCAGGTGAGGGTACGGCAACGCTTTAGGGGGAGCGTGCGTGTGAGGGCGCGGGTTAGTGTTAGCGTACGGGTTAGGATTAGGGGACGGGTGAGGGTCAGGCTTCGGGGAAGGGTTAGGGTTAGGGTTCGGGCTAGGGTTAGGGTTAGGGGACGGGGACGGTTTAGGGTCCAGGTGAGGGTACGGCAACGCTTTAGGGGGAGCGTGCGTGTGAGGATGCGGGTTAGTGTTAGCGTACGGGTTAGGATTAGGGGACGGGTGAGGGTCAGGCTTCGGGGAAGGGTTAGGGTTAGGGTTCGGGCTAGGGTTAGGGTTAGGGGACGGGGACGGTTTAGGGTCCAGGTGAGGGTACGGCACCGCTTTAGGGGGAGCGTGCGTGTGAGGGCGCGGGTTAGTGTTAGCGTACGTGTTAGGATTAGTGAATGGGTGAGGGTCAGGCTTCGGGGAAGGGTTAGGGTTAGGGTTCGGGCTACGGTTAGGGTTAGGGGACGGTGACGGTTTAGGCTCCAGGTGAGGGTACAGCAACGCTTTAGGGGGAGCGTGCGTGTGAGGGCGCGGGTTAGTGTTAGTGTACGGGTTAGGATTAAGGGACGGGTGAGGGTCAGGCTTCGGGGAAGGGTTAGGGTTAGGGTTCGGGCTAGGGTTAGGGTTAGGGGACTGGGACGGTTTAGGGTCCAGGTGAGGGTATGGCAACGCTGTAGGGGGAGCGTGCGTGTGAGGGCGCGGGTTAGTGTTAGCGTACGGGTTAGGATTAGGGGACGGGTGAGGGTCAGGCTTCGGGGAAGGGTTAGGGTTAGGGTTCGGGCTAGGGTTACGGTTAGGGGACGGGGACGGTTTAGGGTCCAGGTGAGGGTACGGCAACGCTTCAGGGGGAGCGTGCGTGTGAGGGCGCGGGTTAGTGTTAGCGTACGGGTTAGGATTAGGGGACGGGTGAGGGTCAGGCTTCGGGGAAGGGTTAGGGTTAGGGTTCGGCCTAGGGTTAGGGTTAGGGGACGGGGACGGTTTAGGGTCCAGGTGAGGGTACGGCAACGCTTTAGGGGGAGCATGCGTGTGAGGGCGCGGGTTAGTTTTAGCGTACGGGTTAGGATTAGGGGACATGTGAGGGTCAGGCTTCAGGGAAGGGTTAGGGTTAGGGTTCGGGCTAGGGTTAGGGTTAGGGGACGGGGACGGTTTAGGGTCCAGGTGAGGGTACGGCAACGCTTTAGGGGGAGCGTGCGTGTGAGGGCGCGGGTTAGTGTTAGCGTACGGGTTAGGATTAGGGGACGGGTGAGGGTCAGGCTTCGGGGAAGGGTTAGGGTTAGGGTTCGGGCTAGGGTTAGGGTTAGGGGACGGGGACGGTTTAGGGTCCAGGTGAGGGTATGGCAACGCTTCAGGGGGAGCGTGCGTGTGAGGGCGCGGGTTAGTGTTAGCGTACGGGTTAGGATTAGGGGACGGGTGAGGGTCAGGCTTCGGGGAAGGGTTAGGGTTAGGGTTCGGGCTAGGGTTAGGGTTAGGGGACGGGGACGGTTTAGGGTCCAGGTGAGGGTACGGCAACGCTTTAGGGGGAGCGTGCGTGTGAGGGCGCGGGTTAGTGTTAGCGTACGGGTTAGGATTAGGGGACGGGTGAGGGTCAGGCTTCGGGGAAGGGTTAGGGTTAGGGTTCGGGCTCGGGTTAGGGTTAGGGGACGGGGACGGTTTAGGGTCCAGGTGAGGGTACGGCAACGCTTTAGGGAGAGCGTGCGTGTGAGGATGCGGGTTAGTGTTAGCGTACGGGTTAGGATTAGGGGACGGGTGAGGGTCAGGCTTCGGGGAAGGGTTAGGGTTAGGGTTCGGGCTAGGGTTAGGGTTAGGGGACGGGGACGGTTTAGGGTCCAGGTGAGGGTACGGCAACGCTTTAGGGGGAGCGTGCATGTGAGGGCGCGGGTTAGTGTTAGCATACGGGTTAGGATTAGCGGACATGTGAGGGTCAGGCTTCAGGGAAGGGTTAGGGTTAGGGTTCGGGCTAGGGTTAGGGTTAGGGGACGGGGACGGTTTAGGGTCCAGGTGAGGGTACGGCAACGCTTTAGGGGGAGCGTGCGTGTGAGGGCGCGGGTTAGTGTTAGCGTACGGGTTAGGATTAGGGGACGGGTGAGGGTCAGGCTTCGGGGAAGGTTTAGGGTTAGGGTTCGGGCTAGGGTTAGGGTTAGGGGACGGGGACGGTTTCGGGTCCAGGTGAGGGTACGGCAACGCTTTAGGGGGAGCGTGCGTGTGAGGGCGCGGGTTAGTGTTAGCGTACGGGTTAGGATTAGGGGACGGGTGAGGGTCAGGCTTTGGGGAAGGGTTAGGGTTAGGGTTCGGGCTAGGGTTAGGGTTAGGGGACGGGGACGGTTTAGGGTCCAGGTGAGGGTACGGCAACGCTTTAGGGGGAGCGTGCGTGTGAGGGCGCGGGTTAGTGTTAGCGTACGGGTTAGGATTAGGGGACGGGTGAGGGTCAGGCTTCGGGGAAGGGTTAGGGTTAGGGTTCGGGCTAGGGTTAGGGTTAGGGGACGGGGACGGTTTAGGGTCCAGGTGAGGGTACGGCAACGCTTTAGGGGGAGCGTGCGTGTGAGGGCGCGGGTTAGTGTTAGCGTACGGGTTAGGATTAGGGGACGGGTGAGGGTCAGGCTTCGGGGAAGGGTTAGGGTTAGGGTTCGGGCTAGGGTTAGGGTAAGGGGACGGGGACGGTTTAGGGTCCAGGTGAGGGTACGGCAACGCTTTAGGGGGAGCGTGCGTGTGAGGATGCGGGTTAGTGTTAGCGTACGGGTTAGGATTAGGGGACGGGTGAGGGTCAGGCTTCGGGCAAGGGTTAGGGTTAGGGTTCGGGCTAGGGTTAGGGTTAGGGGACGGGGACGGTTTAGGGTCCAGGTGAGGGTACGGCACCGCTTTAGGGGGAGCGTGCGTGTGAGGGCGCGGGTTAGTGTTAGCGTACGTGTTAGGATTAGTGAATTGGTGAGGGTCAGGCTTCGGGGAAGGGTTAGGGTTAGGGTTCGGGCTACGGTTAGGGTTAGGGGACGTGGACGCTTTAGGGTCCAGGTGAGGGTACGGCAACGCTTTAGGGGGAGCGTGCGTGTGAGGATGCGGGTTAGTGTTAGCGTACGGGTTAGGATTAGGGGACGGGTGAGGGTCAGGCTTCGGGGAAGGGTTAGGGTTAGGGTTCGGGCTAGGGTTAGGGTTAGGGGACGGGGACGGTTTAGGGTCCAGGTGAGGGTACGGCACCGCTTTAGGGGGAGCGTGCGTGTGAGGGCGCGGGTTAGTGTTAGCGTACGTGTTAGGATTAGTGAATGGGTGAGGGTCAGGCTTCGGGGAAGGGTTAGGGTTAGGGTTCGGGCTACGGTTAGGGTTAGGGGACGTGGACGCTTTAGGGTCCAGGTGAGGGTACGGCAACGCTTTAGGGGGAGCGTGCGTGTGAGAGTGCGGGTTAGTGTTAGTGTACGGGTTAGGATTAAGGGACGGGTGAGGGTCAGGCTTCGGGGAAGGGTTAGGGTTAGGGTTCGGGCTAGGGTTAGGGTTAGGGGACGGGGACGGTTTAGGGTCCAGGTGAGGGTACGGCAACGCTTTAGGGGGAGCGTGCGTGTGAGGGTGCGGGTTAGTGTTAGCGTACGGGTTAGGATTAGGGGACGGGTGAGGGTCAGGCTTCGGGGAAGGGTTAGGGTTAGGGTTCGGGCTAGGGTTAGGGTTAGGGGACGGGGACGGTTTCGGGTCCAGGTGAGGGTACGGCAACGCTTTAGGGGGAGCGTGCGTGTGAGGGCGCGGGTTAGTGTTAGCGTACGGGTTAGGATTAGGGGACGGGTGAGGGTCAGGCTTCGGGGAAGTGTTAGGGTTAGGGTTCAGGCTAGGGTTAGGGTTAGGGGACGGTGACGGTTTAGGGTCCAGGTGAGGGTACGGCAACGCTTTAGGGGGAGCGTGCGTGTGAGGTCGCGGGTTAGTGTTAGTGTACGGGTTAGGATTAAGGGACGGGTGAGGGTCAGGCTTCGGGGAAGGGTTAGGGTTAGGGTTCGGGCTAGGGTTAGTGTTAGGGGACGGGGACGGTTTAGGGTCCAGGTGAGGGTATGGCAACGCTTCAGGGGGAGCGTGCGTGTGAGGGAGCGGGTTAGTGTTAGCGTACGGGTTAGGATTAGGGGACGGGTGAGGGTCAGGCTTCGGGGAAGGGTTAGGGTTAGGGTTCGGGCTAGGGTTAGGGTTAGGGGACGGGGACGGTTTAGGGTCCAGGTGAGGGTACAGCAACGCTTTAGGGGGAGCGTGCGTGTGAGGATGCGGGTTAGTGTTAGCGTACGGGTTAGGATTAGGGGACGGGTGAGGGTCAGGCTTCGGGCAAGGGTTAGGGTTAGGGTTCGGGCTAGGGTTAGGGTTAGGGGACGGGGACGGTTTAGGGTCCAGGTGAGGGTACGGCACCGCTTTAGGGGGAGCGTGCGTGTGAGGGCGCGGGTTAGTGTTAGCGTACGTGTTAGGATTAGTGAATGGGTGAGGGTCAGGCTTCGGGGAAGGGTTAGGGTTAGGGTTCGGGCTAGGGTTAGTGTTAGGGGACGGGGACGGTTTAGGGTCCAGGTGAGGGTACGGCAACGCTTTAGGGGGAGCGTGCGTGTGAGGGCGCGGGTTAGTGTTAGCGTACGGGTTAGGATTAGGGGACGGGTGAGGGTCAGGCTTCGGGGAAGGGTTAGGGTTAGGGTTCGGGCTAGGGTTAGGGTTAGGGGACGGGGACGGTTTCGGGTCCAGGTGAGTGTACGGCAACGCTTTAGGGGGAGCGTGCGTGTGAGGGCGCGGGTTAGTGTTAGCGTACGGGTTAGGATTAGGGGACGGATGAGGGTCAGGCTTCGGGGAAGGGTTAGGGTTAGGGTTCGGGCTAGGGTTAGGGTTAGGGGACGGGGACGGTTTCGGGTCCAGGTGAGGGTACGGCAACGCTTTAGGGGGAGCGTGCGTGTGAGGGCGCGGGTTAGTGTTAGCGTACGGGTTAGGATTAGGGGACGGGTGAGGGTCAGGCTTCGGGGAAGGGTTAGGGTTAGGGTTCGGGCTAGGGTTAGGGTTAGGGGACGGGGACGGTTTAGGGTCCAGGTGAGGGTACGGCAACGCTTTAGGGGGAGCGTGCGTGTGAGGATGCGGGTTAGTGTTAGCGTACGGGTTAGGATTAGGGGACGGGTGAGCGTCAGGCTTCGGGGAAGGGTTAGGGTTAGGGTTCGGGCTAGGGTTAGGGTTAGGGGACGGGGACGGTTTAGGGTCCAGGTGAGGGTACGGCACCGTTTTAGGGGGAGCGTGCGTGTGAGGGCACGGGTTAGTGTTAGCGTACGTGTTAGGATTAGTGAATGGGTGAGGGTCAGGCTTCGGGGAAGGGTTAGGGTTAGGGTTCGGGCTACGGTTAGGGTTAGGGGACGGTGACGGTTTAGGGTCCAGGTGAGGGTACGGCAACGCTTTAGGGGGAGCGTGCGTGTGAGGGCGCGGGTTAGTGTTAGTGTACGGGTTAGGATTAAGGGACGGGTGAGGGTCAGGCTTCGGGGAAGGGTTAGGGTTAGGGTTCGGGCTAGGGTTACGGTTAGGGGACGGGGACGGTTTAGGGTCCAGGTGAGGGTACGGCAACGCTTCAGGGGGAGCGTGCGTGTGAGGGCGCGGGTTAGTGTTAGCGTACGGGTTAGGATTAGGGGACGGGTGAGGGTCAGGCTTCGGGGAAGGGTTAGGGTTAGGGTTCGGCCTAGGGTTAGGGTTAGGGGACGGGGACGGTTTAGGGTCCAGGTGAGGGTACGGCAACGCTTTAGGGGGAGCATGCGTGTGAGGGCGCGGGTTAGTTTTAGCGTACGGGTTAGGATTAGGGGACATGTGAGGGTCAGGCTTCAGGGAAGGGATAGGGTTAGGGTTCGGGCTAGGGTTAGGGTTAGGGGACGGGGACGGTTTAGGGTCCAGGTGAGGGTACGGCAACGCTTTAGGGGGAGCGTGCGTGTGAGGGCGCGGGTTAGTGTTAGCGTACGGGTTAGGATTAGGGGACGGGTGAGGGTCAGGCTTCGGGGAAGGGTTAGGGTTGGGGTTCGGGTAGGGTTAGGGTTAGGGGACGGGGACGGTTTCGGGTCCAGGTGAGGGTACGGCAACGCTTTAGGGGGAGCGTGCGTGTGAGGGCACGGGTTAGTGTTAGCGTACGGGTTAGGATTAGGGGACGGGTGAGGGTCAGGCTTCGGGGAAGGGTTAGGGTTAGGGTTCAGGCTAGGGTTAGGGTTTGGGGACGGTGTCGGTTTAGGGTCCAGGTGAGGGCACGGCAACGCTTTAGGGGGAGCGTGCGTGTGAGGTCGAGGGTTAGTGTTAGTGTACGGGTTAGGATTAAGGGACGGGTGAGGGTCAGGCTTCGGGGAAGGGTTAGGGTTAGGGTTCGGGCTAGGGTTAGGGTTAGGGGACGGGGACGGTTTAGGGTCCAGGTGAGGGTATGGCAACGCTTTAGGGGGAGCGTGCATGTGAGGGCGCGGGTTAGTGTTAGCGTACGGGTTAGGATTAGGGGACGGGTGAGGGTCAGGCTTCGGGGAAGGGTTAGGGTTAGGGTTCGGGCTAGGGTTAGGGTTAGGGGACGGGGACGGTTTAGGGTCCAGGTGAGGGTATGGCAACGCTTCAGGGGGAGCGTGCGTGTGAGGGCGCGGGTTAGTGTTAGCGTACGGGTTAGGATTAGGGGACGGGTGAGGGTCAGGCTTCGGGGAAGGGTTAGGGTTAAGGTTCGGGCTAGGGTTAGGGTTAGGGGACGGGGACGGTTTAGGGTCCAGGTGAGGGTACGGCAACGCTTTAGGGGGAGCGTGCGTGTGAGGGCGCGGGTTAGTGTTAGCGTACGGGTTAGGATTAGGGGACGGGTGAGGGTCAGGCTTCGGGGAAGGGTTAGGGTTAGGGTTCGGGCTCGGTTTAGGGTTAGGGGACGGGGACGGTTTAGGGTCCAGGTGAGGGTACGGCAACGCTTTAGGGTGAGCGTGCGTGTGAGGATGCGGGTTAGTGTTAGCGTACGGGTTAGGATTAGGGGACGGGTGAGGGTCAGGCTTCGGGGAAGGGTTAGGGTTAGGGTTCGGGCTAGGGTTAGGGTTAGGGGACGGGGACGGTTTAGGGTCCAGGTGAGGGTACGGCAACGCTTTAGGGGGAGCGTGCGTGTGAGGGCGCGGGTTAGTGTTAGCATACGGGTTAGGATTAGGGGACATGTGAGGGTCAGGCTTCAGGGAAGGGTTAGGGTTAGGGTTCGGGCTAGGTTTAGGGTTAGGGGACGGGGACGGTTTAGGGTCCAGGTGAGGGTACGGCAACGCTTTAGGGGGAGCGTGCGTGTGAGGGCGCGGGTTAGTGTTAGCGTACGGGTTAGGATTAGGGGACGGGTGAGGGTCAGGCTTCGGGGAAGGTTTAGGGTTAGGGTTCGGGCTAGGGTTAGGGTTAGGGGACGGGGACGGTTTCGGGTCCAGATGAGGGTACGGCAACGCTTTAGGGGGAGTGTGCGTGTGAGGGCGCGGGTTAGTGTTAGCGTACGGGTTAGGATTAGGGGACGGGTGAGGGTCAGGCTTTGGGGAAGGGTTAGGGTTAGGGTTCGGGCTAGGGTTAGGGTTAGGGGACGGGGACGGTTTAGGGTCCAGGTGAGGGGACGGGGACGGTTTAGGGTCCAGGTGAGGGTACGGCAACGCTTTAGGGGGAGCGTGCGTGTGAGGGCGCGGGTTAGTGTTAGCGTACGGGTTAGGATTAGGGGACGGGTGAGGGTCAGGCTTCGGGGAAGGGTTAGGGTTAGGGTTCGGGCTAGGGTTAGGGTTAGGGGACGGGGACGGTTTAGGGTCCAGGTGAGGGTACGGCAACGCTTTAGGGGGAGCGTGCGTGTGAGGGCGCGGGTTAGTGTTAGCGTACGGGTTAGGATTAGGGGACGGGTGAGGGTCAGGCTTCGGGGAAGGTTTAGGGTTAGGGTTCGGGCTAGGGTTAGGGTTAGGGGACGGGGACGGTTTAGGGTCCAGGTGAGGGTACGGCAACGCTTTAGGGGGAGCGTGCGTGTGAGGATGCGGGTTAGTGTTAGCGTACGGGTTAGGATTAGGGGACGGGTGAGGGTCAGGCTTCGGGCAAGGGTTAGGGTTAGGGTTCGGGCTAGGGTTAGGGTTAGGGGACGGGGACGGTTTAGGGTCCAGGTGAGGGTACGGCACCGCTTTAGGGGGAGCGTGCGTGTGAGGGCGCGGGTTAGTGTTAGCGTACGTGTTAGGATTAGTGAATGGGTGAGGGTCAGGCTTCGGGGAAGGGTTAGGGTTAGGGTTCGGGCTAGGGTTAGGGTTAGGGGACGTGGACGCTTTAGGGTCCAGGTGAGGGTACGGCAACGCTTTAGGGGGAGCGTGCGTGTGAGGGCGCGGGTTAGTGTTAGCGTACGGGTTAGGATTAGGGGACGGGTGAGGGTCAGGCTTCGGGGAAGGGTTAGGGTTAGGGTTCGGGCTAGGGTTAGGGTTAGGGGACGGGGACGGTTTAGGGTCCAGGTGAGGGTACGGCAACGCTTTAGGGGGAGCGTGCGTGTGAGGATGCGGGTTAGTGTTAGCGTACGGGTTAGGATTAGGGGACGGGTGAGGGTCAGGCTTCGGGGAAGGGTTAGGGTTAGGGTTCGGGCTAGGGTTAGGGTTAGGGGACGGGGAAGGTTTAGGGTCCAGGTGAGGGTACGGCACCGCTTTAGGGGGAGCGTGCGTGTGAGGGCGCGGGTTAGTGTTAGCGTACGTGTTAGGATTAGTGAATGGGTGAGGGTCAGGCTTCGGGGAAGGGTTAGGGTTAGGGTTCGGGCTACGGTTAGGGTTAGGGGACGTGGACGCTTTAGGGTCCAGGTGAGGGTACGGCAACGCTTTAGGGGGAGCGTGCGTGTGAGGGTGCGGGTTAGTGTTAGTGTACGGGTTAGGATTAAGGGACGGGTGAGGGTCAGGCTTCGGGGAAGGGTTAGGGTTAGGGTTCGGGCTAGGGTTAGGGTTAGGGGACGGGGACGGTTTAGGGTCCAGGTGAGGGTACGGCAACGCTTTAGGGGGACCGTGCATGTGAGGGCGAGGGTTAGTGTTAGCGTACGGGTTAGGATTAGGGGACGGGTGAGGGTCAGGCTTAGGGGAAGGGTTAGGGTTAGGGTTCGGGCTAGGGTTAGGGTTAGGGGACGGGGACGGTTTAGGGTCCAGGTGAGGGTACGGCAACGCTTTAGGGGGAGCGTGCGTGTGAGGGCGCGGGTTAGTGTTAGCGTACGGGTTAGGATTAGGGGACATGTGAGGGTCAGGCTTCGGGGAAGGGTTAGGGTTAGGGTTCGGGCTAGGGTTAGGGTTAGGGGACGGGGACGGTTTAGGGTCCAGGTGAGGGTACGGCAACGCTTTAGGGGGAGCGTGCGTGTGAGGGCGCGGGTTAGTGTTAGCGTACGGGTTACGATTCGGGGACAGGTGAGGATCAGGCTTCGGGGAAGGGTTAGGGTTACGGTTCGGGCTAGGGTTAGGGTTAGGTGACGGGGACGATTTAGGGTCCAGGTGAGGGTACGGCAATGCTTTAGGGGGAGCGTGCGTGTGAGGGCGCGGGTAGTGTTAGCGTACGGCTTAGGATTAGGGGACGGGTGAGGGTCAGGCTTCGGGGAAGGGTTAGGGTTAGGGTTCAGGCTAGGGTTAGGGTTAGGGGACGGGGACGGTTTAGGGTCCAGGTGAGGGTACGGCAATGCTTTAGGGGAAGCGTGCGTGTGAGGGCGCGGGTTAGTGTTAGTGTACGGGTTAGGATTAAGGGACGGGTGAGGGTCAGGCTTCGGGAAAGGGTTAGGGTTAGGGTTCGGGCTAAGGTTAGGGTTAGGGGACGGGGACGGTTTAGGGTCCAGGTGAGGGTACGGCAACGCTTTAGGGGGAGCGTGCGTGTGAAGGCGCGGGTTAGTGTTAGCGTACGGGTTAGGATTAGGGGACGGGTGAGGGTCAGGCTTCGGGGAAGGTTTAGGGTTAGGGTTCGGGCTAGGGTTAGGGTTAGGGGACGGGGACGGTTTAGGGTCCAGGTGAGGGTACGGCAACGCTTTAGGGGGAGCGTGCGTGTGAGGGCGCGGGTTAGTGTTAGCGTACGGGTTAGGATTAGGGGACGGGTGAGGGTCAGGCTTCGGGGAAGGGTTAGGGTTAGGGTTCGGGCTAGGGTTAGGGTTAGGGGACGGGGACGGTTTAGGGTCCAGGTGAGGGTACGGCAACGCTTTAGGGGGAGCGTGCGTTTGAGGGCGCGGGATAGTGTTAGCGTACGGGTTAGGATTAGGGGACGGGTGAGGGTCAGGTTTCGGGGAAGGGTTAGGGTTAGAGTTCGGGCTAGGGTTAGGGTTAGGGGACGGGGACGGTTTAGGGTCAAGGTGAGGGTACGGCAACGCTTTAGGGGGAGCGTGCGTGTGAGGGCGTGGGTTAGTGTTAGTGTACGGGTTAGGATTAGGGGACGGGTGAGGGTCAGGCTTCGGGGAAGGGTTAGGGTTAGGGTTCGGGCTAGGGTTAGGGTTAGGGGACGGGGACGGTTTAGGGTCCAGGTGAGGGTACGGCAACGCTTTCGGGGGAGCGTGCGTGTGAGGATACGGGTTAGTGTTAGCGTACGGGTTAGGATTAGGGGACGGGTGAGGGTCAGGCTTCGGGGAAGGGTTAGGGTTAGGGTTCGGGCTAAGGTTAGGGTTAGGGGACGGGGATGGTTTAGGGTCCAGGTGAGGGTACGGCACCGCTTTAGGGGGAGCGTGCGTGTGAGGGCGCGGGTTAGTGTTAGCGTACGTGTTAGGATTAGTGAATGGGTGAGGGTCAGGCTTCGGGGAAGGGTTAGGGTTAGGGTTCGGGCTACGGTTAGGTTTAGGGGACGTGGACGCTTTAGGGTCCAGGTGAGGGTACGGCAACGCTTTAGGGGGAGCGTGCGTGTGAGGGTGCGGGTTAGTGTTAGTGTACGGGTTAGGATTAAGGGACGGGTGAGGGTCAGGCTTCGGGGAAGGGTTAGGGTTAGGGTTCGGGCTAGGGTTAGGGTTAGGGGACGGGGACGGTTTAGGGTCCAGGTGAGGGTACAGCAACGCTTTAGGGGGACCGTGCGTGTGAGGGCGAGGGTTAGTGTTAGCGTACGGGTTAGGATTAGGGGACGGGTGAGGGTCAGGCTTCGGGGAAGGGTTAGGGTTAGGGTTCGGGCTAGGGTTAGGGTTAGGGGACAGGGACGGTTTAGGGTCCAGGTGAGGGTACGGCAACGCTTTAGGGGGAGAGTGCGTTTGAGGGCGCGGGTTAGTGTTAGCGTACGGCTTAGGATTAGGGGACGGGTGAGGGTCAGGCTTCGGGGAAGGGCTAGGGTTAGGATTCAAGTTAGGGTTAGGGTTAGGGGACGGGGACGGTTTAGGGTCCAGGTGAGGGTACGGCAATGCTTTAGGGGGAGTGTGCGTGTGAGCGCGCGGGTTAGTGTTACTGTACGGGTTAGGATTAAGGGACGGGTGAGGGTCAGGCTTCGGGGAAGGGTTAGGGTTAGGGTTCGGGCTAGGGTTAGGGTTAGGGGACGGGGACGGTTTAGGGTCCAGGTGAGGGTAAGGCAACGCTTTAGGGGGAGCATGCATGTGAGGGCGCGGGTTAGTGTTAGCGTACGGGTTAGGATTAGGGGACGGGTGAGGGTCAGGCTTCGGGGAAGGGTTAGGGTTAGGGTTCGGGCTAGGGTTAGGGTTAGGGGACGGGGACGGTTTAGGGTCCAGGTGAGGGTACGGCAACGCTTTAGGGGGAGCGTGCGTGTGAGGGCGCGGGTTAGTGTTAGCGTACGGGTTAGGATTAGGGGACATGTGAGGGTCAGGCTTCGGGGAAGGGTTAGGGTTAGGGTTCGGGCTAGAGTTAGGGTTAGGGGACGGGGACGGTTTAGGGTCCAGGTGAGGGTACGGCAACGCATTAGGGGGAGCGTGCGTGTGAGGGCGCGGGTTAGTGTTAGCGTACGGGTTAGGATTAGGGGACGGGTGAGGGTGAGGCTTCGGGGAAGGGTTAGGGTTAGGGTTCGAGCTAGAGTTAGGGTTAGGGGACGGGGACGGTTTAGGGTCCAGGTGTGGGTACGGCAACGCTTTAGGGGGAGCGTGCGTGTGAGGGCGCGGGTTAGTGTTAGCGTACGGGTTAGGATTAGGGGACGGGTGAGGGTCAGGCTTCGGGGAAGGGTTAGGGTTAGGGTTCGGGCTAGGGTTAGGGTTAGGGGACGGGGACGGTTTAGGGTCCAGGTGAGGGTACGGCAACGCTTTAGGGGGAGCGTGCGTGTGAGGGCGCGGGTTAGTGTTAGCATACGGGTTAGGATTAGGGGACGGGTGAGGGTCAGGCTTCGGGGAAGGGTTAGGGTTAGAGTTCGGGCTAGGGTTAGGGTTAGGGGACGGGGACGGTTTAGGGTCAAGGTGAGGGTACGGCAACGCTTGAGGGGGAGCGTGCGTGTGAGGGCGCGGGTTAGTGTTAGCGTACGGGTTAGGATTAGGGGACGGGTGAGGGTCAGGCTTCGGGGAAGGGTTAGGGTTAGGGTTCGGGCTAGGGTTAGGGTTAGGGGACGGGGACGGTTTAGGGTCCATGTGAGGGTACGGCAACGCTTTAGGGGGAGCGTGCGTGTGAGGGAGCGGGTTAGTGTTAGCGTACGGGTTAGGATTAGGGGACGGGTGAGGGTCAGGCTTCGGGGAAGGGTTAGGGTTAAGGTTCGGGCTAGGGTTAGGGTTAGGGGACGGGGACGGTTTAGGGTCCAGGTGAGGGTACGGCAACGCTTTAGGGGGAGAGTGCGTGTGAGGGCGCGGGTTAGTATTAGCGTACGGCTTAGGATTAGGGGACGGGTGAGGGTCAGGCTTCGGGAAAGGGTTAGGGTTAGGGTTCAGGCTAGGGTTAGGGTTAGGGGACGGGGACGGTTTAGGGTCCAGGTGAGGGTACGGCAACGCTTTAGGGGGAGCGTGCGTGTGAGGGCGCGGGTTAGTGTTAGTGTACGGGTTAGGATTAAGGGACGGGTGAGGTTCAGGCTTCGGGGAAGGGTTAGGGTTAGGGTTCGGGCTAGGGTTAGGGTTAGGGGACGGGGACGGTTTAGGGTCCAGGTGAGGGTACGGCAACGCTTTAGGGGGAGCGTGCGTGTGAGGGCGCGGGTTAGTGTTAGCGTACGGGTTAGGATTAGGGGACGGGTGAGGGTCAGGCTTCGGGGAAGGGTTAGGGTTAGGGTTCGGGCTAGGGTTAGGGTTAGGGGACAGGGACGGTTTAGGGTCCAGGTGAGGGTACGGCAACGCTTTAGGGGGAGAGTGCGTTTGAGGGCGCGGGTTAGTGTTAGCGTACGGCTTAGGATTAGGGGACGGGTGAGGGTCAGGCTTCGGGGAAGGGCTAGGGTTAGGATTCAAGTTAGGGTTAGGGTTAGGGGACGGGGACGGTTTAGGGTCCAGGTGAGGGTACGGCAATGCTTTAGGGGGAGTGTGCGTGTGAGCGCGCGGGTTAGTGTTACTGTACGGGTTAGGATTAAGGGACGGGTGAGGGTCAGGCTTCGGGGAAGGGTTAGGGTTAGGGTTCGGGCTAGGGTTAGGGTTAGGGGACGGGGATGGTTTAGGGTCCAGGTGAGGGTACGGCAACGCTTTAGGGGGAGCGTGCGTGTGAGGGCGCGGGTTAGTGTTGGCGTACGGGTTAGGATTAGGGGACGTGTGAGGGTCAGGCTTCGGGGAAGGGTTAGGGTTAGAGTTCGGGCTAGGGTTAGGGTTAGGGGATGGGGACGGTTTAGGGTCCAGGTGAGGGTACGGCAACGCTTTAGGGGGAGAGTGCGTGTGAGGGCGCGGGTTAGTGTTAGCGTACGGCTTAGGATTAGGGGACGGGTGCGGGTCAGGCTTCGGGGAAGGATTAGGGTTAGGGTTCAGGCTAGGGTTAGGGGTAGGGGACGGGGACGGTTTAGGGTCCAGGTGAGGGTACGGCAATGCTTTAGGGGGAGCGTGCGTGTGAGTGCGCGGGTTAGTGTTAGTGTACGGGTTAGGATTAAGGGACGGGTGAGGGTCAGGCTTCGGGGAAGTGTTAGGGTTAGGGTTCGGGCTAGGGTTAGGGTTAGGGGACGGGGACGGTTTAGGGTCCAGGTGAGGGTAAGGCAACGCTTTAGGGGGAGCATGCATGTGAGGGCGCGGGTTAGTGTTAGCGTACGGGTTAGGATTAGGGGACGGGTGAGGGTCAGGCTTCGGGGAAGGGTTAGGGTTAGGGTTCGGGCTAGGGTTAGGGTTAGGGGACGGGGACGGTTTAGGGTCCAGGTGAGGGTACGGCAACGCTTTAGGGGGAGCGTGCGTGTGAGGGCGCGGGTTAGTGTTAGCGTACGGGTTAGGATTAGGGGACGGGTGAGGGTCAGGCTTCGGGGAAGGGTTAGGGTTAGGGTTCGGGCTAGAGTTAGGGTTAGGGGACGGGGACGGTTTAGGGTCCAGGTGAGGGTACGGCAACGCTTTAGGGGGAGCGTGCGTGTGAGGGCGCGGGTTAGTGTTAGCGTACGGGTTAGGATTAGGGGACGTGTGAGTGTCAGGCTTCGGGGAAGGGTTAGGGTTAGGGTTCGGGATAGGGTTAGGGTTAGGGGACGGGGACGGTTTAGGGTCCAGGTGAGGGTACGGCAACGCTTTAGGGGGAGCGTGCGTGTGAGGGCGCGGGGTAGTGTTAGCGTACGGGTTAGGATTAGGGGACGTGTGAGGGTCAGGCTTCGGGGAAGTGTTAGGTTTAGGGTTCGGGCTAGGGTTAGGGTTAGGGGACGGGGACGGTTTAGGGTCCAGGTGAGGGTACGGCAACGCTTTAGGGGGAGCGTGCGTGTGAGGGCGCGGGTTAGTGTTAGCATACGGGTTAGGATTAGGGAACGGGTGAGGGTCAGGCTTCGGGGAAGGGTTAGGGTTAGGGTTCGGGGTAGGGTTAGGGTTAGGGGACGGGGACGGTTTAGGGTCCAGGTGAGGGTACGGCAACGCTTTAGGGGGAGCGTGCGTGTGAGGGCGCGGGTTAGTGTTAGCGTACGGGTTAGGATTAGGGGACGGGTGAGGGTCAGGCTTCGGGGAAGTGTTAGGGTTAGGGTTCGGGCTAGGGTTAGGGTTAGGGGACGGGGACGGTTTCGGGTCCAGGTGAGGGTACGGCAACGCTTTAGGGGGAGCGTGCGTGTGAGGGCGCGGGTTAGTGTTAGCGTACGGGTTAGGATTAGGGGACGTGTGAGGGTCAGGCTTCGGGGAAGGGTTAGGGTTAGGGTTCGGGCTAGGGTTAGGGTTAGGGGACGGGGACGGTTTGGGGTCCAGGTGAGGGTACGGCACCACTTTAGGGGGAGCGTGCGTGTGAGGGCGTGGGTTAGTGTTAGCGTACGGGTTAGGATTAGGGGACGGGTGAGGGTCAGGCTTCGGGGAAGGGTTAGGGTTAGGGTTCGGGCTAGGGTTAGGGTTAGGGGACGGGGACGGTTTAGGGTCCAGGTGAGGGTACGGCAACGCTTTAGGGGGAGCGTGCGTGTGAGCGCGCGGGTTAGTGTTAGCATACGGGTTAGGATTAGGGGACGGGTGAGGGTCAGGCTTCGGGGAAGAGTTAGGATTAGGGTTCGGGCTAGGGTTAGGGTTAGGTGACGGGGATGGTTTAGGGTCCAGGTGAGGGTACGGCAACGCTTTAGGGGGAGCGTTCGTGTGAGGGCGCGGGGTAGTGTTAGCGTACGGGTTAGGATTAGGGGACGGGTGAGGGTCAGGCTTCGGGGAAGGGTTAGGGTTAGGGTTCGGGCTAGGGTTAGGGTTAGGGGACGGGGACGGTTTAGGGTCCAGGTGAGGGTACGGCAACGCTTTAAGGGGAGAGTGCGTGTGAGGGCGCGGGTTAGTGTTAGCGTACGGCTTAGGATTAGGGGACGGGTGCGGGTCAGGCTTCGGGGAAGGGTTAGGGTTAGGGTTCAGGCTAGGGTTAGGGTTAGGGGACGGTGACGGTTTAGGGTCCAGGTGAGGGTACGGCAACGCTTTAGGGGGAGCGTGCGTGTGAGGGCGCGAGTTAGTGTTAGTGTACGGGTTAGGATTAAGGGACGGGTGAGGGTCAGGCTTCGGGGAAGGGTTAGGGTTAGGGTTCGGGCTAGGGTTAGGGTTAGGGGACGGGGACGGTTTAGGGTCCAGGTGAGGGTACGGCAACGCTTTAGGGGGAGCGTGCGTGTGAGGGCGCGGGTTAGTGTTAGCGTACGGGTTAGGATTAGGGGACGGGTGAGGGTCAGGCTTCGGGGAAGGGTTAGGGTTAGGGTTCGGGCTAGGGTTAGGGTTAGGGGACGGGGACGGTTTAGGGTCCAGGTGAGGGTACGGCAACGCTTTAGGGGGAGCGTGCGTGTGAGGGCGCGGGTTAGTGTTAGCGTACGGGTTAGGATTAGGGGACATGTGAGGGTCAGGCTTCGGGGAAGGGTTAGGGTTAGGGTTCGGGCTAGGGTTAGGGTTAGGGTAACGGGGACGGTTTAGGGTCCAGGTGAGGGTACGGCAACGCTTTAGGGGGAGCGTGCGTGTGAGGGCGCGGGTTAGTGTTAGCGTACGGGTTAGGATTAGGGGACGGGTGAGGGTCAGGCTTCGGGGAAGGGTTAGGGTTAGGGTTCGGGCTAGGGTTAGGGTTAGGGGACGAGGACGGTTTAGGGTCGAGGTGAGGGTAAAGCAACGCTTTAGGGGGAGCGTGCGTGTGAGGGCGCGGGTTAGTGTTAGCGTACGGGATAGGATTAGGGGACGGGTGAGGGTCAGGCTTCGGGGAAGGGTTAGGGTTAGGGTTCGGGATAGGGTTAGGGTTAGGGGACGGGGACGGTTTAGGGTCCAGGTGAGGGTACGGCAACGCTTTAGGGGGAGCGTGCGTGTGAGGGCGCGGGTTAGTGTTAGCGTACGGGTTAGGATTAGGGGACGTGTGAGGGTCAGGCTTCGGGGAAGGGTTAGGGTTAGGGTTCGGGCTAGGGTTAGGGTTAGGGGACGGGGACGGTTTGGGGTCCAGGTGAGGGTACGGCACCACTTTAGGGGGAGCGTGCGTGTGAGGGCGCGGGTTAGTGTTAGCGTACGGGTTAGGATTAGGGGACGGGTGAGGGTCAGGCTTCGGGGAAGGGTTAGGGTTAGGGTTCGGGCTAGGGTTAGGGTTAGGGGACGGGGACGGTTTAGGGTCCAGGTGAGGGTACGGCAACGCTTTAGGGGGAGCGTGCGTGTGAGCACGCGGGTTAGTGTTAGCATACGGGTTAGGATTAGGGGACGGGTGAGGGTCAGGCTTCGGGGAAGGGTTAGGATTAGGGTTCGGGCTAGGGTTAGGGTTAGGTGACGGGGACGGTTTAGGGTCCAGGTGAGGGTACGGCAACGCTTTAGGGGGAGCGTTCGTGTGAGGGCGCGGGGTAGTGTTAGCGTACCGGTTAGGATTAGGGGACGGGTGAGGGTCAGGCTTCGGGGAAGGGTTAGGGTTAGGGTTCGGGCTAGGGTTAGGGTTAGGGGACGGGGACGGTTTAGGGTCCAGGTGAGGGTACGGCAACGCTTTAAGGGGAGAGTGCGTGTGAGGGCGCGGGTTAGTGTTAGCGTACGGCTTAGGATTAGGGGACGGGTGCGGGTCAGGCTTCGGGGAAGGGTTAGGTTTAGGGTTCAGGCTAGGGTTAGGGTTAGGGGACGGTGAAGGTTTAGGGTCCAGGTGAGGGTACGGCAACGCTTTAGGGAGAGCGTGCGTGTGAGGGCGCGAGTTAGTGTACGGGTTAGGATTAAGGGACGGGTGAGGGTCAGGCTTCGGGGAAGGGTTAGGGTTAGGGTTCGGGCTAGGGTTAGGGTTAGGGGACGGGGACGGTTTAGGGTCCAGGTGAGGGTACGGCAACGCTTTAGGGGGAGCGTGCGTGTGAGGGCGCGGGTTAGTGTTAGCGTACGGGTTAGGATTAGGGGACGGGTGAGGGTCAGGCTTCGGGGAAGAGTTAGGGTTAGGGTTCGGGCTAGGGTTAGGGTTAGGGGACGGGGACGGTTTAGGGTCCAGGTGAGGGTACGGCAACGCTTTAGGGGGAGCGTGCGTGTGAGGGCGCGGGTTAGTGTTAGCGTACGGGTTAGGATTATGGGACATGTGAGGGTCAGGCTTCGGGGAAGGGTTAGGGTTAGGGTTCGGGCTAGGGTTAGGGTTAGGGGACGGGGACGGTTTAGGGTCCAGGTGAGGGTACGGCAACGCTTTAGGGGGAGCGTGCGTGTGAGGGCGCGGGTTAGTGTTAGCGTACGGGTTAGGATTAGGGGACGGGTGAGGGTCAGGCTTCGGGGAAGGGTTAGGGTTAGGGTTCGGGCTAGGGTTAGGGTTAGGGGACGAGGACGGTTTAGGGTCGAGGTGAGGGTAAAGCAACGCTTTAGGGGGAGCGTGCGTGTGAGGGCGCGGGTTAGTGTTAGCGTACGGGATAGGATTAGGGGACGGGTGAGGGTCAGGCTTCGGGGAAGGGTTAGGGTTAGGGTTCGGGTTAGGGTTAGGGTTAGGGGACGGGGACGGTTTAGGGTCCAGGTGAGGGTACGGCAACGCTTTAGGGGGAGCGTGCGTGTGAGGGCGCGGGTTAGTGTTAGCGTACGGGTTAGGATTAGGGGACGGGTGAGGGTCAGGCTTCGGGGAAGGGTTAGGGTTAGGGTTCGGGCTAGGGTTAGGGTTAGGGGACGGTGACGGTTTAGGGTCCAGGTGAGGGTACGGCAACGCTTTAGGGGGAGCGTGCGTGTGAGGATGCGAGTTAGTGTTAGCGTACGGGTTAGGATTAGGGGACAGGTGAGGGTCAGGCTTCGGGGAAGGGTTAGGGTTAGGGTTCGGGCTAGGGTTAGGGTTAGGGGACGGGGACGGTTTAGGGTCCAGGTGAGTGTACGGCAACGCTTTAGGGGGAGCGTGCGTGTGAGGGCGCGGGTTAGTGTTAGCGTATGGGTTAGGATTAGGGGACGGGTGAGGGTCAGGCTTCGGGGAAGGGTTAGGGTTAGGGTTCGGGCTAGGGTTAGGGTTAGGGGACGGGGACGGTTTAGGGTCCAGGTGAGGGTACGGCAACGCTTTAGGGGGAGCGTGCGTGTGAGGGCGCGGGTTAGTGTTAGCGTATGGGTTAGGATTAGGGGACGGGTGAGGGTCAGGCTTCGGGGAAGGGTTAGGGTTAGGGTTCGGGCTAGGGTTAGGGTTAGGGGACGGGGACGGTTTAGGGTCCAGGTGAGGGTACGGCAACGCTTTAGGGGGAGCGTGCGTGTGAGGGCGCGGGTTAGTGTTAGCGTACGGGTTAGGATTAGGGGACGGGTGAGGGTCAGGCTTCGGGGAAGGGTTAGGGTTAGGGTTCAGGCTAGGGTTAGGGTTAGGGTACGGGGACGGTTTAGGGTCGAGGTGAGGGTAAAGCAACGCTTTAGGGGGAGCGTGCGTGTGAGGGCGCGGGTTAGTGTTAGCGTACGGGTTAGGATTAGGGGACGGGTGAGGGTCAGGCTTCGGGGAAGCGTTAGGGTTAGGGTTCGGGCTAGGGTTAGGGTTAGGGGACGGGGACGGTTTAGGGTCCAGGTGAGGGTACGGCAACGCTTTAGGGGGAGCGTGCGTGTGAGGGTGCGGGTTAGTGTTAGCGTACGGGTTAGGATTAGGGGACGGGTGAGGGTCAGGCTTCGGGGAAGGGTTAGGGTTAGGGTTCGGGCTAGGGTTAGGGTTAGGCGACGGGGACGGTTTAGGGTCCAGGTGAGGGTACGGCAACGCTTTAGGGGGAGCGTGCGTGTGAGGGCGCGGGTTAGTGTTAGCGTACGGGTTAGGATTAGGGGACGGGTGAGGGTCAGGCTTCGGGGAAGGGTTAGGGTTAGGGTTCGGGCTAGGGTTAGGGTTAGGGGACGGGGACGGTTTAGGGTCCAGGTGAGGGTACGGCAACGCTTTAGGGGGAGCGTGCGTGTGAGGGCGCGGGTTAGTGTTAGCGTACGGGTTAGGATTAGGGGACGGGTGAGGGTCAGGCTTCGGGGAAGGGTTAGGGTTAGGGTTCGGGCTAGGGTTAGGGTTAGGGGACGGGGACGGTTTAGGGTCCAGGTGAGGGTACGGCAACGCTTTAGGGGGAGCGTGCGTGTGAGGATGCGGGTTAGTGTTAGCGTACGGGTTAGGATTAGGGGACAGGTGAGGGTCAGGCTTCGGGGAAGGGTTAGGGTTAGGGTTCGGGCTAGGGTTAGGGTTAGGGGACGGGGACGGTTTAGGGTCCAGGTGAGGGTACGGCAACGCTTTAGGGGGAGCGTGCGTGTGAGGGCGCGGGTTAGTGTTAGCGTATGGGTTAGGATTAGGGGACGGGTGAGGGTCAGGCTTCGGGGAAGGGTTAGGGTTAGGGTTCGGGCTAGGGTTAGGGTTAGGGGACGGGGACGGTTTAGGGTACAGGTGAGGGTACGGCAACGCTTTAGGGGGAGCGTGCGTGTGAGGGCGCGGGTTAGTGTTAGCGTACGGGTTAGGTTTAGGGGACGGGTGAGGGTCAGGCTTCGGGGAAGGGTTAGGGTTAGGGTTCAGGCTAGGGTTAGGGTTAGGGTACGGGGACGGTTTAGGGTCGAGGTGAGGGTAAAGCAACGCTTTAGGGGGAGCGTGCGTGTGAGGGCGCGGGTTAGTGTTAGCGTACGGGTTAGGATTAGGGGACGGGTGAGGGTCAGGCTTCGGGGAAGCGTTAGGGTTAGGGTTCGGGCTAGGGTTAGGGTTAGGGGACGGGGACGGTTTAGGGTCCAGGTGAGGGTACGGCAACGCTTTAGGGGGAGCGTGCGTGTGAGGGCGCGGGTTAGTGTTAGCGTACGGGTTAGGATTAGGGGACATGTGAGGGTCAGGCTTCGGGGAAGGGTTAGGGTTAGGGTTCGGGCTAGGGTTAGGGTTAGGGGACGGGGACGGTTTAGGGTCCAGGTGAGGGTACGGCAACGCTTTAGGGGGAGCGTGCGTGTGAGGGCGCGGGTTAGTGTTAGCGTATGGGTTAGGATTAGGGGACGGGTGAGGGTCAGGCTTCGGGGAAGGGTTAGGGTTAGGGTTCGGGCTAGGGTTAGGGTTAGGGGACGAGGACGGTTTAGGGTCGAGGTGAGGGTAAAGCAACGCTTTAGGGGGAGCGTGCGTGTGAGGGCGCGGGTTAGTGTTAGCGTACGGGATAGGATTAGGGGACGGGTGAGGGTCAGGCTTCGGGGAAGGGTTAGGGTTAGGGTTCGGGATAGGGTTAGGGTTAGGGGACGGGGACGGTTTAGGGTCCAGGTGAGGGTACGGCAACGCTTTAGGGGGAGCGTGCGTGTGAGGGCGCGGGTTAGTGTTAGCGTACGGTTTAGGATTAGGGGACGGGTGAGGGTCAGGCTTCGGGGAAGGGTTAGGGTTAGGGTTCGGGCTAGGGTTAGGGTTAGGGGACGGGGACGGTTTAGGGTCCAGGTGAGGGTACGGCAACGCTTTAGGGGGAGCGTGCGTGTGAGGATGCGGGTTAGTGTTAGCGTACGGGTTAGGATTAGGGGACAGGTGAGGGTCAGGCTTCGGGGAAGGGTTAGGGTTAGGGTTCGGGCTAGGGTTAGGGTTAGGGGACGGGGACGGTTTAGGGTCCAGGTGAGGGTACGGCAACGCTTTAGGGGGAGCGTGCGTGTGAGGGCGCGGGTTAGTGTTAGCGTATGGGTTAGGATTAGGGGACGGGTGAGGGTCAGGCTTCGGGGAAGGGTTAGGGTTAGGGTTCGGGCTAGGGTTAGGGTTAGGGGACGGGGACGGTTTAGGGTCCAGGTGAGGGTACGGCAACGCTTTAGGGGGAGCGTGCGTGTGAGGGCGCGGGTTAGTGTTAGCGTACGGGTTAGGATTAGGGGACGGGTGAGGGTCAGGCTTCGGGGAAGGGTTAGGGTTAGGGTTCAGGCTAGGGTTAGGGTTAGGGTACGGGGACGGTTTAGGGTCGAGGTGAGGGTAAAGCAACGCTTTAGGGGGAGCGTGCGTGTGAGGGCGCGGGTTAGTGTTAGCGTACGGGTTAGGATTAGGGGACGGGTGAGGGTCAGGCTTCGGGGAAGCGTTAGGGTTAGGGTTCGGGCTAGGGTTAGGGTTAGGGGACGGGGACGGTTTAGGGTCCAGGTGAGGGTACGGCAACGCTTTAGGGGGAGCGTGCGTGTGAGGGTGCGGGTTAGTGTTAGCGTACGGGTTAGGATTAGGGGACGGGTGAGGGTCAGGCTTCGGGGAAGGGTTAGGGTTAGGGTTCGGGCTAGGGTTAGGGTTAGGCGACGGGGACGGTTTAGGGTCCAGGTGAGGGTACGGCAACGCTTTAGGGGGAGCGTGCGTGTGAGGGCGCGGGTTAGTGTTAGCGTACGGGTTAGGATTAGGGGACGGGTGAGGGTCAGGCTTAGGGGAAGGGTTAGGGTTAGGGTTCGGGCTAGGGTTAGGGTTAGGGGACGGGGACGGTTTAGGGTCCAGGTGAGGGTACGGCAACGCTTTAGGGGGAGCGTGCGTGTGAGGGCACGGGTTAGTGTCAGCGTACGGGTTAGGATTAGGGGACGGGTGAGGGTCAGGCTTCGGGGAAGGGTTAGGGTTAGGGTTCGGGCTAGGGTTAGGGTTAGGGGACGGGGACGGTTTAGGGTCCAGGTGAGGGTACGGCAACGCTTTAGGGGGAGCGTGCGTGTGAGGATGCGGTTTAGTGTTAGCGTACGGGTTAGGATTAGGGGACAGGTGAGGGTCAGGCTTCGGGGAAGGGTTAGGGTTAGGGTTCGGGCTAGGGTTAGGGTTAGGGGACGGGGACGGTTTAGGGTCCAGGTGAGGGTACGGCAACGCTTTAGGGGGAGCGTGCGTGTGAGGGCGCGGGTTAGTGTTAGCGTATGGGTTAGGATTAGGGGACGGGTGAGGGTCAGGCTTCGGGGAAGGGTTAGGGTTAGGGTTCGGGCTAGGGTTAGGGTTAGGGGACGGGGACGGTTTAGGGTCCAGGTGAGGGTACGGCAACGCTTTAGGGGGAGCGTGCGTGTGAGGGTGCGGGTTAGTGTTAGCGTACGGGTTAGGATTAGGGGACGGGTGAGGGTCAGGCTTCGGGGAAGGGTTAGGGTTAGGGTTCGGGCTAGGGTTAGGGTTAGGGGACGGGGACGGTTTAGGGTCCAGGTGAGGGTACGGCAACGCTTTAGGGGGAGCGTGCGTGTGAGGGCGCGGGTTAGTGTTAGCGTACGGGTTAGGATTAGGGGACGGGTGAGGGTCAGGCTTCGGGGAAGGGTTAGGGTTAGGGTTCGGGCTAGGGTTAGGGTTAGGGGACGGGGACGGTTTAGGGTCCAGGTGAGGGTACGGCAACGCTTTAGGGGGAGCGTGCGTGTGAGGGCGCGGGTTAGTGTTAGCGTACGGGTTAGGATTAGGGGACGGGTGAGGGTCAGGCTTCGGGGAAGGGTTAGGGTTAGGGTTCGGGCTAGGGTTAGGGTTAGGGGACGGGGACGGTTTAGGGTCCAGGTGAGGGTACGGCAACGCTTTAGGGGGAGCGTGCGTGTGAGGATGCGGGTTAGTGTTAGCGTACGGGTTAGGATTAGGGGACAGGTGAGGGTCAGGCTTCGGGGAAGGGTTAGGGTTAGGGTTCGGGCTAGGGTTAGGGTTAGGGGACGGGGACGGTTTAGGGTCCAGGTGAGGGTACGGCAACGCTTTAGGGGGAGCGTGCGTGTGAGGGCGCGGGTTAGTGTTAGCGTACAGGTTAGGATTAGGGGACGGGTGAGGGTCAGGCTTCGGGGAAGGGTTAGGGTTAGGGTTCGGGCTAGGGTTAGGGTTAGGGGACGGGGACGGTTTAGGGTCCAGGTGAGGGTACGGCAACGCTTTAGGGGGAGCGTGCGTGTGAGCACGCGGGTTAGTGTTAGCGTACGGGTTAGGATTAGGGGACATGTGAGGGTCAGGCTTCGGGGAAGGGTTAGGGTTAGGGTTCGGGCTAGGGTTAGGGTTAGGGGACGGGGACGGTTTAGGGTCCAGGTGAGGGTACGGCAACGCTTTAGGGGGAGCGTGCGTGTGAGGGCGCGGGTTAGTGTTAGCGTACGGGTTAGGATTAGGGGACGGGTGAGGGTCAGGCTTCGGGGAAGGGTTAGGGTTAGGGTTCGGGCTAGGGTTAGGGTTAGGGGACGAGGACGGTTTAGGGTCGAGGTGAGGGTAAAGCAACGCTTTAGGGGGAGCGTGCGTGTGAGGGCGCGGGTTAGTGTTAGCGTACGGGATAGGATTAGGGGACGGGTGAGGGTCAGGCTTCGGGGAAGGGTTAGGGTTAGGGTTCGGGATAGGGTTAGGGTTAGGGGACGGGGACGGTTTAGGGTCCAGGTGAGGGTACGGCAACGCTTTAGGGGGAGTGTGCGTGTGAGGGCGCGGGTTAGTGTTAGCGTACGGGTTAGGATTAGGGGACGGGTGAGGGTCAGGCTTCGGGGAAGGGTTAGGGTTAGGGTTCGGGCTAGGGTTAGGGTTAGGGGACGGGGACGGTTTAGGGTCCAGGTGAGGGTACGGCAACGCTTTAGGGGGAGCGTGCGTGTGAGGATGCGGGTTAGTGTTAGCGTACGGGTTAGGATTAGGGGACAGGTGAGGGTCAGGCTTCGGGGAAGGGTTAGGGTTAGGGTTCGGGCTAGGGTTAGGGTTAGGGGACGGGGACGGTTTAGGGTCCAGGTGAGGGTACGGCAACGCTTTAGGGGGAGCGTGCGTGTGAGGGCGCGGGTTAGTGTTAGCGTATGGGTTAGGATTAGGGGACGGGTGAGGGTCAGGCTTCGGGGAAGGGTTAGGGTTAGGGTTCGGGCTAGGGTTAGGGTTAGGGGACGGGGACGGTTTAGGGTCCAGGTGAGGGTACGGCAACGCTTTAGGGGGAGCGTGCGTGTGAGGGCGCGGGTTAGTGTTAGCGTACGGGTTAGGATTAGGGGACGGGTGAGGGTCAGGCTTCGGGGAAGGGTTAGGGTTAGGGTTCAGGCTAGGGTTAGGGTTAGGGTACGGGGACGGTTTAGGGTCGAGGTGAGGGTAAAGCAACGCTTTAGGGGGAGCGTGCGTGTGAGGGCGCGGGTTAGTGTTAGCGTACGGGTTAGGATTAGGGGACGGGTGAGGGTCAGGCTTCGGGGAAGCGTTAGGGTTAGGGTTCGGGCTAGGGTTAGGGTTAGGGGACGGGGACGGTTTAGGGTCCAGGTGAGGGTACGGCAACGCTTTAGGGGGAGCGTGCGTGTGAGGGTGCGGGTTAGTGTTAGCGTACGGGTTAGGATTAGGGGACGGGTGAGGGTCAGGCTTCGGGGAAGGGTTAGGGTTAGGTTTCGGGCTAGGGTTAGGGTTAGGCGACGGGGACGGTTTAGGGTCCAGGTGAGGGTACGGCAACGCTTTAGGGGGAGCGTGCGTGTGAGGGCGCGGGTTAGTGTTAGCGTACGGGTTAGGATTAGGGAACGGGTGAGGGTCAGGCTTCGGGGAAGGGTTAGGGTTAGGGTTCGGGCTAGGGTTAGGGTTAGGGGACGGGGACGGTTTAGGGTCCAGGTGAGGGTACAGCAACGCTTTAGGGGGAGCGTGCGTGTGAGGGCGCGGGTTAGTGTTAGCGTACGGGTTAGGATTAGGGGACGGGTGAGGGTCAGGCTTCGGGGAAGGGTTAGGGTTAGGGTTCGGGCTAGGGTTAGGGTTAGGGGACGGGGACGGTTTAGGGTCCAGGTGAGGGTACGGCAACGCTTTAGGGGGAGCGTGCGTGTGAGGATGCGGGTTAGTGTTAGCGTACGGGTTAGGATTAGGGGACAGGTGAGGGTCAGGCTTCGGGGAAGGGTTAGGGTTAGGGTTCGGGCTAGGGTTAGGGTTAGGGGACGGGGACGGTTTAGGGTCCAGGTGAGGGTAAGGCAACGCTTTAGGAGGAGCGTGCGTGTGAGGGCGCGGGTTAGTGTTAGCGTACGGGTTAGGATTAGGGGACGGGTGAGGGTCAGGCTTCGGGGAAGGGTTAGGGTTAGGGTTCGGGCTAGGGTTAGGGTTAGGGGCCGGGGACGGTTTAGGGTCCAGGTGAGGGTACGGCAACGCTTCAGGGGGAGCGTGCGTGTGAGGGCGCGGGTTAGTGTTAGCGTACGGGTTAGGATTAGGGGACGGGTGAGGGTCAGGCTTCGGGGAAGGGCTAGGGTTAGGGTTCGGGCTAGGGTTAGGGTTAGGGGACGGGGACGGTTTAGGGTCGAAGTGAGGGTAAAGCAACGCTTTAGGGGGAGCGTGCGTGTGAGGGCGCGGGTTAGTGTTAGCGTACGGGTTAGGATTAGGGGACGGGTGAGGGTCAGGCTTCGGGGAAGGGTTAGGGTTAGGGTTCGGGCTAGGGTTAGGGTTAGGGGACGGGGACGGTTTAGGGTCCAGGTGAGGGTACGGCAAAGCTTTAGGGGGAGTGTGCGTGTGAGCGCGCGGGTTAGTGTTAGCGTACGGGTTAGGATTAGGGGACGGGTGAGGGTCAGGCTTCGGGGAAGGGTTAGGGTTAGGGTTCGGGCTAGGGTTAGGGTTAGGGGACGGGGACGGTTTAGGGTCCAGGTGAGGGTACGGCAACGCTTTAGAGGGAGCGTGCGTGTGAGGGCGCGGGTTAGTGTTAGCGTACGGGTTAGGATTAGGGGACGGGTGAGGGTCAGGCTTCGGGGAAGGGTTAGGATTAGGGTTCGGGCTAGGGTTAGGGTTAGGTGACGGGGACGGTTTAGGGTCCAGGTGAGGGTACAGCAACGCTTTAGGGGGAGCGTTCGTGTGAGGGCGCGGGGTAGTGTTAGCGTACGGGTTAGGATTAGGGGACGGGTGAGGGTCAGGCTTCGGGGAAGGGTTAGGGTTAGGGTTCGGGCTAGGGTTAGGGTTAGGGGACGGGGACGGTTTAGGGTCCAGGTGAGCGTACGGCAACGCTTTAAGGGGAGAGTGCGTGTGAGGGCGCGGGTTAGTGTTAGCGTACGGCTTAGGATTAGGGGACAGGTGCGGGTCAGGCTTCGGGGAAGGGTTAGGGTTAGGGTTCAGGCTAGGGTTAGGGTTAGGGGACGGTGACGGTTTAGGGTCCAGGTGAGGGTACGGCAACGCTTTAGGGGGAGCGTGCGTGTGAGGGCGCGGGTTAGTGTTAGCGTACGGGTTAGGATTAGGGGACGGGTGAGGGTCAGGCTTCGGGGAAGGGTTAGGGTTAGGGTTCGGCCTAGGGTTAGGGTTAGGGGACGGGGACGGTTTAGGGTCCAGGTGATGGTACGGCAACGCTTTAGGGGGAGCGTGCGTGTGAGGGCGCGGGTTAGTGTTAGCGTACGGGTTAGGATTAGGGGACATGTGAGGGTCAGGCTTCAGGGAAGGGTTAGGGTTAGGGTTCGGGCTAGGGTTAGGGTTAGGGGACGGGGACGGTTTCGGGTCCAGGTGAGGGTACGGCAACGCTTTAGGGGGAGCGTGCGTGTGAGGGCGCGGGTTAGTGTTAGCGTACGGGTTAGGATTAGGGGACGGGTGAGGGTCAGGCTTCGGGGAAGGGTTAGGGTTAGGGTTCGGGCTAGGGTTAGGGTTAGGGGACGGGGACGGTTTCGGGTCCAGGTGAGGGTACGGCAACGCTTTAGGGGGAGCGTGCGTGTGAGGCGCGGGTTAGTGTTAGCGTACGGGTTAGGATTAGGGGACGGGTGAGGGTCAGGCTTCGGGGAAGGGTTAGGGATAGGGTTCGGGCTAGGGTTAGGGTTAGGGGACGGGGACGGTTTAGGGTCCAGGTGAGGGTACGGCAACGCTTTAGGGGGAGCGTGCGTGTGAGGATGCGGGTTAGTGTTAGCGTACGGGTTAGGATTAGGGGACGGGTGAGGGTCAGGCTTCGGGGAAGGGTTAGGGTTAGGGTTCGGGCTAGGGTTAGGGTTAGGGGACGGGGACGGTTTAGGGTCCAGGTGAGGGTACGGCAACGCTTTAGGGGGAGCGTGCGTGTGAGGATGCGGGTTAGTGTTAGCGTACGGGTTAGGATTAGGGGACGGGTGAGGGTCAGGCTTCGGGGAAGGGTTAGGGTTAGGGTTCGGGCTAGGGTTAGGGTTAGGGGACGGGGACGGTTTCGGGTCCAGGTGAGGGTACGGCAACGCTTTAGGGGGAGCGTGCGTGTGAGGGCGCGGGTTAGTGTTAGCGTACGGGTTAGGATTAGGGGACGGGTGAGGGTCAGGCTTCGGGGAAGGGTTAGGGTTAGGGTTCGGGCTAGGGTTAGGGTTAGGGGACAGGGACGGTTTCGGGTCCAGGTGAGGGTACGGCAACGCTTTAGGGGGAGCGTGCGTTTGAGGGCGCAGGTTAATGTTAGCGTACGGGTTAGGATTAGGGGACGGGTGAGGGTCAGGCTTCGGGGAAGGGTTAGGGTTAGGGTTCGGGCTAGGGTTAGGGTTAGGGGACGGGGACGGTTTAGGGTTCAGTTGAGGGTACGGCAACGCTTTAGGGGGAGCGTGCGTGTGAGGATGCGGGTTAGTGTTAGCGTACGGGTTAGGATTAGGGGACGGGTGAGGGTCAGGCTTCGGGGAAGGGTTAGGGTTAGGGTTCGGGCTAGGGTTAGGGTTAGGGGACGGGGACGGTTTAGGGTCCAGGTGAGGGTACGGCACCGCTTTAGGGGGAGCGTTCGTGTGAGGGCGCGGGGTAGTGTTAGCGTACGGGTTAGGATTAGGGGACGGGTGAGGGTCAGGCTTCGGGGAAGGGATAGGGTTAGGGTTCGGGCTAGGGTTAGGGTTAGGGGACGGGGACGGTTTAGGGTCCAGGTGAGGGTACGGCAACGCTTTAAGGGGAGAGTGCGTGTGAGGGCGCGGGTTAGTGTTAGCGTACGGCTTAGGATTAGGGGACGGGTGCGGGTCAGGCTTCGGGGAAGGGTTAGGGTTAGGGTTCAGGCTAGGGTTAGGGTTAGGGGACGGTGACGGTTTAGGGTCCAGGTGAGGGTACGGCAACGCTTTAGGGGGAGCGTGCGTGTGAGGGCGCGAGTTAGTGTTAGTGTACGGGTTAGGATTAAGGGACGGGTGAGGGTCAGGCTTCGGGGAAGGGTTAGGGTTAGGGTTCGGGCTAGGGTTAGGGTTAGGGGACGGGGACGGTTTAGGGTCCAGGTGAGGGTACGGCAACGCTTTAGGGGGAGCGTGCGTGTGAGGGCGCGGGTTAGTGTTAGCGTACGGGTTAGGATTAGGGGACGGGTGAGGGTCAGGCTTCGGGGAAGGGTTAGGGTTAGGGTTCGGGCTAGGGTTAGGGTTAGGGGACGGGGACGGTTTAGGGTCCAGGTGAGGGTACGGCAACGCTTTAGGGGGAGCGTGCGTGTGAGGGCGCGGGTTAGTGTTAGCGTACGGGTTAGGATTAGGGGACATGTGAGGGTCAGGCTTCGGGGAAGGGTTAGGGTTAGGGTTCGGGCTAGGGTTAGGGTTACGGGACGGGGACGGTTTAGGGTCCAGGTGAGGGTACGGCAACGCTTTAGGGGGAGCGTGCGTGTGAGGGCGCGGGTTAGTGTTAGCGTACGGGTTAGGATTAGGGGACGGGTGAGGGTCAGGCTTCGGGGAAGGGTTAGGGTTAGGGTTCGGGCTAGGGTTAGGGTTAGGGGACGAGGACGGTTTAGGGTCGAGGTGAGGGTAAAGCAACGCTTTAGGGGGAGCGTGCGTGTGAGGGCGCGGGTTAGTGTTAGCGTACGGGATAGGATTAGGGGACGGGTGAGGGTCAGGCTTCGGGGAAGGGTTAGGGTTAGGGTTCGGGCTAGGGTTAGGGTTAGGGGACGGGGACGGTTTAGGGTCCAGGTGAGGGTACGGCAACGCTTTAGGGGGAGCGTGCGTGTGAGGTCGCGGGTTAGTGTTAGCGTACGGGTTAGGATTAGGGGACGGGTGAGGGTCAGGCTTCGGGGAAGGGTTAGGGTTAGGGTTCGGGCTAGGGTTAGGGTTAGGGGACGGGGACGGTTTGGGGTCCAGGTGAGGGTACGGCACCACTTTAGGGGGAGCGTGCGTGTGAGGGCGCGGGTTAGTGTTAGCGTACAGGTTAGGATTAGGGGACGGGTGAGGGTCAGGCTTCGGGGAAGGGTTAGGGTTAGGGTTCGGGCTAGGGTTAGGGTTAGGGAACGGGGACGGTTTAGGGTCCAGGTGAGGGTACGGCAACGCTTTAGGGGGAGCGTGCGTGTGAGCACGCGGGTTAGTGTTAGCATACGGGTTAGGATTAGGGGACGGGTGAGGGTCAGGCTTCGGCGAAGGGTTAGGATTAGGGTTCGGGCTAGGGTTAGGGTTAGGTGACGGGGACGGTTTAGGGTCCAGGTGAGGGTACGGCAACGCTTTAGGGGGAGCGTTCGTGTGAGGGCGCGGGGTAGTGTTAGCGTACGGGTTAGGATTAGGGGACGGGTGAGGGTCAGGCTTCGGGGAAGGGTTAGGGTTAGGGTTCGGGCTAGGGTTAGGGTTAGGGGACGGGGACGGTTTAGGGTCCAGGTGAGGGTACGGCAACGCTTTAAGGGGAGAGTGCGTGTGAGGGCGCGGGTTAGTGTTAGCGTACGGCTTAGGATTAGGGGACGGGTGCGGGTCAGGCTTCGGGGAAGGGATAGGGTTAGGGTTCAGGCTAGGGTTAGGGTTAGGGGACGGTGACGGTTTAGGGTCCAGGTGAGGGTACGGCAACGCTTTAGGGGGAGCGTGCGTGTGAGGGCGCGGGTTAGTGTTAGCGTACGGGTTAGGATTAGGGGACGGGTGAGGGTCAGGCTTCGGGGAAGCGTTAGGGTTAGGGTTCGGGCTAGGGTTAGGGTTAGGGGACGGGGACGGTTTAGGGTCCAGGTGAGGGTACGGCAACGCTTTAGGGGGAGCGTGCGTGTGAGGGTGCGGGTTAGTGTTAGCGTACGGGTTAGGATTAGGGGACGGGTGAGGGTCAGGCTTCGGGGAAGGGTTAGGGTTAGGGTTCGGGCTAGGGTTAGGGTTAGGCGACGGGGACGGTTTAGGGTCCAGGTGAGGGTACGGCAACGCTTTAGGGGGAGCGTGCGTGTGAGGGCGCGGGTTAGTGTTAGCGTACGGGTTAGGATTAGGGGACGGGTGAGGGTCAGGCTTCGGGGAAGGGTTAGGGTTAGGGTTCGGGCTAGGGTTAGGGTTAGGGGACGGGGACGGTTTAGGGTCCAGGTGAGGGTACGGCAACGCTTTAGGGGGAGCGTGCGTGTGAGGATGCGGGTTAGTGTTAGCGTATGGGTTAGGATTAGGGGACAGGTGAGGGTCAGGCTTCGGGGAAGGGTTAGGGTTAGGGTTCGGGCTAGGGTTAGGGTTAGGGGACGGGGACGGTTTAGGGTCCAGGTGAGGGTACGGCAACGCTTTAGGGGGAGCGTGCGTGTGAGGGCGCGGGTTAGTGTTAGCGTACGGGTTAGGATTAGGGGACGGGTGAGGGTCAGGCTTCGGGGAAGGGTTAGGGTTAGGGTTCGGGCTAGGGTTAGGGTTAGGGGCCGGGGACGGTTTAGGGTCCAGGTGAGGGTACGGCAACGCTTTAGGGGGAGCGTGCGTGTGAGGGCGCGGGTTAGTGTTAGCGTACGGGTTAGGATTAGGGGACGGGTGAGGGTCAGGCTTCGGGGAAGGGCTAGGGTTAGGGTTCGGGCTAGGGTTAGGGTTAGGGGACGGTTACGGTTTAGGGTCGAAGTGAGGGTAAAGCAACGCTTTAGGGGGAGCGTGCGTGTGAGGGCGCGGGTTAGTGTTAGCGTACAGGTTAGGATTAGGGGACGGGTGAGGGTCAGGCTTCGGGGAAGGTTTAGGGTTAGGGTTCGGGCTAGGGTTAGGGTTAGGGGACGGGGACGGTTTAGGGTCCAGGTGAGGGTACGGCAACGCTTTAGGGGAGTGTGCGTGTGAGCGCGCGGGTTAGTGTTAGCGTAAGGATTAGGATTAGGGGACGGGTGAGGGTCAGGCTTCGGGGAAGGGTTAGGGTTAGGGTTCGGACTAGGGTTAGGGTTAGGGGACGGGGACGGTTTAGGGTCCAGGTGAGGGTACGGCAACGCTTTAGAGGGAGCGTGCGTGTGAGGGCGCGGGTTAGTGTTAGCGTTCGGGTTAGGATTAGGGGACGGGTGAGGGTCAGGCTTCGGGGAAGGGTTAGGATTAGGGTTCGGGCTAGGGTTAGGGTTAGGTGACGGGGACGGTTTAGGGTCCAGGTGAGGGTACAGCAACGCTTTAGGGGGAGCGTTCGTGTGAGGGCGCGGGGTAGTGTTAGCGTACGGGTTAGGATTAGGGGACGGGTGAGGGTCAGGCTTCGGGGAAGGGTTAGGGTTAGGGTTCGGGCTAGGGTTAGGGTTAGGGGACGGGGACGGTTTAGGGTCCAGGTGAGCGTACGGCAACGCTTTAAGGGGAGAGTGCGTGTGAGGGCGCGGGTTAGTGTTAGCGTACGGCTTAGGATTAGGGGACAGGTGCGGGTCAGGCTTCGGGGAAGGGTTAGGGTTAGGGTTCAGGCTAGGGTGAGGGTTAGGGGACGGTGACGGTTTAGGGTCCAGGTGAGGGTACGGCAACGCTTTAGGGGGAGCGTGCGTGTGAGGGCGCGGGTTAGTGTTAGTGTACGGGTTAGGATTAAGGGACGGGTGAGGGTCAGGCTTCGGGGAAGGGTTAGGGTTAGGGTTCGGGCTAGGGTTAGGGTTAGGGAACGGGGACGGTTTAGGGTCCAGGTGAGGGTACGGCAACGCTTTAGGGGGATCGTGCGTGTGAGGGCGCGGGTTAGTGTTAGCGTACGGGTTAGGATTAGGGGACGGGTGAGGGTCAGGCTTCGGGGAAGGGTTAGGGTTAGGGTTCGGGCTAGGGTTAGGGTTAGGGGACGGGGACGGTTTAGGGTCCAGGTGAGGGTACGGCAACGCTTTAGGGGGAGCGTGCGTGTGAGGGCGCGGGTTAGTGTTAGCGTACGGGTTAGGATTAGGGGACGGGTGAGGGTCAGGCTTCGGGGAAGGGTTAGGGTTAGGGTTCGGCCTAGGGTTAGGGTTAGGGGACGGGGACGGTTTAGGGTCCAGGTGATGGTACGGCAACGCTTTAGGGGGAGCGTGCGTGTGAGGGCGCGGGTTAGTGTTAGCGTACGGGTTAGGATTAGGGGACATGTGAGGGTCAGGCTTCAGGGAAGGGTTAGTGTTAGGGTTCGGGCTAGGGTTAGGGTTAGGGGACGGGGACGGTTTAGGGTCCAGGTGAGGGTACGGCAACGCTTTAGGGGGAGCGTGCGTGTGAGGATGCGGGTTAGTGTTAGCGTACGGGTTAGGATTAGGGGACGGGTGAGGGTCAGGCTTCGGGGAAGGGTTAGGGTTAGGGTTCGGGCTAGGGTTAGGGTTAGGGGACGGGGACGGTTTCGGGTCCAGGTGAGGGTACGGCAACGCTTTAGGGGGAGCGTGCGTGTGAGGGCGCGGGTTAGTGTTAGCGTACGGGTTAGGATTAGGGGACGGGTGAGGGTCAGGCTTCGGGGAAGTGTTAGGGTTAGGGTTCGGGCTAGGGTTAGGGTTAGGGGACGGGGACGGTTTCGGGTCCAGGTGAGGGTACGGCAACGCTTTAGGGGGAGCGTGCGTTTGAGGGCGCGGGTTAATGTTAGCGTACGGGTTAGGATTAGGGGACGGGTGAGGGTCAGGCTTCGGGGAAGGGTTAGGGTTAGGGTTCGGGCTAGGGTTAGGGTTAGGGGACGGGGACGGTTTAGGGTTCAGGTGAGGGTACGGCAACGCTTTAGGGGGAGCGTGCGTGTGAGGATGCGGGTTAGTGTTAGCGTACGGCTTAGGATTAGGGGACGGGTGAGGGTCAGGCTTCGGGGAAGGGTTAGGGTTAGGGTTCGGGCTAGGGTTAGGGTTAGGGGACGGGGACGGTTTAGGGTCCAGGTGAGGGTACGGCACCGCTTTAGGGGGAGCGTGCGTGTGAGGGCGCGGGTTAGTGTTAGCGTACGTGTTAGGATTAGTGGATGGGTGAGGGTCAGGCTTCGGGGAAGGGTTAGGGTTAGGGTTCGGGCTACGGTTAGGGTTAGGGGACGTGGACGGTTTAGGGTCCAGGTGAGGGTACGGCAACGCTTTAGGGGATGCGTGCGTGTGAGGGCGCGGGTTAGTGTTAGCGTACGGGTTAGGATTAGGGGACGGGTGAGGGTCAGGCTTCGGGGAAGGGTTAGGGTTAGGGTTCGGGCTAGGGTTAGGGTTAGGGGACGGGGACGGTTTAGGGTCCAGGTGAGGGTACGGCAACGCTTTAGGGGGAGCGTGCGTGTGAGGGCGCGGGTTAGTGTTAGCGTACGGGTTAGGATTAGGGGACGGGTGAGGGTCAGGCTTCGGTGAAGGGTTAGGGTTAGGGTTCGGGCTAGGGTTAGGGTTAGGCGACGGGGACGGTTTAGGATCCAGGTGAGGGTACGGCAACGCTTTAGGGGGAGCGTGCGTGTGAGGGCGCGGGTTAGTGTTAGCGTACGGGTTAGGATTAGGGGACGGGTGAGGGTCAGGCTTCGGGGAAGGGTTAGGGTTAGGGTTCGGGCTAGGGTTAGGGTTAGGGGACGGGGACGGTTTAGGGTCCAGGTGAGGGTACGGCAACGCTTTAGGGGGAGCGTGCGTGTGAGGGCGCGGGTTAGTGTTAACGTACGGGTTAGGATTAGGGGACGGGTGAGGGTCAGGCTTCGGGGAAGGGTTAGGGTTAGGGTTCGGGCTAGGGTTAGGGTTAGGGGACGGGGACGGTTTAGGGTCCAGGTGAGGATACGGCAACGCTTTAGGGGGAGCGTGCGTGTGAGGATGCGGGTTAGTGTTAGCGTACGGGTTAGGATTAGGGGACAGGTGAGGGTCAGGCTTCGGGGAAGGGTTAGGGTTAGGGTTCGGGCTAGGGTTAGGGTTAGGGGACGGGGACGGTTTAGGGTCCAGGTGAGGGTACGGCACCGCTTTAGGGGGAGCGTGCGTGTGAGGGCGCGGGTTAGTGTTAGCGTACGGGTTAGGATTAGGGGACGGGTGAGGGTCAGGCTTCGGGGACGGGTTAGGGTTAGGGTTCAGGCTAGGGTTAGGGTTAGGGTACGGGGACGGTTTAGGGTCCAGGTGAGGGTACGGCAACGCTTTAGGGGGAGCGTGCGTGTGAGGGCGCGGGTTAGTGTTAGCGTACGTGTTAGGATTAGGGGACGGGTGAGGGTCAGGCTTCGGGGAAGGGTTAGGGTTAGGGTTCGGGCTAGGGTTAGGGTTAGGTGACGGGGACGGTTTAGGGTCCAGGTGAGGGTACGGCAATGCTTTAGGGGGAGCGTGCGTGTGAGGTCGCGGGTAGTGTTAGCGTATGGGTTAGGATTATGGGACGGGTGAGGGTCAGGCTTCGTGGAAGGGTTAGGGTTAGGATTCGGGCTAGGGTTAGGGTTAGGGGACGGGGATGTTTTAGGGTCCAGGTGAGGGTACGGCAACGCTTTAGGGGGAGCGTGCGTGTGAGGGCGCGGGGTAGTGTTAGCGTACGAGTTAGGATTAGGGGACGGGTGAGGGTCAGGCTTCGGGGAAGGGTTAGGGTTAGGGTTCGGGCTAAGGTTAGGGTTAGGGGACAGTGACGGTTTAGGGTCCAGGTGAGGGTACGGCAACGCTTTAGGGGGAGCGTGTGTGTGAGGGCGCGGGTTAGTGTTAGCGTACGGGTTAGGATTAGGGGACGGGTGAGGGTCAGGCTTCGGGGAAGGGTTAGGGTTAGTGTTCGGGCTAGGGTTAGGGTTAAGGGACTGGGACGGTTTAGGGTCCAGGTGATGGTACGGCAACGCTTTAGGGGGAGCGTGCGTGTGAGGGCGCGGGTTAGTGTTAGCGTACGGGTTAGGATTAGGGGACATGTGAGGGTCAGGCTTCAGGGAAGGGTTAGGGTTAGGGTTCGGGCTAGGGTTAGGGTTAGGGGACGGGGACGGTTTAGGGTCCAGGTGAGGGTACGGCAACGCTTTAGGGGGAGCGTGCGTGTGAGGATGCGGGTTAGTGTTAGCGTACGGGTTAGGATTAGGGGACGGGTGAGGGTCAGGCTTCGGGGAAGGGTTAGGGTTAGGGTTCGGGCTAGGGTTAGGGTTAGGGGACGGGGACGGTTTAGGGTCCAGGTGAGGGTACGGCAACGCTTTAGGGGGAGCGTGCGTGTGAGGATGCGGGTTAGTGTTAGCGTACGGGTTAGGATTAGGGGACGGGTGAGGGTCAGGCTTCGGGGAAGGGTTAGGGTTAGGGTTCGGGCTAGGGTTAGGGTTAGGGGACGGGGACGGTTTCGGGTCCAGGTGAGGGTACGGCAACGCTTTAGGGGGAGCGTGCGTGTGAGGGCGCGGGTTAGTGTTAGCGTACGGGTTAGGATTAGGGGACGGGTGAGGGTCAGGCTTCGGGGAAGTGTTAGGGTTAGGGTTCGGGCTAGGGTTAGGGTTAGGGGACGGGGACGGTTTCGGGTCCAGGTGAGGGTACGGCAACGCTTTAGGGGGAGCGTGCGTTTGAGGGCGCGGGTTAATGTTAGCGTACGGGTTAGGATTAGGGGACGGGTGAGGGTCAGGCTTCGGGGAAGGGTTAGGGTTAGGGTTCGGGCTAGGGTTAGGGTTAGGGGACGGGGACGGTTTAGGGTTCAGGTGAGGGTACGGCAACGCTTTAGGGGGAGCGTGCGTGTGAGGATGCGGGTTAGTGTTAGCGTACGGGTTAGGATTAGGGGACGGGTGAGGGTTAGGCTTCGGGGAAGGGTTAGGGTTAGGGTTCGGGCTAGGGTTAGGGTTAGGGGATGGGGACGGTTTAGGGTCCAGGTGAGGGTACGGCACCGCTTTAGGGGGAGCGTGCGTGTGAGGGCGCGGGTTAGTGTTAGCGTACGTGTTAGGATTAGTGGATGGGTGAGGGTCAGGCTTCGGGGAAGGGTTAGGGTTAGGGTTCGGGCTACGGTTAGGGTTAGGGGACGTGGACGGTTTAGGGTCCAGGTGAGGGTACGGCAACGCTTTAGGGGGTGCGTGCGTGTGAGGGCGCGGGTTAGTGTTAGCATACGGGTTAGGATTAGGGGACGGGTGAGGGTCAGGCTTCGGGGAAGGGTTAGGGTTAGGGTTCGGGCTAGGGTTAGGGTTAGGGGACTGGGACGGTTTAGGGTCCAGGTGAGGGTACGGCAACGCTTTAGGGGGAGCGTGCGTGTGAGGGCGCGGGTTAGTGTTAGCGTACGGGTTAGGATTAGGGGACGGGTGAGGGTCAGGCTTCGGTGAAGGGTTAGGGTTAGGGTTCGGGCTAGGGTTAAGGTTAGGCGACGGGGACGGTTTAGGATCCAGGTGAGGGTACGGCAACGCTTTAGGGGGAGCGTGCGTGTGAGGGCGCGGGTTAGTGTTAGCGTACGGGTTAGGATTAGGGGACGGGTGAGGGTCAGGCTTCGGGGAAGGGTTAGGGTTAGGGTTCGGGCTAGGGTTAGGGTTAGGGGACGGGGACTGTTTAGGGTCCAGGTGAGGGTACGGCAACGCTTTAGGGGGAGCGTGCGTGTGAGGGCGCGGGTTAGTGTTAACGTACGGGTTAGGATTAGGGGACGGGTGAGGGTCAGGCTTCGGGGAAGGGTTAGGGTTAGGGTTCGGGCTAGGGTTAGGGTTAGGGGACGGGGACGGTTTAGGGTCCAGGTGAGGATACGGCAACGCTTTAGGGGGAGCGTGCGTGTGAGGATGCGGGTTAGTGTTAGCGTACGGGTTAGGATTAGGGGACAGGTGAGGGTCAGGCTTCGGGGAAGGGTTAGGGTTAGGGTTCGGGCTAGGGTTAGGGTTAGGGGACGGGGAGGGTTTAGGGTCCAGGTGAGGGTACGGCACCGCTTTAGGGGGAGCGTGCGTGTGAGGGCGCGGGTTAGTGTTAGCGTACGGGTTAGGATTAGGGGACGGGTGAGGGTCAGGCTTCGGGGAAGGGTTAGGGTTAGGGTTCAGGCTAGGGTTAGGGTTAGGGTACGGGGACGGTTTAGGGTCCAGGTGAGGGTACGGCAACGCTTTAGGGGGAGCGTGCGTGTGAGGGCGCGGGTTAGTGTTAGCGTACGTGTTAGGATTAGGGGACGGGTGAGGGTCAGGCTTCGGGGAAGGGTTAGGGTTAGGGTTCGGGCTAGGGTTAGGGTTAGGTGACGGGGACGGTTTAGGGTCCAGGTGAGGGTACGGCAATGCTTTAGGGGGAGCGTGCGTGTGAGGTCGCGGGTAGTGTTAGCGTATGGGTTAGGATTATGGGACGGGTGAGGGTCAGGCTTCGTGGAAGGGTTAGGGTTAGGATTCGGGCTAGGGTTAGGGTTAGGGGACGGGGATGTTTTAGGGTCCAGGTGAGGGTACGGCAACGCTTTAGGGGGAGCGTGCGTGTGAGGGCGCGGGGTAGTGTTAGCGTACGAGTTAGGATTAGGGGACGGGTGAGGGTCAGGCTTCGGGGAAGGGTTAGGGTTAGGGTTCGGGCTAAGGTTAGGGTTAGGGGACAGTGACGGTTTAGGGTCCAGGTGAGGATACGGCAACGCTTTAGGGGGAGCGTGCGTGTGAGGGCGCAGGTTAGTGTTAGCGTACGGGTTAGGATTAGTGGATGGGTGAGGGTCAGGCTTCGGGGAAGGGTTAGGGTTAGGGTTCGGGCTAGGGTTAGGGTTAGGGGACGGGGACGGTTTAGGGTCCAGGTGAGGGTACGGCACCGCTTTAGGGGGAGCGTGCGTGTGAGGGCGCGGGTTAGTGTTAGCGTACGGGTTAGGATTAGGGGACGGGTGAGGGTCAGGCTTCGGGGAAGGGTTAGGGTTAGGGTTCAGGCTAGGGTTAGGGTTAGGGTACGGGGACGGTTTAGGGTCCAGGTGAGGGTACGGCAACGCTTTAGGGGGAGCGTGCGTGTGAGGGCGCGGGTTAGTGTTAGCGTACGTGTTAGGATTAGGGGACGGGTGAGGGTCAGGCTTCGGGGAAGGGTTAGGGTTAGGGTTCGGGCTAGGGTTAGGGTTAGGTGACGGGGACGGTTTAGGGTCCAGGTGAGGGTACGGCAATGCTTTAGGGGGAGCGTGCGTGTGAGGTCGCGGGTAGTGTTAGCGTATGGGTTAGGATTATGGGACGGGTGAGGGTCAGGCTTCGTGGAAGGGTTAGGGTTAGGATTCGGGCTAGGGTTAGGGTTAGGGGACGGGGATGTTTTAGTGTCCAGGTGAGGGTACGGCAACGCTTTAGGGGGAGCGTGCGTGTGAGGGCGCGGGGTAGTGTTAGCGTACGAGTTAGGATTAGGGGACGGGTGAGGGTCAGGCTTCGGGGAAGGGTTAGCGTTAGGGTTCGGGCTAAGGTTAGGGTTAGGGGACAGTGACGGTTTAGGGTCCAGGTGAGGGTACGGCAACGCTTTAGGGGGAGCGTGTGTGTGAAGGCGCGGGTTAGTGTTAGCGTACGGGTTAGGATTAGGGGACGGGTGAGGGTCAGGCTTCGGGGAAGGGTTAGGGTTAGGGTTCGGGCTAGGGTTAGGGTTAAGGGACTGGGACGGTTTAGGGTCCAGGTGAGGGTACGGCAACGCTTTAGGGGGAGCGTGCGTGTGAGGGCGCAGGTTAGTGTTAGCGTACGGGTTAGGATTAGTGGATGGGTGAGGGTCAGGCTTCGGGGAAGGGTTAGGGTTAGGGTTCGGGCTAGGGTTAGGGTTAGGGGACGGGGACGGTTTAGGGTCCAGGTGAGGGTACGGCAACGCTTTAGGGGGAGCGTGCGTGTGAGGGCGCGGGTTAGTGTTAGCGTACGGGTTAGGATTAGGGGACGGGTGAGGGTCAGGCTTAGGGGAAGGGTTAGGGTTAGGGTTAGGGTTAGGGTTAGGGGACGGGGACGGTTTAGGGTCCAGGTGAGGGTACGGCAACGCTTTAGGGGGAGCGTGCGTGTGAGGGCGTGGGTTAGTGTTAGCGTACGGGTTAGGATTAGGGGACGGGTGAGGGTCAGGTTTCGGAGAAGGGTTAGGGTTAGGGTTCGGGCTAGAGTTAGGGTTAGGGGACGGGGACGGTTTAGGGTCCAGGTGAGGGTACGGCAACGCTTTAGGGGGAGTGTGCGTGTGAGGGCGCGGGTTAGTGTTAGCGTACCGGTTAGGATTAAAGGACGTGTGAGTGTCAGGCTTCGGGGAAGGGTTAGGGTTAGGGTTCGGGCTAGGGTTAGGGTTAGGGGACGGGGACGGTTTAGGGTCCAGGTGAGGGTACGGCAACGCTTTAGGGGGAGCGTGCGTGTGAGGGCGCGGGTTAGTGTTAGCGTACGGGTTAGGATTAGGGGACGGGTGAGGGTCAGGCTTCGGGGAAGGGTTAGGGTTAGGGTTCGGGCTAGGGTTAGGGTTAGGGGACGGGGACGGTTTAGGGTCCAGGTGAGGGTACGGCAACGCTTTAGGGGGAGCGTGCGTGTGAGGGTGCGGGTTAGTGTTAGCGTACGGGTTAGGATTAGGGGACGGGTGAGGGTCAGGCTTCGGGGAAGGGTTAGGGTTCGGGCTAGGGTTAGGGTTAGGGGACGGGGACGGTTTCGGGTCCAGGTGAGGGTACGGCAACGCTTTAGGGGGAGCGTGCGTGTGAGGGCGCGGGTTAGTGTTAGCGTACGGGTTAGGATTAGGGGACGGGTGAGGGTCAGGCTTCGGGGAAGGGTCAGGGTTAGGGTTCGGGCTAGGGTTAGGGTTAGGGGACGGGGACGGTTTAGGGTCCAGGTGAGGGTACGGCAACGCTTTTGGGGGAGCGTGCGTGTGAGGGCGCGGGTTAGTGTTAGCGTATGGCTTAGGATTAGGGGACGGGTGAGGGTCAGGCTTCGGGGAAGGGTTAGGGTTAGGGTTCGGGCTAGGGTTAGGGTTAGGGGACGGGGACGGTTTCGGGTCCAGGTGAGGGTACGGCAACGCTTTAGGGGGAGCGTGCGTGTGAGGACGCGGGTTAGTGTTAGCGTACGGGTTAGGATTAGGGGACGGGTGAGGGTCAGGCTCGGGGAAGGGTTAGGGTTAGGGTTCGGGTTAGGGTTAGGGTTCGGGCTAGGGTTAGGGTTAGGGGACGGGGACGGTTTAGGGTCCAGGTGAGGGTACGGCAACGCTTTAGGGGGAGCGTGCGTGTGAGGGCGCGGGTTAGTGTTAGCGTACGGGTTAGGATTAGGGGACGGGTGAGGGTCAGGCTTCGGGGAAGTGTTAGGGTTAGGGTTCGGGCTAGGGTTAGGGTTAGGGGACGGGGACGGTTTCGGGTCCAGGTGAGGGTACGGCAACGCTTTAGGGGGAGCGTGCGTGTGAGGGCGCGGGTTAGTGTTAGCGTACGGGTTAGGAATAGGGGACGGGTGAGGGTCAGGCTTCGGGGAAGGGTTAGGGTAAGGGTTCGGGCTAGGGTTAGGGTTAGGGGACGGGGACGGTTTAGGGTCCAGGTGAGGGTACGGCAACGCTTTAGGGGGAGCGTGCGTGTGAGGGCGCGGGTTAGTGTTAGCGTACGGGTTAGGATTAGGGGACGGGTGAGGGTCAGGCTTCGGGGAAGGGTTAGGGTTAGGGTTCGGGCTAGGGTTAGGGTTAGGTGACGGGGACGGTTTAGGGTCCAGGTGAGGGTACGGCAATGCTTTAGAGGGAGCGTGCGTGTGAGGTCGCGGGTAGTGTTAGCGTATGGGTTAGGATTATGGGACGGGTGAGGGTCAGGCTTCGTGGAAGGGTTAGGGTTAGGATTCGGGCTAGGGTTAGGGTTAGGGGACGGGGATGTTTTAGTGTCCAGGTGAGGGTACGGCAACGCTTTAGGGGGAGCGTGCGTGTGAGGGCGCGGGGTAGTGTTAGCGTACGAGTTAGGATTAGGGGACGGGTGAGGGTCAGGCTTCGGGGAAGGGTTAGCGTTAGGGTTCGGGCTAAGGTTAGGGTTAGGGGACAGTGACGGTTTAGGGTCCAGGTGAGGGTACGGCAACGCTTTAGGGGGAGCGTGTGTGTGAAGGCGCGGGTTAGTGTTAGCGTACGGGTTAGGATTAGGGGACGGGTGAGGGTCAGGCTTCGGGGAAGGGTTAGGGTTAGGGTTCGGGCTAGGGTTAGGGTTAAGGGACTGGGACGGTTTAGGGTCCAGGTGAGGGTACGGCAACGCTTTAGGGGGAGCGTGCGTGTGAGGGCGCAGGTTAGTGTTAGCGTACGGGTTAGGATTAGTGGATGGGTGAGGGTCAGGCTTCGGGGAAGGGTTAGGGTTAGGGTTCGGGCTAGGGTTAGGGTTAGGGGACGGGGACGGTTTAGGGTCCAGGTGAGGGTACGGCAACGCTTTAGGGGAAGCGTGCGTGTGAGGGCGCGGGTTAGTGTTAGCGTACGGTTTAGGATTAGGGGACGGGTGAGGGTCAGGCTTAGGGGAAGGGTTAGGGTTAGGGTTAGGGTTAGGGGACGGGGACGGGGACGGTTTAGGGTCCAGGTGAGGGTACGGCAACGCTTTAGGGGGAGCGTGCGTGTGAGGGCGCGGGTTAGTGTTAGCGTACGGGTTAGGATTAGGGGACGGGTGAGGGTCAGGCTTCGGAGAAGGGTTAGGGTTAGGGTTCGGGCTAGAGTTAGGGTTAGGGGACGGGGACGGTTTAGGGTCCAGGTGAGGGTACGGCAACGCTTTAGGGGGAGTGTGCGTGTGAGGGCGCGGGTTAGTGTTAGCGTACCGGTTAGGATTAAAGGACGTGTGAGTGTCAGGCTTCGGGGAAGGGTTAGGGTTAGGGTTCGGGCTAGGGTTAGGGTTAGGGGACGGGGACGGTTTAGGGTCCAGGTGAGGGTACGGCAACGCTTTAGGGGGAGCGTGCGTGTGAGGGCGCGGGTTAGTGTTAGCGTACGGGTTAGGATTAGGGGACGGGTGAGGGTCAGGCTTCGGGGAAGGGTTAGGGTTAGGGTTCGGGCTAGGGTTAGGGTTAGGGGACGGGGACGGTTTAGGGTCCAGGTGAGGGTACGGCAACGCTTTAGGGGGAGCGTGCGTGTGAGGGTGCGGGTTAGTGTTAGCGTACGGGTTAGGATTAGGGGACGGGTGAGGGTCAGGCTTCGGGGAAGGGTTAGGGTTCGGGCTAGGGTTAGGGTTAGGGGACGGGGACGGTTTCGGGTCCAGGTGAGGGTACGGCAACGCTTTAGGGGGAGCGTGCGTGTGAGGGCGCGGGTTAGTGTTAGCGTACGGGTTAGGATTAGGGGACGGGTGAGGGTCAGGCTTCGGGGAAGGGTTAGGGTTAGGGTTCGGGCTAGGGTTAGGGTTAGGGGACGGGGACGGTTTAGGGTCCAGGTGAGTGTACGGCAACGCTTTAGGGGGAGCGTGCGTGTGAGGGCGCGGGTTAGTGTTAGCGTATGGCTTAGGATTAGGGGACGGGTGAGGGTCAGGCTTCGGGGAAGGGTTAGGGTTAGGGTTCGGGCTAGGGTTAGGGTTAGGGGACGGGGACGGTTTCGGGTCCAGGTGAGGGTACGGCAACGCTTTAGGGGGAGCGTGCGTGTGAGGACGCGGGTTAGTGTTAGCGTACGGGTTAGGATTAGGGGACGGGTGAGGGTCAGGCTCGGGGAAGGGTTAGGGTTAGGGTTCGGGTTAGGGTTAGGGTTCGGGCTAGGGTTAGGGTTAGGGGACGGGGACGGTTTAGGGTCCAGGTGAGGGTACGGCAACGCTTTAGGGGGAGCGTGCGTGTGAGGGCGCGGGTTAGTGTTAGCGTACGGGTTAGGATTAGGGGACGGGTGAGGGTCAGGCTTCGGGGAAGGGTTAGGGTTCGGGCTAGGGTTAGGGTTAGGGGACGGGGACGGTTTAGTGTCCAGGTGAGGGTAGAGCAACGCTTTAGGGGGAGCGTGCGTGTGAGGGCGCGTGTTAGTGTTAGCGTACGGGTTAGGATTAGGGGACGGGTGAGGGTCAGGCTTCGGGGAAGGGTTAGGGTTAGGGTTCGGGCTAGGGTTAGGGTTAGGGGACGGGGACGGTTTAGGGTCCAGGTGAGGGTACGGCAACGCTTTAGGGGGAGCGTGCGTGTGAGGGCGCGGGTTCGTGTTAGCGTACGGGTTAGGATTAGGGGACGGGTGAGGGTCAGGCTTCGGGGAAGGGTTAGGGTTAGGGTTCGGGCTAGGGTTAGGGTTAGGGGACGGGGACGGTTTAGGGTCCAGGTGAGGGTACGGCAACGCTTTAGGGGGAGCGTGTGTGTGAGGGCGCGGGTTAGTGTTAGCGTACGGGTTAGGATTAGGGCACGGGTGAGGGTCAGGCTTCGGGGAAGGGTTAGGGTTAGGGTTCGGGCTAGGGTTAGGGTTAGGGGACGGGGACGGTTTAGGGTCCAGGTGAGGGTACGGCAACGCTTTAGGGGGAGCGTGCGTGTGAGGGCGCGGGTTAGTGTTAGCGTACGGGTTAGGATTAGGGGACGGGTGAGGGTCAGGCTTCGGGGAAGGGTTAGGGTTAGGGTTCGGGCTAGGGTTAGGGTTAGGGGACGGGGACGGTTTAGGGTCCAGGTGAGGGTACGGCAACGCTTTAGGGGGAGCGTGCGTGTGAGGGCGCGGGTTAGTGTTAGCGTACGGGTTAGGATTAGGGGACGGGTGAGGGTCAGGCTTCGGGGAAGGGTTAGGGTTAGGGTTCGGGCTAGGGTTAGGGTTAGGGGACGGGGACGGTTTAGGGTCCAGGTGAGGGTACGGCAATGCTTTAGGGGGAGCGTGCATGTGAGGGCGCGGGTTAGTGTTAGCATACGGGTTAGGATTAAGGGACGGGTGAGGGTCAGGCTTCGGGGAATGGTTAGGGTTAGGGTTCGGGCTAGGGTTAGGGTTAGGGGCCGGGGACGGTTTAGGGTCCAGGTGAGGGTACGGCAACGCTTTAGGGGGAGCGTGCGTGTGAGGGCGCGGGTTAGTGTTAGCGTACGGGTTAGGATTAGGGGACGGGTGAGGGTCAGGCTTCGGGGAAGGGTTAGGGTTAGGGTTCGGGCTAGGGTTAGGATTAGGGGACGGGGACGGTTTAGGGTCCAGGTGAGGGTAGGGCAACGCTTTAGGGGGAGCGTGCGTGTGAGGGCGCGGGTTAGTGTTAGCGTACGGGTTAGGATTAGGGGACGAGTGAGGGTCAGGCTTCGGGGAAGGGTTAGGGTTAGGGTTCGGGCTAGGGTTAGGGTTAGGGGACGGGGACGGTTTAGGGTCCAGGTGAGGGTACGGCAACGCTTTAGGTGGAGCGTGCGTGTGAGGGTGCGGGTTAGTGTTAGCGTACGGGTTAGGATTAGGGGACGGGTGAGGGTCAGGCTTCGGGGAAGGGTTAGGGTTCGGGCTAGGGTTAGGGTTAGGGGACGGGGACGGTTTCGGGTCCAGGTGAGGGTACGGCAACGCTTTAGGGGGAGCGTGCGTGTGAGGGCGCGGGTTAGTGTTAGCGTACAGGTTAGGATTAGGGGACGGGTGAGGGTCAGGCTTCGGGGAAGGTTTAGGGTTAGGGTTCGGGCTAGGGTTAGGGTTAGGGGACGGGGACGGTTTAGGGTCCAGGTGAGGGTACGGCAACGCTTTAGGGGGAGCGTGCGTGTGAGGGCGCGGGTTAGTGTTAGCGTACGGGTTAGGATTAGGGGACGGGTGAGGGTCAGGCTTCGGGGAAGGGTTAGGGTTAGGGTTCGGGCTAGGGTTAGGGTTAGGGGACGGGGACGGTTTAGGGTCCAGGTGAGGGTACGGCAACGCTTTAGGGGGAGCGTGCGTGTGAGGGCGCGGGTTAGTGTTAGCGTACGGGTTAGGATTAGGGGACGGGTGAGGGTCAGGCTTCGGGGAAGGGTTAGGGTTAGGGTTCGGGCTAGGGTTAGGGTTAGGGGACGGGGACGGTTTCGGGTCCAGGTGAGGATACGGCAACGCTTTAGGGGGAGCGTGCGTGTGAGGGCGCGGGTTAGTGTTAGCGTACGGGTTAGGATTAGGGGACGGGTGAGGGTCAGGCTTCGGGGAAGGGTTAGGGTTAGGGTTCGGGCTAGGGTTAGGGTTAGGGGACGGGGACGGTTTAGGGTCCAGGTGAGGGTACGGCAACGCTTTAGGGGGAGCGTGCATGTGAGGGCGTGGGTTAGTGTTAGCGTACGGGTTAGGATTAGGGGACGGGTGAGGGTCAGGCTTCGGGGAAGGGTTAGGGTTAGGGTTCGGGCTAGGGTTAGGGTTAGGGGCCGGGGACGGTTTAGGGTCCAGGTGAGGGTACGGCAACGCTTTAGGGGGAGCGTGCGTGTGAGGGCACGGGTTAGTGTTAGCGTACGGGTTAGGATTAGGGGACGGGTGAGGGTCAGGCTTCGGGGAAGTGTTAGGGTTAGGGTTCGGGCTAGGGTTAGGATTAGGGGACGGGGACGGTTTAGGGTCCAGGTGAGGGTAGGGCAACGCTTTAGGGGGAACGTGCGTGTGAGGGCGCGGGTTAGTGTTAGCGTACGGGTTAGGATTAGTGGATGGGTGAGGGTAAGGCTTCGGGGAAGGGTTAGGGTTCGGGCTAGGGTTAGGGTTAGGGGACGGGGACGGTTTAGGGTCCAGGTGAGTGTACGGCAACGCTTTAGGGGGAGCGTGCGTGTGAGGGCACGGGTTAGTGTTAGCGTACGGGTTAGGATTAGGGGACGGGTGAGGGTCAGGCTTCGGGGAAGGGTTAGGGTTAAGGTTCGGGCTAGGGTTAGGGTTAGGGGACGGGGACGGTTTAGGGTCCAGGTGAGGGTACGGCAACGCTTTAGGGGGAGCGTGCGTGTGAGGGCGCGGGTTAGTGTTAGCGTACGAGTTAGGATTAGGGGACGGGTGAGGGTCAGGCTTCGGGGAAGGGTTAGGGTTAGGGTTCGGGCTAGGGTTAGGGTTAGGGGACGGGGACGGTTTCGGGTCCAGGTGAGGGTACGGCAACGCTTTAGGGGGAGCGTGCGTGTTAGGGCGCGGGTTAGTGTTAGCGTACGGGTTAGGATTAGGGGACGGGTGAGGGTCAGGCTTCGGGGAAGTGTTAGGGTTAGGGTTCGGGCTAGGGTTAGGGTTAGGGGACGGGGACGGTTTAGGGTCCAGGTGAGGGTACGGCAATGCTTTAGGGGGAGCGTGCATGTGAGGGCGCGGGTTAGTGTTAGCGTACGGGTTAGGATTAGGGGACGGGTGAGGGTCAGGCTTCGGGGAAGGGTTAGGGTTAGGGTTCGGGCTAGGGTTAGGTTTAGGGGACGGGGACGGTTTAGGGTCCAGGTGAGGGTACGGCAACGCTTTAGGGGGAGCGTGCGTGTTAGTGCGCGGGTTAGTGTTAGCGTACGGGTAGGATTAGGGGACAGGTGAGGGTCAGGCTTCGGGGAAGGGTTAAGGTTAGGGTTCGGGCTAGGGTTAGGGTTAGGGGACGGGGACGGTTTCGGGTCCAGGTGAGGGTACGGCAACGCTTTAGGGGGAGCGTGCGTGTGAGGGAGCGGGTTAGTGTTAGCGTACGTGTTAGGATTAGGGGACGGGTGAGGGTCAGGCTTCGGGGAAGTGTTACGGTTAAGGTTCGGGCTAGGGTTAGGGTTAGGGGACGGGGACGGTTTAGGGTCCAGGTGAGGGTACGGCAACGCTTTAGGGGGAGAGTGCGTGTGAGGGCGCGGGTTAGTATTAGCGTACGGCTTAGGATTAGGGGACGGGTGAGGGTCAGGCTTCGGGAAAGGGTTAGGGTTAGGGTTCAGGCTAGGTTTAGGGTTAGGGGACGGGGACGGTTTAGGGTCCAGGTGAGGGTACGGCAATGCTTTAGGGGGAGCGTGCGTGTGAGGGCGCGGGTTAGTGTTAGTGTACGGGTTAGGATTAAGGGACGGGTGAGGGTCAGGCTTCGGGGAAGGGTTAGGGTTAGGGTTCGGGCTAGGGTTAGGGTTAGGGGACGGGGACGGTTTAGGGTCCAGGTGAGGGTACGGCAACGCTTTAGGGGGAGCGTGCGTGTGAGGGCGCGGGTTAGTGTTAGCGTACGGGTTAGGATTAGGGGACGGGTGAGGGTCAGGCTTCGGGGAAGGGTTAGGGTTAGGGTTCGGGCTAGGGTTAGGGTTAGGGGACGGGGACGGTTTAGGGTCCAGGTGAGGGTACGGCAATGCTTTAGGGGGAGTGTGCGTGTGAGCGCGCGGGTTAGTGTTACTGTACGGGTTAGGATTAAGGGACGGGTGAGGGTCAGGCTTCGGGGAAGGGTTAGGGTTAGGGTTCGGGCTAGGGTTAGGGTTAGGGGACGGGGACGGTTTAGGGTCCAGGTGAGGGTACGGCAACGCTTTAGGGGGAGTGTGCGTGTGAAGGCGCGGGTTAGTGTTAGCGTACGGGTTAGGATTAGGGGACAGGTGAGGGTCAGGCTTCGGGTAAGGGTAAGGGTTAGGGTTCGGGCTAGGGTTAGGGTTAGGGGACGGGGATGGTTTAGGGTCCAGGTGAGGGTACGGCAACGCTTTAGGGGGAGCGTGCGTGTGAGGGCGCGGGTTAGTGTTGGCGTACGGGTTAGGATTAGGGGACGGGTGAGGGTCAGTCTTCGGGGAAGGGTTAGGGTTAGAGTTCGGGCTAGGGTTAGGGTTAGGGGATGGGGACGGTTTAGGGTCCAGGTGAGGGTACGGCAACGCTTTAGGGGGAGAGTGCGTGTGAGGGCGCGGGTTAGTGTTAGCGTACGGGTTAGGATTAGGGGACGGGTGAGGGTCAGGCTTCGGGGAAGGGTTAGGGTTAGGGTTCGGGCTAGGTTTAGGGTTAGGGGACGGGGACGGTTTAGGGTCCAGGTGAGGGTACGGCAACGCTTTAGGGGGAGCGTGCGTGTGAGGGCGCGGGTTAGTGTTAGCGTACGGGTTAGGATTAGGGGACGGGTGAGGGTCAGGCTTCGGGGAAGGGTTAGGGTTAGGGTTCGGGCTAGAGTTAGGTTTAGGGGACGGGGACGGTTTAGGGTCCAGGTGAGGGTACGGCAACGCTTTAGGGGGAGCGTGCGTGTGAGGGCGCGGGTTAGTGTTAGCGTACGGGTTAGGATTAGGGGACGTGTGAGTGTCAGGCTTCGGGGAAGGGTTAGGGTTAGGGTTCGGGCTAGGGTTAGGGTTAGGGGACGGTGACGGTTTAGGGTCCAGGTGAGGGTACGGCAACGCTTTAGGGGGAGCGTGCGTGTTAGGGCGCGAGTTAGTGTTAGTGTACGGGTTAGGATTAAGGGACGGGTGAGGGTCAGGCTTCGGGGAAGGGTTAGGGTTAGGGTTCGGGCTAGGGTTAGGGTTAGGGGACGGGGACGGTTTAGGGTCCAGGTGAGGGTACGGCAACGCTTTAGGGGGAGCGTGCGTGTGAGGGCGCGGGTTAGTGTTAGCGTACGGGTTAGGATTAGGGGACATGTGAGGGTCAGGCTTCGGGGAAGGGTTAGGGTTAGGGTGCGGACTAGGGTTAGGGTTAGGGGACGGGGACGGTTTAGGGTCCAGGTGAGGGTACGGCAACGCTTTATGGGGAGCGTGCGTGTGAGGGCGCGGGTTAGTGTTAGCGTACGGGTTAGGATTAGGGGACGGGTGAGGGTCAGGCTTCGGGGAAGGGTTAGGGTTAGGGTTCGGGCTAGGGTTAGGGTTAGGGGACGAGGACGGTTTAGGGTCGAGGTGAGGGTAAAGCAACGCTTTAGGGGGAGCGTGCGTGTGAGGGCGCGGTTTAGTGTTAGCGTACGGGATAGGATTAGGGGACGGGTGAGGGTCAGGCTTCGGGGAAGGGTTAGGGTTAGGGTTCGGGCTAGGGTTAGGGTTAGGGGACGGGGACGGTTTAGGGTCCAGGTGAGGGTACGGCAACGCTTTAGGAGGAGCGTGCGTGTGAGGGCGCGGGTTAGTGTTAGCGTACGGGTTAGGATTAGGGGACGGGTGAGGGTCAGGCTTCGGGGAAGAGTTAGGGTTAGGGTTCGGGCTAGGGTTAGGGTTAGGGGACGGGGACGGTTTAGGGTCCAGGTGAGCGTACGGCAACGCTTTAGGGGGAGCGTGCGTGTGAGGATGCGGGTTAGTGTTAGCGTACGGGTTAGGATTAGGGGACAGGTGAGGGTCAGGCTTTGGGGAAGGGTTAGGGTTAGGGTTCGGGCTAGGGTTAGGGTTAGGGGACGGGGACGGTTTAGGGTCCAGGTGAGGGTACGGCAACGCTTTAGGGGGAGCGTGCGTGTGAGGGCGCGGGTTAGTGTTAGCGTATGGGTTAGGATTAGGGGACGGGTGAGGGTCAGGCTTCGGGGAAGGGTTAGGGTTAGGGTTCGGGCTAGGGTTAGGGTTAGGGGACGGGGACGGTTTAGGGTCCAGGTGATGGCACGGCAACGCTTTAGGGGGAGCGTGCGTGTGAGGGCGCGGGTTAGTGTTAGCGTACGGGTTAGGATTAGGGGACGGGTGAGGGTCAGGCTTCGGGGAAGGGTTAGGGTTAGGGTTCGGGCTAGGGTTAGGGTTAGGGGACGGGGACGGTTTAGGGTCGAGGTGAGGGTAAAGCAACGCTTTAGGGGGAGCGTGCGTGTGAGGGCGCGGGTTAGTGTTAGCGTACGGGTTAGGATTAGGGGACGGGTGAGGGTCAGGCTTCGGGGAAGCGTTAGGGTTAGGGTTCGGGCTAGGGTTAGGGTTAGGGGACGGGGACGGTTTAGGGTCCAGGTGAGGGTACGGCAACGCTTTAGGGGGAGCGTGCGTGTGAGGGCGCGGGTTAGTGTTAGCGTACGGGTTAGGATTAGGGGACGGGTGAGGGTCAGGCTTCGGGGAAGGGTTAGGGTTAGGGTTCGGGCTAGGGTTAGGGTTAGGCGACGGGGACGGTTTAGGGTCCAGGTGAGGGTACGGCAACGCTTTAGGGGGAGCGTGCGTGTGAGGGCGCGGGTTAGTGTTAGCGTACGGGTTAGGATTAGGGGACGGGTGAGGGTCAGGCTTCGGGGAAGGGTTAGGGTTAGGGTTCGGGCTAGGGTTAGGGTTAGGGGACGGGGACGGTTTAGGGTCCAGGTGAGGGTACGGCAACGCTTTAGGGGGAGCGTGCGTGTGAGGGCGCGGGTTAGTGTTAGCGTACGGGTTAGGATTAGGGGACGGGTGAGGGTCAGGCTTCGGGGAAGGGTTAGGGTTAGGGTTCGGGCTAGGGTTAGGGTTAGGGGACGGGGACGGTTTAGGGTCCAGGTGAGGGTACGGCAACGCTTTAGGGGGAGCGTGCGTGTGAGGATGCGGGTTAGTGTTAGCGTACGGGTTAGGATTAGGGGACAGGTGAGGGTCAGGCTTCGGGGAAGGGTTAGGGTTAGGGTTCGGGCTAGGGTTAGGGTTAGGGGACGGGGACGGTTTAGGGTCCAGGTGAGGGTACGGCAACGCTTTAGGGGGAGCGTGCGTGTGAGGGCGCGGGTTAGTGTTAGCGTACGGGTTAGGATTAGGGGACGGGTGAGGGTCAGGCTTCGGGGAAGGGTTAGGGTTAGGGTTCGGGCTAGGGTTAGGGTTAGGGGCCGGGGACGGTTTAGGGTCCAGGTGAGGGTACGGCAACGCTTTAGGGGGAGCGTGCGTGTGAGGGCGCGGGTTAGTGTTAGCGTACGGGTTAGGATTAAGGGACGGGTGAGGGTCAGGCTTCGGGGAAGGGCAAGGGTTAGGGTTCGGGCTAGGGTTAGGGTTAGGGGACGGGGACGGTTTAGGGTCGAAATGAGGGTAAAGCAACACTTTAGGGGGAGCGTGCGTGTGAGGGCGCGGGTTAGTGTTAGCGTACGGGTTAGGATTAGAGGACGGGTGAGGGTCAGGCTTCGGGGAAGGGTTAGGGTTAGGGTTCGGGCTAGGGTTAGGGTTAGGGGACGGGGACGGTTTAGGGTCCAGGTGAGGGTACGGCAACGCTTTAGGGGGAGTGTGCGTGTGAGCGCGCGGGTTAGTGTTAGCGTACGGGTTAGGATTAGGGGACGGGTGAGGGTCAGGCTTCGGGGAAGGGTTAGGGTTAGGGTTCGGGCCAGGGTTAGGGTTAGGGGACGGGGACGGTTTAGGGTCCAGGTGAGGGTACGGCAACGCTTTAGAGGGAGCGTGCGTGTGAGGGCGCGGGTTAGTGTTAGCGTACGGGTTAGGATTAGGGGACGGGTGAGGGTCAGGCTTCGGGGAAGGGTTAGGATTAGGGTTTGGGCTAGGGTTAGGGTTAGGTGACGGGGACGGTTTAGGGTCCAGGTGAGGGTACAGCAACGATTTAGGGGGAGCGTTCGTGTGAGGGCGCGGGGTAGTGTTAGCGTACGGGTTAGGATTAGGGGACGGGTGAGGGTCAGGCTTCGGGGAAGGGTTAGGGTTAGGGTTCGGGCTAGGGTTAGGGTTAGGGGACGGGGACGGTTTAGGGTCCAGGTGAGGGTACGGCAACGCTTTAAGGGGAGAGTGCGTGTGAGGGCGCGGGTTAGTGTTAGCGTACGGCTTAGGATTAGGGGACAGGTGCGGGTCAGGCTTCGGGGAAGGGTTAGGGTTAGGGTTCAGGCTAGGGTTAGGGTTAGGGGACGGTGACTGTTTAGGGTCCAGGTGAGGGTACGGCAACGCTTTAGGGGGAGCGTGCGTGTGAGGGCGCGGGTTAGTGTTAGTGTACGGGTTAGGATTAAGGGACGGGTGAGGGTCAGGCTTCGGGGAAGGGTTAGGGTTAGGGTTCGGGCTAGGGTTAGGGTTAGGGGACGGGGACGGTTTAGGGTTCAGGTGAGGGTACGGCAACGCTTTAGGGGGAGCGTGCGTGTGAGGATGCGGGTTAGTGTTAGCGTACGGGTTAGGATAAGGGGACGGGTGAGGGTCAGGCTTCGGGGAAGGGTTAGGGTTAGGGTTCGGGGTAGGGTTAGGGTTAGGGGACGTGGACGGTTTAGGGTCCAGGTGAGGGTACGGCACCGCTTTAGGGGGAGCGTGCGTGTGAGGGCGCGGGTTAGTGTTAGCGTACGTGTTAGGATTAGTGGATGGGTGAGGGTCAGGCTTCGGGGAAGGGTTAGGGTTAGGGTTCGGGCTACGGTTAGGGTTAGGGGACGTGGACGGTTTAGGGTCCAGGTGAGGGTACGGCAACGCTTTAGGGGGAGCGTGCGTGTGAGGGCGCGGGTTAGTGTTAGCGTACGGGTTAGGATTAGGGGACGGGTGAGGGTCAGGCTTCGGGGAAGGGTTAGGGTTAGGGTTCGGGCTAGGGTTAGGGTTAGGGGACGGGGACGGTTTAGGGTCCAGGTGAGGGTACGGCAACGCGTTAGGGGGAGCGTGCGTGTGAGGGCGCGGGTTAGTGTTAGCGTACGGGTTAGGATTAGGGGACGGGTGAGGGTCAGGCTTCGGTGAAGGGTTAGGGTTAGGGTTCGGGCTAGGGTTAGGGTTAGGCGACGGGGACGGTTTAGGATCCAGGTGAGGGTACGGCAACGCTTTAGGGGGAGCGTGCGTGTGAGGGCGCGGGTTAGTGTTAGCGTACGGGTTAGGATTAGGGGACGGGTGAGGGTCAGGCTTCGGGGAAGGGTTAGGGTTAGGGTTCGGGCTAGGGTTAGGGTTAGGGGACGGGGACGGTTTCGGGTCCAGGTGAGGGTACGGCAACGCTTTAGGGGGAGCGTGCGTGTGAGGGCGCGGGTTAGTGTTAGCGTACGGGTTAGGATTAGGGGACGGGTGAGGGTCAGGCTTCGGGGAAGGGTTAGGGTTAGGGTTCGGGCTAGGGTTAGGGTTAGGGGACGGGGACGGTTTAGGGTCCAGGTGAGGGTACGGCAACGCTTTAGGGGGAGCGTGCGTGTGAGGGCGCGGGTTAGTGTTAGCGTACGGGTTAGGATTAGGGGACGGGTGAGGGTCAGGCTTCGGGGAAGGGTTAGGGTTAGGGTTCGGGCTAGGGTTAGGGTTAGGGGACGGGGACGGTTTAGGGTCCAGGTGAGGGTAAGGCAACTCTTTAGGGGGAGCGTGCGTGTGAGGGCGCGGGTTAGTGTTAGCGTACGGGTTAGGATTAGGGGACGGGTGAAGGTCAGGCTTCGGGGAAGGTTTAGGGTTAGGGTTCGGGCTAGGGTTAGGGTTAGGGGACGGGGACGTTTTAGGGTCCAGGTGAGGGTACGGCAACGCTTTAGGGGGAGCGTGCGTGTGAGGGTGCGGGTTAGTGTTAGCGTACGGGTTAGGATTAGGGGACGGGTGAGGGTCAGGCTTCGGGGAAGGGTTAGGGTTAGGGTTCGGGCTAGAGTTAAGGTGAGGGGACGGGGACGGTTTAGGGTCCAAGTGAGGGTATGGCAACGCCTTAGGGAGAGCGTGCGTGTGAGGGCGCGGTTTAGTGTTAGCGTACGGGTTAGGATTAGGGGACGTGTGAGGGTCAGGGTTCGGGGAAGTGTTAGGGTTAGGGTTCGGGCTAGGGTTAGGGTTAGGGGACGGGGACGGTTTAGGGTCCAGGTGAGGGTACGGCAACACTTTAGGGGGAGCGTGCGTGTGAGGGCGCGGGTTAGTGTTAGCATACGGGTTAGGATTAGGGGACGGGTGAGGGTCAGGCTTCGGGGAAGGTTTAGGGTTAGGGTTCAGGCTAGGGTTAGGGTTAGGGGACGGGGACGGTTTAGGGTCCAGGTCAGGTTACGGCAATGCTTTAGGGGGAGCGTGAGTGTGAGGGGGCGGGTTAGTGTTAGCGTACAGGTTAGGATTAGGGGACGGGTGAGGGTCAGGCTTCGGGGAAGGGTTAGGGTTAGGGTTCGGGCTAGGGTTAGGGTTAGGGGATGGGGACGGTTTAGGGTCCAGGGGAGGGTAAAGCAACGCTTTAGGGTGAGCGTGCCTGTGAGGGCGCGGGTTAGTGTTAGCGTACGGGTTAGGATTAGGGGACGGGTGAGGGTCAGGCTTCGGGGAAGTGTTAGGGTTAGGGTTAGGGCTAGGGTTAGGGTTAGGGGACGGGGACGGTTTAGGGTCCAGGTGAGGGTACGGCAACGCTTTAGGGGGAGCGTGCGTGTGAGGGCGCGGGTTAGTGTTAGCGTACGGGTTAGGATTAGGGGACGGGTGAGGGTCAGGCTTCGGGGAAGGGTTAGGGTTAGGGTTCGGCCTAGGGTTAGGGTTAGGGGACGGGGACGGTTTAGGGTCCAGGTGAGGGTACGGCAACGCTTTAGGGGGAGAGTGCGTGTGAGGGCGCGGGTTAGTGTTACCGTACGGCTTAGGATTAGGGGACGGGTGCGGGTCAGGCTTCGGGGAAGGGTTAGGGTTAGGGTTCAGGCTAGGGTTAGGGTTAGGGGACGGGGACGGTTTCGGGTCCAGGTGAGGGTACGGCAACGCTTTAGGGGGAGCGTGCGTGTGAGGGCGCGGGTTAGTGTTAGCGTACGGGTTAGGATTAAGGGACGGGTGAGGGTCAGGCTGCGGGGAAGGGTTAGGGTTAGGGTTCGGGCTAGGGTTAGGTTTAGGGGATGGGGACGGTTTAGGGTACAGGTGAGGGTACGGCAACGCTTTAGGGGGAGCGTGCGTGTGAGGGCGCGGGTTAGTGTTAGCGTACGGGTTAGGATTAGGGGACGGGTGAGGGTCAGGCTTCGGGGAAGGGTTAGGGTTAGGGTTCGGGCTAGGGTTAGGGTTAGGGGACGGGGACGGTTTAGGGTCCAGGTGAGGGTACGGCAACGCTTTAGGGGGAGCGTGCGTGTGAGGGCGCGGGTTAGTGTTAGCGTACGGGTTAGGATTAGGGGACGGGTGAGGGTCAGGCTTCAGGGAAGTGTTAGGGTTAGGGTTCGGCCTAGTTAGGGTTAGGGGACGGGGACGGTTTAGGGTCCAGGTGAGGGTATGGCAACGCTTTAGGGGGAGCGTGCGTGTGAGGGCGCGGGTTAGTGTTAGCGTACGGGTTAGGATTAGGGGACGTGTGAGGGTCAGGCTTCGGGGAAGGGTTAGGGTTAGGGTTCGGGCTAGGGTTAGGGTTAGGGGACGGGGACGGTTTAGGGTCCAGGTGAGGGTACGGCAACGCTTTAGGGGGAGCGTGCGTGTGAGGGCGCGGGTTAGTGTTAGCGTACGGGTTAGGATTAGGGGACGGGTGAGGGTCAGGCTTCGGGGAAGGGTTAGGGTTAGGGTTCGGGCTAGGGTTAGGGTTAGGGGACGGGGACGGTTTAGGGTCCAGGTGAGGGTAAGGCAACGCTTTAGGGGGAGCGTGCGTGTGAGGGCGCGGGTTAGTGTTAGCGTACGGGTTAGGATTAGGGGACGGGTGAAGGTCAGGCTTCGGGGAAGGTTTAGGGTTAGGGTTCGGGCTAGGGTTAGGGTTAGGGGACGGGGACGTTTTAGGGTCCAGGTGAGGGTACGGCAACGCTTTAGGGGGAGCGTGCGTGTGAGGGCGCGGGTTAGTGTTAGCGTACGGGTTAGGATTAGGGGACGGGTGAGGGTCAGGCTTCGGGGAAGGGTTAGGGTTAGGGTTCGGGCTAGAGTTAAGGTTAGGGGACGGGGACGGTTTAGGGTCCAAGTGAGGGTATGGCAACGCTTTAGGGAGAGCGTGCGTGTGAGGGCGCGGTTTAGTGTTAGCGTACGGGTTAGGATTAGGGGACGTGTGAGGGTCAGGCTTCGGGGAAGGGTTAGGGTTAGGGTTCGGGCTAGGGTTAGGGTTAGGGGACGGGGACGGTTTAGGGTCCAGGTGAGGGTACGGCAACGCTTTAGGGGGAGCGTGCGTGTGAGGGCGCGGGTTAGTGTTAGCATACGGGTTAGGATTAGGGGACGGGTGAGGGTCTGGCTTCGGGGAAGGGTTAGGGTTAGGGTTCGGGCTAGGGTTAGGGTTAGGGGACGGGGACGGTTTAGGGTCCAGGTCAGGTTACGGCAATGCTTTAGGGGGAGCGTGAGTGTGAGGGGGCGGGTTAGTGTTAGCGTACAGGTTAGGATTAGGGGACGGGTGAGGGTCAGGCTTCGGGGAAGGGTTAGGGTTAGGGTTCGGGCTAGGGTTAGGGTTAGGGGATGGGGACGGTTTAGGGTCCAGGGGAGGGTAAAGCAACGCTTTAGGGTGAGCGTGCCTGTGAGGGCGCGGGTTAGTGTTAGCGTACGGGTTAGGATTAGGGGACGGGTGAGGGTCAGGCTTCGGGGAAGGGTTAGGGTTAGGGTTAGGGCTAGGGTTAGGGTTAGGGGACGGGGACGGTTTAGGGTCCAGGTGAGGGTACGGCAACGCTTTAGGGGGAGCGTGCGTGTGAGGGCGCGGGTTAGTGTTAGCGTACGGGTTAGGATTAGGGGACGGGTGAGGGTCAGGCTTCGGGGAAGGGTTAGGGTTAGGGTTCGGCCTAGGGTTAGGGTTAGGGGACGGGGACGGTTTAGGGTCCAGGTGAGGGTACGGCAACGCTTTAGGGGGAGAGTGCGTGTGAGGGCGCGGGTTAGTGTTAGCGTACGGCTTAGGATTAGGGGACGGGTGCGGGTCAGGCTTCGGGGAAGGGTTAGGGTTAGGGTTCAGGCTAGGGTTAGGGTTAGGGGACGGGGACGGTTTCGGGTCCAGGTGAGGGTACGGCAACGCTTTAGGGGGAGCGTGCGTGTGAGGGCGCGGGTTAGTGTTAGCGTACGGGTTAGGATTAAGGGACGGGTGAGGGTCAGGCTGCGGGGAAGGGTTAGGGTTAGGGTTCGGGCTAGGGTTAGGTTTAGGGGATGGGGACGGTTTAGGGTACAGGTGAGGGTACGGCAACGCTTTAGGGGGAGCGTGCGTGTGAGGGCGCGGGTTAGTGTTAGCGTACGGGTTAGGATTAGGGGACGGGTGAGGGTCAGGCTTCGGGGAAGGGTTAGGGTTAGGGTTCGGGCTAGGGTTAGGGTTAGGGGACGGGGACGGTTTAGGGTCCAGGTGAGGGTACGGCAACGCTTTAGGGGGAGCGTGCGTGTGAGGGCGCGGGTTAGTGTTAGCGTACGGGTTAGGATTAGGGGACGGGTGAGGGTCAGGCTTCAGGGAAGTGTTAGGGTTAGGGTTCGGCCTAGTTAGGGTTAGGGGACGGGGACGGTTTAGGGTCCAGGTGAGGGTATGGCAACGCTTTAGGGGGAGCGTGCGTGTGAGGGCGCGGGTTAGTGTTAGCGTACGGGTTAGGATTAGGGGACGTGTGAGGGTCAGGCTTCGGGGAAGGGTTAGGGTTAGGGTTCGGGCTAGGGTTAGGGTTAGGGGACGGGGACGGTTTAGGGTCCAGGTGAGGGTACGGCAACGCTTTAGGGGGAGTGTGCGTGTGAGGGCGCGGGTTAGTGTTAGCGTACGGGTTAGGATTAGTGGACGGGTGAGGGTCAGGCTTCGGGGAAGGGTTAGGGTTAGGGTTCGGGCTAGGGTTAGGGTTAGGGGACGGGGACGGTTTAGGGTCCAGGTGAGGGTACGGCAACGCTTTAGGGGGAGCGTGCGTGTGAGGGCGCGGGTTAGTGTTAGCGTACGGGTTAGGATTAGGGGACGGGTGAGGGTCAGGCTTCGGGGAAGGGTTAGGGTTAGGGTTCGGTCTAGGGTTAGGGTTAGGGGACGGGGACGGTTTAGGGTCCAGGTGAGGGTACGGCAATGCTTTAGGGGGAGCGTGCGTGTGAGGGCGCGGGTTAATGTTAGCGTACGGGTTAGGATTAGGGGACGGGTGAGGGTCAGGCTTCGGGGAAGGATTAGGGTTAGGGTTCGGGCTAGGGTTAGGGTTAGGGGACGGGTCGGTTTAGGGTCCAGGTGAGGTTACGGCAACGCTTTAGGGGGAGCGTGCATGTGAAGGCGCGGGTTAGTGTTAGCGTACGGGTTAGGATTAGGGGACGGGTGAGGGTCAGGCTTAGGGGAAGGGTTAGGGTTAGGGTTAGGGTTAGGGTTAGGGGACGGGGACGGTTTAGGGTCCAGGTGAGGGTACGGCAACGCTTTAGGGGGAGCGTGCGTGTGAGGGCGCGGGTTAGTGTTAGCGTACGGGTTAGGATTAGGGGACGGGTGAGTGTCAGGCTTCGGAGAAGGGTTAGGGTTAGGGTTCGGGCTAGAGTTAGGGTTAGGGGACGGGGACGGTTTAGGGACCAGGTGAGGGTACGGCAACGCTTTAGGGGGAGCGTGCGTGTGAGGGCGCGGGTTAGTGTTAGCGTACGGGTTAGGATTAGGGGACGGGTAAGGGTCAGGCTTCGGGGAAGGGTTAGGGTTAGGGTTCGGGCTAGGGTTAGGGTTAGGGGACGGGGACGGTTTAGGGACCAGGTGAGGGTACGGCAACGCTTTAGGGGGAGCGTGCGTGTGAGGGCGCGGGTTAGTGTTAGCGTACGGGTTAGGATTAGGGGACGGGTGAGGGTCAGGCTTCGGGGAAGGGTTAGGGTTAGGGTTCGGGCTAGGGTTAGGGTTAGGGGACGGGGACGGTTTAGGGTCCAGGTGAGGGTACGGCAACGCTTTAGGGGGAGCGTGCGTGTGAGGGCGCGGGTTAGTGTTAGCGTACGGGTTAGGATTAGGGGACGGGTGAGGGTCAGGCTTCGGGGAAGGGTTAGGTTTGGGTTCGGGCTAGGTTTAGGGTTAGGGGACGGAGACGGTTTAGGGTCCAGGTGAGGGTACGGCAACGCTTTAGGGGGAGCGTGCGTGTGAGGGCGCGGGTTAGTGTTAGCGTACGGGTTAGGATTAGGGGACGGGTGAGTGTCAGGCTTCGGGGAAGGGTTAGGGTTAGGGTTCGGGCTAGGGTTAGGGTTAGGGGACGGGGACGGTTTAGGGTCCAGGTGAGGGTACGGCAACGCTTTAGGGGGGGCGTGCGTGTGAGGGCGCGGGTTAGTGTTAGCGTACGGGTTAGGATTAGGGGACGGGTGAGGGTCAGGCTTCGGGGAAGGGTTAGGGTTAGGGTTCGGGCTAGGGTTAGGGTTAGGGGACGAGGACGGTTTAGGGTCGAGGTGAGGGTAAAGCAACGCTTTAGGGGGAGCGTGCGTGTGAGGGCGCGGGTTAGTGTTAGCGTACGGGATAGGATTAGGGGACGGGTGAGGGTCAGGCTTCGGGGAAGGGTTAGGGTTAGGGTTCGGGCTAGGGTTAGGGTTAGGCGACGGGGACGGTTTAGGGTCCAGGTGAGGGTACGGCAACGCTTTAGGGGGAGCGTGCGTGTGAGGGCGCGGGTTAGTGTTAGCGTACGGGTTAGGATTAGGGGACGGGTGAGGGTCAGGCTTCGGGGAAGGGTTAGGGTTAGGGTTCGGGCTAGGGTTAGGTTTAGGGGACGGGGACGGTTTAGGGTCGAGGTGAGAGTAAAGCAACGCTTTAGGGGGAGCGTGCGTGTGAGGGCGCGGGTTAGTGTTAGCGTACGGGATAGGATTAGGGGACGGGTGAGGGTCAGGCTTCGGGGAAGGGTTAGGGTTAGGGTTCGGGCTAGGGTTAGGGTTAGGCGATGGGGACGGTTTAGGGTCCAGGTGAGGGTACGGCAACGCTTTAGGGGGAGCGTGCGTGTGAGGGCGCGGGTTAGTGTTAGCGTACGGGTTAGGATTAGGGGACGGGTGAGGGTCAGGCTTCGGGGAAGGGTTAGGGTTAGGGTTCGGGCTAGGGTTAGGGTTAGGGGACGGGGACGGTTTAGGGTCCAGGTGAGCGTACGGCAACGCTTTTGGGGGAGCGTGCGTGTGAGGATGCGGGTTAGTGTTAGCGTACGGGTTAGGATTAGGGGATAGGTGAGGGTCAGGCTTCGGGGAAGGGTTAGGGTTAGGGTTCGGGCTAGGGTTAGAGTTAGGGGACGGGGACGGTTTAGGGTCCAGGTGAGGGTACGGCAACGCTTTAGGGGGAGCGTGCGTGTGAGGGCGCGGGTTAGTGTTAGCGTACGGGTTAGGATTAGGGGACGGGTGAGGGTCAGGCTTCGGGGAAGGGTTAGGGTTAGGGTTCGGGCTAGGGTTAGGGTTAGGGGACGGGGACGGTTTCGGGTCCAGGTGAGGATACGGCAACGCTTTAGGGGGAGCGTGCGTGTGAGGGCGCGGGTTAGTGTTAGCGTACGGGTTAGGATTAGGGGACGGGTGAGGGTCAGGCTTCGGGGAAGGGTTAGGGTTAGGGTTCGGGCTAGGGTTAGGGTTAGGGGACGGGGACGGTTTAGGGTCCAGGTGAGGGTACGGCAACGCTTTAGGGGGAGCGTGCATGTGAGGGCGTGGGTTAGTGTTAGCGTACGGGTTAGGATTAGGGGACGTGTGAGGGTCAGGCTTCGGGGAAGGGTTAGGGTTAGGGTTCGGGCTAGGGTTAGGGTTAGGGGACGGGGACGGTTTAGGGTCCAGGTGAGGGTACGGCAACGCTTTAGGGGGAGCGTGCGTGTGAGGGCACGGGTTAGTGTTAGCGTACGGGTTAGGATTAGGGGACGGGTGAGGGTCAGGCTTCGAGGAAGTGTTAGGGTTAGGGTTCGGGCTAGGGTTAGGATTAGGGGACGGGGACGGTTTAGGGTCCAGGTGAGGGTAGGGCAACGCTTTAGGGGGAACGTGCGTGTGAGGGCGCGGGTTAGTGTTAGCGTACGGGTTAGGATTAGTGGATGGGTGAGGGTAAGGCTTAGGGGAAGGGTTAGGGTTCGGGCTAGGGTTAGGGTTAGGGGACGGGGACAGTTTAGGGTCCAGGTGAGTGTACGGCAACGCTTTAGGGGGAGCGTGCGTGTGAGGGCGCGGGTTAGTGTTAGCGTACGGGTTAGGATTAGGGGACGGGTGAGGGTCAGGCTTCGGGGAAGGGTTAGGGTTAAGGTTCGGGCTAGGGTTAGGGTTAGGGGACGGGGACGGTTTAGGGTCCAGGTGAGGGTACGGCAACGCTTTAGGGGGAGCGTGCGTGTGAGGGCGCGGGTTAGTGTTAGCGTACGGGTTAGGATTAGGGGACGGGTGAGGGTCAGGCATCGGGGAAGGGTTAGGGTTAGGGTTCGGGCTAGGGTTAGGGTTAGGGGACGGGGACGGTTTCGGGTCCAGGTGAGGGTACGGCAACGCTTTAGGGGGAGCGTGCGTGTGAGGGGGCGGGTTAGTGTTAGCGTACGGGTTAGGATTAGGGGACGGGTGAGGGTCAGGCTTCGGGGAAGTGTTAGGGTTAGGATTCGGGCTAGGGTTAGGGTTAGGGGACGGGGACGGTTTAGGGTCCAGGTGAGGGTACGGCAATGCTTTAGGGGGAGCGTGCATGTGAGGGCGCGGGTTAGTGTTAGCGTACGGGTTAGGATTAGGGGACGGGTGAGGGTCAGGCTTCGGGGAAGGGTTAGGGTTAGGGTTCGGGCTAGGGTTAGGGTTAGGGGACGGGGACGGTTTAGGGTCCAGGTGAGGGTACGGCAACGCTTTAGGGGGAGCGTGCGTGTGAGGGCGCGGGTTAGTGTTAGCATACGGTTTAGGATTAGGGAACGGGTGAGGGTCAGGCTTCGGGGAAGGGTTAGGGTTAGGGTTCGGGGTAGGGTTAGGGTTAGGGGACGGGGACGGTTTAGGGTCCAGGTGAGGGTACGGCAACGCTTTAGGGGGAGCGTGCGTGTGAGGGCGCGGGTTAGTGTTAGCGTACGGGTTAGGATTAGGGGACGGGTGAGGGTCAGGCTTCGGGGAAGTGTTAGGGTTAGGGTTCGGGCTAGGGTTAGGGTTAGGTGACGGGGACGGTTTAGGGTCCAGGTGAGGGTACGGCAACGCTTTAGGGGGAGCGTGCGTGTGAGGGCGCGGGTTAGTGTTAGCGTACGGGTTAGGATTAGGGGACGTGTGAGGGTCAGGCTTCGGGGAAGGGTTAGGGTTAGGGTTCGGGCTAGGGTTAGGGTTAGGGGACGGGGACGGTTTGGGGTCCAGGTGAGGGTACGGCACCACATTAGGGGGAGCGTGCGTGTGAGTGCGCGGGTTAGTGTTAGCGTACGGGTTAGGATTAGGGGACGGGTGAGGGTCAGGCTTCGGGGAAGGGTTAGGGTTAGGGTTCGGGCTAGGGTTAGGGTTAGGGGACGGGGACGGTTTAGGGTCCAGGTGAGTGTACGGCAACGCTTTAGGGGGAGCGTGCGTGTGAGCACGCGGGTTAGTGTTAGCGTACGGTTTAGGATTAGGGGACGGGTGAGGGTCAGGCTTCGGGGAAGGGTTAGGATTAGGGTTCGGGCTAGGGTTAGGGTTAGGTGACGGGGACGGTTTAGGGTCCAGGTGAGGGTACGGCAACGCTTTAGGGGGAGCGTTCGTGTGAGGGCGCGGGGTAGTGTTAGCGTACGGGTTAGGATTAGGGGACGGGTGAGGGTCAGGCTTCGGGGAAGGGTTAGGGTTAGGGTTCGGGCTAGGGTTAGGGTTAGGGGACGGGGACGGTTTAGGGTCCAGGTGAGGGTACGGCAACGCTTTAAGGGGAGAGTGCGTGTGAGGGCGCGGGTTAGTGTTAGCGTACGGCTTAGGATTATGGGACGGGTGAGGGTCAGGCTTCGGGGAAGGGCTAGGGTTAGGGTTCAGGCTAGGGTTAGGGTTAGGGGACGGTGACGGTTTAGGGTCCAGGTGAGGGTACGGCAACGCTTTAGGGGGAGCGTGCGTGTGAGGGCGCGAGTTAGTGTTAGTGTACGGGTTAGGATTAAGGGACGGGTGAGGGTCAGGCTTCGGGGAAGGGTTAGGGTTAGGGTTCGGGCTAGGGTTAGGGTTAGGGGACGGGGACGGTTTAGGGTCCAGGAGAGGGTACGGCAACGCTTTAGGGGGAGCGTGCGTGTGAGGGCGCGGGTTAGTGTTAGCGTACGGGTTAGGATTAGGGGACGGGTGAGGGTCAGGCTTCGGGGAAGGGTTAGGGTTAGGGTTCGGGCTAGGGTTAGGGTTAGGGGACGGGGACGGTTTAGGGTCCAGGTGAGGGTACGGCAACGCTTTAGGGGGAGCGTGCGTGTGAGGGCGCGGGTTAGTGTTAGCGTACGGGTTAGGATTAGGGGACATGTGAGGGTCAGGCTTCGGGGAAGGGTTAGGGTTAGGGTGCGGACTAGGGTTAGGGTTAGGGGACGGGGACGGTTTAGGGTCCAGGTGAGGGTACGGCAACGCTTTAGGGGGAGCGTGCGTGTGAGGGCGCGGGTTAGTGTTAGCGTACGGGTTAGGATTAGGGGACGGGTGAGGGTCAGGCTTCGGGGAAGGGTTAGGGTTAGGGTTCGGGCTAGGGTTAGGGTTAGGGGACGAGGACGGTTTAGGGTCGAGGTGAGGGTAAAGCAACGCTTTAGGGGGAGCGTGCGTGTGAGGGCGCGGTTTAGTGTTAGCGTACGGGATAGGATTAGGGGACGGGTGAGGGTCAGGCTTCGGGGAAGGGTTAGGGTTAGGGTTCGGGCTAGGGTTAGGGTTAGGGGACGGGGACGGTTTAGGGTCCAGGTGAGGGTACGGCAACGCTTTAGGGGGAGCGTGCGTGTGAGGGCGCGGGTTAGTGTTAGCGTACGGGTTAGGATTAGGGGACGGGTGAGGGTCAGGCTTCGGGGAAGGGTTAGGGTTAGGGTTCGGGCTAGGGTTAGGGTTAGGGGACGGGGACGGTTTAGGGTCCAGGTGAGCGTACGGCAACGCTTTAGGGGGAGCGTGCGTGTGAGGATGCGGGTTAATGTTAGCGTACGGGTTAGGATTAGGGGACAGGTGAGGGTCAGGCTTCGGGGAAGGGTTAGGGTTAGGGTTCGGGCTAGGGTTAGGGTTAGGGGACGGGGACGGTTTAGGGTCCAGGTGAGGGTACGGCAACGCTTTAGGGGGAGCGTGCGTGTGAGGGCGCGGGTTAGTGTTAGCGTACGGGTTAGGATTAGGGGACGGGTGAGGGTCAGGCTTCGGGGAAGGGTTAGGGTTAGGGTTCGGGCTAGGGTTAGGGTTAGGGGCCGGGGACGGTTTAGGGTCCAGGTGAGGGTACGGCAACGCTTTAGGGGGAGCGTGCGTGTGAGGGCACGGGTTAGTGTTAGCGTACGGGTTAGGATTAGGGGACGGGTGAGGGTCAGGCTTCGGGGAAGGGTTAGGATTAGGGTTCGGGCTAGGGTTATTGTTAGGTGACGGGGACGGTTTAGGGTCCAGGTGAGGGTACAGCAACGATTTAGGGGGAGCGTTCGTGTGAGGGCGCGGGGTAGTGTTAGCGTACGGGTTAGGATTAGGGGACGGGTGAGGGTCAGGCTTCGGGGAAGGGTTAGGGTTAGGGTTTGGGCTAGGGTTAGGGTTAGGGGACGGGGACGGTTTAGGGTCCAGGTGAGGGTACGGCAACGCTTTAAGGGGAGAGTGCGTGTGAGGGCGCGGGTTAGTGTTAGCGTACGGCTTAGGATTAGGGGACAGGTGCGGGTCAGGCTTCGGGGAAGGGTTAGGGTTAGGGTTCAGGCTAGGGTTAGGGTTAGGGGACGGTGACTGTTTAGGGTCCAGGTGAGGGTACGGCAACGCTTTAGGGGGAGCGTGCGTGTGAGGGCGCGGGTTAGTGTTAGTGTACGGGTTAGGATTAAGGGACGGGTGAGGGTCAGGCTTCGGGGAAGGGTTAGGGTTAGGGTTCGGGCTAGGGTTAGGGTTAGGGAACGGGGACGGTTTAGGGTCCAGGTGAGGGTACGGCAACGCTTTAGGGGGATCGTGCGTGTGAGGGCGCGGGTTAGTGTTAGCGTACGGGTTAGGATTAGGGGACGGGTGAGGGTCAGGCTTCGGGGAAGGGTTAGGGTTAGGGTTCGGGCTAGGGTTAGGGTTAGGGGACGGGGACGGTTTAGGGTCCAGGTGAGGGTACGGCAACGCTTTAGGGGGAGCGTGCGTGTGAGGGCGCGGGTTAGTGTTAGCGTACGGGTTAGGATTAGGGGACGGGTGAGGGTCAGGCTTCGGGGAAGGGTTAGGGTTAGGGTTCGGCCTAGGGTTAGGGTTAGGGGACGGGGACGGTTTAGGGTCCAGGTGATGGTACGGCAACGCTTTAGGGGGAGCGTGCGTGTGAGGGCGCGGGTTAGTGTTAGCGTACGGGTTAGGATTAGGGGACATGTGAGGGTCAGGCTTCAGGGAAGGGTTAGGATTAGGGTTCGGGCTAGGGTTAGGGTTAGGGGACGGGGACGGTTTCGGGTCCAGGTGAGGGTACGGCAACGCTTTAGGGGGAGCGTGCGTGTGAGGGCGCGGGATAGTGTTAGCGTACGGGTTAGGATTAGGGGACGGGTGAGGGTCAGGCTTCGGGGAAGGGTTAGGGTTAGGGTTCGGGCTAGGGTTAGGGTTAGGGGACGGGGACGGTTTCGGGTCCAGGTGAGGGTACGGCAACGCTTTAGGGGGAGCGTGCGTGTGAGGGCGCGGGTTAGTGTTAGCGTACGGGTTAGGATTAGGGGACGGGTGAGGGTCAGGCTTCGGGGAAGGGTTAGGGTTAGGGTTCGGGCTAGGGTTAGGGTTAGGGGACGGGGACGGTTTAGGGTCCAGGTGAGGGTACGGCAACGCTTTAGGGGGAGCGTGCGTGTGAGGATGCGGGTTAGTGTTAGCGTACGGGTTAGGATTAGGGGACGGGTGAGGGTCAGGCTTCGGGGAAGGGTTAGGGTTAGGGTTCGGGCTAGGGTTAGGGTTAGGGGACGGGGACGGTTTAGGGTCCAGGTGAGGATACGGCACCGCTTTAGGGGGAGCGTGCGTGTGAGGGCGCGGGTTAGTGTTAGCGTACGGGTTAGGATTAGGGGACGGGTGAGGGTCAGGCTTCGGGGAAGGGTTAGGGTTAGGGTTCGGGCTAGGGTTAGGGTTAGGGTACGGGGACGGTTTAGGGTCCAGGTGAGGGTACGGCAACGCTTTAGGGGGAGTGTGCGTGTGAGGGCGCGGGTTAGTGTTAGCGTACGTGTTAGGATTAGGGGACGGGTGAGGGTCAGGCTTCGGGGAAGGGTTAGGGTTAGGGTTCGGGCTAGGGTTAGGGTTAGGTGACGGGGACGGTTTAGGGTCCAGGTGAGGGTACGGCAATGCTTTAGGGGGAGCGTGCGTGTGAGGGCGCGGGTAGTGTTAGCGTATGGGTTAGGAATATGGGACGGGTGAGGGTCAGGCTTCGTGGAAGGGTTAGGGTTAGGATTCGGGCTAGGGTTAGGGTTAGGGGACGGGGATGTTTTAGGGTCCAGGTGAGGGTACGGCAACGCTTTAGGGGGAGCGTGCGTGTGAGGGCGCGGGGTAGTGTTAGCGTACGAGTTAGGATTAGGGGACGGGTGAGGGTCAGGCTTCGGGGAAGGGTTAGGGTTAGGGTTCGGGCTAAGGTTAGGGTTAGGGGACAGTGACGGTTTAGGGTCCAGGTGAGGGTACGGCAACGCTTTAGGGGGAGCGTGCGTGTGAGGGCGCAGGTTAGTGTTAGCGTACGGGTTAGGATTAGTGGATGGGTGAGGGTCAGGCTTCGGGGAAGGGTTAGGGTTAGGGTTCGGGCTAGGGTTAGGGTTAGGGGACGGGGACGGTTTAGGGTCCAGGTGAGGGTACGGCAACGCTTTAGGGGGAGCGTGCGTGTGAGGGCGCGGGTTAGTGTTAGCGTACGGGTTAGGATTAGGGGACGGGTGAGGGTCATGCTTCGGGGAAGGGTTAGGGTTAGGGTTCGGGCTAGGGTTAGGGTTAGGGAACGGGGACGGTTTAGGGTCCAGGTGAGGGTACGGCAACGCTTTAGGGGGAGCGTGCGTGTGAGGGCGCGGGGTAGTGTTAGCATACGGGTTAGGATTAGGGGACGTTTGAGGGTCAGGCTTCGGGGAAGGGTTAGGGTTAGGGTTCGGGCTAGGGTTAGGGTTAGGGGACGGGGACGGTTTAGGGTCCAGGTGAGGGTACGGCAACGCTTTAGGGGGAGCGTGCGTGTGAGGGCGCGGGGTAGTGTTAGCGTACGGTTTAGGATTAGGGGACGGGTGAGGGTCAGGCTTCGGGGAAGTGTTAGGGTTAGGGTTCGGGCTAGGGTTCGGGTTAGGGGACGGGGACGGTTTAGGGTCCAGGTGAGGGTACGGCAACGCTTTAGGGGGAGCGTGCGTGTGAGGGCGCGGGTTAGTGTTAGCGTACGGGTTAGGATTAGGGGACGGGTGAGGGTCAGGCTTCGGGGAAGGGTTAGGGTTAGGGTTCGGGCTAGGGTTAGGGTTAGGGGACGGGGACGGTTTCGGGTCCAGGTGAGGGTACGGCAACGCTTTAGGGGGAGCGTGCGTGTGAGGGCGCGGGTTAGTGTTAGTGTACGGGTTAGGATTAGGGGACGGGTGAGGGTCAGGCTTCGGGGAAGGGTTAGGGTTAGGGTTCGGGCTAGGGTTAGGGTTAGGGGACGGGGACGGTTTAGGGTCCAGGTGAGGGTACGGCAACGCTTTAGGGGGAGCGTGCGTGTGAGGGCGCGGGTTAGTGTTAGCGTACGGGTTAGGATTAGGGGACGGGTGAGGGTCAGGCTTCGGGGAAGGGTTAGGGTTAGGGTTCGGGCTAGGGTTAGGGTTAGGGGACGGGGACGGTTTAGGGTCCAGGTGAGGGTAAGGCAACGCTTTAGGGGGAGCGTGCGTGTGAGGGCGCGGGTTAGTGTTAGCGTACGGGTTAGGATTAGGGGACGGGTGAAGGTCAGGCTTCGGGGAAGGTTTAGGGTTAGGGTTCGGGCTAGGGTTAGGGTTAGGGGACGGGGACGGTTTAGGGTCGAGGTGAGGGTACGGCAACGCTTTAGGGGGAGCGTGCGTGTGAGGGCGCGGGTTAGTGTTAGCGTACGGGTTAGGATTAGGGGACGGGTGAGGGTCAGGCTTCGGGGAAGGTTTAGGGTTAGGGTTCGGGCTAGAGTTAAGGTTAGGGGACGGGGACGGTTTAGGGTCCAAGTAAGGGTATGGCAACGCTTTAGGGAGAGCGTGCGTGTGAGGGCGCGGTTTAGTGTTAGCGTACGGGTTAGGATTAGGGGACGTGTGAGGGTCAGGCTTCGGGGAAGGGTTAGGGTTAGGGTTCGGGCTAGGGTTAGGGTTAGGGGACGGGGACGGTTTAGGGTCCAGGTGAGGGTACGGCAACACTTTAGGGGGAGCGTGCGTGTGAGGGCGCGGGTTAGTGTTAGCATACGGGTTAGGATTAGGGGACGGGTGAGGGTCAGGCTTCGGGGAAGGGTTAGGGTTAGGGTTCGGGCTAGGGTTAGGGTTAGGGGACGGGGACGGTTTAGGGTCCTGGTCAGGTTACGGCAATGCTGTAGGGGGAGCGTGAGTGTGAGGGGGCGGGTTAGTGTTAGCGTACAGGTTAGGATTAGGGGACGGGTGAGGGTCAGGCTTCGGGGAAGGGTTAGGGTTAGGGTTCGGGCTAGGGTTAGGGTTAGGGGATGGGGACGGTTTAGGGTCCAGGGGAGGGTAAAGCAACGCTTTAGGGTGAGCGTGCCTGTGAGGGCGCGGGTTAGTGTTAGCGTACGGGTTAGGATTAGGGGACGGGTGAGGGTCAGGCTTCGGGGAAGGGTTAGGGTTAGGGTTAGGGCTAGGGTTAGGGTTAGGGGACGGGGACGGTTTAGGGTCCAGGTGAGGGTACGGCAACGCTTTAGGGGGAGCGTGCGTGTGAGGGCGCGGGTTAGTGTTAGCGTACGGGTTAGGATTAGGGGACGGGTGAGGGTCAGGCTTCGGGGAAGGGTTAGGGTTAGGGTTCGGCCTAGGGTTAGGGTTAGGGGACGGGGACGGTTTAGGGTCCAGGTGAGGGTACGGCAACGCTTTAGGGGGAGAGTGCGTGTGAGGGCGCAGGTTAGTGTTAGCGTACGGCTTAGGATTAGGGGACGGGTGCGGGTCAGGCTTCGGGGAAGGGTTAGGGTTAGGGTTCAGGCTAGGGTTAGGGTTAGGGGACGGGGACGGTTTCGGGTCCAGGTGAGGGTACGGCAACGCTTTAGGGGGAGCGTGCGTGTGAGGGCGCGGGTTAGTGTTAGCGTACGGGTTAGGATTAAGGGACGGGTGAGGGTCAGGCTGCGGGGAAGGGTTAGGGTTAGGGTTCGGGCTAGGGTTAGGTTTAGGGGATGGGGACGGTTTAGGGTACAGGTGAGGGTACGGCAACGCTTTAGGGGGAGCGTGCGTGTGAGGGCGCGGGTTAGTGTTAGCGTACGGGTTAGGATTAGGGGACGGGTGAGGGTCAGGCTTCGGGGAAGGGTTAGGGTTAGGGTTCGGGCTAGGGTTAGGGTTAGGGGACGGGGACGGTTTAGGGTCCAGGTGAGGGTACGGCAACGCTTTAGGGGGAGCGTGCGTGTGAGGGCGCGGGTTAGTGTTAGCGTACGGGTTAGGATTAGGGGACGGGTGAGGGTCAGGCTTCAGGGAAGTGTTAGGGTTAGGGTTCGGGCTAGTTAGGGTTAGGGGACGGGGACGGTTTAGGGTCCAGTTGAGGGTATGGCAACGCTTTAGGGGGAGCGTGCGTGTGAGGGCGCGGGTTAGTGTTAGCGTACGGGTTAGGATTAGGGGACGTGTGAGGGTCAGGCTTCGGGGAAGGGTTAGGGTTAGGGTTCGGGCTAGGGTTAGGGTTAGGGGACGGGGACGGTTTAGGGTCCAGGTGAGGGTACGGCAACGCTTTAGGGGGAGTGTGCGTGTGAGGGCGCGGGTTAGTGTTAGCGTACGGGTTAGGATTAGTGGACGGGTGAGGGTCAGGCTTCGGGGAAGGGTTAGGGTTAGGGTTCGGGCTAGGGTTAGGGTTAGGGGACGGGGACGGTTTAGGGTCCAGGTGAGGGTACGGCAACGCTTTAGGGGGAGCGTGCGTGTGAGGGCGCGGGTTAGTGTTAGCGTACGGGTTAGGATTAGGGGACGGGTGAGGGTCAGGCTTCGGGGAAGGGTTAGGGTTAGGGTTCGGTCTAGGGTTAGGGTTAGGGGACGGGGACGGTTTAGGGTCCAGGTGAGGGTACGGCAATGCTTTAGGGGGAGCGTGCGTGTGAGGGCGCGGGTTAATGTTAGCGTACGGGTTAGGATTAGGGGACGGGTGAGGGTCAGGCTTCGGGGAAGGGTTAGGGTTAGGGTTCGGGCTAGGGTTAGGGTTAGGGGACGGGTCGGTTTAGGGTCCAGGTGAGGTTACGGCAACGCTTTAGGGGGAGCGTGCATGTGAAGGCGCGGGTTAGTGTTAGCGTACGGGTTAGGATTAGGGGACGGGTGAGGGTCAGGCTTAGGGGAAGGGTTAGGGTTAGGGTTAGGGTTAGGGTTAGGGGACGGGGACGGTTTAGGGTCCAGGTGAGGGTACGGCAACGCTTTAGGGGGAGCGTGCGTGTGAGAGCGCGGGTTAGTGTTAGCGTACGGGTTAGGATTAGGGGACGGGTGAGGGTCAGGCTTCGGAGAAGGGTTAGGGTTAGGGTTCGGGCTAGAGTTAGGGTTAGGGGACGGGGACGGTTTAGGGACCAGGTGAGGGTACGGCAACGCTTTAGGGGGAGCGTGCGTGTGAGGGCGCGGGTTAGTGTTAGCGTACGGGTTAGGATTAGGGGACGGGTAAGGGTCAGGCTTCGGGGAAGGGTTAGGGTTAGGGTTCGGGCTAGGGTTAGGGTTAGGGGACGGGGACGGTTTAGGGTCCAGGTGAGGGTACGGCAACGCTTTAGGGGGAGCGTGCGTGTGAGGGCGCGGGTTAGTGTTAGCGTACGGGTTAGGATTAGGGGACGGGTGAGGGTCAGGCTTCGGGGAAGGGTTAGGGTTAGGGTTCGGGCTAGGGTTAGGGTTAGGGGACGGGGACGGTTTAGGGTCCAGGTGAGGGTACGGCAACGCTTTAGGGGGAGCGTGCGTGTGAGGGCGCGGGTTAGTGTTAGCGTACGGGTTAGGATTAGGGGACGGGTGAGGGTCAGGCTTCGGGGAAGGGTTAGGGTTAGGGTTCGGGCTAGGTTTAGGGTTAGGGGACGGAGACGGTTTAGGGTCCAGGTGAGGGTACGGCAACGCTTTAGGGGGAGTGTGCGTGTGAGGGCGCGGGTTAGTGTTAGCGTACGGGTTAGGATTAGGGGACGGGTGAGTGTCAGGCTTCGGGGAAGGGTTAGGGTTAGGGTTCGGGCTAGGGTTAGGGTTAGGGGACGGGGATGGTTTAGGGTCCAGGTGAGGGTACGGCAACGCTTTAGGGGGGGCGTGCGTGTGAGGGCGCGGGTTAGTGTTAGCGTACGGGTTAGGATTAGGGGACGGGTGAGGGTCAGGCTTCGGGGAAGGGTTAGGGTTAGGGTTCGGGCTAGGGTTAGGGTTAGGGGATGAGGACGGTTTAGGGTCGAGGTGAGGGTAAAGCAACGCTTTAGGGGGAGCGTGCGTGTGAGGGCGCGGGTTAGTGTTAGCGTACGGGTTAGGATTAGGGGACAGGTGAGGGTCAGGCTTCGGGGAAGGGTTAGGGTTAGGGTTCGGGCTAGGGTTAGGGTTAGGGGACGGGGACGGTTTAGGGTCCAGGTGAGGGTACGGCAACGCTTTAGGGGGAGCGTGCGTGTGAGGGCGCGGGTTAGTGTTAGCGTATGGGTTAGGATTAGGGGACGGGTGAGGGTCAGGCTTCGGGGAAGGGTTAGGGTTAGGGTTCGGGCTAGGGTTAGGGTTAGGGGACGGGGACGGTTTAGGGTCCAGGTGAGGGTACGGCAACGCTTTAGGGGGAGCGTGCGTGTGAGGGCGCGGGTTAGTGTTAGCGTACGGGTTAGGATTAGGGGACGGGTGAGGGTCAGGCTTCGGGGAAGGGTTAGGGTTAGGGTTCGGGCTAGGGTTAGGGTTAGGGTACGGGGACGGTTTAGGGTCGAGGTGAGGGTAAAGCAACGCTTTAGGGGGAGCGTGCGTGTGAGGGCGCGGGTTAGTGTTAGCGTACGGGTTAGGATTAGGGGACGGGTGAGGGTCAGGCTTCGGGGAAGCGTTAGGGTTAGGGTTCGGGCTAGGGTTAGGGTTAGGGGACGGGGACGGTTTCGGGTCCAGGTGAGGGTACGGCAACGCTTTAGGGGGAGCGTGCGTGTGAGGGCGCGGGTTAGTGTTAGCGTACGGGTTAGGATTAGGGGACGGGTGAGGGTCAGGCTTCGGGGAAGGGTTAGGGTTAGGGTTCGGGCTAGGGTTAGGGTTAGGGGACGGGGACGGTTTAGGGTCCAGGTGAGGGTACGGCAACGCTTTAGGGGGAGTGTGCGTGTGAGCGCGCGGGTTAGTGTTAGCGTACGGGTTAGGATTAGGGGACGGGTGAGGGTCAGGCTTCGGGGAAGGGTTAGGGTTAGGGTTCGGGCTAGGGTTAGGGTTAGGGGACGGGGACGGTTTAGGGTCCAGGTGAGGGTACGGCAACGCTTTTAGGGGAGAGTGCGTGTGAGGGCGCGGGTTAGTGTTAGCGTACGGCTTAGGATTAGGGGACAGGTGCGGGTCAGGCTTCGGGGAAGGGTTAGGGTTAGGGTTCAGGCTAGGGTTAGGGTTAGGGGACGGTGACGGTGTAGGGTCCAGGTGAGGGTACGGCAACGCTTTAGGGGGAGCGTGCGTGTGAGGGCGCGGGTTAGTGTTAGTGTACGGGTTAGGATTAAGGGACGGGTGAGGGTCAGGCTTCGGGGAAGGGTTAGGGTTAGGGTTCGGGCTAGGGTTAGGGTTAGGGAACGGGGACGGTTTAGGGTCCAGGTGAGGGTACGGCAACGCTTTAGGGGGATCGTGCGTGTGAGGGCGCGGGTTAGTGTTAGCGTACGGGTTAGGATTAGGGGACGGGTGAGGGTCAGGCTTCGGGAAGGGTTAGGGTTAGGGTTCGGGCTAGGGTTAGGGTTAGGGGACGGGGACGGTTTAGGGTCCAGATGAGGGTACGGCAACGCTTTAGGGGGAGCGTGCGTGTGAGGGCGCGGGTTAGTGTTAGCGTACGGGTTAGGATTAGGGGACGGGTGAGGGTCAGGCTTCGGGGAAGGGTTAGGGTTAGGGTTCGGGCTAGGGTTAGGGTTAGGGGACGGGGACGGTTTAGGGTCCAGGTGATGGTACGGCAACGCTTTAGGGGGAGCGTGCGTGTGAGGGCGCGGGTTAGTGTTAGCGTACGGGTTAGGATTAGGGGACATGTGAGGGTCAGGCTTCAGGGAATGGTTAGGGTTAGGGTTCGGGCTAGGGTTAGGGTTAGGGGACGGGGACGGTTTCGGGTCCAGGTGAGTGTACGGCAACGCTTTAGGGGGAGCGTGCGTGTGAGGGCGTGGGTTAGTGTTAGCGTACGGGTTAGGATTAGGGGACGGGTGAGGGTCAGGCTTCGGGGAAGGGTTAGGGTTAGGGTTCGGGCTAGGGTTAGGGTTAGGGGACGGGGACGGTTTCGGGTCCAGGTGAGGGTACGGCAACGCTTTAGGGGGAGCGTGCGTGTGAGGGCGCGGGTTAGTGTTAGCGTACGGGTTAGGATTAGGGGACGGGTGAGGGTCAGGCTTCGGGGAAGGGTTAGGGTTAGGGTTCGGGCTAGGGTTAGGGTTAGGGGACGGGGACGGTTTAGGGTCCAGGTGAGGGTACGGCAACGCTTTAGGGGGAGCGTGCGTGTGAGGATGCGGGTTAGTGTTAGCGTACGGGTTAGGATTAGGGGACGGGTGAGGGTCAGGCTTCGGGGAAGGGTTAGGGTTAGGGTTCGGGCTAGGGTTAGGGTTAGGGGACGGGGACGGTTTAGGGTCCAGGTGAGGGTACGGCAACGCTTTAGGGGGAGCGTGCGTGTGAGGATGCGGGTTAGTGTTAGCGTACGGGTTAGGATTAGGGGACGGGTGAGGGTCAGGCTTCGGGGAAGGGTTAGGGTTAGGGTTCGGGCTAGGGTTAGGGTTAGGGGACGGGGACGGTTTCGGGTCCAGGTGAGGGTACGGCAACGCTTTAGGGGGAGCGTGCGTGTGAGGGCGCGGGTTAGTGTTAGCGTACGGGTTAGGATTAGGGGACGGGTGAGGGTCAGGCTTCGGGGAAGGGTTAGGGTTAGGGTTCGGGCTAGGGTTAGGGTTAGGGGACGGGGACGGTTTCGGGTCCAGGTGAGGGTACGGCAACGCTTTAGGGGGAGCGTGCGTTTGAGGGCGCGGGTTAGTGTTAGCGTACGGGTTAGGATTAGGGGACGGGTGAGGGTCAGGCTTCGGGGAAGGGTTAGGGTTAGGGTTCGGGCTAGGGTTAGGGTTAGGGGATGGGGACGGTTTAGGGTTCAGGTGAGGGTACGGCAACGCTTTAGGGGGAGCGTGCGTGTGAGGATGCGGGTTAGTGTTAGCGTACGGGTTAGGATTAGGGGACGGGTGAGGGTCAGGCTTCGGGGAAGGGTTAGGGTTAGGGTTCGGGCTAGGGTTAGGGTTAGGGGACGGGGACGGTTTAGGGTCCAGGTGAGGGTACGGCACCGCTTTAGGGGGAGCGTGCGTGTGAGGGCGCGGGTTAGTGTTAGCGTACGTGTTAGGATTAGTGGATGGGTGAGGGTCAGGCTTCGGGGAAGGCTTAGGGTTAGGGTTCGGGCTACGGTTAGGGTTAGGGGACGTGGACGGTTTAGGGTCCAGGTGAGGGTACGGCAACGCTTTAGGGGGAGCGTGCGTGTGAGGGCGCGGGTTAGTGTTAGCGTACGGGTTAGGATTAGGGGACGGGTGAGGGTCAGGCTTCGGGGAAGGGTTAGGGTTAGGGTTCGGGCTAGGGTTAGGGTTAGGGGACGGGGACGGTTTAGGGTCCAGGTGAGGGTACGGCAACGCTTTAGGGGGAGCGTGCGTGTGAGGGCGCGGGTTAGTGTTAGCGTACGGGTTAGGATTAGGGGACGGGTGAGGGTCAGGCTTCGGTGAAGGGTTAGGGTTAGGGTTCGGGCTAGGGTTAGGGTTAGGCGACGGGGACGGTTTAGGATCCAGGTGAGGGTACGGCAACGCTTTAGGGGGAGCGTGCGTGTGAGGGCGCGGGTTAGTGTTAGCGTACGGGTTAGGATTAGGGGACGGGTGAGGGTCAGGCTTCGGGGAAGGGTTAGGGTTAGGGTTCGGGCTAGGGTTAGGGTTAGGGGACGGGGACGGTTTAGGGTCCAGGTGAGGGTACGGCAATGCTTTAGGGGGAGCGTGCGTGTGAGGGCGCGGGTTAGTGTTAACGTACGGGTTAGGATTAGGGGACGGGTGAGGGTCAGGCTTCGGGGAAGGGTTAGGGTTAGGGTTCGGGATAGGGTTAGGGTTAGGGGACGGGGACGGTTTAGGGTCCAGGTGAGGATACGGCAACGCTTTAGGGGGAGCGTGCGTGTGAGGATGCGGGTTAGTGTTAGCGTACGGGTTAGGATTAGGGGACAGGTGAGGGTCAGGCTTTTGGGAAGGGTTAGGGTTAGGGTTCGGGCTAGGGTTCGGGTTAGGGGACGGGGACGGTTTAGGGTCCAGGTGAGGGTACGGCACCGCTTTAGGGGGAGCGTGCGTGTGAGGGCGCGGGTTAGTGTTAGCGTACGGGTTAGGATTAGGGGACGGGTGAGGGTCAGGCTTCGGGGAAGTGTTAGGGTTAGGGTTCGGGCTACGGTTAGGGTTAAGGGACTGGGACGGTTTAGGGTCCAGGTGAGGGTACGGCAACGCTTTAGGGGGAGCGTGCGTGTGAGGGCGCAGGTTAGTGTTAGCGTACGGGTTAGGATTAGTGGATGGGTGAGGGTCAGGCTTCGGGGAAGGGTTAGGGTTAGGGTTCGGGCTAGGGTTAGGGTTAGGGGACGGGGAAGGTTTAGGGTCCAGGTGAGGGTACGGCAACGCTTTAGGGGGAGCGTGCGTGTGAGGGCGCAGGTTCGTGTTAGCGTACGGGTTAGGATTAGTGGATGGGTGAGGGTCAGGCTTCGGGGAAGGGTTAGGGTTAGGGTTCGGGCTAGGGTTAGGGTTAGGGGACGGGGACGGTTTAGGGTCCAGGTGAGGGTACGGCAACGCTTTAGGGGGAGCGTGCGTGTGAGGGCGCGGGGTAGTGTTAGCGTACGGTTTAGGATTAGGGGACGGGTGAGGGTCAGGCTTCGGGGAAGTGTTAGGGTTAGGGTTCGGGCTAGGGTTCGGGTTAGGGGACGGGGACGGTTTAGGGTCCAGGTGAGGGTACGGCAACGCTTCAGGGGGAGCGTGCGTGTGAGGGCGCGGGTTGGTGTTAGCGTACGGGTTAGGATTAGGGGACGGGTGAGGGTCAGGCTTCGGGGAAGGGTTAGGGTTAGGGTTCGGGCTAGGGTTAGGGTTAGGGGACGGGGACGGTTTCGGGTCCAGGTGAGGGTACGGCAACGCTTTAGGGGGAGCGTGCGTGTGAGGGCGCGGGTTAGTGTTAGCGTACAGGTTAGGATTAGGGGACGGGTGAGGGTCAGGCTTCGGGGAAGGGTTAGGGTTAGGGTTCGGGCTAGGGTTAGGGTTAGGGGATGGGGACTGTTTAGGGTCCAGGGGAGGGTAAAGCAACGCTTTAGGGTGAGCGTGCCTGTGAGGGCGCGGGTTAGTGTTAGCGTACGGGTTAGGATTAGGGGACGGGTGAGGGTCAGGCTTCGGGGAAGGGTTAGGGTTAGGGTTCGGGCTAGGGTTAGGGTTAGGGGACGGGGACGGTTTAGGGTCCAGGTGAGGGTACGGCAACGCTTTAGGGGGAGCGTGCGTGTGAGGGCGCGGGTTAGTGTTAGCGTACGGGTTAGGACTAGGGGACGGGTGAGGGTCAGGCTTCGGGGAAGGGTTAGGGTTAGGGTTCGGCCTAGTGTTAGGGTTAGGGGACGGGGACGGTTTAGGGTCCAGGTGAGTGTACGGCAACGCTTTAGGGGGAGAGTGCGTGTGAGGACGCGGGTTAGTGTTAGCGTACGGCTTAGGATTAGGGGACGGGTGCGGGTCAGGCTTCGGGGAAGGGTTAGGGTTAGGGTTCAGGCTAGGGTTAGGGTTAGGGGACGGGGACGGTTTAGGGTCCAGGTGAGGGTACGGCAACGCTTTAGGGGGAGCGTGCGTGTGAGGGCGCGGGTTAGTGTTAGCGTACGGGTTAGGATTAAGGGACGGGTGAGGGTCAGGCTTCGGGGAAGGGTTAGGGTTAGGGTTCGGGCTAGGGTTAGGTTTAGGGGATGGGGACGGTTTAGGGTTCAGGTGAGGGTACGGCAACGCTTTAGGGGGAGTGTGCGTGTGAGGGCGCGGGTTAGTGTTAGCGTACGGGTTAGGATTAGGGGACGGGTGAGGGTCAGGCTTCGGGGAAGGGTTAGGTTTAGGGTGCGGGCTAGGGTTAGGGTTAGGGGACGGGGACGGTTTAGGGTCCAGGTGAGGGTACGGCAACGCTTTAGGGGGAGCGTGTGTGTGAGGGCGCGGGTTAGTGTTAGCGTACGGGTTAGGATTAGGGGACGGGTGAGGGTCAGGCTTCAGGGAAGTGTTAGGGTTAGGGTTCGGGCTAGAGTTAGGGTTAGGGGACGGGGACGGTTTAGGGTCCAGGTGAGGGTATGGCAACGCTTTAGGGGGAGCGTGCGTGTGAGGGCGCGGGTTAGTGTTAGCGTACGGGTTAGGATTAGGGGACGTGTGAGGGTCAGGCTTCGGGGAAGGTTTAGGGTTAGGGTTCGGGCTAGGGTTAGGGTTAGGGGACGGGGACGGTTTAGGGTCCAGGTGAGGGTACGGCAACGCTTTACGGGGAGCGTGCGTGTGAGGGCGCTGGTTAGTGTTAGCGTACGGGTTAGGATTAGTGGACGGGTGAGGGTCAGGCTTCGGGGAAGGGTTAGGGTTAGGGTTCGGGCTAGGGTTAGGGTTAGGGGACGGGGACGGTTTAGGGTCCAGGTGAGGGTACGGCAACGCTTTAGGGGGAGCGTGCGTGTGAGGGCGCGGGTTAGTGTTAGCGTACGGGTTAGGATTAGGGGACGGGTGAGGGTCAGGCTTCGGGGAAGGGTTAGGGTTAGGGTTCGGGCTAGGGTTAGGGTTAGGGGACGGGGACGGTTTAGGGTCCAGGTGAGGGTACGGCAACGCTTTAGGGGGAGCGTGCGTGTGAGGGCGCGGGTTAGTGTTAGCGTACGGGTTAGGATTAGGGGACGGGTGAGGGTCAGGCTTCGGGGAAGGGTTAGGGTTAGGGTTCGGGCTAGGGTTAGGGTTAGGGGACGGCGACGGTTTAGGGTCCAGGTGAGGGTACGGCAACGCTTTAGGGGGAGCGTGCGTGTGAGGGCGCGGGTTAGTGTTAGCGTACGGGTTAGGATTAGGGGACGGGTGAGGGTCAGGCTTCGGGGAAGGGTTAGGGTTAGGGTTCGGGCTAGGGTTAGGGTTAGGGGACGGGGACGGTTTCGGGTCCTGGTGATGGTACGGCAACGCTTTAGGGGGAGCGTGCGTGTGAGGGCGCGGGTTAGTGTTAGCGTACGGGTTAGGATTAGGGGACGGGTGAGGGTCAGGCTTCGGGGAAGGGTTAGGGTTAGGGTTCGGGCTAGGGTTAGGGTTAGGGGACGGGGACCGTTTAGGGTCCAGGTGAGGGTACGGCAACGCTTTAGGGGGAGCGTGCGTGTGAGGGCGCGGGTTAGTGTTAGCGTACGGGTTAGGATTAGGGGACGGGTGAGGGTCAGGCTTCGGGGAAGTGTTAGGGTTAGGGTTCGGGCTAGGGTTAGGGTTAGGGGACGGGGACGGTTTAGGGTGCAGGTGAGGGTACGGCAACGCTTTAGGGGGAGCGTGCGTGTGAGGGCGCGGGTTAGTGTTAGCGTACGGGTTAGGATTAGGGGACGGGTGAGGGTCGGGCTTCGGGGAAGGGTTAGGGTTAGGGTTCGGGCTAGGGTTAGGGTTAGGGGACGGGGACGGTTTAGGGTCCAGGTGAGGGTACGGCAACGCTTTAGGGGGAGCGTGCGTGTGAGGGCGCGGGTTAGTGTTAGCGTACGGGTTAGGATTAGGGGACGGGTGAGGGTCAGGCTTCGGGGAAGGGTTAGGGTTAGGGTTCGGGCTAGGGTTAGGGTTAGGGGACGGGGACGGTTTAGGGTCCAGGTGAGGGTACGGCAACGCTTTAGGTGGAGCGTGCGTGTGAGGGCGCGGGTTAGTGTTAGCGTACGGGTTAGGATTAGGGGACGGGTGAGGGTCAGGCTTCGGGGAAGGGTTAGGGTTAGGGTTCGGGCTAGGGTTAGGGTTAGGGGACGGGGACGGTATAGGGTCCAGGTGAGGGTACGGCAACGCTTTAGGGGGAGCGTGCGTGTGAGGGCGCGGGTTAGTGTTAGCGTACGGGTTAGGATTAGGGGACGGGTGAGGGTCAGGCTTCGGGGAAGGGTTAGGGTTAGGGTTCGGGCTAGGGTTAGGGTTAGGGGACGGGGACGGTTTAGGGTCCAGGTGAGGGTACGGCAACGCTTTAGGGGGAGCGTGCGTGTGAGGGCGCGGGTTAGTGTTAGCGTACGGGTTAGGATTAGGGGACGGGTGAGGGTCAGGCTTCGGGGAAGGGTTAGGGTTAGGGTTCGGGCTAGGGTTAGGGTTAGGGGACGGGGACGGTTTAGGGTCCAGGTGAGGGTACGGCAACGCTTTAGGGGGAGCGTGCGTGTGAGGGCGCGGGTTAGTGTTAGCGTACGGGTTAGGATTAGGGGACGGGTGAGGGTCAGGCTTCGGGGAAGGGTTAGGGTTAGGGTTCGGGCTAGGGTTAGGGTTAGGGGACGGGGACGGTTTAGGGTCCAGGTGAGGGTACGGCAACGCTTTAGGTGGAGCGTGCGTGTTAGGGCGCGGGTTAGTGTTAGCGTACGGGTTAGGATTAGGGGACGGGTGAGGGTCAGGCTTCGGGGAAGGGTTAGGGTTAGGGTTCGGGCTAGGGTTAGGGTTAGGGGACGGGGACGGTATAGGGTCCAGGTGAGGGTTCGGCAACGCTTTAGGGGGAGCGTGCGTGTGAGGGCGCGGGTTAGTGTTAGCGTACGGGTTAGGATTAGGGGACGGGTGAGGGTCAGGCTTCGGGGAAGGGTTAGGGTTAGGGTTCAGGCTAGGGTTAGGGTTAGGGGACGGTGAAGGTTTAGGGTCCAGGTGAGGGTACGGCAACGCTTTAGGGAGAGCGTGCGTGTGAGGGCGCGGGTTAGTGTTAGCGTACGGGTTAGGATTAGGGGACGGGTGAGGGTCAGGCTTCGGGGAAGGGTTAGGGTTAGGGTTCGGGCTACGGTTAGGGTTAAGGGACTGGGACGGTTTAGGGTCCAGGTGAGGGTACGGCAACGCTTTAGGGGGAGCGTGCGTGTGAGGGCGCAGGTTAGTGTTAGCGTACGGGTTAGGATTAGTGGATGGGTGAGGGTCAGGCTTCGGGGAAGGGTTAGGGTTAGGGTTCGGGCTAGGGTTAGGGTTAGGGGACGGGGAAGGTTTAGGGTCCAGGTGAGGGTACGGCAACGCTTTAGGGGGAGCGTGCGTGTGAGGGCGCAGGTTCGTGTTAGCGTACGGGTTAGGATTAGTGGATGGGTGAGGGTCAGGCTTCGGGGAAGGGTTAGGGTTAGGGTTCGGGCTAGGGTTAGGGTTAGGGGACGGGGACGGTTTAGGGTCCAGGTGAGGGTACGGCAACGCTTTAGGGGGAGCGTGCGTGTGAGGGCGCGGGGTAGTGTTAGCGTACGGTTTAGGATTAGGGGACGGGTGAGGGTCAGGCTTCGGGGAAGTGTTAGGGTTAGGGTTCGGGCTAGGGTTCGGGTTAGGGGACGGGGACGGTTTAGGGTCCAGGTGAGGGTACGGCAACGCTTCAGGGGGAGCGTGCGTGTGAGGGCGCGGGTTAGTGTTAGCGTACGGGTTAGGATTAGGGGACGGGTGAGGGTCAGGCTTCAGGGAAGGGTTAGGGTTAGGGTTCGGGCTAGGGTTAGGGTTAGGGGACGGGGACGGTTTCGGGTCCAGGTGAGGGTACGGCAACGCTTTAGGGGGAGCGTGCGTGTGAGGGCGCGGGTTAGTGTTAGCGTACGGGTTAGGATTAGGGGACGGGTGAGGGTCAGGCTTCGGGGAAGGGTTAGGGTTAGGGTTCGGGCTAGGGTTAGGGTTAGGGGACGGGGACGGTTTAGGGTCCAGGTGAGGGTACGGCAACGCTTTAGGGGGAGCGTGCGTGTGAGGGCGCGGGTTAGTGTTAGCGTACGGGTTAGGATTAGGGGACGGGTGAGGGTCAGGCTTCGGGGAAGGGTTAGGGTTAGGGTTCGGGCTAGGGTTAGGGTTAGGGGACGGGGACGGTTTAGGGTCCAGGTGGGGGTATGGCTACGCTTTAGGGGGAGCGTGCGTGTGAGGGCAAGGGTTAGTGTTAGCGTACGGGTTAGGATTAGGGGACGGGTGAAGGTCAGGCTTCGGGGAAGGTTTAGGGTTAGGGTTCGGGCTAGGGTTAGGGTTAGGGGACGGGGACGGTTTAGGGTCCAGGTGAGGGTACGGCAACGCTTTAGGGGGAGCGTGCGTGTGAGGGCGCGGGTTAGTGTTAGCGTACGGGTTAGGATTAGGGGACGGGTGAGGGTCAGGCTTCGGGGAAGGGTTAGGGTTAGGGTTCGGGCTAGAGTTAAGGTTAGGGGACGGGGACGGTTTAGGGTCCAAGTGAGGGTATGGCAACGCTTTAGTGGGAGCGTGCGTGTGAGGGCGCGGGTTAGTGTTAGCGTACGGGTTAGGATTAGGGGACGTGTGAGGGTCAGGCTTCGGGGAAGGGTTAGGGTTAGGGTTCGGGCTAGGGTTAGGGTTAGGGGACGGGGACGGTTTAGGGTCCAGGTGAGGGTGCGGCAACGCTTTAGGGGGAGCGTGCGTGTGAGGGCGTGGGTTAGTGTTAGCGTACGGGTTAGGATTAGGGGACGGGTGAGGGTCAGGCTTCGGGGAAGGGTTAGGGTTAGGGTTCGGGCTAGGGTTAGGGTTAGGGGACGGGGACGGTTTAGGGTCCAGGTGAGGTTACGGCAATGCTTTAGGGGGAGCGTGAGTGTGAGGGGGCGGGTTAGTGTTAGCGTACAGGTTAGGATTAGGGGACGGGTGAGGGTCAGGCTTCGGGGAAGGGTTAGGGTTAGGGTTCGGGCTAGGGTTAGGGTTAGGGGATGGGGACTGTTTAGGGTCCAGGGGAGGGTAAAGCAACGCTTTAGGGTGAGCGTGCCTGTGAGGGCGCGGGTTAGTGTTAGCGTACGGGTTAGGATTAGGGGACGGGTGAGGGTCAGGCTTCGGGGAAGGGTTAGGGTTAGGGTTCGGGCTAGGGTTAGGGTTAGGGGACGGGGACGGTTTAGGGTCCAGGTGAGGGTACGGCAACGCTTTAGGGGGAGCGTGCGTGTGAGGGCGCGGGTTAGTGTTAGCGTACGGGTTAGGACTAGGGGACGGGTGAGGGTCAGGCTTCGGGGAAGGGTTAGGGTTAGGGTTCGGCCTAGTGTTAGGGTTAGGGGACGGGGACGGTTTAGGGTCCAGGTGAGTGTACGGCAACGCTTTAGGGGGAGAGTGCGTGTGAGGACGCGGGTTAGTGTTAGCGTACGGCTTAGGATTAGGGGACGGGTGCGGGTCAGGCTTCGGGGAAGGGTTAGGGTTAGGGTTCAGGCTAGGGTTAGGGTTAGGGGACGGGGACGGTTTAGGGTCCAGGTGAGGGTACGGCAACGCTTTAGGGGGAGCGTGCGTGTGAGGGCGCGGGTTAGTGTTAGCGTACGGGTTAGGATTAAGGGACGGGTGAGGGTCAGGCTTCGGGGAAGGGTTAGGGTTAGGGTTCGGGCTAGGGTTAGGTTTAGGGGATGGGGACGGTTTAGGGTTCAGGTGAGGGTACGGCAACGCTTTAGGGGGAGTGTGCGTGTGAGGGCGCGGGTTAGTGTTAGCGTACGGGTTAGGATTAGGGGACGGGTGAGGGTCAGGCTTCGGGGAAGGGTTAGGTTTAGGGTGCGGGCTAGGGTTAGGGTTAGGGGACGGGGACGGTTTAGGGTCCAGGTGAGGGTACGGCAACGCTTTAGGGGGAGCGTGTGTGTGAGGGCGCGGGTTAGTGTTAGCGTACGGGTTAGGATTAGGGGACGGGTGAGGGTCAGGCTTCAGGGAAGTGTTAGGGTTAGGGTTCGGGCTAGAGTTAGGGTTAGGGGACGGGGACGGTTTAGGGTCCAGGTGAGGGTATGGCAACGCTTTAGGGGGAGCGTGCGTGTGAGGGCGCGGGTTAGTGTTAGCGTACGGGTTAGGATTAGGGGACGTGTGAGGGTCAGGCTTCGGGGAAGGTTTAGGGTTAGGGTTCGGGCTAGGGTTAGGGTTAGGGGACGGGGACGGTTTAGGGTCCAGGTGAGGGTACGGCAACGCTTTAGGGGGAGCGTGCGTGTGAGGGCGCTGGTTAGTGTTAGCGTACGGGTTAGGATTAGTGGACGGGTGAGGGTCAGGCTTCGGGGAAGGGTTAGGGTTAGGGTTCGGGCTAGGGTTAGGGTTAGGGGACGGGGACGGTTTAGGGTCCAGGTGAGGGTACGGCAACGCTTTAGGGGGAGCGTGCGTGTGAGGGCGCGGGTTAGTGTTAGCGTACGGGTTAGGATTAGGTTACGGGTGAGGGTCAGGCTTCGGGGAAGGGTTAGGGTTAGGGTTCGGGCTAGGGTTAGGGTTAGGGGACGGGGACGGTTTAGGGTCCAGGTGAGGGTACGGCAACGCTTTAGGGGGAGCGTGCGTGTGAGGGCGCGGGTTAGTGTTAGCGTACGGGTTAGGATTAGGGGACGGGTGAGGGTCAGGCTTCGGGGAAGGGTTAGGGTTAGGGTTCGGGCTAGGGTTAGGGTTAGGGGACGGCGACGGTTTAGGGTCCAGGTGAGGGTATGGCAACGCTTTAGGGGGAGCGTGCGTGTGAGGGCGCGGGTTAGTGTTAGCGTACGGGTTAGGATTAGGGGACGGGTGAGGGTCAGGCTTCGGGGAAGGGTTAGGGTTAGGGTTCGGGCTAGGGTTAGGGTTAGGGGACGGGGACGGTTTCGGGTCCTGGTGATGGTACGGCAACGCTTTAGGGGGAGCGTGCGTGTGAGGGCGCGGGTTAGTGTTAGCGTACGGGTTAGGATTAGGGGACGGGTGAGGGTCAGGCTTCGGGGAAGGGTTAGGGTTAGGGTTCGGGCTAGGGTTAGGGTTAGGGGACGGGGACCGTTTAGGGTCCAGGTGAGGGTACGGCAACGCTTTAGGGGGAGCGTGCGTGTGAGGGCGCGGGTTAGTGTTAGCGTACGGGTTAGGATTAGGGGACGGGTGAGGGTCAGGCTTCGGGGAAGGGTTAGGGTTAGGGTTCGGGCTAGGGTTAGGGTTAGGGGACGGGGACGGTTTAGGGTGCAGGTGAGGGTACGGCAACGCTTTAGGGGGAGCGTGCGTGTGAGGGCGCGGGTTAGTGTTAGCGTACGGGTTAGGATTAGGGGACGGGTGAGGGTCGGGCTTCGGGGAAGGGTTAGGGTTAGGGTTCGGGCTAGGGTTAGGGTTAGGGGACGGGGACGGTTTAGGGTCCAGGTGAGGGTACGGCAACGCTTTAGGGGGAGCGTGCGTGTGAGGGCGCGGGTTAGTGTTAGCGTACGGGTTAGGATTAGGGGACGGGTGAGGGTCAGGCTTCGGGGAAGGGTTAGGGTTAGGGTTCGGGCTAGGGTTAGGGTTAGGGGACGGGGACGGTTTCGGGTCCAGGTGAGGGTACGGCAACGCTTTAGGTGGAGCGTGCGTGTGAGGGCGCGGGTTAGTGTTAGCGTACGGGTTAGGATTAGGGGACGGGTGAGGGTCAGGCTTCGGGGAAGGGTTAGGGTTAGGGTTCGGGCTAGGGTTAGGGTTAGGGGACGGGGACGGTATAGGGTCCAGGTGAGGGTACGGCAACGCTTTAGGGGGAGCGTGCGTGTGAGGGCGCGGGTTAGTGTTAGCGTACGGGTTAGGATTAGGGGACGGGTGAGGGTCAGGCTTCGGGGAAGGGTTAGGGTTAGGGTTCGGGCTAGGGTTAGGGTTAGGGGACGGGGACGGTTTAGGGTCCAGGTGAGGGTACGGCAACGCTTTAGGGGGAGCGTGCGTGTGAGGGCGCGGGTTAGTGTTAGCGTACGGGTTAGGATTAGGGGACGGGTGAGGGTCAGGCTTCGGGGAAGGGTTAGGGTTAGGGTTCGGGCTAGGGTTAGGGTTAGGGGACGGGGACGGTTTAGGGTCCAGGTGAGGGTACGGCAACGCTTTAGGGGGAGCGTGCGTGTGAGGGCGCGGGTTAGTGTTAGCGTACGGGTTAGGATTAGGGGACGGGTGAGGGTCAGGCTTCGGGGAAGGGTTAGGGTTAGGGTTCGGGCTAGGGTTAGGGTTAGGGGACGGGGACGGTTTAGGGTCCAGGTGAGGGTACGGCAACGCTTTAGGTGGAGCGTGCGTGTTAGGGCGCGGGTTAGTGTTAGCGTACGGGTTAGGATTAGGGGACGGGTGAGGGTCAGGCTTCGGGGAAGGGTTAGGGTTAGGGTTCGGGCTAGGGTTAGGGTTAGGGGACGGGGACGGTATAGGGTCCAGGTGAGGGTTCGGCAACGCTTTAGGGGGAGCGTGCGTGTGAGGGCGCGGGTTAGTGTTAGCGTACGGGTTAGGATTAGGGGACGGGTGAGGGTCAGGCTTCGGGGAAGGGTTAGGGTTAGGGTTCGGGCTAGGGTTAGGGTTAGGGGACGGGGACGGTTTAGGGTCCAGGTGAGGGTACGGCAACGCTTTAGGGGGAGCGTGCGTGTGAGGGCGCGGGTTAGTGTTAGCGTTCGGGTTAGGATTAGGGGACGGGTGAGGGTCAGGCTTCGGGGAAGGGTTAGGGTTAGGGTTCGGGCTAGGGTTAGGGTTAGGGGACGGGGACGGTTTAGGGTCCAGGTGAGGGTACGGCAACGCTTTAGGGGGAGCGTGCGTGTGAGGGCGCGGGTTAGTGTTAGCGTACGGGTTAGGATTAGGGGACGGGTGAGGGTCAGGCTTCGGGGAAGGGTTAGGGTTAGGGTTCGGGCTAGGGTTAGGGTTAGGGGACGGGGACGGTTTAGGGTCCAGGTGAGGGTACGGCAACGCTTTAGGGGGAGCGTGCGTGTGAGGGCGCGGGTTAGTGTTAACGTACGGGTTAGGATTAGGGGACGGGTGAGGGTCAGGCTTCGGGGAAGGGTTAGGGTTAGGGTTCGGGCTAGGGTTAGGGTTAGGGGACGGGGACGGTTTAGGGTCCAGGTGAGGGTACGGCAACGCTTTAGGGGGAGTGTGCGTGTGAGGGCGCGGGTTAGTGTTAGCGTACGGGTTAGGATTAGGGGACGGGTGAGGGTCAGGCTTCGGGGAAGGGTTAGGGTTAGGGTTCGGGCTAGGGTTAGGGTTAGGGGACGGGGACGGTTTAGGGTCCAGGTGAGGGTATGGCAACGCTTTAGGGGGAGCGTGCGTGTGAGGGCGCGGTTTAGTGTTAGCGTACGGGTTAGGATTAGGGGACGGGTGAGGGTCAGGCTTCGGGGAAGGGTTAGGGTTCGGGCTAGGGTTAGGGTTAGGGGACGGGGACGGTTTCGGGTCCAGGTGAGGGTACGGCAACGCTTTAGGGGGAGCGTGCGTGTGAGGGCGCGGGTTAGTGTTAGCGTACGGGTTTGGATTAGGGGACGGGTGAGGGTCAGGCTTCGGGGAAGGGTTAGGGTTAGGGTTCGGGCTAGGGTTAGGGTTAGGGGACGGGGACCGTTTAGGGTCCAGGTGAGGGTAGGGCAACGCTTTAGGGGGAGAGTGCGTGTGAGGGCGCTGGTTAGTGTTAGCGTACGGGTTAGGATTAGGGGACGGGTGAGGGTCAGGCTTCGGGGAAGGGTTAGGGTTAGGGTTCGGGCTAGGGTTAGGTTAGGGGACGGGGACCGGTTAGGGTCCAGGTGAGGGTAGGGCAACGCTTTAGGGGGAGAGTGCGTGTGAGGGCGCTGGTTAGTGTTAGCGTACGGGTTAGGATTAGGGGACGGGTGAGGGTCAGGCTTCGGGGAAGGGTTAGGGTTAGGGTTCGGGCTAGGGTTAGGGTTAGGGTACGGGGACGGTTTCGGGTCCAGGTGAGGGTACGGCAACGCTTTAGGGGGAGCGTGCGTGTGAGGGCGCGGGTTAGTGTTAGCGTACGGGTTAGGATTAGGGGACGGGTGAGGGTCAGGCTTCGGGGAAGGGTTAGGGTTAGGGTTCGGGCTAGGGTTAGGGTTAGGGGACGGGGACTGTTTAGGGTCCAGGTGAGGGTTCGGCAACGCTTTAGGGGGAGCGTGCGTGTGAGGGCGCGGGTTAGTGTTAGCGTACGGGTTAGGATTAGGGGACGGGTGAGGGTCAGGCTTCGGGGAAGGCTTAGGGTTAGGATTCGGGCTAGGGTTAGGGTTAGGGGACGGGGACGGTTTCGGGTCCTGGTGAGGGTACGGCAACGCTTTAGGGGGAGCGTGCGTGTGAGGGCGTGGGTTAGTGTTAGCGTACGGGTTAGGATTAGGGGACGGGTGAGGGTCAGGCTTCGGGGAAGGGTTAGGGTTAGGGTTCGGGCTAGGGTTAGGGTTAGGGGACGGGGACCGTTTAGGGTCCAGGTGAGTGTAGGGCAACGCTTTAGGGGGAGAGTGCGTGTGAGGGCGCTGGTTAGTGTTAGCGTACGGGTTAGGATTAGGGGACGGGTGAGGGTCAGGCTTCGGGGAAGGGTTAGGGTTAGGGTTCGGGCTAGGGTTAGGGTTAGGGGACGGGGACGGTTTAGGGTCCAGGTGAGGGTACGGCAACGCTTTAGGGGGAGCGTGCGTGTGAGGGCGCGGGTTAGTGTTAGCGTACGGGTTAGGATTAGGGGACGGGTGAGGGTCAGGCTTCGGGGAAGGGTTAGGGTTAGGGTTCGGGCTAGGGTTAGGGTTAGGGGACGGGGATGGTTTAGGGTCCAGGTGAGGGTACGGCAACGCTTTAGGGGGAGCGTGCGTGTGAGGGCGCGGGTTAGTGTTAGCGTACGGGTTAGGATTAGGGGACGGGTGAGGGTCAGGCTTCGGGGAAGGGTTAGGGTTAGGGTTCGGGCTAGGGTTAGGGTTAGTGGACGGGGACGGTTTAGGGTCCAGGTGAGGGTACGGCAACGCTTTAGGGGGAGCGTGCGTGTGAGGGCGCGGGTTAGTGTTAGCGTACGGGTTAGGATTAGGGGACGGGTGAGGGTCAGGCTTCGGGGAAGGGTTAGGGTTAGGGTTCGGGCTAGGGTTAGGGGACGGGGATGGGGACGGTTTAGGGTCCAGGTGAGGGTACGGCAACGCTTTAGGGGGAGCGTGCGTGTGAGGGCGCGGGTTAGTGTTAACGTACGGGTTAGTATTAGGGGACGGGTGAGGGTCAGGCTTCGGGTAAGGGTTAGGGTTAGGGTTCGGGCTAGGGTTAGGGTTAGGGGACGGGGACGGTTTAGGGTCCAGGTGAGGGTACGGCAACGCTTTAGGGGGAGCGTGCGTGTGAGGGCGCGGGTTAGTGTTAGCGTACGGGTTAGGATTAGGGGACGGGTGAGGGTCAGGCTTCGGGGAAGGGTTAGGGTTAGGGTTCGGGCTAGGGTTAGGGTTAGGGGACGGGGACGGTTTAGGGTCCAGGTGAGGGTATGGCAACGCTTTAGGGGGAGCGTGCGTGTGAGGGCGCGGGTTAGTGTTAGCGTACGGGTTAGGATTAGGGGACGGGTGAGGGTCAGGCTTCGGGGAAGGGTTAGGGTTCGGGCTAGGGTTAGGGTTAGGGGACGGGGACGGTTTCGGGTCCAGGTGAGGGTACGGCAACGCTTTAGGGGGAGCGTGCGTGTGAGGGCGCTGGTTAGTGTTAGCATACGGGTTAGGATTAGGGGACGGGTGAGGGTCAGGCTTCGGGGAAGGGTTAGGGTTAGGGTTCGGGCTAGGGTTAGGGTTAGGGGACGGGGACGGTTTAGGGTCCAGGTGAGGGTACGGCAACGCTTTAGGGGGAGCGTGCGTGTGAGGGCGCGGGTTAGTGTTAGCGTACGGGTTAGGATTAGGGGACGGGTGAGGGTCAGGCTTCGGGGAAGGGTTAGGGTTAGGGTTCGGGCTAGGGTTAGGGTTACGGGACGGGGACGGTTTAGGGTCCAGGTGAGGGTACGGCAACGCTTTAGGGGGAGCGTGCGTGTGAGGGCGCGGGTTAGTGTTAGCGTACGGGTTAGGATTAGGGGACGGGTGAGGGTCAGGCTTCGGGGAAGGGTTAGGGTTAGGGTTCGGGCTAGGGTTAGGGTTAGGGGACGGGGACGGTTTAGGGTCCAGGTGAGGGTACGGCAACGCTTTAGGGGGAGCGTGCGTGTGAGGGCGCGGGTTAGTGTTAGCGTACGGGTTAGGATTAGGGGACTGGTGAGGGTCAGGCTTCGGGGAAGGGTTAGGGTTAGGGTTCGGGCTAGGGTTAGGGTTAGGGGACGGGGACGGTTTAGGGTCCAGGTGAGGGTACGGCAACGCTTTAGATGGAGCGTGCGTGTAAGGGCGCGGGTTAGTGTTAGCGTACGGGTTAGGATTAGGGGACGGGTGAGGGTCAGGCTTCGGGGAAGGGTTAGGGTTAGGGTTCGGGCTAGGGTTAGGGTTAGGGGACGGGGACGGTTTAGGGTCCAGGTGAGGGTACGGCAACGCTTTAGGGGGAGCGTGCGTGTGAGGGCGTGGGTTAGTGTTAGCATACGGGTTAGGATTAGGGGACGGGTGAGGGTCAGGCTTCGGGGAAGGGTTAGGGTTAGGGTTCGGGCTAGGGTTAGGGTTAGGGGACGGGGACGGTTTAGGGTCCAGGTGAGGGTACGGCAACGCTTTAGGGGGAGCGTGCGTGTGAGGGCGCGGGTTAGTGTTAGCGTACGGGTTAGGATTAGGGGACGGGTGAGGGTCAGGCTTCGGGGAAGGGTTAGGGTTAGGGTTCGGGCTAGGGTTAGGGTTAGGGGACGGGGACGGTTTAGGGTCCAGGTGAGGGTACGGCAACGCTTTAGGGGGAGCGTGCGTGTGAGGGCGCGGGTTAGTGTTAGCGTACGGGTTAGGATTAGGGGATGGGTGATGGTCAGGCTTCGGGGAAGGGTTAGGGTTAGGGTTCGGGCTAGGGTTAGGGTTAGGGGACGGGGACGGTTTAGGGTCCAGGTGAGGGTACGGCAACGCTTTAGGGGGAGCGTGCGTGTGAGGGCGCGGGTTAGTGTTAACGTACGGGTTAGGATTAGGGGACGGGTGAGGGTCAGGCTTCGGGGAAGGGTTAGGGTTAGGGTTCGGGCTAGGGTTAGGTTTAGGGGACGGGGACTCTTTAGGGTCCAGGTGAGGGTTCGGCAACGCTTTAGTGGGAGCGTGCGTGTGAGGGCGCGGGTTAGTGTTAGCGTACGGGTTAGGATTAGGGGACGGGTGAGGGTCAGGCTTCGGGGAAGGGTTAGGGTTAGGGTTCGGGCTAGGGTTAGGGTTAGGGGACGGGGACGGTTTCGGGTCCTGTTGAGGGTACGGCAACGCTTTAGGGGGAGCGTGCGTGTGAGGGCGCGGGTTAGTGTTAGCGTACGGGTTAGGATTAGGGGACGGGTGAGGGTCAGGCTTCGGGGAAGGGTTAGGGTTAGGGTTCGGGCTAGGGTTAGGGTTAGGGGACGGGGATGGTTTAGGGTCCAGGTGAGGGTACGGCAACGCTTTAGGGGGAGCGTGCGTGTGAGGGCGCGGGTTAGTGTTAGCGTACGGGTTAGGATTAGGGGACGGGTGAGGGTCAGGCTTCGGGGAAGGGTTAGGGTTAGGGTTCGGGCTAGGGTTAGGGTTAGGGGACGGGGACGGTTTAGGGTCCAGGTGAGGGTACGGCAACGCTTTAGGGGGAGCGTGCGTGTGAGGGCGCGGGTTAGTGTTAGCGTACGGGTTAGGATTAGGGGACGGGTGAGGGTCAGGCTTCGGGGAAGGGTTAGGGTTAGGGTTCGGGCTAGGGTTAGGGTTAGGGGACGGGGACGGTTTAGGGTCCAGGTGAGGGTACGGCAACGCTTTAGGGGGAGCGTGCGTGTGAGGGCGCGGGTTAGTGTTAGCGTACGGGTTAGGATTAGGGGACGGGTGAGGGTCAGGCTTCGGGGAAGGGTTAGGGTTAGGGTTCGGGCTAGGGTTAGGGGACGGGGACGGGGACGGTTTAGGGTCCAGGTGAGGGTACGGCAACGCTTTAGGGGGAGCGTGCGTGTGAGGGCGCGGGTTAGTGTTAACGTACGGGTTAGGATTAGGGGACGGGTGAGAGTCAGGCTTCGGGTAAGGGTTAGGGTTAGGGTTCGGGCTAGGGTTAGGGTTAGGGGACGGGGACGGTTTAGGGTCCAGGTGAGGGTACGGCAACGCTTTAGGGGGAGCGTGCGTGTGAGGGCGCGGGTTAGTGTTAGCGTACGGGTTAGGATTAGGGGACGGGTGAGTGTCAGGCTTCGGGGAAGGGTTAGGGTTAGGGTTCCGGCTAGGGTTAGGGTTAGGGGACGGGGACGGTTTAGGGTCCAGGTGAGGGTATGGCAACGCTTTAGGGGGAGCGTGCGTGTGAGGGCGCGGGTTAGTGTTAGCGTACGGGTTAGGATTAGGGGACGGGTGAGGGTCAGGCTTCGGGGAAGGGTTAGGGTTCGGGCTAGGGTTAGGGTTAGGGGACGGGGACGGTTTCGGGTCCAGGTGAGGGTACGGCAACGCTTTAGGGGGAGCGTGCGTGTGAGGGCGCTGGTTAGTGTTAGCATACGGGTTAGGATTAGGGGACGGGTGAGGGTCAGGCTTCGGGGAAGGGTTAGGGTTAGGGTTCGGGCTAGGGTTAGGGTTAGGGGACGGGGACGGTTTAGGGTCCAGGTGAGGGTACGGCAACGCTTTAGGGGCAGCGTGCGTGTGAGGGCGCGGGTTAGTGTTAGCGTACGGGTTAGGATTAGGGGACGGGTGAGGGTCAGGCTTCGGGGAAGGGTTAGGGTTAGGGTTCGGGCTAGGGTTAGGGTTAGGGGACGGGGACGGTTTAGGGTCCAGGTGAGGGTACGGCAACGCTTTAGGGGGAGCGTGCGTGTGAGGGCGCGGGTTAGTGTTAGCGTACGGGTTAGGATTAGGGGACGGGTGAGGGTCAGGCTTCGGGGAAGGGTTAGGGTTAGGGTTCGGGCTAGGGTTAGGGTTAGGGGACGGGGACGGTTTAGGGTCCAGGTGAGGGTACGGCAACGCTTTAGGGGGAGCGTGCGTGTGAGGGCGCGGGTTAGTGTTAGCGTACGGGTTAGGATTAGGGGACGGGTGAGGGTCAGGCTTCGGGGAAGGGTTAGGGTTAGGGTTCGGGCTAGGGATAGGGTTAGGGGACGGGGACGGTTTAGGGTCCAGGTGAGGGTACGGCAACGCTTTAGGTGGAGCGTGCGTGTGAGGGCGCGGGTTAGTGTTAGCGTACGGGTTAGGATTAGGGGACGGGTGAGGGTCAGGCTTCGGGGAAGGGTTAGGGTTAGGGTTCGGGCTAGGGTTAGGGTTAGGGGACGGGACGGTATAGGGTCCAGGTGAGGGTACGGCAACGCTTTAGGGGGAGCGTGCGTGTGAGGGCGCGGGTTAGTGTTAGCGTACGGGTTAGGATTAGGGGACGGGTGAGGGTCAGGCTTCGGGGAAGGGTTAGGGTTAGGGTTCGGGCTAGGGTTAGGGTTAGGGGACGGGGACGGTTTAGGGTCCAGGTGAGGGTACGGCAACGCTTTAGGGGGAGCGTGCGTGTGAGGGCGCGGGTTAGTGTTAGCGTACGGGTTAGGATTAGGGGACGGGTGAGGGTCAGGCTTCGGGGAAGGGTTAGGGTTAGGGTTCGGGCTAGGGTTAGGGTTAGGGGATGGGGACGGTTTAGGGTCCAGGTGAGGGTACGGCAACGCTTTAGGGGGAGCGTGCGTGTGAGGGCGCGGGTTAGTGTTAGCGTACGGGTTAGGATTAGGGGACGGGTGAGGGTCAGGCTTCGGGGAAGGGTTAGGGTTAGGGTTCGGGCTAGGGTTAGGGTTAGGGGACGGGGACGGTTTAGGGTCCAGGTGAGGGTACGGCAACACTTTAGGGGGAGCGTGCGTATGAGGGCGCGGGTTAGTGTTAACGTACGGGTTAGGATTAGGGGACGGGTGAGGGTCAGGCTTCGGGGAAGGGTTAGGGTTAGGGTTCGGGCTAGGGTTAGGGTTAGGGGACGGGGACGGTTTAGGGTCCAGGTGAGGGTACGGCAACACTTTAGGGGGAGCGTGCATGTGAGGGCGCGGGTTAGTGTTAACGTACGGGTTAGGATTAGGGGACGGGTGAGGGTCAGGCTTCGGGGAAGGGTTAGGGTTAGGGTTCGGGCTAGGGTTAGGGTTAGGGGACGGGGACGGTTTTAGGGTCCAGGTGAGGGTATGGCAACGCTTTAGGGGGAGCGTGCGTGTGAGGGCGCGGGTTAGTGTTAGCGTACGGGTTAGGATTAGGGGACGGGTGAGGGTCAGGCTTCGGGGAAGGGTTAGGGTTCGGGCTAGGGTTAGGGTTAGGGGACGGGGACGGTTTAGGGTCCAGGTGAGGGTACGGCAACGCTTTAGGGGGAGCGTGCGTGTGAGGGCGCAGGTTAGTGTTAGCGTACGGGTTTGGATTAGGGGACGGGTGAGGGTCAGGCTTCGGGGAAGGGTTAGGGTTAGGGTTCGGGCTAGGGTTAGGGTTAGGGGACGGGGACTGTTTAGGGTCCAGGTGAGGGTACGGCAACGCTTTAGGGGGAGCGTGCGTGTGAGGGCGCGGGTTAGTGTTAGCGTACGGGTTAGGATTAGGGGACGGGTGAGGGTCAGGCTTCGGGGAAGGGTTAGGGTTAGGGTTCGGGCTAGGGTTAGGGTTAGGGGACGGGGACGGTTTAGGGTCCAGGTGAGGGTACGGCAACGCTTTAGGGGGAGCGTGCGTGTGAGGGCGCGGGTTAGTGTTAGCGTACGGGTTAGGATTAGGGGACGGGTGAGGGTCAGGCTTCTGGGAAGGGTTAGGGTTAGGGTTCGGGCTAGGGTTAGGGTTAGGGGACGGGGACGGTTTAGGGTCCAGGTGAGGGTACAGCAACGCTTTAGGGGGAGCGTGCGTGTGAGGGCGCGGGTTAGTGTTAGCGTACGGGTTAGGATTAGGGGACGGGTGAGGGTCAGGCTTCGGGGAAGGGTTAGGGTTAGGGTTCGGGCTAGGGTTAGGGTTAGGGGACGGGGACGGTTTAGGGTCCAGGTGAGGGTACGGCAACGCTTTAGGGGGAGCGTGCGTGTGAGGGCGCGGGTTAGTGTTAGCGTACGGGTTAGGATTAGGGGACGGGTGAGGGTCAGGCTTCGGGGAAGGGTTAGGGTTAGGGTTCGGGCTAGGGTTAGGGTTAGGGGACGGGGACGGTATAGGGTCCAGGTGAGGGTACGGCAACGCTTTAGGGGGAGCGTGCGTGTGAGGGCGCGGGTTAGTGTTAGCGTACGGGTTAGGATTAGGGGACGGGTGAGGGTCAGGCTTCGGGGAAGGGTTAGAGTTAGGGTTCGGGCTAGGGTTAGGGTTAGGGGACGGGGACGGTTTAGGGTCCAGGTGAGGGTACGGCAACGCTTTAGGGGGAGCGTGCGTGTGAGGGCGCGGGTTAGTGTTAGCGTACGGGTTAGGATTAGGGGACGGGTGAGGGTCAGGCTTCGGGGAAGGGTTAGGGTTAGGGTTCGGGCTAGGGTTAGGGTTAGGGGACGGGGACGGTTTAGGGTCCAGGTGAGGGTACGGCAACGCTTTAGGGGGAGCGTGCGTGTGAGGGCGCGGGTTAGTGTTAGCGTACGGGTTAGGATTAGGGGACGGGTGAGGGTCAGGCTTCGGGGAAGGGTTAGGGTTAGGGTTCGGGCTAGGGTTAGGGTTAGGGGACGGGGACGGTTTAGGGTCCAGGTGAGGGTACGGCAACGCTTTAGGGGGAGCGTGCGTGTGAGGGCGCGGGTTAGTGTTAACGTACGGGTTAGGATTAGGGGACGGGTGAGGGTCAGGCTTCGGGGAAGGGTTAGGGTTAGGGTTCGGGCTAGGGTTAGGGTTAGGGGACGGGGACGGTTTAGGGTCCAGGTGAGGGTACGGCAACGCTTTAGGGGGAGCGTGCGTGTGAGGGCGCGGGTTAGTGTTAGCGTACGGGTTAGGATTAGGGGACGGGTGAGGGTCAGGCTTCGGGGAAGGGTTAGGGTTAGGGTTCGGGCTAGGGTTAGGGTTAGGGGACGGGGACGGTTTAGGGTCCCGGTGAGGGTATGGCAACGCTTTAGGGGGAGCGTGCGTGTGAGGGCGCGGGTTAGTGTTAGCGTACGGGTTAGGATTAGGGGACGGGTGAGGGTCAGGCTTCGGGGAAGGGTTAGGGTTCGGGCTAGGGTTAGGGTTAGGGGACGGGGACGGTTTCGGGTCCAGGTGAGGGTACGGCAACGCTTTAGGGGGAGCGTGCGTGTGAGGGCGCGGGTTAGTGTTAGCGTACGGGTTAGGATTAGGGGACGGGTGAGGGTCAGGCTTCGGGGAAGGGTTAGGGTTAGGGTTCGGGCTAGGGTTAGGGTGAGGGGACGGGGACGGTTTAGGGTCCAGGTGAGGGTACGGCAACGCTTTAGGGGGAGCGTGCGTGTGAGGGCGCGGGTTAGTGTTAGCGTACGGGTTAGGATTAGGGGACGGGTGAGGGTCAGGCTTCGGGGAAGGGTTAGGGTTCGGGCTAGGGTTAGGGTTAGGGGACGGGGACGGTTTCGGGTCCAGGTGAGGGTACGGCAACGCTTTAGGGGGAGCGTGCGTGTGAGGGCGCGGGTTAGTGTTAGCGTACGGGTTAGGATTAGGGGACGGGTGAGGGTCAGGCTTCGGGGAAGGGTTAGGGTTCGGGCTAGGGTTAGGGTTAGGGGACGGGGACGGTTTAGGGTCCAGGTGAGGGTACGGCAACGCTTTAGGGGGAGCGTGCGTGTGAGGGCGCGGGTTAGTGTTAGCGTACGGGTTAGGATTAGGGGACGGGTGAGGGTCAGGCTTCGGGGAAGGGTTAGGGTTCGGGCTAGGGTTAGGGTTAGGGGACGGGGACGGTTTCGGGTCCAGGTGAGGGTACGGCAACGCTTTAGGGGGAGCGTGCGTGTGAGGGCGCGGGTTAGTGTTAGCGTACGGGTTAGGATTAGGGGACGGGTGAGGGTCAGGCTTCGGGGAAGGGTTAGGGTTAGGGTTCGGGCTAGGGTTAGGGTTAGGGGACGGGGACTGTTTAGGGTCCAGGTGAGGGTTCGGCAACGCTTTAGGGGGAGCGTGCGTGTGAGGGCGCGGGTTAGTGTTAGCGTACGGGTTAGGATTAGGGGACGGGTGAGGGTCAGGCTTCGGGGAAGGGTTAGGGTTAGGGTTCGGGCTAGGGTTAGGGTTAGGGGACGGGGACGGTTTAGGGTCCAGGTGAGGGTAGGGCAACGCTTTAGGGGGAGCGTGCGTGTGAGGGCGTGGGTTAGTGTTAGCATACGGGTTAGGATTAGGGGACGGGTGAGGGTCAGGCTTCGGGGAAGGGTTAGGGTTAGGGTTCGGGCTAGGGTTAGGGTTAGGGGACGGGGACGGTTTAGGGTCCAGGTGAGGGTACGGCAACGCTTTAGGGGGAGCGTGCGAGTGAGGGCGCGGGTTAGTGTTAGCGTACGGGTTAGGATTAGGGGACGGGTGAGGGTCAGGCTTCGGGGAAGGGTTAGGGTTCGGGCTAGGGTTAGGGTTAGGGGACGGGGACGGTTTAGGGTCCAGGTGAGGGTAGGGCAACGCTTTAGGGGGAGCGTGCGTGTGAGGGCGCGGGTTAGTGTTAGCGTACGGGTTAGGATTAGGGGACGGGTGAGGGTCAGGCTTCGGGGAAGGGTTAGGGTTAGGGTTCGGGCTAGGGTTAGGGTTAGGGGACGGGGACGGTTTCGGGTCCAGGTGAGGGTACGGCAACGCTTTAGGGGGAGCGTGCGTGTGAGGGCGCGGGTTAGTGTTAGCGTAAGGGTTAGGATTAGGGGACGGGTGAGGGTCAGGCTTCGGGGAAGGTTTAGGGTTACGGTTCGGGCTAGGGTTAGGGTTAGGGGACGGGGACGGTTTAGGGTCCAGGTGAGGGTACGGCAACGCTTTAGGGGGAGCGTGCGTGTGAGGGCGCGGGTTAGTGTTAGCGTACGGGTTAGGATTAGGGGACGGGTGAGGGTCAGGCTTCGGGGAAGGGTTAGGGTTAGGGTTCGGGCTAGGGTTAGGGTGAGGGGACAGGGACGGTTTAGGGTCCAGGTGAGGGTACGGCAACACTTTAGGGGGAGCGTGCGTGTGAGGGCGCGGGTTAGTGTTAGCGTACGGGTTAGGATTAGGGGACGGGTGAGGGTCAGGCTTCGGGGAAGGGTTAGGGTTAGGGTTCGGGCTAGGGTTAGGGTTAGGGGACGGGGACGGTTTAGGGTCCAGGTGAGGGTACGGCAACGCTTTAGGGGGAGCGTGCGTGTGAGGGCGCGGGTTAGTGTTAGCGTACGGGTTAGGATTAGGGGACGGGTGAGGGTCAGGCTTCGGGGAAGGGTTAGGGTTAGGGTTCGGGCTAGGCTTAGGGTGAGGGGACGGGGACGGTTTAGGGTCCAGGTGAGGGTACGGCAACGCTTTAGGGGGAGCGTGCGTGTGAGGGCGCGGGTTAGTGTTAGCGTACGGGTTAGGATTAGGGGACGGGTGAGGGTCAGGCTTCGGGGAAGGGTTAGGGTTCGGGCTAGGGTTAGGGTTAGGGGACGGGGACGGTTTCGGGTCCAGGTGAGGGTACGGCAACGCTTTAGGGGGAGCGTGCGTGTGAGGGCGCGGGTTAGTGTTAGCGTACGGGTTAGGATTAGGGGACGGGTGAGGGTCAGGCTTCGGGGAAGGGTTAGGGTTCGGGCTAGGGTTAGGGTTAGGGGACGGGGACGGTTTCGGGTCCAGGTGAGGGTACGGCAACGCTTTAGGGGGAGCGTGCGTGTGAGGGCGCGGGTTAGTGTTAGCGTACGGGTTAGGATTAGGGGACGGGTGAGGGTCAGGCTTCGGGGAAGGGTTAGGGTTCGGGCTAGGGTTAGGGTTAGGGGACGGGGACGGTTTCGGGTCCAGGTGAGGGTACGGCAACGCTTTAGGGGGAGCGTGCGTGTGAGGGCGCGGGTTAGTGTTAGCGTACGGGTTAGGATTAGGGGACGGGTGAGGGTCAGGCTTCGGGGAAGGGTTAGGGTTAGGGTTCGGGCTAGGGTTAGGGTTAGGGGACGGGGACTGTTTAGGGTCCAGGTGAGGGTTCGGCAACGCTTTAGGGGGAGCGTGCGTGTGAGGGCGCGGGTTAGTGTTAGCGTACGGGTTAGGATTAGGGGACGGGTGAGGGTCAGGCTTCGGGGAAGGGTTAGGGTTAGGGTTCGGGCTAGGGTTAGGGTTAGGGAACGGGGACGGTTTAGGGTCCAGGTGAGGGTAGGGCAACGCTTTAGGGGGAGCGTGCGTGTGAGGGCGTGGGTTAGTGTTAGCATACGGGTTAGGATTAGGGGACGGGTGAGGGTCAGGCTTCGGGGAAGGGTTAGGGTTAGGGTTCGGGCTAGGGTTAGGGTTAGGGGACGGGGACGGTTTAGGGTCCAGGTGAGTGTACGGCAACGCTTTAGGGGGAGCGTGCGAGTGAGGGCGCGGGTTAGTGTTAGCGTACGGGTTAGGATTAGGGGACGGGTGAGGGTCAGGCTTCGGGGAAGGGTTAGGGTTCGGGCTAGGGTTAGGGTTAGGGGACGGGGACGGTTTAGGGTCCAGGTGAGGGTAGGGCAACGCTTTAGGGGGAGCGTGCGTGTGAGGGCGCGGGTTAGTGTTAGCGTACGGGTTAGGATTAGGGGACGGGTGAGGGTCAGGCTTCGGGGAAGGGTTAGGGTTAGGGTTCGGGCTAGTGTTAGGGTTAGGGGACGGGGACGGTTTCGGGTCCAGGTGAGGGTACGGCAACGCTTTAGGGGGAGCGTGCGTGTGAGGGCGCGGGTTAGTGTTAGCGTAAGGGTTAGGATTAGGGGACGGGTGAGGGTCAGGCTTCGGGGAAGGTTTAGGGTTACGGTTCGGGCTAGGGTTAGGGTTAGGGGACGGGGACGGTTTAGGGTCCAGGTGAGGGTACGGCAACGCTTTAGGGGGAGCGTGCGTGTGAGGGCGCGGGTTAGTGTTAGCGTACGGTTTAGGATTAGGCGACGGGTGAGGGTCAGGCTTCGGGGAAGGGTTAGGGTTAGGGTTCGGGCTAGGGTTAGGGTTAGGGGACGGGGACGGTTTAGGGTCCAGGTGAGGGTACGGCAACGCTTTAGGGGGAACGTGCGTGTGAGGGCGCGGGTTAGTGTTAGCGTACGGGTTAGGATTAGGGGACGGGTGAGGGTCAGGCTTCGGGGAAGGGTTAGGGTTAGGGTTCGGGCTAGGGTTAGGGTTAGGGGACGGGGACGGTTTAGGGTCCAGGTGAGGGTACGGCAACGCTTTAGGGGGAGCGTGCGTGTGAGGGCGCGGGTTAGTGTTAGAGTACGGGTTAGGATTAGGGGACGGGTGAGGGTCAGGCTTCGGGGAACGGTTAGGGTTAGGGTTCGGGCTAGGGTTAGGGTTAGGGGACGGGGACGGTTTCAGGTCCAGGTGAGGGTACGGCAACGCTTTAGGGGGAGCGTGCGTGTGAGGGCGCGGGTTAGTGTTAGCGTACGGGTTAGGATTAGGGGACGGGTGAGGGTCAGGCTTCGGGGAAGGGTTAGGGTTAGGGTTCGGGCTAGGGTTAGGGTTAGGGGACGGGGACGGTTTAAGGTCCAGGTGAGGGTACGGCAACGCTTTAGGGGGAGCGTGCGTGTGAGGGCGCGAGTTAGTGTTAGCGTACGGGTTAGGATTAGGGGACGGGTGAGGGTCAGGCTTCGGGGAAGGGTTAGGGTTAGGGTTCGGGCTAGGGTTAGGGTTAGGGGACGGGGACGGTTTAGGGTCCAGGTGAGTGTACGGCAACGCTTTAGGGGGAGCGTGCGTGTGAGGGCGCGGGTTAGTGTTAGCGTACGGGTTAGGATTAGGGGACGGGTGAGGGTCAGGCTTCGGGGAAGGGTTAGGGTTAGGGTTCGGGCTAGGGTTAGGGTTAGGGGACGGGGACGGTTTAGGGTCCAGGTGAGGGTATGGCAACGCTTTAGGGGGAGCGTGCGTGTGAGGGCGCGGGTTAGTGTTAGCGTACGGGTTAGGATTAGGGGACGGGTGAGGGTCAGGCTTCGGGGAAGGGTTAGGGTTCGGGCTAGGGTTAGGGTTAGGGGACGGGGACGGTTTCGGGTCCAGGTGAGGGTACGGCAACGCTTTAGGGGGAGCGTGCGTGTGAGGGCACGGGTTAGTGTTAGCGTACGGGTTAGGATTAGGGGACGGGTGAGGGTCAGGCTTCGGGGAAGGGTTAGGGTTAGGGTTCGGGCTAGGGTTAGGGTTAGGGGACGGGGACGGTTTAGGGTCCAGGTGAGGGTACGGCAACGCTTTAGGGGGAGCGTGCGTGTGAGGGCGCGGGTTAGTGTTAGCGTACGGGTTAGGATTAGGGGACGGGTGAGGGTCAGGCTTCGGGGAAGGGTTAGGGTTAGGGTTCGGGCTAGGGTTAGGGTTAGGGGACGGGGACGGTTTAGGGTCCAGGTGAGGGTACGGCAACGCTTTAGGGGGAGCGTGCGTGTGAGGGCGCGGGTTAGTGTTAGCGTACGGGTTAGGATTAGGGGACGGGTGAGGGTCAGGCTTCGGGGAAGGGTTAGGGTTAGGGTTCGGGCTAGGGTTAGGGTTAGGGGACGGGGACGGTTTCGGGTCCAGGTGAGGGTACGGCAACGCTTTAGGGGGAGCGTGCGTGTGAGGGCGCGGGTTAGTGTTAGCGTACGGGTTAGGATTAGGGGACGGGTGAGGGTCAGGCTTCGGGGAAGGGTTAGGGTTAGGGTTCGGGCTAGGGTTAGGGTTAGGGGACGGGGACGGTTTAGGGTCCAGGTGAGGGTACGGCAACGCTTTAGGGGGAGCGTGCGTGTGAGGGCGCGGGTTAGTGTTAGCGTACGGGTTAGGATTAGGGGACGGGTGAGGGTCAGGCTTCGGGGAAGGGTTAGGGTTAGGGTTCGGGCTAGGGTTAGGGTTAGGGGACGGGGACGGTTTAGGGTCCAGGTGAGGGTACGGCAACGCTTTAGGGGGAGCGTGCGTGTGAGGTCGCGGGTTAGTGTTAGCGTACGGGTTAGGATTAGGGGACGGGTGAGGGTCAGGCTTCGGGGAAGGGTTAGGGTTAGGGTTCGGGCTAGGGTTAGGGTTAGGGGACGGGGACGGTTTAGGGTCCAGTTGAGGGTACTGCAACGCTTTAGGGGGAGCGTGCGTTTGAGGGCGCGCGTTAGTGTTAGCGTACAGGTTAGGATTAGGGGACGGGTGAGGGTCAGGCTTCGGGGAAGGGTTAGGGTTAGGGTTCGGGCTAGGGTTAGGGTTAGGGGACGGGGACGGTTTAAGGTCCAGGTGAGGGTACGGCAACGCTTTAGGGGGAGCGTGCGTGTGAGGGCGCGAGTTAGTGTTAGCGTACGGGTTAGGATTAGGGGACGGGTGAGGGTCAGGCTTCGGGGAAGGGTTAGGGTTAGGGTTCGGGCTAGGGTTAGGGTTAGGGGACGGGTACGGTTTAAGGTCCAGGTGAGGGTACGGCAACGCTTTAGGGGGAGCGTGCGTGTGAGGGCACGGGTTAGTGTTAGCGTACGGGTTTGGATTAGGGGACGGGTGAGGGTCAGGCTTCGGGGAAGGGTTAGGGTTAGGGTTCGGGCTAGGGTTAGGGTTAGGGGACGGGGACTGTTTAGGGTCCAGGTGAGGGTTCGGCAACGCTTTAGGGGGAGCGTGCGTGTGAGGGCGCGGGTTAGTGTTAGCGTACGGGTTAGGATTAGGGGACGGGTGAGGGTCAGGCTTCGGGGAAGGGTTAGGGTTAGGGTTCGGGCTAGGGTTAGGGTTAGGGGACGGGGACGGTTTAGTGTCCAGGTGAGGGTAGGGCAACGCTTTAGGGGGAGCGTGCGTGTGAGGGCGTGGGTTAGTGTTAGCATACGGGTTAGGATTAGGGGACGGGTGAGGGTCAGGCTTCGGGGAAGGGTTAGGGTTAGGGTTCGGGCTAGGGTTAGGGTTAGGGGACGGGGACGGTTTAGGGTCCAGGTGAGGGTACGGCAACGCTTTAGGGGGAGCGTGCGTGTGAGGGCGCGGGTTAGTGTTAGCGTACGGGTTAGGATTAGGGGACGGGTGAGGGTCAGGCTTCGGGGAAGTGTTAGGGTTAGGGTTCGGGCTAGGGTTAGGGTTAGGGGACGGGGACGGTTTAGGGTCCAGGTGAGGGTACGGCAACGCTTTAGGGGGAGCGTGCGTGTGAGGGCGCGGGTTAGTGTTAGCGTACGGGTTAGGATTAGGGGACGGGTGAGGGTCAGGCTTCGGGGAAGGGTTAGGGTTAGGGTTCGGGCTAGGGTTAGGGTTAGGGGACGGGGACGGTTTAGGGTCCAGGTGAGGGTACGGCAACGCTTAGGGGGAACGTGCGTGTGAGGGCGCGGGTTAGTGTTAGCGTACGGGTTAGGATTAGGGGACGGGTGAGGGTCAGGCTTCGGGGAAGGGTTAGGGTTAGGGTTCGGGCTAGGGTTAGGGTTAGGGGACGGGGACGGTTTAGGGTCCAGGTGAGGGTACGGCAACGCTTTAGGGGGAGCGTGCGTGTGAGGGCGCGGGTTAGTGTTAGCGTACGGGTTAGGATTAGGGGACGGGTGAGGGTCAGGCTTCGGGGAAGGGTTAGGGTTAGGGTTCGGGCTAGGGTTAGGGTGAGGGGACAGGGACGGTTTAGGGTCCAGGTGAGGGTACGGCAACGCTTTAGGGGGAGCGTGCGTGTGAGGGCGCGGGTTAGTGTTAGCGTACGGGTTAGGATTAGGGGACGGGTGAGGGTCAGGCTTCGGGGAAGGGTTAGGGTTAGGGTTCGGGCTAGGGTTAGGGTTAGGGGACGGGGACGGTTTAGGGTCCAGGTGAGGGTACGGCAACGCTTTAGGGGGAGCGTGCGTGTGAGGGCGCGGGTTAGTGTTAGCGTACGGGTTAGGATTAGGGGACGGGTGAGGGTCAGGCTTCGGGGAAGTGTTAGGGTTCGGGCTAGGGTTAGGGTTAGGGGACGGGGACGGTTTCGGGTCCAGGTGAGGGTACGGCAACGCTTTAGGGGGAGCGTGCGTGTGAGGGCACGGGTTAGTGTTAGCGTACGGGTTTGGATTAGGGGACGGGTGAGGGTCAGGCTTCGGGGAAGGGTTAGGGTTAGGGTTCGGGCTAGGGTTAGGGTTAGGGGACGGGGACGGTTTAGGGTCCAGGTGAGGGTAGGGCAACGCTTTAGGGGGAGCGTGCATGTGAGGGCGTGGGTTAGTGTTAGCATACGGGTTAGGATTAGGGGACGGGTGAGGGTCAGGCTTCGGGGAAGGGTTAGGGTTAGGGTTCGGGCTAGGGTTAGGGTTAGGGGACGGGGACGGTTTAGGGTCCAGGTGAGGGTACGGCAACGCTTTAGGGGGAGCGTGCGTGTGAGGGCGCGGGTTAGTGTTAGCGTACGGGTTAGGATTAGGGGACGGGTGAGGGTCAGGCTTCGGGGAAGTGTTAGGGTTAGGGTTCGGGCTAGGGTTAGGGTTAGGGGACGGGGACGGTTTAGGGTCCAGGTGAGGGTACGGCAACGCTTTAGGGGGAGCGTGCGTGTGAGGGCGCGGGTTAGTGTTAGCGTACGGGTTAGGATTAGGGGACGGGTGAGGGTCAGGCTTCGGGGAAGGGTTAGGGTTAGGGTTCGGGCTAGGGTTAGGGTTAGGGGACGGGGACGGTTTAGGGTCCAGGTGAGTGTACGGCAACGCTTTAGGGGGAGCGTGCGTGTGAGGGCGCGGGTTAGTGTAAGCGTACGGGTTAGGATTAGGGGACGGGTGAGGGTCAGGCTTCGGGGAAGGGTTAGGGTTAGGGTTCGGGCTAGGGTTAGGGTTAGGGGACGGGGACGGTTTAGGGTCCAGGTGAGGGTATGGCAACGTTTTAGGGGGAGCGTGCGTGTGAGGGCGTGGGTTAGTGTTAGCGTACGGGTTAGGATTAGGGGACGGGTGAGGGTCAGGCTTCGGGGAAGGGTTAGGGTTCGAGCTAGGGTTAGGGTTAGGGGACGGGGACGGTTTCGGGTCCAGGTGAGGGTACGGCAACGCTTTAGGGGGAGCGTGCGTGTGAGGGCACGGGTTAGTGTTAGCGTACGGGTTTGGATTAGGGGACGGGTGAGGGTCAGGCTTCGGGGAAGGGTTAGGGTTAGGGTTCGGGCTAGGGTTAGGGTTAGGGGACGGGGACTGTTTAGGGTCCAGGTGAGGGTTCGGCAACGCTTTAGGGGGAGCGTGCGTGTGAGGGCGCAGGTTAGTGTTAGCGTACGGGTTAGGATTAGGGGACGGGTGAGGGTCAGGCTTCGGGGAAGGGTTAGGGTTAGGGTTCGGGCTAGGGTTAGGGTTAGGGGACGGGGACTGTTTAGGGTCCAGGTGAGGGTTCGGCAACGCTTTAGGGGGAGCGTGCGTGTGAGGGCGCGGGTTAGTGTTAGCGTACGGGTTAGGATTAGGGGACGGGTGAGGGTCAGGCTTCGGGAAAGGGTTAGGGTTAGGGTTCGGGCTAGGGTTAGGGTTAGGGGACGGGGACGGTTTAGGGTCCAGGTGAGGGTAGGGCAACGCTTTAGGGGGAGCGTGCGTGTGAGGGCGTGGGTTAGTGTTAGCATACGGGTTAGGATTAGGGGACGGGTGAGGGTCAGGCTTCGGGGAAGGGTTAGGGTTAGGGTTCGGGCTAGGGTTAGGGTTAGGGGACGGGGACGGTTTAGGGTCCAGGTGAGGGTACGGCAACGCTTTAGGGGGAGCGTGCGTGTGAGGGCGCGGGTTAGTGTTAGCGTACGAGTTAGGATTAGGGGACGGGTGAGGGTCAGGCTTCGGGGAAGTGTTAGGGTTAGGGTTCGGGCTAGGGTTAGGGTTAGGGGACGGGGACGGTTTAGGGTCCAGGTGAGGGTACGGCAACGCTTTAGGGGGAGCGTGCGTGTGAGGGCGCGGGTTAGTGTTAGCGTACGGGTTAGGATTAGGGGACGGGTGAGGGTCAGGCTTCGGGGAAGGGTTAGGGTTAGGGTTCGGGCTAGGGTTAGGGTTAGGGGACGGGGACGGTTTAGGGTCCAGGTGAGGGTACGGCAACGCTTTAGGGGGAGCGTGCGTGTGAGGGCGCGGGTTAGTGTTAGCGTACGGGTTAGGATTAGGGGACGGGTGAGGGTCAGGCTTCGGGGAAGGGTTAGGGTTAGGGTTCGGGCTAGGGTTAGGGTTAGGGGACGGGGACGGTTTAGGGTCCAGGTGAGGGTACGGCAACGCTTTAGGGGGAGCGTGCGTGTGAGGGCGCGGGTTAGTGTTAGCGTACGGGTTAGGATTAGGGGACGGGTGAGGGTCAGGCTTCGGGGAAGGGTTAGGGTTAGGGTTCGGGCTAGGGTTAGGGTGAGGGGACAGGGACGCTTTAGGGTCCAGGTGAGGGTACGGCAACGCTTTAGGGGGAGCGTGCGTGTGAGGGCGCGGGTTAGTGTTAGCGTACGTGTTAGGATTAGGGGACGGGTGAGGGTCAGGCTTTGGGGAAGGGTTAGGGTTAGGGTTCGGGCTAGGGTTAGGGTTAGGGGACGGGGACGGTTTAGGGTCCAGGTGAGGGTACGGCAACGCTTTAGGGGGAGCGTGCGTGTGAGGGCGCGGGTTAGTGTTAGCGTACGGGTTAGGATTAGGGGACGGGTGAGGGTCAGGCTTCGGGGAAGGGTTAGGGTTAGGGTTTGGGCTAGGGTTAGGGTTAGGGGACGGGGACGGTTTAGGGTCCAGGTGAGGGTACGGCAACGCTTTAGGGGGAGCGTGCGTGTGAGGGCGCGGGTTAGTGTTAACGTACGGGTTAGGATTAGGGGACGGGTGAGGGTCAGGCTTCGGGGAAGGGTTAGGATTAGGGTTCGGGGTAGGGTTAGGGTTAGGGGACGGGGACGGATTAGGGTCCAGGTGAGGGTACGGCAACGCTTTAGGGGGAGCGTGCGTGTGAGGGCGCGGGTTAGTGTTAGCGTACGGGTTAGGATTAGGGGACGGGTGAGGGTCAGGCTTCGGGGAAGGGTTAGGGTTAGGGTTCGGGCTAGGGTTAGGGTTAGGGGACGGGGACGGTTTAGGGTCCAGGTGAGGGTATGGCAACGCTTTAGGGGGAGCGTGCGTGTGAGGGCGCGGGTTAGTGTTAGCGTACGGGTTAGGATTAGGGGACGGGTGAGGGTCAGGCTTCGGGGAAGGGTTAGGGTTAGGGTTCGGGCTAGGGTTAGGGTTAGGGGACAGGGACGGTTTAGGGTCCAGGTGAGGGTACGGCAACGCTTTAGGGGCAGCGTGCGTGTGAGGGCGCGGGTTAGTGTTAGCGTACGGGTTAGGATTAGGGGACGGGTGAGGGTCAGGCTTCGGGGAAGGGTTAGGGTTAGGGTTCGGGCTAGGGTTAGGGTTAGGGGACGGGGACGGTTTAGGGTCCAGGTGAGTGTACGGCAACTCTTTAGGGGGAGCGTGCGTGTGAGGGCGCGGGTTAGTGTTAGCGTACGGGTTAGGATTAGGGGACGGGTGAGGGTCAGGCTTCGGGGAAGGGTTAGGGTTAGGGTTCGGGCTAGGGTTAGGGTTAGGGGACGGGGACGGTTTAGGGTCCAGGTGAGGGTATGGCAACGCTTTAGGGGGAGCGTGCATGTGAGGGCGCGGGTTAGTGTTAGCGTACGGGTTAGGATTAGGGGACGGGTGAGGGTCAGGCTTCGGGGAAGTGTTAGGGTTCGGGCTAGGGTTAGGGTTAGGGGACGGGGACGGTTTCGGGTCCAGGTGAGGGTACGGCAACGCTTTAGGGGGAGCGTGCGTGTGAGGGCACGGGTTAGTGTTAGCGTACGGGTTTGGATTAGGGGACGGGTGAGGGTCAGGCTTCGGGGAAGGGTTAGGGTTAGGGTTCGGGCTAGGGTTAGGGTTAGGGGACGGGGACTGTTTAGGGTCCAGGTGAGGGTTCGGCAACGCTTTAGGGGGAGCGTGCGTGTGAGGGCGCGGGTTAGTGTTAGCGTACGGGTTAGGATTAGGGGACGGGTGAGGGTCAGGCTTCGGGGAAGGGTTAGGGTTAGGGTTCGGGCTAGGGTTAGGGTTAGGGGACGGGGACGGTTTAGGGTCCAGGTGAGGGTAGGGCAACGCTTTAGGGGGAGCGTGCGTGTGAGGGCGTGGGTTAGTGTTAGCATACGGGTTAGGATTAGGGGACGGGTGAGGGTCAGGCTTCGGGGAAGGGTTAGCGTTAGGGTTCGGGCTAGGGTTAGGGTTAGGGGACGGGGACGGTTTAGGGTCCAGGTGAGGGTACGGCAACGCTTTAGGGGGAGCGTGCGTGTGAGGGCGCGGGTTAGTGTTAGCGTACGGGTTAGGATTAGGGGACGGGTGAGGGTCAGGCTTCGGGGAAGTGTTAGGGTTAGGGTTCGGGCTAGGGTTAGGGTTAGGGGACGGGGACGGTTTAGGGTCCAGGTGAGGGTACGGCAACGCTTTAGGGGGAGCGTGCGTGTGAGGGCGCGGGTTAGTGTTAGCGTACGGGTTAGGATTAGGGGACGGGTGAGGGTCAGGCTTCGGGGAAGGGTTAGGGTTAGGGTTCGGGCTAGGGTTAGGGTTAGGGGACGGGGACGGTTTAGGGTCCAGGTGAGGGTACGGCAACGCTTTAGGGGGAGCGTGCGTGTGAGGGCGCGGGTTAGTGTTAGCGTACGGGTTAGGATTAGGGGACGGGTGAGGGTCAGGCTTCGGGGAAGGGTTAGGGTTAGGGTTCGGGCTAGGGTTAGGGTTAGGGGACGGGGACGGTTTAGGGTCCAGGTGAGGGTACGGCAACGCTTTAGGGGGAGCGTGCGTGTGAGGGCGCGGGTTAGTGTTAGCGTACGGGTTAGGATTAGGGGACGGGTGAGGGTCAGGCTTCGGGGAAGGGTTAGGGTTAGGGTTCGGGCTAGGGTTAGGGTTAGGGGACGGGGACGGTTTAGGGTCCAGGTGAGGGTACGGCAACGCTTTAGGGGGAGCGTGCGTGTGAGGGCGCGGGTTAGTGTTAGCGTACGGGTTAGGATTAGGGGACGGGTGAGGGTCAGGCTTCGGGGAAGGGTTAGGGTTAGGGTTCGGGCTAGGGTTAGGGTGAGGGGACAGGGACGCTTTAGGGTCCAGGTGAGGGTACGGCAACGCTTTAGGGGGAGCGTGCGTGTGAGGGCGCGGGTTAGTGTTAGCGTACGTGTTAGGATTAGGGGACGGGTGAGGGTCAGGCTTCGGGGAAGGGTTAGGGTTAGGGTTCGGGCTAGGGTTAGGGTTAGGGGACGGGGACGGTTTAGGGTCCAGGTGAGGGTACGGCAACGCTTTAGGGGGAGCGTGCGTGTGAGGGCGCGGGTTAGTGTTAGCGTACGGGTTAGGATTAGGGGACGGGTGAGGGTCAGGCTTCGGGGAAGGGTTAGGGTTAGGGTTTGGGCTAGGGTTAGGGTTAGGGGACGGGGACGGTTTAGGGTCCAGGTGAGGGTACGGCAACGCTTTAGGGGGAGCGTGCGTGTGAGGGCGCGGGTTAGTGTTAACGTACGGGTTAGGATTAGGGGACGGGTGAGGGTCAGGCTTCGGGGAAGGGTTAGGATTAGGGTTCGGGCTAGGGTTAGGGTTAGGGGACGGGGACGGTTTAGGGTCCAGGTGAGGGTACGGCAACGCTTTAGGGGGAGCGTGCGTGTGAGGGCGCGGGTTAGTGTTAGCGTACGGGTTAGGATTAGGGGACGGGTGAGGGTCAGGCTTCGGGGAAGGGTTAGGGTTAGGGTTCGGGCTAGGGTTAGGGTTAGGGGACGGGGACGGTTTAGGGTCCAGGTGAGGGTATGGCAACGCTTTAGGGGGAGCGTGCGTGTGAGGGCGCGGGTTAGTGTTAGCGTACGGGTTAGGATTAGGGGACGGGTGAGGGTCAGGCTTCGGGGAAGGGTTAGGGTTAGGGTTCGGGCTAGGGTTAGGGTTAGGGGACAGGGACGGTTTAGGGTCCAGGTGAGGGTACGGCAACGCTTTAGGGGCAGCGTGCGTGTGAGGGCGCGGGTTAGTGTTAGCGTACGGGTTAGGATTAGGGGACGGGTGAGGGTCAGGCTTCGGGGAAGGGTTAGGGTTAGGGTTCGGGCTAGGGTTAGGGTTAGGGGACGGGGACGGTTTAGGGTCCAGGTGAGGGTACGGCAACTCTTTAGGGGGAGCGTTCGTGTGAGGGCGCGGGTTAGTGTTAGCGTACGGGTTAGGATTAGGGGACGGGTGAGGGTCAGGCTTCGGGGAAGGGTTAGGGTTAGGGTTCGGGCTAGGGTTAGGGTTAGGGGACGGGGACGGTTTAGGGTCCAGGTGAGGGTATGGCAACGCTTTAGGGGGAGCGTGCGTGTGAGGGCGCGGGTTAGTGTTAGCGTACGGTTTAGGATTAGGGGACGGGTGAGGGTCAGGCTTCGGGGAAGTGTTAGGGTTCGGGCTAGGGTTAGGGTTAGGGGACGGGGACGGTTTCGGGTCCAGGTGAGGGTACGGCAACGCTTTAGGGGGAGCGTGCGTGTGAGGGCACGGGTTAGTGTTAGCGTACGGGTTTGGATTAGGGGACGGGTGAGGGTCAGGCTTCGGGGAAGGGTTAGGGTTAGGGTTCGGGCTAGGGTTAGGGTTAGGGGACGGGGACTGTTTAGGGTCCAGGTGAGGGTTCGGCAACGCTTTAGGGGGAGCGTGCGTGTGAGGGCGCGGGTTAGTGTTAGCGTACGGGTTAGGATTAGGGGACGGGTGAGGGTCAGGCTTCGGGGAAGGGTTAGGGTTAGGGTTCGGGCTAGGGTTAGGGTTAGGGGACGGGGACGGTTTAGGGTCCAGGTGAGGGTAGGGCAACGCTTTAGGGGGAGCGTGCGTGTGAGGGCGTGGGTTAGTGTTAGCATACGGGTTAGGATTAGGGGACGGGTGAGGGTCAGGCTTCGGGGAAGGGTTAGGGTTAGGGTTCGGGCTAGGGTTAGGGTTAGGGGACGGGGACGGTTTAGGGTCCAGGTGAGGGTACGGCAACGCTTTAGGGGGAGCGTGCGTGTGAGGGCGCGGGTTAGTGTTAGCGTACGGGTTAGGATTAGGGGACGGGTGAGGGTCAGGCTTCGGGGAAGTGTTAGAGTTAGGGTTCGGGCTAGGGTTAGGGTTAGGGGACGGGGACGGTTTAGGGTCCAGGTGAGGGTACGGCAACGCTTTAGGGGGAGCGTGCGTGTGAGGGCGCGGGTTAGTGTTAGCGTACGGGTTAGGATTAGGGGACGGGTGAGGGTCAGGCTTCGGGGAAGGGTTAGGGTTAGGGTTCGGGCTAGGGTTAGGGTTAGGGGACGGGGACGGTTTAGGGTCCAGGTGAGGGTACGGCAACGCTTTAGGGGGAGCGTGCGTGTGAGGGCGCGGGTTAGTGTTAGCGTACGGGTTAGGATTAGGGGACGGGTGAGGGTCAGGCTTCGGGGAAGGGTTAGGGTTAGGGTTCGGGCTAGGGTTAGGGTGAGGGGACAGGGACGGTTTAGGGTCCAGGTGAGGGTACGGCAACGCTTTAGGGGGAGCGTGCGTGTGAGGGCGCGGGTTAGTGTTAGCGTACGGGTTAGGATTAGGGGACGGGTGAGGGTCAGGCTTCGGGGAAGGGTTAGGGTTAGGGTTCGGGCTAGGGTTAGGGTTAGGGGACGGGGACGGTTTAGGGTCCAGGTGAGGGTACGGCAACGCTTTAGGGGGAGCGTGCGTGTGAGGGCGCGGGTTAGTGTTAGCGTACGGGTTAGGATTAGGGGACGGGTGAGGGTCAGGCTTCGGGGAAGGGTTAGGGTTAGGGTTCGGGCTAGGGTTAGGGTTAGGGGACGGGGACGGTTTAGGGTCCAGGTGAGGGTACGGCAACGCTTTAGGGGGAGCGTGCGTGTGAGGGCGCGGGTTAGTGTTAACGTACGGGTTAGGATTAGGGGACGGGTGAGGGTCAGGCTTTGGGGAAGGGTTAGGGTTAGGGTTCGGGCTAGGGTTAGGGTTAGGGGACGGGGACGGTTTAGGGTCCAGGTGAGGGTACGGCAACGCTTTAGGGGGAGCGTGCGTGTGAGGGCGCGGGTTAGTGTTAGCGTACGGGTTAGGATTAGGGGACGGGTGAGGGTCAGGCTTCGGGGAAGGGTTAGGGTTAGGGTTCGGGCTAGGGTTAGGGTTAGGGGACGGGGACGGTTTCAGGTCCAGGTGAGGGTACGGCAACGCTTTAGGGGGAGCGTGCGTGTGAGGGCGTGCGTTAGTGTTAGCGTACGGGTTAGGATTAGGGGACGGGTGAGGGTCAGGCTTCGGGGAAGGGTTAGGGTTAGGGTTCGGGCTAGGGTTAGGGTTAGGGGACGGGGACGGTTTAGGGTCCAGGTGAGGGTACGGCAACGCTTTAGGGGGAGCGTGCGTGTGAGGGCGCGGGTTAGTGTTAGCGTACGGGTTAGGATTAGGGGACGGGTGAGGGTCAGGCTTCGGGGAAGGGTTAGGGTTAGGGTTCGGGCTAGGGTTAGGGTTAGGGGACGGGGACGGTTTAGGGTCCAGGTGAGGGTAGGGCAACGCTTTAGGGGTAGCGTGCGTGTGAGGGCGTGGGTTAGTGTTAGCATACGGGTTATGATTAGGGGACGGGTGAGGGTCAGGCTTCGGGGAAGGGTTAGGGTTAGGGTTCGGGCTAGGGTTAGGGTTAGGGGACGGGGACGGTTTAGGGTCCAGGTGAGGGTACGGCAACGCTTTAGGGGGAGCGTGCGTGTGAGGGCGCGGGTTAGTGTTAGCGTACGGGTTAGGATTAGGGGACGGGTGAGGGTCAGGCTTCGGGGAAGGGTTAGGGTTAGGGTTCGGGCTAGGGTTAGGGTTAGGGGACGGGGACGGTATAGGGTCCAGGTGAGGGTACGGCAACGCTTTAGGGGGAGCGTGCGTGTGAGGGCGCGGGTTAGTGTTAGCGTACGGGTTAGGATTAGGGGACGGGTGAGGGTCAGGCTTCGGGGAAGGGTTAGGGTTAGGGTTCGGGCTAGGGTTAGGGTTAGGGGACGGGGACGGTTTAGGGTCCAGGTGAGGGTACGGCAACGCTTTAGGGGGAGCGTGCGTGTGAGGGCGCGGGTTAGTGTTAGCGTACGGGTTAGGATTAGGGGACGGGTGAGGGTCAGGCTTCGGGGAAGGGTTAGGGTTAGGGTTCGGGCTAGGGTTAGGGTTAGGGGACGGGGACGGTTTCAGGTCCAGGTGAGGGTACGGCAACGCTTTAGGGGGAGCGTGCGTGTGAGGGCGCGGGTTAGTGTTAGCGTACGGGTTAGGATTAGGGGACGGGTGAGGGTCAGGCTTCGGGGAAGGGTTAGGGTTAGGGTTCGGGCTAGGGTTAGGGTTATGGGACGGGGACGGTTTAGGGTCCAGGTGAGGGTACGGCAACGCTTTAGGGGGAGCGTGCGTGTGAGGGCGCGGGTTAGTGTTAGCGTACGGGTTAGGATTAGGGGACGGGTGAGGGTCAGGCTTCGGGGAAGGGTTAGGGTTAGGGTTCGGGCTAGGGTTAGGGTTAGGGGACGGGGACGGTTTAGGGTCCAGGTGAGGGTACGGCAACGCTTTAGGGGGAGCGTGCGTGTGAGGTCGCGGGTTAGTGTTAGCGTACGGGTTAGGATTAGGGGACGGGTGAGGGTCAGGCTTCGGGGAAGGGTTAGGGTTAGGGTTCGGGCTAGGGTTAGGGTTAGGGGACGGGGACGGTTTAGGGTCCAGTTGAGGGTACTGCAACGCTTTAGGGGGAGCGTGCGTTTGATGGCGCGCGTTAGTGTTAGCGTACAGGTTAGGATTAGGGGACGGGTGAGGGTCAGGCTTCGGGGAAGGGTTAGGGTTAGGGTTCGGGCTAGGGTTAGGGTTAGGGGACGGGGACGGTTTAAGGTCCAGGTGAGGGTACGGCAACGCTTTAGGGGGAGCGTGCGTGTGAGGGCGCGAGTTAGTGTTAGCGTACGGGTTAGGATTAGGGGACGGGTGAGGGTCAGGCTTCGGGGAAGGGTTAGGGTTAGGGTTCGGGCTAGGGTTAGGGTTAGGGGACGGGTACGGTTTAAGGTCCAGGTGAGGGTACGGCAACGCTTTAGGGGGAGCGTGCGTGTGAGGGCGCGAGTTAGTGTTAGCGTACGGGTTAGGATTAGGGGACGGGTGAGGGTCAGGCTTCGGGGAAGGGTTAGGGTTAGGGTTCGGGCTAGGGTTAGGGTTAGGGGACGGGGACGGTTTAGGGTCCAGGTGAGGGTATGGCAACGCTTTAGGGGGAGCGTGCGTGTGAGGGCGCGGGTTAGTGTTAGCGTACGGGTTAGGATTAGGGGACGGGTGAGGGTCAGGCTTCGGGTAAGGGTTAGGGTTAGGGTTCGGGCTAGGGTTAGGGTTAGGGGACGGGGACGGTTTAGGGTCCAGGTGAGTGTACGGCAACGCTTTAGGGGGAGCGTGCGTGTGAGGGCGCGGGTTAGTGTTAGCGTACGGGTTAGGATTAGGGGACGGGTGAGGGTCAGGCTTCGGGGAAGGGTTAGGGTTAGGGTTCGGGCTAGGGTTAGGGTTAGGGGACGGGGACGGTTTAGGGTCCAGGTGAGGGTATGGCAACGCTTTAGGGGGAGCGTGCGTGTGAGGGCGCGGGTTAGTGTTAGCGTACGGGTTAGGATTAGGGGACGGGTGAGGGTCAGGCTTCGGGGAAGGGTTAGGGTTCGGGCTAGGGTTAGGGTTAGGGGACGGGGACGGTTTCGGGTCCAGGTGAGGGTACGGCAACGCTTTAGGGGGAGCGTGCGTGTGAGGGCACGGGTTAGTGTTAGCGTACGGGTTTGGATTAGGGGACGGGTGAGGGTCAGGCTTCGGGGAAGGGTTAGGTTTAGGGTTCGGGCTAGGGTTAGGGTTAGGGGACGGGGACTGTTTAGGGTCCAGGTGAGGGTTCGGCAACGCTTTAGGGGGAGCGTGCGTGTGAGGGCGCGGGTTAGTGTTAGCGTACGGGTTAGGATTAGGGGACGGGTGAGGGTCAGGCTTCGGGGAAGGGTTAGGGTTAGGGTTCGGGCTAGGGTTAGGGTTAGGGGACGGGGACGGTTTAGGGTCCAGGTGAGGGTACGGCAACGCTTTAGGGGGAGCGTGCGTGTGAGGGCGTGGGTTAGTGTTAGCATACGGGTTAGGATTAGGGGACGGGTGAGGGTCAGGCTTCGGGGAAGGGTTAGGGTTAGGGTTCGGGCTAGGGTTAGGGTTAGGGGACGGGGACGGTTTAGGGTCCAGGTGAGGGTACGGCAACGCTTTAGGGGGAGCGTGCGTGTGAGGGCGCGGGTTAGTGTTAGCGTACGGGTTAGGATTAGGGGACAGGTGAGGGTCAGGCTTCGGGGAAGTGTTAGGGTTAGGGTTCGGGCTAGGGTTAGGGTTAGGGGACGGGGACGGTTTAGGGTCCAGGTGAGGGTACGGCAACGCTTTAGGGGGAGCGTGCGTGTGAGGGCGCGGGTTAGTGTTAGCGTACGGGTTAGGATTAGGGGACGGGTGAGGGTCAGGCTTCGGGGAAGGGTTAGGGTTAGGGTTCGGGCTAGGGTTAGGGTTAGGGGACGGGGACGGTTTCGGGTCCAGGTGAGGGTACGGCAACGCTTTAGGGGGAGCGTGCGTGTGAGGGCGCGGGTTAGTGTTAGCGTACGGGTTAGGATTAGGGGACGGGTGAGGGTCAGGCTTCGGGGAAGGGTTAGGGTTAGGGTTCGGGCTAGGGTTAGGGTTAGGGGACGGGGACGGTTTAGGGTCCAGGTGAGGGTACGGCAACGCTTTAGGGGGAGCGTGCGTGTGAGGGCGCGGGTTAGTGTTAGCGTACGGGTTAGGATTAGGGGACGGGTGAGGGTCAGGCTTCGGGGAAGGGTTAGGGTTAGGGTTCGGGCTAGGGTTAGGGTGAGGGGACAGGGACGGTTTAGGGTCCAGGTGAGGGTACGGCAACGCTTTAGGGGGAGCGTGCGTGTGAGGGCGCGGGTTAGTGTTAGCATACGGGTTAGGATTAGGGGACGGGTGAGGGTCAGGCTTCGGGGAAGGGTTAGGGTTAGGGTTCGGGCTAGGGTTAGGGTAGGGGACGGGGACGGTTTAGGGTCCAGGTGAGGGTACGGCAATGCTTTAGGGGGAGCGTGCGTGTGAGGGCGCGGGTTAGTGTTAGCGTACGGGTTAGGATTAGGGGACGGGTGAGGGTCAGGCTTCGGGGAAGGGTTAGGGTTAGGGTTCGGGCTAGGGTTAGGGTTAGGGGACGGGGACGGTTTAGGGTCCAGGTGAGGGTACGGCAACGCTTTAGGGGGAGCGTGCGTGTGAGGGCGCGGGTTAGTGTTAACGTACGGGTTAGGATTAGGGGACGGGTGAGGGTCAGGCTTCGGGGAAGGGTTAGGGTTAGGGTTCGGGCTAGGGTTAGTGTTAGGGGACGGGGACGGTTTAGGGTCCAGGTGAGGGTACGGCAACGCTTTAGGGGGAGCGTGCGTGTGAGGGCGCGGGTTAGTGTTAGCGTACGGGTTAGGATTAGGGGACGGGTGAGGGTCAGGCTTCGGGGAAGGGTTAGGGTTAGGGTTCGGGCTAGGGTTAGGGTTAGGGGACGGGGACGGTTTAGGGTCCAGGTGAGGGTATGGCAACGCTTTAGGGGGAGCGTGCGTGTGAGGGCGCGGGTTAGTGTTAGCGTACGGGTTAGGATTAGGGGACGGGTGAGGGTCAGGCTTCGGGGAAGGGTTAGGGTTCAGGCTAGGGTTAGGGTTAGGGGACGGGGACGGTTTCGGGTCCAGGTGAGGGTACGGCAACGCTTTAGGGGGAGCGTGGGTGTGAGGGCGTGGGTTAGTGTTAGCGTACGGGTTAGGATTAGGGGACGGGTGAGGGTCAGGCTTCGGGGAAGGGTTAGGGTTAGGGTTCGGGCTAGGGTTAGGGTTAGGGGACGGGGACTGTTTAGGGTCCAGGTGAGGGTTCGGCAACGCTTTAGGGGCAGCGTGCGTGTGAGGGCGCGGGTTAGTGTTAGCGTACGGGTTAGGATTAGGGGACGGGTGAGGGTCAGGCTTCGGGGAAGGGTTAGGGTTAGGGTTCGGGCTAGGGTTAGGGTTAGGGGACGGGGACGGTTTAGGGTCCAGGTGAGGGTAGGGCAACGCTTTAGGGGGAGCGTGCGTGTGAGGGCGTGGGTTAGTGTTAGCATACGGGTTAGGATTAGGGGACGGGTGAGGGTCAGGCTTCGGGGAAGGGTTAGGGTTAGGGTTCGGGCTAGGGTTAGGGTTAGGGGACGGGGACGGTTTAGGGTCCAGGTGAGGGTACGGCAACGCTTTAGGGGGAGCGTGTGTGTGAGGGCGCGGGTTAGTGTTAGCGTACGGGTTAGGATTAGGGGACGGGTGAGGGTCAGGCTTCGGGGAAGGGTTAGGGTTAGGGTTCGGGCTAGGGTTAGGGTTAGGGGACGGGGACGGTTTCGGGTCCAGGTGAGGGTACGGCAACGCTTTAGGGGGAGCGTGCGTGTGAGGGCGCGGGTTAGTGTTAGCGTACGGGTTAGGATTAGGGGACGGGTGAGGGTCAGGCTTCGGGGAAGGGTTAGGGTTAGGGTTCGGGCTAGGGTTAGGGTGAGGGGACGGGGACTGTTTAGGGTCCAGGTGAGGGTACGGCAACGCTTTAGGGGGAGCGTGCGTGTGAGGGCGCGGGTTAGTGTTAGCGTACGGGTTAGGATTAGGGGACGGGTGAGGGTCAGGCTTCGGGGAAGGGTTAGGGTTAGGGTTAGGGTTAGGGGACGGGGACGGTTTAGGGTCCAGGTGAGGGTAGGGCAACGCTTTAGGGGGAGCGTGCGTGTGAGGGCGTGGGTTAGTGTTAGCATACGGGTTAGGATTAGGGGACGGGTGAGGGTCAGGCTTCGGGGAAGGGTTAGGGTTAGGGTTCGGGCTAGGGTTAGGGTTAGGGGACGGGGACGGTTTAGGGTCCAGGTGAGGGTACGGCAACGCTTTAGGGGGAGCGTGCGAGTGAGGGCGCGGGTTAGTGTTAGCGTACGGGTTAGGATTAGGGGACGGGTGAGGGTCAGGCTTCGGGGAAGGGTTAGGGTTCGGGCTAGGGTTAGGGTTAGGGGACGGGGACGGTTTAGGGTCCAGGTGAGGGTAGGGCAACGCTTTAGGGGGAGCGTGCGTGTGAGGGCGCGGGTTAGTGTTAGCATACGGGTTAGGATTAGGGGACGGGTGAGGGTCAGGCTTCGGGGAAGGGTTAGGGTTAGGGTTCGGGCTAGGGTTAGGGTTAGGGGACGGGGACGGTTTAGGGCCCAGGTGAGGGTACGGCAACGCTTTAGGGGGAGCGTGCGTGTGAGGGCGCGGGTTAGTGTTAGCGTACGGGTTAGGATTAGGGGACGGGTGAGGGTCAGGCTTCGGGGAAGGATTAGGGTTAGGGTTCGGGCTAGGGTTAGGGTTAGGGGACGGGGACGGTTTAGGGTCCAGGTGAGGGTACGGCAACGCTTTAGGGGGAGCGTGCGTGTGAGGGCGCGGGTTAGTGTTAGCGTACGGGTTAGGATTAGGCGACGGGTGAGGGTCAGGCTTCGGGGAAGGGTTAGGGTTAGGGTTCGGGCTAGGGTTAGGGTTAGGGGACGGGGACGGTTTAGGGTCCAGGTGAGGGTACGGCAACGCTTTAGGGGGAGCGTGCGTGTGAGGGCGCGGGTTAGTGTTAGCGTACGGGTTAGGATTAGGGGACGGGTGAGGGTCAGGCTTCGGGGAAGGGTTAGGGTTAGGGTTCGGGCTAGGGTTAGGGTTAGGGGATGGGGACGGTTTAGGGTCCAGGTGAGGGTAGGGCAACGCTTTAAGGGGAGCGTGCGTGTGAGGGCGTGGTTTACTGTTAGCATACGGGTTAGGATTAGGGGACGGGTGAGGGTCAGGCTTCGGGGAAGGGTTAGGGTTAGGGTTCGGGCTAGGGTTAGGGTTAGGGGACGGGGACGGTTTAGGGTCCAGGTGAGGGTACGGCAACGCTTTAGGGGGAGCGTGCGAGTGAGGGCGCAGGTTAGTGTTAGCGTACGGGTTAGGATTAGGGGACGGGTGAGGGTCAGGCTTCGGGGAAGGGTTAGGGTTCGGGCTAGGGTTAGGGTTAGGGGACGGGGACGGTTTAGGGTCCAGGTGAGGGTAGGGCAACGCTTTAGGGGGAGCGTGCGTGTGAGGGCGCGTGTTAGTGTTAGCGTACGGGTTAGGATTAGGGGACGGGTGAGGGTCAGGCTTCGGGGAAGGGTTAGGGTTAGGGTTCGGGCTAGGGTTAGGGTTAGGGGACGGGGACGGTTTAGGGTCCAGGTGAGGGTACGTCAACGCTTTAGGGGGAGCGTGCGTGTGAGGGCGCGGGTTAGTGTTAGCGTACGGGTTAGGATTAGGGGACGGGTGAGGGTCAGGCTTCGGGGAAGGGTTAGGGTTAGGGTTCGGGCTAGGGTTAGGGTTAGGGGACGGGGACGGTTTAGGGTCCAGGTGAGGGTACGGCAACACTTTAGGGGGAGCGTGCGTGTGAGGGCGTGGGTTAGTGTTAGCGTACGGGTTAGGATTAGGGGACGGGTGAGGGTCAGGCTTCGGGGAAGGGTTAGGGTTAGGGTTCGGGCTAGGGTTAGGGTTAGGGGACGGGGACGGTTTAGGGTCCAGGTGAGGGTACGCCAACGCTTTAGGGGGAGTGTGCGTGTGAGGGCGCGGGTTAGTGTTAGCGTACGGGTTAGGATTAGGGGACGGGTGAGGGTCAGGCTTCGGGGAAGGGTTAGGGTTAGGGTTCGGGCTAGGGTTAGGGTTAGGGGACGGGGACAGTTTAGGGTCCAGGTGAGGGTACGGCAACGCTTTAGGGGGAGCGTGCGTGTGAGGTCGCGGGTTAGTGTTAGCGTACGGGTTAGGATTAGGGGACGGGTGAGGGTCAGGCTTCGGGGAAGGGTTAGGGTTAGGGTTCGGGCTAGGGTTAGGGTTAGGGGACGGGGACGGTTTAGGGTCCAGGTGAGGGTAGGGCAACGCTTTAGGGGGAGCGTTCGTGTGAGGGCGTGGGTTAGTGTTAGCATACGGGTTAGGATTAGGGGACGGGTGAGGGTCAGGCTTCGGGGAAGGGTTAGGGTTAGGGTTCGGGCTAGGGTTAGGGTTAGGGGACGGTGACGGTTTAGGGTCCAGGTGAGGGTACGGCAACGCTTTAGGGGGAGCGTGCGTGTGAGGGCGCGGGTTAGTGTTAGCGTACGGGTTAGGATTAGGGGACGGGTGAGGGTCAGGCTTTGGGGAAGGGTTAGGGTTAGGGTTCGGGCTAGGGTTAGGGTTAGGGGATGCGGACGGTTTAGGGACCAGGTGAGGGTACGGCAACGCTTTAGGGGGAGCGTGCGTGTGAGGGCGCGGGTTAGTGTTAGCGTACGGGTTAGGATTAGGGGACGGGTGAGGGTCAGGCTTCGGGGAAGTGTTAGGGTTAGGGTTCGGGCTAGGGTTAGGGTTAGGGGACGGGGACGGTTTAGGGTCCAGGTGAGGGTACGGCAACGCTTTAGGGGGAGCGTGTGTGTGAGGGCGCGGGTTAGTGTTAGCGTACGGGTTAGGATTAGGGGACGGGTGAGGGTCAGGCTTCGGGGAAGGGTTAGGGTTAGGGTTCGGGCTAGGGTTAGGGTTAGGGGACGGGGACGGTTTAGGGTCCAGGTGAGGGTACGGCAACGCTTTAGGGGGAGCGTGCGTGTGAGGGCGCGGGTTAGTGTTAGCGTACGGGTTAGGATTAGGGGACGGGTGAGGGTCAGGCTTCGGGGAAGGGTTAGGGTTAGGGTTCGGGCTAGGGTTAGGGTTAGGGGACGGGGACGGTTTAGGGTCCAGGTGAGGGTACGGCAACGCTTTAGGTGGAGCGTGCGTGTGAGGGTGCGGGTTAGTGTTAGCGTACGGGTTAGGATTAGGGGACAGGTGAGGGTCAGGCTTCGGGGAAGGGTTAGGGTTAGGGTTCGGGCTAGGGTTAGGGTTAGGGGACGGGGACGGTTTAGGGTCCAGGTGAGGGTACGGCAACGCTTTAGGGGGAGCGTGCGTGTGAGGGCGCGGGTTAGTGTTAGCGTACGGGTTAGGATTAGGGGACGGGTGAGGGTCAGGCTTTGGGGAAGGGTTAGGGTTAGGGTTCGGGTTAGGGTTAGGGGACGGGGACGGTTTAGGGTCCAGGTGAGGGTACGGCAACGCTGTAGGGGGAGCGTGCGTGTGAGGGCACGGGTTAGTGTTAGCGTACGGGTTAGGATTAGGGGACGGGTGAGGGTCAGGCTTCGGGGAAGGGTTAGGGTTCGGGCTAGGGTTAGGGTTAGGGGACGGGGACGGTTTAGGGTCCAGGTGAGGGTACGGCAACGCTTTAGGGGGAGCGTGCGTGTGAGGGCGCGGGTTAGTGTTAGCGTACGGGTTAGGATTAGGGGACGGGTGAGGGTCAGTCTTCGGGGAAGGGTTAGGGTTAGGGTTCGGGCTAGGGTTAGGGTTAGGGGACGGGGACGGTTTAGGGTCCAGGTGAGGGTAGGGCAGCGCTTTAGGGGGAGCGTGCGTGTGAGGGCGTGGGTTAGTGTTAGCGTACGGGTTAGGATTAGGGGACGGGTGAGGGTCAGGCTTCGGGGAAGGGTTAGGGTTAGGGTTCGGGCTAGGGTTAGGGTTAGGGGACGGGGACGGTTTAGGGTCCAGGTGAGGGTACGGCAACGCTTTAGGGGGAGCGTGCGTGTGAGGGCGCGGGTTAGTGATAGCGTACGGGTTAGGATTAGGGGACGGGTGAGGGTCAGGCTTCGGGGAAGGGTTAGGGTTAGGGTTCGGGCTAGGGTTAGGGTTAGGGGACGGGGACGGTTTAGGGTCCAGATGAGGGTACGGCAACGCTTTAGGGGGAGCGTGCGTGTGAGGGCGCGGGTTAGTGTTAGCGTACGGGTTAGGATTAGGGGACGGGTGAGGGTCAGGCTTCGGGGAAGGGTTAGGGTTAGGGTTCGGGCTAGGGTTAGGGTTAGGGGACGGGGACGGTTTAGGGTCCAGGTGAGGGTACGGCAACGCTTTAGGGGGAGCGTGCGTGTGAGGGCGCGGGTTAGTGTTAGCGTACGGGTTAGGATTAGGGGACGGGTGAGGGTCAGGCTTCGGGGAAGGGTTAGGGTTAGGGTTCGGGTAGGGTTAGGGTTAGGGGACGGGGACGGTTTAGGGTCCAGGTGAGGGTACGGCAACGCTTTAGGGGGAGCGTGCGTGTGAGGGCGCGGGTTAGTGTTAGCGTACGGGTTAGGATTAGGGGACGGGTGAGGGTCAGGCTTCGGGGAAGGGTTAGGGTTAGGGTTCGGGCTAGGGTTAGGGTTACGGGACGGGGACGGTTTAGGGTCCAGGTGAGGGTACGGCAACGCTTTAGGGGGAGCGTGCGTGTGAGGGCGCGGGTTAGTGTTAGCGTACGGGTTAGGATTAGGGGACGGGTGAGGGTCAGGCTTCGGGGAAGGGTTAGGGTTAGGGTTCGGGCTAGGGTTAGGGTTAGGGGACGGGGACGGTTTAGGGTCCAGGTGAGGGTACGGCAACGCTTTAGGGGGAGCGTGCGTGTGAGGGCGCGGGTTAGTGTTAGCGTACGGGTTAGGATTAGGGGACGGGTGAGGGTCAGGCTTCGGGGAAGGGTTAGGGTTAGGGTTCGGGCTAGGGTTAGGGTTAGGGGACGGGGACGGTTTAGGGTCCAGGTGAGGGTAGGGCAACGCTTTAGCGGGAGCGTGCGTGTGAGGGCGTGGGTTAGTGTTAGCATACGCGTTAGGATTAGGGGACGGGTGAGGGTCAGGCTTCGGGGAAGGGTTAGGGTTAGGGTTCGGGCTAGGGTTAGGGTTAGGGGACAGGGACGGTTTAGGGTCCAGGTGAGGGTACAGCAACGCTTTAGGGGGAGCGTGCGAGTGAGGGCGCAGGTTAGTATTAGCGTACGGGTTAGGATTAGGGGACGGGTGAGGGTCAGGCTTCGGGGAAGGGTTAGGGTTCGGGCTAGGGTTAGGGTTAGGGGACGGGGACGGTTTAGGGTCCAGGTGAGGGTAGGGCAACGCTTTAGGGGGAGCGTGCGTGTGAGGGCGCGTGTTAGTGTTAGCGTACGGGTTAGGATTAGGGGACGGGTGAGGGTCAGGCTTCGGGGAAGGGTTAGGGTTAGGGTTCGGGCTAGGGTTAGGGTTAGGGGACGGGGACGGTTTCGGGTCCAGGTGAGGGTACGGCAACGCTTTAGGGGGAGCGTGCGTGTGAGGGCGCGGGTTAGTGTTAGCGTACGGGTTAGGATTAGGGGACGGGTGAGGGTCAGGCTTCGGGGAAGGGTTAGGGTTAGGGTTCGGGCTAGGGTTAGGGTTAGGGGACAGGGACGGTTTAGGGTCCAGGTGAGGGTACAGCAACGCTTTAGGGGGAGCGTGCGAGTGAGGGCGCAGGTTAGTATTAGCGTACGGGTTAGGATTAGGGGACGGGTGAGGGTCAGGCTTCGGGGAAGGGTTAGGGTTCGGGCTAGGGTTAGGGTTAGGGGACGGGGACGGTTTAGGGTCCAGGTGAGGGTACGGCAACGCTTTAGGGGGAGCGTGCGTGTGAGGGCGCGGGTTAGTGTTAGCGTACGGGTTAGGATTAGGGGACGGGTGAGGGTCAGGCTTCGGGGAAGGGTTAGGGTTAGGGTTCGGGCTAGGGTTAGGGTTAGGGGACGGGGACGGTTTAGGGTCCAGGTGAAGGTAGGGCAACGCTTTAGGGGGAGCGTGCGTGTGAGGGCGTGGGTTAGTGTTAGCATACGGGTTAGGATTAGGGGACGGGTGAGGGTCAGGCTTCGGGGAAGGGTTAGGGTTAGGGTTCGGGCTAGGGTTAGGGTTAGGGGACGGGGACGGTTTAGGGTCCAGGTGAGGGTACGGCAACGCTTTAGGGGGAGCGTGCGTGTGAGGGCGCGGGTTAGTGTTAGCGTACGGGTTAGGATTAGGGGACGGGTGAGGGTCAGGCTTCGGGGAAGGGTTAGGGTTAGGGTTCGGGCTAGGGTTAGGGTTAGGGGACGGGGACGGTTTCGGGTCCAGGTGAGGGTACGGCAACGCTTTAGGGGGAGCGTGCGTGTGAGGGCGCGGGTTAGTGTTAGCGTACGGGTTAGGATTAGGGGACGGGTGAGGGTCAGGCTTCGGGGAAGGGTTAGGGTTCGGGCTAGGGTTAGGGTTAGGGGACGGGGACGGTTTAGGGTCCAGGTGAGGGTACGGCAACGCTTTAGGGGGAGCGTGCGTGTGAGGGCGTGGGTTAGTGTTAGCATACGGGTTAGGATTAGGGGACGGGTGAGGGTCAGGCTTCGGGGAAGGGTTAGGGTTAGGGTTCGGGCTAGGGTTAGGGTTAGGGGACGGGGACGGTTTAGGGTCCAGGTGAGGGTACGGCAACGCTTTAGGGGGGGCGTGCGAGTGAGGGCGCGGGTTAGTGTTAGCGTACGGTTTAGGATTAGGGGACGGGTGAGGGTCAGGCTTCGGGGAAGGGTTAGGGTTCGGGCTAGGGTTAGGGTTAGGGGACGGGGACGGTTTAGGGTCCAGGTGAGGGTAGGGCAACGCTTTAGGGGGAGCGTGCGTGTGAGGGCGCGTGTTAGTGTTAGCGTACGGGTTAGGATTAGGGGACGGGTGAGGGTCAGGCTTCGGGGAAGGGTTAGGGTTAGGGTTTGGGCTAGGGTTAGGGTTAGGGGACGGGGACGGTTTAGGGTCCAGGTGAAGGTAGGGCAACGCTTTAGGGGGAGCGTGCGTGTGAGGGCGTGGGTTAGTGTTAGCATACGGGTTAGGATTAGGGGACGGGTGAGGGTCAGGCTTCGGGGAAGGGTTAGGGTTAGGGTTCGGGCTAGGGTTAGGGTTAGGGGACGGGGACGGTTTAGGGTCCAGGTGAGGGTACGGCAACGCTTTAGGGGGAGCGTGCGTGTGAGGGCGCGGGTTAGTGTTAGCGTACGGGTTAGGATTAGGGGACGGGTGAGGGTCAGGCTTCGGGGAAGGGTTAGGGTTAGGGTTCGGGCTAGGGTTAGGGTTAGGGGACGGGGACGGTATAGGGTCCAGGTGAGGGTACGGCAACGCTTTAGGGGGAGCGTGCGTGTGAGGGCGCGGGTTAGTGTTAGCGTACGGGTTAGGATTAGGGGACGGGTGAGGGTCAGGCTTCGGGGAAGGGTTAGGTTTAGGGTTCGGGCTAGGGTTAGGGTTAGGGGACGGGGACGGTTTAGGGTCCAGGTGAGGGTACGGCAACGCTTTAGGGGGAGCGTGCGTGTGAGGGCGCGGGTTAGTGTTAGCGTACGGGTTAGGATTAGGGGACGGGTGAGGGTTAGGCTTCGGGGAAGGGTTAGGGTTAGGGTTCGGGCTAGGGTTAGGGTTAGGGGACGGGGACGGTTTCGGGTCCAGGTGAGGGTACGGCAACGCTTTAGGGGGAGCGTGCGTGTGAGGGCGCGGGTTAGTGTTAGCGTACGGGTTAGGATTAGGGGACGGGTGAGGGTCAGGCTTCGGGGAAGGGTTAGGGTTAGGGTTCGGGCTAGGGTTAGGGTTAGGGGACGGGGACGGTTTAGGGTCCAGGTGAGGGTACGGCAACGCTTTAGGGGGAGCGTGCGTGTGAGGGCGCGGGTTAGTGTTAGCGTACGGGTTAGGATTAGGGGACGGGTGAGGGTCAGGCTTCGGGGAAGGGTTAGGGTTAGGGTTCGGGCTAGGGTTAGGGTTAGGGGACGGGGACGGTTTAGGGTCCAGGTGAGGGTACGGCAACGCTTTAGGGGGAGCGTGCGTGTGAGGGCGCGGGTTAGTGTTAGCGTACGGGTTAGGATTAGGGGACGGGTGAGGGTCAGGCTTCGGGGAAGGGTTAGGGTTAGGGTTCGGGCTAGGGTTAGGGTTAGGGGACGGGGACGGTTTAGTGTCCAGGTGAGGGTACGGCAACGCTTTAGGGGGAGCGTGTGTGTGAGGGCGCGGGTTAGTGTTAGCGTACGGGTTAGGATTAGGGGACGGGTGAGGGTCAGGCTTCGGGGAATGGTTAGGGTTAGGGTTCGGGCTAGGGTTAGGGTTAGGGGACGGGGAAGGTTTCGGGTCCAGGTGAGGGTACGGCAACGCTTTAGGGGGAGCGTGCATGTGAGGGCGCGGGTTAGTGTTAGCGTATGGGTTAGGATTAGGGGACGGGTGAGGGTCAGGCTTCGGGGAAGGGTTAGGGTTAGGGTTCGGGCTAGGGTTAGGGTTAGGGGACGGGGACGGTTTAGGGTCCAGGTGAGGGTACGGCAACGCTTTAGGGGGAGCGTGCATGTGAGGGCGTGGGTTAGTGTTAGCGTACGGGTTAGGATTAGGGGACGGGTGAGGGTCAGGCTTCGGGGAAGGGTTAGGGTTAGGGTTCGGGCTAGGGTTAGGGTTAGGGGACGGGGACGGTTTAGGGTCCGGGTGAGGGTACGGCAACGCTTTAGGGGGAGCGTGCGTGTGAGGGCGCGGGTTAGTGTTAGCGTACGGGTTAGGATTAGGGGACGGGTGAGGGTCAGGCTTCGGGGAAGGGTTAGGGTTCGGGCTAGGGTTAGGGTTAGGGGACGGGGACGGTTTAGGGTCCAGGTGAGGGTACGGCAACGCTTTAGGGGGAGCGTGCGTGTGAGGGCGCGGGTTAGTGTTAGCGTACGGGTTAGGATTAGGGGACGGGTGAGGGTCAGGCTTCGGGGAAGGGTTAGGGTTAGGGTTCGGGCTAGGGTTAGGGTTAGGGGACGGGGACGGTTTAGGGTCCAGGTGAGGGTACGGCAACGCTTTAGGGGGAGCGTGCGTGTGAGGGCGCGGGTTAGTGTTAGCGTACGGATTAGGATTAGGGGACGGGTGAGGGTCAGGCTTCGGGAAAGGGTTAGGGTTAGGGTTCGGGCTAGGGTTAGGGTTAGGGGACGGGGACGGTTTAGGGTCCAGGTGAGGGTACGGCAACGCTTTAGGGGGAGCGTGCATGTGAGGGCGCGGTTTAGTGTTAGCGTACGGGTTAGGATTATGGGACGGGTGAGGGTCAGGCTTCGGGGAAGTATTAGGGTTAGGGTTCGGACTAGGGTTAGGGTTAGGGGACGGGGACGGTTTAGGGTCCAGGTGAGGGTACGGCAACGCTTTAGGGGGAGCGTGTGTGTGTGGGCGCGGGTTAGTGTTAGCGTACGGGTTAGGATTAGGGGACGGGTGAGGGTCAGGCTTCGGGGAAGGGTTAGGGTTAGGGTTCGGGCTAGGGTTAGGGTTAGGGGACGGGGACGGTTTAGGGTCCAGGTGAGGGTATGGCAACGCTTTAGGGGGAGCGTGCGTGTGAGGGCGCGGGTTAGTGTTAGCGTACGGGTTAGGATTAGGGGACGGGTGAGCGTCAGGCTTCGGGGAAGGGTTAGGGTTAGGGTTCGGGCTAGGGTTAGGGTTAGGGGACGGGGACGGTTTAGTGTCCAGGTGAGGGTACGGCAACGCTTTAGGGGGAGCGTGCGTGTGAGGGCGCGGGTTAGTGTTAGCGTACGGGTTAGGATTAGGGGACGGGTGAGGGTCAGGCTTCGGGGAAGGGTTAGGGTTAGGGTTCGGGCTAGGGTTAGGGTTAGGGGACGGGGACGGTTTAGGGTCCAGGTGAGGGTACGGCAACGCTTTAGGGGGAGCGTGCGTGTGAGGGCGCGGGTTAGTGTTAGCGTACGGGTTAGGATTAGGGGACGGGTGAGGGTCAGGCTTCGGGGAAGGGTTAGGGTTCGGGCTAGGGTTAGGGTTAGGGGACGGGGACGGTTTAGGGTCCAGGTGAGGGTACGGCAACGCTTTAGGGGGAGCGTGCGTGTGAGGGCGCGGGTTAGTGTTAGCGTACGGGTTAGGATTAGGGGACGGGTGAGGGTCAGGCTTCGGGGAAGTGTTAGGGTTAGGGTTCGGGCTAGGGTTAGGGTTAGGGGACGGGGACGGTTTAGGGTCCAGGTGAGGGTACGGCAACGCTTTAGGGGGAGCGTGCGTGTGAGGGCGCGGGTTAGTGTTAGCGTACGGTTTAGGATTAGGGGACGGGTGAGGGTCAGGCTTCGGGGAAGGGTTAGGGTTCGGGCTAGGGTTAGGGTTAGGGGACGGGGACGGTTTAGGGTCCAGGTGAGGGTACGGCAACGCTTTAGGGGGAGCGTGCGTGTGAGGGCGTGGGTTAGTGTTAGCGTACGGGTTAGGATTAGGGGACGGGTGAGGGTCAGGCTTCGGGGAAGGGTTAGGGTTAGGGTTCGGGCTAGGGTTAGGGTTAGGGGACGGGGACGGTTTAGGGTCCAGGTGAGGGTACGGCAACGCTTTAGGGGGAGCGTGCGTGTGAGGGCGCGGGTTAGTGTTAGCGTACGGGTTAGGATTAGGGGACGGGTGAGGGTCAGGCTTCGGGGAAGGGTTAGGGTTAGGGTTCGGGCTAGGGTTAGGTTTAGGGGACGGGGACGGTTTAGGGTCCAGGTGAGGGTACGGCAACGCTTTAGGGGGAGCGTGCGTGTGAGGGCGTGAGTTAGTGTTAGCGTACGGGTTAGGATTAGGGGACAGGTGAGGGTCAGGCTTCGGGGAAGGGTTAGGGTTAGGGTTCGGGCTAGGGTTAGGGTTAGGGGACGGGGACGGTTTAGGGTCCAGGTGAGGGTACGGCAACGCTTTAGGGGGAGCGTGCGTGTGAGGGCGCGGGTTAGTGTTAGCGTACGGGTTAGGATTAGGGGACGGGTGAGGGTCAGGCTTCGGGGAAGGGTTAGGGTTAGGGTTCGGGCTAGGGTTAGGGTTAGGGGACGGGGACGGTTTAGGGTCCAGGTGAGGGTACGGCAACGCTTTAGGGGGAGCGTGCGTGTGAGGGCGCGGGTTAGTGTTAGCGTACGGGTTAGGATTAGGGGACGGGTGAGGGTCAGGCTTCGGGGAAGGGTTAGGGTTAGGGTTCGGGCTAGGGTTAGGGTTAGGGTACGGGGACGGTTTAGGGTCCAGGTGAGGGTATGGCAACGCTTTAGGGCGAGCGTGCGTGTGAGGGCGCGGGTTAGTGTTAGCGTACGGGTTAGGATTAGGGGACGGGTGAGGGTCAGGCTTCGGGAAAGGGTTAGGGTTAGGGTTCGGGCTAGGGTTAGGGTTAGGGGACGGGGACGGTTTAGGGTCCAGGTGAGGGTACGGCAACGCTTTAGGGGGAGCGTGCATATGAGGGCGCGGGTTAGTGTTAGCGTACGGGTTAGGATTAGGGGACCGGAGAGGGTGAGGCTTCGGGGAAGTATTAGGGTTAGGGTTCGGGCTAGGGTTAGGGTTAGGGGACGGGGACGGTTTAGGGTCCAGGTGAGGGTACGGCAACGCTTTTGGGGGAGCGTGCGTGTGAGGGCGCGGGTTAGTGTTAGCGTACGGGTTAGCATTAGGGGACGGGTGAGGGTCAGGCTTCGCGGAAGGGTTAGGGTTAGGGTTCGGGCTAGGGTTAGGGTTACGGGACGGGGACGGTTTAGGGTCCAGGTGAGGGTACGGCAACGCTTTAGGGGGAGCGTGCGTGTGAGGGCGCGGGTTAGTGTTAGCGTACGGGTTAGGATTAGGGGACGGGTGAGGGTCAGGCTTCGGGGAAGGGTTAGGGTTAGGGTTCGGGCTAGGGTTAGGGTTAGGGGACGGGGACGGTTTAGGGTCCAGGTGAGGGTACGGCAACGCTTTAGGGGGAGCGTACGTGTGAGGGCGCGGGTTAGTGTTAGCGTACGGGTTAGGATTAGGGGACTGGTGAGGGTCAGGCTTCGGGGAAGGGTTAGGGTTAGGGTTCGGGCTAGGGTTAGGGTTAGGGGACGGGGACGGTTTAGTGTCCAGGTGAGGGTACGGCAACGCTTTAGGGGGAGCGTGCGTGTGAGGGCGCAGGTTAGTGTTAGCGTACGGGTTAGGATTAGGGGACGGGTGAGTGTCAGGCTTCGGGGAAGGGTTAGGGTTAGGGTTCGGGCTAGGGTTAGGGTTAGGGGACGGGGACGGTTTCGGGTCCAGGTGAGGGTATGGCAACGCTTTAGGGGGAGCGTGCGTGTGAGGGCGCGGGTTAGTGTTATCGTACGGGTTAGGATTAAGGGACGGGTGAGTGTCAGCTTCGGGGAAGGGTTAGGATTAGGGTTCGGGCTAGGGTTAGGGTTAGGGGACGGGGACGGTTTAGGGTCCAGGTGAGGGTACGGCAACACTTTAGGGGGAGCGTGCGTGTGAGGGCGCGGGTTAGTGTTAGCGTACGGGTTAGGATTAGGGGACGGGTGAGGGTCAGGCTTCGGGGAAGGGTTAGGGTTAGGGTTCGGGCTAGGGTTAGGGTTAGGGGACGGAGACGGTTTAGGGTCCAGGTGAGGGTACGGCAACGCTTTAGGGGGAGCGTGCGTGTGAGGACGCGGGTTAGTGTTAGCGTACGGGTTAGGATTAGGGGACGGGTGAGGGTCCGGTTTCGGGGAAGGGTTAGGGTTCGGGCTAGGGTTAGGGTTAGGGGACGGGGACGGTTTAGGGTCCAGGTGAGGGTACGGCAACGCTTTAGGGGTAGCGTGCGTGTGAGGGCACGGGTTAGTGTTAGCGTACGGGTTAGGATTAGGGGACGGGTGAGGGTCAGGCTTCGGGGAAGGGTTAGGGTTAGGGTTCGGGCTAGGGTTAGGGTTAGGGGACGGGGACGGTTTAGGGTCCAGGTGAGGGTACGGCAACGCTTTAGGGGGAGCGTGCGTGTGAGGGCGCGGGTTAGTGTTAGCGTACGGGTTAGGATTAGGGGACGGGTGAGGGTCAGGCTTCGGGGAAGTATTAGGGTTAGGGTTCGGGCTAGGGTTAGGGTTAGGGGACGGGGACGGTTTAGGGTCCAGGTGAGGGTACGGCAACGCTTTAGGGGGAGCGTGCGTGTGAGGGCGCGGGTTAGTGTTAGCGTACGGGTTAGGATTAGGGGACGGGTGAGGGTCAGGCTTCGGGGAAGGGTTTGGGTTCGGGCTAGGGTTAGGGTTAGGGGACGGGGACGGTTTAGGGTCCAGGTGAGGGTACGGCAACGGTTTAGGGGGAGCGTGCGTGTGAGGGCGTGGGTTAGTGTTAGCGTACGGGTTAGGATTAGGGGACGGGTGAGGGTCAGGCTTCGGGGAAGGGTTAGGGTTAGGGTTCGGGCTAGGGTTAGGGTTAGGGGACGGGGACGGTTTAGGGTCCAGGTGAGGGTACGGCAACGCTTTAGGGGTAGCGTGCGTGTGAGGGCGCGGGTTAGTGTTAGCGTACGGGTTAGGATTATGGGACGGGTGAGGGTCAGGCTTCGGGGAAGGGTTAGGGTTAGGGTTCGGGCTAGGGTTAGGTTTAGGGGACGGGGACGGTTTAGGGTCCAGGTGAGGGTACGGCAACGCTTTAGGGGGAGCGTGCGTGTGAGGGCGTGAGTTAGTGTTAGCGTACGGGTTAGGATTAGGGGACGGGTGAGGGTCAGGCTTCGGGGAAGGGTTAGGGTTAGGGTTCGGGCTAGGGTTAGGGTTAGGGGACGGGGACGGTTTAGGGTCCAGGTGAGGGTATGGCAACGCTTTAGGGGGAGCGTGCGTGTGAGGGCGCGGGTTAGTGTTAGCGTACGGGTTAGGATTAGGGGACGGGTGAGGGTCAGGCTTCGGGAAAGGGTTAGGGTTAGGGTTCGGGCTAGGGTTAGGGTTAGGGGACGGGGACGGTTTAGGGTCCAGGTGAGGGTACGGCAACGCTTTAGGGGGAGCGTGCATGTGAGGGCGCGGGTTAGTGTTAGCGTACGGGTTAGGATTAGGAGACCGGTGAGGGTGAGGTTTCGGGGAAGTATTAGGGTTAGTGTTCGGGCTAGGGTTAGGGTTAGGGGACGGGGACGGTTTAGGGTCCAGGTGAGGGTACGGCAACGCTTTTGGGGGAGCGTGCGTGTGAGGGCGCGGGTTAGTGTTAGCGTACGGGTTAGGATTAGGGGACGGGTGAGGGTCAGGCTTCGGGGAAGGGTTAGGGTTAGGGTTCGGGCTAGGGTTAGGGTTAGGGGACGGGGACGGTTTAGTGTCCAGGTGAGGGTACGGCAACGCTTTAGGGGGAGCGTGCGTGTGAGGGCGCGGGTTAGTGTTAGCGTACGGGTTAGGATTAGGGGACGGGTGAGGGTCAGGCTTCGGGGAAGGGTTAGGGTTAGGGTTCGGGCTAGGGTTAGGGTTAGGGGACGGGGACGGTTTAGTGTCCAGGTGAGGGTAGGGCAACGCTTTAGGGGGAGCGTGCGTGTGAGGGCGCGGGTTAGTGTTAGCGTACGGGTTAGGATTAGGGGACGGGTGAGGGTCAGGCTTCGGGGAAGGGTTAGGGTTAGGGTTCGGGCTAGGGTTAGGGTTAGGGGACGGGGACGGTTTCGGGTCCAGGTGAGGGTACGGCAACGCTTTAGGGGGAGCGTGCGTGTGAGGGCGAGGGTTAGTGTTAGCGTACGGGTTAGGATTAGGGGACGGGTGAGTGTCAGGCTTCGGGGAAGGGTTAGGATTAGGGTTCGGGCTAGGGTTAGGGTTAGGGGACGGGGACGGTTTAGGGTCCAGGTGAGGGTACGGCAACGCTTCAGGGGGAGCGTGCGTGTGAGGGCGCGGGTTAGTGTTAGCGTACGGGTTAGGATTAGGGGACGGGTGAGGGTCAGGCTTCGGGGAAGGGTTAGGGTTAGGGTTCGGGCTAGGGTTAGGGTTAGGGGACGGAGACGGTTTAGGGTCCAGGTGAGGGTACGGCAAAGCTTTAGGGGGAGCGTGCGTGTGAGGACGCGGGTTAGTGTTAGCGTACGGGTTAGGATTAGGGGACGGGTGAGGGTCAGGCTTCGGGGAAGGGTTAGGGTTCGGGCTAGGGTTAGGGTTAGGGGACGGGGACGGTTTAGGGTCCAGGTGAGGGTACGGCAACGCTTTAGGGGGAGCGTGCGTGTGAGGGCACGAGTTAGTGTTAGCGTACGGGTTAGGATTAGGGGACGGGTGAGGGTCAGGCTTCGGGGAAGGTTTAGGGTTAGGGTTCGGGCTAGGGTTAGGGTTAGGGGACGGGGACGGTTTAGGGTCCAGGTGAGGGTACGGCAACGCTTTAGGGGGAGCGTGCGTGTGAGGGCGCGGGTTAGTGTTAGCGTACGGGTTAGGATTAGGGGACGGGTGAGGGTCAGGCTTCGGGGAAGGGTTAGGGTTAGGGTTCGGGCTAGGGTTAGGGTTAGGAGACGGGGACGGTTTAGGGTCCAGGTGAGGGTACGGCAACGCTTTAGGGGGAGCGTGCGTGTGAGGGCGCGGGTTAGTGTTAGAGTACGGGTTAGGTTTAGGGGACGGGTGAGGGTCAGGCTTCGGGGAAGGGTTAGGGTTAGGGTTCGGGCTAGGGTTAGGGTTAGGGGACGGGGACGGTTTAGGGTCCAGGTGAGGGTACGGCAACGCTTTAGGGGGAGCGTGCGTGTGAGGGCGCGGGTTAGTGTTAGCGTACGTGTTAGGATTAGGGGACGGGTGAGGGTCAGGCTTCGGGGAAGGGTTAGGGTTAGGGTTCGGGCTAGGGTTAGGGTTAGGGGACGGGGACGGTTTAGGGTCCAGGTGAGGGTACGGCAACGCTTTAGGGGGAGCGTGCGTGTGAGGGCACGGGTTAGTGTTAGCGTACGGCTTAGGATTAGGGGACGGGTGAGCGTCAGGCTTCGGGGAAGGGTTAGGGTTAGGGTTTGGGCTAGGGTTAGGGTTAGGGGACGGGGACGGTTTCGGGTCCAGGTGAGGGTACGGCAACGCTTTAGGGGGAGCGTGCGTGTGAGGGCGCGGGTTAGTGTTAGCGTACGGGTTAGGATTAGGGGACGGGTGAGGGTCAGGCTTCGGGGAAGGGTTAGGGTTAGGGTTCGGGTTAGGGTTAGGGTTCGGGCTAGGGTTAGGGTTAGGGGACGGGGACGGTTTAGGGTCCAGGTGAGGGTACGGCAACGCTTTAGGGGGAGCGTGCGTGTGAGGGCACGGGTTAGTGTTAGCGTACGGGTTAGGATTAGGGGACGGGTGAGGGTCAGGCTTCGGGGAAGGGTTAGGGTTAGGGTTCGGGCTAGGGTTAGGGTTAGGGGACGGGGACGGTTTAGGGTCCAGGTGAGGGTACGGCAACGCTTTAGGGGGAGAGTGCGTGTGAGGGCGCGGGTTAGTGTTAGCGTACGGGTTAGGATTAGGGGACGGGTGAGGGTCAGGCTTCGGGGAAGGGTTAGGGTTATGGTTCGGGCTAGGGTTAGGGTTAGGAGACGGGGACGGTTTAGGGTCCAGGTGAGGGTACGGCAACGCTTTAGGGGGAGCGTGCGTGTGAGGGCGCGGGTTAGTGTTAGCGTACGGGTTAGGATTAGGGGACGGGTGAGGGTCAGGCTTCGGGGAAGGGTTAGGGTTAGGGTTCGGGCTAGGGTTAGGGTTAGGGGACGGGGACGGTTTAGGGTCCAGGTGAGGGTACGGCAACGCTTTAGGGGGAGCGTGCGTGTGAGGGCGCGGGTTAGTGTTAGCGTACGGGTTAGGATTAGGGGACGGGTGAGGGTCAGGCTTCGGGGAAGGGTTAGGGTTAGGGTTCGGGTTAGGGTTAGTTTTCGGGCTAGGGTTAGGGTTAGGGGACAGGGACGGTTTAGGGTCCAGGTGAGGGTACGGCAACGCTTTAGGGGGAGCGTGCGTGTGAGGGCGCGGGTTAGTGTTAGCGTACGGGTTAGGATTAGGGGACGGGTGAGGGTCAGGCTTCGGGGAAGGGTTAGGGTTAGGGTTCGGGCTAGGGTTAGGGTTAGGGGACGGGGACGGTTTAGTGTCCAGGTGAGGGTAGGGCAACGCTTTAGGGGGAGCGTGCGTGTGAGGGCGCGGGTTAGTGTTAGCGTACGGGTTAGGATTAGGGGACGGGTGAGGGTCAAGCTTCGGGGAAGGGTTAGGGTTAGGGTTCGGGCTAGGGTTAGGGTTAGGGGACGGGGACGGTTTCGGGTCCAGGTGAGGGTACGGCAACGCTTTAGGGGGAGCGTGCGTGTGAGGGCGAGGGTTAGTGTTAGCGTACGGGTTAGGATTAGGGGACGGGTGAGTGTCAGGCTTCGGGGAAGGGTTAGGATTAGGGTTCGGGCTAGGGTTAGGGTTAGGGGACGGGGACGGTTTAGGGTCCAGGTGAGGGTACGGCAACGCTTCAGGGGGAGCGTGCGTGTGAGGGCGCGGGTTAGTGTTAGCGTACGGGTTAGGATTAGGGGACGGGTGAGGGTCAGGCTTCGGGGAAGGGTTAGGGTTAGGGTTCGGGCTAGGGTTAGGGTTAGGGGACGGAGACGGTTTAGGGTCCAGGTGAGGGTACGGCAAAGCTTTAGGGGGAGCGTGCGTGTGAGGACGCGGGTTAGTGTTAGCGTACGGGTTAGGATTAGGGGACGGGTGAGGGTCAGGCTTCGGGGAAGGGTTAGGGTTCGGGCTAGGGTTAGGGTTAGGGGACGGGGACGGTTTAGGGTCCAGGTGAGGGTACGGCAACGCTTTAGGGGGAGCGTGCGTGTGAGGGCACGAGTTAGTGTTAGCGTACGGGTTAGGATTAGGGGACGGGTGAGGGTCAGGCTTCGGGGAAGGGTTAGGGTTAGGGTTCGGGCTAGGGTTAGGGTTAGGGGACGGGGACGGTTTAGGGTCCAGGTGAGGGTACGGCAACGCTTTAGGGGGAGCGTGCGTGTGAGGGCGCGGGTTAGTGTTAGCGTACGGGTTAGGATTAGGGGACGGGTGAGGGTCAGGCTTCGTGGAAGGGTTAGGGTTAGGGTTCGGGCTAGGGTTAGGGTTAGGAGACGGGGACGGTTTAGGGTCCAGGTGAGGGTACGGCAACGCTTTAGGGGGAGCGTGCGTGTGAGGGCGCGGGTTAGTGTTAGAGTACGGGTTAGGTTTAGGGGACGGGTGAGGGTCAGGCTTCGGGGAAGGGTTAGGGTTAGGGTTCGGGCTAGGGTTAGGGTTAGGGGACGGGGACGGTTTAGGGTCCAGGTGAGGGTACGGCAACGCTTTAGGGGGAGCGTGCGTGTGAGGGCGCGGGTTAGTGTTAGCGTACGGGTTAGGATTAGGGGACGGGTGAGGGTCAGGCTTCGGGGAAGGGTTAGGGTTAGGGTTCGGGCTAGGGTTAGGGTTAGGGGACGGGGACGGTTTAGGGTCCAGGTGAGGGTACGGCAACGCTTTAGGGGGAGCGTGCGTGTGAGGGCGCGGGTTAGTGTTAGCGTACGGGTTAGGATTAGGGGACGGGTGAGGGTCAGGCTTCGGGGAAGGGTTAGGGTTAGGGTTCGGGCTAGGGTTAGGGTTAGGGGACGGGGACCGTTTAGGGTCCAGGTGAGGGTACGGCAACGCTTTAGGGGGAGCGTGCGTGTGAGGGCACGGGTTAGTGTTAGCGTACGGCTTAGGATTAGGGGACGGGTGAGCGTCAGGCTTCGGGGAAGGGTTAGGGTTAGGGTTTGGGCTAGGGTTAGGGTTAGGGGACGGGGACGGTTTCGGGTCCAGGTGAGGGTACGGCAACGCTTTAGGGGGAGCGTGCGTGTGAGGGCGCGGGTTAGTGTTAGCGTACGGGTTAGGATTAGGGGACGGGTGAGGGTCAGGCTTCGGGGAAGGGTTAGGGTTAGGGTTCGGGTTAGGGTTAGGGTTCGGGCTAGGGTTAGGGTTAGGGGACGGGGACGGTTTAGGGTCCAGGTGAGGGTACGGCAACGCTTTAGGGGGAGCGTGCGTGTGAGGGCACGGGTTAGTGTTAGCGTACGGGTTAGGATTAGGGGACGGGTGAGGGTCAGGCTTCGGGGAAGGGTTAGGGTTAGGGTTCGGGCTAGGGTTAGGGTTAGGGGACGGGGACGGTTTAGGGTCCAGGTGAGGGTACGGCAACGCTTTAGGGGGAGCGTGCGTGTGAGGGCGCGGGTTAGTGTTAGCGTACGGGTTAGGATTAGGGGACGGGTGAGGGTCAGGCTTCGGGGAAGGGTTAGGGTTATGGTTCGGGCTATGGTTAGGGTTAGGAGACGGGGACGGTTTAGGGTCCAGGTGAGGGTACGGCAACGCTTTAGGGGGAGCGTGCGTGTGAGGGCGCGGGTTAGTGTTAGCGTACGGGTTAGGATTAGGGGACGGGTGAGGGTCAGGCTTCGGGGAAGGGTTAGGGTTAGGGTTCGGGCTAGGGTTAGGGTTAGGGGACGGGGACGGTTTAGGGTCCAGGTGAGGGTACGGCAACGCTTTAGGGGGAGCGTGCGTGTGAGGGCGCGGGTTAGTGTTAGCGTACGGGTTAGGATTAGGGGACGGGTGAGGGTCAGGCTTCGGGGAAGGGTTAGGGTTAGGGTTCGGGTTAGGGTTAGTGTTCGGGCTAGGGTTAGGGTTAGGGGACAGGGACGGTTTAGGGTCCAGGTGAGGGTACGGCAACGCTTTAGGGGGAGCGTGCGTGTGAGGGCGCGGGTTAGTGTTAGCGTACGGGTTAGGATTAGGGGACGGGTGAGGGTCAGGCTTCGGGGAAGGGTTAGGGTTAGGGTTCGGGCTAGGGTTAGGGTTAGGGGACGGGGACGGTTTAGGGACCAGGTGAGGGTACGGCAACGCTTTAGGGGGAGCGTGCGTGTGAGGGCGCGGGTTAGTGTTAGCGTACGGGTTAGGATTAGGGGACGGGTGAGGGTCAGGCTTCGGGGAAGGGTTAGGGTTAGGGTTCGGGCTAGGGTTAGGGTTAGGGGACGGGGACGGTTTAGGGTCCAGGTGAGGGTACGGCAACGCTTTAGGGGGGGCGTGCGTGTGAGGGCGCGGGTTAGTGTTAGCGTACGGGTTAGGATTAGGGGACGGGTGAGGGTCAGGCTTCGGGGAAGGGTTAGGGTTAGGGTTCGGGCTAGGGTTAGGGTTAGGGGACGGGGACGGTTTCGGGTCCAGGTGAGGGTACGGCAACGCTTTAGGGGGAGCGTGCGTGTGAGGGCGCGGGTTAGTGTTAGCGTACGGGTTAGGATTAGGGGACGGGTGAGGGTCAGGCTTCGGGGAAGGGTTAGGGTTAGGGTTCGGGCTAGGGTTAGGGTTAGGGGACGTGATGGTTTAGGGTCCAGGTGAGGGTACGGCAACGCTTTAGGGGGAGCGTGCGTGTGAGGGCGCGGGTTAGTGTTAGCGTACGGGTTAGGATTAGGGGACGGGTGAGGGTCAGGCTTCGGGGAAGGGTTAGGGTTAGGGTTCGGGCTAGGGTTAGGGTTAGGGGACGGGGACGGTTTAGGGTCCAGGTGAGGGTACGGCAACGCTTTAGGGGGAGCGTGCGTGTGAGGGCGCGGGTTAGTGTTAGCGTACGGGTTAGGATTAGGGGACGGGTGAGGGTCAGGCTTCGGGGAAGGGTTAGGGTTCGGGCTAGGGTTAGGGTTAGGGGACGGGGACGGTTTAGGGTCCAGGTGAGGGTACGGCAACGCTTTAGGGGGAGCGTGCGTGTGAGGGCACGGGTTAGTGTTAGCGTACGGGTTAGGATTAGGGGACGGGTGAGGGTCAGGCTTCGGGGAAGGGTTAGGGTTAGGGTTCGGGCTAGGGTTAGGGTTAGGGGACGGGGACGGTTTCGGGTTCAGGTGAGGGTACGGCAACGCTTTAGGGGGAGCGTGCGTGTGAGGGCGCGGGTTAGTGTTAGCGTACGGGTTAGGATTAGGAGACGTGTGAGGGTCAGGCTTCGGGGAAGGGTTAGGGTTAGGGTTCAGGCTAGGGTTAGGGTTAGGGGACGGGGACGGTTTAAGGTCCAGGTGAGGATACGGCAACGCTTTAGGGGGAGCGTGCGTGTGAGGGCGCGGGTTAGTGTTAGCGTACGGGTTAGGATTAGGGGACGGGTGAGGGTCAGGCTTCGGGGAAGGGTTAGGGTTAGGGTTCGGGCTAGGGTTAGGGTTAGGGGACGGGGACGGTTTAGGGTCCAGGTGAGGGTACGGCAACGCTTTAGGGGGAGCGTGCGTGTGAGGGCGCGGGTTAGTGTTAGCGTACGGGTTAGGATTAGGGGACGGGTGAGTGTCAGGCTTCGGGGAAGGGTTAGGATTAGGGTTCGGGCTAGGGTTAGGGTTAGGGGACGGGGACGGTTTAGGGTCCAGGTGAGGGTACGGCAACGCTTTAGGGGGAGCGTGCGTGTGAGGGCGCGGGTTAGTGTTAGCGTACGGGTTAGGATTAGGGGACGGGTGAGGGTCAGGCTTCGGGGAAGGGTTAGGGTTAGGGTTCGGGCTAGGGTTAGGGTTAGGGGACGGAGACGGTTTAGGGTCCAGGTGAGGGTACGGCAACGCTTTAGGGGGAGCGTGCGTGTGAGGGCACGGGTTAGTGTTAGCGTACGTGTTAGGATTAGGGGACGGGTGAGGGTCAGGCTTCGGGGAAGGGTTAGGGTTAGGGTTCGGGCTAGGGTTAGGGTTAGGGGACGGGGACCGTTTAGGGTCCAGGTGAGGGTACGGCAACGCTTTAGGGGGAGCGTGCGTGTGAGGGCGCGGGTTAGTGTTAGCGTACGGCTTAGGATTAGGGGACGGGTGAGGGTCAGTCTTCGGGGAAGGGTTAGGGTTAGGGTTCGGGCTAGGGTTAGGGTTAGGGGACGGGGACGGTTTACGGTCCAGGTGAGGGTACGGCAACGCTTTAGGGGGAGCGTGCGTGTGAGGGCGCGGGTTAGTGTTAGCGTACGGGTTAGGATTAGGGGACGGGTGAGGGTCAGGCTTCGGGGAAGGGTTAGGGTTAGGGTTCGGGCTAGGGTTAGGTTTAGGGGACGGGGATGGTTTAGGGTCCATGTGAGGGTACGGCAACACTTTAGGGGGAGCGTGCGTGTGAGGGCGCGGGTTAGTGTTAGCGTACGGGTTAGGATTAGGGGACGGGTGAGGGTCAGGCTTCTGGGAAGGGTTAGGGTTAGGGTTCGGGCTAGGGTTAGGGTTAGGGGACGGGGACGGTTTAGGGTCCAGGTGAGGGTACGGCAACGCTTTAGGGGGAGCGTGCGTGTGAGGGCGCGGGTTAGTGTTAGCGTACGGGTTAGGATTAGGGGACGGGTGAGGGTCAGGCTTCGGGGAAGGGTTAGGGTTAGGGTTCGGGCTAGGGTTAGGGTTAGGGGACGGGGACGGTTTAGGGTCCAGGTGAGGGTACGGCAACGCTTTAGGGGGAGCGTGCGTGTGAGGGCGCGGGTTAGTGTTAGCGTACGGGTTAGGATTAGGGGACGGGTGAGGGTCAGGCTTCGGGGAAGGGTTAGGGTTAGGGTTCGGGCTAGGGTTAGGGTTAGGGGACGGGGACGGTTGAGGGTCCAGGTGAGGGTACGGCAACGCTTTAGGGGGAGCGTGCATGTGAGGGCGTGGGTTAGTGTTAGCGTACGGGTTAGGATTAGGGGAACGGTGAGGGTCAGGCTTCGGGGAAGTATTAGGTTTAGGGTTCGGGCTAGGGTTAGTGTTAGGGTACGGGGACGGTTTAGGGTCCAGGTGAGGGTACGGCAACGCTTTAGGGGGAGCGTGCGTGTGAGGGCGTGGGTTAGTGTTAGCATACGGGTTAGGATTAGGGGACGGGTGAGGGTCAGGCTTCGGGGAAGGGTTAGGGTTCGGGCTAGGGTTAGGGTTAGGGGACGGGGACGGTTTAGGGTCCAGGTGAGGGTAGGGCAACGCTTTAGGGGGAGCGTGCGTGTGAGGGCGCGGGTTAGTGTTAGCGTACGGGTTAGGATTAGGGGACGGGTGAGGGTCAGGCTTCGGGGAAGGGTTAGGGTTAGGGTTCGGGCTAGGGTTAGGGTTAGGGGACGGGGACGGTTTCGGGTCCAGGTGAGGGTACGGCAACGCTTTAGGGGGAGCGTGCGTGTGAGGGCGAGGGTTAGTGTTAGCGTACGGGTTAGGATTAGGGGACGGGTGAGTGTCAGGCTTCGGGGAAGGGTTAGGATTAGGGTTCGGGCTAGGGTTAGGGTTAGGGGACGGGGACGGTTTAGGGTCCAGGTGAGGGTACGGCAACGCTTCAGGGGGAGCGTGCGTGTGAGGGCGCGGGTTAGTGTTAGCGTACGGGTTAGGATTAGGGGACGGGTTAGGGTCAGGCTTCGGGGAAGGGTTAGGGTTAGGGTTCGGGCTAGGGTTAGGGTTAGGGGACGGAGACGGTTTAGGGTCCAGGTGAGGGTACGGCAAAGCTTTAGGGGGAGCGTGCGTGTGAGGACGTGGGTTAGTGTTAGCGTACGGGTTAGGATTAGGGGACGGGTGAGGGTCAGGCTTCGGGGAAGGGTTAGGGTTCGGGCTAGGGTTAGGGTTAGGGGACGGGGACGGTTTAGGGTCCAGGTGAGGGTACGGCAACGCTTTAGGGGGAGCGTGCGTGTGAGGGCACGAGTGTTAGTGTTAGAGTACGGGTTAGGTTTAGGGACGGGTGAGGGTCAGGCTTCGGGGAAGGGTTAGGGTTAGGGTTCGGGCTAGGGATAGGGTTAGGGGACGGGACGGTTTAGGGTCCAGGTGAGGGTACGGCAACGCTTTAGGGGGTTCTGTGCGTTGTGAGGGCGGCGGGTTAGTGTTAGCGTACGGGTTAGGATTAGGGGACGGGTGAGGGTCAGGCTTCGGGGAAGGGTTAGGGTTAGGGTTCGGGCTAGGGTTAGGGTTAGGGGACGGGGACGGTTTAGGGTCCAGGTGAGGGTACGGCAACGCTTTAGGGGGAGCGTGCGTGTGAGGGCGCGGGTTAGTGTTAGCGTACGTGTTAGGATTAGGGGACGGGTGAGGGTCAGGCTTCGGGGAAGGGTTAGGGTTAGGGTTCGGGCTAGGGTTAGGGTTAGGGACGGGGACGTTTAGGGTCCAGGTGAGGGTACGGCAACGCTTTAGGGGGAGCGTGCGTGTGAGGGCACGGGTTAGTGTAGCGTACGACTTAGGATTAGGGGACGGGTGAGCGTCAGGCTTCGGGGAAGGGTTAGGGTTAGGGTTTGGGCTAGGGTTAGGGTTAGGGGACGGGGACGGTTTCGGGTCCAGGTGAGGGTACGGCAACGCTTTAGGGGGAGCGTGCGTGTGAGGGCGCGGGTTAGTGTTAGCGTACGGGTTAGGATTAGGGGACGGGTGAGGGTCAGGCTTCGGGGAAGGGTTAGGGTTAGGGTTCGGGTTAGGGTTAGGGTTCGGGCTAGGGTTAGGGTTAGGGGACGGGGACGGTTTAGGGTCCAGGTGAGGGTACGGCAACGCTTTAGGGGGAGCGTGCGTGTGAGGGCACGGGTTAGTGTTAGCGTACGGGTTAGGATTAGGGGACGGGTGAGGGTCAGGCTTCGGGGAAGGTTTAGGGTTAGGGTTCGGGCTAGGGTTAGGGTTAGGGGACGGGGACGGTTTAGGGTCCAGGTGAGGGTACGGCAACGCTTTAGGGGGAGCGTGCGTGTGAGGGCACGGGTTAGTGTTAGCGTACGGGTTAGGATTAGGGGACGGGTGAGGGTCAGGCTTCGGGGAAGGGTTAGGGTTATGGTTCGGGCTAGGGTTAGGGTTAGGAGACGGGGACGGTTTAGGGTCCAGGTGAGGGTACGGCAACGCTTTAGGGGGAGCGTGCGTGTGAGGGCGCGGGTTAGTGTTAGCGTACGGGTTAGGATTAGGGGACGGGTGAGGGTCAGGCTTCGGGGAAGGGTTAGGGTTAGGGTTCGGGCTAGGGTTAGGGTTAGGGGACGGGGACGGTTTAGGGTCCAGGTGAGGGTACGGCAACGCTTTAGGGGGAGCGTGCGTGTGAGGGCGCGGGTTAGTGTTAGCGTACGGGTTAGGATTAGGGGACGGGTGAGGGTCAGGCTTCGGGGAAGGGTTAGGGTTAGGGTTCGGGTTAGGGTTAGTGTTCGGGCTAGGGTTAGGGTTAGGGGACAGGGACGGTTTAGGGTCCAGGTGAGGGTACGGCAACGCTTTAGGGGGAGCGTGCGTGTGAGGGCGCGGGTTAGTGTTAGCGTACGGGTTAGGATTAGGGGACGGGTGAGGGTCAGGCTTCGGGGAAGGGTTAGGGTTAGGGTTCGGGCTAGGGTTAGGGTTAGGGGACGGGGACGGTTTAGGGACCAGGTGAGGGTACGGCAACGCTTTAGGGGGAGCGTGCGTGTGAGGGCGCGGGTTAGTGTTAGCGTACGGGTTAGGATTAGGGGACGGGTGAGGGTCAGGCTTCGGGGAAGGGTTAGGGTTAGGGTTCGGGCTAGGGTTAGGGTTAGGGGACGGGGACGGTTTAGGGTCCAGGTGAGGGTACGGCAACGCTTTAGGGGGGGCGTGCGTGTGAGGGCGCGGGTTAGTGTTAGCGTACGGGTAAGGATTAGGGGACGGGTGAGGGTCAGGCTTCGGGGAAGGGTTAGGGTTAGGGTTCGGGCTAGGGTTAGGGTTAGGGGACGGGGACGGTTTTGGGTCCAGGTGAGGGTACGGCAACGCTTTAGGGGGAGCGTGCGTGTGAGGGCGCGGGTTAGTGTTAGCGTACGGGTTAGGATTAGGGGACGGGTGAGGGTCAGGCTTCGGGGAAGGGTTAGGGTTAGGGTTCGGGCTAGGGTTAGGGTTAGGGGACGTGATGGTTTAGGGTCCAGGTGAGGGTACGGCAACGCTTTAGGGGGAGCGTGCGTGTGAGTGCGCGGGTTAGTGTTAGCGTACGGGTTAGGATTAGGGGACGGGTGAGGGTCAGGCTTCGGGGAAGGGTTAGGGTTAGGGTTCGGGCTAGGGTTAGGGTTAGGGGACGGGGACGGTTTAGGGTCCAGGTGAGGGTACGGCAACGCTTTAGGGGGAGCGTGCGTGTGAGGGCGCGGGTTAGTGTTAGCGTACGGGTTAGGATTAGGGGACGGGTGAGGGTCAGGCTTCGGGGAAGGGTTAGGGTTCGGGCTAGGGTTAGGGTTAGGGGACGGGGACGGTTTAGGGTCCAGGTGAGGGTACGGCAACGCTTTAGGGGGAGCGTGCGTGTGAGGGCACGGGTTAGTGTTAGCGTACGGGTTAGGATTAGGGGACGGGTGAGGGTCAGGCTTCGGGGAAGGGTTAGGGTTAGGGTTCGGGCTAGGGTTAGGGTTAGGGGACGGGGACGGTTTCGGGTTCAGGTGAGGGTACGGCAACGCTTTAGGGGGAGCGTGCGTGTGAGGGCGCGGGTTAGTGTTAGCGTACGGGTTAGGATTAGGGGACGTGTGAGGGTCAGGCTTCGGGGAAGGGTTAGGGTTAGGGTTCAGGCTAGGGTTAGGGTTAGGGGACGGGGACGGTTTAAGGTCCAGGTGAGGATACGGCAACGCTTTAGGGGGAGCGTGCGTGTGAGGGCGCGGGTTAGTGTTAGCGTACGGGTTAGGATTAGGGGACGGGTGAGGGTCAGGCTTCGGGGAAGGGTTAGGGTTAGGGTTCGGGCTAGGGTTAGTGTTAGGGGACGGGGACGGTTTAGGGTCCAGGTGAGGGTACGGCAACGCTTTAGGGGGAGCGTGCGTGTGAGGGCGCGGGTTAGTGTTAGCGTACGGGTTAGGATTAGGGGACGGGTGAGTGTCAGGCTTCGGGGAAGGGTTAGGATTAGGGTTCGGGCTAGGGTTAGGGTTAGGGGACGGGGACGGTTTAGGGTCCAGGTGAGGGTACGGCAACGCTTTAGGGGGAGCGTGCGTGTGAGGGCGCGGGTTAGTGTTAGCGTACGGGTTAGGATTAGGGGACGGGTGAGGGTCAGGCTTCGGGGAAGGGTTAGGGTTAGGGTTCGGGCTAGGGTTAGGGTTAGGGGACGGAGACGGTTTAGGGTCCAGGTGAGGGTACGGCAACGCTTTAGGGGGAGCGTGCGTGTGAGGGCACGGGTTAGTGTTAGCGTACGTGTTAGGATTAGGGGACGGGTGAGGGTCAGGCTTCGGGGAAGGGTTAGGGTTAGGGTTCGGGCTAGGGTTAGGGTTAGGGGACGGGGACCGTTTAGGGTCCAGGTGAGGGTACGGCAACGCTTTAGGGGGAGCGTGCGTGTGAGGGCGCGGGTTAGTGTTAGCGTACGGCTTAGGATTAGGGGACGGGTGAGGGTCAGTCTTCGGGGAAGGGTTAGGGTTAGGGTTCGGGCTAGGGTTAGGGTTAGGGGACGGGGACGGTTTACGGTCCAGGTGAGGGTACGGCAACGCTTTAGGGGGAGCGTGCGTGTGAGGGCGCGGGTTAGTGTTAGCGTACGGGTTAGGATTAGGGGACGGGTGAGGGTCAGGCTTCGGGGAAGGGTTAGGGTTAGGGTTCGGGCTAGGGTTAGGTTTAGGGGACGGGGATGGCTTAGGGTCCATGTGAGGGTACGGCAACGCTTTAGGGGGAGCGTGCGTGTGAGGGCGTGGGTTAGTGTTAGCGTACGGGTTAGGATTAGGGGACGGGTGAGGGTCAGGCTTCTGGGAAGGGTTAGGGTTAGGGTTCGGGCTAGGGTTAGGGTTAGGGGACGGGGACGGTTTAGGGTCCAGGTGAGGGTACGGCAATGCTTTAGGGGGAGCGTGCGTGTGAGGGCGCGGGTTAGTGTTAGCGTACGGGTTAGGATTAGGGGACGGGTGAGGGTCAGGCTTCGGGGAAGGGTTAGGGTTAGGGTTCGGGCTAGGGTTAGGGTTAGGGGACGGGGACGGTTTAGGGTCCAGGTGAGGGTACGGCAACGCTTTAGGGGGAGCGTGCGTGTGAGGGCGCGGGTTAGTGTTAGCGTACGGGTTAGGATTAGGGGACGGGTGAGGGTCAGGCTTCGGGGAAGGGTTAGGGTTAGGGTTCGGGCTAGGGTTAGGGTTAGGGGACGGGGACGGTTGAGGGTCCAGGTGAGGGTACGGCAACGCTTTAGGGGGAGCGTGCATGTGAGGGCGTGGGTTAGTGTTAGCGTACGGGTTAGGATTAGGGGAACGGTGAGGGTCAGGCTTCGGGGAAGTATTAGGGTTAGGGTTCGGGCTAGGGTTAGTGTTAGGGTACGGGGACGGTTTAGGGTCCAGGTGAGGGTACGGCAACGCTTTAGGGGGAGCGTGCGTGTGAGGGCGTGGGTTAGTGTTAGCATACGGGTTAGGATTAGGGGACGGGTGAGGGTCAGGCTTCGGGGAAGGGTTAGGGTTCGGGCTAGGGTTAGGGTTAGGGGACGGGGACGGTTTAGGGTCCAGGTGAGGGTACGGCAACGCTTTAGGGGGAGCGTGTGTGTGAGGGCACGGGTTAGTGTTAGCGTACGAGTTGGATTAGGGGACGGATGAGGGTCAGGCTTCGGGGAAGGGTTAGGGTTAGGGTTCGGGCTAGGGTTAGGGTTAGGGGACGGGGACGGTTTAGGGTCCAGGTGAGGGTACGGCAACGCTTTAGGGGGAGCGTGCGTGTGAGGGCGCGGGTTAGTGTTAGCGTACGGGTTAAGATTAGGGGACGGGTGAGGGTCAGGCTTCGGGGAAGGGTTAGGGTTAGGGTTCGGGCTAGGGTTAGGGTTAGGGGACGGGGACGGTTTAGGGTCCAGGTGAGGGTAAGGCAACGCTTTAGGGGGAGCGTGCGTGTGAGGGCGCGGGTTAGTGTTAGCGTACGGGTTAGGATTAGGGGACGGGTGAGGGTCAGGCTTCGGGGAAGGGTTAGGGTTAGGGTTCGGGCTAGGGTTAGGGTTAGGAGACGGGGACGGTTTAGGGTCCAGGTGAGAGTACGGCAACGCTTTAGGGGGAGCGTGCGTGTGAGGGCGCGGGTTAGTGTTAGCGTACGGGTTAGGATTAGGGGACGGGTGAGGGTCAGGCTTCGGGGAAGGGTTAGGGTTAGGGTTCGGGCTAGGGTTAGGGTTAGGGGACGGGGACGGTTTAGGGTCCAGGTGAGGGTACGGCAACGCTTTAGGGGGAGCGTGCGTGTGAGGGCGCGGGTTAGTGTTAGCGTACGGGTTAGGATTAGGGGACGGGTGAGTGTCAGGCTCGGGGAAGGGTTAGGGTTAGGGTTCGGGTTAGGGTTAGGGTTCGGGCTAGGGTTAGGGTTAGGGGACGGGGACGGTTTAGGTTCCAGGTGAGGGTACGGCAACGCTTTAGGGGGAGCGTGCGTGTGAGGGCGCGGGTTAGTGTTAGCGTACGGGTTAGGATTAGGGGACGTGTGAGGGTCAGGCTTCGGGGAAGTGTTAGGGTTAGGGTTCGGGCTAGGGTTAGGGTTAGGGGACGGGGACGGTTTCGGGTCCAGGTGAGGGTACGGCAACGCTTTAGGGGGAGCGTGCGTGTGAGGGCGCGGGTTAGTGTTAGCGTACGGGTTAGGATTAGGGGACGGGTGAGGGTCAGGCTTCGGGGAAGGGTTAGGGTTAGGGTTCGGGCTAGGGTTAGGGTTAGGGGACGGGGACGGTTTAGGGTCCAGGTGAGGGTACGGCAACGCTTTAGGGGGAGCGTGCGTGTGAGGGCGCGGGTTAGTGTTAGCGTACGGGTTAGGATTAGGGGACGGGTGAGGGTCAGGCTTCGGGGAAGAGTTAGGGTTAGGGTTCGGGCTAGGGTTAGGGTTAGGGGACGGGGTCGGTTTAGGGTCCAGGTGAGGGTACGGCAACGCTTTAGGGGGAGCGTGCGTGTGAGGGCGCGGGTTAGTGTTAGCGTACGGGTTAGGATTAGGGGACGGGTGAGGGTCAGGCTTTGGGGAAGGGTTAGGGTTAGGGTTCGGGCTAGGGTTAGGGTTAGGGGACGGGGACGGTTTAGGGTCCAGGTGAGGGTACGGCAACGCTTTAGGGGGAGCGTGCGTGTGAGGGCGCGGGTTAGTGTTAGCGTACGGGTTAGGATTAGGGGACGGGTGAGGGTCAGGCTTCGGGGAAGGGTTAGGGTTAGGGTTCGGGCTAGGGTTAGGGTTAGGGGACGGGGACGGTTTAGGGTCCAGGTGAGGGTACGGCAACGCTTTAGAGGGAGCGTGCGTGTGAGGGCGCGGGTTAGTGTTAGCGTACGGGTTAGGATTAGGGGACGGGTGAGGGTCAGGCTTCGGGGAAGGGTTAGGGTTAGGGTTCGGGCTAGGGTTAGGGTTAGGGGACGGGGACGGTTTAGGGTCCAGGTGAGGGTACGGCAACGCTTTAGGGGGAGCGTGCGTGTGAGGGCGCGGGTTAGTGTTAGCGTACGGGTTAGGATTAGGGGACGGGTGAGGGTCAGGCTTCGGGGAAGGGTTAGGGTTAGGGTTCGGGCTAGGGTTAGGGTTAGGGGACGGGGACGGTTTAGGGTCCAGGTGAGGATACGGCAACGCTTTAGGGGGAGCGTGCGTGTGAGGGCGCGGGTTAGTGTTAGCGTACGGGTTAGGATTAGGGGACGGGTGAGGGTCAGGCTTCGGGGAAGGGTTAGGGTTAGGGTTCGGGCTAGGGTTAGGGTTAGGGGACGGGGACGGTTTAGGGTCCAGGTGAGGGTACGGCAACGCTTTAGGGGGAGCGTGCGTGTGAGGGCGCGGGTTAGTGTTAGCGTACGGGTTAGGATTAGGGGACGGGTGAGGGTCAGGCTTCGGGGAAGGGTTAGGGTTAGGGTTCGGGCTAGGGTTAGGGTTAGGGGACGGGGACGGTTTAGGGTCCAGGTGAGTGTACGGCAATGCTTTAGGGGGAGCGTGCATGTGAGGGCGCGGGTTAGTGTTAGCGTACGGGTTAGGATTAAGGGACGGGTGAGGGTCAGGCTTCGGGGAGTGGTTAGGGTTAGGGTTCGGGCTAGGGTTAGGGTTAGAGGACGGGGACGGTTTAGGGTCCAGGTGAGGGTACGGCAACGCTTTAGGGAGAGCGTGCGTGTCAGGGCGCGTGTTAGTGTTAGCGTACGGCTTAGGATTAGGGGACGGGTGAGGGTCAGGCTTCGGGGAAGGGTTAGGGTTAGGGTTCGGGCTAGGGATAGGGTTAGGGGACGGGGACGGTTTAGGTTCCAGGTGAGGGTACGGCAACGCTTTAGGGGGAGCCTGCCTGTGAGGGCGCGGGTTAGTGTTAGCGTACGGGTTAGGATTAGGGGACGGGTGAGGGTCAGGCTTCGGGGAAGGGTTAGGGTTAGGGTTCGGGCTAGGGTTAGGGTTAGGGGACGGGGACGGCTTAGGGTCCAGGTGAGGGTAGGGCAACGCTTTAGGGGGAGCGTGTGTGTGAGGGCGCAGGTTAGTGTTAGCGTACGGGTTAGGATTAGGGGACGGGTGAGGGTCAGGCTTCGGGGAAGGGTTAGGGTTAGGGTTCGGGCTAGGGTTAAGGTTAGGGGCCGGGGACGGTTTAGGGTCCAGGTGAGGGTATGGCAACGCTTTAGGGGGAGCGTGCGTGTGAGGGCGCGGGTTAGTGTTAGCGTACGGGTTAGGATTAGGGGACGGGTGAGGGTCAGGCTTCGGGGAAGGGTTAGGGTTAGGGTTCGGGCTAGGGTTAGGATTAGGGGACGGGGACGGTTTAGGGTCCAGGTGAGGGTAGGGCAACGCTTTAGGGGGAGTGTGCGTGTGAGGGCGCGGGTTAGTGTTAGCGTACGGGTTAGGATTAGGGGACGGGTGAGGGTCAGGCTTCGGGGAAGGGTTAGGGTTCGGGCTAGGGTTAGGGTTAGGGGACGGGGACGGTTTAGGGTCCAGGTGAGGGTACGGCAACGCTTTAGGGGGAGCGTGCGTGTGAGGGCGCGGGTTAGTGTTAGCGTACGGGTTAGGATTAGGGGACGGGTGAGGGTCAGGCTTCGGGGAAGGTTTAGGGTTAGGGTTCGGGCTAGGGTTAGGGTTAGGGGACGGGGACGGTTTAGGGTCCAGGTGAGGGTACGGCAACGCTTTAGGGGGAGCGTGCGTGTGAGGGCGCGGGTTAGTGTTAGCGTACGGGTTAGGATTAGGGGACGGGTGAGGGTCAGGCTTCGGGGAAGGGTTAGGGTTAGGGTTCGGGCTAGGGTTAGGGTTAGGGGACGGGGACGGTTTAGGGTCCAGGTGAGGGTACGGCAACGCTTTAGGGGGAGCGTGCGTGTGAGGGCGCGGGTTAGTGTTAGCGTACGGGTTAGGATTATGGGACGGGTGAGGGTCAGGCTTCGGGGAAGGGTTAGGGTTCGGGCTAGGGTTAGGGTTAGGGGACGGTTTCGGGTCCAGGTGAGGGTACGGCAACGCTTTAGGGGGAGCGTGGGTGTGAGGGCGCGGGTTAGTGTTAGCGTACGGGTTAGGATTAGCGGACGGGTGAGGGTCAGGCTTCGGGGAAGGGTTAGGGTTAGGGTTCGGGCTAGGGTTAGGGTTAGGGGACGGGGACGGTTTAGGGTCCAGGTGAGGGTACGGCAACGCTTTAGGGGGAGCGGGCGTGTGAGGGCGCGGGTTAGTGTTAGCGTACGGGTTAGGATTAGGGGACGGGTGAGGGTCAGGCTTCGGGGAAGGGTTAGGGTTAGGGTTCGGGCTAGGGTTAGGGTTAGGGGACGGGGACGATTTAGGGTCCAGGTGAGGGTACGGCAACGCTTTAGGGGGAGCGTGCGTGTGAGGGCGCGGGTTAGTGTTAGCGTACGGGTTAGGATTAGGGGACGGGTGAGGGTCAGGCTTCGGGGCAGGGTTAGGGTTAGGGTTCGGGCTAGGGTTAGGGTTAGGGGACGGGGACGGTTTCGGGTCCAGGTGAGGGTACGGCAACGCTTTAGGGGGAGCGTGCGTGTGAGGGCGCGGGTTAGTGTTAGCGTACGGGTTAGGATTAGGGGACGGGTGAGGGTCAGGCTTCGGGGAAGTGTTAGGGTTAGGGTTCGGGCTAGGGTTAGGATTAGGGGACGGGGACGGTTTAGGGTCCAGGTGAGGGTAGGGCAACGCTTTAGGGGGAACGTGCGTGTGAGGGCGGGGGTCAGTGTTAGCGTACGGGTTAGGATTAGGGGATGGGTGAGGGTCAGGCTTCGGGGAAGGGTTAGGGTTCGGGCTAGGGTTAGGGTTAGGGGACGGGGACGGTTTAGGGTCCAGGTGAGTGTACGGCAACGCTTTAGGGGGAGCGTGCGTGTGAGGGCGCGGGTTAGTGTTAGCGTACGGGTTAGGATTAGGGGACGGGTGAGGGTCAGGCTTCGGGGAAGGGTTAGGGTTAGGGTTCGGGCTAGGGTTAGGGTTAGGGGACGGGGACGGTTTAGGGTCCAGGTGAGGGTAGGGCAACGCTTTAGGGGGAGCGTGCGTGTGAGGGCGCGGGTTAGTGTTAGCGTACGGGTTAGGATTAGGGGACGGGTGAGGGTCAGGCTTCGGGGAAGGGTTAGGGTTAGGGTTCGGGCTAGGGTTAGGGTTAGGGGACGGGGACGGTTTAGGGTCCAGGTGAGGGTACGGCAACGCTTTAGGGGGAGCGTGCGTGTGTGGGCGCGGGTTAGTGTTAGCGTACGGGTTAGGTTTAGGGGACGGGTGAGGGTCAGGCTACGGGGAAGGGTTAGGGTTAGGGTTCGGGCTAGGGTTAGGGTTAGGGGACGGGGACGGTTTCGGGTCCAGGTGAGGGTACGGCAACGCTTTAGGGGGAGCGTGCGTGTGAGGGCGCGGGTTAGTGTTAGCGTACGGGTTAGGATTAGGGGACGGGTGAGGGTCAGGCTTCGGGGAAGGGTTAGGGTTAGGGTTCGGGCTAGGGTTAGGTTTAGGGGACGGGGACGGTTTAGGGTCCAGGTGAGGGTACGGCAACGCTTTAGAGGGAGCGTGCGTGTGAGGGCGCGGGTTAGTGTTAGCGTACGGGTTAGGATTAGGGGACGGGTGAGGGTCAGGCTTCGGGGAAGGGTTAGGGTTAGGGTTCGGGCTAGGGTTAGGGTTAGGGGACGGGGACGGTTTAGGGTCCAGGTGAGGGTACGGCAATGCTTTAGGGGGAGCGTGCGTGTGAGGGCGCGGGTTAGTGTTAGCATACGGGTTAGGATTAGGGGACGGGTGAGGGTCAGGCTTCGGGGAAGGGTTAGGGTTCGGGCTAGGGTTAGGGTTAGGGGACGGGGACGGTTTAGGGTCCAGGTGAGGGTACGGCAACGCTTTAGGGGGAGCGTGTGTGTGAGGGCGCGGGTTAGTGTTAGCGTACGGGTTAGGATTAGGGGACGGGTGAGGGTCAGGCTTCGGGGAAGGGTTAGGGTTAGGGTTCGGGCTAGGGTTAGGGTTAGGGGACGGGGACGGTTTAGGGTCCAGGTGAGGGTACGGCAACGCTTTAGGGAGAGCGTGCGTGTGAGGGCGCGGGTTAGTGTTAGCGTACGGGTTAGGATTAGGGGACGGGTGAGGGTCAGGCTTCGGGGAAGGGTTAGGGTTAGGGTTCGGGCTAGGGTTAGGGTTAGGGGACGGGGACGGTTTAGGGTCCAGGTGAGGGTACGGCAACGCTTTAGGGGGAGCGTGCGTGTGAGGGCGCGGGTTAGTGTTAGCGTACGGGTTAGGATTAGGGGACGGGTGAGGGTCAGGCTTCGGGGAAGGGTTAGGGTTAGGGTTCGGGCTAGGGTTAGGGTTAGGGGACGGGGACGGTTTAGGGTCCAGGTGAGGGTACGGCAATGCTTTAGGGGGAGCGTGCGTGTGAGGGCGCGGGTTAGTGTTAGCGTACGGGTTAGGATTAGGGGACGGGTGAGGGTCAGGCTTCGGGGAAGGGTTAGGGTTAGGGTTCGGGCTAGGGTTAGGTTTAGGGGACGGGGACGGTTTAGGGTCCAGGTGAGGGTACGGCAACGCTTTAGGGGGAGCGTGCGTGTGAGGGCGCGGGTTAGTGTTAGCGTACGGGTTAGGATTAGGGGACGGGTGAGGGTCAGGCTTCGGGGAAGGGTTAGGGTTAGGGTTCGGGCTAGGGTTAGGGTTAGGGGACGGGGATGGTTTAGGGTCCAGGTGAGGGTACGGCAACGCTTTAGGGGGAGCGTGCGTGTGAGGGCGCGGGTTAGTGTTAGCGTACGGGTTAGGATTAGGGGACGGGTGAGGGTCAGGCTTCGGGGAAGGGTTAGGGTTAGGGTTCGGGCTAGGGTTAGGGTTAGGGGACGGGGACGGTTTAGGGTCCAGGTGAGGGTACGGCAACGCTTTAGGGGGAGCGTGCGTGTGAGGGCGCGGGTTAGTTTTAGCGTACGGGTTAGGATTAGGGGACGGGTGAGGGTCAGGCTTTGGGGAAGGGTTAGGGTTAGGGTTCGGGCTAGGGTTAGGGTTAGGGGACGGGGACGGTTTAGGGTCCAGGTGAGGGTACGGCAACGCTTTAGGGGGAGCGTGCGTGTGAGGGCGCGGGTTAGTGTTAGCGTACGGGTTAGGATTAGGGGACGGGTGAGGGTCAGGCTTCGGGGAAGGGTTAGGGTTAGGGTTCGGGCTAGGGTTAGGGTTAGGGGACGGGGACGGTTTAGGGTCCAGGTGAGGGTACGGCAACGCTTTAGAGGGAGCGTGCGTGTGAGGGCGCGGGTTAGTGTTAGCGTACGGGTTAGGATTAGGGGACGGGTGAGGGTCAGGCTTCGGGGAAGGGTTAGGGTTAGGGTTCGGGCTAGGGTTAGGGTTAGGGGACGGGGACGGTTTAGGGTCCAGTTGAGGGTAGGGCAACGCTTTAGGGGTAGCGTGCGTGTGAGGGCGTGGGTTAGTGTTAGCATACGGGTTAGGATTAGGGGACGGGTGAGGGTCAGGCTTCGGGGAAGGGTTAGGGTTAGGGTTCGGGCTAGGGTTAGGGTTAGGGGACGGGGACGGTTTAGGGTCCAGGTGAGGGTACGGCAACGCTTTAGGGGGAGCGTGCGAGTGAGGGCGTGGGTTAGTGTTAGCGTACGGGTTAGGATTAGGGGACGGGTGAGGTTCAGGCTTCGGGGAAGGGTTAGGGTTCGGGCTAGGGTTAGGGTTAGGGGACGGGGACGGTTTAGGGTCCAGGTAAGGGTAGAGCAACGCTTTAGGGGGAGCGTGCGTGTGAGGGCGCGTGTTAGTGTTAGCGTACGGGTTAGGATTAGGGGACGGGTGAGGGTCAGGCTTCGGGGAAGGGTTAGGGTTAGGGTTCGGGCTAGGGTTAGGGTTAGGGGACGGGGACGGTTTAGGGTCCAGGTGAGGGTACGGCAACGCTTTAGGGGGAGCGTGCGTGTGAGGGCGCGGGTTAGTGTTAGCGTACGGGTTAGGATTAGGGGACGGGTGAGGGTCAGGCTTCGGGGAAGGGTTAGGGTTAGGGTTCGGGCTAGGGTTAGGGTTAGGGGACGGGGACGGTTTAGGGTCCAGGTGAGGATACGGCAACGCTTTAGGGGGAGCGTGCGTGTGAGGGCGCGGGTTAGTGTTAGCGTACGGGTTAGGATTAGGGGACGGGTGAGGGTCAGGCTTCGGGGAAGGGTTAGGGTTAGGGTTCGGGCTAGGGTTAGGGTTAGGGGACGGGGACGGTTTAGGGTCCAGGTGAGGGTACGGCAACGCTTTAGGGGGAGCGTGCGTGTGAGGGCGCGGGTTAGTGTTAGCGTACGGGTTAGGATTAGGGGACGGGTGAGGGTCAGGCTTCGGGGAAGGGTTAGGGTTAGGGTTCGGGCTAGGGTTAAGGTTAGGGGCCGGGGACGGTTTAGGGTCCAGGTGAGGGTATGGCAACGCTTTAGGGGGAGCGTGCGTGTGAGGGCGCGGGTTAGTGTTAGCGTACTGGTTAGGATTAGGGGACGGGTGAGGGTCAGGCTTCGGGGAAGGGTTAGGGTTAGGGTTCGGGCTAGGGTTAGGATTAGGGGACGGGGACGGTTTAGGGTCCAGGTGAGGGTAGGGCAACGCTTTAGGGGGAGTGTGCGTGTGAGGGCGCGGGTTAGTGTTAGCGTACGGGTTAGGATTAGGGGACGGGTGAGGGTCAGGCTTCGGGGAAGGGTTAGGGTTCGGGCTAGGGTTAGGGTTAGGGGACGGGGACGGTTTAGGGTCCAGGTGAGGGTACGGCAACGCTTTAGGGGGAGCGTGCGTGTGAGGGCGCGGGTTAGTGTTAGCGTACGGGTTAGGATTAGGGGACGGGTGAGGGTCAGGCTTCGGGGAAGGGTTAGGGTTAGGGTTCGGGCTAGGGTTAGGGTTAGGGGACGGGGACGGTTTAGGGTCCAGGTGAGGGTACGGCAACGCTTTAGGGGGAGCGTGCGTGTGAGGGCGCGGGTTAGTGTTAGCGTACGGGTTAGGATTAGGGGACGGGTGAGGGTCAGGCTTCGGGGAAGGGTTAGGGTTAGGGTTCGGGCTAGGGTTAGGGTTAGGGGACGGGGACGGTTTAGGGTCCAGGTGAGGGTACGGCAACGCTTTAGGGGGAGCGTGCGTGTGAGGGCGCGGGTTAGTGTTAGCGTACGGGTTAGGATTAGGGGACGGGTGAGGGTCAGGCTTCGGGGAAGGGTTAGGGTTCGGGCTAGGGTTAGGGTTAGGGGACGGTTTCGGGTCCAGGTGAGGGTACGGCAACGCTTTAGGGGGAGCGTGGGTGTGAGGGCGCGGGTTAGTGTTAGCGTACGGGTTAGGATTAGCGGACGGGTGAGGGTCAGGCTTCGGGGAAGGGTTAGGGTTAGGGTTCGTGCTAGGGTTAGGGTTAGGGGACGGGGACGGTTTAGGGTCCAGGTGAGGGTACGGCAACGCTTTAGGGGGAGCGGGCGTGTGAGGGCGCGGGTTAGTGTTAGCGTACGGGTTAGGATTAGGGGACGGGTGAGGGTCAGGCTTCGGGGAAGGGTTAGGGTTAGGGTTCGGGCTAGGGTTAGGGTTAGGGGACGGGGACGATTTAGGGTCCAGGTGAGGGTACGGCAACGCTTTAGGGGGAGCGTGCGTGTGAGGGCGCGGGTTAGTGTTAGCGTACGGGTTAGGATTAGGGGACGGGTGAGGGTCAGGCTTCGGGGCAGGGTTAGGGTTAGGGTTCGGGCTAGGGTTAGGGTTAGGGGACGGGGACGGTTTCGGGTCCAGGTGAGGGTACGGCAACGCTTTAGGGGGAGCGTGCGTGTGAGGGCGCGGGTTAGTGTTAGCGTACGGGTTAGGATTAGGGAACGGGTGAGGGTCAGGCTTCGGGGAAGGGTTAGGGTTAGGGTTCGGGCTAGGGTTAGGGTTAGGGGACGGGGACGGTTTAGGGTCCAGGTGAGGGTACGGCAACGCTTTAGAGGGAGCGTGCGTGTGAGGGCGCGGGTTAGTGTTAGCGTACGGGTTAGGATTAGGGGACGGGTGAGGGTCAGGCTTCGGGGAAGGGTTAGGGTTAGGGTTCGGGCTAGGGTTAGGGTTAGGGGACGGGGACGGCTTAGGGTCCAGGTGAGGGTAGGGCAACGCTTTAGGGGGAGCGTGTGTGTGAGGGCGCAGGTTAGTGTTAGCGTACGGGTTAGGATTAGGGGACGGGTGAGGGTCAGGCTTCGGGGAAGGGTTAGGATTAGGGTTCGGGCTAGGGTTAAGGTTAGGGGCCGGGGACGGTTTAGGGTCCAGGTGAGGGTATGGCAACGCTTTAGGGGGAGCGTGCGTGTGAGGGCGCGGGTTAGTGTTAGCGTACTGGTTAGGATTAGGGGACGGGTGAGGGTCAGGCTTCGGGGAAGGGTTAGGGTTAGGGTTCGGGCTAGGGTTAGGATTAGGGGACGGGGACGGTTTAGGGTCCAGGTGAGGGTAGGGCAACGCTTTAGGGGGAGTGTGCGTGTGAGGGCGCGGGTTAGTGTTAGCGTACGGGTTAGGATTAGGGGACGGGTGAGGGTCAGGCTTCGGGGAAGGGTTAGGGTTCGGGCTAGGGTTAGGGTTAGGGGACGGGGACGGTTTAGGGTCCAGGTGAGGGTACGGCAACGCTTTAGGGGGAGCGTGCGTGTGAGGGCGCGGGTTAGTGTTAGCGTACGGGTTAGGATTAGGGGACGGGTGAGGGTCAGGCTTCGGGGAAGGGTTAGGGTTAGGGTTCGGGCTAGGGTTAGGGTTAGGGGACGGGGACGGTTTAGGGTCCAGGTGAGGGTACGGCAACGCTTTAGGGGGAGCGTGCGTGTGAGGGCGCGGGTTAGTGTTAGCGTACGGGTTAGGATTAGGGGACGGGTGAGGGTCAGGCTTCAGGGAAGGGTTAGGGTTAGGGTTCGGGCTAGGGTTAGGGTTAGGGGACGGGGACGGTTTAGGGTCCAGGTGAGGGTACGGCAACGCTTTAGGGGGAGCGTGCGTGTGAGGGCGCGGGTTAGTGTTAGCGTACGGGTTAGGATTAGGGGACGGGTGAGGGTCAGGCTTCGGGGAAGGGTTAGGGTTCGGGCTAGGGTTAGGGTTAGGGGACGGTTTCGGGTCCAGGTGAGGGTACGGCAACGCTTTAGGGGGAGCGTGGGTGTGAGGGCGCGGGTTAGTGTTAGCGTACGGGTTAGGATTAGCGGACGGGTGAGGGTCAGGCTTCGGGGAAGGGTTAGGGTTAGGGTTCGGGCTAGGGTTAGGGTTAGGGGACGGGGACGGTTTAGGGTCCAGGTGAGGGTACGGCAACGCTTTAGGGGGAGCGGGCGTGTGAGGGCGTGGGTTAGTGTTAGCGTACGGGTTAGGATTAGGGGACGGGTGAGGGTCAGGCTTCGGGGAAGGGTTAGGGTTAGGGTTCGGGCTAGGGTTAGGGTTAGGGGACGGGGACGATTTAGGGTCCAGGTGAGGGTACGGCAACGCTTTAGGGGGAGCGTGCGTGTGAGGGCGCGGGTTAGTGTTAGCGTACGGGTTAGGATTAGGGGACGGGTGAGGGTCAGGCTTCGTGGCAGGGTTAGGGTTAGGGTTCGGGCTAGGGTTAGGGTTAGGGGACGGGGACGGTTTCGGGTCCAGGTGAGGGTACGGCAACGCTTTAGGGGGAGCGTGCGTGTGAGGGCGCGGGTTAGTGTTAGCGTACGGGTTAGGATTAGGGGACGGGTGAGGGTCAGGCTTCGGGGAAGGGTTAGGGTTAGGGTTCGGGCTAGGGTTAGGGTTAGGGGACGGGGACGGTTTAGGGTCCAGGTGAGGGTACGGCAACGCTTTAGAGGGAGCGTGCGTGTGAGGGCGCGGGTTAGTGTTAGCGTACGGGTTAGGATTAGGGGACGGGTGAGGGTCAGGCTTCGGGGAAGGGTTAGGGTTAGGGTTCGGGCTAGGGTTAGGGTTAGGGGACGGGGACGGTTTAGGGTCCAGGTGAGGGTACGGCAATGCTTTAGGGGGAGCGTGCGTGTGAGGGCGCGGGTTAGTGTTAGCATACGGGTTAGGATTAGGGGACGGGTGAGGGTCAGGCTTCGGGGAAGGGTTAGGGTTCGGGCTAGGGTTAGGGTTAGGGGACGGGGACGGTTTAGGGTCCAGGTGAGGGTACGGCAACGCTTTAGGGGGAGCGTGTGTGTGAGGGCGCGGGTTAGTGTTAGCGTACGTGTTAGGATTAGGGGACGGGTGAGGGTCAGGCTTCGGGGAAGGGTTAGGGTTAGGGTTCGGGCTAGGGTTAGGGTTAGGGGCCGGGGACGGTTTAGGGTCCAGGTGAGGGTACGGCAACGCTTTAGGGGGAGCGTGCGTGTGAGGGCGCGGGTTAGTGTTAGCGTACGGGTTAGGATTAGGGGACGGGTGAGGGTCAGGCTTCGGGGAAGGGTTAGGGTTAGGGTTCGGGCTAGGGTTAGGATTAGGGGACGGGGACGGTTTAGGGTCCAGGTGAGGGTAGGGCAACTCTTTAGGGGGAGCGTGCGTGTGAGGGCGCGGGGTAGTGTTAGCGTACGGGTTAGGATTAGGGGACGGGTGAGGGTCAGGCTTCGGGGAAGGGTTAGGGTTCGGGCTAGGGTTAGGGTTAGGGGACGGGGACGGTTTAGGGTCCAGGTGAGGGTACGGCAACGCTTTAGGGGGAGCGTGCATGTGAGGGCGCGGGTTAGTGTTAGCGTACGGGTTAGGATTAGGGGACGGGTGAGGGTCAGGCTTCGGGGAAGGGTTAGGGTTAGGGTTCGGGCTAGGGTTAGGGTTAGGGGACGGGGACGGTTTAGGGTCCAGGTGAGGGTACGGCAACACTTTAGGGGGAGCGTGCGTGTGAGGGCGCGGGTTAGTGTTAGCGTACGGGTTAGGATTAGGGGACGGGTGAGGGTCAGGCTTCGGGGAAGGGTTAGGGTTAGGGTTCGGGCTAGGGTTAGGGTTAGGGGACGGGGACGGTTTAGGGTCCAGGTGAGGGTACGGCAACGCTTTAGGGGGAGCGTGCGTGTGAGGGTGCGGGTTAGTGTTAGCGTACGGGTTAGGATTAGAGGACGGGTGAGGGTCAGGCTTCGGGGAAGGGTTAGGGTTAGGGTTCGGGCTAGGGTTAGGGTTAGGGGACGGGGACGGTTTAGGGTCCAGGTGAGGGTACGGCAACGCTTTAGGGGGAGCGTGCGTGTGAGGGTGCGGGTTAGTGTTAGCGTACGGGTTAGGATTAGGGGACGGGTGAGGGTCAGGCTTCGGGGAAGGGTTAGGGTTAGGGTTCGGGCTAGGGTTAGGGTTAGGGGACGGGGACGGTTTAGGGTCCAGGTGAGGGTACGGCAACGCTTTAGGGGGAGCGTGCGTGTGAGGGCGCGGGTTAGTGTTAGCGTACGGGTTAGGATTAGGGGACGGGTGAGGGTCAGGCTTCGGGGAAGGGTTAGGGTTAGGGTTCGGGATAGGGTTAGGGTTAGGGGACGGGGACGGTTTAGGGTCCAGGTGAGGGTACGGCAACGCTTTAGGGGGAGCGTGCGTGTGAGGGCGCGGGTTAGTGTTAGCGTACGGGTTAGGATTAGGGGACGGGTGAGGGTCAGGCTTCGGGGAAGGGTTAGGGTTAGGGTTCGGGCTAGGGTTAGGGTTAGGGGACGGGGACGGTTTAGGGTCCAGGTGAGGGTACGGCAATGCTTTAGGGGGAGCGTGCGTGTGAGGGCGCGGGTTAGTGTTAGCGTACGGGTTAGGATTAGGGGACGGGTGAGGGTCAGGCTTCGGGGAAGGGTTAGGGTTAGGGTTCGGGCTAGGGTTAGGGTTAGGGGACGGGGATGGTTTAGGGTCCAGGTGAGGGTACGGCAACGCTTTAGGGGGAGCGTGCGTGTGAGGGCGCGGGTTAGTGTTAGCGTACGGGTTAGGATTAGGGGACGGGTGAGGGTCAGGCTTCGGGGAAGGGTTAGGGTTAGGGTTCGGGCTAGGGTTAGGGTTAGGGGACGGGGACGCTTTCGGGTCCAGGTGAGGGTACGGCAACGCTTTAGGGGGAGCGTGCGTGTGAGGGCGCGGGTTAGTGTTAGCGTACGGGTTAGGATTAGGGGACGGGTGAGGGTCAGGGTTCGGGGAAGGGTTAGGGTTAGGGTTCGGGCTAGGGTTAGGGTTAGGGGACGGGGACGGTTCAGGGTCCAGGTGAGGGTACGGCAACGCTTTAGGGGGAGCGTGCGTGTGAGGGCGCGGGTTAGTGTTAGCGTACGGGTTAGGATTAGGGGACGGGTGAGGGTCAGGCTTCGGGGAAGGGTTAGGGTTAGGGTTCGGGCTAGGGTTAGGGTTAGGGGCCGGGGACGGTTTAGGGTCCAGGTGAGGGTACGGCAACGCTTTAGGGGGAGCGTGCGTGTGAGGGCGCGGGTTAGTGTTAGCGTACGGGTTAGGATTAGGGGACGGGTGAGGGTCAGGCTTCGGGGAAGTGTTAGGGTTAGGGTTCGGGCTAGGGTTAGGATTAGGGGACGGGGACGGTTTAGGGTCCAGGTGAGGGTAGGGCAACGCTTTAGGGGGAGCGTGCGTGTGAGGGTGCGGGTTAGTGTTAGCGTACGGTTTAGGATTAGGGGACGGGTGAGGGTCAGGCTTCGGGGAAGGGTTAGGGTTCGGGCTAGGGTTAGGGTTAGGGGACGGGGACGGTTTAGGGTCCAGGTGAGTGTACGGCAACGCTTTAGGGGGAGCGTGTGTGTGAGGGCGCGGGTTAGTGTTAGCGTACGGGTTAGGATTAGGGGACGGGTGAGGGTCAGGCTTCGGGGAAGGGTTAGGGTTAGGGTTCGGGCTAGGGTTAGGGTTAGGGGACGGGGACGGTTTAGGGTCCAGGTGAGGGTACGGCAATGCTTTAGGGGGAGCGTGCGTGTGAGGGCGCGGGTTAGTGTTAGCATACGGGTTAGGATTAGGGGACGGGTGAGGGTCAGGCTTCGGGGAAGGGTTAGGGTTCGGGCTAGGGTTAGGGTTAGGGGACGGGGACGGTTTAGGGTCCAGGTGAGGGTACGGCAACGCTTTAGGGGGAGCGTGCGTGTGAGGGCGCGGGTTAGTGTTAGCGTACGGGTTAGGATTAGGGGACGGGTGAGGGTCAGGCTTCGGGGAAGGGTTAGGGTTAGGGTTCGGGCTAGGGTTAGGGTTAGGGGCCGGGGACGGTTTAGGGTCCAGGTGAGGGTACGGCAACGCTTTAGGGGGAGCGTGCGTGTGAGGGCGCGGGTTAGTGTTAGCGTACGGGTTAGGATTAGGGGACGGGTGAGGGTCAGGCTTCGGGGAAGGGTTAGGGTTAGGGTTCGGGCTAGGGTTAGGATTAGGGGATGGGGACGGTTTAGGATCCAGGTGAGGGTAGGGCAACTCTTTAGGGGGAGCGTGCGTGTGAGGGCGCGGGGTAGTGTTAGCGTACGGGTTAGGATTAGGGGACGGGTGAGGGTCAGGCTTCGGGGAAGGGTTAGGGTTCGGGCTAGGGTTAGGGTTAGGGGACGGGGACGGTTTAGGGTCCAGGTGAGGGTACGGCAACGCTTTAGGGGGAGCGTGCATGTGAGGGCGCGGGTTAGTGTTAGCATACGGGTTAGGATTAGGGGACGGGTGAGGGTCAGGCTTCGGGGAAGGGTTAGGGTTAAGGTTCGGGTTAGGGTTAGGGTTAGGGGACGGGGACGGTTTAGGGTCCAGGTGAGGGGACGGCAACGCTTTAGGGGGAGCGTGCGTGTGAGGGCGCGGGTTAGTGTTAGCGTACGGGTTAGGATTAGGGGACGGGTGAGGGTCAGGCTTCGGGGAAGGGTTAGGGTTAGGGTTCGGGCTAGGGTTAGGGTTAGGGGACGGGGACGCTTTCGGGTCCAGGTGAGGGTACGGCAACGCTTTAGGGGGAGCGTGCGTGTGAGGGCGCGGGGTAGTGTTAGCGTACGGGTTAGGATTAGGGGACGGGTGAGGGTCAGGCTTCGGGGAAGGGTTAGGGTTCGGGCTAGGGTTAGGGTTAGGGGACGGGGACGGTTTAGGGTCCAGGTGAGGGTCCAGGTGAGGGTAGGGCAACGCTTTAGGGGGAGCGTGCGTGTGAGGGCGCGGGTTAGTGTTAGCGTACGGGTTAGGATTAGGGGACGGGTGAGGGTCAGGCTTCGGGGAAGGGTTAGGGTTAGGGTTCGGGCTAGGGTTAGGGTTAGGGAACGGGGACGGTTTAGGGTCCAGGTGAGGGTAGGGCAACGCTTTAGGGGGAGCGTGCGTGTGAGGGCGCGGGTTAGTGTTAGCGTACGGTTTAGGATTAGGGGATGGGTGAGGGTCAGGCTTCGGGGAAGGGTTAGGGTTAGGGTTCGGGCTAGGGTTAGGGTTAGGGGACGGGGACGGTTTAGGGTCCAGGTGAGGGTACGGCAACGCTTTAGGGGGAGCGTGCGTGTGTGGGCGCGGGTTAGTGTTAGCGTACGGGTTAGGTTTAGGGGACGGGTGAGGGTCAGGCTTCGGGGAAGGGTTAGGGTTAGGGTTTGGGCTAGGGTTAGGGTTAGGGGACGGGGACGGTTTAGGGTCCAGGTGAGGGTACGGCAACGCTTTAGGGGGAGCGTGCGTGTGAGGGCGCGGGTTAGTGTTAGCGTACGGGTTAGGATTAGGGGACGGGTGAGGGTCAGGCTTCGGGGAAGGGTTAGGGTTAGGGTTCGGGCTAGGGTTAGGGTTAGGGGACGGGGACGGTTTAGGGTCCAGGTGAGGGTACGGCAACGCTTTAGAGGGAGCGTGCGTGTGAGGGCGCGGGTTAGTGTTAGCGTACGGGTTAGGATTAGGGGACGGGTGAGGGTCAGGCTTCGGGGAAGGGTTAGGGTTAGGGTTCGGGCTAGGGTTAGGGTTAGGGGACGGGGACGGTTTAGGGTCCAGGTGAGGGTACGGCAACGCTTTAGGGGGAGCGTGCGTGTGAGGGCGCGGGTTAGTGTTAGCGTACGGTTTAGGATTAGGGGACGGGTGAGGGTCAGGCTTCGGGGAAGGGTTAGGGTTCGGGCTAGGGTTAGGGTTAGGGGACGGGGACGGTTTAGGGTCCAGGTGAGGGTACGGCAACGCTTTAGGGGGAGCGTGTGTGTGAGGGCGCGGGTTAGTGTTAGCGTACGTGTTAGGATTAGGGGACGGGTGAGGGTCAGGCTTCGGGGAAGGGTTAGGGTTAGGGTTCGGGCTAGGGTTAGGATTAGGGGACGGGGACGGTTTAGGGTCCAGGTGAGGGTACGGCAACGCTTTAGGGGGAGCGTGCGTGTGAGGGCGCGGGTTAGTGTTAGCGTACGGGTTAGGATTAGGGGACGGGTGAGGGTCAGGCTTCGGGGAAGTGTTAGGGTTCGGGCTAGGGTTAGGGTTAGGGGACGGGGACGGTTTAGGGTCCAGGTGAGGGTACGGCAACGCTTTAGGGGGAGCGTGCGTGTGAGGGCGCGGGTTAGTGTTAGCGTACGGGTTAGGATTAGGGGACGGGTGAGGGTCAGGCTTCGGGGAAGTGTTAGGGTTAGGGTTCGGGCTAGGGTTAGGATTAGGGGACGGGGACGGTTTAGGGTCCAGGTGAGGGTAGGGCAACGCTTTAGGGGGAGCGTGCGTGTGAGGGCGCGGGTTATTGTTAGCGTACGGGTTAGGATTAGGGGACGGGTGAGGGTCAGGCTTCGGGGAAGGGTTAGGTTTCGGGCTAGGGTTAGGGTTAGGGGACGGGGACGGTTTAGGGTCCAGGTGAGTGTACGGCAACGCTTTAGGGGGAGCGTGCGTGTGAGGGCGCGGGTTAGTGTTAGCGTACGGGTTAGGAATAGGGGACGGGTGAGGGTCAGGCTTCGGGGAAGGGTTAGGGTTAGGGTTCGGGCTAGGGTTAGGGTTAGGGGACGGGGACGGTTTAGGGTCCAGGTGAGGATACGGCAACGCTTTAGGGGGAGCGTGCGTGTGAGGGCGCGGGTTAGTGTTAGCGTACGGGTTAGGATTAGGGGACGGGTGAGGGTCAGCCTTCGGGGAAGGGTTAGGGTTAGGGTTCGGGCTAGGGTTAGGGTTAGGGGACGGGGACGGTTTAGGGTCCAGGTGAGGGTAGGGCAACGCTTTAGGGGGAGCGTGCGTGTGAGGGCGCGTGTTAGTGTTAGCGTACGGGTTAGGATTAGGGGACGGGTGAGGGTCAGGCTTCGGGGAAGGGTTAGGGTTAGGGTTTGGGCTAGGGTTAGGTTTAGGGGACGGGGACGGTTTAGGGTCCAGGTGAGGGTACGGCAACGCTTTAGGGGGAGCGTGCGTGTGTGGGCGCGGGTTAGTGTTAGCGTACGGGTTAGGTTTAGGGGACGGGTGAGGGTCAGGCTTCGGGGAAGGGTTAGGGTTAGGGTTCGGGCTAGTGTTAGGGTAAGGGGAAGGGGACGGTTTAGGGTCCAGGTGAGGGTACGGCAACGCTTTAGGGGGAGCGTGCGTGTGAGGGTGCGGGTTAGTGTTAGCGTACGGGTTAGGATTAGGGGACGGGTGAGGGTCAGGCTTCGGGGAAGGGTTAGGGTTAGGGTTCGGGCTAGGGTTAGGGTTAGGGGACGGGGACGGTTTAGGGTCCAGGTGAGGGTACGGCAACGCTTTAGGGGGAGCGTGCGTGTGAGGGTGCGGGTTAGTGTTAGAGTACGGGTTAGGATTAGGGGACGGGTGAGGGTCAGGCTTCGGGGAAGGGTTAGGGTTAGGGTTCGGGCTAGGGTTAGGGTTAGGGGACGGGGACGGTTTAGGGTCCAGGTGAGGGTACGGCAACGCTTTAGGGGGAGCGTGCGTGTGAGGGCGCGGGTTAGTGTTAGCGTACGGGTTAGGATTAGGGGACGGGTGAGGGTCAGGTTTCGGGGAAGGGTTAGGGTTAGGGTTCGGGCTAGGGTTAGGGTTAGGGGACGGGGACGGTTTAGGGTCCAGGTGAGGGTACGGCAACGCTTTAGGGGGAGTGTGCGTGTGAGGGCGCGGGTTAGTGTTAGCGTACGGGTTAGGATTAGGGGACGGGTGAGGGTCAGGCTTCGGGGAAGGGTTAGGGTTAGGGTTCGGGCTAGGGTTAGGGTTAGGGGACGGGGACGGTTTAGGGTCCAGGTGAGGGTACGGCAATGCTTTAGGGGGAGCGTGCGTGTGAGGGCGCGGGTTAGTGTTAGCGTACGGGTTAGGATTAGGGGACGGGTGAGGGTCAGGCTTCGGGGAAGGGTTAGGGTTAGGGTTCGGGCTAGGGTTAGGTTTAGGGGACGGGGACGGTTTAGGGTCCAGGTGAGGGTACGGCAACGCTTTAGGGGGAGCGTGCGTGTGAGGGCGCGGGTTAGTGTTAGCGTACGGGTTAGGATTAGGGGACGGGTGAGGGTCACGCTTCGGGGAAGGGTTAGGGTTAGGGTTCGGGCTAGGGTTAGGGTTAGGGGACGGGGACGGTTTAGGGTCCAGGTGAGGGTACGGCAACGCTTTAGGGGGAGCGTGCGTGTGAGGGCGCGGGTTAGTGTTAGCGTACGGGTTAGGATTAGGGGATGGGTGAGGGTCAGGCTTCGGGGAAGGGTTAGGGTTAGGGTTCGGGCTAGGGTAAGGGTTAGGGGACGGGGACGGTTTCGGGTCCAGGTGAGGGTACGGCAATGCTTTAGGGGGAGCGTGCGTGTGAGGGCGCGGGTTAGTGTTAGCGTACGGGTTAGGATTAGGGGACGGGTGAGGGTCAGGCTTCGGGGAAGGGTTAGGGTTAGGGTTCGGGCTAGGGTTAGGGTTAGGGGACGGGGACGGTTTAGGGTCCAGGTGAGGGTACGGCAACGCTTTAGGGGGAGCGTGCATGTGAGGGCGCGGGTTAGTGTTAGCGTACGGGTTAGGATTAGGGGACGGGTGAGGGTCAGGCTTCGGGGAAGGGTTAGGGTTAGGGTTCGGGCTAGGGTTAGGGTTAGGGGCCGGGGACGGTTTAGGGTCCAGGTGAGGGTACGGCAACGCTTTAGGGGGAGCGTGCGTGTGAGGGCGCGGGTTAGTGTTAGCGTACGGGTTAGGATTAGGGGACGGGTGAGGGTCAGGCTTCGGGGAAGTGTTAGGGTTAGGGTTCGGGCTAGGGTTAGGATTAGGGGACGGGGACGGTTTAGGGTCCAGGTGAGGGTAGGGCAACGCTTTAGGGGGAGCGTGCGTGTGAGGGCGTGGGTTAGTGTTAGCGTACGGGTTAGGATTAGGGGACGGGTGAGGGTCAGGCTTCGGGGAAGGGTTAGGTTTCGGGCTAGGGTTAGGGTTAGGGGACGGGGACGGTTTAGGGTCCAGGTGAGTGTACGGCAACGCTTTAGGGGGAGCGTGCGTGTGAGGGCGCGGGTTAGTGTTAGCGTACGGGTTAGGAATAGGGGACGGGTGAGGGTCAGGCTTCGGGGAAGGGTTAGGGTTAGGGTTCGGGCTAGGGTTAGGGTTAGGGGACGGGGACGGTTTAGGGTCCAGGTGAGGGTACGGCAACGCTTTAGGGGGAGCGTGCGTGTGAGGGCGCGGGTTAGTGTTAGCGTACGGGTTAGGATTAGGGGACGTGTGAGGGTCAGGCTTCGGGGAAGGGTTAGGGTTAGGGTTCGGGCTAGGGTTAGGGTTACGGGACGGGGACGGTTTAGGGTCCAGGTGAGGGTAGGGCAACGCTTTAGGGGGAGCGTGCGTGTGAGGGCGCGTGTTAGTGTTAGCGTACGGGTTAGGATTAGGGGACGGGTGAGGGTCAGGCTTCGGGGAAGGGTTAGGGTTAGGGTTCGGGCTAGGGTTAGGGTTAGGGGACGGGGACGGTTTAGGGTCCAGGTGAGGGTACGGCAACGCTTTAGGGGGAGCGTGCGTGTGTGGGCGCGGGTTAGTGTTAGCGTACGTGTTAGGTTTAGGGGACGGGTGAGGGTCAGGCTTCGGGGAAGGGTTAGGGTTAGGGTTCGGGCTAGGGTTAGGGTAAGGTGACGGGGACGGTTTAGGGTCCAGGTGAGGGTACGGCAACGCTTTAGGGGGAGCATGCGTGTGAGGGCGCGGGTTAGTGTTAGCGTACGGGTTAGGATTAGGGGACGGGTGAGGGTCAGCCTTCGTGGAAGTGTTAGGGTTCGGGCTAGGGTTAGGGTTAGGGGACGGGGACGGTTTAGGGTCCAGGTGAGGGTACGGCAACGCTTTAGGGGGAGCGTGCGTGTGAGGGCGCGGGTTAGTGTTAGCGTACGGGTTAGGATTAGGGGACGGGTGAGGGTCAGGCTTCGGGGAAGGGTTAGGGTTAGGGTTCGGGCTAGGGTTAGGGTTAGGGGACGGGGACGGTTTAGGGTCCAGGTGAGGGTACGGCAACGCTTTAGGGGGAGCGTGCGTGTGAGGGCGCGGGTTAGTGTTAGCATACGGGTTAGGATTAGGGGACGGGTGAGGGTCAGGCTTCGGGGAAGGGTTAGGGTTAGGGTTCGGGCTAGGGTTGGGGTTAGGGGACGGGGACGGTTTAGGGTCCAGGTGAGGGTACGGCAACGCTTTAGGGGGAGCGTGCGTGTGAGGGCGCGGGTTAGTGTTAGCGTACGGGTTAGGATTAGGGGACGGGTGAGGGTCAGGCTTCGTGGAAGTGTTAGGGTTCGGGCTAGGGTTAGGGTTAGGGGACGGGGACGGTTTAGGGTCCAGGTGAGGGTACGGCAACGCTTTAGGGGGAACGTGCGTGTGAGGGCACGGGTTAGTGTTAGCGTACGGGTTAGGATTAGGGGACGGGTGAGGGTCAGGCTTCGGGGAAGGGTTAGGGTTAGGGTTCGGGCTAGGGTTAGGGTTAGGGGACGGGGACGGTTTAGGGTCCAGGTGAGGGTACGGCAACGCTTTAGGGGGAGCGTGCGTGTGAGGGCGCGGGTTAGTGTTAGCGTACGGGTTAGGATTAGGGGACGGGTGAGGGTCAGGCTTCGGGGAAGGGTTAGGGTTAGGGTTCGGGCTAGGGTTAGGGTTAGGGGACGGGGACGGTTTAGGGTCCAGGTGAGGGTACGGCAACGCTTTAGGGGGAGCGTGCGTGTGAGGGCGCGGGTTAGTGTTAGCGTACGGGTTAGGATTAGGGGACGGGTGAGGGTCAGGCTTCGGGGAAGGGTTAGGGTTAGGGTTCGGGCTAGGGTTAGGGTTAGGGGACGGGGACGGTTTAGGGTCCAGGTGAGGGTACGGCAACGCTTTAGGGGTAGCGTGCGTGTGAGGGCGCGGGTTAGTGTTAGCGTACGGGTTAGGATTAGGGGACGGGTGAGGGTCAGGCTTCTGGGGAGGGTTAGGGTTAGGGTTCGGGCTAGGGTTAGGGTTAGGGGACGGGGACGGTTTAGGGTCCAGGTGAGGGTACGGCAACGCTTTAGGGGGAGCGTGCGTGTGAGGGCGCGGGTTAGTGTTAGCGTACGGGTTAGGATTAGGGGACGGGTGAGGGCCAGGCTTCGGGGAAGGTTTAGGGTTAGGGTTCGGGCTAGGATTAGGGTTAGGGGACGGGGAAGGTTTAGAGTCCAGGTGAGGGTACGGCAACGCTTTAGGGGGAGCGTGCGTGTGAGGGCGCGGGTTAGTGTTAGCGTACGGGTTAGGATTAGGGGACGGGTGAGGGTCAGGCTTCGGGGAAGGGTTAGGGTTAGGGTTCGGGCTAGGGTTAGGGTTAGGGGACGGGGATGGTTTAGGGTGCAGGTGAGGGTACGGCAATGCTTTAGGGGGAGCGTGCATGTGAGGGCGCGGGTTACTGTTAGCGTACGGGTTAGGATTAAGGGACGGGTGAGGGTCAGGCTTCGGGGAAGGGTTAGGGTTAGGGTTCGGGCTAGGGTTAGGGTTAGGGGACGGGGACGGTTTAGGGTCCAGGTGAGTGTACGGCAACGCTTTAGGGGGAGCGTGCGTGTGAGGGCGCGGGTTAGTGTTAGCGTACGGGTTAGGATTAGGGGACGGGTGAGGGTCAGGCTTCGGGGAAGGGTTAGGATTAGGGTTCGGGCTAGGGTTAGGGTTAGGGGACGGGGACGGTTTAGGGTCCAGGTGAGGGTACGCCAACGCTTTAGTGGGAGCGTGCATGTGAGGGCGCGGGTTAGTGTTAGCGTACGGGTTAGGATTAGGGGACGGGTGAGGGTCAGGCTTCGGGGAAGGGTTAGGGTTAGGGTTCGGGCTAGGGTTAGGGTTAGGGGACGGGGACGGTTTAGGGTCCAGGTGAGTGTACGGCAACGCTTTAGGGGGAGCATGCGTGTGAGGGCGCGGGTTAGTGTTAGCGTACGGTTTAGGATTAGGGGACGGGTGAGGGTCAGGCTTCGGGGTAGGGTTTTGGTTAGGGTTCGGGCTAGGGTTAGGGTTAGGGAACGGGGACGGTTTAGGGTCCAGGTGAGGGTACGGCAACGCTTTAGGGGGAGCGTGCGTGTGAGGGCGCGGGTTAGTGTTAGCGTACGGATTAGGATTAGGGGACGGGTGAGGGTCAGGCTTCGGGGAAGGGTTAGGGTTAGGGTTCGGGCTAGGGTTAGGGTTAGGGGACGGGGACGGTTTAGGGTCCAGGTGAGGGCACGGCAATGCTTTAGGGGGAGCGTGCGTGTGAGGGCGCGCGTTAGTGTTAGCGTACGGCTTAGGATTATGGGACGGTTGAGGGTCAGGCTTCGGGGAAGGGTTAGGGTTAGGGTTCAGGCTAGGGTTAGGGTTAGGGGACGGGGACGGTTTAGGGTCCAGGTGAGGGTACGGCAACGCTTTAGGGGGAGCATGCGTGTGAGGGCGCTGGTTAGTGTTAGCGTACGGGTTAGGATTAGGGGACGGGTGAGGGTCAGGCTTCGGGGAAGGGTTAGGGTTAGGGTTCGGGCTAGGGTTAGGGTTAGGGGACGGGGACGGTTTAGGGTCCAGGTGAGTGTACGGCAACGCTTTAGGGGGAGCATGCGTGTGAGGGCGCGGGTTAGTGTTAGCGTACGGGTTAGGATTAGGGGACGGGTGAGGGTCAGGCTTCGGGGAAGGGTTAGGGTTAGGGTTCGGGCTAGGGTTAGGGTTAGGGGACGGGGACGGTTTAGGGTCCAGGTGAGGGTACGGCAACGCTTTAGGGGGAGCGTGCGTGTGAGGGCGCGGGTTAGTGTTAGCTTACGGTTTAGGATTAGGGGACGGGTGAGGGTCAGGCTTCGGGGAAGGGTTAGGGTTAGGGTTCGGGCTAGGGTTAGGGTTAGGGGACGGGGACGGTTTAGGGTCCAGGTGAGGGTACGGCAACGCTTTAAGGGGAGAGTGCGTGTGAGGGCGCGGGTTAGTGTTAGCGTACGGGTTAGGATTAGGGGACGGGTGAGGGTCAGGCTTCGGGGAAGGGTTAGGGTTAGGGTTCGGGCTAGGGTTAGGGTTAGGGGACGGGGACGGTTTAGGGTCCAGGTGAGGGTACGGCAACGCTTTAGGGGGAGCGTGCGTGTGAGGGCGCGGGTTAGTGTTAGCGTACGGGTTAGGATTAGGGGACGGGTGAGGGTCAGGCTTCGGGGAAGGGTTAGGGTTAGGGTTCGGGCTAGGGTTAGGGTTAGGGGACGGGGACGGTTTAGGGTCCAGGTGAGGGTACGGCAACGCTTTAGGGGGAGCGTGTATGTGAGGGCGGGCGTAAGTGTTAGCGTACGGGTTAGGATTAGGGGACGGGTGAGGGTCAGCCTTCGTGGAAGTGTTAGGGTTCGGGCTAGGGTTAGGGTTAGGGGACGGGGACGGTTTAGGGTCCAGGTGAGGGTACGGCAACGCTTTAGGGGGAGCGTGCGTGTGAGGGCACGGGTTAGTGTTAGCGTACGGGTTAGGATTAGGGGACGGGTGAGGGTCAGGCTTCGGGGAAGGGTTAGGGTTAGGGTTCGGGCTAGGGTTAGGGTTAGGGGACGGGGACGGTTTAGGGTCCAGGTGAGGGTACGGCAACGCTTTAGGGGGAGCGTGCGTGTGAGGGCGCGGGTTAGTGTTAGCATACGGGTTAGGATTAGGGGACGGGTGAGGGTCAGGCTTCGGGGAAGGGTTAGGGTTAGGGTTCGGGCTAGGGTTGGGGTTAGGGGACGGGGACGGTTTAGGGTCCAGGTGAGGATACGGCAACGCTTTAGGGGGAGCGTGCGTGTGAGGGCGCGGGTTAGTGTTAGCGTACGGGTTAGGATTAGGGGACGGGTGAGGGTCAGGCTTCGTGGAAGTGTTAGGGTTCGGGCTAGGGTTAGGGTTAGGGGACGGGGACGGTTTAGGGTCCAGGTGAGGGTACGGCAACGCTTTAGGGGGAGCGTGCGTGTGAGGGCACGGGTTAGTGTTAGCGTACGGGTTAGGATTAGGGGACGGGTGAGGGTCAGGCTTCGGGGAAGGGTTAGGGTTAGGGTTCGGGCTAGGGTTAGGGTTAGGGGACGGGGACGGTTTAGGGTCCAGGTGAGGGTACGGCAACGCTTTAGGGGGAGCGTGCGTGTGAGGGCGCGGGTTAGTGTTAGCGTACGGGTTAGGATTAGGGGACGGGTGAGGGTCAGGCTTCGGGGAAGGGTTAGGGTTAGGGTTCGGGCTAGGGTTAGGGTTAGGGGACGGGGACGGTTTAGGGTCCAGGTGAGGGTACGGCAACGCTTTAGGGGGAGCGTGCGTGTGAGGGCGCGGGTTAGTGTTAGCGTACGGGTTAGATAAGGGGACGGGTGAGGGTCAGGCTTCGGGGAAGGGTTAGGGTTAGGGTTCGGGCTAGGGTTAGGGTTAGGGGACGGGGACGGTTTCGGGTCCAGGTGAGGGTACGGCAACGCTTTAGGGGTAGCGTGCGTGTGAGGGCGCGGGTTAGTGTTAGCGTACGGGTTAGGATTAGGGGACGGGTGAGTGTCAGGCTTCTGGGGAGGGTTAGGGTTAGGGTTCGGGCTAGGGTTAGGGTTAGGGGACGGGGACGGTTTAGGGTCCAGGTGAGGGTACGGCAACGCTTTAGGGGGAGCGTGCGTGTGAGGGCGCGGGTTAGTGTTAGCGTACGGGTTAGGATTAGGGGACGGGTGAGGGCCAGGCTTCGGGGAAGGTTTAGGGTTAGGGTTCGGGCTAGGATTAGGGTTAGGGGACGGGGAAGGTTTAGAGTCCAGGTGAGGGTACGGCAACGCTTTAGGGGGAGCGTGCGTGTGAGGGCGCGGGTTAGTGTTAGCGTACGGGTTAGGATTAGGGGACGGGTGAGGGTCAGGCTTCGGGGAAGGGTTAGGGTTAGGGTTCGGGCTAGGGTTAGGGTTAGGGGACGGGGATGGTTTAGGGTGCAGGTGAGGGTACGGCAATGCTTTAGGGGGAGCGTGCATGTGAGGGCGCGGGTTACTGTTAGCGTACGGGTTAGGATTAAGGGACGGGTGAGGGTCAGGCTTCGGGGAAGGGTTAGGGTTAGGGTTCGGGCTAGGGTTAGGGTTAGGGGACGGGGACGGTTTAGGGTCCAGGTGAGTGTACGGCAACGCTTTAGGGGGAGCGTGCGTGTGAGGGCGCGGGTTAGTGTTAGCGTACGGGTTAGGATTAGGGGACGGGTGAGGGTCAGGCTTCGGGGAAGGGTTAGGATTAGGGTTCGGGCTAGGGTTAGGGTTAGGGGACGGGGACGGTTTAGGGTCCAGGTGAGGGTACGCCAACGCTTTAGTGGGAGCGTGCATGTGAGGGCGCGGGTTAGTGTTAGCGTACGGGTTAGGATTAGGGGACGGGTGAGGGTCAGGCTTCGGGGAAGGGTTAGGGTTAGGGTTCGGGCTAGGGTTAGGGTTAGGGGACGGGGACGGTTTAGGGTCCAGGTGAGTGTACGGCAACGCTTTAGGGGGAGCATGCGTGTGAGGGCGCGGGTTAGTGTTAGCGTACGGGTAGGATTAGGGGACGGGTGAGGGTCAGGCTTCGGGGTAGGGTTTTGGTTAGGGTTCGGGCTAGGGTTAGGGTTAGGGAACGGGGACGGTTTAGGGTCCAGGTGAGGGTACGGCAACGCTTTAGGGGGAGCGTGCGTGTGAGGGCGCGGGTTAGTGTTAGCGTACGGATTAGGATTAGGGGACGGGTGAGGGTCAGGCTTCGGGGAAGGGTTAGGGTTAGGGTTCGGGCTAGGGTTAGGGTTAGGGGACGGGGACGGTTTAGGGTCCAGGTGAGGGCACGGCAACGCTTTAGGGGGAGCGTGCGTGTGAGGGCGCGGGTTAGTGTTAGCATACGGGTTAGGATTAGGGGACGGGTGAGGGTCAGGCTTCGGGGAAGGGTTAGGGTTAGGGTTCGGGCTAGGGTTGGGGTTAGGGGACGGGGACGGTTTAGGGTCCAGGTGAGGATACGGCAACGCTTTAGGGGGAGCGTGCGTGTGAGGGCGCGGGTTAGTGTTAGCGTACGGGTTAGGATTAGGGGACGGGTGAGGGTCAGGCTTCGTGGAAGTGTTAGGGTTCGGGCTAGGGTTAGGGTTAGGGGACGGGGACGGTTTAGGGTCCAGGTGAGGGTACGGCAACGCTTTAGGGGGAGCGTGCGTGTGAGGGCACGGGTTAGTGTTAGCGTACGGGTTAGGATTAGGGGACGGGTGAGGGTCAGGCTTCGGGGAAGGGTTAGGGTTAGGGTTCGGGCTAGGGTTAGGGTTAGGGGACGGGGACGGTTTAGGGTCCAGGTGAGGGTACGGCAACGCTTTAGGGGGAGCGTGCGTGTGAGGGCGCGGGTTAGTGTTAGCGTACGGGTTAGGATTAGGGGACGGGTGAGGGTCAGGCTTCGGGGAAGGGTTAGGGTTAGGGTTCGGGCTAGGGTTAGGGTTAGGGGACGGGGACGGTTTAGGGTCCAGGTGAGGGTACGGCAACGCTTTAGGGGGAGCGTGCGTGTGAGGGCGCGGGTTAGTGTTAGCGTACGGGTTAGATAAGGGGACGGGTGAGGGTCAGGCTTCGGGGAAGGGTTAGGGTTAGGGTTCGGGCTAGGGTTAGGGTTAGGGGACGGGGACGGTTTCGGGTCCAGGTGAGGGTACGGCAACGCTTTAGGGGTAGCGTGCGTGTGAGGGCGCGGGTTAGTGTTAGCGTACGGGTTAGGATTAGGGGACGGGTGAGTGTCAGGCTTCTGGGGAGGGTTAGGGTTAGGGTTCGGGCTAGGGTTAGGGTTAGGGGACGGGGACGGTTTAGGGTCCAGGTGAGGGTACGGCAACGCTTTAGGGGGAGCGTGCGTGTGAGGGCGCGGGTTAGTGTTAGCGTACGGGTTAGGATTAGGGGACGGGTGAGGGCCAGGCTTCGGGGAAGGTTTAGGGTTAGGGTTCGGGCTAGGATTAGGGTTAGGGGACGGGGAAGGTTTAGAGTCCAGGTGAGGGTACGGCAACGCTTTAGGGGGAGTGTGCGTGTGAGGGCGCGGGTTAGTGTTAGCGTACGGGTTAGGATTAGGGGACGGGTGAGGGTCAGGCTTCGGGGAAGGGTTAGGGTTAGGGTTCGGGCTAGGGTTAGGGTTAGGGGACGGGGATGGTTTAGGGTGCAGGTGAGGGTACGGCAATGCTTTAGGGGGAGCGTGCATGTGAGGGCGCGGGTTACTGTTAGCGTACGGGTTAGGATTAAGGGACGGGTGAGGGTCAGGCTTCGGGGAAGGGTTAGGGTTAGGGTTCGGGCTAGGGTTAGGGTTAGGGGACGGGGACGGTTTAGGGTCCAGGTGAGTGTACGGCAACGCTTTAGGGGGAGCGTGCGTGTGAGGGCGCGGGTTAGTGTTAGCGTACGGGTTAGGATTAGGGGACGGGTGAGGGTCAGGCTTCGGGGAAGGGTTAGGATTAGGGTTCGGGCTAGGGTTAGGGTTAGGGGACGGGGACGGTTTAGGGTCCAGGTGAGGGTACGCCAACGCTTTAGTGGGAGCGTGCATGTGAGGGCGCGGGTTAGTGTTAGCGTACGGGTTAGGATTAGGGGACGGGTGAGGGTCAGGCTTCGGGGAAGGGTTAGGGTTAGGGTTCGGGCTAGGGTTAGGGTTAGGGGACGGGGACGGTTTAGGGTCCAGGTGAGTGTACGGCAACGCTTTAGGGGGAGCATGCGTGTGAGGGCGCGGGTTAGTGTTAGCGTACGGGTAGGATTAGGGGACGGGTGAGGGTCAGGCTTCGGGGTAGGGTTTTGGTTAGGGTTCGGGCTAGGGTTAGGGTTAGGGAACGGGGACGGTTTAGGGTCCAGGTGAGGGTACGGCAACGCTTTAGGGGGAGCGTGCGTGTGAGGGCGCGGGTTAGTGTTAGCGTACGGATTAGGATTAGGGGACGGGTGAGGGTCAGGCTTCGGGGAAGGGTTAGGGTTAGGGTTCGGGCTAGGGTTAGGGTTAGGGGACGGGGACGGTTTAGGGTCCAGGTGAGGGCACGGCAACGCTTTAGGGGGAGCGTGCGTGTGAGGGCGCGCGTTAGTGTTAGCGTACGGCTTAGGATTATGGGACGGTTGAGGGTCAGGCTTCGGGGAAGGGTTAGGGTTAGGGTTCAGGCTAGGGTTAGGGTTAGGGGACGGGGACGGTTTAGGGTCCAGGTGAGGGTACGGCAACGCTTTAGGGGGAGCATGCGTGTGAGGGCGCTGGTTAGTGTTAGCGTACGGGTTAGGATTAGGGGACGGGTGAGGGTCAGGCTTCGGGGAAGGGTTAGGGTTAGGGTTCGGGCTAGGATTAGGGTTAGGGGACGGGGAAGGTTTAGAGTCCAGGTGAGGGTACGGCAACGCTTTAGGGGGAGCGTGCGTGTGAGGGCGCGGTTTAGTGTTAGCGTACGGGTTAGGATTAGGGGACGGGTGAGGGTCAGGCTTCGGGGAAGGGTTAGGGTTAGGGTTTGGGCTAGGGTTAGGGTTAGGGGACGGGGACGGTTTAAGGTGCAGGTGAGGGTACGGCAATGCTTTAGGGGGAGCGTGCATGTGAGGGCGCGGGTTACTGTTAGCGTACGGGTTAGGATTAAGGGACGGGTGAGGGTCAGGCTTCGGGGAAGGGTTAGGGTTAGGGTTCGGGCTAGGGTTAGGGTTAGGGGACGGGGACGGTTTAGGGTCCAGGTGAGTGTACGGCAACGCTTTAGGGGGAGCGTGCGTGTGAGGGCGCGGGTTAGTGTTAGCGTACGGGTTAGGATTAGGGGACGGGTGAGGGTCAGGCTTCGGGGAAGGGTTAGGATTAGGGTTCGGGCTAGGGTTAGGGTTAGGGGACGGGGACGGTTTAGGGTCCAGGTGAGGGTACGGCAACGCTTTAGTGGGAGCGTGCATGTGAGGGCGCGGGTTAGTGTTAGCGTACGGGTTAGGATTAGGGGACGGGTGAGGGTCAGGCTTCGGGGAAGGGTTAGGGTTAGGGTTCGGGCTAGGGTTAGGGTTAGGGGACGGGGACGGTTTAGGGTCCAGGTGAGTGTACGGCAACGCTTTAGGGGGAGCATGCGTGTGAGGGCGCGGGTTAGTGTTAGCGTACGGGTTAGGATTAGGGGACGGGTGAGGGTCAGGCTTCGGGGAAGGTTTAGGGTTAGGGTTCGGGCTAGGGTTAGGGTTAGGGGACGGGGACGGTTTAGGGTCCAGGTGAGGGTACGGCAACGCTTTAGGGGGAGCGTGCGTGTGAGGGCGCGGGTTAGTGTTAGCTTACGGTTTAGGATTAGGGGACGGGTGAGGGTCAGGCTTCGGGCAAGGGTTAGGGTTAGGGTTCGGGCTAGGGTTAGGGTTAGGGGACGGGGACGGTTTAGGGTCCAGGTGAGGGTACGGCAACGCTTTAGGGGGAGCGTGCGTGTGAGGGCGCGGGTTAGTGTTAGCGTACGGGTTAGGATTAGGGGACGGGTGAGGGTCAGGCTTCGGGGAAGGGTTAGGGTTAGGGTTCGGGCTAGGGTTAGGGTTAGGGGACGGGGACGGTTTAGGGTCCAGGTGAGGGTACGGCAACGCTTTAGGGGGAGCGTGCGTGTGAGGGCGCGGGTTAGTGTTAGCGTACGGGTTAGGATTAGGGGACGGGTGAGGGTCAGGCTTCGGGGAAGGGTTAGGGTTAGGGTTCGGGCTAGGGTTAGGGTTAGGGGACGGGGACGGTTTAGGGTCCAGGTGAGGGTACGGCAACGCTTTAGGGGGAGCGTGTATGTGAGGGCGGGCGTAAGTGTTAGCGTACGGGTTAGGATTAGGGGACGGGTGAGGGTCAGGCTTCGGGGAAGGGTTAGGGTTAGGGTTCGGGCTAGGGTTAGGGTTAGGGGACGGGGACGGTTTAGGGTCCAGGTGAGGGTACGGCAACGCTTTAGGGGGAGCGTGCGTGTGAGGGCGCGGGTTAGTGTTAGCGTACGGGTTAGGATTAGGGGACGGGTGAGGGTCAGGCTTCGGGGAAGGGTTAGGGTTAGGGTTCGGGCTAGGGTTAGGGTTAGGGGACGGGGACGGTTTAGGGTCCAGGTGAGGGTACGGCAACGCTTTAGGTGGAGCGTGCGTGTGAGGGCGCGGGTTAGTGTTAGCGTACGGGTTACGATTAGGGGACGGGTGAGGGTCAGGTTTCGGGGAAGGGTTAGTGTTAGGGTTCGGGCTAGGGTTAGGGTTAGGGGACGGGGACCGTTTAGGGTCCAGGTGAGGGTACGGCAACGCTTTAGGGGGAGCGTGCATGTGAGGGCGCGGGTTAGTGTTAGCGTACGGGTTAGGATTAGGGGACGGGTGAGGGTCAGGCTTCGGGGAAGGGTTAGGGTTAGGGTTCGGGCTAGGGTTAGGGTTAGGGGACGGGGACGGTTTAGGGTCCAGGTGAGGGTACGGCAACGCTTTAGGGGGAGCGTGCGTGTGAGGGCGCGGGTTAGTGTTAGCGTACGGGTTAGGATTAGGGGACGGGTGAGGGTCAGGCTTCGGGGAAGGGTTAGGGTTAGGGTTCGGGCTAGGGTTAGGGTTAGGGGACGGGGACGGTTTAGGGTCCAGGTGAGGGTACGGCAACGCTTTAGGGGGAGCGTGCGTGTGAGGGCGCGGGTTAGTGTTAGCGTACGGGTTAGGATTAGGGGACGGGTGAGGGTCAGGCTTCGGGGAAGGGTTAGGGTTAGGGTTCGGGCTAGGGTTAGGGTTAGGGGACGGGGACGGTTTAGGGTCCAGGTGAGGGTACGGCAACGCTTTAGGGGGGGCGTGCGTGTGAGGGCGCGGGTTAGTGTTAGCGTACGGCTTAGGATTAGGGGACGGGTGAGGGTCAGGCTTCGGGGAAGGGTTAGGGTTAGGGTTCGGGCTAGGGTTAGGGTTAGGGGACGGGGACGGTTTAGGGTCCAGGTGAGGGTACGGCAACGCTTTAGGGGGAGCGTGCGTGTGAGGGCGCGGGTTAGTGTTAGCGTACGGGTTAGGATTAGGGGACGGGTGAGGGTCAGGCTTCGGGGAAGGGTTAGGGTTAGGGTTCGGGCTAGGGTTAGGGTTAGGGGACGGGGACGGTTTAGGGTCCAGGTGAGGGTACGGCAACGCTTTAGGGGGAGCGTGCGTGTGAGGGCGCGGGTTAGTGTTAGCGTACGGGTTAGGATTAGGGGACGGGTGAGGGTCAGGCTTCGGGGAAGGGTTAGGGTTAGGGTTCGGGCTAGGGTTAGGGTTAGGGGACGGGGACGGTTTAGGGTCCAGGTGAGGGTACGGCAACGCTTTAGGGGGGGCGTGCGTGTGAGGGCGCGGGTTAGTGTTAGCGTACGGCTTAGGATTAGGGGACGGGTGAGGGTCAGGCTTCGGGGAAGGGTTAGGGTTAGGGTTCGGGCTAGGGTTAGGGTTAGAGGACGGGGACGGTTTAGGGTCCAGGTGAGGGTACGGCAACGCTTTAGGGGGAGCGTGCGTGTGAGGGCGCGGGTTAGTGTTAGCGTACGGGTTAGGATTAGGGGACGGGTGAGGGTCAGGCTTCGGGGAAGGGTTAGGGTTAGGGTTCGGGCTAGGGTTAGGGTTAGGGGACGGGGACGGTTTAGGGTCCAGGTGAGGGTACGGCAACGCTTTAGGGGGAGCGTGCGTGTGAGGGCGCGGGTTAGTGTTAGCGTACGGGTTAGGATTAGGGGACGGGTGAGGGTCAGGCTTCGGGGAAGGGTTAGGGTTAGGGTTCGGGCTAGGGTTAGGGTTAGGGGACGGGGACGGTTTAGGGTCCAGGTGAGGGTACGGCAACGCTTTAGGGGGAGCGTGCGTGTGAGGGCGCGGGTTAGTGTTAGCGTACGGGTTAGGATTAGGGAACGGGTGAGGGACAGGCTTCGGGGAAGGGTTAGGGTTAGGGTTCGGGCTAGGGTTAGGGTTAGGGGACGGGGACGGCTTAGGGTCCAGGTGAGGGTACGGCAACGCTTTAGGGGGAGCGTGCGTGTGAGGGCGCGGGTTAGTGTTAGCGTACGGGTTAGGATTAGGGGACGGGTGAGGGTCAGGCTTCGGGGAAGGGTTAGGGTTAGGGTTCGGGCTAGGGTTAGGGTTAGGGGACGGGGACGGTTTAGGGTCCAGGTGAGGGTACGGCAACGCTTTAGGGGGAGCGTGCGTGTGAGGGCGCGGGTTAGTGTTAGCGTACGGGTTACGATTAGGGGACGGGTGAGGGTCAGGCTTCGGGGAAGGGTTAGGGTTAGGGTTCGGGCTAGGGTTAGGGTTAGGGGACGGGGACCGTTTAGCGTCCAGGTGAGGGTACGGCAACGCTTTAGGGGGAGCGTGCGTGTGAGGGCGCGGGTTAGTGTTAGCGTAAGGGTTAGGATTAGGGGACGGGTGAGGGTCAGGCTTCGGGGAAGGGTTAGGGTTAGGGTTCGGGCTAGGGTTAGGGTTAGGGGACGGGGACGGTTTAGGGTCCAGGTGAGGGTACGGCAACGCTTTAGGGGGAGCGTGCGTGTGAGGGCGCGGGTTAGTGTTAGCGTACAGGTTAGGATTAGGGGACGGGTGAGGGTCAGGCTTCGGGGAAGGGTTAGGGTTAGGGTTCGGGCTAGGGTTAGGGTTAGGGGACGGGGACGGTTTAGGGTCCAGGTGAGGGTACGGCAACGCTTTAGGTGGAGCGTGCGTGTGAGGGCGCGGGTTATGTTAGCGTACGGGTTAGGATTAGGGGACGGGTGAGGGTCAGGGTTCGGGGAAGGGATAGGGTTAGGGTTCGGGCTAGGGTTAGGGTTAGGGGACGGGGACGGTTTAGGGTCCAGGTGAGGGTACGGCAACGCTTTAGGGGGAGCGTGCGTGTGAGGGCGCGGGTTAGTGTTAGCGTACGGGTTAGGATTAGGGGACGGGTGAGGGTCAGGCTTTGGGGAAGGGTTAGGGTTAGGGTTCGGGCTAGGGTTAGGGTTAGGGGACGGGGACGGTTTAGGGTCCAGGTGAGGGTACGGCAACGCTTTAGGGGGAGCGTGCGTGTGAGGGCGCGGGTTAGTGTTAGCGTACGGGTTAGGATTAGGGGACGGGTGAGGGTCAGGCTTCGGGGAAGGGTTAGGGTTAGGGTTCGGGCTAGGGTTAGGGTTAGGGGACGGGGACGGTTTAGGGTCCAGGTGAGGGTACGGCAACGCTTTAGGGGGAGCGTGCGTGTGAGGGCGCGGGTTAGTGTTAGCGTACGTGTTAGGATTAGGGGACGGGTGAGGGTCAGGCTTCCGGGAAGGGTTAGGGTTAGGGTTCGGGCTAGGGTTAGGGTTAGGGGACGGGGACGGTTTAGGGTCCAGGTGAGGGTACGGCAACGCTTTAGGGGGAGCGTGCGTGTGAGGGCGCGGGTTAGTGTTAGCGTACGGGTTAGGATTAGGGGACGGGTGAGGGTCAGGCTTCGGGGAAGGGTTAGGGTTAGGGTTCGGGCTAGGGTTAGGGTTAGGGGACGGGGACGGTTTAGGGTCCAGGTGAGGGTACGGCAACGCTTTAGGGGGGGCGTGCGTGTGAGGGCGCGGGTTAGTGTTAGCATACGGCTTAGGATTAGGGGACGGGTGAGGGTCAGGCTTCGGGGAAGGGTTAGGGTTAGGGTTCGGGCTAGGGTTAGGGTTAGGGGACGGGGACGGTTTAGGGTCCAGGTGAGGGTACGGCAACGCTTTAGGGGGAGCGTGCGTGTGAGGGCGCGGGTTAGTGTTAGCGTACGGGTTAGGATTAGGGGACGGGTGAGGGTCAGGCTTCGGGGAAGGGTTAGGGTTAGGGTTCGGGCTAGGGTTAGGGTTAGGGGACGGGGACGGTTTAGGGTCCAGGTGAGGGTACGGCAACGCTTTAGGGGGAGCGTGCGTGTGAGGGCGCGGGTTAGTGTTAGCGTACGGGTTAGGATTAGGGGACGGGTGAGGGTCAGGCTTCGGGGAAGGGTTAGGGTTAGGGTTAGGGCTAGGGTTAGGGTTAGGGGACGGGGACGGTTTAGGGTACAGGTGAGGGTACGGCAACGCTTTAGGGGGAGCGTGCGTGTGAGGGCGCGCGTAAGTGTTAGCGTACGGGTTAGGATTAGGGGACGGGTGAGGGTCAGGCTTCGGGGAAGGGTTAGGGTTAGGGTTCGGGCTAGTGTTAGGGTTAGGGGACGGGGACGGTTTCGGGTCCAGGTGAGGGTATGGCAACGCTTTAGGGGGAGCGTGCGTGTGAGGGCGCGGGTTAGTGTTAGCGTACGGGTAACGATTAGGGGACGGGTGAGGGTCAGGCTTCGGGGAAGGGTTAGGGTTAGGGTTCGGGCTAGGGTTAGGGTTAGGGGACGGGGACCGTTTAGGGTCCAGGTGAGGGTACGGCAACGCTTTAGGGGGAGCGTGCGTGTGAGGGCGCGGGTTAGTGTTAGCGTACGGGTTAGGATTAGGGGACGGGTGAGGGTCAGGCTTCGGGGAAGGGTTAGGGTTAGGGTTCGGGCTAGGGTTAGGGTTAGGGGACGGGGACGGTTTAGGGTCCAGGTGAGGGTACGGCAACGCTTTAGGGGGAGCGTGCGTGTGAGGGCGCGGGTTAGTGTTAGCGTACGGGTTAGGATTAGGGGACGGGTGAGGGTCAGGCTTCGGGGAAGGGTTAGGGTTAGGGTTCGGGCTAGGGTTAGGGTTAGGGGACGGGGACGTTTTAGGGTCCAGGTGAGGGTACGGCAACGCTTTAGGGGGAGCGTGCGTGTGAGGGCGCGGGTTAGTGTTAGCGTACGGGTTAGGATTAGGGGACGGGTGAGGGTCAGGCTTCGGGGAAGGGTTAGGGTTAGGGTTCGGGCTAGGGTTAGGGTTAGGGGACGGGGACGGTTTAGGGTCCAGGTGAGGGTACGGCAACGCTTTAGGGGGTGCGTGCGTGTGAGGGCGCGGGTTAGTGTTAGCGTACGGCTTAGGATTAGGGGACGGGTGAGGGTCAGGCTTCGGGGAAGGGTTAGGGTTAGGGTTCGGGCTAGGGTTAGGGTTAGAGGACGGGGACGGTTTAGGGTCCAGGTGAGGGTACGGCAACGCTTTAGGGGGAGCGTGCGTGTGAGGGCGCGGGTTAGTGTTAGCGTACGGGTTAGGATTAGGGGACGGGTGAGGGTCAGGCTTCGGGGAAGGGTTAGGGTTAGGGTTCGGGCTAGGGTTAGGGTTAGGGGACGGGGACGGTTTAGGGTCCAGGTGAGGGTACGGCAACGCTTTAGGGGGAGCGTGCGTGTGAGGGCGCGGGTTAGTGTTAGCGTACGGGTTAGGATTAGGGGACGGGTGAGGGTCAGGCTTTGGGGAAGGGTTAGGGTTAGGGTTCGGGCTAGGGTTAGGGTTAGGGGACGGGGACGGTTTAGGGTCCAGGTGAGGGTACGGCAACGCTTTAGGGGGAGCGTGCGTGTGAGGGCGCGGGTTAGTGTTAGTGTACGGGTTAGGATTAGGGGACGGGTGAGGGTCAGGCTTCGGGGAAGGGTTAGGGTTAGGGTTCGGGCTAGGGTTAGGGTTAGGGGACGGGGACGGTTTAGGGTCCAGGTGAGGGTACGGCAACGCTTTAGGGGGAGCGTGCGTGTGAGGGCGCGGGTTAGTGTTAGCGTACGGGTTAGGATTAGGGGACGGGTGAGGGTCAGGCTTCGGGGAAGGGTTAGGGTTAGGGTTCGGGCTAGGGTTAGGGTTAGGGGACGGGGACGGTTTAGGGTCCAGGTGAGGGTACGGCAACGCTTTAGGGGGAGCGTGCGTGTGAGGGCGCGGGTTAGTGTTAGCGTACGGGTTAGGATTAGGGGACGGGTGAGGGTCAGGCTTCGGGGAAGGGTTAGGGTTAGGGTTCGGGCTAGGGTTAGGGTTAGGGGACGGGGACGGTTTAGGGTCCAGGTGAGGGTACGGCAACGCTTTAGGGGGGGCGTGCGTGTGAGGGCACGGGTTAGTGTTAGCGTACGGCTTAGGATTAGGGGACGGGTGAGGGTCAGGCTTCGGGGAAGGGTTAGGGTTAGGGTTCGGGCTAGGGTTAGGGTTAGGGGACGGGGACGGTTTAGGGTCCAGGTGAGGGTACGGCAACGCTTTAGGGGGAGCGTGCGTGTGAGGGCGCGGGTTAGTGTTAGCGTACGGGTTAGGATTAGGGGACGGGTGAGGGTCAGGCTTCGGGGAAGGGTTAGGGTTAGGGTTCGGGCTAGGGTTAGGGTTAGGGGACGGGGACGGTTTAGGGTCCAGGTGAGGGTACGGCAACGCTTTAGGGGGAGCGTGCGTGTGAGGGCGCGGGTTAGTGTTAGCGTACGGGTTAGGATTAGGGGACGGGTGAGGGTCAGGCTTCGGGGAAGGGTTAGGGTTAGGGTTAGGGCTAGGGTTAGGGTTAGGGGACGGGGACGGTTTAGGGTACAGGTGAGGGTACGGCAACGCTTTAGGGGGAGCGTGCGTGTGAGGGCGCGCGTAAGTGTTAGCGTACGGGTTAGGATTAGGGGACGGGTGAGGGTCAGGCTTCGGGGAAGGGTTAGGGTTAGGGTTCGGGCTAGTGTTAGGGTTAGGGGACGGGGACGGTTTCGGGTCCAGGTGAGGGTATGGCAACGCTTTAGGGGGAGCGTGCGTGTGAGGGCGCGGGTTAGTGTTAGCGTACGGGTAACGATTAGGGGACGGGTGAGGGTCAGGCTTCGGGGAAGGGTTAGGGTTAGGGTTCGGGCTAGGGTTAGGGTTAGGGGACGGGAACCGTTTAGGGTCCAGGTGAGGGCACGGCAACGCTTTAGGGGGAGCGTGCGTGTGAGGGCGCGGGTTAGTGTTAGCGTACGGGTAACGATTAGGGGACGGGTGAGGGTCAGGCTTCGGGGAAGGGTTAGGGTTAGGGTTCGGGCTAGGGTTAGGGTTAGAGGACGGGGACGGTTTAGGGTCCAGGTGAGGGTACGGCAACGCTTTAGGGGGAGCGTGCGTGTGAGGGCGCGGGTTAGTGTTAGCGTACAGGTTAGGATTAGGGGACGGGTGAGGGTCAGGCTTCGGGGAAGGGTTAGGGTTAGGGTTCGGGCTAGGGTTAGGGTTAGGGGACGGGGACGGTTTAGGGTCCAGGTGAGGGTACGGCAACGCTTTAGGGGGAGCGTGCGTGTGAGGGCGCGGGTTAGTGTTAGCGTACGGGTTAGGATTAGAGGACGGGTGAGGGTCAGGCTTCGGGGAAGGGTTAGGGTTAGGGTTCGGGCTAGGGTTAGGGTTAGGGGACGGGGACGGTTTAGGGTCCAGGTGAGGGTACGGCAACGCTTTAGGGGGAGCGTGCGTGTGAGGGCGCGGGTTAGTGTTAGCGTACGGGTTAGGATTAGGGGACGGGTGAGGGACAGGCTTCGGGGAAGGGTTAGGGTTAGGGTTCGGGCTAGGGTTAGGGTTAGGGGACGGGGACGGTTTAGGGTCCAGGTGAGGGTACGGCAACGCTTTAGGGGGAGCGTGCGTGTGAGGGCGCGGGTTAGTGTTAGCGTACGGGTTAGGATTAGGGGACGGGTGAGGGTCAGGCTTCGGGGAAGGGTTAGGGTTAGGGTTCGGGCTAGGGTTAGGGTTAGGGGACGGTGACGGTTTAGGGTCCAGGTGAGGGTACGGCAACGCTTTAGGGGGAGCGTGCGTGTGAGGGCGCGGGTTAGTGTTAGCGTACGGGTTACGATTAGGGGACGGGTGAGGGTCAGGCTTCGGGGAAGGGTTAGGGTTAGGGTTCGGGCTAGGGTTAGGGTTAGGGGACGGGGACCGTTTAGGGTCCAGGTGAGGGTACGGCAACGCTTTAGGGGGAGCGTGCGTGTGAGGGCGCGGGTTAGTGTTAGCGTACGGGTTACGATTAGGGGACGGGTGAGGGTCAGGCTTCGGGGAAGGGTTAGGGTTAGGGTTCGGGCTAGGGTTAGGGTTAGGGGACGGGGACCGTTTAGGGTCCAGGTGAGGGTACGGCAACGCTTTAGGGGGAGCGTGCGTGTGAGGGCGCGGGTTAGTGTTAGCGTACGGGTTAGGATTAGGGGACAGGTGAGGGTCAGGCTTCGGGGAAGGGTTAGGGTTAGGGTTCGGGCTAGGGTTAGGGTTAGGGGACGGGGACGGTTTAGGGTCCAGGTGAGGGTACGGCAACGCTTTAGGGGGAGCGTGCGTGTGAGGGCGCTGGTTAGTGTTAGCGTACGGGTTAGGATTAGGGGACGGGTGAGGGTCAGGCTTCGGGGAAGGGTTAGGGTTAGGGTTCGGGCTAGGGTTAGGGTTAGGGGACGGGGACGGTTTAGGGTCCAGGTGAGGGTACGGCAACGCTTTAGGGGGAGCGTGCGTGTGAGGGCGCGGGTTAGTGTTAGCGTACGGGTTAGGATTAGGGGACGGGTGAGGGTCAGGCTTCGGGGAAGGGTTAGGGTTAGGGTTCGGGCTAGGGTTAGGGTTAGGGGACGGGGACGGTTTAGGGTCCAGGTGAGGGTACGGCAACGCTTTAGGGGGAGCGTGCGTGTGAGGGCGCGGGTTAGTGTTAGCGTACGGGTTAGGATTAGGGGACGGGTGAGGGTCAGGCTTCGGGGAAGGGTTAGGGTTAGGGTTCGGGCTAGGGTTAGGGTTAGGGGACGGGGACGGTTTAGGGTCCAGGTGAGGGTACGGCAACGCTTTAGGTGGAGCGTGCGTGTGAGGGCGCGGGTTAGTGTTAGCGTACGGGTTAGGATTAGGGGACGGGTGAGGGTCAGGGTTCGGGGAAGGGATAGGGTTAGGGTTCGGGCTAGGGTTAGGGTTAGGGGACGGGGACGGTTTAGGGTCCAGGTGAGGGTACGGCAACGCTTTAGGGGGAGCGTGCGTGTGAGGGCGCGGGTTAGTGTTAGCGTACGGGTTAGGATTAGGGGACGGGTGAGGGTCAGGCTTTGGGGAAGGGTTAGGGTTAGGGTTCGGGCTAGGGTTAGGGTTAGGGGACGGGGACGGTTTAGGGTCCAGGTGAGGGTACGGCAACGCTTTAGGGGGAGCGTGCGTGTGAGGGCGCGGGTTAGTGTTAGCGTACGGGTTAGGATTAGGGGACGGGTGAGGGTCAGGCTTCGGGGAAGGGTTAGGGTTAGGGTTCGGGCTAGGGTTAGGGTTAGGGGACGGGGACGGTTTAGGGTCCAGGTGAGGGTACGGCAACGCTTTAGGGGGAGCGTGCGTGTGAGGGCGTGCATTAGTGTTAGCGTACGGCTTAGGATTAGGGGACGGATGAGGGTCAGGCTTCGGGGAAGGGTTAGGGTTAGGGTTCGGGCTAGGGTTAGGGTTAGGGGACGGGGACGGTTTAGGGTCCAGGTGAGGGTACGGCAACGCTTTAGGGGGAGCGTGCGTGTGAGGGCGCGCGTTAGTGTTAGCGTACGGCTTAGGATTAGGGGACGGGTGAGGGTCAGGCTTCGGGGAAGGGTTAGGGTTAGGGTTCGGGCTAGGGTTAGGGTTAGGGGACGGGGACGGTTTAGGGTCCAGGTGAGGGTACGGCAACGCTTTAGGGGGAGCGTGCGTGTGAGGGCGCGGGTTAGTGTTAGCGTACGGGTTAGGATTAGGGGACGGGTGAGGGTCAGGCTTCGGAGAAGGGTTAGGGTTAGGGTTCGGGCTAGGGTTAGTGTTAGGGGACGGGGACGGTTTAGGGTCCAGGTGAGGGTACGGCAACGCTTTAGGGGGAGCGTGCGTGTGAGGGCGCGTGTTAGTGTTAGCGTACGGGTTAGGATTAGGGGACGGGTGAGGGTCAGGCTTCGGGGAAGTGTTAGGGTTAGGGTTCGGGCTAGGGTTAGGGTTAGGGGACAGGGACGGTTTAGGGTCCAGGTGAGGGTATGGCAACGCTTTAGGGGGAGCGTGCGTGTGAGGGCGCGGGTTAGTGTTAGCGTACGGGTTAGGATTAGGGGACGGGTGAGGGTCAGGCTTCGGGGAAGGGTTAGGGTTAGGGTTCGGGCTAGGGTTAGGGTTAGGGGACGGGGCGGTTTAGGGTCCAGGTGAGGGTACGGCAACGCTTTAGGGGGAGCGTGCGTGTGAGGGCGTGGGTTAGTGTTAGCGTACGGGTTAGGATTAGGGGATGGGTGAGGGTCAGGCTTCGGGGAAGGGTTAGGGTTAGGGTTCGGGCTAGGGTTAGGGTTAGGGGACGGGGACGGTTTCGGGTCCAGGTGAGGGTACGGCAACGCTTTAGGGGGAGCGTGCTGTGAGGGCGCGGGTTAGTGTTAGCGTACGGGTTAGGATTAGGGGACGGGTGAGGGTCAGGCTTCGGGGAAGGGTTAGGGTTAGGGTTCAGGCTAGGGTTAGGGTTAGGGGACGGGGACGGTTTAGGGTCCAGGTGAGGGTATGGCAACGCTTTAGGGGCAGCGTGCGTGTGAGGGCGCGGGTTAGTGTTAGCGTACGGGTTAGGATTAGGGGACGGGTGAGGGTCAGGCTTCGGGGAAGGGTTAGGGTTAGGGTTCGGGCTAGGGTTAGGGTTAGGGGACGGGGACGGTTTAGGGTGCAGGTGAGGGTACGGCAATGCTTTAGGGGGAGCGTGCATGTGAGGGCGCGGCTTAATGTTAGCGTACGGGTTAGGATTAAGGGACGGGTGAGGGTCAGGCTTCGGGGAAGGGTTAGGGTTAGGGTTCGGGCTAGGGTTAGGGTTAGGGGACGGGGACGGTTTAGGGTCCAGGTGAGTGTACGGCAACACTTTAGGGGGAGCGTGCGTGTGAGGGCGCGGGTTAGTGTTAGCGTACGGGTTAGGATTAGGGGACGGGTGAGGGTCAGGCTTCGGGGAAGGGTTAGGCTTAGGGTTCGGGCTAGGGTTAGGGTTAGGGGACGGGGACGGTTTAGGGTCCAGGTGAGGGTACGGCAACGCTTTAGTGGGAGCGTGCATGTGAGGGCGCGGGTTAGTGTTAGCGTACGGGTTAGGATTAGGGGACGGGTGAGGGTCAGGCTTCGGGGAAGGGTTAGGGTTAGGGTTCGGGCTAGGGTTAGGGTTAGGGGACGGGGACGGTTTAGGGTCCAGGTGAGTGTACGGCAACGCTTTAGGGGGAGCGTGCGTGTGAGGGCGCGGGTTAGTGTTAGCGTACGGGTTAGGATTAGGGGACGGGTGAGGGTCAGGCTTCGGGGAAGGGTTAGGGTTAGGGTTCGGGCTAGGGTTAGGGTTAGGGGACGGGGACGGTTTAGGGTCCAGGTGAGGGTACGGCAACGCTTTAGGGGGAGCGTGCGTGTGAGGGCGCGGGTTAGTGTTAGCGTACGGGTTAGGATTAGGGGACGGGTGAGGGTCAGGCTTCGGGGAAGGGTTAGGGTTAGGGTTCGGGCTAGGGTTAGGGTTAGGGGACGGGGACGGTTTAGGGTCCAGGTGAGGGTACGGCAACGCTTTAGGGGGAGCGTGCGTGTGAGGGCGCGGGTTAGTGTTAGCGTACGGGTTAGGATTAGGGGACGGGTGAGGGTCAGGCTTCGGGGAAGGGTTAGGGTTAGGGTTCGGGCTAGGGTTAGGGTTAGGGGACGGGGACGGTTTAGGGTCCAGGTGAGGGTACGGCAACGCTTTAGGTGGAGCGTGCGTGTGAGGGCGCGGGTTAGTGTTAGCGTACGGGTTAGGATTAGGGGACGGGTGAGGGTCAGGGTTCGGGGAAGGGATAGGGTTAGGGTTCGGGCTAGGGTTAGGGTTAGGGGACGGGGACGGTTTAGGGTCCAGGTGAGGGTACGGCAACGCTTTAGGGGGAGCGTGCGTGTGAGGGCGCGGGTTAGTGTTAGCGTACGGGTTAGGATTAGGGGACGGGTGAGGGTCAGGCTTTGGGGAAGGGTTAGGGTTAGGGTTCGGGCTAGGGTTAGGGTTAGGGGACGGGGACGGTTTAGGGTCCAGGTGAGGGTACGGCAACGCTTTAGGGGGAGCGTGCGTGTGAGGGCGCGGGTTAGTGTTAGCGTACGGGTTAGGATTAGGGGACGGGTGAGGGTCAGGCTTCGGGGAAGGGTTAGGGTTAGGGTTCGGGCTAGGGTTAGGGTTAGGGGACGGGGACGGTTTAGGGTCCAGGTGAGGGTACGGCAACGCTTTAGGGGGAGCGTGCGTGTGAGGGCGCGCATTAGTGTTAGCGTACGGCTTAGGATTAGGGGACGGATGAGGGTCAGGCTTCGGGGAAGGGTTAGGGTTAGGGTTCGGGCTAGGGTTAGGGTTAGGGGACGGGGACGGTTTAGGGTCCAGGTGAGGGTACGGCAACGCTTTAGGGGGAGCGTGCGTGTGAGGGCGCGCGTTAGTGTTAGCGTACGGCTTAGGATTAGGGGACGGGTGAGGGTCAGGCTTCGGGGAAGGGTTAGGGTTAGGGTTCGGGCTAGGGTTAGGGTTAGGGAACGGGGACGGTTTAGGGTCCAGGTGAGGGTATGGCAACGCTTTAGGGGCAGCGTGCGTGTGAGGGCGCGGGTTAGTGTTAGCGTACGGGTTAGGATTAGGGGACGGGTGAGGGTCAGGCTTCGGGGAAGGGTTAGGGTTAGGGTTCGGGCTAGGGTTAGGGTTAGGGGACGGGGACGGTTTAGGGTGCAGGTGAGGGTACGGCAATGCTTTAGGGGGAGCGTGCATGTGAGGGCGCGGCTTAATGTTAGCGTACGGGTTAGGATTAAGGGACGGGTGAGGGTCAGGCTTCGGGGAAGGGTTAGGGTTAGGGTTCGGGCTAGGGTTAGGGTTAGGGGACGGGGACGGTTTAGGGTCCAGGTGAGTGTACGGCAACACTTTAGGGGGAGCGTGCGTGTGAGGGCGCGGGTTAGTGTTAGCGTACGGGTTAGGATTAGGGGACGGGTGAGGGTCAGGCTTCGGGGAAGGGTTAGGCTTAGGGTTCGGGCTAGGGTTAGGGTTAGGGGACGGGGACGGTTTAGGGTCCAGGTGAGGGTACGGCAACGCTTTAGTGGGAGCGTGCATGTGAGGGCGCGGGTTAGTGTTAGCGTACGGGTTAGGATTAGGGGACGGGTGAGGGTCAGGCTTCGGGGAAGGGTTAGGGTTAGGGTTCGGGCTAGGGTTAGGGTTAGGGGACGGGGACGGTTTAGGGTCCAGGTGAGTGTACGGCAACGCTTTAGGGGGAGCGTGCGTGTGAGGGCGCGGGTTAGTGTTAGCGTACGGGTTAGGATTAGGGGACGGGTGAGGGTCAGGCTTCGGGGAAGGGTTAGGGTTAGGGTTCGGGCTAGGGTTAGGGTTAGGGGACGGGGACGGTTTAGGGTCCAGGTGAGGGTACGGCAACGCTTTAGGGGGAGCGTGCGTGTGAGGGCGCGGGTTAGTGTTAGCGTACGGGTTAGGATTAGGGGACGGGTGAGGGTCAGGCTTCGGGGAAGGGTTAGGGTTAGGGTTCGGGCTAGGGTTAGGGTTAGGGGACGGGGACGGTTTAGGGTCCAGGTGAGGGTACGGCAACGCTTTAGGGGGAGCGTGCGTGTGAGGGCGCGGGTTAGTGTTAGCGTACGGGTTAGGATTAGGGGACGGGTGAGGGTCAGGCTTCGGGGAAGGGTTAGGGTTAGGGTTCGGGCTAGGGTTAGGGTTAGGGGACGGGGACGGTTTAGGGTCCAGGTGAGGGTACGGCAACGCTTTAGGTGGAGCGTGCGTGTGAGGGCGCGGGTTAGTGTTAGCGTACGGGTTAGGATTAGGGGACGGGTGAGGGTCAGGGTTCGGGGAAGGGATAGGGTTAGGGTTCGGGCTAGGGTTAGGGTTAGGGGACGGGGACGGTTTAGGGTCCAGGTGAGGGTACGGCAACGCTTTAGGGGGAGCGTGCGTGTGAGGGCGCGGGTTAGTGTTAGCGTACGGGTTAGGATTAGGGGACGGGTGAGGGTCAGGCTTTGGGGAAGGGTTAGGGTTAGGGTTCGGGCTAGGGTTAGGGTTAGGGGACGGGGACGGTTTAGGGTCCAGGTGAGGGTACGGCAACGCTTTAGGGGGAGCGTGCGTGTGAGGGCGCGGGTTAGTGTTAGCGTACGGGTTAGGATTAGGGGACGGGTGAGGGTCAGGCTTCGGGGAAGGGTTAGGGTTAGGGTTCGGGCTAGGGTTAGGGTTAGGGGACGGGGACGGTTTAGGGTCCAGGTGAGGGTACGGCAACGCTTTAGGGGGAGCGTGCGTGTGAGGGCGCGCATTAGTGTTAGCGTACGGCTTAGGATTAGGGGACGGATGAGGGTCAGGCTTCGGGGAAGGGTTAGGGTTAGGGTTCGGGCTAGGGTTAGGGTTAGGGGACGGGGACGGTTTAGGGTCCAGGTGAGGGTACGGCAACGCTTTAGGGGGAGCGTGCGTGTGAGGGCGCGCGTTAGTGTTAGCGTACGGCTTAGGATTAGGGGACGGGTGAGGGTCAGGCTTCGGGGAAGGGTTAGGGTTAGGGTTCGGGCTAGGGTTAGGGTTAGGGAACGGGGACGGTTTAGGGTCCAGGTGAGGGTATGGCAACGCTTTAGGGGCAGCGTGCGTGTGAGGGCGCGGGTTAGTGTTAGCGTACGGGTTAGGATTAGGGGACGGGTGAGGGTCAGGCTTCGGGGAAGGGTTAGGGTTAGGGTTCGGGCTAGGGTTAGGGTTAGGGGACGGGGACGGTTTAGGGTGCAGGTGAGGGTACGGCAATGCTTTAGGGGGAGCGTGCATGTGAGGGCGCGGCTTAATGTTAGCGTACGGGTTAGGATTAAGGGACGGGTGAGGGTCAGGCTTCGGGGAAGGGTTAGGGTTAGGGTTCGGGCTAGGGTTAGGGTTAGGGGACGGGGACGGTTTAGGGTCCAGGTGAGTGTACGGCAACACTTTAGGGGGAGCGTGCGTGTGAGGGCGCGGGTTAGTGTTAGCGTACGGGTTAGGATTAGGGGACGGGTGAGGGTCAGGCTTCGGGGAAGGGTTAGGCTTAGGGTTCGGGCTAGGGTTAGGGTTAGGGGACGGGGACGGTTTAGGGTCCAGGTGAGGGTACGGCAACGCTTTAGTGGGAGCGTGCATGTGAGGGCGCGGGTTAGTGTTAGCGTACGGGTTAGGATTAGGGGACGGGTGAGGGTCAGGCTTCGGGGAAGGGTTAGGGTTAGGGTTCGGGCTAGGGTTAGGGTTAGGGGACGGGGACGGTTTAGGGTCCAGGTGAGTGTACGGCAACGCTTTAGGGGGAGCATGCGTGTGAGGGCGCGGGTTAGTGTTAGCGTACGGGTTAGGATTAGGGGACGGGTGAGGGTCAGGCTTCGGGGTAGGGTTTTGGTTAGGGTTCGGGCTAGGGTTAGGGTTAGGGGACGGGGACGGTTTAGGGTCCAGGTGAGGGTACGGCAACGCTTTAGGGGGAGCGTGCGTGTGAGGGCGCGGGTTAGTGTTAGCGTACGGATTAGGATTAGGGGACGGGTGAGGGTCAGGCTTCGGGGAAGGGTTAGGGTTAGGGTTCGGGCTAGGGTTAGGGTTAGGGGACGGGGACGGTTTAGGGTCCAGGTGAGGGCACGGCAACGCTTTAGGGGGAGCGTGCGTGTGAGGGCGCGCGTTAGTGTTAGCGTACGGCTTAGGATTATGGGACGGTTGAGGGTCAGGCTTCGGGGAAGGGTTAGGGTTAGGGTTCGGGCTAGGGTTAGGGTTAGGGGACGGGGACGGTTTAGGGTCCAGGTGAGGGTACGGCAACGCTTTAAGGGGAGCGTGCGTGTGAGGGCGCTGGTTAGTGTTAGCGTACGGGTTAGGATTAGGGGACGGGTGAGGGTCAGGCTTCGGGGAAGGGTTAGGGTTAGGGTTCGGGCTAGGATTAGGGTTAGGGGACGGGGAAGGTTTAGAGTCCAGGTGAGGGTACGGCAACGCTTTAGGGGGAGCGTGCGTGTGAGGGCGCGGGTTAGTGTTAGCGTACGGGTTAGGATTAGGGGACGGGTGAGGGTCAGGCTTCGGGGAAGGGTTAGGGTTAGGGTTCGGGCTAGGGTTAGGGTTAGGGGACGGGGACGGTTTGGGTCCAGGTGAGGGTACGGCAACGCTTTAGGGGGAGCGTGCGTGTGAGGGCGCGCATTAGTGTTAGCGTACGGCTTAGGATTAGGGGACGGATGAGGGTCAGGCTTCGGGGAAGGGTTAGGGTTAGGGTTCGGGCTAGGGTTAGGGTTAGGGGACGGGGACGGTTTAGGGTCCAGGTGAGGGTACGGCAACGCTTTAGGGGGAGCGTGCGTGTGAGGGCGCGCGTTAGTGTTAGCGTACGGCTTAGGATTAGGGGACGGGTGAGGGTCAGGCTTCGGGGAAGGGTTAGGGTTAGGGTTCGGGCTAGGGTTAGGGTTAGGGGACGGGGACGGTTTAGGGTCCAGGTGAGGGTACGGCAACGCTTTAGGGGGAGCGTGCGTGTGAGGGCGCGGGTTAGTGTTAGCGTACGGGTTAGGATTAGGGGACGGGTGAGGGTCAGGCTTCGGAGAAGGGTTAGGGTTAGGGTTCGGGCTAGGGTTAGTGTTAGGGGACGGGGACGGTTTAGGGTCCAGGTGAGGGTACCGCAACGCTTTAGGGGGAGCGTGCCTGTGAGGGCGCGTGTTAGTGTTAGCGTACGGGTTAGGATTAGGGGACGGGTGAGGGTCAGGCTTCGGGGAAGTGTTAGGGTTAGGGTTCGGGCTAGGGTTAGGGTTAGGGGACAGGGACGGTTTAGGGTCCAGGTGAGGGTATGGCAACGCTTTAGGGGGAGCGTGCGTGTGAGGGCGCGGGTTAGTGTTAGCGTACGGGTTAGGATTAGGGGACGGGTGAGGGTCAGGCTTCGGGGAAGGGTTAGGGTTAGGGTTCGGGCTAGGGTTAGGGTTAGGGGACGGGGCGGTTTAGGGTCCAGGTGAGGGTACGGCAACGCTTTAGGGGGAGCGTGCGTGTGAGGGCGCGGGTTAGTGTTAGCGTACGGGTTAGGATTAGGGGATGGGTGAGGGTCAGGCTTCGGGGAAGGGTTAGGGTTAGGGTTCGGGCTAGGGTTAGGGTTAGGGGACGGGGACGGTTTCGGGTCCAGGTGAGGGTACGGCAACGCTTTAGGGGGAGCGTGCTGTGAGGGCGCGGGTTAGTGTTAGCGTACGGGTTAGGATTAGGGGACGGGTGAGGGTCAGGCTTCGGGGAAGGGTTAGGGTTATGGTTCAGGCTAGGGTTAGGGTTAGGGGACGGGGACGGTTTAGGGTCCAGGTGAGGGTATGGCAACGCTTTAGGGGCAGCGTGCGTGTGAGGGCGCGGGTTAGTGTTAGCGTACGGGTTAGGATTAGGGGACGGGTGAGGGTCAGGCTTCGGGGAAGGGTTAGGGTTAGGGTTCGGGCTAGGGTTAGGGTTAGGGGACGGGGACGGTTTAGGGTCCAGGTGAGGGTACGGCAACGCTTTAGGGGGAGCGTGCGTGTGAGGGCGCGGGTTAGTGTTAGCGTACGGGTTAGGATTAGGGGACGGGTGAGGGCCAGGCTTCGGGGAAGGGTTAGGGTTAGGGTTCGGGCTAGGATTAGGGTTAGGGGACGGGGAAGGTTTAGAGTCCAGGTGAGGGTACGGCAATGCTTTAGGGGGAGCGTGCGTGTGAGGGCGCGGGTTAGTGTTAGCGTACGGGTTAGGATTAGGGGATGGGTGAGGGTCAGGCTTCGGGGAAGGGTTAGGGTTAGGGTTCGGGCTAGGGTTAGGGTTAGGGGACGGGGACGGTTTAGGGTGCAGGTGAGGGTACGGCAATGCTTTAGGGGGAGCGTGCATGTGAGGGCGCGGCTTACTGTTAGCGTACGGGTTAGGATTAAGGGACGGGTGAGGGTCAGGCTTCGGGGAAGGGTTAGGGTTAGGGTTCGGGCTAGGGTTAGGGTTAGGGGACGGGGACGGTTTAGGGTCCAGGTGAGGGTACGGCAACGCTTTAAGGGGAGCGTGCGTGTGAGGGCGCGGGTTAGTGTTAGCGTACGGATTAGGATTAGGGGACGGGTGAGGGTCAGGCTTCGGGGAAGGGTTAGGGTTAGGGTTCGGGCTAGGGTTAGGGTTAGGGGACGGGGACGGTTTAGGGTCCAGGTGAGGGCACGGCAACGCTTTAGGGGGAGCGTGCGTGTGAGGGCGCGCGTTAGTGTTAGCGTACGGCTTAGGATTATGGGACGGTTGAGGGTCAGGCTTCGGGGAAGGGTTAGGGTTAGGGTTCGGGCTAGGGTTAGGGTTAGGGGACGGGGACGGTTTAGGGTCCAGGTGAGGGTACGGCAACGCTTTAAGGGGAGCGTGCGTGTGAGGGCGCTGGTTAGTGTTAGCGTACGGGTTAGGATTAGGGGACGGGTGAGGGTCAGGCTTCGGGGAAGGGTTAGGGTTAGGGTTCGGGCTAGGATTAGGGTTAGGGGACGGGGAAGGTTTAGAGTCCAGGTGAGGGTACGGCAACGCTTTAGGGGGAGCGTGCGTGTGAGGGCGCGGGTTAGTGTTAGCATACGGGTTAGGATTAGGGGACGGGTGAGGGTCAGGCTTCGGGGAAGGGTTAGGGTTAGGGTTCGGGCTAGGGTTAGGGTTAGGGGACGGGGACGGTTTAGGGTGCAGGTGAGGGTACGGCAACGCTTTAGGGGGAGCGTGCATGTGAGGGCGCGGGTTACTGTTAGCGTACGGGTTAGGATTAAGGGACGGGTGAGGGTCAGGCTTCGGGGAAGGGTTAGGGTTAGGGTTCGGGCTAGGGTTAGGGTTAGGGGACGGGGACGGTTTAGGGTCCAGGTGAGTGTACGGCAACGCTTTAGGGGGAGCGTGCGTGTGAGGGCGCGGGTTAGTGTTAGCGTACGGGTTAGGATTAGGGGATGGGTGAGGGTCAGGCTTCGGGGAAGGGTTAGGATTAGGGTTCGGGCTAGGGTTAGGGTTAGGGGACGGGGACGGTTTAGGGTCCAGGTGAGGGTACGGCAACGCTTTAGTGGGAGCGTGCATGTGAGGGCGCGGGTTAGTGTTAGCGTACGGGTTAGGATTAGGGGACGGGTGAGGGTCAGGCTTCGGGGAAGGGTTAGGGTTAGGGTTCGGGCTAGGGTTAGGGTTAGGGGACGGGGACGGTTTAGGGTCCAGGTGAGGGTACGGCAACGCTTTAGGGGGAGCATGCGTGTGAGGGCGCGGGTTAGTGTTTGCGTACGGGTTAGGATTAGGGGACGGGTGAGGGTCAGGCTTCGGGGAAGGGTTAGGGTTAGGGTTCGGGCTAGGGTTAGGGTTAGGGGACGGGGACGGTTTAGGGTACAGGTGAGGGTACGGCAACGCTTTAGGGGGAGCGTGCGTGTGAGGGCGCGGGTTAGTGTTAGCTTACGGGTTAGGATTAGGGGACGGGTGCGGGTCAGGCTTCGGGGAAGGGTTAGGGTTAGGGTTCGGGCTAGGGTTAGGGTTAGGGGACGGGGACGGTTTAGGGTCCAGGTGAGGGTACGGCAACGCTTTAGGGGGAGCGTGCGTGTGAGGGCGCGGGTGAGTGTTAGCGTACGGGTTAGGATTAGGGGACGGGTGAGGGTCAGGCTTCGGGGAAGGGTTAGGGTTAGGGTTCGGGCTAGGGTTAGGGTTAGGGGACGGGGACGGTAAAGGGTCCAGGTGAGGGTACGGCAACGCTTTAGGGGGAGCGTGCGTGTGAGGGCGCGGGTTAGTGTTAGCGTACGGGTTAGGATTAGGGGACGGGTGATGGTCAGGCTTTGGGGAAGGGTTAGGGTTAGGGTTCGGGCTAGGGTTAGGGTTAGGGGACGGGGACGGTTTCGGATCCAGGTGAGGGTACGGCAACGCTTTAGGAGGAGCGTGCGTGTGAGGGCGCGGGTTAGTGTTAGCGTACGGGTTAGGATTAGGGGACGGGTGAGGGTCAGGCTTCGGGGAAGGGTTAGGGTTAGGGTTCGGGCTAGGGTTAGGGTTAGGGGACGGGGACGGTTTAGGGTCCAGGTGAGGGTACGGCAACGCTTTAGGGGGAGCGTGCGTGTGAGGGCGCTGGTTAGTGTTAGCGTACGGGTTAGGATTAGGGGACGGGTGAGGGTCAGGCTTCGGGGAAGGGTTAGGGTTAGGGTTCGGGCTAGGGTTAGGGTTAGGGGACGGGGACGGTTTAGGGTCCAGGTGAGGGTACGGCAACGCTTTAGGGGGAGCGTGCGTGTGAGGGCGCGGGTTAGTGTTAGCGTACGGGTTAGGATTAGGGGACGGGTGAGGGTCAGGCTTCGGGGAAGGGTTAGGGTTAGGGTTCGGGCTAGGGTTAGGGTTAGGGGACGGGGACGGTTTAGGGTCCAGGTGAGGGTACGGCAACGCTTTAGGGGGAGCGTGCGTGTGAGGGCGCGGGTTAGTGTTAGCGTACGGGTTAGGATTAGGGGACGGGTGAGGGTCAGGCTTCGGGGAAGGGTTAGGGTTAGGGTTCGGGCTAGGGTTAGGGTTAGGGGACGGGGACGGTTTAGGGTCCAGGTGAGGGTACGGCAACGCTTTAGGGGGAGCGTGCGTGTGAGGGCGCGGGTTAGTGTTAGCGTACGGGTTAGGATTAGGGGACGGGTGAGGGTCAGGGTTCGGGGAAGGGATAGGGTTAGGGTTCGGGCTAGGGTTAGGGTTAGGGGACGGGGACGGTTTAGGGTCCAGGTGAGGGTACGGCAACGCTTTAGGGGGAGCGTGCGTGTGAGGGCGCGGGTTAGTGTTAGCGTACGGGTTAGGATTAGGGGACGGGTGAGGGTCAGGCTTTGGGGAAGGGTTAGGGTTAGGGTTCGGGCTAGGGTTAGGGTTAGGGGACGGGGACGGTTTAGGGTCCAGGTGAGGGTACGGCAACGCTTTAGGGGGAGCGTGCGTGTGAGGGCGCGGGTGAGTGTTAGCGTACGGGTTAGGATTAGGGGACGGGTGAGGGTCAGGCTTCGGGGAAGGGTTAGGGTTAGGGTTCGGGCTAGGGTTAGGGTTAGGGGACGGGGACGGTTTAGGGTCCAGGTGAGGGTACGGCAACGCTTTAGGGGCAGCGTGCGTGTGAGGGCGCGGGTTAGTGTTAGCGTACGGGTTAGGATTAGGGGACGGATGAGGGTCAGGCTTCGGGGAAGGGTTAGGGTTAGGGTTCGGGCTAGGGTTAGGGTTAAGGGACGGGGACGGTTTAGGGTCCAGGTGAGGGTACGGCAACGCTTTAGGGGGAGCGTGCGTGTGAGGGCGCACGTTAGTGTTAGCATACGGGTTAGGATTAGGGGACGGGTGAGGGTCAGGCTTCGGAGAAGGGTTAGGGTTAGGGTTCGGGCTAGGGTTAGTGTTAGGGGACGGGGACGGTTTAGGGTCCAGGTGAGGGTACGGCAACGCTTTAGGGGGAGCGTGCGTGTGAGGGCGCGTGTTAGTGTTAGCGTACGGGTTAGGATTAGGGGACGGGTGAGGGTCAGGCTTCGGGGAAGTGTTAGGGTTAGGGTTCGGGCTAGGGTTAGGGTTAGGGGACGGGGACGGTTTAGGGTCCAGGTGAGGGTATGGCAACGCTTTAGGGGGAGCGTGCGTATGAGGGCGCGGGTTAGTGTTAGCGTACGGGTTAGGATTAGGGGACGGGTGAGGGTCAGGCTTCGGAGAAGGGTTAGGGTTAGGGTTCGGGCTAGGGTTAGTGTTAGGGGACGGGGACAGTTTAGGGTCCAGGTGAGCGTACTGCAACGCTTTAGGGGGAGCGTGCGTGTGAGGGCGCGGGTTAGTGTTAGCGTACGGGTTAGGATTAGGGGACGGGTGAGGGTCAGGCTTCGGGGAAGGGTTAGGGTTAGGGTTCGGGCTAGGGTTAGGGTTAGGGGACGGGGACGGTTTAGGGTCCAGGTGAGGGTACGGCAACGCTTTAGGGGGAGCGTGTGTGTGAGGGCGCGGGTTAGTGTTAGCGTACGGGTTAGGATTAGGGGACGGGTGAGGGTCAGGCTTCGGGGAAGGGTTAGGATTAGGGTTCGGGCTATGGTTAGGGTTAGGGGACGGGGACGGTTTAGGGTCCAGGTGAGGGTACGGCAACGCTTTAGTGGGAGCGTGCATGTGAGGGCGCGGGTTAGTGTTAGCGTACGGGTTAGGATTAGGGGACGGGTGAGGGTCAGGCTTCGGGGAAGGGTTAGGGTTAGGGTTCGGGCTAGGGTTAGGGTTAGGGGACGGGGACGGTTTAGGGTCCAGGTGAGTGTACGGCAACGCTTTAGGGGGAGCATGCGTGTGAGGGCGCGGGTTAGTGTTAGCGTACGGGTTAGGATTAGGGGACGGGTGAGGGTCAGGCTTCGGTGTAGGGTTTTGGTTAGGGTTCGGGCTAGGGTTAGGGTTAGGGGACGGGGACGGTTTAGGGTCCAGGTGAGGGTACGGCAACGCTTTAGGGGGAGCGTGCGTGTGAGGGCGCGGGTTAGTGTTAGCGTACGGATTAGGATTAGGGGACGTGTGAGGGTCAGGCTTCGGGGAAGGGTTAGGGTTAGGGTTCGGGCTAGGGTTAGGGTTAGGGGACGGGGACGGTTTAGGGTCCAGGTGAGGGCACGGCAACGCTTTAGGGGGAGCGTGCGTGTGAGGGCGCGCGTTAGTGTTAGCGTACGGCTTAGGATTATGGGACGGTTGAGGGTCAGGCTTCGGGGAAGGGTTAGGGTTAGGGTTCGGGCTAGGGTTAGGGTTAGGGGACGGGGACGGTTTAGGGTCCAGGTGAGGGTACGGCAACGCTTTAAGGGGAGCGTGCGTGTGAGGGCGCTGGTTAGTGTTAGCGTACGGGTTAGGATTAGGGGACGGGTGAGGGTCAGGCTTCGGGGAAGGGTTAGGGTTAGGGTTCGGGCTAGGGTTAGGGTTAGGGGACGGGGACGGTTTAGGGTCCAGGTGAGGGTACGGCAACGCTTTAGGGGGAGCGTGCGTGTGAGGGCGCGGGTTAGTGTTAGCGTACGGGTTAGGATTAGGGGACGGGTGAGGGTCAGGCTTCGGGGAAGGGATAGGGTTAGGGTTCGGGCTAGGGTTAGGGTTAGGGGACGGGGACGGTTTAGGGTCCAGGTGAGGGCACGGCAACGCTTTAGGGGGAGCGTGCGTGTGAGGGCGCGCGTTAGTGTTAGCGTACGGCTTAGGATTATGGGACGGTTGAGGGTCAGGCTTCGGGGAAGGGTTAGGGTTAGGGTTCGGGCTAGGGTTAGGGTTAGGGGACGGGGACGGTTTAGGGTCCAGGTGAGGGTACGGCAACGCTTTAAGGGGAGCGTGCGTGTGAGGGCGCTGGTTAGTGTTAGCGTACGGGTTAGGATTAGGGGACGGGTGAGGGTCAGGCTTCGGGGAAGGGTTAGGGTTAGGGTTCGGGCTAGGATTAGGGTTAGGGGACGGGGAAGGTTTAGAGTCCAGGTGAGGGTACGGCAACGCTTTAGGGGGAGCGTGCGTGTGAGGGCGCGGGTTAGTGTTAGCGTACGGGTTAGGATTAGGGGACGGGTGAGGGTCAGGCTTCGGGGAAGGGTTAGGGTTAGGGTTCGGGCTAGGATTAGGGTTATGGGACGGGGAAGGTTTAGAGTCCAGGTGAGGGTACGGCAACGCTTTAGTGGGAGCGTGCGTGTGAGGGCGCGGGTTAGTGTTAGCGTACGGGTTAGGATTAGGGGACGGGTGAGGGTCAGGCTTCGGGGAAGGGTTAGGGTTAGGGTTCGGGCTAGGGTTAGGGTTAGGGGACGGGGACGGTTTAGGGTGCAGGTGAGGGTACGGCAATGCTTTAGGGGGAGCGTGCATGTGAGTACGCGGGTTACTGTTAGCGTACGGGTTAGGATTAAGGGACGGGTGAGGGTCAGGCTTCGGGGAAGGGTTAGGGTTAGGGTTCGGGCTAGGGTTAGGGTTAGGGGACGGGGACGGTTTAGGGTCCAGGTGAGTGTACGGCAACGCTTTAGGGGGAGCGTGCGTGTGAGGGCGCGGGTTAGTGTTAGCGTACGGGTTAGGATTAGGGGACGGGTGAGGGTCAGGCTTCGGGGAAGGGTTAGGATTAGGGTTCGGGCTAGGGTTAGGGTTAGGGGACGGGGACGGTTTAGGGTCCAGGTGAGGGTACGGCAACGCTTTAGTGGGAGCGTGCATGTGAGGGCGCGGGTTAGTGTTAGCGTACGGGTTAGGATTAGGGGACGGGTGAGGGTCAGGCTTCGGGGAAGGGTTAGGGTTAGGGTTCGGGCTAGGGTTAGGGTTAGGGGACGGGGACGGTTTAGGGTCCAGGTGAGTGTACGGCAACGCTTTAGGGGGAGCATGCGTGTGAGGGCGCGGGTTAGTGTTTGCGTACGGGTTAGGATTAGGGGACGGGTGAGGGTCAGGCTTCGGGGAAGGGTTAGGGTTAGGGTTCGGGCTAGGGTTAGGGTTAGGGGACGGGGACGGTTTAGGGTCCAGGTGAGGGTACGGCAACGCTTTAGGGGGAGCGTGCGTGTGAGGGCGCGGGTTAGTGTTAGCTTACGGGTTAGGATTAGGGGACGGGTGCGGGTCAGGCTTCGGGGAAGGGTTAGGGTTAGGGTTCGGGCTAGGGTTAGGGTTAGGGGACGGGGACGGTTTAGGGTCCAGGTGAGGGTACGGCAACGCTTTAGGGGGAGCGTGCGTGTGAGGGCGCGGGTTAGTGTTAGCGTACGGGTTAGGATTAGGGGACGGGTGAGGGTCAGGCTTCGGGGAAGGGTTAGGGTTAGGGTTTGGGCTAGGGTTAGGGTTAGGGGACGGGGACGGTAAAGGGTCCAGGTGAGGGTACGGCAACGCTTTAGGGGGAGCGTGCGTGTGAGGGCGCGGGTTAGTGTTAGCGTACGGGTTAGGATTAGGGGACGGGTGATGGTCAGGCTTTGGGGAAGGGTTAGGGTTAGGGTTCGGGCTAGGGTTAGGGTTAGGGGACGGGGACGGTTTCGGATCCAGGTGAGGGTACGGCAACGCTTTAGGAGGAGCGTGCGTGTGAGGGCGCGGGTTAGTGTTAGCGTACGGGTTAGGATTAGGGGACGGGTGAGGGTCAGGCTTCGGGGAAGGGTTAGGGTTAGGGTTCGGGCTAGGGTTAGGGTTAGGGGACGGGGACGGTTTAGGGTCCAGGTGAGGGTACGGCAACGCTTTAGGGGGAGCGTGCGTGTGAGGGCGCTGGTTAGTGTTAGCGTACGGGTTAGGATTAGGGGACGGGTGAGGGTCAGGCTTCGGGGAAGGGTTAGGGTTAGGGTTCGGGCTAGGGTTAGGGTTAGGGGACGGGGACGGTTTAGGGTCCAGGTGAGGGTACGGCAACGCTTTAGGGGGAGCGTGCGTGTGAGGGCGCGGGTTAGTGTTAGCGTACGGGTTAGGATTAGGGGACGGGTGAGGGTCAGGCTTCGGGGAAGGGTTAGGGTTAGGGTTCGGGCTAGGGTTAGGGTTAGGGGACGGGGACGGTTTAGGGTCCAGGTGAGGGTACGGCAACGCTTTAGGGGGAGCGTGCGTGTGAGGGCGCGGGTTAGTGTTAGCGTACGGGTTAGGATTAGGGGACGGGTGAGGGTCAGGCTTCGGGGAAGGGTTAGGGTTAGGGTTCGGGCTAGGGTTAGGGTTAGGGGACGGGGACTGTTTAGGGTCCAGGTGAGGGTACGGCAACGCTTTAGGTGGAGCGTGCGTGTGAGGGCGCGGGTTAGTGTTAGCGTACGGGTTAGGATTAGGGGACGGGTGAGGGTCAGGCTTCGGGGAAGGGATAGGGTTAGGGTTCGGGCTAGGGTTAGGGTTAGGGGACGGGGACGGTTTAGGGTCCAGGTGAGGGTACGGCAACGCTTTAGGGGGAGCGTGCGTGTGAGGGCGCGGGTTAGTGTTAGCGTACGGGTTAGGATTAGGGGACGGGTGAGGGTCAGGCTTCGGGGAAGGGTTAGGGTTAGGGTTCGGGCTAGGGTTAGGGTTAGGGGACGGGGACGGTTTAGGGTCCAGGTGAGGGTACGGCAACGCTTTAGGGGGAGCGTGCGTGTGAGGGCGTGGGTTAGTGTTAGCGTACGGGTTAGGATTAGGGGACGGGTGAGGGTCAGGCTTCGGGGAAGGGTTAGGGTTAGGGTTCGGGCTAGGGTTAGGGTTAGGGGACGGGGACGGTTTCGGGTCCAGGTGAGGGTACGGCAACGCTTTAGGGGGAGCGTGCATGTGAGGGCGCGGGTTAGTGTTAGCGTACGGTTTAGGATTAGGGGACGGGTGAGGGTCAGGCTTCGGGGAAGGGTTAGGGTTAGGGTTCGGGCTAGGGTTAGGGTTAGGGGACGGGGACGGTTTAGGGTCCAGGTGAGGGTACGGCAACGCTTTAGGGGGAGCGTGCGTGTGAGGGCGCGGGTTAGTGTTAGCGTACGGGTTAGGATTAGGGGACGGGTGAGGGTCAGGCTTCGGGGAAGGGTTAGGGTTAGGGTTCGGGCTAGGGTTAGGGTTAGGGGACGGGGACGGTTTAGGGTCCAGGTGAGGGTACGGCAACGCTTTAGGGGGAGCGTGCGTGTGAGGGCGCGGGTTAGTGTTAGCGTACGGGTTAGGATTAGGGGACGGGTGAGGGTCAGGCTTCGGGGAAGGGTTAGGGTTAGGGTTCGGGCTAGGGTTAGGGTTAGGGGACGGGGACGGTTTAGGGTCCAGGTGAGGGTACGGCAACGCTTTAGGGGGAGCGTGCGTGTGAGGGCGCGGGTTAGTGTTAGCGTACGGGTTAGGATTAGGGGACGGGTGAGGGTCAGGCTTCGGGGAAGGGTTAGGGTTAGGGTTCGGGCTAGGGTTAGGGTTAGGGGACGGGGACGGTTTAGGGTCCAGGTGAGGGTACGGCAACGCTTTAGGGGGGGCGTGCGTGTGAGGGCGCGGGTTAGTGTTAGCGTACGTGTTAGGATTAGGGGAGGGGTGAGGGTCAGGCTTCGGGGAACGGTTAGGGTTAGGGTTCGGGCTAGGGTTAGGGTTAGGGGACGGGGACGGTTTAGGGTCCAGGTGAGGGTACGGCAACGCTTTAGGGGGAGCGTGCGTGTGAGGGCGCGGGTTAGTGTTAGCGTACGGGTTAGGATTAGGGGACGGGTGAGGGTCAGGCTTCGGGGAAGGGTTAGGGTTAGGGTTCGGGCTAGGGTTAGGGTTAGGGGACGGGGACGGTTTAGGGTCCAGGTGAGGGTACGGCAACGCTTTAGGGGGAGCGTGCGTGTGAGGGCGCGGGTTAGTGTTAGCGTACGGGTTAGGATTAGGGGACGGGTGAGGGTCAGGCTTCGGGGAAGGGTTAGGGTTAGGGTTCGGGCTAGGGTTAGGGTTAGGGGACGGGGACGGTTTAGGGTCCAGGTGAGGGTACGGCAACGCTTTAGGGGGAGCGTGCGTGTGAGGGCGCGGGTTAGTGTTAGCGTACGGGTTAGGATTAGGGGACGGGTGAGGGACAGGCTTCGGGGAAGGGTTAGGGTTAGGGTTCGGGCTAGGGTTAGGGTTAGGGGACGGGGACGGTTTAGGGTCCAGGTGAGGGTACGGCAACGCTTTAGGGGGAGCGTGCGTGTGAGGGCGCGGGTTAGTGTTAGCGTACGGGTTAGGATTAGGGGACGGGTGAGGGTCAGGCTTCGGGGAAGGGTTAGGGTTAGGGTTCGGGCTAGGGTTAGGGTTAGGGGACGGGGACGGTTTAGGGTCCAGGTGAGGGTACGGCAACGCTTTAGGGGGAGCGTGCGTGTGAGGGCGCGGGTTAGTGTTACCGTACGGGTTACGATTAGGGGACGGGTGAGGGTCAGGCTTCGGGGAAGGGTTAGGGTTAGGGTTCGGGCTAGGGTTAGGGTTAGGGGACGGGGACCGTTTAGGGTCCAGGTGAGGGTACGGCAACGCTTTAGGGGGAGCGTGCGTGTGAGGGCGCGGGTTAGTGTTAGCGTACGGGTTAGGATTAGGGGACGGGGGAGGGTCAGGCTTCGGGGAAGGGTTAGGGTTAGGGTTCGGGCTAGGGTTAGGGTTAGGGGACGGGGACGGTTTAGGGTCCAGGTGAGGGTACGGCAACGCTTTAGGGGGAGCGTGCGTGTGAGGGCGCTGGTTAGTGTTAGCGTACGGGTTAGGATTAGGGGACGGGTGAGGGTCAGGCTTCGGGGAAGGGTTAGGGTTAGGGTTCGGGCTAGGGTTAGGCTTAGGGGACGGGGACGGTTTCGGGTCCAGGTGAGGATAGGGCAACGCTTTAGGGGGAGCATGCGTGTGAGGGCGCGGGTTAGTGTTAGCGTACGGGTTAGGATTAGGGGACGGGTGAGGGTCAGGCTTCGGGGAAGGGTTAGGGTTAGGGTTCGGGCTAGGGTTAGGGTTAGGGGAAGGGGACGGTTTAGGGTCCAGGTGAGGGTACGGCAACGCTTTAGGGGGAGCGTGCGTGTGAGGGCGCGGGTTAGTGTTAGCGTACGGGTTAGGATTAGGGGACGGGTGAGGGTCAGGCTTCGGGGAAGGGTTAGGGTTAGGGTTCGGTCTAGGGTTAGGGTTAGGGGACGGGGACGGTTTAGGGTCCAGGTGAGGGTACGGCAACGCTTTAGGTGGAGCGTGCGTGTGAGGGCGCGGGTTAGTGTTAGCGTACGGGTTAGGATTAGGGGACGGGTGAGGGTCAGGGTTCGGGGAAGGGATAGGGTTAGGGTTCGGGCTAGGGTTAGGGTTAGGGGACGGGGACGGTTTAGGGTCCAGGTGAGGGTACGGCAACGCTTTAGGGGGAGCGTGCGTGTGAGGGCGCGGGTTAGTGTTAGCGTACGGGTTAGGATTAGGGGACGGGTGAGGGTCAGGCTTTGGGGAAGGGTTAGGGTTAGGGTTCGGGCTAGGGTTAGGGTTAGGGGACATGGACGGTTTAGGGTCCAGGTGAGGGTACGGCAACGCTTTAGGGGGAGCGTGCGTGTGAGGGCGCGGGTGAGTGTTAGCGTACGGGTTAGGATTAGGGGACGGGTGAGGGTCAGGCTTCGGGGAAGGGTTAGGGTTAGGGTTCGGGCTAGGGTTAGGGTTAGGGGACGGGGACGGTTTAGGGTCCAGGTGAGGGTACGGCAACGCTTTAGGGGGAGCGTGCGTGTGAGGGCGCGCATTAGTGTTAGCGTACGGCTTAGGATTAGGGGACGGATGAGGGTCAGGCTTCGGGGAAGGGTTAGGGTTAGGGTTCGGGCTAGGGTTAGGGTTAGGGGACGGGGACGGTTTAGGGTCCAGGTGAGGGTACGGCAACGCTTTAGGGGGAGCGTGCGTGTGAGGGCGCACGTTAGTGTTAGCGTACGGGTTAGGATTATGGGACGGATGAGGGTCAGGCTTCGGAGAAGGGTTAGGGTTAGGGTTCGGGCTAGGGTTAGTGTTAGGGGACGGGGACGGTTTAGGGTCCAGGTGAGGGTACGGCAACGCTTTAGGGGGAGCGTGCGTGTGAGGGCGCGTGTTAGTGTTAGCGTACGGGTTAGGATTAGGGGACGGGTGAGGGTCAGGCTTCGGGGAAGTGTTAGGGTTAGGGTTCGGGCTAGGGTTAGGGTTAGGGGACGGGGACGGTTTAGGGTCCAGGTGAGGGTATGGCAACGCTTTAGGGGGAGCGTGCGTGTGAGGGCGCGGGTTAGTGTTAGCGTACGGGTTAGGATTAGGGGACGGGTGAGGGTCAGGCTTCGGAGAAGGGTTAGGGTTAGGGTTCGGGCTAGGGTTAGTGTTAGGGAACGGGGACGGTTTAAGGTCCAGGTGAGCGTACTGCAACGCTTTAGGGGGAGCGTGCGTGTGAGGGCGCGGGTTAGTGTTAGCGTACGGGTTAGGATTAGGGGACGGGTGAGGGTCAGGCTTCGGGGAAGGGTTAGGGTTAGGGTTCGGGCTAGGGTTAGGGTTAGGTGACGGGGACGGTTTAGGGTCCAGGTGAGGGTACGGCAACGCTTTAGGGGGAGCGTGCGTGTGAGGGCGCGGGTTAGTGTTAGCGTACGGGTTAGGATTAGGGGACGGGTGAGGGTCAGGCTTCGGGGAAGGGTTAGGGTTAGGGTTCGGGCTAGGGTTAGGGTTAGGGGACGGGGACGGTTTCGGGTCCAGGTGAGGGTACGGCAACGCTTTAGGGGGAGCGTGCATGTGAGGGCGCGGGTTAGTGTTAGCGTACGGGTTAGGATTAGGGGACGGGTGAGGGTCAGGCTTCGGGGAAGGGTTAGGGTTAGGGTTCGGGCTAGGGTTAGGGTTAGGGGACGGGGACGGTTTAGGGTCCAGGTGAGGGTACGGCAACGCTTTAGGGGGAGCGTGCGTGTGAGGGCATGGGTTAGTGTTAGCGTACGGGTTAGGATTAGGGGACGGGTGAGGGTCAGGCTTCGGGGAAGGGTTAGGGTTAGGGTTCGGGCTAGGGTTAGGGTTAGGGGACGGGGACGGTTTAGGGTCCAGGTGAGGTTAGGGCAACGCTTTAGGGGGAGCGTGCGTGTGAGGGCGCGGGTTAGTGTTAGCGTACGGGTTAGGATTAGGGGACGGGTGAGGGTCAGGCTTCGGGGAAGGGTTAGGGTTAGGGTTCGGGCTAGGGTTAGGGTTAGGGGACGGGGACGGTTTAGGGTCCAGGTGAGGGTACGGCAACGCTTTAGGGGGAGCGTGCGTGTGAGGGCGCGGGTTAGTGTTAGCGTACGGGTTAGGATTAAGGGACGGGTGAGGGTCAGGCTTCGGGGAAGGGTTAGGGTTAGGGTTCGGGCTAGGGTTAGGGTTAGGGGACGGGGACGGTTTAGGGTCCAGGTGAGGGTACGGCAACGCTTTAGGGGGAGCGTGGGTGTGAGGGCGCGGGTTAGTGTTAGCGTACGTGTTAGGATTAGGGGACGGGTGAGGGTCAGGCTTCGGGGAAGGGTTAGGGTTAGGGTTCGGGCTAGGGTTAGGGTTAGGGGACGGGGACAGTTTAGGGTCCAGGTGAGGGTACGGCAACACTTTAGGGGGAGCGTGCGTGTGAGGGCGCAGGTTAGTGTTAGCGTACGGGTTAGGATTAGGGGACGGGTGAGGGTCAGGCTTCGGGGAAGGGTTAGGGTTAGGGTTCGGGCTAGGGTTAGGGTTAGGGTACGGGGACGGTTTAGGGTCCAGGTGAGGGTACGGCAACGCTTTAGGGGGAGCATGCGTGTGAGGGCGAGGGTTAGTGTTAGCGTACGGGTTAGGATTAGGGGACGGGTGAGGGTCAGGCTTCGGGGAAGGATTAGCGTTAGGGTTCGGGCTAGGGTTAGGGTTAGGGGACGGGGACGGTTTAGGGTCCAGGTGAGGGTACGGCAACGCTTTAGGGGGAGCGTGCGTGTGAGGGCGCGGGTTAGTGTTAGCGTACGGGTTAGGATTAGGGGACGGGTGAGGGTCAGGCTTCGGGGAAGGGTTAGGGTTAGGGTTCGGGCTAGGGTTAGGGTTAGGGGACGGGGACGGTTTAGGGTCCAGGTGAGGGTACGGCAACGCTTTAGGGGGAGCGTGCGTGTGAGGGCGCGGGTTAGTGTTAGCGTACGGGTTAGGATTAGGGGACGGGTGAGGGTCAGGCTTCGGGGAAGGGTTAGGGTTAGGGTTCGGGCTAGGGTTAGGGTTAGGGGACGGGGACGGTTTAGGGTCCAGGTGAGGGTACGGCAACGCTTTAGGGGGGGGCGTGCGTGTGAGGGCGCGGGTTAGTGTTAGCGTACGGGTTAGGATTAGGGGACGGGTGAGGGTCAGGCTTCGGGGAAGGGTTAGGGTTAGGGTTCGGGCTAGGGTTAGGGTTAGGGGACGGGGACGGTTTAGGGTCCAGGTGAGGGTACGGCAACGCTTTAGGGGGAGCGTGCGTGTGAGGGCGCGGGTTAGTGATAGCGTACGGGTTAGGATTAGGGGACGGGTGAGGGTCAGGCTTCGGGGAAGGGTTAGGGTTAGGGTTCGGGCTAGGGTTAGGGTTAGGGGACGGGGACGGTTTAGGGTCCAGGTGAGGGTACGGCAACGCTTTAGGGGGAGCGTGCGTGTGAGGGCCCGGGTTAGTGTTAGCGTACGGGTTAGGATTAGGGGACGGGTGAGGGTCAGGCTTCGGGGAAGGGTTAGGGTTAGGGTTCGGGCTAGGGTTAGGGTTAGGGGACGGGGACGGTTTAGGGTCCAGGTGAGGGTACGGCAACGCTTTAGGGGGAGCGTGCGTGTGAGGGCGCGGGTTAGTGATAGCGTACGGGTTAGGATTAGGGGACGAGTGAGGGTCAGGCTTCGGGGAAGGGTTAGGGTTAGGGTTCGGGCTAGGGTTAGGGTTAGGGGACGGGGACGGTTTAGGGTCCAGGTGAGGGTACGGCAACGCTTTAGGGGGAGCGTGCGTGTGAGGGCGCGGGTTAGTGTTAGCGTACGGGTTAGGATTAGGGGACGGGTGAGGGTCAGGCTTTGGGGAAGGGTTAGGGTTAGGGTTCGGGCTAGGGTTAGGGTTAGGGGATGGGGACGGTTTAGGGTCCAGGTGAGGGTACGGCAACGCTTTAGGGGGAGCGTGCGTGTGAGGGCGCGGGTTAGTGTTAGCGTACGGGTTAGGATTAGGGGACGGGTGAGGGTCAGGCTTCGGGGAAGGGTTAGGGTTAGGGTTCGGGCTAGGGTTAGGGTTAGGGGACGGGGACGGTTTAGGGTCCAGGTGAGGGTACGGCAACGCTTTAGGGGGAGAGTGCGTGTGAGGGCGCGCGTTAGTGTTATCGTACGGCTTAGGATTAGGGGACGGATGAGGGTCAGGCTTCGGGGAAGGGTTAGGGTTAGGGTTCGGGCTAGGGTTAGGGTTAGGGGACGGGGACGGTTTAGGGTCCAGGTGAGGGTACGGCAACGCTTTAGGGGGAGCGTGCGTGTGAGGGCGCGGGTTAGTGTTAGCGTACGGGTTAGGATTAGCGGACGGGTGAGGGTCAGGCTTCGGAGAAGGGTTAGGGTTAGGGTTCGGGCTAGGGTTAGGGTTAGGGGACGGGGACGGTTTAGGGTCCAGGTGAGGGTACGGCAACGCTTTAGGGGGAGCGTGCGTGTGAGGGCGCGTGTTAGTGTTAGCGTACGGGTTAGGATTAGGGGACGGGTGAGGGTCAGGCTTCGGGGAAGGGTTAGGGTTAGGGTTCGGGCTAGGGTTAGTGTTAGGGGACGGGGACGGTTTAGGGTCCAGGTGAGGGTATGGCAACGCTTTAGGGGGAGCGTGCGTGTGAGGGCGCGGGTTAGTGTTAGCGTACGGGTTAGGATTAGGGGACGGGTGAGGGTCAGGCTTCGGGGAAGGGTTAGGGTTAGGGTTCGGGCTAGGGTTAGGGTTAGGGGACGGGGACGGTTTAGGGTCCAGGTGAGGGTACGGCAACGCTTTAGGGGGAGCGTGCGTGTGAGGGCGCGGGTTAGTGTTAACGTACTTGTTAGGATTAGGGGACGGGTGAGGGTCAGGCTTCGGGGAAGGGTTAGGGTTAGGGTTCGGGCTAGGGTTAGGGTTAGGGGACGGGGCGGTTTAGGGTCCAGGTGAGGGTACGGCAACAATTTAGGGGGAGCGTGCGTGTGAGGGCGCGGGTTAGTGTTAGCGTACGGGTTAGGATTAGGGGACGGGTGAGGGTCAGGCTTCGGGGAATGGTTAGGGTTATGGTTCGGGCTAGGGTTAGGGTTAGGGGACGGGGACGGTTTAGGGTCCAGGTGAGGGTACGGCAACGCTTTAGGGGGAGCGTGCGTGTGAGGGCGCGGGTTAGTGTTAGCGTACGGGTTAGGATTAGGGGACGGGTGAGGGTCAGGCTTCGGGGAAGGGTTAGGGTTAGGGTTCGGGCTAGGGTTAGGGTTAGGGGACGGGGACGGTTTAGGGTCCAGGTGAGGGTACGGCAACGCTTTAGGGGGAGCGTGCGTGTGACGGCGCGGGTTAGTGTTAGCGTACGGGTTAGGATTAGGGGACGGGTGAGGGTCAGGCTTCGGGGAAGGGTTAGGGTTAGGGTTCGGGCTAGGGTTAGGGTTAGGGGATGGGGACGGTTTAGGGTCCAGGTGAGGGTACGGCAACGCTTTAGGGGGAGCGTGCGTGTGAGGGCGCGGGTTAGTGTTAGCGTACGGGTTAGGATTAGGGGACGGGTGAGGGTCAGGCTTCGGGGAAGGGTTAGGGTTAGGGTTCGGGCTAGTGTTAGTGTTAGGGGATGGGGACGGTTTCGGGTCCAGGTGAGGGTACGGCAACGCTTTAGGGGGAGCGTGCGTGTGAGGGCGCGGGTTAGTGTTAGCGTACGGGTTAGGATTTGGGGACGGGTGAGGGTCAGGCTTCGGGGAAGGGTTAGGGTTAGGGTTCGGGCTAGGGTTAGGGTTAGGGGACGGGGACGGTTTAGGGTCCAGGTGAGGGTACGGCAACGCTTTAGGGGGAGCGTGGGTGTGAGGGCGCGGGTTAGTGTTAGCGTACGGGTTAGGATTAGGGGACGGGTGAGGGTCAGGCTTCGGGGAAGGGTTAGGGTTCGGGCTAGGGTTAGGGTTAGGGGACGGGGACGGTTTAGGGTCCAGGTGAGGGTACGGCAACGGTTTAGGGGGAGCGTGCGTGTGAGGGCGCGGGTTAGTGTTAGCGTACGGGTTAGGATTAGGGGACGGGTGAGGGTCAGGCTTTGGGGAAGGGTTAGGGTTAGGGTTCGGGCTAGGGTTAGGGTTAGGGGACGGGGACGGTTTAGGGTCCAGGTGAGGGTACGGCAACGCTTTAGGGGGAGCGTGCGTGTGAGGGCGCGGGTTAGTGTTAGCGTACGGGTTAGGATTAGGGGACGGGTGAGGGTCAGGCTTCGGGGAAGGGTTAGGGTTAGGGTTCGGGCTAGGGTTAGGGTTAGGGGACGGGGACGGTTTAGGGTCCAGGTGAGGGTACGGCAACGCTTTAGGGGGAGCGTGCGTGTGAGGGCGCGCGTTAGTGTTAGCGTACGGCTTAGGATTATGGGACGGGTGAGGGTCAGGCTTCGGGGAAGGGTTAGGGTTAGGGTTCGGGCTAGGGTTAGGGTTAGGGGACGGGGACCGTTTAGGGTCCAGGTGAGGGTACGGCAACGCTTTAGGGGGAGCGTGCGTGTGAGGGCGCGCGTTAGTGTTAGCGTACGGCTTAGGATTAGGGGACGGGTGAGGGTCAGGCTTCGGGGAAGGGTTAGGGTTAGGGTTCGGGCTAGGGTTAGGGTTAGGGGACGGGGACGGTTTAGGGTCCAGGTGAGGGTACGGCAACGCTTTAGGGGGAGCGTGCGTGTGAGGGCGTGGGTTAGTGTTAGCGTACGGGTTAGGATTAGGGGACGGGTGAGGGTCAGGCTTCGGAGAAGGGTTAGGGTTAGGGTTCGGGCTAGGGTTAGGGTTAGGGGACGGGGACGGTTTAGGGTCCAGGTGAGGGTACGGCAACGCTTTAGGGGGAGCGTGCGTGTGAGGGCGCGTGTTAGTGTTAGCGTACGGGTTAGGATTAGGGGACGGGTGAGGGTCAGGCTTCGGGGAAGTGTTAGGGTTAGGGTTCGGGCTAGGGTTAGGGTTAGGGGACGGGGACGGTTTAGGGTCCAGGTGAGGGTATGGCAACGCTTTAGGGGGAGCGTGCGTGCGAGGGCGCGGGTTAGTGTTAGCGTACGGGTTAGGATTAGGGGACGGGTGAGGGTCAGGCTTCGGGGAAGGGTTAGGGTTAGGGTTCGGGCTAGGGTTAGGGTTAGGGGACGGGGACGGTTTAGGGTCCAGGTGAGGGTACGGCAACGCTTTAGGGGGAGCGTGCGTGTGAGGGCGCGGGTTAGTGTTAGCGTACGGGTTAGGATTAGGGGACGGGTGAGGGTCAGGCTTCGGGGAAGGGTTAGGGTTAGGGTTCGGGCTAGGGTTAGGGTTAGGGGACGGGGACGGTTTAGGGTCCAGGTGAGGGTACGGCAACGCTTTAGGGGGAGCGTGCGTGTGAGGGCGCGCGTTAGTGTTAGCGTACGGCTTAGGATTAGGGGACGGGTGAGGGTCAGGCTTCGGGGAAGGGTTAGGGTTAGGGTTCGGGCTAGGGTTAGGGTTAGGGGACGGGGCGGTTTAGGGTCCAGGTGAGGGTACGGCAACGCTTTAGGGGGAGCGTGCGTGTGAGGGCGCGGGTTAGTGTTAGCGTACGGGTTAGGATTAGGGGACGGGTGAGGGTCAGGCTTCGGGGAATGGTTAGGGTTATGGTTCGGGCTAGGGTTAGGGTTAGGGGACGGGGACGGTTTAGGGTCCAGGTGAGGGTACGGCAACGCTTTAGGGGGAGCGTGCGTGTGAGGGCGCGGGTTAGTGTTAGCGTACGGCTTAGGATTAGGGGACGGGTGAGGGTCAGGCTTCGGGGAAGGGTTAGGGTTAGGGTTCGGGCTAGGGTTAGGGTTAGGGGACGGGGACGGTTTCGGGTCCAGGTGAGGGTACGGCAACGCTTTAGGGGGAGAGTGCGTGTGACGGCGCGGGTTAGTGTTAGCGTACGGGTTAGGATTAGGGGACGGGTGAGGGTCAGGCTTCGGGGAAGGGTTAGGGTTAGGGTTCGGGCTAGGGTTAGGGTTAGGGGACGGGGACGGTTTAGGGTCCAGGTGAGGGTACGGCAACGCTTTAGGGGGAGCGTGCGTGTGAGGGCGCGGGTTAGTGTTAGCGTACGGGTTAGGATTAGGGGATGGGTTAGGGTCAGGCTTCGGGGAAGGGTTAGGGTTATGGTTCAGGCTAGGGTTAGGGTTAGGGGACGGGGACGGTTTAGGGTCCAGGTGAGGTTAGGGCAATGCTTTAGGGGGAGCGTGCGTGTGAGGGCGCGGGTTAGTGTTAGCGTACGGGTTAGGATTAGGGGACGGGTGAGGGTCAGGCTTCGGGGAAGGGTTAGGGTTAGGGTTCGGGCTAGGGTTAGGGTTAGGGGACGGGGACGGTTTAGGGTCCAGGTGAGGGTACGGCAACGCTTTAGGGGGAGCGTGGGTGTGAGGGCGCGGGTTAGTGTTAGCGTACGTGTTAGGATTAGGGGACGGGTGAGGGTCAGGCTTCGGGGAAGGGTTAGGGTTAGGGTTCGGGCTAGGGTTAGGGTTAGGGGACGGGGACAGTTTAGGGTCCAGGTGAGGGTACGGCAACACTTTAGGGGGAGCGTGCGTGTGAGGGCGCAGGTTAGTGTTAGCGTACGGGTTAGGATTAGGGGACGGGTGAGGGTCAGGCTTCGGGGAAGGGTTAGGGTTAGGGTTCGGGCTAGGGTTAGGGTTAGGGTACGGGGACGGTTTAGGGTCCAGGTGAGGGTACGGCAACGCTTTAGGGGGAGCATGCGTGTGAGGGCGAGGGTTAGTGTTAGCGTACGGGTTAGGATTAGGGGACGGGTGAGGGTCAGGCTTCGGGGAAGGATTAGCGTTAGGGTTCGGGCTAGGGTTAGGGTTAGGGGACGGGGACGGTTTAGGGTCCAGGTGAGGGTACGGCAACGCTTTAGGGGGAGCGTGCGTGTGAGGGCGCGGGTTAGTGTTAGCGTACGGGTTAGGATTAGGGGACGGGTGAGGGTCAGGCTTCGGGGAAGGGTTAGGGTTAGGGTTCGGGCTAGGGTTAGGGTTAGGGGACGGGGACGGTTTAGGGTCCAGGTGAGGGTACGGCAACGCTTTAGGGGGAGCGTGCGTGTGAGGGCGCGGGTTAGTGTTAGCGTACGGGTTAGGATTAGGGGACGGGTGAGGGTCAGGCTTCGGGGAAGGGTTAGGGTTAGGGTTCGGGCTAGGGTTAGGGTTAGGGGACGGGGACGGTTTAGGGTCCAGGTGAGGGTACGGCAACGCTTTAGGGGGGGGCGTGCGTGTGAGGGCGCGGGTTAGTGTTAGCGTACGGGTTAGGATTAGGGGACGGGTGAGGGTCAGGCTTCGGGGAAGGGTTAGGGTTAGGGTTCGGGCTAGGGTTAGGGTTAGGGGACGGGGACGGTTTAGGGTCCAGGTGAGGGTACGGCAACGCTTTAGGGGGAGCGTGCGTGTGAGGGCGCGGGTTAGTGATAGCGTACGGGTTAGGATTAGGGGACGGGTGAGGGTCAGGCTTCGGGGAAGGGTTAGGGTTAGGGTTCGGGCTAGGGTTAGGGTTAGGGGACGGGGACGGTTTAGGGTCCAGGTGAGGGTACGGCAACGCTTTAGGGGGAGCGTGCGTGTGAGGGCCCGGGTTAGTGTTAGCGTACGGGTTAGGATTAGGGGACGGGTGAGGGTCAGGCTTCGGGGAAGGGTTAGGGTTAGGGTTCGGGCTAGGGTTAGGGTTAGGGGACGGGGACGGTTTAGGGTCCAGGTGAGGGTACGGCAACGCTTTAGGGGGAGCGTGCGTGTGAGGGCGCGGGTTAGTGATAGCGTACGGGTTAGGATTAGGGGACGAGTGAGGGTCAGGCTTCGGGGAAGGGTTAGGGTTAGGGTTCGGCCTAGGGTTAGGGTTAGGGGACGGGGACGGTTTAGGGTCCAGGTGAGGGTACGGCAACGCTTTAGGGGGAGCGTGCGTGTGAGGGCGCGGGTTAGTGTTAGCGTACGGGTTAGGATTAGGGGACGGGTGAGGGTCAGGCTTTGGGGAAGGGTTAGGGTTAGGGTTCGGGCTAGGGTTAGGGTTAGGGGATGGGGACGGTTTAGGGTCCAGGTGAGGGTACGGCAACGCTTTAGGGGGAGCGTGCGTGTGAGGGCGCGGGTTAGTGTTAGCGTACGGGTTAGGATTAGGGGACGGGTGAGGGTCAGGCTTCGGGGAAGGGTTAGGGTTAGGGTTCGGGCTAGGGTTAGGGTTAGGGGACGGGGACGGTTTAGGGTCCAGGTGAGGGTACGGCAACGCTTTAGGGGGAGAGTGCGTGTGAGGGCGCGCGTTAGTGTTATCGTACGGCTTAGGATTAGGGGACGGATGAGGGTCAGGCTTCGGGGAAGGGTTAGGGTTAGGGTTCGGGCTAGGGTTAGGGTTAGGGGACGGGGACGGTTTAGGGTCCAGGTGAGGGTACGGCAACGCTTTAGGGGGAGCGTGCGTGTGAGGGCGCGGGTTAGTGTTAGCGTACGGGTTAGGATTAGCGGACGGGTGAGGGTCAGGCTTCGGAGAAGGGTTAGGGTTAGGGTTCGGGCTAGGGTTAGGGTTAGGGGACGGGGACGGTTTAGGGTCCAGGTGAGGGTACGGCAACGCTTTAGGGGGAGCGTGCGTGTGAGGGCGCGTGTTAGTGTTAGCGTACGGGTTAGGATTAGGGGACGGGTGAGGGTCAGGCTTCGGGGAAGGGTTAGGGTTAGGGTTCGGGCTAGGGTTAGTGTTAGGGGACGGGGACGGTTTAGGGTCCAGGTGAGGGTATGGCAACGCTTTAGGGGGAGCGTGCGTGTGAGGGCGCGGGTTAGTGTTAGCGTACGGGTTAGGATTAGGGGACGGGTGAGGGTCAGGCTTCGGGGAAGGGTTAGGGTTAGGGTTCGGGCTAGGGTTAGGGTTAGGGGACGGGGACGGTTTAGGGTCCAGGTGAGGGTACGGCAACGCTTTAGGGGGAGCGTGCGTGTGAGGGCGCGGGTTAGTGTTAACGTACTTGTTAGGATTAGGGGACGGGTGAGGGTCAGGCTTCGGGGAAGGGTTAGGGTTAGGGTTCGGGCTAGGGTTAGGGTTAGGGGACGGGGCGGTTTAGGGTCCAGGTGAGGGTACGGCAACAATTTAGGGGGAGCGTGCGTGTGAGGGCGCGGGTTAGTGTTAGCGTACGGGTTAGGATTAGGGGACGGGTGAGGGTCAGGCTTCGGGGAATGGTTAGGGTTATGGTTCGGGCTAGGGTTAGGGTTAGGGGACGGGGACGGTTTAGGGTCCAGGTGAGGGTACGGCAACGCTTTAGGGGGAGCGTGCGTGTGAGGGCGCGGGTTAGTGTTAGCGTACGGGTTAGGATTAGGGGACGGGTGAGGGTCAGGCTTCGGGGAAGGGTTAGGGTTAGGGTTCGGGCTAGGGTTAGGGTTAGGGGACGGGGACGGTTTAGGGTCCAGGTGAGGGTACGGCAACGCTTTAGGGGGAGCGTGCGTGTGACGGCGCGGGTTAGTGTTAGCGTACGGGTTAGGATTAGGGGACGGGTGAGGGTCAGGCTTCGGGGAAGGGTTAGGGTTAGGGTTCGGGCTAGGGTTAGGGTTAGGGGATGGGGACGGTTTAGGGTCCAGGTGAGGGTACGGCAACGCTTTAGGGGGAGCGTGCGTGTGAGGGCGCGGGTTAGTGTTAGCGTACGGGTTAGGATTAGGGGACGGGTGAGGGTCAGGCTTCGGGGAAGGGTTAGGGTTAGGGTTCGGGCTAGTGTTAGTGTTAGGGGATGGGGACGGTTTCGGGTCCAGGTGAGGGTACGGCAACGCTTTAGGGGGAGCGTGCGTGTGAGGGCGCGGGTTAGTGTTAGCGTACGGGTTAGGATTTGGGGACGGGTGAGGGTCAGGCTTCGGGGAAGGGTTAGGGTTAGGGTTCGGGCTAGGGTTAGGGTTAGGGGACGGGGACGGTTTAGGGTCCAGGTGAGGGTACGGCAACGCTTTAGGGGGAGCGTGGGTGTGAGGGCGCGGGTTAGTGTTAGCGTACGGGTTAGGATTAGGGGACGGGTGAGGGTCAGGCTTCGGAAGGGTTAGGGTTCGGGCTAGGGTTAGGGTTAGGGGACGGGGACGGTTTAGGGTCCAGGTGAGGGTACGGCAACGGTTTAGGGGGAGCGTGCGTGTGAGGGCGCGGGTTAGTGTTAGCGTACGGGTTAGGATTAGGGGACGGGTGAGGGTCAGGCTTTGGGGAAGGGTTAGGGTTAGGGTTCGGGCTAGGGTTAGGGTTAGGGGACGGGGACGGTTTAGGGTCCAGGTGAGGGTACGGCAACGCTTTAGGGGGAGCGTGCGTGTGAGGGCGCGGGTTAGTGTTAGCGTACGGGTTAGGATTAGGGGACGGGTGAGGGTCAGGCTTCGGGGAAGGGTTAGGGTTAGGGTTCGGGCTAGGGTTAGGGTTAGGGGACGGGGACGGTTTAGGGTCCAGGTGAGGGTACGGCAACGCTTTAGGGGGAGCGTGCGTGTGAGGGCGCGCGTTAGTGTTAGCGTACGGCTTAGGATTATGGGACGGGTGAGGGTCAGGCTTCGGGGAAGGGTTAGGGTTAGGGTTCGGGCTAGGGTTAGGGTTAGGGGACGGGGACCGTTTAGGGTCCAGGTGAGGGTACGGCAACGCTTTAGGGGGAGCGTGCGTGTGAGGGCGCGCGTTAGTGTTAGCGTACGGCTTAGGATTAGGGGACGGGTGAGGGTCAGGCTTCGGGGAAGGGTTAGGGTTAGGGTTCGGGCTAGGGTTAGGGTTAGGGGACGGGGACGGTTTAGGGTCCAGGTGAGGGTACGGCAACGCTTTAGGGGGAGCGTGCGTGTGAGGGCGTGGGTTAGTGTTAGCGTACGGGTTAGGATTAGGGGACGGGTGAGGGTCAGGCTTCGGAGAAGGGTTAGGGTTAGGGTTCGGGCTAGGGTTAGGGTTAGGGGACGGGGACGGTTTAGGGTCCAGGTGAGGGTACGGCAACGCTTTAGGGGGAGCGTGCGTGTGAGGGCGCGTGTTAGTGTTAGCGTACGGGTTAGGATTAGGGGACGGGTGAGGGTCAGGCTTCGGGGAAGTGTTAGGGTTAGGGTTCGGGCTAGGGTTAGGGTTAGGGGACGGGGACGGTTTAGGGTCCAGGTGAGGGTATGGCAACGCTTTAGGGGGAGCGTGCGTGCGAGGGCGCGGGTTAGTGTTAGCGTACGGGTTAGGATTAGGGGACGGGTGAGGGTCAGGCTTCGGGGAAGGGTTAGGGTTAGGGTTCGGGCTAGGGTTAGGGTTAGGGGACGGGGACGGTTTAGGGTCCAGGTGAGGGTACGGCAACGCTTTAGGGGGAGCGTGCGTGTGAGGGCGCGGGTTAGTGTTAGCGTACGGGTTAGGATTAGGGGACGGGTGAGGGTCAGGCTTCGGGGAAGGGTTAGGGTTAGGGTTCGGGCTAGGGTTAGGGTTAGGGGACGGGGACGGTTTAGGGTCCAGGTGAGGGTACGGCAACGCTTTAGGGGGAGCGTGCGTGTGAGGGCGCGCGTTAGTGTTAGCGTACGGCTTAGGATTAGGGGACGGGTGAGGGTCAGGCTTCGGGGAAGGGTTAGGGTTAGGGTTCGGGCTAGGGTTAGGGTTAGGGGACGGGGCGGTTTAGGGTCCAGGTGAGGGTACGGCAACGCTTTAGGGGGAGCGTGCGTGTGAGGGCGCGGGTTAGTGTTAGCGTACGGGTTAGGATTAGGGGACGGGTGAGGGTCAGGCTTCGGGGAATGGTTAGGGTTATGGTTCGGGCTAGGGTTAGGGTTAGGGGACGGGGACGGTTTAGGGTCCAGGTGAGGGTACGGCAACGCTTTAGGGGGAGCGTGCGTGTGAGGGCGCGGGTTAGTGTTAGCGTACGGCTTAGGATTAGGGGACGGGTGAGGGTCAGGCTTCGGGGAAGGGTTAGGGTTAGGGTTCGGGCTAGGGTTAGGGTTAGGGGACGGGGACGGTTTCGGGTCCAGGTGAGGGTACGGCAACGCTTTAGGGGGAGAGTGCGTGTGACGGCGCGGGTTAGTGTTAGCGTACGGGTTAGGATTAGGGGACGGGTGAGGGTCAGGCTTCGGGGAAGGGTTAGGGTTAGGGTTCGGGCTAGGGTTAGGGTTAGGGGACGGGGACGGTTTAGGGTCCAGGTGAGGGTACGGCAACGCTTTAGGGGGAGCGTGCGTGTGAGGGCGCGGGTTAGTGTTAGCGTACGGGTTAGGATTAGGGGATGGGTTAGGGTCAGGCTTCGGGGAAGGGTTAGGGTTATGGTTCAGGCTAGGGTTAGGGTTAGGGGACGGGGACGGTTTAGGGTCCAGGTGAGGTTAGGGCAATGCTTTAGGGGGAGCGTGCGTGTGAGGGCGCGGGTTAGTGTTAGCGTACGGGTTAGGATTAGGGGACGGGTGAGGGTCAGGCTTCGGGGAAGGGTTAGGGTTAGGGTTCGGGCTAGGGTTAGGGTTAGGGGACGGGGACGGTTTAGGGTCCAGGTGAGGGTACGGCAACGCTTTAGGGGGAGCGTGCGTGTGAGGGCGCGGGTTAGTGTTAGCGTACGGGTTAGGATTAGGGGACGGGTGAGGGTCAGGCTTCGGGGAAGTGTTAGGGTTCGGGCTAGAGTTAGGGTTAGGGGATGGGGACGGTTTAGGGTCCAGGTGAGGGTACGGCAACGCTTTAGGGGGAGCGTGCGTGTCAGGGCGCGCGTTAGTGTTAGCGTACGGCTTAGGATTAGGGGACGGGTGAGGGTCAGGCTTCGGGGAAGGGTTAGGGTTAGGGTTCGGGCTAGGGTTAGGGTTAGGGGACGGGGACGGTTTAGGGTCCAGGTGAGGGTACGGCAACGCTTTAGGGGGAGCGTGCGTGTGAGGGCGCGGGTTAGTGTTAGCGTACGGGTTAGGATTAGGGGACGGGTGAGGGTCAGGCTTCGGGGAAGGGTTAGGGTTAGGGTTCGGGCTAGGGTTAGGGTTAGGGGATGGGGACGGTTTAGGGTCCAGGTGAGGGTACGGCAACGCTTTAGGGGGAGCGTGCGTGTGAGGGCGCGGGTTAGTGTTAGCGTACGGGTTAGGATTAGGGGACGGGTGAGGGTCAGGCTTCGGGGAAGGGTTAGGGTTAGGGTTCGGGCTAGGGTTAGGGTTAGGGGCCGGGGACGGTTTAGGGTCCAGGTGAGGGTACGGCAACGCTTTAGGGGGAGCGTGCGTGTGAGGGCGCGGGTTAGTGTTAGCCTACGGGTTAGGATTAGGGGACGGGTGAGGGTCAGGCTTCGGGGAAGGGTTAGGGTTAGGGTTCGGGCTAGGGTTAGGATTAGGGGACGGGGACGGTTTCGGGTCCAGGTGAGGGTAGGGCAACGCTTTAGGGGGAGCGTGCGTGTGAGGGCGCGGGTTAGTGTTAGCGTACGGGTTAGGATTAGGGGACGGGTGAGGGTCAGGCTTCGGGGAAGGGTTAGGGTTAGGGTTCGGGCTAGGGTTAGGGTTAGGGGACGGGGACGGTTTAGGGTCCAGGTGAGGGTACGGCAACGCTTTAGGGGGAGCGTGCGTGTGAGGGCGCGGGTTAGTGTTAACGTACGGGTTAGGATTAGGGGACGGGTGAGGGTCAGGCTTCGGGGAAGGGTTAGGGTTAGGGTTCGGGCTAGGGTTAGGGTTAGGGGACGGGGACGGTTTAGGGTCCAGGTGAGGGTACGGCAACGCTTTAGGGGGAGTGTGCGTGTGAGGGCGCGGGTTAGTGTTAGCGTACGGGTTAGGATTAGGGGACGGGTGAGGGTCAGGCTTCGGGGAAGGGTTAGGGTTAGGGTTCGGGCTAGGGTTAGGGTTAGGGGACGGGGACGGTTTAGGGTCCAGGTGAGGGTACGGCAACGCTTTAGGGGGAGCGTGCGTGTGAGGGCGCGGGTTAGTGTTAGCGTACGGGTTAGGATTAGGGGACGGGTGAGGGTCAGGCTTCGGGGAAGGGTTAGGGTTAGGGTTCGGGCTAGGGTTAGGGTTAGGGGACGGGGACGGTTTAGGGTCCAGGTGAGGGTACGGCAACGCTTTAGGGGGAGCGTGCGTGTGAGGGCGCGGGTTAGTGTTAGCGTACGGGTTAGGATTAGGGGACGGGTGAGGGTCAGGCTTCGGGGAAGGGTTAGGGTTAGGGTTCGGGCTAGGGTTAGGGTTAGGGGACGGGGACGGTTTAGGGTCCAGGTGAGGGTACGGCAACGCTTTAGGGGGGGGCGTGCGTGTGAGGGCGCGGGTTAGTGTTAGCGTACGGGTTAGGATTAGGGGACGGGTGAGGGTCAGGCTTCGGGGAAGGGTTAGGGTTAGGGTTCGGGCTAGGGTTAGGGTTAGGGGACGGGGACGGTTTAGGGTCCAGGTGAGGGTACGGCAACGCTTTAGGGGGAGCGTGCGTGTGAGGGCGCGGGTTAGTGATAGCGTACGGGTTAGGATTAGGGGACGGGTGAGGGTCAGGCTTCGGGGAAGGGTTAGGGTTAGGGTTCGGGCTAGGGTTAGGGTTAGGGGACGGGGACGGTTTAGGGTCCAGGTGAGGGTACGGCAACGCTTTAGGGGGAGCGTGCGTGTGAGGGCCCGGGTTAGTGTTAGCGTACGGGTTAGGATTAGGGGACGGGTGAGGGTCAGGCTTCGGGGAAGGGTTAGGGTTAGGGTTCGGGCTAGGGTTAGGGTTAGGGGACGGGGACGGTTTAGGGTCCAGGTGAGGGTACGGCAACACTTTAGGGGGAGCGTGCGTGTGAGGGCGCGGGTTAGTGATAGCGTACGGGTTAGGATTAGGGGACGGGTGAGGGTCAGGCTTCGGGGAAGGGTTAGGGTTAGGGTTCGGGCTAGGGTTAGGGTTAGGGGACGGGGACGGTTTAGGGTCCAGGTGAGGGTACGGCAACGCTTTAGGGGGAGCGTGCGTGTGAGGGCGCGGGTTAGTGTTAGCGTACGGGTTAGGATTAGGGGACGGGTGAGGGTCAGGCTTTGGGGAAGGGTTAGGGTTAGGGTTCGGGCTAGGGTTAGGGTTAGGGGACGGGGACGGTTTAGGGTCCAGGTGAGGGTACGGCAACGCTTTAGGGGGAGCGTGCGTGTGAGGGCGCGTGTTAGTGTTAGCGTACGGGTTAGGATTAGGGGACGGGTGCGGGTCAGGCTTCGGGGAAGGGTTAGGGTTAGGGTTCGGGCTAGGGTTAGGGTTAGGGGACGGGGACGGTTTAGGGTCCAGGTGAGGGTATGGCAACGCTTTAGGGGGAGCGTGCGTGTGAGGGCGCGGGTTAGTGTTAGCGTACGGCTTAGGATTAGGGGACGGGTGAGGGTCAGGCTTCGGGGAAGGGTTAGGGTTAGGGTTCGGGCTAGGGTTAGGGGTAGGGGACGGGGACGGTTTAGGGTCCAGGTGAGGGTACGGCAACGCTTTAGGGGGAGCGTGCGTGTGAGGGCGCGGGTTAGTGTTAGGGTACGGGTTAGGATTAGGGGACGGGTGAGGGTCAGGCTTCGGGGAAGGGTTAGCGTTAGGGTTCGGGCTAGGGTTAGGGTTAGGGGACGGGGACGGTTTAGGGTCCAGGTGAGGGTACGGCAACGCTTTAGAGGGAGCATGCGTGTGAGGGCGCGGGTTAGTGTTAGCGTACGGGTTAGGATTAGGGGACGGGTGAGGGTCAGGCTTCGGGGAAGGGTTAGGGTTAGGGTTCGGGCTAGGGTTAGGGTTAGGGGACGGGGCGGTTTAGGGTCCAGGTGAGGTTACGGCAACAATTTAGGGGGAGCGTGCGTGTGAGGGCGCGGGTTAGTGTTAGCGTACGGGTTAGGATTAGGGGACGGGTGAGGGTCAGGCTTCGGGGAATGGTTAGGGTTATGGTTCGGGCTAGGGTTAGGGTTAGGGGACGGGGACGGTTTAGGGTCCAGGTGAGGGTACGGCAACGCTTTAGGGGGAGCGTGCGTGTGAGGGCGCGGGTTAGTGTTAGCGTACGGGTTAGGATTAGGGGACGGGTGAGGGTCAGGCTTCGGGGAAGGGTTAGGGTTAGGGTTCGGGCTAGGGTTAGGGTTAGGGGACGGGGACGGTGTAGGGTCCAGGTGAGGGTACGGCAACGCTTTAGGGGGAGCGTGCGTGTGACGGCGCGGGTTAGTGTTAGCGTACGGGTTAGGATTAGGGGACGGGTGAGGGTCAGGCTTCGGAGAAGGGTTAGGGTTAGGGTTCGGGCTAGGGTTAGGGTTAGGGGACGGGGACGGTTTAGGGTCCAGGTGAGGGTACGGCAACGCTTTAGGGGGAGCGTGCGTGTGAGGGCGCGGGTTAGTGTTAGCGTACGGGTTAGGATTAGGGGACGGGTGAGGGTCAGGCTTCGGGGAAGGGTTAGGGTTAGGGTTCGGGCTAGTGTTAGTGTTAGGGGATGGGGACGGTTTCGGGTCCAGGTGAGGGTACGGCAACGCTTTAGGGGGAGCGTGCGTGTGAGGGCGCGGGTTAGTGTTAGCGTACGGGTTAGGATTTGGGGACGGGTGAGGGTCAGGCTTCAGGGAAGGGTTAGGGTTAGGGTTCGGGCTAGGGTTAGGGTTAGGGGACGGGGACGGTTTAGGGTCCAGGTGAGGGTACGGCAACGCTTTAGGGGGAGCGTGGGTGTGAGGGCGCGGGTTAGTGTTAGCGTACGGGTTAGGATTAGGGGACGGGTGAGGGTCAGGCTTCGGGGAAGGGTTAGGGTTCGGGCTAGGGTTAGGGTTAGGGGACGGGGACGGTTTAGGGTCCAGGTGAGGGTACGGCAACGCTTTAGGGGGAGCGTGCGTGTGAGGGCTCGGGTTAGTGTTAGCGTACGGGTTAGGATTAGGGGACGGGTGAGGGTCAGGCTTTGGGGAAGGGTTAGGGTTAGGGTTCGGGCTAGGGTTAGGGTTAGGGGACGGGGACGGTTTAGGGTCCAGGTGAGGGTACGGCAACGCTTTAGGGGGAGCGTGCGTGTGAGGGCGCGGGTTAGTGTTAGCGTACGGGTTAGGATTAGGGGACGGGTGAGGGTCAGGCTTCGGGGAAGGGTTAGGGTTAGGGTTCGGGCTAGGGTTAGGGTTAGGGGACGGGGACGGTTTAGGGTCCAGGTGAGGGTACGGCAACGCTTTAGGGGGAGCGTGCGTGTGAGGGCGCGCGTTAGTGTTAGCGTACGGCTTAGGATTAGGGGACGGGTGAGGGTCAGGCTTCGGGGAAGGGTTAGGGTTAGGGTTCGGGCTAGGGTTAGGGTTAGGGGACGGGGACGGTTTAGGGTCCAGGTGAGGGTACGGCAACGCTTTAGGGGGAGCGTGCGTGTGAGGGCGCGCGTTAGTGTTAGCGTACGGCTTAGGATTAGGGGACGGGTGAGGGTCAGGCTTCGGGGAAGGGTTAGGGTTAGGGTTCGGGCTAGGGTTAGGGTTAGGGGACGGGGACGGTTTAGGGTCCAGGTGAGGGTACGGCAACGCTTTAGGGGGAGCGTGCGTGTGAGGGCGCGGGTTAGTGTTAGCGTACGGGTTAGGATTAGGGGACGGGTGAGGGTCAGGCTTCGGGGAAGGGTTAGGGTTAGGGTTCGGGCTAGGGTTAGGGTTAGGGGACGGGGACGGTTTAGGGTCCAGGTGAGGGTACGGCAACGCTTTAGGGGGAGCGTGCGTGTGAGGGCGCGGGTTAGTGTTAGCGTACGGGTTAGGATTAGGGGACGGGTGAGGGTCAGGCTTCGGGGAAGTGTTAGGGTTAGGGTTCGGGCTAGGGTTAGGGTTAGGGGACGGGGACGGTTTAGGGTCCAGGTGAGTGTATGGCAACGCTTTAGGGGGAGCGTGCGTGTGAGGGCGCGGGTTAGTGTTAGCGTACGGGTTAGGATTAGGGGACGGGTGAGGGTCAGGCTTCGGGGAAGGGTTAGGGTTAGGGTTCGGGCTAGGGTTAGGGTTAGGGGACGGGGACGGTTTAGGGTCCAGGTGAGGGTACGGCAACGCTTTAGGGGGAGCGTGCGTGTGAGGGCGCGGGTTAGTGTTAGCGTACGGGTTAGGATTAGGGGACGGGTGAGGGTCAGGCTTCGGGGAAGGGTTAGGGTTAGGGTTCGGGCTAGGGTTAGGGTTAGGGGACGGGGACGGTTTAGGGTCCAGGTGAGGGTACGGCAACGCTTTAGAGGGAGCGTGCGTGTGACTGCGCGGGTTAGTGTTAGCGTACGGGTAAGGATTAGGGGACGGGTGAGGGTCAGGCTTCGGGGAAGGGTTAGGGTTAGGGTTCGGGCTAGGGTTAGGGTTAGGGGACGGGGCGGTTTAGGGTCCAGGTGAGGGTACGGCAACGCTTTAGGGGGAGCGTGCGTGTGAGGGCGCGGGTTAGTGTTAGCGTACGGGTTAGGATTAGGGGACGGGTGAGGGTCAGGCTTCGGGGAATGGTTAGGGTTATGGTTCGGGGTAGGGTTAGGGTTAGGGGACGGGGACGGTTTAGGGTCCAGGTGAGTGTACGGCAACGCTTTAGGGGGAGCGTGCGTGTGAGGGCGCGGGTTAGTGTTAGCGTACGGGTTAGGATTAGGGGACGGGTGAGGGTCAGGCTTCGGGGAAGGGTTAGGGTTAGGGTTCGGGCTAGGGTTAGGGTTAGGGGACGGGGACGGTTTAGGGTCCAGGTGAGGGTATGGCAACGCTTTAGGGGGAGCGTGCGTGTGAGGGCGCGGGTTAGTGTTAGCGTACGGGTTAGGATTAGGGGACGGGTGAGGGTCAGGCTTCGGGGAAGGGTTAGGGTTAGGGTTCGGGCTAGGGTTAGGGTTAGGGGACGGGGACGGTTTAGGGTCCAGGTGAGGGTACGGCAACGCTTTAGGGGGAGCGTGCGTGTGAGGGCGCGGGTTAGTGTTAGGGTACGGGTTAGGATTAGGGGACGGGTGAGGGTCAGGCTTCGGGGAAGGGTTAGGGTTAGGGTTCGGGCTAGGGTTAGGGTTAGGGGACGGGGACGGTTTAGGGTCCAGGTGAGGGTACGGCAACGCTTTATAGGGAGCGTGCGTGTGACTGCGCGTGTTAGTGTTAGCGTACGGGTTAGGATTAGGGGACGGGTGAGGGTCAGGCTTCGGGGAAGGGTTAGGGTTAGGGTTCGGACTAGGGTTAGGGTTAGGGGACGGGGCGGTTTAGGGTCCAGGTGAGGGTACGGCAACGCTTTAGGGGGAGCGTGCGTGTGAGGGCGCGGGTTAGTGTTAGCGTACGGGTTAGGATTAGGGGACGGGTGAGGGTCAGGCTTCGGGGAATGGTTAGGGTTATGGTTCGGGCTAGGGTTAGGGTTAGGGGACGGGGACGGTTTAGGGTCCAGGTGAGTGTACGGCAACGCTTTAGGGGGAGCGTGCGTGTGAGGGCGCGGGTTAGTGTTAGCGTACGGGTTAGGATTAGGGGACGGGTGAGGGTCAGGCTTCGGGGAAGGGTTAGGGTTAGGGTTCGGGCTAGGGTTAGGGTTAGGGGACGGGGACGGTTTAGGGTCCAGGTGAGTGTACGGCAACGCTTTAGGGGGAGCGTGCGTGTGAGGGCGCGGGTTAGTGTTAGCGTAAGGGTTAGGATTAGGGGACGGGTGAGGGTCAGGCTTCGGGGAAGGGTTAGGGTTAGGGTTCGGGCTAGGGTTAGGGTTAGGGGACGGGGACGGTTTAGGGTCCAGGTGAGGGTAGGGCAACGCTTTAGGGGGAGCGTGCGTGTGAGGGCGCGCGTTAGTGTTAGCGTACGGCTTAGGATTAGGGGACGGGTGAGGGTCAGGCTTCGGGGAAGGGTTAGGGTTAGGGTTCGGGCTAGGGTTAGGGTTAGGGGACGGGGACGGTTTAGGGTCCAGGTGAGGGTACGGCAACGCTTTAGGGGGAGCGTGCGTGTGAGGGCGCGCGTTAGTGTTAGCGTACGGCTTACGATTAGGGGACGGGTGAGGGTCAGGCTTCGGGGAAGGGTTAGGGTTAGGGTTCGGGCTAGGGTTAGGGTTAGGGGACGGGGACGGTTTAGGGTCCAGGTGAGGGTACGGCAACGCTTTAGGGGGAGCGTGCGTGTGAAGGCGCGGGTTAGTGTTAGCGTACGGGTTAGGATTAGCGGACGGGTGAGGGTCAGGCTTCGGAGAAGGGTTAGGGTTAGGGTTCGGGCTAGGGTTAGGGTTAGGGGACGGGGACGGTTTAGGGTCCAGGTGAGGGTACGGCAACGCTTTAGGGGGAGCGTGCGTGTGAGGGCGCGTGTTAGTGTTAGCGTACGGGTTAGGATTAGGGGACGGGTGAGGGTCAGGCTTCGGGGAAGGGTTAGGGTTAGGGTTCGGGCTAGGGTTAGGGTTAGGGGACGGGGACGGTTTAGGGTCCAGGTGAGGGTATGGCAACGCTTTAGGGGGAGCGTGCGTGTGAGGGCGCGGGTTAGTGTTAGCGTACGGGTTAGGATTAGGGGACGGGTGAGGGTCAGGCTTCGGGGAAGGGTTAGGGTTAGGGTTCGGGCTAGGGTTAGGGTTAGGGGACGGGGACGGTTTAGGGTCCAGGTGAGGGTACGGCAACGCTTTAGGGGGAGCGTGCGTGTGAGGGCGCGGGTTAGTGTTAGGGTACGGGTTAGGATTAGGGGACGGGTGAGGGTCAGGCTTCGGGGAAGGGTTAGGGTTAGGGTTCGGGCTAGGGTTAGGGTTAGGGGACGGGGACGGTTTAGGGTCCAGGTGAGGGTACGGCAACGCTTTAGAGGGAGCGTGCGTGTGAGGGCGCGGGTTAGTGTTAGCGTACGGGTTAGGATTAGGGGACGGGTGAGGGTCAGGCTTCGGGGAAGGGTTAGGGTTAGGGTTCGGGCTAGGGTTAGGGTTAGGGGACGGGGCGGTTTAGGGTCCAGGTGAGGGTACGGCAACGCTTTAGGGGGAGCGTGCGTGTGAGGGCGCGGGTTAGTGTTAGCGTACGGGTTAGGATTAGGGGACGGGTGAGGGTCAGGCTTCGGGGAAGGGTTAGGGTTATGGTTCGGGCTAGGGTTAGGGTTAGGGGACGGGGACGGTTTAGGGTCCAGGTGAGGGTACGGCAACGCTTTAGGGGGAGCGTGCGTGTGAGGGCGCGGGTTAGTGTTAGCGTACGGGTTAGGATTAGGGGACGGGTGAGGGTCAGGCTTCGGGGAAGGGTTAGGGTTAGGGTTCGGGCTAGGGTTAGGGTTAGGGGACGGGGACGGTTTAGGGTCCAGGTGAGGGTACGGCAACGCTTTAGGGGGAGCGTGCGTGTGACGGCGCGGGTTAGTGTTAGCGTACGGGTTAGGATTAGGGGACGGGTGAGGGTCAGGCTTCGGGGAAGGGTTAGGGTTAGGGTTCGGGCTAGGGTTAGGGTTAGGGGACGGGGACGGTTTAGGGTCCAGGTGAGGGTATGGCAACGCTTTAGGGGGAGCGTGCGTGTGAGGGCGCGGGTTAGTGTTAGCGTACGGGTTAGGATTAGGGGACGGGTGAGGGTCAGGCTTCGGGGAAGGGTTAGGGTTAGGGTTCGGGCTAGGGTTAGGGTTAGGGGACGGGGACGGTTTAGGGTCCAGGTGAGGGTACGGCAACGCTTTAGGGGGAGCGTGCGTGTGAGGGCGCGGGTTAGTGTTAGGGTACGGGTTAGGATTAGGGGACGGGTGAGGGTCAGGCTTCGGGGAAGGGTTAGGGTTAGGGTTCGGGCTAGGGTTAGGGTTAGGGGACGGGGACGGTTTAGGGTCCAGGTGAGGGTACGGCAACGCTTTAGAGGGAGCGTGCGTGTGAGGGCGCGGGTTAGTGTTAGCGTACGGGTTAGGATTAGGGGACGGGTGAGGGTCAGGCTTCGGGGAAGGGTTAGGGTTAGGGTTCGGGCTAGGGTTAGGGTTAGGGGACGGGGCGGTTTAGGGTCCAGGTGAGGGTACGGCAACGCTTTAGGGGGAGCGTGCGTGTGAGGGCGCGGGTTAGTGTTAGCGTACGGGTTAGGATTAGGGGACGGGTGAGGGTCAGGCTTCGGGGAATGGTTAGGGTTATGGTTCGGGCTAGGGTTAGGGTTAGGGGACGGGGACGGTTTAGGGTCCAGGTGAGGGTACGGCAACGCTTTAGGGGGAGCGTGCGTGTGAGGGCGCGGGTTAGTGTTAGCGTACGGGTTAGGATTAGGGGACGGGTGAGGGTCAGGCTTCGGGGAAGGGTTAGGGTTAGGGTTCGGGCTAGGGTTAGGGTTAGGGGACGGGGACGGTTTAGGGTCCAGGTGAGGGTACGGCAACGCTTTAGGGGGAGCGTGCGTGTGACGGCGCGGGTTAGTGTTAGCGTACGGGTTAGGATTAGGGGACGGGTGAGGGTCAGGCTTCGGGGAAGGGTTAGGGTTAGGGTTCGGGCTAGGGTTAGGGTTAGGGGATGGGGACGGTTTAGGGTCCAGGTGAGGGTACGGCAACGCTTTAGGGGGAGCGTGCGTGTGAGGGCGCGGGTTAGTGTTAGCGTACGTGTTAGGATTAGGGGACGGGTGAGGGTCAGGCTTCGGGGAAGGGTTAGGGTTAGGGTTCGGGCTAGTGTTAGTGTTAGGGGATGGGGACGGTTTCGTGTCCAGGTGAGGGTACGGCAACGCTTTAGGGGGAGCGTGCGTGTGAGGGCGCGCGTTAGTGTTAGCGTACGGCTTAGGATTATGGGACGGGTGAGGGCCAGGCTTCGGGGAAGGGTTAGGGTTAGGGTTCGGGCTAGGGTTAGGGTTAGGGGACGGGGACGGTTTAGGGTCCAGGTGAGGGTACGTCAACGCTTTAGGGGGAGCGTGCGTGTGAGGGCGCGGGTTAGTGTTAGCGTACGTGTTAGGATTAGGGGACGGGTGAGGGTCAGGCTTCGGGGAAGGGTTAGGGTTAGGGTTCGGGCTAGGGTTAGGGTTAGGGGACGGGGACGGTTTAGGGTCCAGGTGAGGGTACGGCAACGCTTTAGGGGGAGCGTGCGTGTGAGGGCGCGTGTTAGTGTTAGCGTACGGGTTAGGATTAGGGGACGGGTGAGGGTCAGGCTTCGGAGAAGGGTTAGGGTTAGGGTTCGGGCTAGGGTTAGGGTTAGGGGACGGGGACGGTTTAGGGTCCAGGTGAGGGTACGGCAACGCTTTAGGGGGAGCGTGCGTGTGAGGGCGCGTGTTAGTGTTAGCGTACGGGTTAGGATTAGGGGACGGGTGAGGGTCAGGCTTCGGGGAAGTGTTAGGGTTAGGGTTCGGGCTAGGGTTAGGGTTAGGGGACGGGGACGGTTTAGGGTCCAGGTGAGGGTACGGCAACGCTTTAGGGGGAGCGTGCGTGTGAGGGCGCGGGTTAGTGTTAGCGTACGGGTTAGGATTAGGGGACGGGTGAGGGTCAGGCTTCGGGGAAGGGTTAGGGTTAGGGTTCGGGCTAGGGTTAGGGTTAGGGGACGGGGACGGTTTAGGGTCCAGGTGAGGGTACGGCAACGCTTTAGGGGGAGCGTGCGTGTGAGGGCGCGGGTTAGTGTTAGGGTACGGGTTAGGATTAGGGGACGGGTGAGGGTCAGGCTTCGGGGAAGGGTTAGGGTTAGGGTTCGGGCTAGGGTTAGGGTTAGGGGACGGGGACGGTTTAGGGTCCAGGTGAGGGTACGGCAACGCTTTAGAGGGAGCGTGCGTGTGAGGGCGCGGGTTAGTGTTAGCGTACGGGTTAGGATTAGGGGACGGGTGAGGGTCAGGCTTCGGGGAAGGGTTAGGGTTAGGGTTCGGGCTAGGGTTAGGGTTAGGGGACGGGGCGGTTTAGGGTCCAGGTGAGGGTACGGCAACGCTTTAGGGGGAGCGTGCGTGTGAGGGCGCGGGTTAGTGTTAGCGTACGGGTTAGGATTAGGGGACGGGTGAGGGTCAGGCTTCGGGGAAGGGTTAGGGTTAGGGTTCGGGCTAGGGTTAGGGTTAGGGGACGGGGCGGTTTCGTGTCCAGGTGAGGGTACGGCAACGCTTTAGGGGGAGCGTGCGTGTGAGGGCGCGGGTTAGTGTTAGCGTACGGCTTAGGATTAGGGGACGGGTGAGGGTCAGGCTTCGGGGAAGGGTTAGGGTTAGGGTTCGGGCTAGGGTTAGGGTTAGGGGACGGGGACGGTTTAGGGTCCAGGTGAGGGTACGGCAACGCTTTAGGGGGAGCGTGCGTGTGAGGGCGCGGGTTAGTGTTAGCGTACGGGTTAGGATTAGCGGACGGGTGAGGGTCAGGCTTTGGAGAAGGGTTAGGGTTAGGGTTCGGGCTAGGGTTAGGGTTAGGGGACGGGGACGGTTTAGGGTCCAGGTGAGGGTACGGCAACGCTTTAGGGGGAGCGTGCGTGTGAGGGCGCGTGTTAGTGTTAGCGTACGGGTTAGGATTAGGGGACGGGTGAGGGTCAGGCTTCGGGGAAGGGTTAGGGTTAGGGTTCGGACTAGGGTTAGGGTTAGGGGACGGGGACGGTTTAGGGTCCAGGTGAGGGTATGGCAACGCTTTAGGGGGAGCGTGCGTGTGAGGGCGCGGGTTAGTGTTAGCGTACGGGTTAGGATTAGGGGACGGGTGAGGGTCAGGCTTCGGGGAAGGGTTAGGGTTAGGGTTCGGGCTAGGGTTAGGGTTAGGGGACGGGGACGGTTTAGGGTCCAGGTGAGGGTACGGCAACGCTTTAGGGGGAGCGTGCGTGTGAGGGCGCGGGTTAGTGTTAGGGTACGGGTTAGGATTAGGGGACGGGTGAGGGTCAGGCTTCGGGGAAGGGTTAGGGTTAGGGTTCGGGCTAGGGTTAGGGTTAGGGGACGGGGACGGTTTAGGGTCCAGGTGAGGGTACGGCAACGCTTTAGAGGGAGCGTGCGTGTGAGGGCGCGGGTTAGTGTTAGCGTACGGGTTAGGATTAGGGGACGGGTGAGGGTCAGGCTTCGGGGAAGGGTTAGGGTTAGGGTTCGGGCTAGGGTTAGGGTTAGGGGACGGGGCGGTTTAGGGTCCAGGTGAGGGTACGGCAACGCTTTAGGGGGAGCGTGCGTGTGAGGGCGCGGGTTAGTGTTAGCGTATGGGTTAGGATTAGGGGACGGGTGAGGGTCAGGCTTTGGGGAAGGGTTAGGGTTAGGGTTCGGGCTAGGGTTAGGGTTAGGGGACGGGGACGGTTTAGGGTCCAGGTGAGGGTACGTCAACGCTTTAGGGGGAGCGTGCGTGTGAGGGCGCGGGTTAGTGTTAGCGTACGTGTTAGGATTAGGGGACGGGTGAGGGTCAGGCTTCGGGGAAGGGTTAGGGTTAGGGTTCGGGCTAGGGTTAGGGTTAGGGGACGGGGACGGTTTAGGGTCCAGGTGAGGGTACGGCAACGCTTTAGGGGGAGCGTGCGTGTGAGGGCGCGCGTTAGTGTTAGCGTACGGCTTAGGATTATGGGACGGGTGAGGGCCAGGCTTCGGGGAAGGGTTAGGGTTAGGGTTCGGGCTAGGGTTAGGGTTAGGGGACGGGGACGGTTTAGGGTCCAGGTGAGGGTACGGCAACGCTTTAGGGGGAGCGTGCGTGTGAGGGCGCGCGTTAGTGTTAGCGTACGGCTTAGGATTAGGGGACGGGTGAGGGTCAGGCTTCGGGGAAGGGTTAGGGTTAGGGTTCGGGCTAGGGTTAGGGTTAGGGGACGGGGACGGTTTAGGGTCCAGGTGAGGGTACGGCAACGCTTTAGGGGGAGCGTGCGTGTGAGGGCGCGGGTTAGTGTTAGCGTACGGGTTAGGATTAGGGGACGGGTGAGGGTCAGGCTTCGGAGAAGGGTTAGGGTTAGGGTTCGGGCTAGGGTTAGGGTTAGGGGACGGGGACGGTTTAGGGTCCAGGTGAGGGTACGGCAACGCTTTAGGGGGAGCGTGCGTGTGAGGGCGCGTGTTAGTGTTAGCGTACGGGTTAGGATTAGGGGACGGGTGAGGGTCAGGGTTCGGGGAAGTGTTAGGGTTAGGGTTCGGGCTAGGGTTAGGGTTAGGGGACGGGGACGGTTTAGGGTCCAGGTGAGGGTACGGCAACGCTTTAGGGGGAGCGTGCGTGTGAGGGCGCGGGTTAGTGTTAGCGTACGGGTTAGGATTAGGGGACGGGTGAGGGTCAGGCTTCGGGGAAGGGTTAGGGTTAGGGTTCGGGCTAGGGTTAGGGTTAGGGGACGGGGACGGTTTAGGGTCCAGGTGAGGGTACGGCAACGCTTTAGGGGGAGCGTGCGTGTGAGGGCGCGGGTTAGTGTTAGGGTACGGGTTAGGATTAGGGGACGGGTGAGGGTCAGGCTTCGGGGAAGGGTTAGGGTTAGGGTTCGGGCTAGGGTTAGGGTTAGGGGACGGGGACGGTTTAGGGTCCAGGTGAGGGTACGGCAACGCTTTAGAGGGAGCGTGCGTGTGAGGGCGCGGGTTAGTGTTAGCGTACGGGTTAGGATTAGGGGACGGGTGAGGGTCAGGCTTCGGGGAAGGGTTAGGGTTAGGGTTCGGGCTAGGGTTAGGGTTAGGGGATGGGGCGGTTTAGGGTCCAGGTGAGGGTACGGCAACGCTTTAGGGGGAGCGTGCGTGTGAGGGCGCGGGTTAGTGTTAGCGTACGGGTTAGGATTAGGGGACGGGTGAGGGTCAGGCTTCGGGGAATGGTTAGGGTTATGGTTCGGGCTAGGGTTAGGGTTAGGGGACGGGGACGGTTTAGGGTCCAGGTGAGGGTACGGCAACGCTTTAGGGGGAGCGTGCGTGTGAGGGCGCGGGTTAGTGTTAGCGTACGGGTTAGGATTAGGGGACGGGTGAGGGTCAGGCTTCGGGGAAGGGTTAGGGTTAGGGTTCGGGCTAGGGTTAGGGTTAGGGGACGGGGACGGTTTAGGGTCCAGGTGAGGGTACGGCAACGCTTTAGGGGGAGCGTTCGTGTGACGGCGCGGGTTAGTGTTAGCGTACGGGTTAGGATTAGGGGACGGGTGAGGGTCAGGCTTCGGGGAAGGGTTAGGGTTAGGGTTCGGGCTAGGGTTAGGGTTAGGGGACGGGGACGGTTTAGGGTCCAGGTGAGGGTACGGCAACGCTTTAGGGGGAGCGTGCGTGTGAGGGCGCGCGTTAGTGTTAGCGTACGGCTTAGGATTATGGGACGGGTGAGGGTCAATCTTCGGGGAAGGGTTAGGGTTAGGGTTCGGGCTAGGGTTAGGGTTAGGGGACGGGGACGGTTTAGGGTCCAGGTGAGGGTACGGCAACGCTTTAGGGGGAGCATGCGTGTGAGGGCGCGCGTTAGTGTTAGCGTACGGCTTAGGATTAGGGGACGGGTGAGGGTCAGGCTTCGGGGAAGGGTTAGGGTTAGGGTTCGGGCTAGGGTTAGGGTTAGGGGACGGGGACGGTTTAGGGTTCAGGTGAGGGTACGGCAACGCTTTAGGGGGAGCGTGCGTGTGAGGGCGCGGGTTAGTGTTAGCGTACGGGTTAGGATTAGCGGACGGGTGAGGGTCAGGCTTCGGAGAAGGGTTAGGGTTAGGGTTCGGGCTAGGGTTAGGGTTAGGGGACGGGGACGGTTTAGGGTCCAGGTGAGGGTACGGCAACGCTTTAGGGGGAGCGTGCGTGTGAGGGCGCGTGTTAGTGTTAGCGTACGGGTTAGGATTAGGGGACGGGTGAGGGTCAGGCTTCGGGGAAGGGTTAGGGTTAGGGTTCGGGCTAGGGTTAGGGTTAGGGGACGGGGACGGTTTAGGGTCCAGGTGAGGGTATGGCAACGCTTTAGGGGGAGCGTGCGTGTGAGGGCGCGGGTTAGTGTTAGCGTACGGGTTAGGATTAGGGGACGGGTGAGGGTCAGGCTTCGGGGAAGGGTTAGGGTTAGGGTTCGGGCTAGGGTTAGGGTTAGGGGACGGGGACGGTTTAGGGTCCAGGTGAGGGTACGGCAACGCTTTAGGGGGAGCGTGCGTGTGAGGGCGCGGGTTAGTGTTAGGGTACGGGTTAGGATTAGGGGACGGGTGAGGGTCAGGCTTCGGGGAAGGGTTAGGGTTAGGGTTCGGGCTAGGGTTAGGGTTAGGGGACGGGGACGGTTTAGGGTCCAGGTGAGGGTACGGCAACGCTTTAGAGGGAGTGTGCGTGTGAGGGCGCGGGTTAGTGTTAGCGTACGGGTTAGGATTAGGGGACGGGTGAGGGTCAGGCTTCGGGGAAGGGTTAGGGTTAGGGTTCGGGCTAGGGTTAGGGTTAGGGGACGGGGCGGTTTAGGGTCCAGGTGAGGGTACGGCAACGCTTTAGGGGGAGCGTGCGTGTGAGGGCGCGGGTTAGTGTTAGCGTACGGGTTAGGATTAGGGGACGGGTGAGGGTCAGGCTTCGGGGAATGGTTAGGGTTATGGTTCGGGCTAGGGTTAGGGTTAGGGGACGGGGACGGTTTAGGGTCCAGGTGAGGGTACGGCAACGCTTTAGGGGGAGCGTGCGTGTGAGGGCGCGGGTTAGTGTTAGCGTACGGGTTAGGATTAGGGGACGGGTGAGGGTCAGGCTTCGGTGAAGGGTTAGGGTTAGGGTTCGGGCTAGGGTTAGGGTTAGGGGACGGGGACGGTTTAGGGTCCAGGTGAGGGTACGGCAACGCTTTAGGGGGAGCGTGCGTGTGACGGCGCGGGTTAGTGTTAGCGTACGGGTTAGGATTAGGGGACGGGTGAGGGTCAGGCTTCGGGGAAGGGTTAGGGTTAGGGTTCGGGCTAGGGTTAGGGTTAGGGGATGGGGACGGTTTAGGGTCCAGGTGAGGGTACGGCAACGCTTTAGGGGGAGCGTGCGTGTGAGGGCGCGGGTTAGTGTTAGCGTACGGGTTAGGATTAGGGGACGGGTGAGGGTCAGGCTTCGGGGAAGGGTTAGGGTTAGGGCTCGGGCTAGTGTTAGTGTTAGCGGATGGGGACGGTTTCGGGTCCAGGTGAGGGTACGGCAACGCTTTAGGGGGAGCGTGCGTGTGAGGGCGCGGGTTAGTGTTAGCGTACGGGTTAGGATTTGGGGACGGGTGAGGGTCAGGCTTCGGGGAAGGGTTAGGGTTAGGGTTCGGGCTAGGGTTAGGGTTAGGGGACGGGGACGGTTTAGGGTCCAGGTGAGGGTACGGCAACGCTTTAGGGGGAGCGTGGGTGTGAGGGCGCGGGTTAGTGTTAGCGTACGGGTTAGGATTAGGGGACGGGTGAGGGTCAGGCTTCGGGGAAGGGTTAGGGTTCGGGCTAGGGTTAGGGTTAGGGGAAGGGGACGGTTTAGGGTCCAGGTGAGGGTACGGCAACGCTTTAGGGGGAGCGTGCGTGTGAGGGCGCGGGTTAGTGTTAGCGTACGGGTTAGGATTAGGGGACGGGTGAGGGTCAGGCTTTGGGGAAGGGTTAGGGTTAGGGTTCGGGCTAGGGTTAGGGTTAGGGGACGGGGACGGTTTAGGGTCCAGGTGAGGGTACGGCAACGCTTTAGGGGGAGCGTGCGTGTGAGGGCGCGGGTTAGTGTTAGCGTACGGGTTAGGATTAGGGGACGGGTGAGGGTCAGGCTTCGGGGAAGGGTTAGGGTTAGGGTTCGGGCTAGGGTTAGGGTTAGGGGACGGGGACGGTTTAGGGTCCAGGTGAGGGTACGGCAACGCTTTAGGGGGAGCGTGCGTGTGAGGGCGCGCGTTAGTGTTAGCGTACGGCTTAGGATTATGGGACGGGTGAGGGTCAGGCTTCGGGGAAGGGTTAGGGTTAGGGTTCGGGCTAGGGTTAGGGTTAGGGGACGGGGACGGTTTAGGGTCCAGGTGAGGGTACGGCAACGCTTTAGGGGGAGCGTGCGTGTGAGGGCGCGCGTTAGTGTTAGCGTACGGCTTAGGATTAGGGTACGGGTGAGGGTCAGGCTTCGGGGAAGGGTTAGGGTTAGGGTTCGGGCTAGGGTTAGGGTTAGGGGACGGGGACGGTTTAGGGTCCAGGTGAGGGTACGGCAACGCTTTAGGGGGAGCGTGCGTGTGAGGGCGCGGGTTAGTGTTAGCGTACGGGTTAGGATTAGGGGACGGGTGAGGGTCAGGCTTCGGAGAAGGGTTAGGGTTAGGGTTCGGGCTAGGGTTAGGGTTAGGGGACGGGGACGGTTTAGGGTCCAGGTGAGGGTACGGCAACGCTTTAGGGGGAGCGTGCGTGTGAGGGCGCGTGTTAGTGTTAGCGTACGGGTTAGGATTAGGGGACGGGTGAGGGTCAGGCTTCGGGGAAGTGTTAGGGTTAGGGTTCGGGCTAGGGTTAGGGTTAGGGGACGGGGACGGTTTAGGGTCCAGGTGAGGGTATGGCAACGCTTTAGGGGGAGCGTGCGTGTGAGGGCGCGGGTTAGTGTTAGCGTACGGGTTAGGATTAGGGGACGGGTGAGGGTCAGGCTTCGGGGAAGGGTTAGGGTTAGGGTTCGGGCTAGGGTTAGGGTTAGGGGACGGGGACGGTTTAGGGTCCAGGTGAGGGTACGGCAACGCTTTAGGGGGAGCGTGCGTGTGAGGGCGCGGGTTAGTGTTAGGGTACGGGTTAGGATTAGGGGACGGGTGAGGGTCAGGCTTCGGGGAAGGGTTAGGGTTAGGGTTCGGGCTAGGGTTAGTGTTAGGGGACGGGGACGGTTTAGGGTCCAGGTGAGGGTACGGCAACGCTTTAGAGGGAGCGTGCGTGTGAGGGCGCGGGTTAGTGTTAGCGTACGGGTTAGGATTAGGGGACGGGTGAGGGTCAGGCTTCGGGGAAGGGTTAGGGTTAGGGTTCGGGCTAGGGTTAGGGTTAGGGGACGGGGCGGTTTAGGGTCCAGGTGAGGGTACGGCAACGCTTTAGGGGGAGCGTGCGTGTGAGGGCGCGGGTTAGTGTTAGCGTACGGGTTAGGATTAGGGGACGGGTGAGGGTCAGGCTTCGGGGAATGGTTAGGGTTATGGTTCGGGCTAGGGTTAGGGTTAGGGGACGGGGACGGTTTAGGGTCCAGGTGAGGGTACGGCAACGCTTTAGGGGGAGCGTGCGTGTGAGGGCGCGGGTTAGTGTTAGCGTACGGGTTAGGATTAGGGGACGGGTGAGGGTCAGGCTTCGGGGAAGGGTTAGGGTTAGGGTACGGGCTAGGGTTAGGGTTAGGGGACGGGGACGGTTTAGGGTCCAGGTGAGGGTACGGCAACGCTTTAGGGGGAGCGTGCGTGTGACGGCGCGGGTTAGTGTTAGCGTACGGGTTAGGATTAGGGGACGGGTGAGGGTCAGGCTTCGGGGAAGGGTTAGGGTTAGGGTTCGGGCTAGGGTTAGGGTTAGGGGATGGGGACGGTTTAGGGTCCAGGTGAGGGTACGGCAACGCTTTAGGGGGAGCGTGCGTGTGAGGGCGCGGGTTAGTGTTAGCGTACGGGTTAGGATTAGGGGACGGGTGAGGGTCAGGCTTCGGGGAAGGGTTAGGGTTAGGGTTCGGGCTAGTGTTAGTGTTAGGGGATGGGGACGGTTTCGGGTCCAGGTGAGGGTACGGCAACGCTTTAGGGGGAGCGTGCGTGTGAGGGCGCGGGTTAGTGTTAGCGTACGGGTTAGGATTAGGGGACGGGTGAGGGTCAGGCTTCGGGGAAGGGTTAGGGTTAGGGTTCGGGCTAGGGTTAGGGTTAGGGGACGGGGCGGTTTAGGGTCCAGGTGAGGGTACGGCAACGCTTTAGGGGGAGCGTGCGTGTGAGGGCGCGGGTTAGTGTTAGCGTACGGGTTAGGATTAGGGGACGGGTGAGGGTCAGGCTTCGGGGAATGGTTAGGGTTATGGTTCGGGCTAGGGTTAGGGTTAGGGGACGGGGACGGTTTAGGGTCCAGGTGAGGGTACGGCAACGCTTTAGGGGGAGCGTGCGTGTGAGGGCGCGGGTTAGTGTTAGCGTACGGGTTAGGATTAGGGGACGGGTGAGGGTCAGGCTTCGGTGAAGGGTTAGGGTTAGGGTTCGGGCTAGGGTTAGGGTTAGGGGACGGGGACGGTTTAGGGTCCAGGTGAGGGTACGGCAACGCTTTAGGGGGAGCGTGCGTGTGACGGCGCGGGTTAGTGTTAGCGTACGGGTTAGGATTAGGGGACGGGTGAGGGTCAGGCTTCGGGGAAGGGTTAGGGTTAGGGTTCGGGCTAGGGTTAGGGTTAGGGGATGGGGACGGTTTAGGGTCCAGGTGAGGGTACGGCAACGCTTTAGGGGGAGCGTGCGTGTGAGGGCGCGGGTTAGTGTTAGCGTACGGGTTAGGATTAGGGGACGGGTGAGGGTCAGGCTTCGGGGAAGGGTTAGGGTTAGGGCTCGGGCTAGTGTTAGTGTTAGCGGATGGGGACGGTTTCGGGTCCAGGTGAGGGTACGGCAACGCTTTAGGGGGAGCGTGCGTGTGAGGGCGCGGGTTAGTGTTAGCGTACGGGTTAGGATTTGGGGACGGGTGAGGGTCAGGCTTCGGGGAAGGGTTAGGGTTAGGGTTCGGGCTAGGGTTAGGGTTAGGGGACGGGGACGGTTTAGGGTCCAGGTGAGGGTACGGCAACGCTTTAGGGGGAGCGTGGGTGTGAGGGCGCGGGTTAGTGTTAGCGTACGGGTTAGGATTAGGGGACGGGTGAGGGTCAGGCTTCGGGGAAGGGTTAGGGTTCGGGCTAGGGTTAGGGTTAGGGGAAGGGGACGGTTTAGGGTCCAGGTGAGGGTACGGCAACGCTTTAGGGGGAGCGTGCGTGTGAGGGCGCGGGTTAGTGTTAGCGTACGGGTTAGGATTAGGGGACGGGTGAGGGTCAGGCTTTGGGGAAGGGTTAGGGTTAGGGTTCGGGCTAGGGTTAGGGTTAGGGGACGGGGACGGTTTAGGGTCCAGGTGAGGGTACGGCAACGCTTTAGGGGGAGCGTGCGTGTGAGGGCGTGGGTTAGTGTTAGCGTACGGGTTAGGATTAGGGGACGGGTGAGGGTCAGGCTTCGGGGAAGGGTTAGGGTTAGGGTTCGGGCTAGGGTTAGGGTTAGGGGACGGGGACGGTTTAGGGTCCAGGTGAGGGTACGGCAACGCTTTAGGGGGAGCGTGCGTGTGAGGGCGCGCGTTAGTGTTAGCGTACGGCTTAGGATTATGGGACGGGTGAGGGTCAGGCTTCGGGGAAGGGTTAGGGTTAGGGTTCGGGCTAGGGTTAGGGTTAGGGGACGGGGACGGTTTAGGGTCCAGGTGAGGGTACGGCAACGCTTTAGGGGGAGCGTGCGTGTGAGGGCGCGCGTTAGTGTTAGCGTACGGCTTAGGATTAGGGTACGGGTGAGGGTCAGGCTTCGGGGAAGGGTTAGGGTTAGGGTTCGGGCTAGGGTTAGGGTTAGGGGACGGGGACGGTTTAGGGTCCAGGTGAGGGTACGGCAACGCTTTAGGGGGAGCGTGCGTGTGAGGGCGCGGGTTAGTGTTAGCGTACGGGTTAGGATTAGGGGACGGGTGAGGGTCAGGCTTCGGAGAAGGGTTAGGGTTAGGGTTCGGGCTAGGGTTAGGGTTAGGGGACGGGGACGGTTTAGGGTCCAGGTGAGGGTACGGCAACGCTTTAGGGGGAGCGTGCGTGTGAGGGCGCGTGTTAGTGTTAGCGTACGGGTTAGGATTAGGGGACGGGTGAGGGTCAGGCTTCGGGGAAGTGTTAGGGTTAGGGTTCGGGCTAGGGTTAGGGTTAGGGGACGGGGACGGTTTAGGGTCCAGGTGAGGGTATGGCAACGCTTTAGGGGGAGCGTGCGTGTGAGGGCGCGGGTTAGTGTTAGCGTACGGGTTAGGATTAGGGGACGGGTGAGGGTCAGGCTTCGGGGAAGGGTTAGGGTTAGGGTTCGGGCTAGGGTTAGGGTTAGGGGACGGGGACGGTTTAGGGTCCAGGTGAGGGTACGGCAACGCTTTAGGGGGAGCGTGCGTGTGAGGGCGCGGGTTAGTGTTAGGGTACGGGTTAGGATTAGGGGACGGGTGAGGGTCAGGCTTCGGGGAAGGGTTAGGGTTAGGGTTCGGGCTAGGGTTAGTGTTAGGGGACGGGGACGGTTTAGGGTCCAGGTGAGGGTACGGCAACGCTTTAGAGGGAGCGTGCGTGTGAGGGCGCGGGTTAGTGTTAGCGTACGGGTTAGGATTAGGGGACGGGTGAGGGTCAGGCTTCGGGGAAGGGTTAGGGTTAGGGTTCGGGCTAGGGTTAGGGTTAGGGGACGGGGCGGTTTAGGGTCCAGGTGAGGGTACGGCAACGCTTTAGGGGGAGCGTGCGTGTGAGGGCGCGGGTTAGTGTTAGCGTACGGGTTAGGATTAGGGGACGGGTGAGGGTCAGGCTTCGGGGAATGGTTAGGGTTATGGTTCGGGCTAGGGTTAGGGTTAGGGGACGGGGACGGTTTAGGGTCCAGGTGAGGGTACGGCAACGCTTTAGGGGGAGCGTGCGTGTGAGGGCGCGGGTTAGTGTTAGCGTACGGGTTAGGATTAGGGGACGGGTGAGGGTCAGGCTTCGGGGAAGGGTTAGGGTTAGGGTACGGGCTAGGGTTAGGGTTAGGGGACGGGGACGGTTTAGGGTCCAGGTGAGGGTACGGCAACGCTTTAGGGGGAGCGTGCGTGTGACGGCGCGGGTTAGTGTTAGCGTACGGGTTAGGATTAGGGGACGGGTGAGGGTCAGGCTTCGGGGAAGGGTTAGGGTTAGGGTTCGGGCTAGGGTTAGGGTTAGGGGATGGGGACGGTTTAAGGTCCAGGTGAGGGTACGGCAACGCTTTAGGGGGAGCGTGCGTGTGAGGGCGCGGGTTAGTGTTAGCGTACGGGTTAGGATTAGGGGACGGGTGAGGGTCAGGCTTCGGGGAAGGGTTAGGGTTAGGGTTCGGGCTAGTGTTAGTGTTAGGGGATGGGGACGGTTTCGGGTCCAGGTGAGGGTACGGCAACGCTTTAGGGGGAGCGTGCGTGTGAGGGCGCGGGTTAGTGTTAGCGTACGGGTTAGGATTTGGGGACGGGTGAGGGTCAGGCTTCGGGGAAGGGTTAGGGTTAGGGTTCGGGCTAGGGTTAGGGTTAGGGGACGGGGACGGTTTAGGGTCCAGGTGAGGGTACGGCAACGCTTTAGGGGGAGCGTGCGTGTGAGGGCGCGGGTTAGTGTTAGCGTACGGGTTAGGATTAGGGGACGGGTGAGGGTCAGGCTTCGGGGAAGGGTTAGGGTTCGGGCTAGGGTTAGGGTTAGGGGACGGGGACGGTTTAGGGTCCAGGTGAGGGTACGGCAACGCTTTAGGGGGAGTGTGCGTGTGAGGGCGCGGGTTAGTGTTAGCGTACGGGTTAGGATTAGGGGACGGGTGAGGGTCAGGCTTCGGGGAAGGGTTAGGGTTAGGGTTCGGGCTAGGGTTAGGGTTAGGGGACGGGGACGGTTTAGGGTCCAGGTGAGGGTACGGCAACGCTTTAGGGGGAGCGTGCGTGTGAGGGCGCGGGTTAGTGTTAGGGTACGGGTTAGGATTAGGGGACGGGTGAGGGTCAGGCTTCGGGGAAGGGTTAGGGTTAGGGTTCGGGCTAGGGTTAGGGTTAGGGGACGGGGACGGTTTAGGGTCCAGGTGAGGGTACGGCAACGCTTTAGAGGGAGTGTGCGTGTGAGGGCGCGGGTTAGTGTTAGCGTACGGGTTAGGATTAGGGGACGGGTGAGGGTCAGGCTTCGGGGAAGGGTTAGGGTTAGGGTTCGGGCTAGGGTTAGGGTTAGGGGACGGGGCGGTTTAGGGTCCAGGTGAGGGTACGGCAACGCTTTAGGGGGAGCGTGCGTGTGAGGGCGCGGGTTAGTGTTAGCGTACGGGTTAGGATTAGGGGACGGGTGAGGGTCAGGCTTCGGGGAATGGTTAGGGTTATGGTTCGGGCTAGGGTTAGGGTTAGGGGACGGGGACGGTTTAGGGTCCAGGTGAGGGTACGGCAACGCTTTAGGGGGAGCGTGCGTGTGAGGGCGCGGGTTAGTGTTAGCGTACGGGTTAGGATTAGGGGACGGGTGAGGGTCAGGCTTCGGTGAAGGGTTAGGGTTAGGGTTCGGGCTAGGGTTAGGGTTAGGGGACGGGGACGGTTTAGGGTCCAGGTGAGGGTACGGCAACGCTTTAGGGGGAGCGTGCGTGTGACGGCGCGGGTTAGTGTTAGCGTACGGGTTAGGATTAGGGGACGGGTGAGGGTCAGGCTTCGGGGAAGGGTTAGGGTTAGGGTTCGGGCTAGGGTTAGGGTTAGGGGATGGGGACGGTTTAGGGTCCAGGTGAGGGTACGGCAACGCTTTAGGGGGAGCGTGCGTGTGAGGGCGCGGGTTAGTGTTAGCGTACGGGTTAGGATTAGGGGACGGGTGAGGGTCAGGCTTCGGGGAAGGGTTAGGGTTAGGGCTCGGGCTAGTGTTAGTGTTAGCGGATGGGGACGGTTTCGGGTCCAGGTGAGGGTACGGCAACGCTTTAGGGGGAGCGTGCGTGTGAGGGCGCGGGTTAGTGTTAGCGTACGGGTTAGGATTTGGGGACGGGTGAGGGTCAGGCTTCGGGGAAGGGTTAGGGTTAGGGTTCGGGCTAGGGTTAGGGTTAGGGGACGGGGACGGTTTAGGGTCCAGGTGAGGGTACGGCAACGCTTTAGGGGGAGCGTGGGTGTGAGGGCGCGGGTTAGTGTTAGCGTACGGGTTAGGATTAGGGGACGGGTGAGGGTCAGGCTTCGGGGAAGGGTTAGGGTTCGGGCTAGGGTTAGGGTTAGGGGAAGGGGACGGTTTAGGGTCCAGGTGAGGGTACGGCAACGCTTTAGGGGGAGCGTGCGTGTGAGGGCGCGGGTTAGTGTTAGCGTACGGGTTAGGATTAGGGGACGGGTGAGGGTCAGGCTTTGGGGAAGGGTTAGGGTTAGGGTTCGGGCTAGGGTTAGGGTTAGGGGACGGGGACGGTTTAGGGTCCAGGTGAGGGTACGGCAACGCTTTAGGGGGAGCGTGCGTGTGAGGGCGCGGGTTAGTGTTAGCGTACGGGTTAGGATTAGGGGACGGGTGAGGGTCAGGCTTCGGGGAAGGGTTAGGGTTAGGGTTCGGGCTAGGGTTAGGGTTAGGGGACGGGGACGGTTTAGGGTCCAGGTGAGGGTACGGCAACGCTTTAGGGGGAGCGTGCGTGTGAGGGCGCGCGTTAGTGTTAGCGTACGGCTTAGGATTATGGGACGGGTGAGGGTCAGGCTTCGGGGAAGGGTTAGGGTTAGGGTTCGGGCTAGGGTTAGGGTTAGGGGACGGGGACGGTTTAGGGTCCAGGTGAGGGTACGGCAACGCTTTAGGGGGAGCGTGCGTGTGAGGGCGCGCGTTAGTGTTAGCGTACGGCTTAGGATTAGGGTACGGGTGAGGGTCAGGCTTCGGGGAAGGGTTAGGGTTAGGGTTCGGGCTAGGGTTAGGGTTAGGGGACGGGGACGGTTTAGGGTCCAGGTGAGGGTACGGCAACGCTTTAGGGGGAGCGTGCGTGTGAGGGCGCGGGTTAGTGTTAGCGTACGGGTTAGGATTAGGGGACGGGTGAGGGTCAGGCTTCGGAGAAGGGTTAGGGTTAGGGTTCGGGCTAGGGTTAGGGTTAGGGGACGGGGACGGTTTAGGGTCCAGGTGAGGGTACGGCAACGCTTTAGGGGGAGCGTGCGTGTGAGGGCGCGTGTTAGTGTTAGCGTACGGGTTAGGATTAGGGGACGGGTGAGGGTCAGGCTTCGGGGAAGTGTTAGGGTTAGGGTTCGGGCTAGGGTTAGGGTTAGGGGACGGGGACGGTTTAGGGTCCAGGTGAGGGTATGGCAACGCTTTAGGGGGAGCGTGCGTGTGAGGGCGCGGGTTAGTGTTAGCGTACGGGTTAGGATTAGGGGACGGGTGAGGGTCAGGCTTCGGGGAAGGGTTAGGGTTAGGGTTCGGGCTAGGGTTAGGGTTAGGGGACGGGGACGGTTTAGGGTCCAGGTGAGGGTACGGCAACGCTTTAGGGGGAGCGTGCGTGTGAGGGCGCGGGTTAGTGTTAGGGTACGGGTTAGGATTAGGGGACGGGTGAGGGTCAGGCTTCGGGGAAGGGTTAGGGTTAGGGTTCGGGCTAGGGTTAGTGTTAGGGGACGGGGACGGTTTAGGGTCCAGGTGAGGGTACGGCAACGCTTTAGAGGGAGCGTGCGTGTGAGGGCGCGGGTTAGTGTTAGCGTACGGGTTAGGATTAGGGGACGGGTGAGGGTCAGGCTTCGGGGAAGGGTTAGGGTTAGGGTTCGGGCTAGGGTTAGGGTTAGGGGACGGGGCGGTTTAGGGTCCAGGTGAGGGTACGGCAACGCTTTAGGGGGAGCGTGCGTGTGAGGGCGCGGGTTAGTGTTAGCGTACGGGTTAGGATTAGGGGACGGGTGAGGGTCAGGCTTCGGGGAATGGTTAGGGTTATGGTTCGGGCTAGGGTTAGGGTTAGGGGACGGGGACGGTTTAGGGTCCAGGTGAGGGTACGGCAACGCTTTAGGGGGAGCGTGCGTGTGAGGGCGCGGGTTAGTGTTAGCGTACGGGTTAGGATTAGGGGACGGGTGAGGGTCAGGCTTCGGGGAAGGGTTAGGGTTAGGGTACGGGCTAGGGTTAGGGTTAGGGGACGGGGACGGTTTAGGGTCCAGGTGAGGGTACGGCAACGCTTTAGGGGGAGCGTGCGTGTGACGGCGCGGGTTAGTGTTAGCGTACGGGTTAGGATTAGGGGACGGGTGAGGGTCAGGCTTCGGGGAAGGGTTAGGGTTAGGGTTCGGGCTAGGGTTAGGGTTAGGGGATGGGGACGGTTTAGGGTCCAGGTGAGGGTACGGCAACGCTTTAGGGGGAGCGTGCGTGTGAGGGCGCGGGTTAGTGTTAGCGTACGGGTTAGGATTAGGGGACGGGTGAGGGTCAGGCTTCGGGGAAGGGTTAGGGTTAGGGTTCGGGCTAGTGTTAGTGTTAGGGGATGGGGACGGTTTCGGGTCCAGGTGAGGGTACGGCAACGCTTTAGGGGGAGCGTGCGTGTGAGGGCGCGGGTTAGTGTTAGCGTACGGGTTAGGATTAGGGGACGGGTGAGGGTCAGGCTTCGGGGAAGGGTTAGGGTTAGGGTTCGGGCTAGGGTTAGGGTTAGGGGACGGGGCGGTTTAGGGTCCAGGTGAGGGTACGGCAACGCTTTAGGGGGAGCGTGCGTGTGAGGGCGCGGGTTAGTGTTAGCGTACGGGTTAGGATTAGGGGACGGGTGAGGGTCAGGCTTCGGGGAATGGTTAGGGTTATGGTTCGGGCTAGGGTTAGGGTTAGGGGACGGGGACGGTTTAGGGTCCAGGTGAGGGTACGGCAACGCTTTAGGGGGAGCGTGCGTGTGAGGGCGCGGGTTAGTGTTAGCGTACGGGTTAGGATTAGGGGACGGGTGAGGGTCAGGCTTCGGTGAAGGGTTAGGGTTAGGGTTCGGGCTAGGGTTAGGGTTAGGGGACGGGGACGGTTTAGGGTCCAGGTGAGGGTACGGCAACGCTTTAGGGGGAGCGTGCGTGTGACGGCGCGGGTTAGTGTTAGCGTACGGGTTAGGATTAGGGGACGGGTGAGGGTCAGGCTTCGGGGAAGGGTTAGGGTTAGGGTTCGGGCTAGGGTTAGGGTTAGGGGATGGGGACGGTTTAGGGTCCAGGTGAGGGTACGGCAACGCTTTAGGGGGAGCGTGCGTGTGAGGGCGCGGGTTAGTGTTAGCGTACGGGTTAGGATTAGGGGACGGGTGAGGGTCAGGCTTCGGGGAAGGGTTAGGGTTAGGGCTCGGGCTAGTGTTAGTGTTAGCGGATGGGGACGGTTTCGGGTCCAGGTGAGGGTACGGCAACGCTTTAGGGGGAGCGTGCGTGTGAGGGCGCGGGTTAGTGTTAGCGTACGGGTTAGGATTTGGGGACGGGTGAGGGTCAGGCTTCGGGGAAGGGTTAGGGTTAGGGTTCGGGCTAGGGTTAGGGTTAGGGGACGGGGACGGTTTAGGGTCCAGGTGAGGGTACGGCAACGCTTTAGGGGGAGCGTGGGTGTGAGGGCGCGGGTTAGTGTTAGCGTACGGGTTAGGATTAGGGGACGGGTGAGGGTCAGGCTTCGGGGAAGGGTTAGGGTTCGGGCTAGGGTTAGGGTTAGGGGAAGGGGACGGTTTAGGGTCCAGGTGAGGGTACGGCAACGCTTTAGGGGGAGCGTGCGTGTGAGGGCGCGGGTTAGTGTTAGCGTACGGGTTAGGATTAGGGGACGGGTGAGGGTCAGGCTTTGGGGAAGGGTTAGGGTTAGGGTTCGGGCTAGGGTTAGGGTTAGGGGACGGGGACGGTTTAGGGTCCAGGTGAGGGTACGGCAACGCTTTAGGGGGAGCGTGCGTGTGAGGGCGCGGGTTAGTGTTAGCGTACGGGTTAGGATTAGGGGACGGGTGAGGGTCAGGCTTCGGGGAAGGGTTAGGGTTAGGGTTCGGGCTAGGGTTAGGGTTAGGGGACGGGGACGGTTTAGGGTCCAGGTGAGGGTACGGCAACGCTTTAGGGGGAGCGTGCGTGTGAGGGCGCGCGTTAGTGTTAGCGTACGGCTTAGGATTATGGGACGGGTGAGGGTCAGGCTTCGGGGAAGGGTTAGGGTTAGGGTTCGGGCTAGGGTTAGGGTTAGGGGACGGGGACGGTTTAGGGTCCAGGTGAGGGTACGGCAACGCTTTAGGGGGAGCGTGCGTGTGAGGGCGCGCGTTAGTGTTAGCGTACGGCTTAGGATTAGGGTACGGGTGAGGGTCAGGCTTCGGGGAAGGGTTAGGGTTAGGGTTCGGGCTAGGGTTAGGGTTAGGGGACGGGGACGGTTTAGGGTCCAGGTGAGGGTACGGCAACGCTTTAGGGGGAGCGTGCGTGTGAGGGCGCGGGTTAGTGTTAGCGTACGGGTTAGGATTAGGGGACGGGTGAGGGTCAGGCTTCGGAGAAGGGTTAGGGTTAGGGTTCGGGCTAGGGTTAGGGTTAGGGGACGGGGACGGTTTAGGGTCCAGGTGAGGGTACGGCAACGCTTTAGGGGGAGCGTGCGTGTGAGGGCGCGTGTTAGTGTTAGCGTACGGGTTAGGATTAGGGGACGGGTGAGGGTCAGGCTTCGGGGAAGTGTTAGGGTTAGGGTTCGGGCTAGGGTTAGGGTTAGGGGACGGGGACGGTTTAGGGTCCAGGTGAGGGTATGGCAACGCTTTAGGGGGAGCGTGCGTGTGAGGGCGCGGGTTAGTGTTAGCGTACGGGTTAGGATTAGGGGACGGGTGAGGGTCAGGCTTCGGGGAAGGGTTAGGGTTAGGGTTCGGGCTAGGGTTAGGGTTAGGGGACGGGGACGGTTTAGGGTCCAGGTGAGGGTACGGCAACGCTTTAGGGGGAGCGTGCCTGTGAGGGCGCGGGTTAGTGTTAGGGTACGGGTTAGGATTAGGGGACGGGTGAGGGTCAGGCTTCGGGGAAGGGTTAGGGTTAGGGTTCGGGCTAGGGTTAGTGTTAGGGGACGGGGACGGTTTAGGGTCCAGGTGAGGGTACGGCAACGCTTTAGAGGGAGCGTGCGTGTGAGGGCGCGGGTTAGTGTTAGCGTACGGGTTAGGATTAGGGGACGGGTGAGGGTCAGGCTTCGGGGAAGGGTTAGGGTTAGGGTTCGGGCTAGGGTTAGGGTTAGGGGACGGGGCGGTTTAGGGTCCAGGTGAGGGTACGGCAACGCTTTAGGGGGAGCGTGCGTGTGAGGGCGCGGGTTAGTGTTAGCGTACGGGTTAGGATTAGGGGACGGGTGAGGGTCAGGCTTCGGGGAATGGTTAGGGTTATGGTTCGGGCTAGGGTTAGGGTTAGGGGACGGGGACGGTTTAGGGTCCAGGTGAGGGTACGGCAACGCTTTAGGGGGAGCGTGCGTGTGAGGGCGCGGGTTAGTGTTAGCGTACGGGTTAGGATTAGGGGACGGGTGAGGGTCAGGCTTCGGGGAAGGGTTAGGGTTAGGGTACGGGCTAGGGTTAGGGTTAGGGGACGGGGACGGTTTAGGGTCCAGGTGAGGGTACGGCAACGCTTTAGGGGGAGCGTGCGTGTGACGGCGCGGGTTAGTGTTAGCGTACGGGTTAGGATTAGGGGACGGGTGAGGGTCAGGCTTCGGGGAAGGGTTAGGGTTAGGGTTCGGGCTAGGGTTAGGGTTAGGGGATGGGGACGGTTTAGGGTCCAGGTGAGGGTACGGCAACGCTTTAGGGGGAGCGTGCGTGTGAGGGCGCGGGTTAGTGTTAGCGAACGGGTTAGGATTAGGGGACGGGTGAGGGTCAGGCTTCGGGGAAGGGTTAGGGTTAGGGTTCGGGCTAGTGTTACTGTTAGGGGATGGGGACGGTTTCGGGTCCAGGTGAGGGTACGGCAACGCTTTAGGGGGAGCGTGCGTGTGAGGGCGCGGGTTAGTGTTAGCGTACGGGTTAGGATTTGGGGACGGGTGAGGGTCAGGCTTCGGGGAAGGGTTAGGGTTAGGGTTCGGGCTAGGGTTAGGGTTAGGGGACGGGGACGGTTTAGGGTCCAGGTGAGGGTACGGCAACGCTTTAGGGGGAGCGTGCGTGTGAGGGCGCGGGTTAGTGTTAGCGTACGGGTTAGGATTAGGGGACGGGTGAGGGTCAGGCTTCGGGGAAGGGTTAGGGTTCGGGCTAGGGTTAGGGTTAGGGGACGGGGACGGTTTAGGGTCCAGGTGAGGGTACGGCAACGCTTTAGGGGGAGTGTGCGTGTGAGGGCGCGGGTTAGTGTTAGCGTACGGGTTAGGATTAGGGGACGGGTGAGGGTCAGGCTTCGGGGAAGGGTTAGGGTTAGGGTTCGGGCTAGGGTTAGGGTTAGGGGACGGGGACGGTTTAGGGTCCAGGTGAGGGTACGGCAACGCTTTAGGGGGAGCGTGCGTGTGAGGGCGCGCGTTAGTGTTAGCGTACGGCTTAGGATTAGGGGACGGGTGAGGGTCAGGCTTCGGGGAAGGGTTAGGGCTAGGGTTCGGGCTAGGGTTAGGGTTAGGGGACGGGGACGGTTTAGGGTCCAGGTGAGGGTACGGCAACGCTTTAGGGGGAGCGTGCGTGTGAGGGCGCGCGTTAGTGTTAGCGTACGGCTTAGGATTAGGGGACGGGTGAGGGTCAGGCTTCGGGGAAGGGTTAGGGTTAGGGTTCGGGCTAGGGTTAGGGTTAGGGGACGGGGACGGTTTAGGGTCCAGGTGAGGGTACGGCAACGCTTTAGGGGGAGCGTGCGTGTGAGGGCGCGTGTTAGTGTTAGCGTACGGGTTAGGATTAGGGGACGGGTGAGGGTCAGGCTTCGGGGAAGGGTTAGGGTTAGGGTTCGGGCTAGGGTTAGGGTTAGGGGATGGGGATGGTTTAGGGTCCAGGTGAGGGTACGGCAACGCTTTAGGGGGAGCGTGCGTGTGAGGGCGCGGGTTAGTGTTAGCGTACGTGTTAGGATTAGGGGACGGGTGAGGGTCAGGCTTCGGGGAAGGGTTAGGGTTAGGGTTCGGGCTAGTGTTAGTGTTAGGGGATGGGGACGGTTTCGGGTCCAGGTGAGGGTACGGCAACGCTTTAGGGGGAGAGTGCGTGTGAGGGCGCGGGTTAGTGTTAGCGTACGGGTTAGGATTAGGGGACGGGTGAGGGTCAGGCTTCGGGGAAGGGTTAGGGTTAGGGTTCAGGCTAGGGTTAGGGTTAGGGGACGGGGACGGTTTAGGGTCCAGGTGAGGGTACGGCAACGCTTTAGGGGGAGCGTGCGTGTGAGGGCGCGGGTTAGTGTTAGCGTACGGGTTAGGATTAGGGGACGGGTGAGGGTCAGGCTTCGGGGAAGGGTTAGGGTTCGGGCTAGGGTTAGGGTTAGGGGACGGGGACGGTTTAGGGTCCAGGTGAGGGTACGGCAACGCTTTAGGGGGAGTGTGCGTGTGAGGGCGCGGGTTAGTGTTAGCGTACGGGTTAGGATTAGGGGACGGGTGAGGGTCAGGCTTCGGGGAAGGTTTAGGGTTAGGGTTCGGGCTAGGGTTAGGGTTAGGGGACGGGGACGGTTTAGGGTCCAGGTGAGGGTACGGCAACGCTTTAGGGGGAGCGTGCGTGTGAGGGCGCGCGTTAGTGTTAGCGTACGGCTTAGGATTAGGGGACGGGTGAGGGTCAGGCTTCGGGGAAGGGTTAGGGCTAGGGTTCGGGCTAGGGTTAGGGTTAGGGGACGGGGACGGTTTAGGGTCCAGGTGAGGGTACGGCAACGCTTTAGGGGGAGCGTGCGTGTGAGGGCGCGCGTTAGTGTTAGCGTACGGCTTAGGATTAGGGGACGGGTGAGGGTCAGGCTTCGGGGAAGGGTTAGGGTTAGGGTTCGGGCTAGGGTTAGGGTTAGGGGACGGGGACGGTTTAGGGTCCAGGTGAGGGTACGGCAACGCTTTAGGGGGAGCGTGCGTGTGAGGGCGCGTGTTAGTGTTAGCGTACGGGTTAGGATTAGGGGACGGGTGAGGGTCAGGCTTCGGGGAAGGGTTAGGGTTAGGGTTCGGGCTAGGGTTAGGGTTAGGGGACGGGGACGGTTTAGGGTCCAGGTGAGGGTATGGCAACGCTTTAGGGGGAGCGTGCGTGTGAGGGCGCGGGTTAGTGTTAGCGTACGGGTTAGGATTAGGGGATGGGTGAGGGTCAGTCTTCAGGGAAGGGTTAGGGTTAGGGTTCGGGCTAGGGTTAGGGTTAGGGGACGGGGACGGTTTAGGGTCCAGGTGAGGGTACGGCAACGATTTAGGGGGAGCGTGCGTGTGAGGGCGCGGGTTAGTGTTAGCGTACGGGTTAGGATTAGGGGACGGGTGAGGGTCAGGCTTCGGGGAAGGGTTAGGGTTAGGGTTCGGGCTAGGGTTAGGGTTACGGGACGGGGACGGTTTAGGGTCCAGGTGAGGGTACGGCAACGCTTTAGGGGGAGCGTGCGTGTGAGGGCGCGCGTTAGTGTTAGCGTACGGCTTAGGATTAGGGGACGGGTGAGTGTCAGGCTTCGGGGAAGGGTTAGGGTTAGGGTTCGGGCTAGGGTTAGGGTTAGGGGACGGGGACGGTTTAGGGTCCAGGTGAGGGTACGGCAACGCTTTAGGGGGAGCGTGCGTGTGAGGGCGCGCGTTAGTGTTAGCGTACGGCTTAGGATTAGGGGACGGGTGAGGGTCAGGCTTCGGGGAAGGGTTAGGGTTAGGGTTCGGGCTAGGGTTAGGGTTAGGGGACGGGGACGGTTTAGGGTCCAGGTGAGGGTACGGCAACGCTTTAGGGGGAGCGTGCGTGTGAGGGCGCGTGTTAGTGTTAGCGTACGGGTTAGGATTAGGGGACGGGTGAGGGTCAGGCTTCGGGGAAGGGTTAGGGTTAGGGTTCGGGCTAGGGTTAGGGTTACGGGACGGGGACGGTTTAGGGTCCAGGTGAGGGTACGGCAACGCTTTAGGGGGAGCGTGCGTGTGAGGGCGCGCGTTAGTGTTAGCGTACGGCTTAGGATTAGGGGACGGGTGAGTGTCAGGCTTCGGGGAAGGGTTAGGGTTATGGTTCGGGCTAGGGTTAGGGTTAGGGGACGGGGACGGTTTAGGGTCCAGGTGAGGGTACGGCAACGCTTTAGGGGGAGCGTGCGTGTGAGGGCGCGGGTTAGTGTTAGGGTACGGGTTAGGATTAGGGGACGGGTGAGGGTCAGGCTTCGGGGAAGGGTTAGGGTTAGGGTTCGGGCTAGGATTAGGGTTAGGGGACGGGGACGGTTTAGGGTCCAGGTGAGGGTATGGCAACGCTTTAGGGGGAGCGTGCGTGTGAGGGCGCGGGTTAGTGTTAGCGTACGGGTTAGGATTAGGGGACGGGTGAGGGTCAGGCTTCGGGGAAGGGTTAGGGTTAGGGTTGGGGTAGGGTTAGGGTTAGGGGACGGGGACGGTTTAGGGTCCAGGTGAGGGTACGGCAACGCTTTAGGGGGAGCGTGCGTGTGAGGGGCGCGGGTTAGTGTTAGCGTACGGGTTAGGATTAGGGGACGGGTGAGGGTCAGGCTTCGGGGAAGGGTTAGGGTTAGGGTTCGGGCTAGGGTTAGGGTTAGGGGACGGGGACGGTTTAGGGTCCAGGTGAGGGTACGGCAACGCTTTAGGGGGAGCGTGCGTGTGAGGGCGCGGGTTAGTGTTAGCGTACGGGTTAGGATTAGGGGACGGGTGAGGGTCAGGCTTCGGGGAAGGGTTAGGGTTCGGGCTAGGGTTAGGGTTAGGGGACGGGGACGGTTTAGGGTCCAGGTGAGGGTACGGCAACGCTTTAGGGGGAGCGTGCGTGTGAGGGCGCGGGTTAGTGTTAGCGTACGGGTTAGGATTAGGGGACGGGTGAGGGTCAGGCTTCGGGGAAGGGTTAGGGTTAGGGTTCGGGCTAGGGTTAGGGTTAGGGGACGGGGACGGTTTAGGGTCCAGGTGAGGGTACGGCAACGCTTTAGGGGGAGCGTGCGTGTGAGGGCGCGGGTTAGTGTTAGCGTACGGGTTAGGATTAGGGGACGGGTGAGGGTCAGGCTTCGGGGAAGTGTTATGGTTAGGGTTCGGGCTAGGGTTAGGGTTAGGGGACGGGGCGGTTTAGGGTCCAGGTGAGGGTACGGCAACGCTTTAGGGGGAGCGTGCGTGTGAGGGCGCGGGTTAGTGTTAGCGTACGGGTTAGGATTAGGGGACGGGTGAGGGTCAGGCTTCGGGGAAGGGTTAGGGTTAGGGTTCGGGCTAGGGTTAGGGTTAGGGGACGGGGACGGTTTAGGGTCCAGGTGAGGGTACGGCAACGCTTTAGGGGGAGCGTGCGTGTGAGGGCGCGGGTTAGTGTTAGCGTACGGGTTAGGATTAGGGGACGGGTGAGGGTCAGGCTTCGGGGAAGGGTTAGGGTTAGGGTTCGGGCTCGGGTTAGGGTTAGGGGACGGGGACGGTTTCGGGTCCAGGTGAGGGTACGGCAACGCTTTAGGGGGAGCATGCGTGTGAGGGCGCGGGTTAGTGTTAGCGTACGGGTTAGGATTAGGGGACGGGTGAGGGTCAGGCTTCGGGGAAGGGTTAGGGTTAGGGTTCGGGCTAGGGTTAGGGTTAGGGGACGGGGACGGTTTAGGGTCCAGGTGAGGGTACGGCAACGCTTTAGGGGGAGCGTGCGTGTGAGGGCGCGGGTTAGTGTTAGCGTACGGGTTAGGATTAGGGGACGGGTGAGGGTCAGGCTTCGGGGAAGGGTTAGGGTTAGGGTTCGGGCTAGGGTTAGGGTTAGGGGATGGGGACGGTTTAGGGTCCAGGTGAGGGTACGGCAACGCTTTAGGGGGAGCGTGCGTGTGAGGGCGTGGGTTAGTGTTAGCGTACGGGTTAGGATTAGGGGACGGGTGAGGGTCAGGCTTCGGGGAAGGGTTAGGGTTAGGGTTCGGGCTAGGGTTAGTGTTAGGGGACGGGGACGGTTTAGGGTCCAGGTGAGGGTACGGCAACGCTTTAGGGGGAGCGTGCGTGTGAGGGCGCGGGTTAGTGTTAGCGTACGGGTTAGGATTAGGGGACGGGTGAGGGTCAGGCTTCGGGGAAGGGTTAGGGTTAGGGTTCGGGCTAGGGTTAGGGTTAGGGGACGGGGACGGTTTAGGGTCCAGGTGAGGGTACGGCAACGCTTTAGGGGGAGCGTGCGTGTGAGGGCGCGGGTTAGTGTTAGCGTACGGGTTAGGATTAGGGGACGGGTGAGGGTCAGGCTTCGGGGAAGGGTTAGGGTTCGGGCTAGGGTTAGGGTTAGGGGACGGGGACGGTTTAGGGTCCAGGTGAGGGTACGGCAACGCTTTAGGGGGAGCGTGCGTGTGAGGGCGCGGGTTAGTGTTAGCGTACGGGTTAGGATTAGGGGACGGGTGAGGGTCAGGCTTCGGGGAAGGGTTAGGGTTAGGGTTCGGGCTAGGGTTAGGGTTAGGGGACGGGGACGGTTTAGGGTCCAGGTGAGGGTACGGCAACGCTTTAGGGGGAGCGTGCGTGTGAGGGCGCGGGTTAGTGTTAGCGTACGGGTTAGGATTAGGGGACGGGTGAGGGTCAGGCTTCGGGGAAGTGTTATGGTTAGGGTTCGGGCTAGGGTTAGGGTTAGGGGACGGGGCGGTTTAGGGTCCAGGTGAGGGTACGGCAACGCTTTAGGGGGAGCGTGCGTGTGAGGGCGCGGGTTAGTGTTAGCGTACGGGTTAGGATTAGGGGACGGGTGAGGGTCAGGCTTCGGGGAAGTGTTAGGGTTAGGGTTCGGGCTAGGGTTAGGGTTAGGGGACGGGGACGGTTTAGGGTCCAGGTGAGGGTACGGCAACGCTTTAGGGGGAGCGTGCGTGTGAGGGCGCGGGTTAGTGTTAGCGTACGGGTTAGGATTAGGGGACGGGTGAGGGTCAGGCTTCGGGGAAGGGTTAGGGTTAGGGTTCGGGCTAGGGTTAGGGTTAGGGGACGGGGCGGTTTAGGGTCCAGGTGAGGGTACGGCAACGTTTTAGAGGGAGCGTGCGTGTGAGGGCGCGGGTTAGTGTTAGCGTACGGGTTAGGATTAGGGGACGGGTGAGGGTCAGGCTTCGGGGAATGGTTAGGGTTATGGTTCGGGCTAGGGTTAGGGTTAGGGGACGGGGACGGTTTAGGGTCCAGGTGAGGGTACGGCAACGCTTTAGGGGGAGCGTGCGTGTGAGGGCGCGGGTTAGTGTTAGCGTACGGGTTAGGATTAGGGGACGGGTGAGGGTCAGGCTTCGGGGAAGGGTTAGGGTTAGGGTTCGGGCTAGGGTTAGGGTTAGGGGACGGGGACGGTTTAGGGTCCAGGTGAGGGTACGGCAACGCTTTAGGGGGAGCGTGCGTGTGACGGCGCGGGTTAGTGTTAGCGTACGGGTTAGGATTAGGGGACGGGTGAGGGTCAGGCTTCGGGGAAGGGTTAGGGTTAGGGTTCGGGCTAGGGTTAGGGTTAGGGGACGGGGACGGTTTAGGGTCCAGGTGAGGGTACGGCAACGCTTTAGGGGGAGCGTGCGTGTGAGGGCGCGCGTTAGTGTTAGCGTACGGCTTAGGATTATGGGACGGGTGAGGGTCAATCTTCGGGGAAGGGTTAGGGTTAGGGTTCGGGCTAGGGTTAGGGTTAGGGGACGGGGACGGTTTAGGGTCCAGGTGAGGGTACGGCAACGCTTTAGGGGGAGCGTGCGTGTGAGGGCGCGCGTTAGTGTTAGCGTACGGCTTAGGATTAGGGGACGGGTGAGGGTCAGGCTTCGGGGAAGGGTTAGGGTTAGGGTTCGGGCTAGGGTTAGGGTTAGGGGACGGGGACGGTTTAGGGTCCAGGTGAGGGTACGGCAACGCTTTAGGGGGAGCGTGCGTGTGAGGGCGCGGGTTAGTGTTAGCGTACGGGTTAGGATTAGGGGACGGGTGAGGGTCAGGCTTCGGAGAAGGGTTAGGGTTAGGGTTCGGGCTAGGGTTAGGGTTAGGGGACGGGGACGGTTTAGGGTCCAGGTGAGGGTACGGCAACGCTTTAGGGGGAGCGTGCGTGTGAGGGCGCGTGTTAGTGTTAGCGTACGGGTTAGGATTAGGGGACGGGTGAGGGTCAGGCTTCGGGGAAGGGTTAGGGTTAGGGTTCGGGCTAGGGTTAGGGTTAGGGGACGGGGACGGTTTAGGGTCCAGGTGAGGGTATGGCAACGCTTTAGGGGGAGCGTGCGTGTGAGGGCGCGGGTTAGTGTTAGCGTACGGGTTAGGATTAGGGGACGGGTGAGGGTCAGGCTTCGGGGAAGGGTTAGGGTTAGGGTTCGGGCTAGGGTTAGGGTTAGGGGACGGGGACGGTTTAGGGTCCAGGTGAGGGTACGGCAACGCTTTAGGGGGAGCGTGCATGTGAGGGCGCGGGTTAGTGTTAGGGTACGGGTTAGGATTAGGGGACGGGTGAGGGTCAGGCTTCGGGGAAGGGTTAGGGTTAGGGTTCGGGCTAGGGTTAGGGTTAGGGGACGGGGACGGTTTAGGGTCCAGGTGAGGGTACGGCAACGCTTTAGAGGGAGTGTGCGTGTGAGGGCGCGGGTTAGTGTTAGCGTACGGGTTAGGATTAGGGGACGGGTGAGGGTCAGGCTTCGGGGAAGGGTTAGGGTTAGGGTTCGGGCTAGGGTTAGGGTTAGGGGACGGGGCGGTTTAGGGTCCAGGTGAGGGTACGGCAACGCTTTAGGGGGAGCGTGCGTGTGAGGGCGCGGGTTAGTGTTAGCGTACGGGTTAGGATTAGGGGACGGGTGAGGGTCAGGCTTCGGGGAATGGTTAGGGTTATGGTTCGGGCTAGGGTTAGGGTTAGGGGACGGGGACGGTTTAGGGTCCAGGTGAGGGTACGGCAACGCTTTAGGGGGAGCGTGCGTGTGAGGGCGCGGGTTAGTGTTAGCGTACGGGTTAGGATTAGGGGACGGGTGAGGGTCAGGCTTCGGTGAAGGGTTAGGGTTAGGGTTCGGGCTAGGGTTAGGGTTAGGGGACGGGGACGGTTTAGGGTCCAGGTGAGGGTACGGCAACGCTTTAGGGGGAGCGTGCGTGTGACGGCGCGGGTTAGTGTTAGCGTACGGGTTAGGATTAGGGGACGGGTGAGGGTCAGGCTTCGGGGAAGGGTTAGGGTTAGGGTTCGGGCTAGGGTTAGGGTTAGGGGATGGGGACGGTTTAGGGTCCAGGTGAGGGTACGGCAACGCTTTAGGGGGAGCGTGCGTGTGAGGGCGCGGGTTAGTGTTAGCGTACGGGTTAGGATTAGGGGACGGGTGAGGGTCAGGCTTCGGGGAAGGGTTAGGGTTAGGGCTCGGGCTAGTGTTAGTGTTAGCGGATGGGGACGGTTTCGGGTCCAGGTGAGGGTACGGCAACGCTTTAGGGGGAGCGTGCGTGTGAGGGCGCGGGTTAGTGTTAGCGTACGGGTTAGGATTTGGGGACGGGTGAGGGTCAGGCTTCGGGGAAGGGTTAGGGTTAGGGTTCGGGCTAGGGTTAGGGTTAGGGGACGGGGACGGTTTAGGGTCCAGGTGAGGGTACGGCAACGCTTTAGGGGGAGCGTGGGTGTGAGGGCGCGGGTTAGTGTTAGCGTACGGGTTAGGATTAGGGGACGGGTGAGGGTCAGGCTTCGGGGAAGGGTTAGGGTTCGGGCTAGGGTTAGGGTTAGGGGAAGGGGACGGTTTAGGGTCCAGGTGAGGGTACGGCAACGCTTTAGGGGGAGCGTGCGTGTGAGGGCGCGGGTTAGTGTTAGCGTACGGGTTAGGATTAGGGGACGGGTGAGGGTCAGGCTTTGGGGAAGGGTTAGGGTTAGGGTTCGGGCTAGGGTTAGGGTTAGGGGACGGGGACGGTTTAGGGTCCAGGTGAGGGTACGGCAACGCTTTAGGGGGAGCGTGCGTGTGAGGGCGCGGGTTAGTGTTAGCGTACGGGTTAGGATTAGGGGACGGGTGAGGGTCAGGCTTCGGGGAAGGGTTAGGGTTAGGGTTCGGGCTAGGGTTAGGGTTAGGGGACGGGGACGGTTTAGGGTCCAGGTGAGGGTACGGCAACGCTTTAGGGGGAGCGTGCGTGTGAGGGCGCGCGTTAGTGTTAGCGTACGGCTTAGGATTAGGGGACGGGTGAGGGTCAGGCTTCGGGGAAGGGTTAGGGTTAGGGTTCGGGCTAGGGTTAGGGTTAGGGGACGGGGACGGTTTAGGGTCCAGGTGAGGGTACGGCAACGCTTTAGGGGGAGCGTGCGTGTGAGGGCGCGCGTTAGTGTTAGCGTACGGCTTAGGATTAGGGTACGGGTGAGGGTCAGGCTTCGGGGAAGGGTTAGGGTTAGGGTTCGGGCTAGGGTTAGGGTTAGGGGACGGGGACGGTTTAGGGTCCAGGTGAGGGTACGGCAACGCTTTAGGGGGAGCGTGCGTGTGAGGGCGCGGGTTAGTGTTAGCGTACGGGTTAGGATTAGGGGACGGGTGAGGGTCAGGCTTCGGAGAAGGGTTAGGGTTAGGGTTCGGGCTAGGGTTAGGGTTAGGGGACGGGGACGGTTTAGGGTCCAGGTGAGGGTACGGCAACGCTTTAGGGGGAGCGTGCGTGTGAGGGCGCGTGTTAGTGTTAGCGTACGGGTTAGGATTAGGGGACGGGTGAGGGTCAGGCTTCGGGGAAGTGTTAGGGTTAGGGTTCGGGCTAGGGTTAGGGTTAGGGGACGGGGACGGTTTAGGGTCCAGGTGAGGGTATGGCAACGCTTTAGGGGGAGCGTGCGTGTGAGGGCGCGGGTTAGTGTTAGCGTACGGGTTAGGATTAGGGGACGGGTGAGGGTCAGGCTTCGGGGAAGGGTTAGGGTTAGGGTTCGGGCTAGGGTTAGGGTTAGGGGACGGGGACGGTTTAGGGTCCAGGTGAGGGTACGGCAACGCTTTAGGGGGAGCGTGCGTGTGAGGGCGCGGGTTAGTGTTAGGGTACGGGTTAGGATTAGGGGACGGGTGAGGGTCAGGCTTCGGGGAAGGGTTAGGGTTAGGGTTCGGGCCAGGGTTAGTGTTAGGGGACGGGGACGGTTTAGGGTCCAGGTGAGGGTACGGCAACGCTTTAGAGGGAGCGTGCGTGTGAGGGCGCGGGTTAGTGTTAGCGTACGGGTTAGGATTAGGGGACGGGTGAGGGTCAGGCTTCGGGGAAGGGTTAGGGTTAGGGTTCGGGCTAGGGTTAGGGTTAGGGGACGGGGCGGTTTAGGGTCCAGGTGAGGGTACGGCAACGCTTTAGGGGGAGCGTGCGTGTGAGGGCGCGGGTTAGTGTTAGCGTACGGGTTAGGATTAGGGGACGGGTGAGGGTCAGGCTTCGGGGAATGGTTAGGGTTATGGTTCGGGCTAGGGTTAGGGTTAGGGGACGGGGACGGTTTAGGGTCCAGGTGAGGGTACGGCAACGCTTTAGGGGGAGCGTGCGTGTGAGGGCGCGGGTTAGTGTTAGCGTACGGGTTAGGATTAGGGGACGGGTGAGGGTCAGGCTTCGGGGAAGGGTTAGGGTTAGGGTACGGGCTAGGGTTAGGGTTAGGGGACGGGGACGGTTTAGGGTCCAGGTGAGGGTACGGCAACGCTTTAGGGGGAGCGTGCGTGTGACGGCGCGGGTTAGTGTTAGCGTACGGGTTAGGATTAGGGGACGGGTGAGGGTCAGGCTTCGGGGAAAGGTTAGGGTTAGGGTTCGGGCTAGGGTTAGGGTTAGGGGATGGGGACGGTTTAGGGTCCAGGTGAGGGTACGGCAACGCTTTAGGGGGAGCGTGCGTGTGAGGGCGCGGGTTAGTGTTAGCGTACGGGTTAGGATTAGGGGACGGGTGAGGGTCAGGCTTCGGGGAAGGGTTAGGGTTAGGGTTCGGGCTAGTGTTAGTGTTAGGGGATGGGGACGGTTTCGGGTCCAGGTGAGGGTACGGCAACGCTTTAGGGGGAGCGTGCGTGTGAGGGCGCGGGTTAGTGTTAGCGTACGGGTTAGGATTTGGGGACGGGTGAGGGTCAGGCTTCGGGGAAGGGTTAGGGTTAGGGTTCGGGCTAGGGTTAGGGTTAGGGGACGGGGACGGTTTAGGGTCCAGGTGAGGGTACGGCAACGCTTTAGGGGGAGCATGCGTGTGAGGGCGCGGGTTAGTGTTAGCGTACGGGTTAGGATTAGGGGACGGGTGAGGGTCAGGCTTTGGGGAAGGGTTAGGGTTCGGGCTAGGGTTAGGGTTAGGGGACGGGGACGGTTTAGGGTCCAGGTGAGGGTACGGCAACGCTTTAGGGGGAGTGTGCGTGTGAGGGCGCGGGTTAGTGTTAGCGTACGGGTTAGGATTAGGGGACGGGTGAGGGTCAGGCTTCGGGGAAGGGTTAGGGTTAGGGTTCGGGCTAGGGTTAGGGTTAGGGGACGGGGACGGTTTAGGGTCCAGGTGAGGGTACGGCAACGCTTTAGGGGGAGCGTGCGTGTGAGGGCGCGCGTTAGTGTTAGCGTACGGCTTAGGATTAGGGGACGGGTGAGGGTCAGGCTTCGGGGAAGGGTTAGGGCTAGGGTTCGGGCTAGGGTTAGGGTTAGGGGACGGGGACGGTTTAGGGTCCAGGTGAGGGTACGGCAACGCTTTAGGGGGAGCGTGCGTGTGAGGGCGCGCGTTAGTGTTAGCGTACGGCTTAGGATTAGGGGACGGGTGAGGGTCAGGCTTCGGGGAAGGGTTAGGGTTAGGGTTCGGGCTAGGGTTAGGGTTAGGGGACGGGGACGGTTTAGGGTCCAGGTGAGGGTACGGCAACGCTTTAGGGGGAGCGTGCGTGTGAGGGCGCGTGTTAGTGTTAGCGTACGGGTTAGGATTAGGGGACGGGTGAGGGTCAGGCTTCGGGGAAGGGTTAGGGTTAGGGTTCGGGCTAGGGTTAGGGTTAGGGGATGGGGACGGTTTAGGGTCCAGGTGAGGGTACGGCAACGCTTTAGGGGGAGCGTGCGTGTGAGGGCGCGGGTTAGTGTTAGCGTACGGGTTAGGATTAGGGGACGGGTGAGGGTCAGGCTTCGGGGAAGGGTTAGGGTTAGGGTTCGGGCTAGTGTTAGTGTTAGGGGATGGGGACGGTTTCGGGTCCAGGTGAGGGTACGGCAACGCTTTAGGGGGAGAGTGCGTGTGAGGGCGCGGGTTAGTGTTAGCGTACGGGTTAGGATTAGGGGACGGGTGAGGGTCAGGCTTCGGGGAAGGGTTAGGGTTAGGGTTCGGGCTAGGGTTAGGGTTAGGGGACGGGGACGGTTTAGGGTCCAGGTGAGGGTACGGCAACGCTTTAGGGGGAGCGTGCGTGTGAGGGCGCGGGTTAGTGTTAGCGTACGGGTTAGGATTAGGGGACGGGTGAGGGTCAGGCTTCGGGGAAGGGTTAGGGTTCGGGCTAGGGTTAGGGTTAGGGGACGGGGACGGTTTAGGGTCCAGGTGAGGGTACGGCAACGCTTTAGGGGGAGTGTGCGTGTGAGGGCGCGGGTTAGTGTTAGCGTACGGGTTAGGATTAGGGGACGGGTGAGGGTCAGGCTTCGGGGAAGGTTTAGGGTTAGGGTTCGGGCTAGGGTTAGGGTTAGGGGACGGGGACGGTTTAGGGTCCAGGTGAGGGTACGGCAACGCTTTAGGGGGAGCGTGCGTGTGAGGGCGCGCGTTAGTGTTAGCGTACGGCTTAGGATTAGGGGACGGGTGAGGGTCAGGCTTCGGGGAAGGGTTAGGGCTAGGGTTCGGGCTAGGGTTAGGGTTAGGGGACGGGGACGGTTTAGGGTCCAGGTGAGGGTACGGCAACGCTTTAGGGGGAGCGTGCGTGTGAGGGCGCGCGTTAGTGTTAGCGTACGGCTTAGGATTAGGGGACGGGTGAGGGTCAGGCTTCGGGGAAGGGTTAGGGTTAGGGTTCGGGCTAGGGTTAGGGTTAGGGGACGGGGACGGTTTAGGGTCCAGGTGAGGGTACGGCAACGCTTTAGGGGGAGCGTGCGTGTGAGGGCGCGTGTTAATGTTAGCGTACGGGTTAGGATTAGGGGACGGGTGAGGGTCAGGCTTCGGGGAAGGGTTAGGGTTAGGGTTCGGGCTAGGGTTAGGGTTAGGGGACGGGGACGGTTTAGGGTCCAGGTGAGGGTATGGCAACGCTTTAGGGGGAGCGTGCGTGTGAGGGCGCGGGTTAGTGTTAGCGTACGGGTTAGGATTAGGGGATGGGTGAGGGTCAGTCTTCAGGGAAGGGTTAGGGTTAGGGTTCGGGCTAGGGTTAGGGTTAGGGGACGGGGACGGTTTAGGGTCCAGGTGAGGGTACGGCAACGATTTAGGGGGAGCGTGCGTGTGAGGGCGCGGGTTAGTGTTAGCGTACGGGTTAGGATTAGGGGACGGGTGAGGGTCAGGCTTCGGGGAAGGGTTAGGGTTAGGGTTCGGGCTAGGGTTAGGGTTACGGGACGGGGACGGTTTAGGGTCCAGGTGAGGGTACGGCAACGCTTTAGGGGGAGCGTGCGTGTGAGGGCGCGCGTTAGTGTTAGCGTACGGCTTAGGATTAGGGGACGGGTGAGTGTCAGGCTTCGGGGAAGGGTTAGGGTTAGGGTTCGGGCTAGGGTTAGGGTTAGGGGACGGGGACGGTTTAGGGTCCAGGTGAGGGTACGGCAACGCTTTAGGGGGAGCGTGCGTGTGAGGGCGCGCGTTAGTGTTAGCGTACGGCTTAGGATTAGGGGACGGGTGAGGGTCAGGCTTCGGGGAAGGGTTAGGGTTAGGGTTCGGGCTAGGGTTAGGGTTAGGGGACGGGGACGGTTTAGGGTCCAGGTGAGGGTACGGCAACGCTTTAGGGGGAGCGTGCGTGTGAGGGCGCGTGTTAGTGTTAGCGTACGGGTTAGGATTAGGGGACGGGTGAGGGTCAGGCTTCGGGGAAGGGTTAGGGTTAGGGTTCGGGCTAGGGTTAGGGTTACGGGACGGGGACGGTTTAGGGTCCAGGTGAGGGTACGGCAACACTTTAGGGGGAGCGTGCGTGTGAGGGCGCGCGTTAGTGTTAGCGTACGGCTTAGGATTAGGGGACGGGTGAGTGTCAGGCTTCGGGGAAGGGTTAGGGTTATGGTTCGGGCTAGGGTTAGGGTTAGGGGACGGGGACGGTTTAGGGTCCAGGTGAGGGTACGGCAACGCTTTAGGGGGAGCGTGCGTGTGAGGGCGCGGGTTAGTGTTAGGGTACGGGTTAGGATTAGGGGACGGGTGAGGGTCAGGCTTCGGGGAAGGGTTAGGGTTAGGGTTCGGGCTAGGATTAGGGTTAGGGGACGGGGACGGTTTAGGGTCCAGGTGAGGGTATGGCAACGCGTTAGGGGGAGCGTGCGTGTGAGGGCGCGGGTTAGTGTTAGCGTACGGGTTAGGATTAGGGGACGGGTGAGGGTCAGGCTTCGGGGAAGGGTTAGGGTTAGGGTTCGGGCTAGGGTTAGGGTTAGGGGACGGGGACGGTTTAGGGTCCAGGTGAGGGTACGGCAACGCTTTAGGGGGAGCGTGCGTGTGAGGGCGCGGGTTAGTGTTAGCGTACGGGTTAGGATTAGGGGACGGGTGAGGGTCAGGCTTCGGGGAAGGGTTAGGGTTCGGGCTAGGGTTAGGGTTAGGGGACGGGGACGGTTTAGGGTCCAGGTGAGGGTACGGCAACGCTTTAGGGGGAGCGTGCGTGTGAGGGCGCGGGTTAGTGTTAGCGTACGGGTTAGGATTAGGGGACGGGTGAGGGTCAGGCTTCGGGGAAGGGTTAGGGTTCGGGCTAGGGTTAGGGTTAGGGGACGGGGACGGTTTAGGGTCCAGGTGAGGGTACGGCAACGCTTTAGGGGGAGCGTGCGTGTGAGGGCGCGGGTTAGTGTTAGCGTACGGGTTAGGATTAGGGGACGGGTGAGGGTCAGGCTTCGGGGAAGGGTTAGGGTTAGGGTTCGGGCTAGGGTTAGGGTTAGGGGACGGGGACGGTTTAGGGTCCAGGTGAGGGTACGGCAACGCTTTAGGGGGAGCGTGCGTGTGAGGGCGCGGGTTAGTGTTAGCGTACGGGTTAGGATTAGGGGACGGGTGAGGGTCAGGCTTCGGGGAAGTGTTATGGTTAGGGTTCGGGCTAGGGTTAGGGTTAGGGGACGGGGCGGTTTAGGGTCCAGGTGAGGGTACGGCAACGCTTTAGGGGGAGCGTGCGTGTGAGGGCGCGGGTTAGTGTTAGCGTACGGGTTAGGATTAGGGGACGGGTGAGGGTCAGGCTTCGGGGAAGGGTTAGGGTTAGGGTTCGGGCTAGGGTTAGGGTTAGGGGACGGGGACGGTTTAGGGTCCAGGTGAGGGTACGGCAACGCTTTAGGGGGAGCGTGCGTGTGAGGGCGCGGGTTAGTGTTAGCGTACGGGTTAGGATTAGGGGACGGGTGAGGGTCAGGCTTCGGGGAAGGGTTAGGGTTAGGGTTCGGGCTCGGGTTAGGGTTAGGGGACGGGGACGGTTTCGGGTCCAGGTGAGGGTACGGCAACGCTTTAGGGGGAGCATGCGTGTGAGGGCGCGGGTTAGTGTTAGCGTACGGGTTAGGATTAGGGGACGGGTGAGGGTCAGGCTTCGGGGAAGGGTTAGGGTTAGGGTTCGGGCTAGGGTTAGGGTTAGGGGACGGGGACGGTTTAGGGTCCAGGTGAGGGTACGGCAACGCTTTAGGGGGAGCGTGCGTGTGAGGGCGCGGGTTAGTGTTAGCGTACGGGTTAGGATTAGGGGACGGGTGAGGGTCAGGCTTCGGGGAAGGGTTAGGGTTAGGGTTCGGGCTAGGGTTAGGGTTAGGGGATGGGGACGGTTTAGGGTCCAGGTGAGGGTACGGCAACGCTTTAGGGGGAGCGTGCGTGTGAGGGCGTGGGTTAGTGTTAGCGTACGGGTTAGGATTAGGGGACGGGTGAGGGTCAGGCTTCGGGGAAGGGTTAGGGTTAGGGTTCGGGCTAGGGCTAGGGTTAGGGTTAGGGGACGGGGACGGTTTAGGGTCCAGGTGAGGGTACGGCAACGCTTTAGGGGGAGCGTGCGTGTGAGGGCGCGGGTTAGTGTTAGCGTACGGGTTAGGATTAGGGGACGGGTGAGGGTCAGGCTTCGGGGAAGGGTTAGGGTTCGGGCTAGGGTTAGGGTTAGGGGACGGGGACGGTTTAGGGTCCAGGTGAGGGTACGGCAACGCTTTAGGGGGAGCGTGCGTGTGAGGGCGCGGGTTAGTGTTAGCGTACGGGTTAGGATTAGGGGACGGGTGAGGGTCAGGCTTCGGGGAAGGGTTAGGGTTAGGGTTCGGGCTAGGGTTAGGGTTAGGGGACGGGGACGGTTTAGGGTCCAGGTGAGGGTACGGCAACGCTTTAGGGGGAGCGTGCGTGTGAGGGCGCGGGTTAGTGTTAGCGTACGGGTTAGGATTAGGGGACGGGTGAGGGTCAGGCTTCGGGGAAGTGTTATGGTTAGGGTTCGGGCTAGGGTTAGGGTTAGGGGACGGGGCGGTTTAGGGTCCAGGTGAGGGTACGGCAACGCTTTAGGGGGAGCGTGCGTGTGAGGGCGCGGGTTAGTGTTAGCGTACGGGTTAGGATTAGGGGACGGGTGAGGGTCAGGCTTCGGGGAAGTGTTAGGGTTAGGGTTCGGGCTAGGGTTAGGGTTAGGGGACGGGGACGGTTTAGGGTCCAGGTGAGGGTACGGCAACGCTTTAGGGGGAGCGTGCGTGTGAGGGCGCGGGTTAGTGTTAGCGTACGGGTTAGGATTAGGGGACGGGTGAGGGTCAGGCTTCGGGGAAGGGTTAGGGTTAGGGTTCGGGCTCGGGTTAGGGTTAGGGGACGGGGACGGTTTCGGGTCCAGGTGAGGGTACGGCAACGCTTTAGGGGGAGCGTGCGTGTGAGGGCGCGGGTTAGTGTTAGCGTACGGGTTAGGATTAGGGGACGGGTGAGGGTCAGGCTTCGGGGAAGGGTTAGGGTTAGGGTTCGGGCTAGGGTTAGAGTTAGGGGACGGGGACGGTTTAGGGTCCAGGTGAGGGTACGGCAACGCTTTAGGGGGAGCGTGCGTGTGAGGGCGCGGGTTAGTGTTAGCGTACGGGTTAGGATTAGGGGACGGGTGAGGGTCAGGCTTCGGGGAAGGGTTAGGGTTAGGGTTCGGGCTAGGGTTAGGGTTAGGGGACGGGGACGGTTTAGGGTCCAGGTGAGGGTACGGCAACGCTTTAGGGGGAGCGTGCGTGTGAGGGCGCGGGTTAGTGTTAGCGTACGGGTTAGGATTAGGGGACGGGTGAGGGTCAGGCTTCGTGGAAGTGTTAGGGTTCGGGATAGGGTTAGGGTTAGGGGACGGGGACGGTTTAGGGTCCAGGTGAGGGTACGGCAACGCTTTAGGGGGAGCGTGCGTGTGAGGGCGCGCGTTAGTGTTAGCGTACGGGTTAGGATTAGGGGACGGGTGAGGGTCAGGCTTCGGGGAAGGGTTAGGGTTAGGGTTCGGGCTAGGGTTAGGGTTAGGGGACGGGGACGGTTTAGGGTCCAGGTGAGGGTACGGCAACGCTTTATTGGGAGCGTGCGTGTGAGGGCGCGGGTTAGTGTTAGCGTACGGGTTAGGATTAGGGGACGGGTGAGGGTCAGGCTTCGGGGAAGTGTTAGGGTTAGGGTTCGGGCTAGGGTTAGCGTTAGGGGACGGGGACGGTTTAGGGTCCAGGTGAGCGTACTGCAACGCTTTAGGGGGAGCGTGCGTGTGAGGGCGCGGGTTAGTGTTAGGGTACGGGTTAGGATTAGGTGACGGGTGAGGGTCAGGCTTCGGGGAAGGGTTAGGGTTAGGGTTCGGGCTAGGGTTAGTGTTAGGGGACGGGGACGGTTTAGGGTCCAGGTGAGGGTACGGCAATGCTTTAGGGGGAGCGTGCGTGTGAGGGCGCGGGTTAGTGTTAGCGTACGGGTTAGGATTAGGGGACGGGTGAGGGTCAGGCTTCGGGGAAGGGTTAGGGTTAGGGTTCGGGCTAGGGTTAGGGTTAGGGGACGGGGACGGTTTAGGGTCCAGGTGAGGGTACGGCAACGCTTTAGGGGGAGCGTGCGTGTGAGGGCGCAGGTTAGTGTTAGCGTACGGGTTAGGATTAGGGGACGGGTGAGGGTCAGGCTTCGGGGAAGGGTTAGGGTTAGGGTTCGGGCTAGGGTTAGGGTTAGGGTACGGGAACGGTTTCGGGTGCAGGTGAGGGTACGGCAACGCTTTAGGGGTAGCGTGCGTGTGAGGGCGCGGGTTAGTGTCAGCGTACGGGTTAGGATTAGGGGACGGGTGAGGGTCAGGCTTCGGGGAAGGGTTAGGGATAGGGTTCGGGCTAGGGTTAGGGTTAGGGGACGGGGACGGTTTCAGGTCCAGGTGAGGGTACGGCAACGCTTCAGGGGGAGCGTGCGTGTGAGGGCGCGGGTTAGTGTTAGCGTACGGGTTAGGATTAGGGGACGGGTGAGGGTCAGGCTTCGGGGAAGGGTTAGGGTTAGGGTTCGGGCTAGGGTTAGGGTTAGGGGACGGGGACGGTTTCGGGTCCAGGTGAGGTTAGGGCAACGCTTTAGGGGGAGCGTGCGTGTGAGGGCGCGGGTTAGTGTTAGCGTACGGGTTAGGATTAGGGGACGGGTGAGGGTCAGGCTTCGGGGAAGGGTTAGGGTTAGGGTTCGGGCTAGGGTTAGGGTTAGGGGAAGGGGACGGTTTAGGGTCCAGGTGAGGGTACGGCAACGCTTTAGGGGGAGCGTGCGTGTGAGGGCGCGGGTTAGTGTTAGCGTACGGGTTAGGATTAGGGGACGGGTGAGGGTCAGGGTTCGGGGAAGTGTTAGGGTTCGGGCTAGGGTTAGGGTTAGGGGACGGGGACGGTTTAGGGTCCAGGTGAGGGTACGGCAACGCTTTAGGGGGAGCGTGCGTGTGAGGGCACGGGTTAGTGTTAGCGTACGGGTTAGGATTAGGGGACGGGTGAGGGTCAGGCTTCGGGGAGGGTAAGGGTTAGGGTTCGGGCTAGGGTTAGGGTTAGGGGACGGGGACGGTTTAGGGTCCAGGTGAGGGTACGGCAATGCTTTAGGGGGAGCGTGCATGTGAGGGCGCGGGTTAGTGTTAGCGTACGGGTTAGGATTAGGGGAAGGGTGAGGGTCAGGCTTCGGGGAAGGGTTAGGGTTCGGGCTAGGGTTAGGGTTAGGGGACGGGGACGGTTTAGGGTCCAGGTGAGGGTACGGCAACGCTTTAGGGGGAGCGTGCGTGTGAGGGCGCGGGTTAGTGTTAGCGTACGGGTTAGGATTAGGGGACGGGTGAGGGTCAGGCTTCGGGGAAGGGTTAGGGTTAGGGTTCGGGCTAGGGTTAGGGTTAGGGGACGGGGAAGGTTTAGAGTCCAGGTGAGGGTATGGCAACGCTTTAGGGGGAGCGTGCGTGTGAGGGCGCGGGTTAGTGTTAGCGTACGGGTTAGGATTAGGGGACGGGTGAGGGTCAGGCTTCGGGGAAGGGTTAGGGTTAGGGTTCGGGCTAGGGTTAGGGTTAGGGGCCAGGGACGGTTTAGGGTCCAGGTGAGGGTACGGCAACGCTTTAGGGGGAGCGTGCGTGTGAGGGCGCGGGTTAGTGTTAGCGTACGGGTTAGGATTAGGGGACGGGTGAGGGTCAGGCTTCGGGGAAGGGTTAGGGATAGGGTTCGGGCTAGGATTAGGGTTAGGGGACGGGGACGGTTTAGGGTCCAGGTGAGGGTACGGCAACGCTTTAGGGGGAGCGTGCGTGTGAGGGCGCGGGTTAGTGTTAGCGTACGGGTTAGGATTAGGGGACGGGTGAGGGTCAGGCTTCGGGGAAGGGTTAGGGTTAGGGTTCGGGCTAGGGTTAGGGTTAGGGGACGGGGACGGTTTAGGGTCCAGGTGAGGGTACGGCAACGCTTTAGGGGGAGCGTGCGTGTGAGGGCGCGGGTTAGTGTTAGCGTACGGATTAGGAGTAGGGGACGGGTGAGGGTCAGGCTTCGGGGAAGGGTTAGGGTTAGGGTTCGGGCTAGGGTTAGGGTTAGGGGACGGGGACGGTTTAGGGTCCAGGTGAGGGTACGGCAACGCTTTAGGGGGAGCGTGCGTGTGAGGGCGCGGGTTAGTGTTAGCGTACGGATTAGGAGTAGGGGACGGGTGAGGGTCAGGCTTCGTGGAAGTGTTAGGGTTCGGGATAGGGTTAGGGTTAGGGGACGGGGACGGTTTAGGGTCCAGGTGAGGGTACGGCAACGCTTTAGGGGGAGCGTGCGTGTGAGGGCGCGCGTTAGTGTTAGCGTACGGGTTAGGATTAGGGGACGGGTGAGGGTCAGGCTTCGGGGAAGGGTTAGGGTTAGGGTTCGGGCTAGGGTTAGGGTTAGGGGACGGGGACGGTTTAGGGTCCAGGTGAGGGTACGGCAACGCTTTATTGGGAGCGTGCGTGTGAGGGCGCGGGTTAGTGTTAGCGTACGGGTTAGGATTAGGGGACGGGTGAGGGTCAGGCTTCGGGGAAGTGTTAGGGTTAGGGTTCGGGCTAGGGTTAGCGTTAGGGGACGGGGACGGTTTAGGGTCCAGGTGAGCGTACTGCAACGCTTTAGGGGGAGCGTGCGTGTGAGGGCGCGGGTTAGTGTTAGGGTACGGGTTAGGATTAGGTGACGGGTGAGGGTCAGGCTTCGGGGAAGGGTTAGGGTTAGGGTTCGGGCTAGGGTTAGTGTTAGGGGACGGGGACGGTTTAGGGTCCAGGTGAGGGTACGGCAATGCTTTAGGGGGAGCGTGCGTGTGAGGGCGCGGGTTAGTGTTAGCGTACGGGTTAGGATTAGGGGACGGGTGAGGGTCAGGCTTCGGGGAAGGGTTAGGGTTAGGGTTCGGGCTAGGGTTAGGGTTAGGGGACGGGGACGGTTTAGGGTCCAGGTGAGGGTACGGCAACGCTTTAGGGGGAGCGTGCGTGTGAGGGCGCAGGTTAGTGTTAGCGTACGGGTTAGGATTAGGGGACGGGTGAGGGTCAGGCTTCGGGGAAGGGTTAGGGTTAGGGTTCGGGCTAGGGTTAGGGTTAGGGTACGGGAACGGTTTCGGGTGCAGGTGAGGGTACGGCAACGCTTTAGGGGTAGCGTGCGTGTGAGGGCGCGGGTTAGTGTCAGCGTACGGGTTAGGATTAGGGGACGGGTGAGGGTCAGGCTTCGGGGAAGGGTTAGGGATAGGGTTCGGGCTAGGGTTAGGGTTAGGGGACGGGGACGGTTTCAGGTCCAGGTGAGGGTACGGCAACGCTTCAGGGGGAGCGTGCGTGTGAGGGCGCGGGTTAGTGTTAGCGTACGGGTTAGGATTAGGGGACGGGTGAGGGTCAGGCTTCGGGGAAGGGTTAGGGTTAGGGTTCGGGCTAGGGTTAGGGTTAGGGGACGGGGACGGTTTCGGGTCCAGGTGAGGTTAGGGCAACGCTTTAGGGGGAGCGTGCGTGTGAGGGCGCGGGTTAGTGTTAGCGTACGGGTTAGGATTAGGGGACGGGTGAGGGTCAGGCTTCGGGGAAGGGTTAGGGTTAGGGTTCGGGCTAGGGTTAGGGTTAGGGGAAGGGGACGGTTTAGGGTCCAGGTGAGGGTACGGCAACGCTTTAGGGGGAGCGTGCGTGTGAGGGCGCGGGTTAGTGTTAGCGTACGGGTTAGGATTAGGGGACGGGTGAGGGTCAGGGTTCGGGGAAGTGTTAGGGTTCGGGCTAGGGTTAGGGTTAGGGGACGGGGACGGTTTAGGGTCCAGGTGAGGGTACGGCAACGCTTTAGGGGGAGCGTGCGTGTGAGGGCACGGGTTAGTGTTAGCGTACGGGTTAGGATTAGGGGACGGGTGAGGGTCAGGCTTCGGGGAGGGTAAGGGTTAGGGTTCGGGCTAGGGTTAGGGTTAGGGGACGGGGACGGTTTAGGGTCCAGGTGAGGGTACGGCAATGCTTTAGGGGGAGCGTGCATGTGAGGGCGCGGGTTAGTGTTAGCGTACGGGTTAGGATTAGGGGAAGGGTGAGGGTCAGGCTTCGGGGAAGGGTTAGGGTTCGGGCTAGGGTTAGGGTTAGGGGACGGGGACGGTTTAGGGTCCAGGTGAGGGTACGGCAACGCTTTAGGGGGAGCGTGCGTGTGAGGGCGCGGGTTAGTGTTAGCGTACGGGTTAGGATTAGGGGACGGGTGAGGGTCAGGCTTCGGGGAAGGGTTAGGGTTAGGGTTCGGGCTAGGGTTAGGGTTAGGGGACGGGGAAGGTTTAGAGTCCAGGTGAGGGTATGGCAACGCTTTAGGGGGAGCGTGCGTGTGAGGGCGCGGGTTAGTGTTAGCGTACGGGTTAGGATTAGGGGACGGGTGAGGGTCAGGCTTCGGGGAAGGGTTAGGGTTAGGGTTCGGGCTAGGGTTAGGGTTAGGGGCCAGGGACGGTTTAGGGTCCAGGTGAGGGTACGGCAACGCTTTAGGGGGAGCGTGCGTGTGAGGGCGCGGGTTAGTGTTAGCGTACGGGTTAGGATTAGGGGACGGGTGAGGGTCAGGCTTCGGGGAAGGGTTAGGGATAGGGTTCGGGCTAGGATTAGGGTTAGGGGACGGGGACGGTTTAGGGTCCAGGTGAGGGTACGGCAACGCTTTAGGGGGAGCGTGCGTGTGAGGGCGCGGGTTAGTGTTAGCGTACGGGTTAGGATTAGGGGACGGGTGAGGGTCAGGCTTCGGGGAAGGGTTAGGGTTAGGGTTCGGGCTAGGGTTAGGGTTAGGGGACGGGGACGGTTTAGGGTCCAGGTGAGGGTACGGCAACGCTTTAGGGGGAGCGTGCGTGTGAGGGCGCGGGTTAGTGTTAGCGTACGGATTAGGAGTAGGGGACGGGTGAGGGTCAGGCTTCGGGGAAGGGTTAGGGTTAGGGTTCGGGCTAGGGTTAGGGTTAGGGGACGGGGACGGTTTAGGGTCCAGGTGAGGGTACGGCAACGCTTTAGGGGGAGCGTGCGTGTGAGGGCGCGGGTTAGTGTTAGCGTACGGATTAGGAGTAGGGGACGGGTGAGGGTCAGGTTTCGGGGAAGGGTTAGGGTTAGGGTTCGGGCTAGGGTAAGGGTTAGGGGACGGGGACGGTTTATGGTCCAGGTGAGGGTACGGCAACGCTTTAGGGGGAGCGTGCGTGTGAGGGCGCGGGTTAGTGTTAGCGTACGGGTTAGGATTAGAGGACGGGTGAGGGTCAGGCTTCGGGGAAGGGTTAGGGTTAGGGTTCGGGCTAGGGTTAGGTTTAGGGGACGGGGACGGTTTAGGGTCCAGGTGAGGGTACGGCAACGCTTTAGGGGGAGCGTGCGTGTGAGGGCGCGGGTTAGTGTTAGCGTACGGGTTAGGATTAGGGGACGGGTGAGGGTCAGGCTTCGGGGAAGGGTTAGGGTTAGGGTTCGGGCTAGGGTTAGGGTTAGGGGACGGGGACGGTTTAGGGTCCAGGTGAGGGTACGGCAACGCTTTAGGGGGAGCGTGCGTGTGAGGGCGCGGGTTAGTGTTAGAGTACGGGTTAGGATTAGGGGACGGGTGAGGGTCAGGCTTCGGGGAAGGATTAGGGTTAGGGTTCGGACTAGGGTTAGGGTTAGGGGACGGGGACGGTTTAGGGTCCAGGTGAGGGTACGGCAACGCTTTAGGGGGAGCGTGCGTGTGAGGGCGCGGGTTAGTGTTAGCGTACGGGTTAGGATTAGGGGACGGGTGAGGGTCAGGCTTCGGGGAAGGGTTAGGGTTAGGGTTCGGGCTAGGGTTATGGTTAGGGGACGGGGACGGTTACGGGTCCAGGTGAGGGTATGGCATCGCTTTAGGGGGAGCGTGCGTGTGAGGGCGCGGGTTAGTGTTAGCGTACGGGTTAGGATTAGGGGACGGGTGAGGGTCAGGCTTCGGGGAAAGGTTAGGGTTAGGGTTCGGGCTAGGGTTAGGGTTAGGGGACGGGGACGGTTTAGGGTCCAGGTGAGGGTACGGCAACGCTTTAGGGGGAGCGTGCGTGTGAGGGCGCGGGTTAGTGTTAGCGTACGGGTTAGGATTAGGGGACGCGTGAGGGTCAGGCTTCGGGGAAGGGTTAGGGTTAGGGTTCGGGCTAGGGTTAGGGTTAGGGGACGGGGACGGTTTAGGGTCCAGGTGAGGGTACGGCAACGCTTTAGGGGGAGCGTGCGCGTGAGGGCGCAGGTTAGTGTTAGCGTACGGGTTAGGATTAGGGGACGGGTGAGGGTCAGGCTTCGGGGAAGGGTTAGGGTTAGGGTTCGGGCTAGGGTTAGGGTTAGGGTACGGGAACGGTTTCGAGTCCAGGTGAGGGTACGGCAACGCTTTATGGGGAGCGTGCGTGTGAGGGCGCGGGTTAGTGTTAGCGTACGGGTTAGGATTAGGGGACGGGTGAGGGTCAGGCTTCGGGGAAGGGTTAGGGTTAGGGTTCGGGATAGGGTTAGGGTTAGGGGACGGGGACGGTTTCGGGTCCAGGTGAGGGTACGGCAACGCTTTAGGGGGAGCGTGCGTGTGAGGGCGCGGGTTAGTGTTAGCGTACGGGTTGGGATTAGGGGACGGGTGAGGGTCAGGCTTCGGGGAAGGGTTAGGGTTAGGGTTCGGGCTAGGGTTAGGGTTAGGGGACGGGGACGGTTTAGGGTCCAGGTGAGGGTACGGCAACGCTTTAGGGGGAGCGTGCGTGTGAGGGCGCGGGTTAGTGTTAGCGTACGGATTAGGAGTAGGGGACGGGTGAGGGTCAGGCTTCGGGGAAGGGTTAGGGTTAGGGTTCGGGCTAGGGTTAGGGTTAGGGGACGGGGACGGTTTATGGTCCAGGTGAGGGTACGGCAACGCTTTAGGGGGAGCGTGCGTGTGAGGGCGCGGGTTAGTGTTAGCGTACGGGTTAGGATTAGGGGACGGGTGAGGGTCAGGCTTCGGGGAAGGGTTAGGGTTAGGGTTCGGGCTAGGGTTAGGGTTAGGGGACGGGGACGGTTTAGGGTCCAGGTGAGGGTACGGCAACGCTTTAGGGGGAGCGTGCGTGTGAGGGCGCGGGTTAGTGTTAGCGTACGGGTTAGGATTAGGGGACGGGTGAGGGTCAGGCCTCGGGGAAGTGTTAGGGTTAGGGTTCGGGCTAGGGTTAGGGTTAGGGGACGGGGACCGTTTAGGGTCCAGGTGATGGTACGGCAACGCTTTAGGGGGAGCGTGCGTGTGAGGGCGCGGGTTAGTGTTAGCGTACGGGTTAGGATTAGGGGACGGGTGAGGGTCAGGCTTCAGGGAAGGGTTAGGGTTCGGGCTAGGGTTAGGGTTAGGGGACGGGGACGGTTTAGGGTCCAGGTGAGGGTACGGCAACGCTTTAGGGGGAGCGTGCGTGTGAGGGCGCGGGTTAGTGTTAGCGTACGGGTTAGGATTAGGGGACGGGTGAGGGTCAGGCTTCGGGGAAGGGTTAGGGTTAGGGTTCGGGCTAGGGTTAGGGTTAGGGGACGGGGACGGTTTAGGGTCCAGGTGAGGGTACGGCAACGCTTTAGGGGGAGCGTGCGTGTGAGGGCGCGGGTTAGTGTTAGCGTACGGGTTAGGATTAGGGGACGGGTGAGGGTCAGGCTTCGGGGAAGGGTTAGGGTTAGGGTTCGGGCTAGGGTTAGGGTTAGGGTACGGGGATGGTTTAGGGTCCAGGTGAGGGTACGGCAACGCTTTAGGTGGAGCGTGCGTGTGAGGGCGCGGGTTAGTGTTAGCGTACGGGTTAGGATTAGGGGACGGGTGAGGGTCAGGCTTCGGGGAAGGCTTAGGGTTAGGGTTCGGGCTAGGGTTAGGGTTAGGGGACGGGGATGGTTTAGGGTCCAGGTGAGGGTACGGCAACGCTTTAGGGCGAGCGTGCGTGTGAGGGTGCGGGTTAGTGTTAGCGTACGGGTTAGGATTAGGGGACGGGTGAGGGTCAGGCTTCGGGGAAGGGTTAGGGTTAGGGTTCGGACTAGGGTTAGGGTTAGGGGACGGGGACGGTTTAGGGTCCAGGTGAGGGTACTGCAACGCTTTAGGGGGAGCGTGCGTTTGAGGGCGCGCATTAGTGTTAGCGTACAGGTTAGGATTAGGGGACGGGTGAGGGTCAGGCTTCGGGGAAGGGTTAGGGTTAGGGTTCGGGCTAGGGTTAGGGTTAGGGGACGGGGACGGTTTCGTGTCCAGGTGAGGGTACGGCAACGCTTTAGGGGGAGCGTGCGGGTGAGGGCGCGGGTTAGTGTTAGCGTACGGGTTAGGATTAGGGGAAGTGTGAGGGTCAGGCTTCGGGGAAGGGTTAGGGTTAGGGTTCGGGCTAGGGTTAGGGTTAGGGGATGGAGACGGTTTCGGGTCCAGGTGAGGGTACGGCAACGCTTTAGGGGGAGCGTGCATGTGAGGGCGCGGGTTAGTGTTAGCGTACGGGTTAGGATTAGGGGACGGGTGAGGGTCAGGCTTCGGGGAAGGGTTAGGGTTAGGGTTCGGGCTAGGGTTAGGGTTAGGGGACGGGGACGGTTTAGGGTCCAGGTGAGGGTACGGCAACGCTTTAGGGGGAGCGTGCGTGTGAGGGCGCAGGTTAGTGTTAGCGTACGGGTTAGGATTAGGGGACGTTTGAAGGTCAGGCTTCGGGGAAGGGTTAGGGTTAGGGTTCGGGCTAGGGTTAGGGTTAGGGGACGGGGACGGTTTAGGGTCCAGGTGAGGGTACGGCAACGCTTTAGGGGGAGCGTGCGTGTGAGGGAGCGGGTTAGTGTTAGCGTACGGGTTAGGATTAGGGGACGGGTGAGGGTCAGGCTTCGGGGAAGGGTTAGGGTTAGGGTTCGGGCTAGGGTTAGGGTTAGGGGACGGGGACAGTTTAGGGTCCAGGTGAGGGTATGGCAACGCTTTAGGGGGAGCGTGCGTGTGAGGGCGCGGGTTAGTGTTAGCGTACGGGTTAGGATTAGGGGACGGGTGAGGGTCAGGCTTCGGGGAAGGTTTAGGGTTAGGGTTCGGGCTAGGGTTAGCGTTAGGGGACGGGGAAGGTTTAGGGTCCAGGTGAGGGTACGGCAACGCTTTAGGGGGAGCGTGCGTGTGAGGGCGCGGGTTAGTGTTAGCGTACGGGTTAGGATTAGGGGACGGGTGAGGGTCAGGCTTCGGGGAAGGGTTAGGGTTAGGGTTCGGGCTAGGGTTAGGGTTAGGGGACGGGGAAGGTTTAGGGTCCAGGTGAGGGTACGGCAACGCTTTAGGGGGAGCGTGCGTGTGAGGGCGCGGGTTAGTGTTAGCGTACGGGTTAGGATTAGGGGACGGGTGAGGGTCAGGCTTCGGGGAAGGGTTAGGGTTAGGGTTCGGGCTAGGGTTAGGGTTAGGGTTAGGGGACGGTTTCGGGTCCAGGTGAGGGTACGGCAACGCTTTAGGGGGAGCGTGCGTGTGAGGGCGCGGGTTAGTGTTAGCGTACGGGTTAGGATTAGGGGACGGGTGAGGGTCAGGCTTCGGGGAAGGGTTAGGGTTAGGGTTCGGGCTAGGGTTAGGGTTAGGGGACGGGGACGGTTTAGGGTCCAGGTGAGGGTACGGCAACGCTTTAGGGGGAGCGTGCGTGTCAGGGCGCGGGTTAGTGTTAGCGTACGGGTTAGGATTAGGGGACGGGTGAGGGTCAGGCTTCGGGGAAGGCTTAGGGTTAGGGTTCGGGCTAGGGTTAGGGTTAGGGGACGGGGATGGCTTAGGGTCCAGGTGAGGGTACGGCAACGCTTTAGGGCGAGCGTGCGTGTGAGGGTGCGGGTTAGTGTTAGCGTACGGGTTAGGATTAGGGGACGGGTGAGTGTCAGGCTTCGGGGAAGGGTTAGGGTTAGGGTTCGGACTAGGGTTAGGGTTAGGGGACGGGGACGGTTTAGGGTCCAGGTGAGGGTACTGCAACGCTTTAGGGGGAGCGTGCGTTTGAGGGCGCGCGTTAGTGTTAGCGTACAGGTTAGGATTAGGGGACGGGTGAGGGTCAGGCTTCGGGGAAGGGTTAGGGTTAGGGTTCGGGCTAGGGTTAGGGTTAGGTGACGGGGACGGTTTCGTGTCCAGGTGAGGGTACGGCAACGCTTTAGGGGGAGCGTGCGGGTGAGGGCGCAGGTTAGTGTTAGCGTACGGGTTAGGATTATGGGACGTTTGAAGGTCAGGCTTCGGGGAAGGGTTAGGGTTAGGGTTCGGGCTAGGGTTAGGGTTAGGGGACGGGGACGGTTTAGGGTCCAGGTGAGGGTACGGCAACGCTTTAGGGGGAGCGTGCGTGTGAGGGAGCGGGTTAGTGTTAGCGTACGGGTTAGGATTAGGGGACGGGTGAGGGTCAGGCTTCGGGGAAGGGTTAGGGTTAGGGTTCGGGCTAGGGTTAGGGTTAGGGAACGGGGACAGTTTAGGGTCCAGGTGAGGGTATGGCAACGCTTTAGGGGGAGCGTGCGTGTGAGGGCGCGGGTTAGTGTTAGCGTACGGGTTAGGATTAGGGGACGGGTGAGGGTCAGGCTTCGGGGAAGGGTTAGGGTTAGGGTTCGGGCTAGGGTTAGCGTTAGGGGACGGGGAAGGTTTAGGGTCCAGGTGAGGGTACGGCAACGCTTTACGGGGAGCGTGCGTGTGAGGGCGCGGGTTAGTGTTAGCGTACGGGTTAGGATTAGGGGACGGGTGAGGGTCAGGCTTCGGGGAAGGGTTAGGGATAGGGTTCGGGCTAAGGTTAGGGTTAGGAGACGGGGACGGTTTAGGGTCCAGGTGAGGGTACGGCAATGCTTTAGGGGGAGCGTGCGTGTGAGGGCGCAGGTTAGTGTTAGCGTACGGGTTAGGATTAGGGGACGGGTGAGGGTCAGGCTTCGGGGAAGGGTTAGGGTTAGGGTTCGGGCTAGGGTTAGGGTTAGGGGACGGGGACGGTTTAGGGTCCAGGTGAGGGTATGGCAACGCTTTAGGGGGAGCGTGCGTGTGAGGGCGCGTGTTAGTGTTAGCGTACGGGTTAGGATTAGGGGACGGGTGAGGGTCAGGCTTCGGGGAAGGGTTAGGGTTAAGGTTCGGGCTAGGGTTAGGGTTAGGGGATGGGGACGGTTTAGGGTCCAGGTGAGGGTACGGCAACGCTTTAGGGGGAGCGTGCGTGTGAGGGCGCGGGTTAGTGTTAGCGTACGGGTTAGGATTAGGGGACGGGTGAGGGTCAGGCTTCGGGGAAGGGTTAGGGTTAGGGTTCGGGCTAGGGTTAGGGTTAGGGGACGGGGACGGTTTCGGGTCCAGGTGAGGGTACGGCAACGCTTTAGGGGGAGCGTGCGTGTGAGGGCGCGGGTTAGTGTTAGCGTACGGGTTAGGATTAGGGGACGGGTGAGGGTCAGGCTTCGGGGAAGGGTTAGGGTTAGGGTTCGGGCTAGGGTTAGGGTTAGGGGACGGGGACGGTTTAGGGTCCAGGTGAGGGTACGGCAACGATTTAGGGGGAGCGTGCGTGTGAGGGCGCGGGTTAGTGTTAGCGTACGGGTTAGGATTAGGGGACGGGTGAGGGTCAGGCCTCGGGGAAGGGTTAGGGTTAGGGTTCGGGCTAGGGTTAGGGTTAGGGGACGGGGACCGTGTAGGGTCCAGGTGATGGTACGGCAACGCTTTAGGGGGAGCGTGCGTGTGAGGGCGCGGGTTAGTGTTAGCGTACGGGTTAGGATTAGGGGACGGGTGAGGGTCAGGCTTCGGGGAAGGGTTAGGGTTCGGGCTAGGGTTAGGGTTAGGGGACGGGGACGCTTTAGGGTCCAGGTGAGGGTACGGCAACGCTTTAGGGGGAGCGTGCATGTGAGGGCGCGGGTTAGTGTTAGCGTACGGGTTAGGATTAGGGGACGGGTGAGGGTCAGGCTTCGGGGAAGGGTTAGGGTTAGGGTTCGGGCTAGGGTTAGGGTTAGGGGACGGGGACGGTTTAGGGTCCAGGTGAGGGTACGGCAACGCTTTAGGGGGAGCGTGCGTGTGAGGGCGCGGGTTAGTGTTAGCGTACGGGTTAGGATTAGGGGACGTGTGAGGGTCAGGCTTCGGGGAAGAGTTAGGGTTAGGGTTCGGGCTAGGGCTAGGGTTAGGGGACGGGGACGGTTTAGGGTCCAGGTGAGGGTACGGCAACGCTTTAGGGGGAGCGTGCGTGTGAGGGCGCGGGTTAGTGTTAGCGTACGGGTTAGGATTAGGGGACGGGTGAGGGTCAGGCTTCGGGGAAGGTTTAGGGTTAGGGTTCGGGCTAGGGTTAGGGTTAGGGGACGGGGACGGTTTAGGGTCCAGGTGAGGGTATGGCAACGCTTTAGGGGGAGCGTGCATGTGAGGGCGCGGGTTAGTGTTAGCGTACGGATTAGGATTAGGGGACGGGTGAGGGTCAGGCTTCGGGGAAGGGTTAGGGTTAGGGTTCGGGCTAGGGTTAGGGTTAGGGGACGGGGACGGTTTAGGGTCCAGGTGAGGGTACGGCAACGCTTTAGGGGGAGCGTGCGTGTGAGGGCGCGGGTTAGTGTTAGTGTACGGGTTAGGATTAGGGGACGGGTGAGGGTCAGGCTTCGGGGAAGGGTTAGGGTTAGGGTTCGGGCTAGGGTTAGGGTTAGGGGACGGGGACGGTTTAGGGTCCAGGTGAGGGTACGGCAACGCTTTAGGGGGAGCGTGCGTGTGAGGGCGCGGGTTAGTGTTAGCGTACGGGTTAGGATTAGGGGACGGGTGAGGGTCAGGCCTCGGGGAAGGGTTAGGGTTAGGGTTCGGGCTAGGGTTAGGGTTAGGGGACGGGGACCGTTTAGGGTCCAGGTGATGGTACGGCAACGCTTTAGGGGGAGCGTGCGTGTGAGGGCGCGGTTTAGTGTTAGCGTACGGGTTAGGATTAGGGGACGGGTGAGGGTCAGGCTTCGGGGAAGGGTTAGGGTTCGGGCTAGGGTTAGGGTTAGGGGACGGGGACGGTTTAGGGTCCAGGTGAGGGTACGGCAACGCTTTAGGGGGAGCGTGCATGTGAGGGCGCGGGTTAGTGTTAGCGTACGGGTTAGGATTAGGGGACGGGTGAGGGTCAGGCTTCGGGGAAGGGTTAGGGTTAGGGTTCGGGCTAGGGTTAGGGTTAGGGGACGGGGACGGTTTAGGGTCCAGGTGAGGGTACGGCAACGCTTTAGGGGGAGCGTGCATGTGAGGGCGCGGGTTAGTGTTAGCGTACTGATTAGGATTAGGGGACGGGTGAGGGTCAGGCTTCGGGGAAGGGTTAGGGTTAGGGTTCGGGCTAGGGTTAGGGTTAGGGGACGGGGACGGTTTAGGGTCCAGGTGAGGGTACGGCAACGCTTTAGGGGGAGCGTGCGTGTGAGGGCGCGGGTTAGTGTTAGTGTACGGGTTAGGATTAGGGGACGGGTGAGGGTCAGGCTTCGGGGAAGGGTTAGGGTTAGGGTTCGGGCTAGGGTTAGGGTTAGGGGACGGGGACGGTTTAGGGTCCAGGTGAGGGTACGGCAACGCTTTAGGGGGAGCGTGCGTGTGAGGGCGCGGGTTAGTGTTAGCGTACGGGTTAGGATTAGGGGACGGGTGAGGGTCAGGCCTCGGGGAAGGGTTAGGGTTAGGGTTCGGACTAGGGTTAGGGTTAGGGGACGGGGACCGTTTAGGGTCCAGGTGATGGTACGGCAACGCTTTAGGGGGAGCGTGCATGTGAGGGCGCGGGTTAGTGTTAGCGTACGGGTTAGGATTAGGGGACGGGTGAGGGTCAGGCTTCAGGGAAGGGTTAGGGTTCGGGCTAGGGTTAGGGTTAGGGGACGGGGACGGTTTCGGGTCCAGGTGAGGGTACGGCAACGCTTTAGGGGGAGCGTGCGTGTGAGGGCGCGGGTTAGTGTTAGCGTACGGGTTAGGATTAGGGGACGGGTGAGGGTCAGGCTTTGGGGAAGTTTTAGGGTTAGGGTTCGGGTTAGGGTTAGGGTTAGGGGACGGGGACGGTTTCGGGTCCAGGTGAGGGTACGGCAACGCTTTAGGGGGAGCGTGCGTGTGAGGGCGCGGGTTAGTGTTAGCGTACGGGTTAGGATTAGGGGACGGGTGAGGGTCAGGCTTCGGGGAAGGGTTAGGGTTAGGGTTCGGGCTAGAGTTAGGGTTAGGGGACGGGGACGGTTTAGGGTCCAGGTGAGGGTACGGCAACGCTTTAGGGGGAGCGTGCGTGTGAGGGCGCGGGTTAGTGTTAGCGTACGGGTTAGGATTAGGGGACGGGTGAGGGTCAGGCTTCGGGGAAGGGTTAGGGTTAGGGTTCGGGCTAGGGTTAGGGTTAGGGGACGGGGACAGTTTAGGGTCCACGTGAGGGTACGGCAACGCTTTAGGGGGCGCGTGCGAGTGAGGGCGCGGGTTAGTGTTAGCGTACGGGTTAGGATTAGGGGACGGGTGAGGGTCAGGCTTCGGGGAAGGGTTAGGGTTAGGGTTCGGGCTAGGGTTAGGGTTAGGGGACGGGGACGGTTTAGGGTCCAGGTGAGGGTACTGCAACGCTTTAGGGGGAGCGTGCGTTTGAGGGCGTGCATTAGTGTTAGCGTACAGGTTAGGATTAGGGGACGGGTGAGGGTCAGGCTTCGGGGATGGGTTAGGGTTAGGGTTCGGGCTAGGGTTAGGGTTAGGGGACGGGAACGGTTTAGGGTCCAGGTGAGTGTACAGCAACGCTTTAGGGGGATCGTGCGTGTGAGGGCGCGGGTTAGTGTTAGCGTACGGGTTAGGATTAGGGGACGGGTGAGGGTCAGGCTTCGGGGAAGGGTTAGGGTTAGGGTTCGGGCTAGGGTTAGGGTTAGGGGACGGGGACGGTTTCGGGTCCAGGTGAGGGTACGGCAACGCTTTAGGGGGAGCGTGCATGTGAGGGCGCGGGTTAGAGTTAGCGTACGGGTTAGGATTAGGGGACGGGTGAGTGTCAGGCTTCGTGGAAGGGTTAGGGTTAGGGTTCGGGCGAGGGTTAGGGTTTGGGGATGGGGACGGTTTAGGGTCCAGGTGAGGGTACGGCAACGCTTTAGGGGGAGCGTGCGTGTGAGGGCGCGGGTTAGTGTTAGCGTACGGGTTAGGATTAGGGGACGTGTGAGGGTCAGGCTTCGGGGAAGGGTTAGGGTTAGGGTTCGGGCTAGGGTTAGGGTTAGGGGACGGGGACGGTTTAGGGTCCAGGTGAGGGTACGGCAACGCTTTAGGGGGAGCGTGCGTGTGAGGTCGCGGGTTAGTGTTAGCGTACGGGTTAGGATTAGGGGACGGGTGAGGGTCAGGCTTCGGGGAAGGGTTAGGGTTAGGGTTCGGGCTAGGGTTAGGGTTAGGGGACGGGGACGGTTTCGGGTCCAGGTGAGGGTACGGCAACGCTTTAGGGGGAGCGTGCGTGTGAGGGCGCGGGTTAGTGTTAGCGTACGGGTTAGGATTAGGGGACGGGTGAGGGTCAGGCTTCGGGGAAGGGTTAGGGTTAGGGTTCGGGCTAGGGTTAGGGTTAGGGGACGGGGACGGTTTCGGGTCCAGGTGAGGGTACGGCAACGCTTTAGGGGGAGCGTGCGTGTGAGGGCGTGGGTTAGTGTTAGCGTACGGGTTAGGATTAGGGGACGGGTGAGGGTCAGGCTTCGGGGAAGGGTTAGGGTTAGGGTTCGGGCTAGGGTTAGGGTTAGGCGACGGGGACGGTTAGGGTCCAGGTGAGGGTACGGCAACGCTTTAGGGGGAGCGTGCGTGTGAGGGCGTGGGTTAGTGTTAGCGTACGGGTTAGGATTAGGGGACGGTTGAGGGTCAGGCTTCGGGGAAGGGTTAGGGTTAGGGTTCGGGCTAGGGTTAGGGTTAGGGGACGGGGACGGTTTAGGGTCCACGTGAGGGTACGGCAACGCCTTAGGGGGAGCGTGCGTGTGAGGGCGCGGGTTAGTGTTAGCGTACGGGTTAGGATTAGGGGACGGGTGAGGGTCAGGTTTCGGGGAAGGGTTAGGTTTAGGGTTCGGGCTAGGGTTAGGGTTAGGGGCCGGGGACGGTTTAGGGTCCAGGTGAGGGTACGGCATCGCTTTAGGGGGAGCGTGCGTGTGAGGGAGCGGGTTAGTGTTAGCATACGGGTTAGGATTAGGGGACGGGTGAGGGTCAGGCTTCGGGGAAGGGTTAGGGTTAGGGTTCGGGCTAGGGTTAGGGTTAGGGGACGGGGACCGTTTAGGGTCCAGGTGAGGGTACGGCAACGCTTTAGGGGGAGCGTGCGTGTGAGGGCGCGGGTTAGTGTTAGCGTACGGGTTAGGATTAGGGGACGGGTGAGGGTCAGGCTTCGGGGAAGGGTTAGGGTTAGGGTTCGGGCTAGGGTTAGGGTTAGGGGACGGGGACGGTTTAGGGTCCAGTTGAGGGTACGGCAACGCTTTAGGGGGAGCGTGCGTGTGAGGACGCGGGTTAGTGTTAGCGTACGGGTTAGGATTAGGGGACGGATGAGTGTCAGGCTTCGGGGAAGGGTTAGGGTTAGGGTTCGGGCTAGGGTTAGGTTTAGGGGACGGGGACGGTTTAGGGTCCAGGTGAGGGTACGGCAACGCTTTAGGGGGAGCGTGCGTGTGAGGGCGCGGGTTAGTGTTAGCGTACGGGTTAGGATTAGGGGACGGGTGAGGGTCAGGCTTCGGGGAAGGGTTAGGGTTAGGGTTCGGGCTAGGGTTAGGGTTAGGGGACGGGGACGGTTTAGGGTCCAGGTGAGGGTACGGCAACGCTTTAGGGGGAGCGTGCGTGTCAGGGCGCGGGTTAGTGTTAGCGTACGGGTTAGGATTAGGGGACGGGTGAGGGTCAGGCTTCGGGGAAGGGTTAGGGTTAGGGTTCGGGCTAGGGTTAGGGTTAGGGGACGGGGACGGTTTAGGGTCCAGGTGAGGGTACGGCAACGCTTTAGGGGGAGCGTGCGTGTGAGGGCGCGGGTTAGTGTTAGCGTACCGGTTAGGATTAGGGGACGGGTGAGGGTCAGGCTTCGGGGAAGGGTTAGGGTTAGGGTTCGGGCTAGGGTTAGGGTTAGGGGACGGGGACGGTTTAGGGTCCAGGTGAGGGTACGGCAACGCTTTAGGGGGAGCGTGCGTTTGAGGGCGCGGGTTAGTGTTAGCGTACGGGTTAGGATTAGGGGACGGGTGAGGGTCAGGCTTCGGGGAAGGGTTAGGGTTAGGGTTCGGGCTAAGGTTAGGGTTAGGGGACGGGGACGGTTTAGGGTCCAGGTGAGGGTACGGCAACGCTTTAGGGGGAGCGTACGTGTGAGGGCGCGGGTTAGTGTTAGCGTACGGGTTAGGATTAGGGGACGGGTGAGGGTCAGGCTTCGGGGAAGGGTTAGGGTTAGGGTTCGGGCTAGGGTTAGGGTTAGGGGACGGGGACGGTTTAGGGTCCAGGTGAGGGTACGGCAACGCTTTAGGGGGAGCGTGCGTGTGAGGGCGCGGGTTAGTGTTAGCGTACGGATTAGGACTAGGGGACGGGTGAGGGTCAGGCTTCGGGGAAGGGTTAGGGTTAGGGTTCGGGCTAGGGTTAGGGTTAGGGGACGGGGACGGTTTCGGGTCCAGTCGAGGGTTCGGCAACGCTTTAGGGGGAGCGTGCGTGTGAGGGCGCGGGTTAGTGTTAGCGTACGGGTTAGGATTAGGGGACGGGTGAGGGTCAGGCTTCGGGGAAGGGTTAGGGTTAGGGTTCGGGCTAGGGTTAGGGTTAGGGGAAGGGGACGGTTTAGGGTCCAGGTGAGGGTACGGCAACGCTTTAGGGGGAGCGTGCGTGTGAGGGCGCGGGTTAGTGTTAGCGTACGGGTTAGGATTAGGGGACGGGTGAGGGTCAGGCTTCGGGGAAGGGTTAGGGTTAGGGTTCGGGCTAGGGTTAGGGTTAGGGGACGGGGACGGTTTCGGGTCCAGGTGAGGGTACGGCAACGCTTTAGGGGGAGCGTGCGTGTGAGGGCGCGGGTTAGTGTTAGCGTACGGGTTAGGATTATGGGACGGGTGAGGGTCAGGCTTCGGGGAAGGGTTAGGGTTAGGGTTCGGGCTAGGGTTAGGGTTAGGGGACGGGGACGGTTTAGGGTCCAGGTGAGGGTACGGCAACGCTTTAGGGGGAGCGTGCGTGTGAGGGCGCGGGTTAGTGTTACCGTACGGGTTAGGATTAGGGGACGGGTGAGGGTCAGGCTTCGGGGAAGGGTTAGGGTTAGGGTTCGGGCTACGGTTAGGGTTAGGGGAGGGGGACGGTTTAGGGTCCAGGTGAGGGTACGGCAACGCTTTAGGGGGAGCGTGCGTGTGAGGGCGCGGGTTAGTGTTAGCGTACGGGTTAGGATTAGGGGACGGGTGAGGGTCAGGCTTCGGGGAAGGGTTAGGGTTAGGGTTCGGGCTAGGGTTAGGGTTAGGGGACGGGGACGGTTTAGGGTCCAGGTGAGGGTACGGCAACGCTTTAGGGGGAGCGTGCGTGTGAGGGCGCGGGTTAGTGTTAGCGTACGGGTTAGGATTAGGGGACGGGTGAGGGTCAGGCTTCGGGGAAGTGTTAGGGTTAGGGTTCGGGCTAGGGTTAGGGTTAGGGGACGGGGACGGTTTAGGGACCAGGTGAGGGTACGGCAACGCTTTAGGGGGAGCGTGCGTGTGAGGGCGCGGGTTAGTGTTAGCGTACGGGTTAGGATTAGGGGACGGGTGAGGGTCAGGCTTCGGGGAAGGGTTAGGGTTAGGGTTCGGGCTAGGGTTAGGGTTAGGGGACGGGGACCGTTTAGGGTCCAGGTGAGGGTACGGCAACGTTTTAGGGGGAGCGTGCGTGTGAGGGCGCGGGTTAGTGTTAGCGTACGGGTTAGGATTAGGGGACCGGTGAGGGTAAGGCTTCGGGGAAGGGTTAGGGTTAGGTTTCGGGCTAGGGTTAGGGTTAGGGGACGGGGACGGTTTAGGGTCCAGGTGAGGGTACGGCAACGCTTTAGGGCGAGCGTGCGTGTGAGGGCGCGCGTTAGTGTTAGCGTACGGGTTAGGATTAGGGGACGGGTGAGGGTCAGGCTTCAGGGAAGGGTTAGGGTTAGGGTTCGGGCTAGGTTTAGGGTTAGGGGACGGGGACGGTTTAGTGTCCAGGTGAGGGTACGGCAACGCTTTAGGGGGAGCGTGCGTGTGAGGGCGCGGGTTAGTGTTAGCGTACGGGTTAGGATTAGGGGACGGGTGAGGGTCAGGCTTCGGGGAAGGGTTAGGGTTAGGGTTCGGGCTAGGGTTAGGGTTAGGGGACGGGGACGGTTTAGGGTCCAGGTGAGGGTACGGCAACGCTTTAGGGGGAGCGTGCGTGTGAGGGCGCGGGTTAGTGTTAGCGTACGGGTTAGGATTAGGGGACGGGTGAGGGTCAGGCTTCGGGGAAGGGTTAGGGTTAGGGTTCGGGCTAGGGTTAGGGTTAGGGGACGGGGACGGTTTAGGGACCAGGTGAGGGAACGGCAACGCTTTAGGGGGAGCGTGCGTGTGAGGGCGCGGGTTAGTGTTAGCGTACGGGTTAGGATTAGGGGACGGGTGAGGGTCAGGCTTCGGGGAAGGGTTAGGGTTATGGTTCGGGCTAGGGTTAGGGTTAGGGGACGGGGACGGTTTAGGGTCCAGGTGAGGGTACGGCAACGCTTTAGGGGGAGCGTGCGTGTGAGGGCGCGGGTTAGTGTTAGCGTACGGGTTAGGATTAGGGGACCGGTGAGGGTAAGGCTTCGGGGAAGGGTTAGGGTTAGGTTTCGGGCTAGGGTTAGGGTTAGGGGACGGGGACGGTTTAGGGTCCAGGTGAGGGTACGGCAACGCTTTAGGGCGAGCGTGCGTGTGAGGGCGCGCGTTAGTGTTAGCGTACGGGTTAGGATTAGGGGACGGGTGAGGGTCAGGCTTCGGGGAAGGGTTAGGGTTAGGTTTCGGGCTAGGGTTAGGGTTAGGGGACGGGGACGGTTTAGTGTCCAGGTGAGGGTACGGCAACGCTTTAGGGGGAGCGTGCATGTGAGGGCGCGGGTTAGTGTTAGCGTACGGGTTAGGATTAGGGGACGGGTGAGGGTCAGGCTTCGGGGAAGGGTTAGGGTTAGGGTTCGGGCTAGGGTTAGGGTTAGGGGACGGGGATGGTTTAGGGTCCAGGTGAGGGTACGGCAACGCTTTAGGGGGAGCGTGCGTGTGAGGGCGCGGGTTAGTGTTAGCGTACGGGTTAGGATTAGGGGACGGGTGAGGGTCAGGCTTCGGAGAAGGGTTAGGGTTAGGGTTCGGTCTAGGGTTAGGGTTAGGGGACGGGGACTGTTTAGGGTCCAGGTGAGGGTACGGCAACGCTTTAGGGGGAGCGTGCGTGTGAGGGCGCGGGTTAGTGTTAGCGTACGGGTTAGGATTAGGGGACGGGTGAGGGTCAGGCTTCGGGGAAGGGTTAGGGTTAGGGTTCGGGCTAGGGTTAGGGTTAGGGGACGGGGACAGTTTAGGGTCCAGGTGAGGGTACGGCAACGTTTTAGGGGGAGCGTGCGTGTGAGGGCGCGGGTTAGTGTTAGCGTACGGGTTAGGATTAGGGGACCGGTGAGGGTCAGGCTTCGGGGAAGGGTTAGGGTTAGGTTTCGGGCTAGGGTTAGGGTTAGGGGACGGGGACGGTTTAGGGTCCAGGTGAGGGTACGGCAACGCTTTAGGGCGAGCGTGCATGTGAGGGCGCGCGTTAGTGTTAGCGTACGGGTTAGGATTAGGTGACGGGTGAGGGTCAGGCTTCGGGGAAGGGTTAGGGTTAGGGTTCGGGCTAGGGTTAGGGTTAGGGGACGGGGACGGTTTAGGGTCCAGGTGAGGGTACGGCAACGCTTTAGGGGGAGCGTGCATGTGAGGGCGCGGGTTAGTGTTAGCGTACGGGTTAGGATTAGGGGACGGGTGAGGGTCAGGCTTCGGGGAAGGGTTAGGGTTAGGGTTCGGGCTAGGGTTAGGGTTAGGGGACGGGGACTGTTTAGGGTCCAGGTGAGGGTACGGCAACGCTTTAGGGGGAGCGTGCGTGTGAGGGCGCGGGTTAGTGTTAGCGTACGGGTTAGGATTAGGGGACGGGTGAGGGTCAGGCTTCGGGGAAGGGTTAGGTTTAGGGTTCGGGCTAGGGTTAGGGTTAGGGGCCGGGGACGGTTTAGGGTCCAGGTGAGGGTACGGCAACGCTTTAGGGGGAGCGTGCGTGTGAGGGAGCGGGTTAGTGTTAGCGTACGGGTTAGGATTAGGGGACGGGTGAGGGTCAGGCTTCGGGGAAGGGTTAGGGTTAGGGTTCGGGCTAGGGTTAGGGTTAGGGGACGGGGACCGTTTAGGGTCCAGGTGAGGGTACGGCAACGCTTTAGGGGGAGCGTGCGTGTGAGGGCGCGGGTTAGTGTTAGCGTACGGGTTAGGATTGGGGGACGGGTGAGGGTCAGGCTTCGGGGAAGGGTTAGGGTTAGGGTTCGGGCTAGGGTTAGGGTTAGGGCACGGGGACGGTTTAGGGTCCAGTTGAGGGTACGGCAACGCTTTAGGGGGAGCGTGCGTGTGAAGGCGCGGGTTAGTGTTAGCGTACGGGTTAGGATTAGGGGACGGGTGAGTGTCAGGCTTCGGGGAAGGGTTAGGGTTAGGGTTCGGGCTAGGGTTAGGTTTAGGGGACGGGGACGGTTTATGGTCCAGGTGAGGGTACGGCAACGCTTTAGGGGGAGCGTGCGTGTGAGGGCGCGGGTTAGTGTTAGCGTACGGGTTAGGATTAGGGGACGGGTGAGGGTCAGGCTTCGGGGAAGGGTTAGGGTTAGGGTTCGGGCTAGGGTTAGGGTTAGGGGACGGGGACGGTTTAGCGTCCAGGTGAGGGTACGGCAACGCTTTAGGGGGAGCGTGCGTGTGAGGGCGCGGGTTAGTGTTAGCGTACGGGTTAGGATTAGGGGACGGGTGAGGGTCAGGCTTCGGGGAAGGGTTAGGGTTAGGGTTCGGGCTAGGGTTAGGGTTAGGGGACGGGGACGGTTTAGGGTCCAGGTGAGGGTACGGCAACGCTTTAGGGGGAGCGTGTGTGTGAGGGCGCGGGTTAGTGTTAGCGTACGGGTTAGGATTAGGGGACGGGTGAGGGTCAGGCTTTGGGGAAGGGTTAGGGTTAGGGTTCGGGCTAGGGTTAGGGTTAGGGGACGGGGACCGTTTAGGGTCCAGGTGAGGGTACGGCAACGCTTTAGGGGGAGCGTGCATGTGAGAGCGCGGGTTAGTGTTAGCGTACGGGTTAGGATTAAGGGACGGGTGAGGGTCAGGCTTCGGGGAAGGGTTAGGGTTAGGGTTCGGGCTAGGGTTAGGGTTAGGGGACGGGGACGGTTTAGGGTCCAGGTGAGGGTACGGCAATGCTTTAGGGGGAGCGTGCATGTGAGGGTGCGGGTTAGTGTTAGCGTACGGGTTAGGATTAGTGGACGGGTGAGGGTCAGGCTTCGGGGAAGGGTTAGGGTTAGGGTTCGGGCTAGGGTTAGGGTTAGGGGACGGGGACGGTTTAGGGTCCAGGTGAGGGTACGGCAATGCTTTAGGGGGAGCGTGCATGTGAGAGCGCGGGTTAGTGTTAGCGTACGGGTTAGGATTAAGGGACGGGTGAGGGTCAGGCTTCGGGGAAGGGTTAGGGTTAGGGTTCGGGCTAGGGTTAGGGTTAGGGGACGGGGACGGTTTAGGGTCCAGGTGAGGGTACGGCAATGCTTTAGGGGGAGCGTGCATGTGAGGGTGCGGGTTAGTGTTAGCGTACGGGTTAGGATTAGTAGACGGGTGAGGGTCAGGCTTCGGGGAAGGGTTAGGGTTAGGGTTCGGGCTAGGGTTAGGGTTAGGGGACGGGGACGGTTTAGGGTCCAGGTGAGGGTACGGCAATGCTTTAGGGGGAGCGTGCATGTGAGGGCGCGGGTTAGTGTTAGCGTACGGGTTAGGATTAGGGGACGGGTGAGGGTCAGGCTTCGGGGAAGGGTTAGGGTTAGGGTTCGGGCTAGGGTTAGGGTTAGGGGACGGGGACGGTTTAGGGTCCAGGTGAGGGTACGGCAATGCTTTAGGGGGAGCGTGCATGTGAGGGCGCGGGTTAGTGTTAGCGTACGGGTTAGGATTAGGGGATGGGTGAGGGTCAGGCTTCGGGGAAGGGTTAGGGTTAGGGTTCGGGCTAGGGTTAGGGTTAGGGTACGGGGACGGTTTAGGGTCCAGGTGAGGGTACGGCAACGCTTTAGGGGGAGCGTGCGTGTGAGGGCGCGGGTTAGTGTTAGCGTACGGGTTAGGATTAGGGGACGGGTGAGGGTCAGGCTTCGGGGAAGGGTTAGGGTTAGGGTTCGGGCTAGGGTTAGGGTTAGGGGACGGGGACGGTTTAGGGTCCAGGTGAGGGTACGGCAACGCTTTAGGGGGAGCATGGGTGTGAGGGCGCGGGTTAGTGTTAGCGTACGGGTTAGGATTAGGGGACGGGTGAGGGTCAGGCTTCGGGGAATGGTTAGGGTTATGGTTCGGGCTAGGGTTAGGGTTAGGGGACGGGGACTGTTTAGGGTCCAGGTGAGGGTACGGCAACGCATTAGGGGGAGCGTGCGTGTGAGGGCGCGGGTTAGTGTTAGCGTATGGGTTAGGATTAGGGGACGGGTGAGGGTCAGGCTTCGGGGAAGGGTTAGGGTTAGGGTTCGGGCTAGGGTTAGGGTTAGGGGACGGGGACGGTTTAGGGTCCAGGTGAGGGTACGGCAACGCTTTAGGGGGAGCATGCGTGTGAGGGCGCGGGTTAGTGTTAGCGTACGGGTTAGGATTAGGGGACGGGTGAGGGTCAGGCTTCGGGGAAGGCTTAGGGTTAGGGTTCGGGCTAGGGTTAGGGTTAGGGGACGGGGACGGTTTAGGGTCCAGGTGAGGGTACGGCAACGCTTTAGGGGGAGCGTGCGTGTGAGGGCGCGGGTTAGTGTTAGCGTACGGGTTAGGATTAGGGGACGGGTGAGGGTCAGGCTTCGGGGAAGGGTTAGGGTTAGGGTTCGGGCTAGGGTTAGGGTTAGGGGACGGGGACGGTTTCGGGTCCAGGTGAGGGTACGGCAACGCTTTAGGGGGAGCGTGCGTGTGAGGGCGCGGGTTAGTGTTAGCGTACGGGTTAGGATTAGGGGACGGGTGAGGGTCAGGCTTCGGGGAAGGGTTAGGGTTAGGGTTCGGGCTAGGGTTAGGGTTAGGGGACGGGGACGGTTTCGGGTCCAGGTGAGGGTAAGGCAACGCTTTAGGGGGAGCGTGCGTGTGAGGGCGCGGGTTAGTGTTAGCGTACGGGTTAGGATTAGGGGACGGGTGAGGGTCAGGCTTCGGGGAAGGGTTAGGGTTAGGGTTCGGGCTAGGGTTAGGGTTAGGGGACGGGGACGGTTTAGGGTCCAGGTGAGGGTACGGCAACGCTTTAGGGGGAGCATGGGTGTGAGGGCGCGGGTTAGTGTTAGCGTACGGGTTAGGATTAGGGGACGGGTGAGGGTCAGGCTTCGGGGAAGGGTTAGGGTTAGGGTTCGGGCTAGGGTTAGGGTTAGGGGACGGGGACTGTTTAGGGTCCAGGTGAGGGTACGGTAACGCTTTAGGGGGAGCGTGCGTGTGAGGGCGCGGGTTAGTGTTAGCGTACGGGTTAGGATTAGGGGACGGGTGAGGGTCAGGCTTCGGGGAAGGGTTAGGGTTAGGGTTCGGGCTAGGGTTAGGGTTAGGGGACGGGGACGGTTTAGGGTCCAGGTGAGGGTACGGCAACGCTTTAGGGGGAGCATGCGTGTGAGGGCGCGGGTTAGTGTTAGCGTACGGGTTAGGATTAGGGGACGGGTGAGGGTCAGGCTTCGGGGAAGGATTAGGGTTAGGGTTCGGGCTAGGGTTAGGGTTAGGGGACGGGGACGGTTTAGGGTCCAGGTGAGGGTACGGCAACGCTTTAGGGGGAGCGTGCGTGTGAGGGCGCGGGTTAGTGTTAGCGTACGGGTTAGGATTAGGGGACGGGTGAGGGTCAGGCTTCGGGGAAGGGTTAGGGTTAGGGTTCGGGCTAGGGTTAGGGTTAGGGGACGGGGACGGTTTCGGGTCCAGGTGAGGGTACGGCAACGCTTTAGGGGGAGCGTGCGTGTGAGGGCGCGGGTTAGTGTTAGCGTACGGGTTAGGATTAGGGGACGGGTGAGGGTCAGGCTTCGGGGAAGGGTTAGGGTTAGGGTTCGGGCTAGGGTTAGGGTTAGGGGACGGGGACGGTTTCGGGTCCAGGTGAGGGTACGGCAACGCTTTAGGGGGAGCGTGCGTGTGAGGGCGCGGGTTAGTGTTAGCGTACGGGTTAGGATTAGGGGACGGGTGAGGGTCAGGCTTTGGGGAGGGTTAGGGTTAGGGTTCGGGCTAGGGTTAGGGTTAGGGGACGGGGACGGTTTAGGGTCCAGGTGAGGGTACGGCAATGCTTTAGGGGGAGCGTGCATGTGAGGGCGCGGGTTAGTGTTAGCGTACGGGTTAGGATTAGGGGACGGGTGAGGGTCAGGCTTCGGGGAAGGGTTAGGGTTAGGGTTCGGGCTAGGGTTAGGGTTAGGGGACGGGGACGGTTTAGGGTCCAGGTGAGGGTACGGCAATGCTTTAGGGGGAGCGTGCATGTGAGGGCGCGGGTTAGTGTTAGCGTACGGGTTAGGATTAGGGGATGGGTGAGGGTCAGGCTTCGGGGAAGGGTTAGGGTTAGGGTTCGGGCTAGGGTTAGGGTTAGGGTACGGGGACGGTTTAGGGTCCAGGTGAGGGTACGGCAATGCTTTAGGGGGAGCGTGCATGTGAGAGCGCGGGTTAGTGTTAGCGTACGGGTTAGGATTAAGGGACGGGTGAGGGTCAGGCTTCGGGGAAGGGTTAGGGTTAGGGTTCGGGCTAGGGTTAGGGTTAGGGGACGGGGACGGTTTAGGGTCCAGGTGAGGGTACGGCAACGCTTTAGGGGGAGCGTGCGTGTCAGGGCGCGCGTTAGTGTTAGCGTACGGCTTAGGATTAGGGGACGGGTGCGTGTCAGGCTTCGGGGAAGGGTTAGGGTTAGGGTTCGGGCTAGGGTTAGGGTTAGGGGACGGGGACGGTTTAGGGTCCAGGTGAGGGTACGGCAACGCTTTAGGGGGAGCGTGCGTGTGAGGGCGCGGGTTAGTGTTAGCGTACGGGTTAGGATTAGGGGACGGGTGAGGGTCTGGCTTCGGGGAAGGGTTAGGGTTAGGGTTCGGGCTAGGGTTAGGGTTAGGGGACGGGGACGGTTTAGGGTCCAGGTGAGGGTACGGCAACGCTTTAGGGGGAGCGTGCGTGTGAGGGCGCGGGTTAGTGTTAGCGTACGGGTTAGGATTAGGGGACGGGTGAGGGTCAGGCTTCGGGGAAGGGTTAGGGTTAGGGTTCGGGCTAGGGTTAGGGTTAGGGGACGGGGACGGTTTAGGGTCCAGGTGAGGGTACGGCAATGCTTTAGGGGGAGCGTGCGTGTGAGGGCGCGGGTTAGTGTTAGCGTACGGGTTAGGATTAGGGGACGGTTGAGGGTCAGGCTTCGGGGAAGGGTTAGGGTTAGGGTTCGGGCTAGGGTTAGGGTTAGGGGACGGGGACGGTTTAGGGTCCAGGTGAGGGTACGGCAACGCTTTAGGGGGAGCGTGCGTGTGAGGGCGCGGGTTAGTGATAGCGTACGGGTTAGGATTAGGGGACGGGTGAGGGTCAGGCTTCGGGGAAGGGTTAGGGTTAGGGTTCGGGCTAGGGTTAGGGTTAGGGGACGGGGACGGTTTAGGGTCCAGGTGAGGGTACGGCAACGCTTTAGGGGGAGCGTGCATGTGAGGGCGCGGGTTAGTGTTAGCGTACGGGTTAGGATTAGGGGACGGGTGAGGGTCAGGCTTTGGGGAAGGGTTAGGGTTAGGGTTCGGGCTAGGGTTAGGGTTAGGGGACGGGGACGGTTTAGGGTCCAGGTGAGGGTACGGCAACGCTTTAGGGGGAGCGTGCGTGTGAGGGCGCGGGTTAGTGTTAGCGTACGGGTTAGGATTAGGGGACGGGTGAGGGTCAGGCTTCGGGGAAGTGTTAGGGTTCGGGCTAGGGTTAGGGTTAGGGGACGGGGACGGTTTAGGGTCCAGGTGAGGGTACGGCAACGCTTTAGGGGGAGCGTGCGTGTGAGGGCACGGGTTAGTGTTAGCGTACGGGTTAGGAATAGGGGACGGGTGAGGGTCAGGCTTCGGGGAGGGTTAGGGTTAGGGTTCGGGCTAGGGTTAGGGTTAGGGGACGGGGACGGTTTAGGGTCCAGGTGAGGGTACGGCAATGCTTTAGGGGGAGCGTGCATGTGAGGGCGCGGGTTAGTGTTAGCGTACCGGTTAGGATTAGGGGACGGGTGAGGGTCAGGCTTCGGGGAAGGGTTAGGGTTAGGGTTCGGGCTAGGGTTAGGGTTAGGGGACGGGGACGGTTTAGGGTCCAGGTGAGGGTACGGCAACGCTTTAGGGGGAGCGTGCGTGTGAGGGCGCGGGTTAGTGTTAGCGTACGGGTTAGGATTAGGGGACGGGTGAGGGTCAGGCTTCGGGGAAGGGTTAGGGTTAGGGTTCGGGCTAGGGTTAGGGTTAGGGGACGGGGATGGTTTAGGGTCCAGGTGAGGGTACGGCAACGCTTTAGGGGGAGCGTGCGTGTGAGGGCGCGGGTTAGTGTTAGCGTACGGGTTAGGATTAGGGGACGGGTGAGGGTCAGGCTTCGGGGAAGGGTCAGGGTTAGGGTTCGGGCTAGGGTTAGGGTTAGGGGACGGGGACGGTTTAGGGTCCAGGTGAGGGTACGGCAACGCTTTAGGGGGGGCGTGCGTGTGAGGGCGCGGGTTAGTGTTAGCGTACGGCTTAGGATTAGGGGACGGGTAAGGGTCAGGCTTCGGGGAAGGGTTAGGGTTAGGGTTCGGGCTAGGGTTAGGGTTAGGGGACGGGGACGGTTTAGGGTCCAGGTGAGGGTACGGCAACGCTTTAGGGGGAGCGTGCGTGTGAGGGCGCGGGTTAGTGTTAGCGTACGGGTTAGGATTAGGGGACGGGTGAGGGTCAGGCTTCGGGGAAGGGTTAGGGTTAGGGTTCGGGCTAGGGTTAGGGTTAGGGGACGGGGACGGTTTCGGGTCCAGGTGAGGGTAAGGCAACGCTTTAGGGGGAGCGTGCGTGTGAGGGCGCGGGTTAGTGTTAGCGTACGGGTTAGGATTAGGGGACGGTTGAGGGTCAGGCTTCGGGGAAGGGTTAGGGTTAGGGTTCGGGCTAGGGTTAGGGTTAGGGGACGGGGACGGTTTAGGGTCCAGGTGAGAGGACGGCAACGCTTTAGGGGGAGCATGCGTGTGAGGGCGCGGGTTAGTGTTAGCGTACGGGTTAGGATTAGGGGACGGGTGAGGGTCAGGCTTCGGGGAAGGGTTAGGGTTAGGGTTCGGGCTAGGGTTAGGGTTAGGGGACGGGGACGGTTTCGGGTCCAGGTGAGGGTAAGGCAACGCTTTAGGGGGAGCGTGCGTGTGAGGGCGCGGGTTAGTGTTAGCGTACGGGTTAGGATTAGGGGACGGGTGAGGGTCAGGCTTCGGGGAAGGGTTAGGGTTAGGGTTCGGGCTAGGGTTAGGGTTAGGGGACGGGGACGGTTTAGGGTCCAGGTGAGGGTACGGCAACGCTTTAGGGGGAGCATGCGTGTGAGGGCGTGGGTTAGTGTTAGCGTACAGGTTAGGATTAGGGGACGGGTGAGGGTCAGGCTTCGGGGAAGGATTAGGGTTAGGGTTCGGGCTAGGGTTAGGGCTAGGGGACGGGGACGGTTTAGGGTCCAGGTGAGGGTACGGCAACGCTTTAGGGGGAGCGTGCGTGTGAGGGCGCGGGTTAGTGTTAGCGTACGGGTTAGGATTAGGGGACGGGTGAGGGTCAGGCTTCGGGGAAGGGTTAGGGTTAGGGTTTGGGCTAGGGTTAGGGTTAGGGGACGGGGACGGTTTAGGGTCCAGGTGAGGGTACGGCAACGCTTTAGGGGGAGCGTGCGTGTGAGGGCGCGGGTTAGTGTTAGCGTACGGGTTAGGATTAGGGGACGGGTGAGGGTCAGGCTTCGGGGAAGGGTTAGGGTTAGGGTTCGGGCTAGGGTTAGGGTTAGAGGACGGGGACGGTTTAGGGTCCAGGTGAGGGTACGGCAACGCTTTAGGGGGAGCATGCGTGTGAGGGCGCGGGTTAGTGTTAGCGTACGGGTTAGGATTAGGGGACGGGTGAGGGTCAGGCTTCGGGGAAGGATTAGGGTTAGGGTTCGGGCTAGGGTTAGGGTTAGGGGACGGGGACGGTTTAGGGTCCAGGTGAGGGTACGGCAACGCTTTAGGGGGAGCGTGCGTGTGAGGGCGTGGGTTAGTGTTAGCGTACGAGTTAGGATTAGGGGACGGGTGAGGGTCAGGCTTCGGGGAAGGGTTAGGGTTAGGGTTCGGGCTAGGGTTAGGGTTAGGGGACGGGGACGGTTTCGGGTCCAGGTGAGGGTACGGCAACGCTTTAGGGGGAGCGTGCGTGTGAGGGCGCGGGTTAGTGTTAGCGTACGGGTTAGGATTAGGGGACGGGTGAGGGTCAGGCTTCGGGGAAGGGTTAGGGTTAGGGTTCGGGCTAGGGTTAGGGTTAGGGGACGGGGACGGTTTCGGGTCCAGGTGAGGGTACGGCAACGCTTTAGGGGGAGCGTGCGTGTGAGGGCGCGGGTTAGTGTTAGCGTACGGGTTAGGATTAGGGGACGGGTGAGGGTCAGGCTTCAGGGAAGGGTTAGGGTTAGGGTTCGGGCTAGGGTTAGGGTTAGGGGACGGGGACGGTTTAGGGTCCAGGTGAGGGTACGGCAACGCTTTAGGGGGAGCATGCGTGTGAGGGCGCGGGTTAGTGTTAGCGTACAGGTTAGGATTAGGGGACGGGTGAGGGTCAGGCTTCGGGGAAGGATTAGGGTTAGGGTTCGGGCTAGGGTTAGGGTTAGGGGACGGGGACGGTTTAGGGTCCAGGTGAGGGTACGGCAACGCTTTAGGGGGAGCGTGCGTGTGAGGGCGCGGGTTAGTGTTAGCGTACGGGTTAGGATTAGGGGACGGGTGAGGGTCAGGCTTCGGGGAAGGGTTAGGGTTAGGGTTCGGGCTAGGGTTAGGGTTAGGGGACGGGGACGGTTTCGGGTCCAGGTGAGGGTACGGCAACGCTTTAGGGGGAGCGTGCGTGTGAGGGCGCGGGTTAGTGTTAGCGTACGGGTTAGGATTAGGGGACGGGTGAGGGTCAGGCTTCGGGGAAGGGTTAGGGTTAGGGTTCGGGCTAGGGTTAGGGTTAGGGGACGGGGACGGTTTAGGGTCCAGGTGAGGGTACGGCAACGCTTTAGGGGGAGCGTGCGTGTGAGGGCGCGGGTTAGTGTTAGCGTACGGTTTAGCATTAGGGGATGGGTGAGGGTCAGGCTTCGGGGAAGGGTTAGGGTTAGGGTTCGGGCTAGGGTTAGGGTTAGGGGACGGGGACGGTTTAGGGTCCAGGTGAGGTTAGGGCAACGCTTTAGGGGGAGCGTGCGTGTGAGGGCGCGGGTTAGTGTTAGCGTACGGGTTAGGATTAGGGGACGGGTGAGTGTCAGGCTTCGGGGAAGGGTTAGGGTTAGGGTTCGGGCTAGGGTTAGGGTTAGGGGACGGGGACGGTTTAGGGTCCAGGTGAGGGTACGGCAACGCTTTAGGGGGAGCGTGCGTGTGAGGGCGCGGGTTAATGTTAGCGTACGGGTTAGGATTAGGGGACGGGTGAGGGTCAGGCTTCGGGGAAGTGTTAGGGTTCGGGCTAGGGTTAGGGTTAGGGTACGGGGACGGTTTAGGGTCCAGGTGAGGGTACGGCAACGCTTTAGGGGGAGCGTGCGTGTGAGGGCACGGGTTAGTGTTAGCGTACGGGTTAGGATTAGGGGACGGGTGAGGGTCAGGCTTTGGGGAGGGTTAGGGTTAGGGTTCGGGCTAGGGTTAGGGTTAGGGGACGGGGACGGTTTAGGGTCCAGGTGAGGGTACGGCAATGCTTTAGGGGGAGCGTGCATGTGAGGGCGCGGGTTAGTGTTAGCGTACGGGTTAGGATTAGGGGACGGGTGAGGGTCAGGCTTCGGGGAAGGGTTAGGATTAGGGTTCGGGCTAGGGTTAGGGTTAGGGGACGGGGACGGTTTAGGGTCCAGGTGAGGGTACGGCAACACTTTAGGGGGAGCGTGCGTGTGAGGGCGCGGGTTAGTGTTAGCGTACGGGTTAGGATTAGGGGACGGGTGAGGGTCAGGCTTCGGGGAAGGGTTAGGGTTAGGGTTCGGGCTAGGGTTAGGGTTAGGGGACGGGGATGGTTTAGGGTCCAGGTGAGGGTACGGCAATGCTTTAGGGGGAGCGTGCATGTGAGAGCGCGGGTTAGTGTTAGCATACGGGTTAGGATTAAGGGACGGGTGAGGGTCAGGCTTCGGGGAAGGGTTAGGGTTAGGGTTCGGGCTAGGGTTAGGGTTAGGGGACGGGGACGGTTTAGGGTCCAGGTGAGGGTACGGCAACGCTTTAGGGGGAGCGTGCGTGTCAGGGCGCACGTTAGTGTTAGCGTACGGCTTAGGATTAGGGGACGGGTGAGGGTCAGGCTTCGGGGAAGGGTTAGGGTTAGGGTTCGGGCTAGGGTTAGGGTTAGGGGACGGGGACGGTTTAGGGTCCAGGTGAGGGTACGGCAACGCTTTAGGGGGAGCGTGCGTGTGAGGGCGCGGGTTAGTGTTAGCGTACGGGTTAGGATTAGGGGACGGGTGAGGGTCAGGCTTCGGGGAAGGGTTAGGGTTAGGGTTCGGGCTAGGGTTAGGGTTAGGGGACGGGGACGGTTTAGGGTCCAGGTGAGGTTAGGGCAACGCTTTAGGGGGAGCGTGCGTGTGAGGGCGCGGGTTAGTGTTAGCGTACGGGTTAGGATTAGGGGACGGGTGAGGGTCAGGCTTCGGGGAAGGGTTAGGGTTAGGGTTCGGGCTAGGGTTAGGGTTAGGGGACGGGGACGGTTTAGGGTCCAGGTGAGGGTACGGCAACGCTTTAGGGGGAGCGTGCGTGTGAGGGCGCGGGTTAGTGTTAGCGTACGGGTTAGGATTAGGGGACGGGTGAGGGTCAGGCTTCGGGGAAGTGTTAGGGTTCGGGCTAGGGTTAGGGTTAGGGTACGGGGACGGTTTAGGGTCCAGGTGAGGGTACGGCAACGCTTTAGGGGGAGCGTGCGTGTGAGGGCACGGGTTAGTGTTAGCGTACGGGTTAGGATTAGGGGACGGGTGAGGGTCAGGCTTTGGGGAGGGTTAGGGTTAGGGTTCGGGCTAGGGTTAGGGTTAGGGGACGGGGACGGTTTAGGGTCCAGGTGAGGGTACGGCAATGCTTTAGGGGGAGCGTGCATGTGAGGGCGCGGGTTAGTGTTAGCGTACGGGTTAGGATTAGGGGACGGGTGAGGGTCAGGCTTCGGGGAAGGGTTAGAGTTAGGGTTCGGGCTAGGGTTAGGGTTAGGGGACGGGGACGGTTTAGGGTCCAGGTGAGGGTACGGCAACGCTTTAGGGGGAGCGTGCATGTGAGGGCGCGGGTTAGTGTTAGCGTACGGGTTAGGATTAGGGGACGGGTGAGGGTCAGGCTTCGGGGAAGGGTTAGGGTTAGGGTTCGGGCTAGGGTTAGGGTTAGGGGACGGGGACGGTTTAGGGTCCAGGTGAGGGTACGGCAACGCTTTAGGGGGAGCGTGCGTGTGAGGGCGCGGGTTAGTGTTAGCGTACGGTTTAGCATTAGGGGATGGGTGAGGGTCAGGCTTCGGGGAAGGGTTAGGGTTAGGGTTCGGGCTAGGGTTAGGGTTAGGGGACGGGGACGGTTTAGGGTCCAGGTGAGGTTAGGGCAACGCTTTAGGGGGAGCGTGCGTGTGAGGGCGCGGGTTAGTGTTAGCGTACGGGTTAGGATTAGGGGACGGGTGAGTGTCAGGCTTCGGGGAAGGGTTAGGGTTAGGGTTCGGGCTAGGGTTAGGGTTAGGGGACGGGGACGGTTTAGGGTCCAGGTGAGGGTACGGCAACGCTTTAGGGGGAGCGTGCGTGTGAGGGCGCGGGTTAATGTTAGCGTACGGGTTAGGATTAGCGAACGGGTGAGGGTCAGGCTTCGGGGAAGTGTTAGGGTTCGGGCTAGGGTTAGGGTTAGGGTACGGGGACGGTTTAGGGTCCAGGTGAGGGTACGGCAACGCTTTAGGGGGAGCGTGCGTGTGAGGGCACGGGTTAGTGTTAGCGTACGGGTTAGGATTAGGGGACGGGTGAGGGTCAGGCTTTGGGGAGGGTTAGGGTTAGGGTTCGGGCTAGGGTTAGGGTTAGGGGACGGGGACGGTTTAGGGTCCAGGTGAGGGTACGGCAATGCTTTAGGGGGAGCGTGCATGTGAGGGCGCGGGTTAGTGTTAGCGTACGGGTTAGGATTAGGGGACGGGTGAGGGTCAGGCTTCGGGGAAGGGTTAGGATTAGGGTTCGGGCTAGGGTTAGGGTTAGGGGACGGGGACGGTTTAGGGTCCAGGTGAGGGTACGGCAACACTTTAGGGGGAGCGTGCGTGTGAGGGCGCGGGTTAGTGTTAGCGTACGGGTTAGGATTAGGGGACGGGTGAGGGTCAGGCTTCGGGGAAGGGTTAGGGTTAGGGTTCGGGCTAGGGTTAGGGTTAGGGGACGGGGATGGTTTAGGGTCCAGGTGAGGGTACGGCAATGCTTTAGGGGGAGCGTGCATGTGAGAGCGCGGGTTAGTGTTAGCGTACGGGTTAGGATTAAGGGACGGGTGAGGGTCAGGCTTCGGGGAAGGGTTAGGGTTAGGGTTCGGGCTAGGGTTAGGGTTAGGGGACGGGGACGGTTTAGGGTCCAGGTGAGGGTACGGCAACGCTTTAGGGGGAGCGTGCGTGTCAGGGCGCGCGTTAGTGTTAGCGTACGGCTTAGGATTAGGGGACGGGTGAGGGTCAGGCTTCGGGGAAGGGTTAGGGTTAGGGTTCGGGCTAGGGTTAGGGTTAGGGGACGGGGACGGTTTAGGGTCCAGGTGAGGGTACGGCAACGCTTTAGGGGGAGCGTGCATGTGAGGGCGCGGGTTAGTGTTAGCGTACGGGTTAGGATTAGGGGACGGGTGAGGGTCAGGCTTCGGGGAAGGGTTAGGGTTAGGGTTCGGGCTAGGGTTAGGGTTAGGGGACGGGGACGGTTTAGGGTCCAGGTGAGGTTAGGGCAACGCTTTAGGGGGAGCGTGCGTGTGAGGGCGCGTGTTAGTGTTAGCGTACGGGTTAGGATTAGGGGACGGGTGAGGGTCAGGCTTCGGGGAAGGGTTAGGGTTAGGGTTCGGGCTAGGGTTAGGGTTAGGGGACGGGGACGGTTTAGGGTCCAGGTGAGGGTACGGCAACGCTTTAGGGGGAGCGTGCGTGTGAGGGCGCGGGTTAGTGTTAGCGTACGGGTTAGGATTAGGGGACGGGTGAGGGTCAGGCTTCGGGGAAGTGTTAGGGTTCGGGCTAGGGTTAGGGTTAGGGTACGGGGACGGTTTAGGGTCCAGGTGAGGGTACGGCAACGCTTTAGGGGGAGCGTGCGTGTGAGGGCACGGGTTAGTGTTAGCGTACGGGTTAGGATTAGGGGACGGGTGAGGGTCAGGCTTTGGGGAGGGTTAGGGTTAGGGTTCGGGCTAGGGTTAGGGTTAGGGGACGGGGACGGTTTAGGGTCCAGGTGAGGGTACGGCAATGCTTTAGGGGGAGCGTGCATGTGAGGGCGCGGGTTAGTGTTAGCGTACGGGTTAGGATTAAGGGACGGGTGAGGGTCAGGCTTCGGGGAAGGGTTAGGGTTAGGGTTCGGGCTAGGGTTAGGGTTAGGGGACGGGGACGGTTTAGGGTCCAGGTGAGGGTACGGCAACGCTTTAGGGGGAGCGTGCGTGTCAGGGCGCGCGTTAGTGTTAGCGTACGGCTTAGGATTAGGGGACGGGTGAGGGTCAGGCTTCGGGGAAGGGTTAGAGTTAGGGTTCGGGCTAGGGTTAGGGTTAGGGGACGGGGACGGTTTAGGGTCCAGGTGAGGGTACGGCAACGCTTTAGGGGGAGCGTGCATGTGAGGGCGCGGGTTAGTGTTAGCGTACGGGTTAGGATTAGGGGACGGGTGAGGGTCAGGCTTCGGGGAAGGGTTAGGGTTAGGGTTCGGGCTAGGGTTAGGGTTAGGGGACGGGGACGGTTTAGGGTCCAGGTGAGGGTACGGCAACGCTTTAGGGGGAGCGTGCGTGTGAGGGCGCGGGTTAGTGTTAGCCTACGGGTTAGGATTAGGGGACGGGTGAGGGTCAGGCTTCGGAGAAGGTTTAGGGTTAGGGTTCGGGCTAGGGTTAGGATTAGGGGACGGGGACGGTTTAGGGTCCAGGTGAGGGTAGGGCAACGCTTTAGGGGGAGCGTGCGTGTGAGGGCGCGGGTTAGTGTTAGCGTACGGGTTAGGATTAGGGGACGGGTGAGGGTCAGGCTTCGGGGAAGGGTTAGGGTTAGGGTTCGGGCTAGGGTTAGGGTTAGGGGACGGGGACGGTTTAGGGTCCAGGTGAGGGTACGGCAACGCTTTAGGGGGAGCGTGCGTGTGAGGGCGCGGGTTAGTGTTAGCGTACGGGTTAGGATTAGGGGACGGGTGAGGGTCAGGCTTCGGGGAAGGGTTAGGGTTAGGGTTCGGGCTAGGGTTAGGGTTAGGGGACGGGGACGGTTTAGGGTCCAGGTGAGGGTACGGCAACGCTTTAGGGGGGGCGTGCGTGTGATGGCGTGGGTTAGTGTTAGCGTACGGGTTAGGATTAGGGGACGGGTGAGGGTCAGGCTTCGGGGAAGGGTTAGGGTTAGGGTTCGGGCTAGGGTTAGGGTTAGGGGACGGGGACGGTTTAGGGTCCAGGTGAGGGTACGGCAACGCTTTAGGGGGAGCGTGCGTGTGAGGGCGCGGGTTAGTGTTAGCGTACGGGTTAGGATTAGGGGACGGGTGAGGGTCAGGCTTCGGGGAAGGGTTAGGGTTAGGGTTCGGGCTAGGGTTAGGGTTAGGGGACGGGGACGGTTTAGGGTCCAGGTGAGGGTACGGCAACGCTTTAGGGGGAGCGTGCGTGTGAGGGCGCGGGTTAGTGTTAGCGTACGGGTTAGGATTAGGGGACGGTTGAGGGTCAGGCTTCGGGGAAGGGTTAGGGTTAGGGTTCGGGCTAGGGTTAGGGTTAGGGGACGGGGACGGTTTAGGGTCCAGGTGAGGGTACGGCAACGCTTTAGGGGGAGCGTGCGTGTGAGGGCGCGGGTTAGTGATAGCGTACGGGTTAGGATTAGGGGACGGGTGAGGGTCAGGCTTCGGGGAAGGGTTAGGGTTAGGGTTCGGGCTAGGGTTAGGGTTAGGGGACGGGGACGGTTTAGGGTCCAGGTGAGGGTACGGCAACGCTTTAGGGGGAGCGTGCGTGTGAGGGCGCGGGTTAGTGTTAGCGTACGGGTTAGGATTAGGGGACGGGTGAGGGTCAGGCTTTGGGGAAGGGTTAGGGTTAGGGTTCGGGCTAGGGTTAGGGTTAGGGGACGGGGACGGTTTAGGGTCCAGGTGAGGGTACGGCAACGCTTTAGGGGGAGCGTGCGTGTGAGGGCGCGGGTTAGTGTTAGCGTACGGGTTAGGATTAGGGGACGGGTGAGGGTCAGGCTTCGGGGAAGTGTTAGGGTTCGGGCTAGGGATAGGGTTAGGGGACGGGGACGGTTTAGGGTCCAGGTGAGGGTACGGCAACGCTTTAGGGGGAGCGTGCGTGTGAGGGCACGGGTTAGTGTTAGCGAACGGGTTAGGATTAGGGGACGGGTGAGTGTCAGGCTTAGGGGAGGGTTAGGGTTAGGGTTCGGGCTAGGGTTAGGGTTAGGGGACGGGGACGGTTTAGGGTCCAGGTGAGGGTACGGCAATGCTTTAGGGGGAGCGTGCGTGTGAGGGCGCGGGTTAGTGTTAGCGTACGGGTTAGGATTAGGGGACGGGTGAGGGTCAGGCTTCGGGGAAGGGTTAGGGTTAGGGTTCGGGCTAGGGTTAGGGTTAGGGGACGGGGACGGTTTAGGGTCCAGGTGAGGGTACGGCAACGCTTTAGGGGGGGCGTGCGTGTGAGGGCGCGGGTTAGTGTTAGCGTACGGCTTAGGATTAGGGGACGGGTAAGGGTCAGGCTTCGGGGAAGGGTTAGGGTTAGGGTTCGGGCTAGGGTTAGGGTTAGGGGACGGGGACGGTTTAGGGTCCAGGTGAGGGTACGGCAACGCTTTAGGGGGAGCGTGCGTGTGAGGGCGCGGGTTAGTGTTAGCGTACGGTTTAGGATTAGGGGACGGGTGAGGGTCAGGCTTCGGGGAAGGGTTAGGGTTAGGGTTCGGGCTAGGGTTAGGGTAAGGGGACGGGGACGGTTTAGGGTCCAGGTGAGGGTACGGCAACGCTTTAGGGGGAGCGTGCGTGTGAGGGCGCGGGTTAGTGTTAGCGTACGGGTTAGGATTAGGGGACGGGTGAGGGTCAGGTTTCGGGGAAGGGTTAGGGTTAGGGTTCGGGCTAGGGTTAGGGTTAGGGGACGGGGACGGTTTAGGGTCCAGGTGAGGGTACGGCAACGCTTTAGGGGGAGCGTGCGTGTGAGGGCGCGCGTAAGTGTTAGCGTACGGGTTAGGATTAGGGGACGGGTGAGGGTCAGGCTTCGGGGAAGGGTTAGGGTTAGGGTTCGGGCTAGGGTTAGGGTTAGGGGACGGGGACGGTTTAGGGTCCAGGTGAGGGTATGGCAACGCTTTAGGGGGAGCGTGCGTGTGAGGGCGCGGGTTAGTGTTAGCGTACGGGTTAGGATTAGGGGACGGGTGAGGGTCAGGCTTCGGGGAAGGGTTAGGTTTAGGGTTCGGGCTAGGGTTAGGGTTAGGGGACGGGGACGGTTTAGGGTCCAGGTGAGGGTACGGCAACGCTTTAGGGGGAGCGTGCGTGTGAGGGCGCGGGTTAGTGTTAGCGTACGGGTTACGATTAGGGGACGGGTGAGGGTCAGGCTTCGGGGAAGGGTTAGGGTTAGGGTTCGGGTTAGGGTTAGGGTTAGGGGACGGGGACCGTTTAGGGTCCAGGTGAGGGTACGGCAACGCTTTAGGGGGAGCGTGCGTGTGAGGGCGCGGGTTAGTGTTAGCGTACGGGTTAGGATTAGGGGACGGGTGAGGGTCAGGCTTCGGGGAAGGGTTAGGGTTAGGGTTCGGGCTAGGGTTAGGGTTAGGGGACGGGGACGGTTTAGGGTCCAGGTGAGGGTACGGCAACGTTTTAGGGGGAGCGTGCGTGTGAGGGCGCGGGTTAGTGTTAGCGTACGGGTTAGGATTAGGGGACGGGTGAGGGTCAGGCTTCGGGGAAGGGTAAGGGTTAGGGTTCGGGGTAGGGTTAGGGTTAGGGGACGGGGACGGTTTAGGGTCCAGGTGAGGGTACGGCAACGCTTTAGGGGGAGCGTGCGTGTGAGGGCGCGGGTTAGTGTTAGCGTACGGGTTAGGATTAGGGGACGGGTGAGGGTCAGGCTTCGGGGAAGGGTTAGGGTTAGGGTTCGGGCTAGGGTTAGGGTTAGGGGATGGGGACGGTTTAGGGTCCAGGTGAGGGTACGGCAACGCTTTAGGGGGGGCGTGCGTGTGAGGGCGCGGGTTAGTGTTAGCGTACGGCTTAGGATTAGGGGACGGGTAAGGGTCAGGCTTCGGGGAAGGGTTAGGGTTAGGGTTCGGGCTAGGGTTAGGGTTAGGGGACGGGGACGGTTTAGGGTCCAGGTGAGGGTACGGCAACGCTTTAGGGGGAGCGTGCGTGTGAGGGCGCGGGTTAGTGTTAGCGTACGGTTTAGGATTAGGGGACGGGTGAGGGTCAGGCTTCGGGGAAGGGTTAGGGTTAGGGTTCGGGCTAGGGTTAGGGTTAGGGGACGGGGACGGTTTAGGGTCCAGGTGAGGGTACGGCAACGCTTTAGGGGGAGCGTGCGTGTGAGGGCGCGGGTTAGTGTTAGCGTACGGGTTAGGATTAGGGGACGGGTGAGGGTCAGGCTTCGGGGAAGGGTTAGGGTTAGGGTTCGGGCTAGGGTTAGGGTTAGGGGACGGGGACGGTTTAGGGTCCAGGTGAGGGTACGGCAACGCTTTAGGGGGAGCGTGCGTGTGAGGGCGCGCGTAAGTGTTAGCGTACGGGTTAGGATTAGGGGACGGGTGAGGGTCAGGCTTCGGGGAAGGGTTAGGGTTAGGGTTCGGGCTAGGGTTAGGGTTAGGGGACGGGGACGGTTTAGGGTCCAGGTGAGGGTATGGCAACGCTTTAGGGGGAGCGTGCGTGTGAGGGCGTGGGTTAGTGTTAGCGTACGGGTTAGGATTAGGGGACGGGTGAGGGTCAGGCTTCGGGGAAGGGTTAGGGTTAGGGTTCGGGCTAGGGTTAGGGTTAGGGGACGGGGACGGTTTAGGGTCCAGGTGAGGGTACGGCAACGCTTTAGGGGGAGCGTGCGTGTGAGGGCGCGGGTTAGTGTTAGCGTACGGGTTACGATTAGGGGACGGGTGAGGGTCAGGCTTCGGGGAAGGGTTAGGGTTAGGGTTCGGGCTAGGGTTAGGGTTAGGGGACGGGGACCGTTTAGGGTCCAGGTGAGGGTACGGCAACGCTTTAGGGGGAGCGTGCGTGTGAGGGCGCGGGTTAGTGTTAGCGTACGGGTTAGGATTAGGGGACGGGTGAGGGTCAGGCTTCGGGGAAGGGTTAGGGTTAGGGTTCGGGCTAGGGTTAGGGTTAGGGGACGGGGACGGTTTAGGGTCCAGGTGAGGGTACGGCAACGTTTTAGGGGGAGCGTGCGTGTGAGGGCGCGGGTTAGTGTTAGCGTACGGGTTAGGATTAGGGGACGGTTGAGGGTCAGGCTTCGGGGAAGGGTTAGGGTTAGGGTTCGGGCTAGGGTTAGGGTTAGGGGACGGGGACGGTTTAGGGTCCAGGTGAGGGTACGGCAACGCTTTAGGGGGAGCGTGCGTGTGAGGGCGCGGGTTAGTGATAGCGTACGGGTTAGGATTAGGGGTCGGGTGAGGGTCAGGCTTCGGGGAAGGGTTAGGGTTAGGGTTCGGGCTAGGGTTAGGGTTAGGGGACGGGGACGGTTTAGGGTCCAGGTGAGGGTACGGCAACGCTTTAGGGGGAGCGTGCGTGTGAGGGCGCGGGTTAGTGTTAGCGTACGGGTTAGGATTAGGGGACGGGTGAGGGTCAGGCTTCGGGGAAGTGTTAGGGTTAGGGTTCGGGCTAGGGTTAGGGTTAGGGGACGGGGACGGTTTAGGGTCCAGGTGAGGGTACGGCAACGTTTTAGGGGGAGCGTGCGTGTGAGGGCGCGGGTTAGTGTTAGCGTACGGGTTAGGATTAGGGGACGGTTGAGGGTCAGGCTTCGGGGAAGGGTTAGGGTTAGGGTTCGGGCTAGGGTTAGGGTTAGGGGACGGGGACGGTTTAGGGTCCAGGTGAGGGTACGGCAACGCTTTAGGGGGAGCGTGCGTGTGAGGGCGCGGGTTAGTGATAGCGTACGGGTTAGGATTAGGGGACGGGTGAGGGTCAGGCTTCGGGGAAGGGTTAGGGTTAGGGTTCGGGCTAGGGTTAGGGTTAGGGGACGGGGACGGTTTAGGGTCCAGGTGAGGGTACGGCAACGCTTTAGGGGGAGCGTGCGTGTGAGGGCGCGGGTTAGTGTTAGCGTACGGGTTAGGATTAGGGGACTGGTGAGGGTCAGGCTTCGGGGAAGGGTTAGGGTTAGGGTTCGGGCTAGGGTTAGGGTTAGGGGACGGGGACGGTTTAGGGTCCAGGTGAGGGTACGGCAACGCTTTAGGGGGAGCGTGCGTGTGAGGGCGCGCGTTAGTGTTAGCGTACGGCTTAGGATTATGGGACGGGTGAGGGTCAGGCTTCGGGGAAGGGTTAGGGTTAGGGTTCGGGCTAGGGTTAGGGTTAGGGGACGGGGACGGTTTAGGGTCCAGGTGAGGGTACGGCAACGCTTTAGGGGGAGCGTGCGTGTGAGGGCGCGCGTTAGTGTTAGCGTACGGCTTAGGATTAGGGGACGGGTGAGGGTCAGGCTTCGGGGAAGGGTTAGGGTTAGGGTTCGGGCTAGGGTTAGGGTTAGGGGACGGGGACGGTTTAGGGTCCAGGTGAGGGTACGGCAACGCTTTAGGGGGAGCGTGCGTGTGAGGGCGCGGGTTAGTGTTAGCGTACGGGTTAGGATTAGGGGACGGGTGAGGGTCAGGCTTCGGAGAAGGGTTAGGGTTAGGGTTCGGGCTAAGGTTAGGGTTAGGGGACGGGGACGGTTTAGGGTCCAGGTGAGGGTACGGCAACGCTTTAGGGGGAGTGTGCGTGTGAGGGCGCGTGTTAGTGTTAGCGTTCGGGTTAGGATTAGGGGACGGGTGAGGGTCAGGCTTCGGGGAAGTGTTAGGGTTAGGGTTCGGGCTAGGGTTAGGGTTAGGGGACGGGGATGGTTTAGGGTCCAGGTGAGGGTATGGCAACGCTTTAGGGGGAGCGTGCGTGTGAGGGCGCGGGTTAGTGTTAGCGTACGGGTTAGGATTAGGGGACGGGTGAGGGTCAGGCTTCGGGGAAGGGTTAGGGTTAGGGTTCGGGCTAGGGTTAGGGTTAGGGGACGGGGACGGTTTAGGGTCCAGGTGAGGGTACGGCAACGCTTTAGGGGGAGCGTGCGTGTGAGGGCTCGGGTTAGTGTTAGGGTACGGGTTATGATTAGGGGACGGGTGAGGGTCAGGCTTCGGGGAAGGGTTAGGGTTAGGGTTCGGGCTAGGGTTAGGGTTAGGGGACGGGGACGGTTTAGGGTCCAGGTGAGGGTACGGCAACGCTTTAGGGGGAGCGTGCGTGTGAGGGCGCGGGTTAGTGTTAGCGTACGGGTTAGGATTAGGGGACGGGTGAGGGTCAGGCTTCGGGGAAGGGTTAGGGTTAGGGTTCGGGCTAGGGTTAGGGTTAGGGGACGGGGCGGTTTAGGGTCCAGGTGAGGGTACGGCATGCTTTAGGGGGAGCGTGCGTGTGAGGGCGCGGGTTAGTGTTAGCGTACGGGTTAGGATTAGGGGACGGGTGAGGGTCAGGCTTCGGGGAAGGGTTAGGGTTAGGGTTCGGGCTAGGGTTAGGGTTAGGGGACGGGGACGGTTTAGGGTCCAGGTGAGGGTACGGCAACGCTTTAGGGGGAGCGTGCGTGTGAGGGCGCGGGTTAGTGTTAGCCTACGGGTTAGGATTAGGGGACGGGTGAGGATCAGGCTTCGGGGAAGGTTTAGGGTTAGGGTTCGGGCTAGGGTTAGGATTAGGGGACGGGGACGGTTTAGGGTCCAGGTGAGGGTAGGGCAACGCTTTAGGGGGAGCGTGCGTGTGAGGGCGCGGGTTAGTGTTAGCGTACGGGTTAGGATTAGGGGACGGGTGAGGGTCAGGCTTCGGGGAAGGGTTAGGGTTAGGGTTCGGGCTAGGGTTAGGGTTAGGGGACGGGGACGGTTTAGGGTCCAGGTGAGGGTACGGCAACGCTTTAGGGGGGGCGTGCGTGTGAGGGCGTGGGTTAGTGTTAGCGTACGGGTTAGGATTAGGGGACGGGTGAGGGTCAGGCTTCGGGGAAGGGTTAGGGTTAGGGTTCGGGCTAGGGTTAGGGTTAGGGGATGGGGACGGTTTAGGGTCCAGGTGAGGGTACGGCAACGCTTTAGGGGGAGCGTGCGTGTGAGGGCGCGGGTTAGTGTTAGCGTACGGGTTAGGATTAGGGGACGGGTGAGGGTCAGGCTTCGGGGAAGGGTTAGGGTTAGGGTTCGGGCTAGGGTTAGGGTTAGGGGACGGGGACGGTTTAGGGTCCAGGTGAGGGTACGGCAACGCTTTAGGGGGAGCGTGCGTGTGAGGGCGCGGGTTAGTGTTAGCGTACGGGTTAGGATTAGGGGACGCGTGAAGGTCAGGCTTCGGGGAAGTGTTAGGGTTAGGGTTCGGGCTAGGGTTAGGGTTAGGGGACGGGGACGGTTTAGGGTCCAGGTGAGGGTACGGCAACGCTTTAGGGGGAGCGTGCGTGTGAGGGCGCGGGTTAGTGTTAGCGTACGGGTTAGGATTAGGGGACGGGTGAGGGTCAGGCTTCGGGGAAGGGTTAGGGTTAGGGTTCGGGCTAGGGTTAGGGTTAGGGGACGGGGACGGTTTAGGGTCCAGGTGAGGGTACGGCAACGCTTTAGGGGGAGCGTGCGTGTGAGGGCGCGGGTTAGTGTTAGCGTACGGGTTAGGATTAGGGGACGGGTGAGGGTCAGGCTTCGGGGAAGGGTTAGAGTTAGGGTTCGGGCTAGGGTTAGGGTTAGGGGACGGGGACGGTTTAGGGTCCAGGTGAGGGTACGGCAACGCTTTAGGGGGAGCGTGCGTGTGAGGGCGCGGGTTAGTGTTAGCGTACGGGTTAGGATTAGGGGACGGGTGAGGGTCAGGCTTCGGGGAAGGGTTAGGGTTAGGGTTCGGGCTAGGGTTAGGGTTAGGGGACGGGGACGGTTTAGGGTCCAGGTGAGGGTACGGCAACGCTTTAGGGGGAGCGTGCGTGTGAGGGCGCGGGTTAGTGTTAGCGTACGGGTTAGGATTAGGGGACGGGTGAGGGTCAGGCTTCGGGGAAGGGTTAGGGTTAGGGTTCGGGCTAGGGTTAGGGTTAGGGGACGGGGACGGTTTAGGGTCCAGGTGAGGGTACGGCAACGCTTTAGGGGGAGCGTGCGTGTGAGGGCGCACGTAAGTGTTAGCGTACGGGTTAGGATTAGGGGACGGGTGAGGGTCAGGCTTCGGGGAAGGGTTAGGGTTAGGGTTCGGGCTAGGGTTAGGGTTAGGGGACGGGGACGGTTTAGGGTCCAGGTGAGACTATGGCAACGCTTTAGGGGGAGCGTGCGAGTGAGGGCGCGGGTTAGTGTTAGCGTACGGGTTAGGATTAGGGGACGGGTGAGGGTCAGGCTTCGGGGAAGGGTTAGGGTTAGGGTTCGGGCTAGGGTTAGGGTTAGGGGACGGGGACGGTTTAGGGTCCAGGTGAGGGTACGGCAACGCTTTAGGGGGAGCGTGCGTGTGAGGGCGCGGGTTAGTGTTAGCGTACGGGTTACGATTAGGGGACGGGTGAGGGTCAGGCTTCGGGGAAGGGTTAGGGTTAGGGTTCGGGCTAGGGTTAGGGTTAGGGGACGGGGACCGTTTAGGGTCCAGGTGAGGGTACGGCAACGCTTTAGGGGGAGCGTGCGTGTGAGGGCGCGGGTTAGTGTTAGCGTACGGGTTAGGATTAGGGGACGGGTGAGGTTCAGGCTTCGGGGAAGGGTTAGGGGTAGGGTTCGGGCTAGGGTTAGGGTTAGGGGACGGGGACGGTTTAGGGTCCAGGTGAGGGTACGGCAACGCTTTAGGGGGAGCGTGCGTGTGAGGGCGCGGGTTAGTGATAGCGTACGGGTTAGGATTAGGGGACGGGTGAGGGTCAGGCTTCGGGGAAGGGTTAGGGTTAGGGTTCGGGCTAGGGTTAGGGTTAGGGGACGGGGACGGTTTAGGGTCCAGGTGAGGGTACGGCAACGCTTTAGGGGGAGCGTGCGTGTGAGGGCGCGGGTTAGTGTTAGCGTACGGGTTAGGATTAGGGGACTGGTGAGGGTCAGGCTTTGGGGAAGGGTTAGGGTTAGGGTTCGGGCTAGGGTTAGGGTTAGGGGACGGGGACGGTTTAGGGTCCAGGTGAGGGTACGGCAACGCTTTAGGGGGAGCGTGCGTGTGAGGGCGCGGGTTAGTGTTAGCGCACGGGTTAGGATTAGGGGACTGGTGAGGGTCAGGCTTCGGGGAAGGGTTAGGGTTAGGGTTCGGGCTAGGGTTAGGGTTAGGGGACGGGGACGGTTTAGGGTCCAGGTGAGGGTACGGCAACGCTTTAGGGGGAGCGTGCGTGTGAGGGCGCGCGTTAGTGTTAGCGTACGGCTTAGGATTAGGGGACGCGTGAGGGTCAGGCTTCGGGGAAGTGTTAGGGTTAGGGTTCGGGCTAGGGTTAGGGTTAGGGGACGGGGACGGTTTAGGGTCCAGGTGAGGGTACGGCAACGCTTTAGTGGGAGCGTGCGTGTGAGGGCGCGGGTTAGTGTTAGCGTACGGGTTAGGATTAGGGGACGGGTGAGGGTCAGGCTTCGGGGAAGGGTTAGGGTTAGGGTTCGGGCTAGGGTTAGGGTTAGGGGACGGGGACGGTTTAGGGTCCAGGTGAGGGTACGGCAACGCTTTAGGGGGAGCGTGCGTGTGAGGGCGCGGGTTAGTGTTAGCGTACGGGTTAGGATTAGGGGACGGGTGAGGGTCAGGCTTCGGTGAAGGGTTAGAGTTAGGGTTCGGGCTAGGGTTAGGGTTAGGGGACGGGGACGGTTTAGGGTCCAGGTGAGGGTACGGCAACGCTTTAGGGGGAGCGTGCGTGTGAGGGCGCGGGTTAGTGTTAGCGTACGGGTTAGGATTAGGGGACGGGTGAGGGTCAGGCTTCGGGGAAGGGTTAGGGTTAGGGTTCGGGCTAGGGTTAGGGTTAGGGGACGGGGACGGTTTAGGGTCCAGGTGAGGGTACGGCAACGCTTTAGGGGGAGCGTGCGTGTGAGGGCGCGGGTTAGTGTTAGCGTACGGGTTAGGATTAGGGGACGGGTGAGGGTCAGGCTTCGGGGAAGGGTTAGGGTTAGGGTTCGGGCTAGGGTTAGGGTTAGGGGACGGGCACGGTTTAGGGTCCAGGTGAGGGTACGGCAACGCTTTAGGGGGAGCGTGCGTGTGAGGGCGCGCGTAAGTGTTAGCGTACGGGTTAGGATTAGGGGACGGGTGAGGGTCAGGCTTCGGGGAAGGGTTAGGGTTAGGGTTCGGGCTAGGGTTAGGGTTAGGGGACGGGGACGGTTTAGGGTCCAGGTGAGACTATGGCAACGCTTTAGGGGGAGCGTGCGAGTGAGGGCGCGGGTTAGTGTTAGCGTACGGGTTAGGATTAGGGGACGGGTGAGGGTCAGGCTTCGGGGAAGGGTTAGGGTTAGGGTTCGGGCTAGGGTTAGGGTTAGGGGACGGGGACGGTTTAGGGTCCAGGTGAGGGTACGGCAACGCTTTAGGGGGAGCGTGCGTGTGAGGGCGCGGGTTAGTGTTAGCGTACGGGTTACGATTAGGGGACGGGTGAGGGTCAGGCTTCGGGGAAGGGTTAGGGTTAGGGTTCGGGCTAGGGTTAGGGTTAGGGGACGGGGACCGTTTAGGGTCCAGGTGAGGGTACGGCAACGCTTTAGGGGGAGCGTGCGTGTGAGGGCGCGGGTTAGTGTTAGCGTACGGGTTAGGATTAGGGGACGGGTGAGGTTCAGGCTTCGGGGAAGGGTTAGGGGTAGGGTTCGGGCTAGGGTTAGGGTTAGGGGACGGGGACGGTTTAGGGTCCAGGTGAGGGTACGGCAACGCTTTAGGGGGAGCGTGCGTGTGAGGGCGCGGGTTAGTGATAGCGTACGGGTTAGGATTAGGGGACGGGTGAGGGTCAGGCTTCGGGGAAGGGTTAGGGTTAGGGTTCGGGCAAGGGTTAGGGTTAGGGGACGGGGACGGTTTAGGGTCCAGGTGAGGGTACGGCAACGCTTTAGGGGGAGCGTGCGTGTGAGGGCGCGGGTTAGTGTTAGCGTACGGGTTAGGATTAGGGGACTGGTGAGGGTCAGGCTTTGGGGAAGGGTTAGGGTTAGGGTTCGGGCTAGGGTTAGGGTTAGGGGACGGGGACGGTTTAGGGTCCAGGTGAGGGTACGGCAACGCTTTAGGGGGAGCGTGCGTGTGAGGGCGCGGGTTAGTGTTAGCGCACGGGTTAGGATTAGGGGACTGGTGAGGGTCAGGCTTCGGGGAAGGGTTAGGGTTAGGGTTCGGGCTAGGGTTAGGGTTAGGGGACGGGGACGGTTTAGGGTCCAGGTGAGGGTACGGCAACGCTTTAGGGGGAGCGTGCGTGTGAGGGCGCGCGTTAGTGTTAGCGTACGGCTTAGGATTATGGGACGGGTGAGGGTCAGGCTTCGGGGAAGGGTTAGGGTTAGGGTTCGGGCTAGGGTTAGGGTTAGGGGACGGGGACGGTTTAGGGTCCAGGTGAGGGTACGGCAACGCTTTAGGGGGAGCGTGCGTGTGAGGGCGCGCGTTAGTGTTAGCGTACGGCTTAGGATTAGGGGACGGGTGAGGGTCAGGCTTCGGGGAAGGGTTAGGGTTAGGTTTCGGGCTAGGGTTAGGGTTAGGGAACGGGGACGGTTTAGGGTCCAGGTGAGGGTACGGCAACGCTTTAGGGGGAGCGTGCGTGTGAGGGCGCGGGTTAGTGTTAGCGTACGGGTTAGGATTAGGGGACGGGTGAGGGTCAGGCTTCGGGGAAGTGTTAGGGTTAGGGTTCGGGCTAGGGTTAGGGTTAGGGGACGGGGACGGTTTAGGGTCCAGGTGAGGGTACGGCAACGCTTTAGGGGGAGCGTGCGTGTGAGGGCGCGTGTTAGTGTTAGCGTTCGGGTTAGGATTAGGGGACGGGTGAGGGTCAGGCTTCGGGGAAGTGTTAGGGTTAGGGTTCGGGCTAGGGTTAGGGTTAGGGGACGGGGATGGTTTAGGGTCCAGGTGAGGGTACGGCAACGCTTTAGGGGGAGCGTGCGTGTGAGGGCGCGGGTTAGTGTTAGCGTACGGGTTAGGATTAGGGGACGGGTGAGGGTCAGGCTTCGGGGAAGGGTTAGGGTTAGGGTTCGGGCTAGGGTTAGGGTTAGGGGACGGGGACGGTTTAGGGTCCAGGTGAGGGTACGGCAACGCTTTAGGGGGAGCGTGCGTGTGAGGGCTCGGGTTAGTGTTAGGGTACGGGTTAGGATTAGGGGACGGGTGAGGGTCAGGCTTCGGGGAAGGGTTAGGGTTAGGGTTCGGGCTAGGGTTAGGGTTAGGGGACGGGGACGGTTTAGGGTCCAGGTGAGGGTACGGCAACGCTTTAGGGGGAGCGTGCGTGTGAGGCCGCGGGTTAGTGTTAGCGTACGGGTTAGGATTAGGGGACGGGTGAGGGTCAGGCTTCGGGGCAGGGTTAGGGTTAGGGTTCGGGCTAGGGTTAGGGTTAGGGGACGGGGCGGTTTAGGGTCCAGGTGAGGGTACGGCAATGCTTTAGGGGGAGCGTGCGTGTGAGGGCGCGGGTTAGTGTTAGCGTACGGGTTAGGATTAGGGGACGGGTGAGGGTCAGGCTTCGGGGAAGGGTTAGGGTTAGGGTTCGGGCTAGGGTTAGGGTTAGGGGACGGGGACGGTTTAGGGTCCAGGTGAGGGTACGGCAACGCTTTAGGGGGAGCGTGCGTGTGAGGGCGCGGGTTAGTGTTAGCGTACGGGTTAGGATTAGGGGACGGGTGAGGGTCAGGCTTCGGGGAAGGGTTAGGGTTAGGGTTCGGGCTAGGGTTAGGGTTAGGGGATGGGGACGGTTTAGGGTCCAGGTGAGGGTACGGCAACGCTTTAGGGGGAGCGTGCGTGTGAGGGCGCGGGTTAGTGTTAGCGTACGGGTTAGGATTAGGGGACAGGTGAGGGTCAGGCTTAGGGGAAGGGTTAGGGTTAGGGTTCGGGCTAGTGTTAGTGTTAGGGGATGGGGACGGTTTCGGGTCCAGGTGAGGGTACGGCAACGCTTTAGGGGGAGCGTGCGTGTGAGGGCGCGGGTTAGTGTTAGCGTACGGGTTAGGATTAGGGGACGGGTGAGGGTCAGGCTTCGGGGAAGGGTTAGGGTTAGGGTTCGGGCTAGGGTTAGGGTTAGGGGACGGGGACGGTTTAGGGTCCAGGTGAGGGTACGGCAACGCTTTAGGGGGAGCGTGCGTGTGAGGGCGCGGGTTAGTGTTAGCGTACGGGTTAGGATTAGGGGACGGGTGAGGGTCAGGCTTCGGGGAAGGGTTAGGGTTCGGCCTAGGGTTAGGGTTAGGGGACGGGGACGGTTTAGGGTCCAGGTGAGGGTACGGCAACGCTTTAGGGGGAGCGTGCGTGTGAGGGCGCGCGTTAGTGTTAGAGTAAGCTTAGGATTAGGGGACGGGTGAGGGTCAGGCTTCAGGGAAGGGTTAGGGCTAGGGTTCGGGCTAGGGTTAGGGTTAGGGGACGGGGACGGTTTAGGGTCCAGGTGAGGGGACGGCAACGCTTTAGGGGGAGCGTGCGTGTGAGGGCGCGCGTTAGTGTTAGCGTACGGGTTAGGATTAGGGGACGGGTGAGGGTCAGGCTTCGGGAAAGGGTTAGGGTTAGGGTTCGGGCTAGGGTTAGGGTTAGGGGACGGGGACGGTTTAGGGTCCAGGTGAGGGTACGGCAACGCTTTAGGGGGAGCGTGCGTGTGAGGGCGCGGGTTAGTGTTAGCGTACGGGTTAGGATTAGGGGACGGGTGAGGGTCAGGCTTCGGGGAAGGGTTAGGGTTAGGGTTCGGGCTAGGGTTAGGGTTAGGGGACGGGGACGGTTTAGGGTCCAGGTGAGGGTACGGCAACGCTTTAGGGGGAGCGTGCGTGTGAGGGCGCGGGTTAGTGTTAGCGTACGGATTAGGATTAGGGGACGGGTGAGGGTCAGGCTTCGGGGAAGGGTTAGGGTTCGGGCTAGGGTTAGGGTTAGGGGACGGGGACGGTTTAGGGTCCAGGTGAGGGTACGGCAACGCTTTAGGGGGAGCGTGCGTGTGAGGGCGCGGGTTAGTGTTAGCGTACGGGTTAGGATTAGGGGACGGGTGAGGGTCAGGCTTCGGGGAAGTGTTAGGGTTAGGGTTCGGGCTAGGGTTAGGGTTAGGGGACGGGGCGGTTTAGGGTCCAGGTGAGGGTACGGCAACGCTTTAGGGGGAGCGTGCGTGTGAGGGCGCGGGTTAGTGTTAGCGTACGGGTTAGGATTAGGGGACGGGTGAGGGTCAGGCTTCGGGGAAGGGTTAGGGTTAGGGTTCGGGCTAGGGTTAGGGTTAGGGGACGGGGACGGTTTAGGGTCCAGGTGAGGGTACGGCAACGCTTTAGGGGGAGCGTGCGTGTGAGGGCGCGGGTTAGTGTTAGCGTACGGGTTAGGATTAGGGGACGGGTGAGGGTCAGGCTTCGTGGAAGTGTTAGGGTTCGGGCTAGGGTTAGGGTTAGGGGACGGGGACGGTTTAGGGTCCAGGTGAGGGTACGGCAACGCTTTAGGGGGAGCGTGCGTGTGAGGGCACGGGTTAGTGTTAGCGTACGGGTTAGGATTAGGGGACGGGTGAGGGTCAGGCTTCGGGGAAGGGTTAGGGTTAGGGTTCGGGCTAGGGTTAGGGTTAGGGGACGGGGACGGTTTAGGGTCCAGGTGAGGGTACGGCAACGCTTTAGGGGGAACGTGTGTGTGAGGGCGTGGGTTAGTGTTAGCGTACGGGTTAGGATTAGGGGACGGGTGAGGGTCAGGCTTCGGGGAAGTGTTAGGGTTAGGGTTCGGGCTAGGGTTAGGGTTAGGGGACGGGGACGGTTTAGGGTCCAGGTGAGCGTACTGCAACGCTTTAGGGGGAGCGTGCGTGTGAGGGCGCGGGTTAGTGTTAGCGTACGGGTTAGGATTAGGGGACGGGTGAGGGTCAGGCTTCGGGGAAGGGTTAGGGTTAGGGTTCGGGCTAGGGTTAGGGTTAGGGGACGGGGACGGTTTAGGGTCCAGGTAAGGGTACGGCAACGCTTTAGGGGGAGCGTGCGTGTGAGGGCGCGGGTTAGTGTTAGCGTACGGGTTAGGATTAGGGGACGGGTGAGGGTCAGGCTTCGGGGAAGGGTTAGGGTTAGGGTTCGGGCTAGGGTTAGGGTTAGGGGACGGGGACGGTTTAGGGTCCAGGTGAGGGTACGGCAACGCTTTAGGGGGAGCGTGCGTGTGACGGCGCAGGTTACTGTTAGCGTACGGGTTAGGATTAGGGGACGGGTGAGGGTGAGGCTTCGGGGAAGGGTTAGGGTTAGGGATCGGGCTAGGGTTAGGGTTAGGGGACGGGAACGGTTTCGGGTCCAGGTGAGGGTACGGCAACGCTTTAGGGGTAGCGTGCGTGTGAGGGCGCGGGTTAGTGTTATCGTACGGGTTAGGATTAGGGGACGGGTGAGGGTCAGGCTTCGGGGAAGGGTTAGGGTTAGGGTTCGGGCTAGGGTTAGGGTTAGGGAATGGGGACGGTTTCGGGTCCAGGTGAGGGTACGGCAACGCTTTAGGGGGAGCGTGCGTGTGAGGGCGCGGGTTAGTGTTAGCGTACGGGTTAGGATTAGGGGACGGGTGAGGGTCAGGCTTCGGGGAAGGGTTAGGGTTAGGGTTCGGGCTAGGGTTAGGGTTAGGGGACGGGGACGGTTTAGGGTCCAGGTGAGGGTACGGCAACGCTTTAGGGGGAGCGTGCATGTGAGGGCGCGGGTTAGTGTTAGCATACGGGTTAGGATTAGGGGACGGGTGAGGGTCAGGCTTCGGGGAAGGGTTAGGGTTAGGGTTCGGGCTAGGGTTAGGGTTAGGGGACGGGGACGGTTTAGGGTCCAGGTGAGGGTACGGCAACGCTTTAGGGGGAGCGTGCGTGTGAGGGCGCGGGTTAGTGTTAGCGTACGGGTTAGGATTAGGGGACGGGTGAGGGTCAGGCTTCGGGGAGGGTAAGGGTTAGGGTTCGGGCTAGGGTTAGGGTTAGGGGACGGGGACGGTTTAGGGTCCAGGTGAGGGTACGGCAATGCTTTAGGGGGAGCGTGCATGTGAGGGCGCGGGTTAGTGTTAGCGTACGGGTTAGGATTAGGGTACGGGTGAGGGTCAGGCTTCGGGGAAGGGTTAGGGTTAGGGTTCGGGCTAGGGTTAGGGTTAGGGGACGGGGACCGTTTAGGGTCCAGGTGAGGGTACGGCAACGCTTTAGGGGGAGCGTGCGTGTGAGGGCGCGGGTTAGTGTTAGCGTACGGTTTAGGATTAGGGGACGGGTGAGGGTCAGGCTTCGGGGAAGGGTTACGGTTAGGGTTCGGGCTAGGGTTAGGGTTATGGGACGGGGAAGGTTTAGAGTCCAGGTGAGGGTACGGCAACGCTTTAGGGGGAGCGTGCGTGTGAGGGCGCGGGTTAGTGTTAGCGTACGGGTTAGGATTAGGGGACGGGTGAGGGTCAGGCTTCGGGGAAGGGTTAGGGTTAGGGTTCGGGCTAGGGTTAGGGTTAGGGGATGGGGACGGTTTAGGGTCCAGGTGAGGGTACGGCAACGCTTTAGGGGGAGCGTGCGTGTGAGGGCGCGGGTTAGTGTTAGCGTACGGGTTAGGATTAGGGGACAGGTGAGGGTCAGGCTTAGGGGAAGGGTTAGGGTTAGGGTTCGGGCTAGTGTTAGTGTTAGGGGATGGGGACGGTTTCGGGTCCAGGTGAGGGTACGGCAACGCTTTAGGGGGAGCGTGCGTGTGAGGGCGCGGGTTAGTGTTAGCGTACGGGTTAGGATTAGGGGATGGGTGAGGGTCAGGCTTCGGGGAAGGGTTAGGGTTAGGGTTCGGGCTAGGGTTAGGGTTAGGGGACGGGGACGGTTTAGGGTCCAGGTGAGGGTACGGCAACGCTTTAGGGGGAGCGTGCGTGTGAGGGCGCGGGTTATGTTAGCGTACGGGTTAGGATTAGGGGACGGGTGAGGGTCAGGCTTCGGGGAAGGGTTAGGGTTCGGCCTAGGGTTAGGGTTAGGGGACAGGGACGGTTTAGGGTCCAGGTGAGGGTACGGCAACGCTTTAGGGGGAGCGTGCGTGTGAGGGCGCGCGTTAGTGTTAGAGTAAGCTTAGGATTAGGGGACGGGTGAGGGTCAGGCTTCGGGGAAGGGTTAGGGCTAGGGTTCGGGCTAGGGTTAGGGTTAGGGGACGGGGACGGTTTAGGGTCCAGGTGAGGGTACGGCAACGCTTTAGGGGGAGCGTGCGTGTGAGGGCGCGCGTTAGTGTTAGCGTACGGGTTAGGATTAGGGGACGGGTGAGGGTCAGGCTTCGGGAAAGGGTTAGGGTTAGGGTTCGGGCTAGGGTTAGGGTTAGGGGACGGGGACGGTTTAGGGTCCAGGTGAGGGTACGGCAACGCTTTAGGGGGAGCGTGCGTGTGAGGGCGCGGGTTAGTGTTAGCGTACGGGTTAGGATTAGGGGACGGGTGAGGGTCAGGCTTCGGGGAAGGGTTAGGGTTAGGGTTCGGGCTAGGGTTAGGGTTAGGGGACGGGGACGGTTTAGGGTCCAGGTGAGGGTACGGCAACGCTTTAGGGGGAGTGTGCGTGTGAGGGCGCGGGTTAGTGTTAGCGTACGGATTAGGATTAGGGGACGGGTGAGGGTCAGGCTTCGGGGAAGGGTTAGGGTTCGGGCTAGGGTTAGGGTTAGGGGACGGGGACGGTTTAGGGTCCAGGTGAGGGTACGGCAACGCTTTAGGGGGAGCGTGCGTGTGAGGGCGCGGGTTAGTGTTAGCGTACGGGTTAGGATTAGGGGACGGGTGAGGGTCAGGCTTCGGGGAAGTGTTAGGGTTAGGGTTCGGGCTAGGGTTAGGGTTAGGGGACGGGGCGGTTTAGGGTCCAGGTGAGGGTACGGCAACGCTTTAGGGGGAGCGTGCGTGTGAGGGCGCGGGTTAGTGTTAGCGTACGGGTTAGGATTAGGGGACTGGTGAGGGTCAGGCTTCGGGGAAGGGTTAGGGTTAGGGTTCGGGCTAGGGTTAGGGTTAGGGGACGGGGACGGTTTAGGGTCCAGGTGAGGGTACGGCAACGCTTTAGGGGGAGCGTGCGTGTGAGGGCGCGGGTTAGTGTTAGCGTACGGGTTAGGATTAGGGGACGGGTGAGGGTCAGGCTTCGTGGAAGTGTTAGGGTTCGGGCTAGGGTTAGGGTTAGGGGACGGGGACGGTTTAGGGTCCAGGTGAGGGTACGGCAACGCTTTAGGGGGAGCGTGCGTGTGAGGGCACGGGTTAGTGTTAGCGTACGGGTTAGGATTAGGGGACGGGTGAGGGTCAGGCTTCGGGGAAGGGTTAGGGTTAGGGTTCGGGCTAGGGTTAGGGTTAGGGGACGGGGACGGTTTAGGGTCCAGGTGAGGGTACGGCAACGCTTTAGGGGGAGCGTGCATGTGAGGGCGCGGGTTAGTGTTAGCATACGGGTTAGGATTAGGGGACGGGTGAGGGTCAGGCTTCGGGGAAGGGTTAGGGTTAGGGTTCGGGCTAGGGTTAGGGTTAGGGGACGGGGACGGTTTAGGGTCCAGGTGAGGGTACGGCAACGCTTTAGGGGGAGCGTGCGTGTGAGGGCGCGGGTTAGTGTTAGCGTACGGGTTAGGATTAGGGGACGGGTGAGGGTCAGGCTTCGGGGAGGGTAAGGGTTAGGGTTCGGGCTAGGGTTAGGGTTAGGGGACGGGGACGGTTTAGGGTCCAGGTGAGGGTACGGCAATGCTTTAGGGGGAGCGTGCATGTGAGGGCGCGGGTTAGTGTTAGCGTACGGGTTAGGATTAGGGTACGGGTGAGGGTCAGGCTTCGGGGAAGGGTTAGGGTTAGGGTTCGGGCTAGGGTTAGGGTTAGGGGACGGGGACCGTTTAGGGTCCAGGTGAGGGTACGGCAACGCTTTAGGGGGAGCGTGCGTGTGAGGGCGCGGGTTAGTGTTAGCGTACGGTTTAGGATTAGGGGACGGGTGAGGGTCAGGCTTCGGGGAAGGGTTACGGTTAGGGTTCGGGCTAGGGTTAGGGTTATGGGACGGGGAAGGTTTAGAGTCCAGGTGAGGGTACGGCAACGCTTTAGGGGGAGCGTGCGTGTGAGGGCGCGGGTTAGTGTTAGCGTACGGGTTAGGATTAGGGGACGGGTGAGGGTCAGGCTTCGGGGAAGGGTTAGGGTTAGGGTTCGGGCTAGGGTTAGGGTTAGGGGATGGGGACGGTTTAGGGTCCAGGTGAGGGTACGGCAACGCTTTAGGGGGAGCGTGCGTGTGAGGGCGCGGGTTAGTGTTAGCGTACGGGTTAGGATTAGGGGACAGGTGAGGGTCAGGCTTAGGGGAAGGGTTAGGGTTAGGGTTCGGGCTAGTGTTAGTGTTAGGGGATGGGGACGGTTTCGGGTCCAGGTGAGGGTACGGCAACGCTTTAGGGGGAGCGTGCGTGTGAGGGCGCGGGTTAGTGTTAGCGTACGGGTTAGGATTAGGGGATGGGTGAGGGTCAGGCTTCGGGGAAGGGTTAGGGTTAGGGTTCGGGCTAGGGTTAGGGTTAGGGGACGGGGACGGTTTAGGGTCCAGGTGAGGGTACGGCAACGCTTTAGGGGGAGCGTGCGTGTGAGGGCGCGGGTTATGTTAGCGTACGGGTTAGGATTAGGGGACGGGTGAGGGTCAGGCTTCGGGGAAGGGTTAGGGTTCGGCCTAGGGTTAGGGTTAGGGGACAGGGACGGTTTAGGGTCCAGGTGAGGGTACGGCAACGCTTTAGGGGGAGCGTGCGTGTGAGGGCGCGCGTTAGTGTTAGAGTAAGCTTAGGATTAGGGGACGGGTGAGGGTCAGGCTTCGGGGAAGGGTTAGGGCTAGGGTTCGGGCTAGGGTTAGGGTTAGGGGACGGGGACGGTTTAGGGTCCAGGTGAGGGTACGGCAACGCTTTAGGGGGAGCGTGCGTGTGAGGGCGCGCGTTAGTGTTAGCGTACGGGTTAGGATTAGGGGACGGGTGAGGGTCAGGCTTCGGGAAAGGGTTAGGGTTAGGGTTCGGGCTAGGGTTAGGGTTAGGGGACGGGGACGGTTTAGGGTCCAGGTGAGGGTACGGCAACGCTTTAGGGGGAGCGTGCGTGTGAGGGCGCGGGTTAGTGTTAGCGTACGGGTTAGGATTAGGGGACGGGTGAGGGTCAGGCTTCGGGGAAGGGTTAGGGTTAGGGTTCGGGCTAGGGTTAGGGTTAGGGGACGGGGACGGTTTAGGGTCCAGGTGAGGGTACGGCAACGCTTTAGGGGGAGTGTGCGTGTGAGGGCGCGGGTTAGTGTTAGCGTACGGATTAGGATTAGGGGACGGGTGAGGGTCAGGCTTCGGGGAAGGGTTAGGGTTCGGGCTAGGGTTAGGGTTAGGGGACGGGGACGGTTTAGGGTCCAGGTGAGGGTACGGCAACGCTTTAGGGGGAGCGTGCGTGTGAGGGCGCGGGTTAGTGTTAGCGTACGGGTTAGGATTAGGGGACGGGTGAGGGTCAGGCTTCGGGGAAGTGTTAGGGTTAGGGTTCGGGCTAGGGTTAGGGTTAGGGGACGGGGCGGTTTAGGGTCCAGGTGAGGGTACGGCAACGCTTTAGGGGGAGCGTGCGTGTGAGGGCGCGGGTTAGTGTTAGCGTACGGGTTAGGATTAGGGGACTGGTGAGGGTCAGGCTTCGGGGAAGGGTTAGGGTTAGGGTTCGGGCTAGGGTTAGGGTTAGGGGACGGGGACGGTTTAGGGTCCAGGTGAGGGTACGGCAACGCTTTAGGGGGAGCGTGCGTGTGAGGGCGCGGGTTAGTGTTAGCGTACGGGTTAGGATTAGGGGACGGGTGAGGGTCAGGCTTCGTGGAAGTGTTAGGGTTCGGGCTAGGGTTAGGGTTAGGGGACGGGGACGGTTTAGGGTCCAGGTGAGGGTACGGCAACGCTTTAGGGGGAGCGTGCGTGTGAGGGCACGGGTTAGTGTTAGCGTACGGGTTAGGATTAGGGGACGGGTGAGGGTCAGGCTTCGGGGAAGGGTTAGGGTTAGGGTTCGGGCTAGGGTTAGGGTTAGGGGACGGGGACGGTTTAGGGTCCAGGTGAGGGTACGGCAACGCTTTAGGGGGAACGTGTGTGTGAGGGCGTGGGTTAGTGTTAGCGTACGGGTTAGGATTAGGGGACGTGTGAGGGTCAGGCTTCGGGGAAGTGTTAGGGTTAGGGTTCGGGCTAGGGTTAGGGTTAGGGGACGGGGACGGTTTAGGGTCCAGGTGAGCGTACTGCAACGCTTTAGGGGGAGCGTGTGTGTGAGGGCGCGGGTTAGTGTTAGCGTACGGGTTAGGATTAGGGGACGGGTGAGGGTCAGGCTTCGGGGAAGGGTTAGGGTTAGGGTTCGGGCTAGGGTTAGGGTTAGGGGACGGGGACGGTTTAGGGTCCAGGTAAGGGTACGGCAACGCTTTAGGGGGAGCGTGCGTGTGAGGGCGCGGGTTAGTGTTAGCGTACGGGTTAGGATTAGGGGACGGGTGAGGGTCAGGCTTCGGGGAAGGGTTAGGGTTAGGGTTCGGGCTAGGGTTAGGGTTAGGGGACGGGGACGGTTTAGGGTCCAGGTGAGGGTACGGCAACGCTTTAGGGGGAGCGTGCGTGTGACGGCGCAGGTTACTGTTAGCGTACGGGTTAGGATTAGGGGACGGGTGAGGGTGAGGCTTCGGGGAAGGGTTAGGGTTAGGGATCGGGCTAGGGTTAGGGTTAGGGGACGGGAACGGTTTCGGGTCCAGGTGAGGGTACGGCAACGCTTTAGGGGTAGCGTGCGTGTGAGGGCGCGGGTTAGTGTTATCGTACGGGTTAGGATTAGGGGACGGGTGAGGGTCAGGCTTCGGGGAAGGGTTAGGGTTAGGGTTCGGGCTAGGGTTAGGGTTAGGGGATGGGGACGGTTTCGGGTCCAGGTGAGGGTACGGCAACGCTTTAGGGGGAGCGTGCGTGTGAGGGCGCGGGTTAGTGTTAGCGTACGGGTTAGGATTAGGGGACGGGTGAGGGTCAGGCTTCGGGGAAGGGTTAGGGTTAGGGTTCGGGCTAGGGTTAGGGTTAGGGGACGGGGACGGTTTAGGGTCCAGGTGAGGGTACGGCAACGCTTTAGGGGGAGCGTGCATGTGAGGGCGCGGGTTAGTGTTAGCGTACGGGTTAGGATTAGGGGACGGGTGAGGGTCAGGCTTCGGGGAAGGGTTAGGGTTAGGGTTCGGGCTAGGGTTAGGGTTAGGGGACGGGGACGGTTTAGGGTCCAGGTGAGGGTACGGCAACGCTTTAGGGGGAGCGTGCATGTGAGGGCGCGGGTTAGTGTTAGCGTACGGGTTAGGATTAGGGGACGGGTGAGGGTCAGGGTTCGGGGAAGTGTTAGGGTTCGGGCTAGGGTTAGGGTTAGGGGACGGGGACGGTTTCGGGTCCTGGTGAGTGTACGGCAACGCTTTAGGGGGAGCGTGCGTGTGAGGGCGCGGGTTAGTGTTAGCGCACGGGTTAGGATTAGGGGACGGGTGAGGGTCAGGCTTCGGGGAAGGGTTAGGGTTAGGGTTCGGGCTAGGGTTAGGGTTAGGGGACGGGGACGGTTTAGGGTCCAGGTGAGGGTACGGCAACGCTTTAGGGGAAGCGTGCGTGTGAGGGCGCGGGTTAGTGTTAGCGTACGGGTTAGGATTAGGGGACGGGTGAGGGTCAGGCATCGGGGAAGGGTTAGGGTTAGGGTTCGGGCTAGGGTTAGCGTTAGGGGACGGGGACGGTTTAGGGTCCAGGTGAGGGTACGGCAACGCTTTAGGGGGAGCGAGCGTGTGAGGGCGCGGGTTAGTGTTAGCGTACGGGTTAGGATTAGGGGACGGGTGAGGGTCAGGCTTCGGGGAAGGGTTAGGGTTAGGGTTCGGGCTAGGGTTAGGGTTAGAGGACGGAGACGGTTTAGGGTCCAGGTGAGGGTATGGCAACGCTTAAGGGGGAGCGTGCGTGTGAGGGCGCGGGTTAGTGTTAGCGTACGGGTTAGGATTAGGGGACGGGTGAGGGTCAGGCTTCGGGGAAGCGTTAGGGTTAGGGTTCGCGCTAGGGTTAGGGTTAGGGGACGGGGACGGTTTAGGGTCCAGGTGAGGGTACGGCAACGCTTTAGGGGGAGCGTGCGTGTGAGGGCGCGGGTTAGTGTTAGCGTACGGGTTAGGATTAGGGGACGTGTGAGGGTCAGGCTTCGGGGAAGGGTTAGGGTTAGGGTTCGGGCTAGGGTTAGGGTTAGGGGACGGGGATGGTTTAGGGTCCAGGTGAGGGTACGGCAACGCTTTAGGGGGAGCGTGCATGTGAGGGCGCGGGTTAGTGTTAGCGTACGGGTTAGGATTAGGGGACGGGTGAGGGTCAGGCTTCGGGGAAGGGTTAGTGTTAGGGTTCGGGCTAGGGTTAGGGTTAGGGGACGGGGACGGTTTAGGGTCCAGGTGAGGGTACGGCAACGCTTTAGGGGGAGCGTGCGTGTGAGGGCGCGGGTTAGTGTTAGCGTACGGGTTAGGATTAGGGGACGGGTGAGGGTCAGGCTTCGGGGAAGGGTTAGGGTTAGGGTTCGGGCTAGGGTTAGGGTTAGGGGACGGGGACGGTTTCGGGTCCAGATGAGGGTACGGCAACGCTTTAGGGGGAGCGTGCGTGTGAGGGCGCGGGTTAGTGTTAGCGTACGGGTTAGGATTAGGGGACGGGTGAGGGTCAGGCTTCGGGGAAGGGTTAGGGTTAGGTTTCGGGCTAGGGTTAGGGTTAGGGGACGGGGACGGTTTAGGGTCCAGGTGAGGGTACGGCAACGCTTTAGGGGGAGCGTGCGTGTGAGGGCGCGGGTTAGTGTTAGCGTACGGGTTAGGATTAGGGGACGGGTGAGGGTCAGGCTTCGGGGAAGGGTTAGGGTTAGGGTTCGGGCTAGGGTTAGGGTTAGGGGTGGGGACGGTTTAGGGTCCAGGTGAGGGTACGGCAACGCTTTAGGGGTAGCGTGCGTGTGAGGGCGCGGGTTAGTGTTAGCGTACGGGTTAGGATTAGGGGACGGGTGAGGGTCAGGCTTCGGGGAAGGGTTAGGGTTAGGGTTCGGGCTAGGGTTAGGGTTAGGGGACGGGGACGGTTTAGGGTCCAGGTGAGGGTACGGCAACGCTTTAGGGGGAGCGTGCGTGTGAGGGCGCGGGTTAGTGTTAGCGTACGGGTTAGGATTAGGGGACGGGTGAGGGTCAGGCTTCGGGGAAGGGTTAGGGTTAGGGTTCGGGCTAGGGTTAGGGTTAGGGGACGGGGACGGTTTCGGGTCCAGATGAGGGTATGGCAACGCTTAAGGGGAGCGTGCGTGTGAGGGCGCGGGTTAGTGTTAGCGTACGGGTTAGGATTAGGGGACGGGTGAGGGTCAGGCTTCGGGGAAGGGTTAGGGTTAGGGTTCGGGCTAGGGTTAGGGTTAGGGGACGGGGACGGTTTAGGGTCCAGGAGAGGGTACGGCAACGCTTTAGGGGGAGCGTGCGTGTGAGGGCGCGGGTTAGTGTTAGCGTACGGGTTAGGATTAGGGGACGGGTGAGGGTCAGGCTTCGGGGAAGGGTTAGGGTTAGGGTTCGGGGACGGGGACGGTTTAGGGTCCAGGTGAGGGTACGGCAACACTTTAGGGGGAGCGTCCGTGTGAGGACGCGGGTTAGTGTTAGCGTACGGGTTAGGATTAGGGGACGGGTGAGGGTCAGGTTTCGGGGAAGGGTTAGGGTTAGGGTTCGGGCTAGGGTTAGGGTTAGGGGACGGGGACGGTTTCGGGTCCAGGTGAGGGTAGGGCAACGCTTTAGGGGGAGCGTGCGTGTGAGGGCGCGGTTTAGTGTTAGCGTACGGGTTAGGATTAGGGGACGGGTGAGGGTCAGGCTTCGGGGAAGGGTTAGGGTTAGGGTTCGGGCTAGGGTTAGTGTTAGGGGACGGGGACGGTTTAGGGTCCAGGTGAGGGTACGGCAACGCTTTAGGGGGAGTGTGCGTGTGTGGGCGCGGGTTAGTGTTAGAGTATGGGTTAGGATTAGGGGACGGGTGAGGGTCAGGCTTCGGGGAAGGGTTAGGGTTAGGGTTCGGGCTAGGGTTAGGGTTAGGGGACGGGGACGGTTTAGGGTCCCGGTGAGGGTACGGCAACGCTTTAGGGGGAGCGTGCGTGTGAGGGCGCGGGTGAGTGTTAGCGTACGGGTTAGGATTAGGGGACGGGTGAGGGTCAGGCTTCGGGGAAGGGTTAGGGTTAGGGTTCGGGCTAGGGTTAGGGTTAGGGGACGGGGATGGTTTAGGGTCCAGGTGAGGGTACGGCAACGCTTTAGGGGGAGCGTGCGTGTGAGGGCGCGGGTTAGTGTTAGCGTACGGGTTAGGATTAGGGGACGGGTGAGGGTCAGGCTTCGGGGAAGGGTTAGGGTTAGGGTTCGGGCTAGGGTTAGGGTTAGGGGACGGGGACGGTTTCGGGTCCAGGAGAGGGTACGGCAACGCTTTAGGGGGAGCGTGCATGTGAGGGCGCGGGTTAGTGTTACCGTACGGGTTAGGATTAGGGGACGGGTGAGGGTCAGGCTTCGGGGAAGGGTTAGGGTTAGGGTTCGGGCTAGGGTTAGGGTTAGGGGACGGGGACGGTTTAGGGTCCAGGTGAGGGTACGGCAACACTTTAGGGGGAGCGTCCGTGTGAGGACGCGGGTTAGTGTTAGCGTACGGGTTAGGATTAGGGGACGGGTGAGGGTCAGGCTTCGGGGAAGGTTTAGGGTTAGGGTTCGGGCTAGGGTTAGGGTTAGGGGACGGGGACGGTTTCGGTTCCAGGTGAGGGTAGGGCAACGCTTTAGGGGGAGCGTGCGTGTGAGGGCGCGAGTTAGTGTTAGCGTACGGGTTAGGATTAGGGGACGGGTGAGGGTCAGGCCTCGGGGAAGGGTTAGGGTTAGGGTTCGGGCTAGGGTTAGGGTTAGGGGACGGGGACCGTTTAGGGTCCAGGTGAGGGTATGGCAACGCTTTAGGGTGAGCGTGCGTGTGAGGGCGCGGGTTAGTGTTAGCGTACGGGTTAAGATTAGGGGACGAGTGAGCGTCAGGCTTCGGGGAAGGGTTAGGGTTAGGGTTCGGGCTAGGGTTAGGGTTAGGGGACGGGGACGGTTTAGGGTCCAGGTGAGGGTACGGCAACGCTTTAGGGGGAGCGTGCGTGTGAGGGCGCGGGTTAGTGTTAGCATACGGGTTAGGATTAGGGGACGGGTGAGGGTCAGGCTTCGGGGAAGGGTTAGGGTTAGGGTTCGGGCTAGGGTTAGGGTTAGGGGACGGGGACGGTTTAGGGTCCAGGTGAGGGTACGGCAACGCTTTAGGGGGAGCGTGCGTGTGAGGGCGCGGGTTAGTGTTAGCGTACGGGTTAGGATTAGGGGACGGGTGAGGGTCAGGCTTCGGGGAAGGGTTAGGGTTAGGGTTCGGGCTAGGGTTAGGGTTAGGGGACGGGGACGGTTTAGGGTCCAGGTGAGGGTACGGCAACGCTTTAGGGGGAGCGTGCGTGTGAGGGCGCGGGTTAGTGTTAGCGTACGGGTTAGGATTAGGGGACGGGTGAGGGTCAGGCTTCAGGGAAGGGTTAGGGTTCGGGCTAGGGTTAGGGTTAGGGGACGGGGACGGTTTAGGGTCCAGGTGAGGGTACGGCAACGCTTTAGGGGGAGCGTGCGTGTGAGGGCGCGGGTTAGTGTTAGCGTACGGGTTAGGATTAGGGGACGGGTGAGGGTCAGGCTTCGGGGAAGGGTTAGGGTTAGGGTTCGGGCTAGGGTTAGTGTTAGGGGACGGGGACGGTTTAGGGTCCAGGTGAGGGTACGGCAACGCTTTAGGGGGAACGTGCGTGTGAGGGCGCGGGTTAGTGTTAGCGTATGGGTTAGGATTAGGGGACGGGTGAGGGTCAGGCTTCGGGGAAGGGTTAGGGTTAGGGTTCGGGCTAGGGTTAGGGTTAGGGGACGGGGACGGTTTAGGGTCCAGGTGAGGGTACGGCAACGCTTTAGGGGGAGCGTGCGTGTGAGGACGCGCGTTAGTGTTAGCGTACGGGTTAGGATTAGGGGACAGGTGAGGGTCAGGCTTCGGGGAAGGGTTAGGGTTAGGGTTCGGGCTAGGGTTAGGGTTAGGGGACGGGGACGGTTTAGGGTCCAGGTGAGGGTACGGCAACGCTTTAGGGGGAGCGTGCGTGTGAGGGCGCGGGTTAGTGTTAGCGTACGTATTAGGATTAGGGGACGGGTGAGGGTCAGGCTTCGGGGAAGGGTTAGGGTTAGGGTTCGGGCTAGGGTTAGCGTTAGGGGACGGGGACGGTTTAGGGTCCAGCTGAGGGTACGGCAACGCTTTAGGGGGAGCGTGCGTGTGAGGGCGCGGGTTAGTGTTAGCGTACGGGTTAGGATTAGGGGACGGGTGAGGGTCAGGCTTCGGGGAAGGGTTAGGGTTAGGGTTCGGGCTAGGGTTAGGGTTAGGGGACGGGGACGGTTTAGGGTCCAGGTGAGGGTACGGCAACGCTTTAGGGGGAGCGTGCGTGTGAGGGCGCGGGTTAGTGTTAGCGTACGGGTTAGGATTAGGGGACGGGTGAGGGTCAGGCCTCGAGGAAGGGTTAGGGTTAGGGTTCGGGCTAGGGTTAGGGTTAGGGGACGGGGACCGTTTAGGGTCCAGGTGATGGTACGGCAACGCTTTAGGGGGAGCGTGCGTGTGAGGGCGCGGGTTAGTGTTAGCGTACGGGTTAGGATTAGGGGACGGGTGAGGGTCAGGCTTCAGGGAAGGGTTAGGGTTCGGGCTAGGGTTAGGGTTAGGGGACGGGGACGGTTTAGGGTCCAGGTGAGGGTACGGCAACGCTTTAGGGGGAGCGTGCGTGTGAGGTCGCGTGTTAGTGTTAGCGTACGGGTTAGGATTAGGGGACGGGTGAGGGTCAGGCTTCGGGGAAGGGTTAGGGTTAGGGTTCGGGCTAGGGTTAGGGTTAGGGGTCGGGGACGGTTTAGGGTCCAGGTGAGGGTACGGCAACGCTTTAGGGGGAGCGTGCGTGTGAGGGCGCGGGTTAGTGTTAGCGTACGGGTTAGGATTAGGGGACGGGTGAGGGTCAGGCTTCGGGGAAGGGTTAGGGTTAGGGTTCGGGCTAGGGTTAGGGTTAGGGGACGGGGACGGTTTAGGGTCCAGGTGAGGGTACGGCAACGCTTTAGGGGGAGCGTGCGTGTGAGGGCGCAGGTTAGTGTTAGCGTACGGGTTAGGATTAGGGGACGTGTGAGGGTCAGGCTTCGGGGAAGGGCTAGGGTTAGGGTTCGGGCTAGGGTTAGGGTTAGGGGACGGGGACGGTTTAGGGTCCAGGTGAGGGTACGGCAACGGTTTAGGGGGAGCGTGCATGTGAGGGCGCGGGTTAGTGTTAGCGTACGGGTTAGGATTAGGGGACGGGTGAGGGTCAGGCTTCGGGGAAGGGTTAGGGTTAGGGTTCGGGCTAGGGTTAGGGTTAGGGGACGGGGACAGTTTAGGGTCCAGGTGAGTGTACGGCAACGCTTTAGGGGGAGCATGCGTGTGAGGGCGCGGGTTAGTGTTAGCGTACGGGTTAGGATTAGGGGACGGGTGAGGGTCAGGCTTCGGGGAAGGGTTAGGGTTAGGGTTCGGGCTAGAGTTAGGGTTAGGGGACGGGGACGGTTTAGGGTCCAGGTGAGGGTACGGCAACGCTTTAGGGGGAGCGTGCGTGTGAGGGCGCGGGTTAGTGTTAGCGTACGGATTAGGATTAGGGGACGGGTGAGGGTCAGGCTTCGGGGAAGGGTTTGGGTTAGGGTTCGGGCTAGGGTTAGGGTTAGGGGACGGGGACGGTTTAGGGTCCAGGTGAGGGTACGGCAACGCTTTAGGGGGAGCGTGCGTGTGAGGGCGTGGGTTAGTGTTAGCGTACGGGTTATGATTAGGGGACGGGTGAGGGTCAGGCTTCGGGGAAGGGTTTGGGTTAGGGTTCGGGCTAGGGTTAGGGTTAGGGGACGGGGACGGTTTAGGGTCCAGGTGAGGGTACGGCAACGCTTTAGGGGGAGCGTGCATGTGAGGGCGCGGTTTAGTGTTAGCGTACGGGTTAGGATTAGGGGACGTGTGAGGGTCAGGCTTCGGGGAAGGGTTAGGGTTAGGGTTCGGGCTAGGGTTAGGGTTAGGGGACGGGGACGGTTTAGGGTCCAGGTGAGGGTACGGCAACGCTTTAGGGGGAGCGTGCATGTGAGGGCGCGGGTTAGTGTTAGCGTACGGGTTAGGATTAGGGGACGGGTGAGGGTCAGGCTTCGGGGAAGGGTTAGGGTTAGGGTTCGGGCTAGGGTTAGGGTTAGGGGACTGGGACAGTTTAGGGTCCAGGTGAGTGTACGGCAACGCTTTAGGGGGAGCATGCGTGTGAGGGCGCGGGTTAGTGTTAGGGTACGGGTTAGGATTAGGGGACGGGTGAGGGTCAGGCTTCGGGGAAGGGTTAGGGTTAGGGTTCGGGCTAGGGTTAGGGTTAGGGGACGGGGACGGTTTAGGGTCCAGGTGAGGGTACGGCAACGCTTTAGGGGGAGCGTGCGTGTGAGGGCGCGGGTTAGTGTTAGCGTACGGATTAGGATTAGGGGACGGGTGAGGGTCAGGCTTCGGGCAAGGGTTAGGGTTAGGGTTCGGGCTAGGGTTAGGGTTAGGGGACGGGGACGGTTTAGGGTCCAGGTGAGGGTACGGCAACGCTTTAGGGGGAGCGTGCGTGTGAGGGCGCGGGTTAGTGTTAGCGTACGGGTTAGGATTAGGGGACGGGTGAGGGTCAGGCTTCGGGGAAGGGTTTGGGTTAGGGTTCGGGCTAGGGTTAGGGTTAGGGGACGGGGACGGTTTCGGGTCCAGGTGAGGGTACAGCAACGCTTTAGGGGGAGCGTGCGTGTGAGGGCGCGGGTTAGTGTTAGCGTACGGGTTAGGATTAGGGGACGGGTGAGGGTCAGGCTTCAGGGAAGGGTTAGGGTTCGGGCTAGGGTTAGGGTTAGGGGACGGGGACGGTTTAGGGTCCAGGTGAGGGTACGGCAACGCTTTAGGGGGAGCGTGCGTGTGAGGGCGCGGGTTAGTGTTAGCGTACGGGTTAGGATTAGGGGACGGGTGAGGGTCAGGCTTCGGGGAAGGGTTAGGGTTAGGGTTCGGGCTAGGGTTAGGGTTAGGGGACGGGGACGGTTTAGGGTCCAGGTGAGGGTACGGCAACGCTTTAGGGGGAGCGTGCGTGTGAGGACGCGGGTTAGTGTTAGCGTACGGGTTAGGATTAGGGGACGGGTGAGGGTCAGGCTTCGGGGAAGGGTTAGGGTTAGGGTTCGGGCTAGGGTTAGGGTTAGGGGATGGGGACGGTTTAGGGTCCAGGTGAGGGTATGGCAACGCTTTAGGGGGAGCGTGCGTGTGAGGGCGCGGGTTAGTGTTAGCGTACGGTTTAGGATTAGGGGACGGGTGAGGGTCAGGCTTCGGGGAAGGGTTAGGGTTAGGGTTCGGGCTAGGGTTAGGGTTAGGGGACGGGGACGGTTTAGGGTCCAGGTGAGGGTACGGCAACGCTTTAGGGGGAGCGTGCGTGTGAGGACGCGCGTTAGTGTTAGCGTACGGGTTAGGATTAGGGGACGGGTGAGGGTCAGGCTTCGGGGAAGGGTTAGGGTTAGGGTTCGGGCTAGGGTTAGGGTTAGGGGACGGGGACGGTTTAGGGTCCAGGTGAGGGTACGGCAACGCTTTAGGGGGAGCGTGCGTGTGAGGGCGCGGGTTAGTGTTAGCGTACGGCTTAGGATTAGGGGACGGGTGAGGGTCAGGCCTCGGGGAAGTGTTAGGGTTAGGGTTCGGGCTAGGGTTAGGGTTAGGGGACGGGGACCGTTTAGGGTCCAGGTGATGGTACGGCAACGCTTTAGGGGGAGCGTGCGTGTGAGGGCGCGGGTTAGTGTTAGCGTACGGGTTAGGATTAGGGGACGGGTGAGGGTCAGGCTTCAGGGAAGGGTTAGGGTTCGGGCTAGGGTTAGGGTTAGGGGACGGGGACGGTTTAGGGTCCAGGTGAGGGTACGGCAACGCTTTAGGGGGAGCGTGCATGTGAGGGCGCGTGTTAGTGTTAGCGTACGGGTTAGGATTAGGGGACGGGTGAGGGTCAGGCTTCGGGGAAGGGTTAGGGTTAGGGTTCGGGCTAGGGTTAGTGTTAGGGGACGGGGACGGTTTAGGGTCCAGGTGAGGGTACGGCAACGCTTTAGGGGGAGCGTGCGTGTGAGGGCGTGGGTTAGTGTTAGCGTACGGGTTAGGATTAGGGGACGGGTGAGGGTCAGGCTTCGGGGAAGGGTTAGGGTTAGGGTTCGGGCTAGGTTTAGGGTTAGGGGACGGGGACAGTTTAGGGTCCAGGTGAGGGTACGGCAACGCTTTAGGGGGAGCGTGCGAGTGAGGGCGCAGGTTAGTGTTAGCGTACGGGTTAGGATTAGGGGACGTGTGAGTGTCAGGCTTCGGGGAAGGGTTAGGGTTAGGGTTCGGGCTAGGGTTAGGGTTAGGGGACGGGGACGGTTTAGCGTCCAGGTGAGGGTACGGCAACGCTTTAGGGGGAGCGTGCATGTGAGGGCGTGGGTTAGTGTTAGCGTACGGGTTAGGATTAGGGGACGGGTGAGGGTCAGGCTTCGGGGAAGGGTTAGGGTTAGGGTTCGGGCTAGGGTTAGGGTTAGGGGATGGGGACGGTTTAGGGTCCAGGTGAGTGTACGGCAACGCTTTAGGGGGAGCATGCGTGTGAGGGCGCGGGTTAGTGTTAGCGTACGGGTTAGGATTAGGGGACGGGTGAGGGTCAGGCTTCGGGGAAGTGTTAGGGTTAGGGTTCGGGCTAGGGTTAGGGTTAGGGGACGGGGACGGTTTAGGGTCCAGGTGAGGGTACGGCAACGCTTTAGGGGGAGCGGGCGTGTGAGGGCGCGGGTTAGTGTTAGCGTACGGATTAGGATTAGGGGACGGGTGAGGGTCAGGCTTCGGGGAAGGGTTAGGGTTAGGGTTCGGGCTAGGGTTAGGGTTAGGGGACGGGGACGGTTTAGGGACCAGGTGAGGGTACGGCAACGCTTTAGGGGGAGCGTGCGTGTGAGGGCGCGGGTTAGTGTTAGCGTACGGGTTAGGATTAGGGGACGGGTGAGGGTCAGGCTTCGGGCAAGGGTTAGGGTTAGGGTTCGGGCTAGGGTTAGGGTTAGGGGACGGGGACGGTTTAGGGTCCAGGTGAGGGTACGGCAACGCTTTAGGGGGAGCGTGCGTGTGAGGGCGCGGGTTAGTGTTAGCGTACGGGTTAGGATTAGGGGACGGGTGAGGGTCAGGCCTCGGGGAAGTGTTAGGGTTAGGGTTCGGGCTAGGGTTAGGGTTAGGGGACGGGGACCGTTTAGGGTCCAGGTGAGGGTACGGCAACGCTTTAGGGGGAGCGTGCGTGTGAGGGCGCGGGTTAGTGTTAGCGTACGGGTTAGGATTAGGGGACGGGTGAGGGTCAGGCTTCAGGGAAGGGTTAGGGTTCGGGCTAGGGTTAGGGTTAGGGGACGGGGACGGTTTAGGGTCCAGGTGAGGGTACGGCAACGCTTTAGGGGGAGCGTGCGTGTGAGGGCGCGGGTTAGTGTTAGCGTACGGGTTAGGATTAGGGGACGGGTGAGGGTCAGGCTTCGGGGAAGGGTTAGGGTTAGGGTTCGGGCTAGGGATAGGGTTAGGGGACGGGGACGGTTTCGGGTCCAGGTGAGGGTACGGCAACGCTTTAGGGGGAGCGTGCGTGTGAGGGCGCGGGTTAGTGTTAGCGTACGGGTTAGGATTAGGGGACGGGTGAGGGTCAGGCTTCAGGGAAGGGTTAGGGTTCGGGCTAGGGTTAGGGTTAGGGGACGGGGACGGTTTAGGGTCCAGGTGAGGGTACGGCAACGCTTTAGGGGGAGCGTGCGTGTGAGGGCGCGTGTTAGTGTTAGCGTACGGGTTAGGATTAGGGGACGGGTGAGGGTCAGGCTTCGGGGAAGGGTTAGGGTTAGGGTTCGGGCTAGGGTTAGGGTTAGGGGACGGGGACGGTTTAGGGTCCAGGTGAGGGTACGGCAACGCTTTAGGGGGAGCGTGCGTGTGAGGGCGTGGGTTAGTGTTAGCGTACGGGTTAGGATTAGGGGACGGGTGAGGGTCAGGCTTCGGGGAAGGGTTAGGGTTAGGGTTCGGGCTAGGTTTAGGGTTAGGGAACGGGGACAGTTTAGGGTCCAGGTGAGGGTACGGCAACGCTTTAGGGGGAGCGTGCGAGTGAGGGCGCAGGTTAGTGTTAGCGTACGGGTTAGGATTAGGGGACGTGTGAGTGTCAGGCTTCGGGGAAGGGTTAGGGTTAGGGTTCGGGCTAGGGTTAGGGTTAGGGGACGGGGACGGTTTAGCGTCCAGGTGAGGGTACGGCAACGCTTTAGGGGGAGCGTGCATGTGAGGGCGTGGGTTAGTGTTAGCGTACGGGTTAGGATTAGGGGACGGGTGAGGGTCAGGCTTCGGGGAAGGGTTAGGGTTAGGGTTCGGGCTAGGGTTAGGGTTAGGGGATGGGGACGGTTTAGGGTCCAGGTGAGTGTACGGCAACGCTTTAGGGGGAGCATGCGTGTGAGGGCGCGGGTTAGTGTTAGCGTACGGGTTAGGATTAGGGGACGGGTGAGGGTCAGGCTTCGGGGAAGTGTTAGGGTTAGGGTTCGGGCTAGGGTTAGGGTTAGGGGACGGGGACGGTTTAGGGTCCAGGTGAGGGTACGGCAACGCTTTAGGGGGAGCGGGCGTGTGAGGGCGCGGGTTAGTGTTAGCGTACGGATTAGGATTAGGGGACGGGTGAGGGTCAGGCTTCGGGGAAGGGTTAGGGTTAGGGTTCGGGCTAGGGTTAGGGTTAGGGGACGGGGACGGTTTAGGGACCAGGTGAGGGTACGGCAACGCTTTAGGGGGAGCGTGCGTGTGAGGGCGCGGGTTAGTGTTAGCGTACGGGTTAGGATTAGGGGACGGGTGAGGGTCAGGCTTCGGGCAAGGGTTAGGGTTAGGGTTCGGGCTAGGGTTAGGGTTAGGGGACGGGGACGGTTTAGGGTCCAGGTGAGGGTACGGCAACGCTTTAGGGGGAGCGTGCGTGTGAGGGCGCGGGTTAGTGTTAGCGTACGGGTTAGGATTAGGGGACGGGTGAGGGTCAGGCCTCGGGGAAGTGTTAGGGTTAGGGTTCGGGCTAGGGTTAGGGTTAGGGGACGGGGACCGTTTAGGGTCCAGGTGAGGGTACGGCAACGCTTTAGGGGGAGCGTGCGTGTGAGGGCGCGGGTTAGTGTTAGCGTACGGGTTAGGATTAGGGGACGGGTGAGGGTCAGGCTTCAGGGAAGGGTTAGGGTTCGGGCTAGGGTTAGGGTTAGGGGACGGGGACGGTTTAGGGTCCAGGTGAGGGTACGGCAACGCTTTAGGGGGAGCGTGCGTGTGAGGGCGCGGGTTAGTGTTAGCGTACGGGTTAGGATTAGGGGACGGGTGAGGGTCAGGCTTCGGGGAAGGGTTAGGGTTAGGGTTCGGGCTAGGGATAGGGTTAGGGGACGGGGACGGTTTCGGGTCCAGGTGAGGGTACGGCAACGCTTTAGGGGGAGCGTGCGTGTGAGGGCGCGGGTTAGTGTTAGCGTACGGGTTAGGATTAGGGGACGGGTGAGGGTCAGGCTTCAGGGAAGGGTTAGGGTTCGGGCTAGGGTTAGGGTTAGGGGACGGGGACGGTTTAGGGTCCAGGTGAGGGTACGGCAACGCTTTAGGGGGAGCGTGCGTGTGAGGGCGTGGGTTAGTGTTAGCGTACGGGTTAGGATTAGGGGACGGGTGAGGGTCAGGCTTCGGGGAAGGGTTAGGGTTAGGGTTCGGGCTAGGTTTAGGGTTAGGGGACGGGGACAGTTTAGGGTCCAGGTGAGGGTACGGCAACGCTTTAGGGGGAGCGTGCGAGTGAGGGCGCAGGTTAGTGTTAGCGTACGGGTTAGGATTAGGGGACGTGTGAGTGTCAGGCTTCGGGGAAGGGTTAGGGTTAGGGTTCGGGCTAGGGTTAGGGTTAGGGGACGGGGACGGTTTAGCGTCCAGGTGAGGGTACGGCAACGCTTTAGGGGGAGCGTGCATGTGAGGGCGTGGGTTAGTGTTAGCGTACGGGTTAGGATTAGGGGACGGGTGAGGGTCAGGCTTCGGGGAAGGGTTAGGGTTAGGGTTCGGGCTAGGGTTAGGGTTAGGGGATGGGGACGGTTTAGGGTCCAGGTGAGTGTACGGCAACGCTTTAGGGGGAGCGTGCGTGTGAGGGCGCGGGTTAGTGTTAGCGTACGGGTTAGGATTAGGGAACGGGTGAGGGTCAGGCTTCGGGGAAGGGTTAGGGTTAGGGTTCGGGCTAGGGTTAGGGTTAGGGGACGGGGACAGTTTAGGGTCCAGGTGAGGGTATGGCAACGCTTTAGGGGGAGCGTGCGTGTGAGGGCGCGGGTTAGTGTTAGCGTACGGGTTAGGATTAGGGGACGGGTGAGGGTCAGGCCTCGGGGAAGTGTTAGGGATAGGGTTCGGGCTAGGGTTAGGGTTAGGGGACGGGGACCGTTTAGGGTCCAGGTGATGGTACGGCAACGCTTTAGGGGGAGCGTGCGTGTGAGGGCGCGGGTTAGTGTTAGCGTACGGGTTAGGATTGGGGACGGGTGAGGGTCAGGCTTCAGGGAAAGATTAGGGTTCGGGCTAGGGTTAGGGTTAGGGGACGGGGACGGTTTAGGGTCCAGGTGAGGGTACGGCAACGCTTTAGGGGGAGCGTGCCTGTGAGGGCGCGGGTTAGTGTTAGCGTACGGGCTAGGATTAGGGGACGGGTGAGGGTCAGGCTTCGGGGAAGGGTTAGGGTTAGGGTTCGGGCTAGGGTTAGGGTTAGGGGACGGGGACGGTTTAGGGTCCAGGTGAGGGTACGGCAACGCTTTAGGGGGAGCGTGTGTGTGAGGGCGCGGGTTAGTGTTAGCGTACGGGTTAGGATTAGGGGACGGGTGAGGGTCAGGCTTCGGGGAAGGGTTAGGGTTAAGGTTCGGGCTAGGGTTAGGGTTAGGGGACGGGGACGGTTTAGGGTCCAGGTGAGGGTACTGCAACGCTTTAGGGGGAGCGTGCGTTTGAGGGCGCGCGTTAGTGTTAGCGTACAGGTTAGGATTAGGGGACGGGTGAGGGTCAGGCTTCGGGGAAGGGTTAGGGTTAGGGTTCGGGCTAGGGTTAGGGTTAGGGGACGGGGACGGTTTAGGGTCCAGGTGAGGGTACGGCAACGCTTTAGGGGGAGCGTGCGTGTGAGGGCGCGGGTTAGTGTTAGCGTACGGGTTAGGATTAGGGGACGGGTGAGGGTCAGGCTTCGGGGAAGGGTTAGGGTTAGGGTTCGGGCTAGGGTTAGGGTTAGGGGACGGGGACGGTTTCGGGTCCAGGTGAGGGTACGGCAATGCTTTAGGGGGAGTGTGCGTGTGAGGGCGCGGGTTAGTGTTAGCGTACGGGTTAGGATTAGGGGACGGGTGAGGGTCAGGCTTCGGGGAAGGGTTAGGGTTAGGGTTCGGGCTAGGGTTAGGGGACGGGGACGGTTTAGGGTCCAGGTGAGGGTACGGCAACGCTGTAGGGGGAGCGTGCATGTGAGGGCGCGGGTTAGTGTTAGCGTACGGATTAGGATTAGGGGACGGGTGAGGGTCAGGCTTCGGGGAAGGGTTAGGGTTAGGGTTCGGGCTAGGGTTAGGGTTAGGGGACGGGGACGGTTTAGGGTCCAGGTGAGGGTACGGCAACGCTTTAGGGGGAGCGTGCGTGTGAGGGCGCGGGTTAGTGTTAGCGTACGGGTTAGGATTAGGGGACGGGTGAGGGTCAGGCTTCGGGGAAGGGTTAGGGTTAGGGTTCGGGCTAGGGTTAGGGTTAGGGGACGGGGACGGTTTAGGGTCCAGGTGAGGGTACGGCAACGCTTTAGGGGGAGCGTGCGTGTGAGGGCGCGGGTTAGTGTTAGCGTACGGGTTAGGATTAGGGGACGGGTGAGGGTCAGGCCTCGGGGAAGGGTTAGGGTTAGGGTTCGGGCTAGGGTTAGGGTTAGGGGACGGGGACCGTTTAGGGTCCAGGAGATGGTACGGCAACGCTTTAGGGGGAGCGTGCGTGTGAGGGCGCGGGGTAGTGTTAGCGTACGGGTTAGGATTTGGGGACGGGTGAGGGTCAGGCTTCGGGGAAGGGTTAGGGTTCGGGCTAGGTTTAGGGTTAGGGGACGGGGACGGTTTAGGGTCCAGGTGAGGGTACGGCAACGCTTTAGGGGGAGCGTGCGTGTGAGGGCGCGGGTTAGTGTTAGCGTACGGCTTAGGATTAGGGGACGGGTGAGGGTCAGGCTTCGGGGAAGGGTTAGGGTTAGGGTTCGGGCTAGGGTTAGGGTTAGGGGACGGGGACGGTTTAGGGTCCAGGTGAGGGTACGGCAACGCTTTAGGGGGAGCGTGCGTGTGAGGGCGCGGGTTAGTGTTAGCGTACGGGTTAGGATTAGGGGACGGGTGAGGGTCAGGCTTCGGGGAAGTGTTTGGGTTAGGGTTCGGGCTAGGGTTAGGGTTAGGGGACGGGGACGGTTTAGGGTCCAGGTGAGGGTACGGCAACGCTTTAGGGGGAGCGTGCGTGTGAGGGCGCGGGTTAGTGTTAGCGTACGGGTTAGGATTAGGGGACGGGTGAGGGTCAGGCTTCAGGGAAGGGTTAGGGTTCGGGCTAGGGTTAGGGTTAGGGGACGGGGACGGTTTAGGGTCCAGGTGAGGGTACGGCAACGCTTTAGGGGGAGCGTGCGTGTGAGGGCGCGGGTTATTGTTAGCGTACGGGTTAGGATTAGGGGACGGGTGAGGGTCAGGCTTCGGGGAAGGGTTAGGGTTAGGGTTCGGGCTAGGGTTAGGGTTAGGGGACGGGGACGGTTTAGGGTCCAGGTGAGGGTACGGCAACGCTTTAGGGGGAGCGTGCATGTGAGGGCGCGTGTTAGTGTTAGCGTACGGGTTAGGATTAGGGGACGGGTGAGGGTCAGGCTTCGGGGAAGGGTTAGGGTTAGGGTTCGGGCTAGGGTTAGGGTTAGGGGACGGGGACGGTTTAGGGTCCAGGTGAGGGTACGGCAACGCTTTAGGGGGAGCGTGCGTGTGAGGGCGCGGGTTAGTGTTAGCGTACGGGTTAGGATTAGGGGACGGGTGAGGGTCAGGCTTCGGGGAAGGGTTAGGGTTAGGGTTCGGGCTAGGGTTAGGGTTAGGGGACGGGGACAGTTTAGGGTCCAGGTGAGGGTACGGCAACGCTTTAGGGGGAGCGTGCGTGTGAGGGCGCAGGTTAGTGTTAGCGTACGGGTTAGGATTAGCGGACGTGTGAGGGTCAGGCTTCGGGGAAGGGTTAGGGTTAGGGTTCGGGCTAGGGTTAGGGTTAGGGGACGGGGACGGTTTAGGGTCCAGGTGAGGGTACGGCAACGCTTTAGGGGGAGCGTGCATGTGAGGGCGCGGGTTAGTGTTAGCGTACGGGTTAGGATTAGGGGACGGGTGAGGGTCAGGCTTCGGGGAAGGGTTAGGGTTAGGGTTCGGGCTAGGGTTAGGGTTAGGGGACGGGGACGGTTTAGGGTCCAGGTGAGGGTACGGCAACGCTTTAGGGGGAGCGTGCGTGTGAGGGCGCGGGTTAGTGTTAGCGTACGGGTTAGGATTAGGGGACGGGTGAGGGTCAGGCTTCGGGGAAGGGTTAGGGTTAGGGTTCGGGCTAGGGTTAGGGTTAGGGGACGGGGACGGTTTAGGGTCCAGGTGAGGGTACGGCAACGCTTTAGGGGGAGCGTGCCTGTGAGGGCGCGGGTTAGTGTTAGCGTACGGATTAGGATTAGGGGACGGGTGAGGGTCAGGCTTCGGGGAAGGGTTAGGGTTAGGGTTCGGGCTAGGGTTAGGGTTAGGGTACGGGGAGGGTTTAGGGTCCAGGTGAGGGTACGGCAACGCTTTAGGGGGAGCGTGCGTGTGAGGGCGCGGGTTAGTGTTAGCGTACGGGTTAGGATTAGGGGACGGGTGAGGGTCAGGCTTCGGGCAAGGGTTAGGGTTAGGGTTCGGGCTAGGGTTAGGGTTAGGGGACGGGGACGGTTTAGGGTCCAGGTGAGGGTACGGCAACGCTTTAGGGGGAGCGTGCGTGTGAGGGCGCGGGTTAGTGTTAGCGTACGGGTTAGGATTAGGGGACGGGTGAGGGTCAGGCCTCGGGGAAGGGTTAGGGTTAGGGTTCGGGCTAGGGTTAGGGTTAGGGGACGGGGACCGTTTAGGGTCCAGGTGAGGGTACGGCAACGCTTTAGGGGGAGCGTGCGTGTGAGGGCGCGGGTTAGTGTTAGCGTACGGGTTAAGATTAGGGGACGGGTGAGGGTCAGGCTTCAGGGAAGGGTTAGGGTTCGGGCTAGGGTTAGGGTTAGGGGACGGGGACGGTTTAGGGTCCAGGTGAGGGTACGGCAACGCTTTAGGGGGAGCGTGCGTGTGAGGGCGCGGGTTAGTGTTAGCGTACGGGTTAGGATTAGGGGACGGGTGAGGGTCAGGCTTCGGGGAAGGGTTAGGGTTAGGGTTCGGGCTAGGGTTAGGGTTAGGGGACGGGGACGGTTTCGGGTCCAAGTGAGGGTACGGCAACGCTTTAGGGGGAGCGTGCGTGTGAGGGCGCGGGTTAGTGTTAGCGTACGGTTTAGGATTAGGGGACGGGTGAGGGTCAGGCTTCAGGGAAGGGTTAGGGTTCGGGCTAGGGTTAGGGTTAGGGGACGGGGACGGTTTAGGGTCCAGGTGAGGGTACGGCAACGCTTTAGGGGGAGCGTGCGTGTGAGGGCGCGGGTTAGTGTTAGCGTATGGGTTAGGATTAGGGGACGGGTGAGGGTCAGGCTTCGGGGAAGGGTTAGGGTTAGGGTTCGGGCTAGGGTTAGGGTTAGGGGACGGGGACAGTTTAGGGTCCAGGTGAGGGTACGGCAACGCTTTAGGGGGAGCGTGCGTGTGAGGGCGCGGGTTAGTGTTAGCGTACGGGTTAGGATTAGGGGACGGGTGAGGGTCGGGCCTCGGGGAAGTGTTAGGGTTAGGGTTCGGGCTAGGGTTAGGTTTAGGGGACGGGGACCGTTTAGGGTCCAGGTGATGGTACGGCAACGCTTTAGGGGGAGCGTGCGTGTGAGGGCGCGGGTTAGTGTTAGCGTACGGGTTAGGATTAGGGGACGGGTGAGGGTCAGGCTTCAGGGAAGGGTTAGGGTTCGGGCTAGGGTTAGGGTTAGGGGACGGGGACGGTTTAGGGTCCAGGTGAGGGTACGGCAACGCTTTAGGGGGAGCGTGCGTGTGAGGGCGCGGGTTAGTGTTAGCGTACGGGCTAGGATTAGGGGACGGGTGAGGGTCAGACTTCGGGGAAGGGTTAGGGTTAGGGTTCGGGCTAGGGTTAGGGTTAGGGGACGGGGACGGTTTAGGGTCCAGGTGAGGGTACGGCAACGCTTTAGGGGGAGCGTGCGTGTGAGGGCGCGGTTTAGTGTTAGCGTACGGGTTAGGATTAGGGGACGGGTGAGGGTCAGGCTTCGGGGAAGGGTTAGGGTTAGGGTTCGGGCTAGGGTTAGGGTTAGGGGACGGGGACAGTTTAGGGTCCAGGTGAGGGTATGGCAACGCTTTAGGGGGAGCGTGCGTGTGAGGGCGCGGGTTAGTGTTAGCGTACGGGTTAGGATTAGGGGACGGGTGAGGGTCAGGCTTCGGGGAAGTGTTAGGGTTAGGGTTCGGGCTAGGGTTAGGGTTAGGGGACGGGGACGGTTTAGGGTCCAGGTGAGGGTACGGCAACGCTTTAGGGGGAGCGTGCGTGTGAGGGCGCGGGATAGTGTTAGCGTACGGGTTAGGATTAGGGGACGGGTGAGGGTCAGGCTTCGGGGAAGGGTTAGGGTTAGGGTTCGGGCTAGGGTTAGGGTTAGGTTTAAGGGACGGTTTCGGGTCCAGGTGAGGGTACGGCAACGCTTTAGGGGGAGCGTGCGTGTGAGGGCGCGGGTTAGTGTTAGCGTACGGGTTAGGATTAGGGGACGGGTGAGGGTCAGGCTTCGGGGAAGGGTTAGGGTTAGGGTTCGGGCTAGGGTTAGGGTTAGGGGACGGGGATGGTTTAGGGTCCAGGTGAGGGTACGGCAACGCTTTAGGGCGAGCGTGCGTGTGAGGGCGCGGGTTAGTGTTAGCGTACGGGTTAGGATTAGGGGACGGGTGAGGGTCAGGCTTCGGGGAAGGGTTAGGGTTAGGGTTCGGGCTAGAGTTAGGGTTAGGGGACGGGGACGGTTTAGGGTCCAGGTGAGGGTACTGCAACGCTTTAGGGGGAGCGTGCGTTTGAGGGCGCGCGTTAGTGTTAGCATACAAGTTAGGATTAGGACACGGGTGAGGGTCAGGCTTCGGGGAAGGGTTAGGGTTAGGGTTCGGGCTAGGGTTAGGGTTAGGGGACGGGGACGGTTTAGGGTCCAGGTGAGGGTACGGCAACGCTTTAGGGGGAGCGTGCGGGTGAAGGCGCGGGTTAGTGTTAGCGTACGGGTTAGGATTAGGGGACGGGTGAGGGTCAGGCTTCGGGGAAGGGTTAGGGTTAGGGTTCGGGCTAGGGTTAGGGTTAGGGGACGGAGACGGTTTCGGGTCCAGGTGAGGGTACGGCAACGCTTTAGGGGGAGCGTGCGTGTGAGGGCGCGGGTTAGTGTTAGCGTACGGGTTAGGATTAGGGGACGGGTGAGGGTCAGGCTTCGGGGTAGGGTTAGGGTTAGGGTTCGGGCTAGGGTTAGGGTTAGGGGACGGGGACGGTTTAGGGTCCAGGTGAGGGTACGGCAACGCTTTAGGGGGAGCGTGCGTGTGAGGGCGCAGGTTAGTGTTAGCGTACGGGTTAGGATTAGGGGACGTGTGAGGGTCAGGCTTCGGGGAAGGGTTAGGGTTAGGGTTCGGGCTAGGGTTAGGGTTAGGGGACGGGGACGGTTTAGGGTCCAGGTGAGGGTACGGCAACGCTTTAGGGGGAGCGTGCGTGTGAGGGAGCGGGTTAGTGTTAGCGTACGGGTTAGGATTAGGGGACGGGTGAGGGTCAGGCTTCGGGGAAGGGTTAGGGTTAGGGTTCGGGCTAGGGTTAGGGTTAGGGGACGGGGACGGTTTAGGGTCCAGGTGAGGGTATGGCAACGCTTTAGGGAGAGCGTGCGTGTGAGGGCGCGGGTTAGTGTTAGCGTACGGGTTAGGATTAGGGGACGTGTGAGGGTCAGGCTTCGGGGAAGGGTTAGGGTTAGGGTTCGGGCTAGGGTTAGGGTTAGGGGACGGGGACGGTTTAGGGTCCAGGTGAGGGTACGGCAACACTTTAGGGGGAGCGTGCGTGTGAGGGCGCGGGTTAGTGTTAGCGTACGGGTTAGGATTAGGGGACGGGTGAGGGTCAGGCTTCGGGGAAGGGTTAGGGATAGGGTTCGGGCTAAGGTTAGGGTTAGGGGACGGGGACGGTTTAGGGTCCAGGTGAGGGTACGGCAACGCTTTAGGGGGAGCGTGCGTGTGAGGGCGCAGGTTAGTGTTAGCGTACGGGTTAGGATTAGGGGACAGGTGAGGGTCAGGCTTCGGGGAAGGGTTAGGGTTAGGGTTCGGGCTAGGGTTAGGGTTAGGGGACGGGGACGGTTTCGGGTCCAGGTGAGGGTATGGCAACGCTTTAGGGGGAGCGTGCGTGTGAGGGCGCGGGTTAGTGTTAGCGTACGGGTTAGGATTAGGGGACGTGTGAGGGTCAGGCTTCGGGGAAGGGTTAGGGTTAAGGTTCGGGCTAGGGTTAGGGTTAGGGGACGGGGAGGGTTTAGGGTCCAGGTGAGGGTACGGCAACGCTTTAGGGGGAGCGTGCGTGTGAGGGCGCGGGTTAGTGTTAGCGTACGGGTTAGGATTAGGGGACGGGTGAGGGTCAGGCTTCGGGGAAGGGTTAGGGTTAGGGTTCGGGCTAGGGTTAGGGTTAGGGGACGGGGACGGTTTCGGGTCCAGGTGAGGGTACGGCAACGCTTTAGGGGGAGCGTGCGTGTGAGGGCGCGGGTTAGTGTTAGCGTACGGGTTAGGATTAGGGGACGGGTGAGGGTCAGGCTTCGGGGAAGGGTTAGGGTTAGGGTTCGGGCTAGGGTTAGGGTTAGGGGACGGGGACGGTTCAGGGTCCAGGTGAGGGTACGACAATGCTTTAGGGGGAGCGTGCGTTTGAGGGCGCGCGTTAGTGTTAGCGTACAGGTTAGGATTAGGGGACGGGTGAGGGTCAGGCTTCGGGGAAGGGTTAGGGTTAGGGTTCGGGCTAGGGTTAGGGTTAGGGGACGGGGACGGTTTAGGGTCCAGGCGAGGGTACGGCAACGCTTTAGGGGGAGCGTGCGTGTGAGGGCGCGGGTTAGTGTTAGCGTACGGGTTAGGATTAGGGGACGGGTGAGGGTCAGGCTTCGGGGAAGGGTTAGGGTTAGGGTTCGGGCTAGGGTTAGGGTTAGGGGACGGGGACGGTTTCGGGTCCAGGTGAGGGTACGGCAACGCTTTAGGGGGAGCGTGCATGTGAGGGCGCGGGTTAGTGTTAGCGTACGGGTTAGGATTAGGGGACGGGTGAGGGTCAGGCTTCGGGGAAGGGTTAGGGTTAGGGTTCGGGCTAGGGTTAGGGTTAGGGGACGGGGACGGTTTCGGGTCCAGGTGAGGGTACGGCAACGCTTTAGGGGGAGCGTGCGTGTGAGGGCGCAGGTTAGTGTTAGCGTACGGGTTAGGATTAGGGGACGGGTGAGGGTCAGGCTTCGGGGAAGGGTTAGGGTTAGGGTTCGGGCTAGGGTTAGGGTTAGGGGACGGGGACGGTTTAGGGTCCAGGTGAGGGTACGGCAACGCTTTAGGGGGAGCGTGTGTGTGAGGGCGCGGGTTAGTGTTAGCGTACGGGTTAGGATTAGGGGACGGGTGAGGGTCAGGCTTCAGGGAAGGGTTAGGGTTAGGGTTCGGGCTAGGGTTAGGGTTAGGAAACGGGGACGGTTTCGGGTCCAGGTGAGGGTACGGCAACGCTTTAGGGGGAGCGTGCGTGTGAGGGCGCAGGTTAGTGTTAGCGTACGGGTTAGGATTAGGGGACGGGTGAGGGTCAGGCTTCGGGGAAGGGTTAGGGTTAGGGTTCGGGCTAGGGTTAGGGTTAGGGGACGGGGACGGTTTAGGGTCCAGGTGAGGGTACGGCAAAGCTTTAGGGGGAGCGTGCGTGTGAGGGCGCGGGTTAGTGTTAGTGTACGGGTTAGGATTAGGGGACGGGTGAGGGTCAGGCTTCGGGGAAGGGTTAGGGTTAGGGTTCGGGCTAGGGTTAGGGTTAGGGGACGGGGACGGTTTAGGGTCCAGGTGAGGGTACGGCAACGCTTTAGGGGGAGCGTGCGTGTGAGGGCGCGGGTTAGTGTTAGCGTACGGGTTAGGATTAGGGGACGGGTGAGGGTCAGGCTTCGGGGAAGGGTTAGGGTTAAGGTTCGGGCTAGGGTTAGGGTTAGGGGACGGGGACGGTTTAGGGTCCAGGTGAGGGTACTGTAACGCTTTAGGGGGAGCGTGCGTTTGAGGGCGCGCGTTAGTGTTAGCGTACAGGTTAGGATTAGGGGACGGGTGAGGGTCAGGCTTCGGGGAAGGGTTAGGGTTAGGGTTCGGGCTAGGGTTAGGGGACGGGGACGGTTTAGGGTCCAGGTGAGGGTACGGCAACGCTGTAGGGGGAGCGTGCATGTGAGGGCGCGGGTTAGTGTTAGCGTACGGATTAGGATTAGGGGACGGGTGAGGGTCAGGCTTCGGGGAAGGGTTAGGGTTAGGGTTCGGGCTAGGGTTAGGGTTAGGGGACGGGGACGGTTTAGGGTCCAGGTGAGGGTACGGCAACGCTTTAGGGGGAGCGTGCGTGTGAGGGCGCGGGTTAGTGTTAGCGTACGGGTTAGGATTAGGGGACGGGTGAGGGTCAGGCTTCGGGGAAGGGTTAGGGTTAGGGTTCGGGCTAGGGTTAGGGTTAGGGGACGGGGACGGTTTAGGGTCCAGGTGAGGGTACGGCAACGCTTTAGGGGGAGCGTGCGTGTGAGGGCGCGGGTTAGTGTTAGCGTACGGGTTAGGATTAGGGGACGGGTGAGGGTCAGGCCTCGGGGAAGGGTTAGGGTTAGGGTTCGGGCTAGGGTTAGGGTTAGGGGACGGGGACCGTTTAGGGTCCAGGTGATGGTACGGCAACGCTTTAGGGGGAGCGTGCGTGTGAGGGCGCGGGTTAGTGTTAGCGTACGGGTTAGGATTAGGGGACGGGTGAGGGTCAGGCTTCGGGGAAGGGTTAGGGTTAGGGTTCGGGCTAGGGTTAGGGTTAGGGGACGGGGACGGTTTCGGGTCCAGGTGAGTGTACGGCAACGCTTTAGGGGGAGCGTGCATGTGAGGGCGCGGGTTAGTGTTAGCGTACGGGTTAGGATTAGGGGACGGGTGAGGGTCAGGCTTCTTGGAAGGGTTAGGGTTAGGGTTCGGGCGAGGGTTAGGGTTAGGGGACGGGGACGGTTTAGGGTCCAGGTGAGGGTACGGCAACGCTTTAGGGGGAGCGTGCGTGTGAGGGCGTGGGTTAGTGTTAGCGTACGGGTTAGGATTAGGGGACGTGTGAGGGTCAGGCTTCGGGGAAGGGTTAGGGTTAGGGTTCGGGCTAGGGTTAGGGTTAGGGGACGGGGACGGTTTAGGGTCCAGGTGAGGGTACGGCAACGCTTTAGGGGGAGCGTGAGTGTGAGGGCGCGGGTTAGTGTTAGCGTACGGGTTAGGATTAGGGGACGGGTGAGGGTCAGGCTTCGGGGAAGGGTTAGGGTTAGGGTTCGGGCTAGGGTTAGGGTTAGGGGACGGGGACGGTTTCGGGTCCAGGTGAGGGTACGGCAACGCTTTAGGGGGAGCGTGCGTGTGAGGGCGCGGGTTAGTGTTAGCGTACGGGTTAGGATTAGGGGACGGGTGAGGGTCAGGCTTCGGGGAAGGGTTAGGGTTAGGGTTCGGGCTAGGGTTAGGGTTAGGGGACGGGGACGGTTTCGGGTCCAGGTGAGGTTACGGCAACGCTTTAGGGGGAGCGTGCGTGTGAGGGCGCGGGTTAGTGTTAGCGTACGGGTTAGGATTAGGGGACGGGTGAGGGTCAGGCTTCGGGGAAGGGTTAGGGTTAGGGTTCGGGCTAGGGTTAGGGTTAGGGGACGGGGACGGTTTAGGGTCCAGGTGAGGGTACGGCAACGCTTTAGGGGGAGCGTGCGTGTGAGGGCGCGGGTTAGTGTTAGCGTACGGGTTAGGATTAGGGGACGGGTGAGGGTCAGGCTTCGGGGAAGGGTTAGGGTTAGGGTTCGGGCTAGGGTTAGGGTTAGGGGACGGGGACGGTTTAGGGTCCACGTGAGGGTACGGCAACGCTTTAGGGGGAGCGTGCGTGTGAGGGCGCGGGTTAGTGTTAGCGTACGGGTTAGGATTAGGGGACGGGTGAGGGTCAGGCTTTGGGGAAGAGTTAGGGTTAGGGTTCGGGCTAGGGTTAGGTTTAGGGGACGGGGACGGTTTCGGGTCCAGGTGAGGGTACTGCAACGCTTTAGGGGGAGCGTGCATGTGAGGGCGCGGGTTAGTGTTAGCGTACGGGTTAGGATTAGGGGACGGGTGAGGGTCAGGCTTCGGGGAAGGGTTAGGGTTAGGGTTCGGGCTAGGTTTAGGGTTAGGGGACGGGGACGGTTTAGGGTCCAGGTGAGGGTACGGCAACGCTTTAGGGGGAGCGTGCGTGTGAGGGCGCGGGTTAGTGTTAGCGTACGGGTTAGGATTAGGGGACGGGTGAGGGTCAGGCTTCGGGGAAGGGTTAGGGTTAGGGTTCGGGCTAGGGTTAGGGTTAGGGGACGGGGACGGTTTAGGGTCCAGGTGAGGGTATGGCAACGCTTTAGGGGGAGCGTGCATGTGAGGGCGCGGGTTAGTGTTAGCGTACGGGTTAGGATTAGGGGACGGGTGAGGGTCATGCTTCGGGGAAGGGTTAGGGTTAGGGTTCGGGCTAGGGTTAGGGTTAGGGGAAGGGGACGGTTTAGGGTCCAGGTGAGGGTACGGCAACGCTTTAGGGGGAGCGTGCGTGTGAGGGCACGGGTTAGTGTTAGCGTACGGGTTAGGATTAGGGGACGGGTGAGGGTCATGCTTCGGGGAAGGGTTAGGGTTAGGGTTCGGGCTAGGGTTAGGGTTAGGGGACGGGGACGGTTTAGGGTCCAGGTGAGGGTACGGCAACGCTTTAGGGGGAGCGTGCGTGTGAGGGCGCGGGTTAGTGTTAGCGTACGGGTTAGGATTAGGGGACGGGTGAGGGTCAGGCTTCGGGGAAGGGTTAGGGTTAGGGTTCGGGCTAGGGTTATGGTTAGGGGACGGGGACGGTTTCGGGTCCAGGTGAGGGTACGGCAACGCTTTAGGGGGGAGCGTGCGTGTGAGGGCGCGGGTTAGTGTTAGCGTACGGGTTAGGATTAGGGGACGGTTGAGGGTCAGGCTTCGGGGAAGGGTTAGGGTTAGGGTTCGGGCTAGGGTTAGGGTTAGGGGACGGGGACGGTTTCGGGTCCAGGTGAGGGTACGGCAACGCTTTAGGGGGAGCGTGCGTGTGAGGGCGCGGGTTAGTGTTAGCGTACGGGTTAGGATTAGGGGACGGGTGAGGGTCAGGCCTCGGTGAAGGGTTAGGGTTAGGGTTCGGGCTAGGGTTACGGTTAGGGGACGGGGACGGTTTAGGGTCCAGGTGAGGGTACGGCAACGCTTTAGGGGGAGCGTGCGTGTGAGGGCGCAGGTTAGTGTTAGCGTACGGGTTAGGATTAGGGGACGGGTGAGGGTCAGGCTTCGGGGAAGGGTTAGGGTTAGGGTTCGGGCTAGGGTTAGGGTTAGGGGACGGGGACGGTTTAGGGTCCAGGTGAGGGTACGGCAACGCTATAGGGGGAGCGTGCGTGTGAGGGCGCGGGTTAGTGTTAGCGTACGGGTTAGGATTAGGGGACGGGTGAGGGTCAGGCTTCGGGGAAGGGTTAGGGTTAGGGTTCGGGCTAGGGTTACGGTTAGGGGACGGGGACGGTTTAGGGTCCAGGTGAGGGTACGGCAACGCTTTAGGGGGAGCGTGCGTGTGAGGGCGCGGGTTAGTGTTAGCGTACGGTTTAGGATTAGGGGACGGGTGAGGGTCAGGCTTCGGGGAAGGGTTAGGGTTAGGGTTCGGGCTAGGGTTAGGGTTAGGGGACGGGGACGGTTTAGGGTCCAGGTGAGGGTACGGCAACGCTTTAGGGGGAGCGTGCGTGTGAGGGCACGGGTTAGTGTTAGCGTACGGGTTAGGATTAGGGGACGGGTGAGGGTCAGGCTTCGGGGAAGGGTTAGGGTTAGGGTTCGGGCTAGGGTTAGGGTTAGGGGACGGGGACGGTTTAGGGTCCAGGTGAGGGTACAGCAACGCTTTAGGGGGAGCGTGCGTGTGAGGGCGCACGTTAGTGTTAGCGTACGGGTTAGGATTAGGGGACGGGTGAGGGTCAGGCTTCGGGGAAGGTTTAGGGTTAGGGTTCGGGCTAGGGTTAGGGTTAGGTGACGGGGACGGTTTAGGGTCCAGGTGAGGGTACGGCAACGCTTTAGGGGGAGCGTGCGTGTGAGGGCGCACGTTAGTGTTAGCGTACGGCTTAGGATTAGGGGACGGGTGAGGGTCAGGCTTCGGCGAAGGGTTAGGGTTAGGGTTCGGGCTAGAGTTAGGGTTAGGGGACCGGGACGGTTTAGGGTCCAGGTGAGGGTACGGCAAAGCTTTAGGGGGAGCGTGAGTGTGAGGGCGCAGGTGAGTGTTAGCGTACGGGTTAGGATTAGGGGACGGGTGAGGGTCAGGCTTCGGGGAAGGGTTAGGGTTAGGGTTCGGGCTAGGGTTAGGGTTAGGGGACGGGGACGGTTTAGGGTCCAGGTGAGGGTACGGCAACGCTTTAGGGGGAGCGGGCGTGTGAGGGCGCGTGTTAGTGTTAGCGTACGGGTTAGGATTAGGGGACGTGTGAGGGTCAGGCTTCGGGGTAGGGTTAGGGTTAGGATTCGGGCTAGGGTTAGGGTTAGGGGACGGGGACGGTTTAGGGTCCAGGTGAGGGTACGGCAACACTTTAGGGGGAGCGTGCGTGTGAGGGCGCGGGTTAGTGTTAGCGTACGGGTTAGGATTAAGGGACGGGTGAGGGTCAGGCTTCGGGGAAGGGTTAGGGTTAGGGTTCGGGCTAGGGTTAGGGTTAGGGGACGGGATCGGTTTAGGGTCCAGGTGAGGGTATGGCAACGCTTTAGGGGGAGCGTGCGTGTGAGGGCGCGGGTTAGTGTTAGCGTACGGGTTAGGATTAGGGGACGGGTGAGGGTCAGGTTTCGGGGAAGGGTTAGGGTTAGGGTTCGGGCTAGGGTTAGGGTTAGGGGACGGGGACCGTTTAGGGTCCAGGTGAGGGTACGGCAACGCTTTAGGGGGAGCGTGCGTGTGAGGGCGCGGGTTAGTGTTAGCGTACGGGTTAGGATTAGGGGACGGGTGAGGGTCAGGCTTCGGGGAAGGGTTAGGGTTAGGGTTCGGGCTAGGGATAGGGTTAGGGGACGGGGACGGTTTAGGGTCCAGGTGAGGGTACGGCAACGCTTTAGGGGGAGCGTGCGTGTGAGGGCGCGGGTTAGTGTTAGCGTAAGGGTTAGGATTAGGGGACGGGTGAGGGTCAGGCTTCGGGGAAGGGTTAGGGTTAGGGTTCGGGCTAGGGTTAGGGTTAGGGGACGGGGACGGTTTAGGGTCCAGGTGAGGGTACGGCAACGCTTTAGGGGGAGCGTGCGTGTGAGGGCGCGGGTTAGTGTTAGCGTACGGGTTAGGATTAGGGGACGGGTGAGGGTCAGGCTTCGGGGAAGGGTTAGGGTTAGGGTTCGGGCTAGGGTTAGGGTTAGGGGACGGGGACGGTTTAGGGTCCAGGTGAGGGTACGGCAACGCTTTAGGGGGAGCGTGCGTGTGAGGGCGCGGGTTAGTGTTAGCGTACGGCTTAGGATTAGGGGACGGGTGAGGGTCAGGCTTCGGGGAAGGGTTAGGGTTAGGGTTCGGGCTAGGGTTAGGGTTAGGGGACGGGGACGGTTTAGGGTCCAGGTGAGGGTACGGCAACGCTTTAGGGGGAGCGTGCGTGTGAGGGCGCGGGTTAGTGTTAGCGTACGGGTTAGGATTAGGGGACGGGTGAGGGTCAGGCTTCGGGGAAGGGTTAGGGTTAGGGTACGGGCTAGGGTTAGGGTTAGGGGACGGGAACGGTTTAGGGTCCAGGTGAGGGTACGGCAACGCTTTAGGGGGAGCGTGCGTGTGAGGGCGCGGGTTAGTGTTAGCGTACGGGTTAGGATTAGGGGACGGGTGAGGGTCAGGATTCGGGGAAGGGTTAGGGTTAGGGTTCGGGCTAGGGTTAGGGATAGGGGATGGGGACGGTTTCGGGTCCAGGTGAGGGTAAGGCAACGCTTTAGGGGGAGCGTGCGTGTGAGGTCGCGGGTTAGTGTTAGCGTACGGGTTAGGATTAGGGGACGGGTGAGGGTCAGGCTTCGGGGAAGGGTTAGGGTTAGGGTTCGGGCTAGGGTTAGGGTTAGGGGACGGGGACGGTTTAGGGTCCAGGTGAGGGTACGGCAACGCTTTAGGGGGAGCGTGCGTGTGAGGGCACACGTTAGTGTTAGCGTACGGGTTAGGATTAGGGGACGGGTGAGGGTCAGGCTTCGGGGAAGGGTTAGGGTTAGGGTTCGGGCTAGGGTTAGGGTTAGGGGACGGGGACGGTTTAGGGTCCAGGTGAGGGTACGGCAACGCTTTAGGGGGAGCGTGCGTGTGAGGGCGCGGGTTAGTGTTAGCGTACGGGTTAGGATTAGGGGACGGGTGAGGGTCAGGCTTCGGGGAAGGGTTAGGGTTAGGGTTCGGGCTAGGGTTAGGGTTAGGGGACGGGGACGGTTTCGGGTCCAGGTGAGGGTAAGGCAACGCTTTAGGGGGAGCGTGCGTGTGAGGTCGCGGGTTAGTGTTAGCGTACGGGTTAGGATTAGGGGACGGGTGAGGGTCAGGCTTCGGGGAAGGGTTAGGGTTAGGGTTCGGGCTAGGGTTAGGGTTAGGGGACGGGGACGGTTTAGGGTCCAGGTGAGGGTACGGCAACGCTTTAGGGGGAGCGTGCGTGTGAGGGCACACGTTAGTGTTAGCGTACGGCTTAGGATTAGGTGACGGGTGAGGGTCAGGCTTCGGGGAAGGGTTAGGGTTAGGGTTCGGGCTAGGGTTAGGGTTAGGGGACGGGGACGGTTTAGGGTCCAGGTGAGGGTACGGCAACGCTTTAGGGGGAGCGTGCGTGTGAGGGCGCGGGTTAGTGTTAGCGTACGGGTTAGGATTAGGGGACGGGTGAGGGTCAGGCTTCGGGGAAGGGTTAGGGTTAGGGTTCGGGCTAGGGTTAGGGTTAGGGGACGGGGACGGTTTAGGGTCCAGGTGAGGGTACGAAAACGCTTTAGGGGGAGCGTGCGTGTGAGGGCGCGGGTTAGTGTTAGCGTACGGGTTAGGATTAGGGGACGGGTGAGGGTCAGGCTTCGGGGAAGGGTTAGGGTTAGGGTTCGGGCTAGGGTTAGGTTTAGGGGACGGGGACGGTTTAGGGTCCAGGTGAGGGTAAGGCAACGCTTTAGGGGGAGCGTGTGTGTGAGGGCGCGGGTTAGTGTTAGCGTACGGGTTAGGATTAGGGGACGGGTGAGGGTCAGGCTTCGGGGAAGGGTTAGGGTTAGGGTTCGGTCTAGGGTTAGGGTTAGGGGACGGGGACGGTTTAGGGTCCAGGTGAGGGTACGGCAACGCTTTAGGGGGAGCGTGCGTGTTAGGGCACGGGTTAGTGTTAGCGTACGGGTTAGGATTAGGGGACGGGTGAGGGTCAGGCTTCGGGGAAGGGTTAGGGTTAGGGTTCGGGCTAGGGTTAGGGTTAGGGGACGGGGACGGTTTAGGGTCCATGTGAGGGTACGGCAACGCTTTAGGGGGAGCGTGCGTGTGAGGGCACGGGTTAGTGTTAGCGTACGGGTTAGGATTAGGGGACGGGTGAGGGTCAGGCTTCGGGGAAGGGTTAGGGTTAGGGTTCGGGCTAGGGTTAGGGTTAGGGGACGGGGACGGTTTCGGGTCCAGGTGAGGGTAAGGCAACGCTTTAGTGGGAGCGTGCGTGTGAGGGCGCGGGTTATTGTTAGCATACGGGTTAGGATTAGGGGACGGGTGAGGGTCAGGCTTCGGGGAAGGGTTAGGGTTAGGGTTCGGGCTAGGGTTAGGGTTAGGGGACGGGGACGGTTTAGGGTCCAGGTGAGGGTACGGCAACGCTTTAGGAGGAGCGTGCGTGTGAGGGCGCGGGTTAGTGTTAGCGTACGGGTTAGGATTAGGGGACGGGTGAGGGTCAGGCTTCGGGGAAGGGTTAGGGTTAGGGTTCGGGCTAGGGTTAGGGTTAGGGGACGGGGACGGTTTAGGGTCCAGGTGAGGGTACGGCAACGCTTTAGGGGGAGCATGCGTGTGAGGGCGCGGGTTAGTGTTAGCGTACGGGTTAGGATTAGGGGACGGGTGAGGGTCAGGCTTCGGGGAAGGGTTAGGGTTAGGGTTCGGGCTAGGGTTAGGGTTAGGGGACGGGGACGGTTTAGGGTCCAGGTGAGGGTACGGCAATGCTTTAGGGGGAGCGTGCGTGTGAGGGCGCGGGTTAGTGTTAGCGTACGGGTTAGGATTAGGGGACGGGTGAGGGTCAGGATTCGGGGAAGGGTTAGGGTTAGGGTTCGGGCTAGGGTTAGGGTTAGGGGACGGGGACGGTTTCGGGTCCAGGTGAGGGTAAGGCAACGCTTTAGGGGGAGCGTGCGTGTGAGGGCGCGGGTTAGTGTTAGCGTACGGGTTAGGATTAGGGGACGGGTGAGGGTCAGGCTTCGGGGAAGGGTTAGGGTTAGGGTTCGGGCTAGGGTTAGGGTTAGGGGACGGGGACGGTTTAGGGTCCAGGTGAGGGTACGGCAACGCTTTAGGGGGAGCGTGCGTGTGAGGGCACACGTTAGTGTTAGCGTACGGCTTAGGATTAGGGGACGGGTGAGGGTCAGGCTTCGGGGAAGGGTTAGGGTTAGGGTTCGGGCTAGGGTTAGGGTTAGGGGACGGGGACGGTTTAGGGTCCAGGTGAGGGTACGGCAACGCTTTAGGGGGAGCGTGCGTGTGAGGGCGCGGGTTAGTGTTAGCGTACGGGTTAGGATTAGGGGACGGGTGAGGGTCAGGCTTCGGGGAAGGGTTAGGGTTAGGGTTCGGGCTAGGGTTAGGGTTACGGGACGGGGACGGTTTAGGGTCCAGGTGAGGGTACGGCAACGCTTTAGGGGGAGCGTGCGTGTGAGGGCGCGGGTTAGTGTTAGCGTACGGGTTAGGATTAGGGGACGGGTGAGGGTCAGGCTTCGGGGAAGGGTTAGGGTTAGGGTTCGGGCTAGGGTTAGGTTTAGAGGACGGGGACGGTTTAGGGTCCAGGTGAGGGTACGGCAACGCTTTAGGGGGAGCGTGCGTGTGAGGGCGCGGGTTAGTGTTAGCGTACGGGTTAGGATTAGGGGACGGGTGAGGGTCAGGCTTCGGGGAAGGGTTAGGGTTAGGGTTCGGGCTAGGGTTAGGGTTAGGGGACGGGAACGGTTTAGGGTCCAGGTGAGGGTACGGCAATGCTTTAGGGGGAGCGTGCGTGTGAGGGCGTGGGTTAGTGTTAGCGTTCGGGTTAGGATTAGGGGACGGGTGAGGGTCAGGCTTCGGGGAAGGGTTAGGGTTAGGGTTCGGGCTAGGGTTAGGGTTAGGGGACGGGGACGGTTTAGGGTCCAGGTGAGGGTACGGCAACGCTTTAGGGGGAGCGTGTGTGTGAGGGCGCGCGTTAGTGTTAGCGTACGGGTTAGGATTAGGGGACGGGTGAGGGTCAGGCTTCGGGGAAGGGTTAGGGTTAGGGTTCGGGCTAGGGTTAGGGTTAGGGGACGGGGACGGTTTCGGGTCCAGGTGAGGGTAAGGCAACGCTTTAGGGGGAGCGTGCGTGTGAGGTCGCGGGTTAGTGTTAGCGTACGGGTTAGGATTAGGGGACGGGTGAGGGTCAGGCTTCGGGGAAGGGTTAGGGTTAGGGTTCGGGCTAGGGTTAGGGTTAGGGGACGGGGACGGTTTAGGGTCCAGGTGAGGGTACGGCAACGCTTTAGGGGGAGCGTGCGTGTGAGGGCACACGTTAGTGTTAGCGTACGGGTTAGGATTAGGGGACGGGTGAGGGTCAGGCTTCGGGGAAGGGTTAGGGTTAGGGTTCGGGCTAGGGTTAGGGTTAGGGGACGGGGACGGTTTAGGGTCCAGGTGAGGGTACGGCAACGCTTTAGGGGGAGCGTGCGTGTGAGGGCGCGGGTTAGTGTTAGCGTACGGGTTAGGATTAGGGGACGGGTGAGGGTCAGGCTTCGGGGAAGGGTTAGGGTTAGGGTTCGGGCTAGGGTTAGGTTTAGGGGACGGGGACGGTTTAGGGTCCAGGTGAGGGTACGGCAACGCTTTAGGGGGAGCGTGTGTGTGAGGGCGCGGGTTAGTGTTAGCGTACGGGTTAGGATTAGGGGACGGGTGAGGGTCAGGCTTCGGGGAAGGGTTAGGGTTAGGGTTCGGGCTAGGGTTAGGGTTAGGGGACGGGGACGGTTTAGGGTCCAGGTGAGGGTACGGCAACGCTTTAGGGGGAGCGTGCGTGTGAGGGCGCGGGTTAGTGTTAGCGTACGGCTTAGGATTAGGGGACGGGTGAGGGTCAGGCTTCGGGGAAGGGTTAGGGTTAGGGTTCGGGCTAGGGTTAGGGTTAGGGGACGGGGACGGTTTAGGGTCCAGGTGAGGGTACGGCAACGCTTTAGGGGGAGCGTGCGTGTCAGGGCACGGGTTAGTGTTAGCGTACGGGTTAGGATTAGGGGACGGGTGAGGGTCAGGCTTCGGGGAAGGGTTAGGGTTAGGGTTCGGGCTAGGGTTAGGGTTAGGGTTAGGGGACGGTTTAGGGTCCAGGTGAGGGTAAGGCAACGCTTTAGGGGGAGCGTGCGTGTGAGGGCGCGGGTTAGTGTTAGCATACGGGTTAGGATTAGGGGACGGGTGAGGGTCAGGCTTCGGGGAAGGGTTAGGGTTAGGGTTCGGGCTAGGGTTAGGGTTAGGGGACGGGGACGGTTTAGGGGCCAGGTGAGGGTACGGCAACGCTTTAGGAGGAGCGTGCGTGGGAGGGCGCGGGTTAGTGTTAGCGTACGGGTTAGGATTAGGGGACGGGTGAGGGTCAGGCTTCGGGGAAGGGTTAGGGTTAGGGTTCGGGCTAGGGTTAGGGTTAGGGGACGGGGACGGTTTAGGGTCCAGGTGAGGGTACGGCAACGCTTTAGGGGGAGCGTGCGTGTGAGGGCGCGGGTTAGTGTTAGCGTACGGGTTAGGATTAGGGGACGGGTGAGGGTCAGGCTTCGGGGAAGGGTTAGGGTTAGGGTTCGGGCTAGGGTTAGGGTTAGGGGACGGGGACGGTTTAGGGTCCAGGTGAGGGTACGGCAACGCTTTAGGGGGAGCGTGCGTGTGAGGGCGCGGGTTAGTGTTAGCGTACGGGTTAGGATTAGGGGACGGGTGAGGGTCAGGATTCGGGGAAGGGTTAGGGTTAGGGTTCGGGCTAGGGTTATGGTTAAGGGACGGGGACGGTTTCGGGTCCAGGTGAGGGTAAGGCAACGCTTTAGGGGGAGCGTGCGTGTGAGGGCGCGGGTTAGTGTTAGCGTACGGGTTAGGATTAGGGGACGGGTGAGGGTCAGGCTTCGGGGAAGGGTTAGGGTTAGGGTTCGGGCTAGGGTTAGGGTTAGGGGACGGGGACGGTTTAGGGTCCAGGTGAGGGTATGGCAACGCTTTAGGGGGAGCGTGCGTGTGAGGGCACACGTTAGTGTTAGCGTACGGCTTAGGATTAGGGGACGGGTGAGGGTCAGGCTTCGGGGAAGGGTTAGGGTTAGGGTTCGGGTTAGGGTTAGGGTTAGGGGACGGGGACGGTTTAGGGTCCAGGTGAGGGTACGGCAACGCTTTAGGGGGAGCGTGCGTGTGAGGGCGCGGGGTAGTGTTAGCTTACGGGTTAGGATTAGGGGACGGGTGAGGGTCAGGCTTCGGGGAAGGGTTAGGGTTAGGGTTCGGGCTAGGGTTAGGGTTAGGGGACGGGGACGGTTTAGGGTCCAGGTGAGGGTACGGCAACGCTTTAGGGGGAGCGTGCGTGTGAGGGCGCGGGTTAGTGTTAGCGTATGGGTTAGGATTAGGGGACGGGTGAGGGTCAGGCTTCGGGGAAGGGTTAGGGTTAGGGTTCGGGCTAGGGTTAGGTTTAGGGGACGGGGACGGTTTAGGGTCCAGGTGAGGGTACGGCAACGCTTTAGGGGGAGCGTGCGTGTGAGGGCGCGGGTTAGTGTTAGCGTACGGGTTAGGATTAGGGGACGGGTGAGGGTCAGGCTTCGGGGAAGGGTTAGGGTTAGGGTTCGGGCTAGGGTTAGGGTTAGGGGACGGGAACGGTTTAGGGTCCAGGTGAGGGTACGGCAATGCTTTAGGGGGAGCGTGCGTGTGAGGGCGTGGGTTAGTGTTAGCGTACGGGTTAGGATTAGGGGACGGGTGAGGGTCAGGCTTCGGGGAAGGGTTAGGGTTAGGGTTCGGGCTAGGGTTAGGGTTAGGGGACGGGGACGGTTTAGGGTCCAGGTGAGGGTACGGCAACGCTTTAGGGGGAGCGTGCGTGTGAGGGCGCGCGTTAGTGTTAGCGTACGGCTTAGGATTAGGGGACGTGTGAGGGTCAGGCTTCGGGGAAGGGTTAGGGTTAGGGTTCGGGCTAGGGTTAGGGTTAGGGGACGGGGACGGTTTAGGGTCCAGGTGAGGGTACGGCAACGCTTTAGGGGGAGCGTGCGTGTGAGGGCGCGGGTTAGTGTTAGCGTACGGGTTAGGATTAGGGGACGGGTGAGGGTCAGGCTTCGGGGAAGGGTTAGGGTTAGGGTTCGGGCTAGGGTTAGGGTTAGGGGACGGGGACGGTTTAGGGTCCAGGTGAGGGTACGGCAACGCTTTAGGGGGAGCGTGTGTGTGAGGGCGCGGGTTAGTGTTAGCGTACGGGTTAGGATTAGGGGACGGGTGAGGGTCAGGCTTCGGGGAAGGGTTAGGGTTAGGGTTCGGGCTAGGGTTAGGGTTAGGGGACGGGGACGGTTTAGGGTCCAGGTGAGGGTACGGCAACGCTTTAGGGGGAGCGTGCGTGTGAGGGCGCGGGTTAGTGTTAGCGTACGGGTTAGGATTAGGGGACGGGTGAGGGTCAGGCTTCGGGGAAGGGTTAGGGTTAGGGTTCGGGTTAGGGTTAGGGTTAGGGGACGGGGACGGTTTAGGGTCCAGGTGAGGGTACGGCAACGCTTTAGGGGGAGCGTGCGTGTGAGGGCGCGGGTTAGTGTTAGCGTACGGGTTAGGATTAGGGGACGGGTGAGGGTCAGGCTTCGGGGAAGGGTTAGGGTTAGGGTTCGGGCTAGGGTTAGGGTTAGGGGACGGGGACGGTTTAGGGTCCAGGTGAGGGTACGGCAACGCTTTAGGGGGAGCGTGCGTGTGAGGGCGCGGGTTAGTGTTAGCGTACGGGTTAGGATTAGGGGACGGGTGAGGGTCAGGCTTCGGGGAAGGGTTAGGGTTAGGGTTCGGGCTAGGGTTAGGGTTAGGGGACGGGGACGGTTTAGGGTCCAGGTGAGGGTACGGCAACGCTTTAGGGGGAGCGTGCGTGTGAGGGCGCGGGTTAGTGTTAGCGTACGGGTTAGGATTAGGGGACGGGTGAGGGTCTGGCTTCGGGGAAGGATTAGGGTTAGGGTTCGGGCTAGGGTTAGGGTTAGGGGACCGGGACGGTTTAGGGTCCAGGTGAGGGTACGGCAACGCTTTAGGGGGAGCGTGCGTGTGAGGGCGCGGGTTAGTGTTAGCGTACGGGTTAGGATTAGGGGACGGGTGAGGGTCAGGCTTCGGGGAAGGGTTAGGGTTAGGGTTCGGGCTAGAGCTAGGGTTAGGGGACCGGGACGGTTTAGGGTCCAGGTGAGGGTACGGCAACGCTTTAGGGGGAGCGTGCGTGTGAGGGCGCGGGTGAGTGTTAGCGTACGGGTTAGGATTAGGGGACGGGTGAGGGTCAGGCTTCGGGGAAGGGTTAGGGTTAGGGTTCGGGCTAGGGTTAGGGTTAGGGGACGGGGACGGTTTAGGGTCCAGGTGAGGGTACGGCAACGCTTTAGGGGGAGCGGGCGTGTGAGGGCGCGTGTTAGTGTTAGCGTTCGGGTTAGGATTAGGGGACGGGTGAGGGTCAGGCTTCGGGGTAGGGTTAGGGTTAGGGTTCGGGCTAGGGTTAGGGTTAGGGGACGGGGACGGTTTAGGGTCCAGGTGAGGGTACGGCAACGCTTTAGGGGGAGCGTGCGTGTGAGGGCGTGCGTTAGTGTTAGCGTACGGCTTAGGATTAGGGGACGGGTGAGGGTCAGGCTTCGGGGAAGGGTTAGGGTAAGGGTTCGGGCTAGGGTTAGGGTTAGGGGACGGGATCGGTTTAGGGTCCAGGTGAGGGTATGGCAACGCTTTAGGGGGAGCGTGCGTGTGAGGGCGCGGGTTAGTGTTAGCGTACGGGTTAGGATTAGGGGACGGGTGAGGGTCAGGCTTCGGGGAAGGGTTAGGGTTAGGGTTCGGGCTAGGGTTAGGGTTAGGGGACGGGGACGGTTTAGGGTCCAGGTGAGGGTACGGCAACGCTTTAGGGGGAGCGTGCGTGTGAGGGCGCGGGTTAGTGTTAGCGTACGGGTTAGGATTAGGGGACGGGTGAGGGTCAGGCTTCGGGGAAGGGTTAGGGTTAGGGTTCGGGCTAGGGTTAGGGTTAGGGGACGGGGACGGTTTAGGGTCCAGGTGAGGGTACGGCAACGCTTTAGGGGGAGCGTGCGTGTGAGGGCGCGGGTTAGTGTTAGCGTACGGGTTAGGATTAGGGGACGGGTGAGGGTCTGGCTTCGGGGAAGGATTAGGGTTAGGGTTCGGGCTAGGGTTAGGGTTAGGGGACCGGGACGGTTTAGGGTCCAGGTGAGGGTACGGCAACGCTTTAGGGGGAGCGTGCGTGTGAGGGCGTGGGTTAGTGTTAGCGTACGGGTTAGGATTAGGGGACGGGTGAGGGTCAGGCTTCGGGGAAGGGTTAGGGTTAGGGTTCGGGCTAGAGCTAGGGTTAGGGGACCGGGACGGTTTAGGGTCCAGGTGAGGGTACGGCAACGCTTTAGGGGGAGCGTGCGTGTGAGGGCGCGGGTGAGTGTTAGCGTACGGGTTAGGATTAGGGGACGGGTGAGGGTCAGGCTTCGGGGAAGGGTTAGGGTTAGGGTTCGGGCTAGGGTTAGGGTTAGGGGACGGGGACGGTTTAGGGTCCAGGTGAGGGTACGGCAACGCTTTAGGGGGAGCGGGCGTGTGAGGGCGCGTGTTAGTGTTAGCGTTCGGGTTAGGATTAGGGGACGGGTGAGGGTCAGGCTTCGGGGTAGGGTTAGGGTTAGGGTTCGGGCTAGGGTTAGGGTTAGGGGACGGGGACGGTTTAGGGTCCAGGTGAGGGTACGGCAACGCTTTAGGGGGAGCGTGCGTGTGAGGGCGTGCGTTAGTGTTAGCGTACGGCTTAGGATTAGGGGACGGGTGAGGGTCAGGCTTCGGGGAAGGGTTAGGGTAAGGGTTCGGGCTAGGGTTAGGGTTAGGGGACGGGATCGGTTTAGGGTCCAGGTGAGGGTATGGCAACGCTTTAGGGGGAGCGTGCGTGTGAGGGCGCGGGTTAGTGTTAGCGTACGGGTTAGGATTAGGGGACGGGTGAGGCTCAGGCTTCGGGGAAGGGTTAGGGTTAGGGTTCGGGCTAGGGTTAGGGTTAGGGGACGGGGACGGTTTAGGGTCCAGGTGAGGTTACGGCAACGCTTTAGGGGGAGCGTGCGTGTGAGGGCGCGGGTTAGTGTTAGCGTACGGGTTAGGATTAGGGGACGGGTGAGGGTCAGGCTTCGGGGAAGGGTTAGGGTTAGGGTTCGGGCTGGGGTTAGGGTTAGGGGACGGGGACGGTTTAGGGTCCAGGTGAGGGTACGGCAACGCTTTAGGGGGAGCGTGCGTGTGAGGGCGCGGGTTAGTGTTAGCGTAAGGGTTAGGATTAGGGGACGGGTGAGGGTCAGGCTTCGGGGAAGGGTTAGGGTTAGGGTTCGGGCTAGGGTTAGGGTTAGGGGACGGGGACGGTTTAGGGTCCAGGTGAGGGTACGGCAACGCTTTAGGGGGAGCGTGCGTGTGAGGGCGCGGGTTAGTGTTAGCGTACGGGTTAGGATTAGGGGACGGGTGAGGGTCAGGCTTCGGGGAAGGGTTAGGGTTAGGGTTCCGGCTAGGGTTAGGGTTAGGGGACGGGGACGGTTTAGGGTCCAGGTGAGGGTACGGCAACGCTTTAGGGGGAGCGTGCGTGTGAGGGCGCGGGTTAGTGTTAGCGTACGGGTTAGGATTAGGGGACGGGTGAGGGTCAGGCTTCGGGGAAGGGTTAGGGTTAGGGTTCGGGCTAGGGTTAGGGTTAGGGGACGGGGACGGTTTAGGGTCCAGGTGAGGGTACGGCAACGCTTTAGGGGGAGCGTGCGTGTGAGGGCGCACGTTAGTGTTAGCGTACGGCTTAGGATTAGGTGACGGGTGAAGGTCAGGCTTCGGGGAAGGGTTAGGGTTAGGGTTCTGGCTAGGGTTAGGGTTAGGGGACGGGGACGGTTTAGGGTCCAGGTGAGGGTACGGCAACGCTTTAGGGGGAGCGTGCGTGTGAGGGCGCGGGTTAGTGTTAGCGTACGGGTTAGGATTAGGGGACGGGTGAGGGTCAGGCTTCGGGGAGGGGTTAGGGTTAGGGTTCGGGCTAGGGTTAGGGTTAGGGGACGGAGACGGTTTCGGGTCCAGGTGAGGGTACGGCAACGCTTTAGGGGGAGCGTGCGTGTGAGGGCGCGGGTTAGTGTTCGCGTACAGGTTAGGATTAGGGGACGGGTGAGGGTCAGGCTTCGGGGAAGGGTTAGGGTTAGGGTTCGGGCTAGGGTTAGGGTTAGGGGACGGGGACGGTTTAGGGTCCAGGTGAGGGTACGGCAACGCTTTAGGGGGAGCGTGCTTGTGAGGGCGCATGTTAGTGTTAGCGTACGGCTTAGGATTAGGGGACGGGTGAGGGTCAGGCTTCGGGGAAGGGTTAGGGTTAGGGTTCGGGCTAGGGTTAGGGTTAGGGGACGGGGATGGTTTCGGGTCCAGGTGAGGGTACGGCAACGCTTTAGGGGGAGCGTGTGTTTGAGTGCGCGGGTTAGTGTTAGCGTACGGGTTAGGATTAGGGGACGGGTGAGGGTCAGGCTTCGGGGAAGGGTTAGGGTTAGGGTTCGGGCTAGGGTTAGGGTTAGGGGACGGGGACGGTTTAGGGTCCAGGTGAGGGTACGGCAACGCTTTAGGGGGAGCGTGCGTGTGAGGGCGCGGGTTAGTGTTAGCGTACGGGTTAGGATTAGGGGACGGGTGAGGGTCAGGCTTCGGGGAAGGGTTAGGGTTAGGGTTCGGGCTAGGGTTAGGGTTAGGGGACGGGGACGGTTTAGGGTCCAGGTGAGGGTACGGCAACGCTTTAGGGGGAGCGTGCGTGTGAGGGCGCGGGTTAGTGTTAGCGTACGGGTTAGGATTAGGGGACGGGTGAGGGTCAGGCTTCGGGGAAGGGTTAGGGTTAGGGTTCGGGCTAGGGTTTGGGTTAGGGGACGGGGACGGTTTCGGGTCAAGGTGAGGGTAAGGCAACGCTTTAGGGGGAGCGTGCGTGTGAGGGCGCGGGTTAGTGTTAGCGTACGGGTTAGGATTAGGGGACGGGTGAGGGTCAGGCTTCGGGATAGGGTTAGGGTTAGGGTTCGGGCTAGGGTTAGGGTTAGGGGACGGGGACGGTTTAGGGTCCAGGTGAGGGTACGGCAACGCTTTAGGGGGAGCGTGCGTGTGAGGGCACGCGTTAGTGTTAGCGTACGGGTTAGGATTAGGGGACGGGTGAGGGTCAGGCTTCGGGGAAGGATTAGGGTTAGGGTTCGGGCTAGGGTTAGGGTTAGGGGACCGGGACGGTTTAGGGTCCAGGTGAGGGTACGGCAACGCTTTAGGGGGAGCGTGCGTGTGAGGGCGCGGGTTAGTGTTAGCGTACGGGTTAGGATTAGGGGACGGGTGAGGGTCAGGCTTCGGGGAAGGGTTAGGGTTAGGGTTCGGGCTAGAGTTAGGGTTAGGGGACCGGGACGGTTTAGGGTCCAGGTGAGGGTACGGCAACGCTTTAGGGGGAGCGTGCATGTGAGGGCGCGGGTGAGTGTTAGCGTACGGCTTAGGATTAGGGGACGGGTGAGGGTCATGCTTCGGGGAAGGGTTAGGGTTAGGGTTCGGGCTAGGGTTAGGGTTAGGGGACGGGGACGGTTTAGGGTCCAGGTGAGGGTACGCCAACGCTTTAGGGGGAGCGGGCGTGTGAGGGCGCGTGTTAGTGTTAGCGTTCGGGTTAGGATTAGGGGACGGGTGAGGGTCAGGCTTCGGGGTAGGGTTAGGGTTAGGGTTCGGGCTAGGGTTAGGGTTAGGGGACGGGGACGGTTTAGGGTCCAGGTGAGGGTACGGCAACGCTTTAGGGGGAGCGTGCGTGTGAGGGCGTGCGTTAGTGTTAGCGTACGGCTTAGGATTAGGGGACGGGTGAGGGTCAGGCTTCGGGGAAGGGTTAGGGTAAGGGTTCGGGCTAGGGTTAGGGTTAGGGGACGGGATCGGTTTAGGGTCCAGGTGAGGGTATGGCAACGCTTTAGGGGGAGCGTGCGTGTGAGGGCGCGGGTTAGTGTTAGCTTACGGGTTAGGATTAGGGGACGGGTGAGGGTCAGGCTTCGGGGAAGGGTTAGGGTTAGGGTTCGGGCTAGGGTTAGGGTTAGGGGACGGGGACCGTTTAGGGTCCAGGTGAGGGTACGGCAACGCTTTAGGGGGAGCGTGCGTGTGAGGGCGCGGGTTAGTGTTAGCGTACGGGTTAGGATTAGGGGACGGGTGAGGGTCAGGCTTCGGGGAAGGGTTAGGGTTAGGGTTCGGGCTAGGGTTAGGTTTAGGGGACGGGGACGGTTTAGGGTCCAGGTGAGGTTACGGCAACGCTTTAGGGGGAGCGTGCGTGTGAGGGCGCGGGTTAGTGTTAGCGTACGGGTTAGGATTAGGGGACGGGTGAGGGTCAGGCTTCGGGAAAGTGTTAGGGTTAGGGTTCGGGCTAGGGTTAGGGTTAGGGGACGGGGACGGTTTAGGGTCCAGGTGAGGGTACGGCAACGCTTTAGGGGGAGCGTGCGTGTGAGGGTGCGGGTTAGTGTTAGCGTAAGGGTTAGGATTAGGGGACGGGTGAGGGTCAGGCTTCGGGGAAGGGTTAGGGTTAGGGTTCGGGGTAGGGTTAGGGTTAGGGGACGGGGACGGTTTAGGGTCCAGGTGAGGGTACGGCAACGCTTTAGGGGGAGCGTGCGTGTGAGGGCGCGGGTTAGTGTTAGCGTACGGGTTAGGATTAGGGGACGGGTGAGGGTCAGGCTTCGGGGAAGGGTTAGGGTTAGGGTTCGGGCTAGGTTTAGGGTTAGGGGACGGGGACGGTTTAGGGTCCAGGTGAGGGTACGGCAACGCTTTAGGGGGAGCGTGCGTGTGAGGGCGCGGGTTAATGTTAGCGTACGGGTTAGGATTAGGGGACGGGTGAGGGTCAGGCTTCGGGGAAGGGTTAGGGTTAGGGTTCGGGCTAGGGTTAGGGTTAGGGGACGGGGACGGTTTAGGGTCCAGGTGAGGGTACGGCAACGCTTTAGGGGGAGCGTGCGTGTGAGGGCGCACGTTAGTGTTAGCGTACGGCTTAGGATTAGGGGACGGGTGAAGGTCAGGCTTCGGGGAAGGGTTAGGGTTAGGGTTCGGGCTAGGGTTAGGGTTAGGGGACGGGGACGGTTTACGGTCCAGGTGAGGGTACGGCAACGCTTTAGGGGGAGCGTGCGTGTGAGGGTGCGGGTCAGTGTTAGCCTACGGGTTAGGATTAGGGGACGGGTGAGGGTCAGGCTTCGGGGAAGGATTAGGGTTAGGGTTCGGGCTAGGGTTAGGGTTAGGGGACGGGGACGGTTTTGGGTCCAGGTGAGGGTACGGCAACACTTTAGGGGGAGCGTGCGTGTGAGGGCGCGGGTTAGTGTTAGCGTACGGGTTAGGATTAGGGGACGGGTGAGGGTCAGGCTTCGGGGAAGGGTTAGGGTTAGGGTTCGGGCTAGGGTTAGGGTTAGGGGACGGGGACGGTTTAGGGTCCAGGTGAGGGTACGGCAACGCTTTAGGGAGAGCGTGCGTGTGAGGGCGCGGGTTAGTGTTAGCGTACGGGTTAGGATTAGGGGACGGGTGAGGGTCAGGCTTCGGGGAAGGGTTAGGGTTAGGGTTCGGGCTAGGGTTAGGGTTAGGGGACGGGGACGGTTTAGGGTCCAGGTGAGGGTACGGCAACGCTTTAGGGGGAGCGTGTGTGTGAGGGCGCGGGTGAGTGTTAGCGTACGGGTTAGGATTAGGGGACGGGTGAGGGTCAGGCTTCGGGGAAGGGTTAGGGTTAGGGTTCGGTCTAGGGTTAGGGTTAGGCGACGGGGACGGTTTAGGGTCCAGGTGAGGGTACGGCAACGCTTTAGGGGGAGCGTGTGTGTGAGGGCGCGGGTTAGTGTTAGCGTACGGGTTAGGATTAGGGGACGGGTGAGGGTCAGGCTTCGGGGAAGGGTTAGGGTTAGGGTTCGGGCTAGGGTTAGGGTTAGGGGACGGGGACGGTTTAGGGTCCAGGTGAGGGTACGGCAACGCTTTAGGGGGAGCGTGCGTGTGAGGGCGCGGGTTAGTGTTAGCGTACGGGTTAGGATTAGGGGACGGGTGAGGGTCAGGCTTCGGGGAAGGGTTAGGGTTAGGGTTCGGGCTAGGGTTAGGGTTAGGGGACGGGGACGGTTTAGGGTCCAGGTGAGGGTACGGCAACGCTTTAGGGGGAGCGTGCGTGTGAGGGCGCGGGTTAGTGTTAGCGTACGGGTTAGGATTAGGGGACGGGTGAGGGTCAGGCTTCGGGGAAGGGTTAGGGTTAGGGTTCGGGCTAGGGTTAGGGTTAGGTGACGGGGACGGTTTAGGGTCCAGGTGAGGGTACGGCAACGCTTTAGGGGGAGCGTGCGTGTGAGGGCGCGGGTTAGTGTTAGCGTACGGGTTAGGATTAGGGGACGGGTGAGGGTCAGGCTTCGGGGAGGGGTTAGGGTTAGGGTTCGGGCTAGGGTTAGGGTTAGGGGACGGAGACGGTTTCGGGTCCAGGTGAGGGTACAGCAACGCTTTAGGGGGAGGGTGCGTGTGAGGGCGCGGGTTAGTGTTCGCGTACAGGTTAGGATTAGGGGACGGGTGAGGGTCAGGCTTCGGGGAAGGGTTAGGGTTAGGGTTCGGGCTAGGGTTAGGGTTAGGGGACGGGGACGGTTTAGGGTCCAGGTGAGGGTACGGCAACGCTTTAGGGGGAGCGTGCTTGTGAGGGCGCATGTTAGTGTTAGCGTACGGCTTAGGATTAGGGGACGGGTGAGGGTCAGGCTTCGGGGAAGGGTTAGGGTTAGGGTTCGGGCTAGGGTTAGGGTTAGGGGACGGGGATGGTTTCGGGTCCAGGTGAGGGTATGGCAACGCTTTAGGGGGAGCGTGTGTTTGAGTGCGCGGGTTAGTGTTAGCGTACGGGTTAGGATTAGGGGACGGGTGAGGGTCAGGCTTCGGGGAAGGGTTAGGGTTAGGGTTTGGGCTAGGGTTAGGGTTAGGGGACGGGGACGGTTTAGGGTCCAGGTGAGGGTACGGCAACGCTTTAGGGGGAGCGTGCGTGTGAGGGCGCGGGTTAGTGTTAGCGTACGGGTTAGGATTAGGGGACGGGTGAGGGTCAGGCTTCGGGGAAGGGTTAGGGTTAGGGTTCGGGCTAGGGTTAGGGTTAGGGGACAGGGACGGTTTAGGGTCCAGGTGAGGGTACGGCAACGCTTTAGGGGGAGCGTGCGTGTGAGGGCGCGGGTTAGTGTTAGCGTACGGGTTAGGATTAGGGGACGGGTGAGGGTCAGGCTTCGGGGAAGGGTTAGGGTTAGGGTTCGGGCTAGGGTTAGGGTTAGGGGACGGGGACGGTTTAGGGTCCAGGTGAGGGTACGGCAACGCTTTAGGGGGAGCGTGCGTGTGAGGGCGCGGGTTAGTGTTAGCGTACGGGTTAGGATTAGGGGACGGGTGAGTGTCAGGCTTCGGGGAAGGGTTAGGGTTAGGGTTCGGGCTAGGGTTAGGGTTAGGGGACGGGGATGGTTTAGGGTCCAGGTGAGGGTACGGCAACGCTTTAGGGGGAGCGTGCGTGTGAGGGCGCGGGTTAGTGTTAGGGTACGGCTTAGGATTAGGGGACGGGTGAGGGTCAGGCTTCGGGGAAGGGTTAGGGTTAGGGTTCGGGCTAGGGTTAGGGTTAGGGGACGGGGACGGTTTAGGGTCCAGGTGAGGGTACGGCAACGCTTTAGGTGGAGCGTGCGTGTGAGGGCGCGCGTTAGTGTTAGCGTACGGGTTAGGATTAGGGGACGGGTGACGGTCAGGCTTCGGGGAAGGGTTAGGGTTAGGGTTTGGACTAGGGTTAGGGTTAGGGGAAGGGAACGGTTTAGGGTCCAGGTGAGGGTACGGCAACGCTTTAGGGGGAGCGTGCGTGTGAGGGCGCGCGTTAGTGTTAGCGTACGGGTTAGGATTAGGGGACGGGTGAGGGTCAGGCTTCGGGGAAGGGTTAGGGTTAGGGTTCGGTCTAGGGTTAGGGTTAGGGGACGGGGACGGTTTAGGGTCCAGGTGAGGGTACGGCAACACTTTAGGGGGAGCGTGCGTGTGAGGGCGCGGGTTAGTGTTAGCGTACGGGTTAGGATTAGGGGACAGGTGAGGGTCAGGCTTCGGGGAAGGGTTAGGGTTAGGGTTCGGGCTAGGGTTAGGGTTAGGGGATGGGGACGGTTTAGGGTCCAGGTGAGGGTACGGCAACGCTTTAGCGGGAGCGTGCGTGTGAGGGCGCGGGTTAGTGTTAGCGTACGGGTTAGGATTAGGGGACGGGTGAGGGTCAGGCTTCGGGGAAGGGTTAGGGTTAGGGTTCGGGCTAGGGTTAGGGTTAGGGGACGGGGACGGTTTAGGGTCCAGGTGAGGGTACGGCAACGCTTTAGGGGGAGCGTGCGTGTGAGGGCGCGGGTTAGTGTTAGCATACGGGTTAGGATTAGGGGACGGGTGAGGGTCAGGCTTCGGGGAAGGGTTAGGGTTAGGGTTCGGGCTAGGGTTAGGGTTAGGGGACGGGGACGGTTTAGGGTCCAGGTGAGGGTAGGGCAACGCTTTAGGGGGAGCGTGCGTGTGAGGGCGCGGGTTAGTGTTAGCGTACGGGTTAGGATTAGGGGACAGGTGAGGGTCAGGCTTCGGGGAAGAGTTAGGGTTAGGGTTCGGGCTAGGGTTAGGGTTAGGGGACGGGGACGGTTTAGGGTCCAGGTGAGGGTACGGCAACGCTGTAGGGGGAGCGTGCGTGTGAGGGCGCGGGTTAGTGTTAGCGTACGGGTTAGGATTAGGGGACGGGTGAGGGTCAGGCTTCGGGGAAGGGTTAGGGTTAGGGTTCGGGCTAGGGTTAGGGTTAGGGACGGGGACGGTTTAGGGTCCAGGTGAGGGTACGGCAACGCTTTAGGGGGAGCGTGCGTGTGAGGGCGCACGTTAGTGTTAGCGTACGGCTTAGGATTAGGGGACGGGTGAGGGTCAGGCTTCGGGGAAGTGTTAGGGTTAGGGTCCGGGCTAGGGTTAGGGTTAGGGGATGGGGACGGTTTAGGGTCCAGGTGAGGGTACGGCAACGCTTTAGGGGGAGCGTGCGTGTGAGGGCGCGGGTTAGTGTTAGCGTACGGGTTAGGATTAGGGGACGGGTGAGGGTCAGGCTTCTGGGAAGGGTTAGGGTTAGGGTTCGGGCTAGGGTTAGGGTTAGGGGACGGGGACGGTTTCGAGTCCAGGTGAGGGTACGGCAACGCTTTAGGGGGAGCGTGCGTGTGAGGGCGCGGGTTAGTGTTAGCGTACGGGTTAGGATTAGGGGACGGGTGAGGGTCAGGCTTCGGGGAAGGGTTAGGGTTAGGGTTCGGGCTAGGGTTAGGGTTAGGGGACGGGGACGGTTTAGGGTCCAGGTGAGGGTACGGCAACGATTTAGGGGGAGCGTGCGTGTGAGGGCGCGGGTTAATGTTAGTGTACAGGTTAGGATTAGGGGACGGGTGAGGGTCAGGCTTCGGGGAAGGGTTAGGGTTAGGGTTCGGGCTAGGGTTAGGGTTAGGGGACGGGGACGGTTTAGGGTCCAGGTGAGGGTACGGCAACGCTTTAGGGGGAGCGTGCGTGTGAGTGCGCGGGTTAGTGTTAGCGTACGGGTTAGGATTAGGGGACGGGTGAGGGTCAGGCTTCGGGGAAGGGTTAGGGTTAGGGTTCGGGCTAGGGTTAGGGTTAGGGGACGGGGACGGTTTAGGGTCCAGGTGAGGGTACGGCAACGCTTCAGGGGGAGCGTGCGTGTGAGGGCGCGGGTTAGTGTTAGCGTACGGGTTAGGATTAGGCGACGGGTGAGGGTCAGGCTTCGGGGAAGGGTTAGGGTCAGGGTTCGGGCTAGGGTTAGGGTTAGGGGACGGGGACGGTTTAGGGTCCAGGTGAGGGTACGGCAACGCTTTAGGGGGAGCGTGCGAGTGAGGGCGCGGGTAAGTGTTAGCGTACGGGTTAGGATTAGGGGTCGGGTGATGGTCAGGCTTCGGGGAAGGGTTAGGGTTAGGGTTCGGGCTAGGGTTAGGGTTAGGGGACGGTGACGGTTTAGGGTCCAGGTTAGTGTACAGCAACGCTTTAGGGGGAGCGTGCGTGTGAGGGCGCAGGTTAGTGTTAGCGTACGGGTTAGGATTAGGGGACGGGTGAGGGTCAGGCTTCGGGGAAGGGTTAGTGTTAGGGTTCGGGCTAGGGTTAGGGTTAGGGGACGGGGACGGTTTAGGGTCCAGGTGAGGGTACGGCAACGCTTTAGGGGGAGCGTGCGTGTGAGGGCGCGGGTTAGTGTTAGCGTACGGGTTAGGATTAGGCGACGGGTGAGGGTCAGGCTTCGGGGAAGGGTTAGGGTTAGGGTTCGGGCTAGGGTTAGGGTTAGGGGACGGGGACGGTTTAGAGTCCAGGTGAGGGTACGGCAACGCTTTAGGGGGAGCGTGCGTGTGAGGGCGCGGGTTAGTGTTAGCGTACGGGTTAGGATTAGGGGACGGGTGAGGGTCAGGCTTCGGGGAAGGGTTAGGGTTAGGGTTCGGGCTAGGGTTAGGGTTAGGGGACGGGGACGGTTTAGGGTCCAGGTGAGGGTACGGCAACGCTTCAGGGGGAGCGTGCGTGTGAGGGCGCGGGTTAGTGTTAGCGTACGGGTTAGGATTAGGGGACGGGTGAGGGTCAGGCTTCGGGGAAGGGTTAGGGTTAGGGTTCGGGCTAGGGTTAGGGTTAGGGGACGGGGACGGTTTAGGGTCCAGGTGAGGGTACGGCAACGCTTTAGGGGGAGCGTGCGTGTGAGGGCGCGGGTTAGTGTTAGCGTACGGGTTAGGATTAGGGGACGGGTGAGGTTCAGGCTTCGGGGAAGGGTTAGGGTTAGGGTTCGGGCTAGGGTTAGTCTTAGGGGACGGGGACGGTTTAGGGTCCAGGTGAGGGTACCGCAACGCTTTAGGTAGAGCGTGCCTGTGAGGGCGCGCGTTAGTGTTAGCGTACGGGTTAGGATTAGGGGACGGGTGAGGGTCAGGCTTCGGGGAAGGGTTAGGGTTAGGGTTCGGGCTAGGGTTAGGGTTAGGGGACGGGGACGGTTTAGGGTCCAGGTGAGGGTACGGCAACGCTTCAGGGGGAGCGTGCGTGTGAGGGCGCGGGTTAGTGTTAGCGTACGGGTTAGGATTAGGGGACGGGTGAGGGTCAGGCTTCGGGGAAGGGTTAGGGTTAGGGTTCAGGCTAGGGTTAGGGTTAGAGAACGGGGACGGTTTAGGGTCCAGGTGAGGGTACGGCAACGCTTCAGGGGGAGCGTGCGTGTGAGGGCGCGGGTTAGTGTTAGCGTACGGGTTAGGATTAGGGGACGGGTGAGGGTCAGGCTTCGGGGAAGGGTTAGGGTTAGGGTTCGGGCTAGGGTTAGGGTTAGGGGACGGGGACGGTTTAGGGTCCAGGTGATGGTACGGCAACGCTTCAGGGGGAGCGTGCGTGTGAGGGCGCGGGTTAGTGTTAGCGTACGGGTTAGGATTAGGGGATGGGTGAGGGTCAGGCTTCGGGGAAGGGTTAGGGTTAGGGTTCGGGCTAGGGTTAGGGTTAGGGGACGGGGACGGTTTAGGGTCCAGGTGAGGGTACGGCAACGCTTTAGGGGGAGCGTGCGTGTGAGGGCGCGGGTTAGTGTTAGCGTACGGGTTAGGATTAGGGGACGGGTGAGGGTCAGGCTTCGGGGAAGGGTTAGGGTTAGGGTTCGGGCTAGGGTTAGTCTTAGGGGACGGGGACGGTTTAGGGTCCAGGTGAGGGTACCGCAACGCTTTAGGTAGAGCATGCCTGTGAGGGCGCGCGTTAGTGTTAGCGTACGGGTTAGGATTAGGGGACGGGTGAGGGTCAGGCTTCGGAGAAGGGTTAGGGTTAGGGTTCGGGCTAGGGTTAGGGTTAGGGGACGGGGACGGTTTAGGGTCCAGGTGAGGGTACGGCAACGCTTCAGGGGGAGCGTGCGTGTGAGGGCGCGGGTTAGTGTTAGCGTACGGGTTAGGATTAGGGGACGGGTGAGGGTCAGGCTTCGGGGAAGGGTTAGGGTTAGGGTTCGGGCTAGGGTTAGGGTTAGGGGACGGGGACGGTTTAGGGTCCAGGTGAGGGTACGGCAACGCTTCAGGGGGAGCGTGCGTGTGAGGGCGCGGGTTAGTGTTAGCGTACGGGTTAGGATTAGGGGACGGGTGAGGGTCAGGCTTCGGGGAAGGGTTAGGGTTAGGGTTCGGGCTAGGGTTAGGGTTAGGGGACGGGGACGGTTTAGGGTCCAGGTGATGGTACGGCAACGCCTCAGGGGGAGCGTGCGTGTGAGGGCGCAGGTTAGTGTTAGCGTACGGGTTAGGATTAGGGGACGGGTGAGGGTCAGGCTTCGGGGAAGGGTTAGGGTTAGGGTTCGGGCTAGGGTTAGGGTTAGGGGACGGGGACGGTTTAGGGTCCAGGTGAGGGTACGGCAACGCTTTAGGGGGAGCGTGCGTGTGAGGGCGCGGGTTAGTGTTAGCGTACGGGTTAGGATTAGGGGACGGGTGAGGGTCAGGCTTCGGGGAAGGGTTAGGGTTAGGTTTCGGGCTAGGGTTAGGGTTAGGGGACGGGGACGGTTTAGGGTCCAGGTGAGGGTACGGCAACGCTTCAGGGGGAGCGTGCGTGTGAGGGCGTGCGTTAGTGTTAGCGTACGGGTTAGGATTAGGGGACGGTTGAGGGTCAGGCTTCGGGGAAGTGTTAGGGTTAGGGTTCGGGCTAGGGTTAGGGTTAGGGGACGGGGACGGTTTAGGGGCCAGGTGAGGGTACGGCAACGCTTCAGGGGGAGCGTGCGTGTGAGGGCGCGGGTTAGTGTTAGCGTACGGGTTAGGATTAGGGGACAGGTGAGGGTCAGGCTTCGGGGAAGGGTTAGGGTTAGGGTTCGGGCTAGGGTTAGGGTTAGGGGACGGGGACGGTTTAGGGTCCAGGTGAGGGTACAGCAACGCTTTAGGGGAAGCGTGCGTGTGAGGGCGCGGGATAGTGTTAGCGTACGGGTTAGGATTAGGGGACGGGTGAGGGTCAGGCTTCGGGGAAGGGTTAGGGTTAGGGTTAGGGCTAGGGTTAGGGTTAGGGGACGGGGACGGTTTAGGGTCCAGGTGAGGGTACAGCAACGCTTTAGGGGAAGCGTGCGTGTGAGGGCGCGGGATAGTGTTAGCGTACGGGTTAGGATTAGGGGACGGGTGAGGGTCAGGCTTCGGGGAAGGGTTAGGGTTAGGGTTCGGGCTAGGGTTAGGGTTAGGGGACGGGGACGGTTTAGGGTCCAGGTGAGTGTACGGCAACGCTTTAGGGGGAGCGTGCGTGTGAGGGCGCGGGTTAGTGTTAGCGTACGGGTTAGGATTAGGGGACGGGTGAGGGTCAGGCTTCGGGGAAGGGTTAGGGTTAGGGTTCGGGCTAGGGTTAGGGTTAGGGGACGGGGACGGTTTAGGGTCCAGGTGAGGGTACGGCAACGCTTTAGGGGGAGCGTGCGTGTGAGGGCGCGGGTTAGTGTTAGCGTACGGGTTAGGATTAGGGGACGGGTGAGGGTCAGGCTTCGGGGAAGGGTTAGGGTTGGGGTTCGGGCTGGGGTTAGGGTTAGGGGACCGGAACGGTTTAGGGTCCAGGTGAGGGTACGGCAACGCTTTAGGGGGAGCGTGCGTTTGAGGGCGCGTGTTAGTGTTAGCGTATGGGTTAGCATTAGGGGACGGGTGAGGGTCAGGCTTCGGGGAAGGGTTAGGGTTAGGGTTCGGGCTAGGGTTAAGGTTAGGGGACGGGGACTGTTTAGGGTCCAGGTGAGGGTACGGCAACGCTTTAGGGGGAGCGTGCGTGTGAGTGCGCGGGATAGTGTTAGCGTACGGGTTAGGATTAGGGGACGGGTGAGGGTCAGGCTTCGGGGAAGGGTTAGCGTTAGGGTTCGGGCTAGGGTTAGGGTTAGGGGACGGGGACGGTTTAGGGTCCAGGTGAGGGTACGGCAACGCTTTAGGGGGAGCGTGCGTGTGAGGGCGCGGGTTAGTGTTAGCGTACGGGTTAGGATTAGGGGACGGGTGAGGGTCAGGCTTCGGGGAAGGGTTAGGGTTAGGGTTCGGGCTAGGGTTAGGGTTAGGGGACGGGAACGGTTTAGGGTCCAGGTGAGGGTACGGCAACGCTTTAGGGGGAGCGTGCGTTTGAGGGCGCGTGTTAGTGTTAGCGTATGGGTTAGCATTAGGGGACGGGTGAGGGTCAGGCTTCGGGGAAGGGTTAGGGTTAGGGTTCGGGCTAGGGTTAAGGTTAGGGGACGGGGACTGTTTAGGGTCCAGGTGAGGGTACGGCAACGCTTTAGGGGGAGCGTGCGTGTGAGTGCGCGGGATAGTGTTAGCGTACGGGTTAGGATTAGGGGACGGGTGAGGGTCAGGCTTTGGGGAAGGGTTAGGGTTAGGGTTCGGGCTAGGGTTAGGGTTAGGGGACGGGGACGGTTTAGGGTCCAGGTGAGTGTACGGCAACGCTTTAGGGGGAGCGTGCGTGTGAGGGCGTGGGTTAGTGTTAGCGTACGGGTTAGGATTAGGGGACGGGTGAGGGTCAGGCTTCGGGGAAGTGTTAGGGTTCGGGTTCGGGCTAGGGTTAGGGTTAGGGGACGGGGACGGTTTAGGGTCCAGGTGAGGGTACGGCAATGCTTTAGGGGGAGCGTGCGTGTGAGGGCGCGGGTTAGTGTTAGCGTACGGGTTAGGATTAGGGGACGGGTGAGGGTCAGGCTTCGGGGAAGAGTTAGGGTTAGGGTTCGGGCTAGGGTTAGGGTTAGGGGACGCGGACGGTTTAGGGTCCAGGTGAGGGTACGGCAACGCTTTAGGGGGAGCGTGCGTGTGAGGGCGCGGGTTAGTGTTAGCGTACGGGTTAGGATTAGGGGACGGGTGAGGGTCAGGCTTCGGGGAAGGGTTAGGGTTAGGGTTCGGGCTAGGGTTAGGGTTAGGGGACGGGGACGGTTTAGGGTCCAGTTGAGGGTACGGCAATGCTTTAGGGGGAGCGTGCGTGTGACGGCGCGGGTTAGTGTTAGCGTACGGGTTAGGATTAGGGGACGTGTGAGGGTCAGGCTTCGGGGAAGGGTTAGGGTTAGGGTTCGGGCTAGGGTTAGGGTTAGGGGACGGGGACGGTTTAGGGTCCAGGTGAGGGTACGGCAACGCTTTAGGGGGAGCGTGCGTGTGAGGGCGCGGGTTAGTGTTAGCGTACGGGTTAGGATTAGGGGACGGGTGAGGGTCAGACTTCGGGGAAGGGTTAGGGTTAGGGTTCGGGCTAGGGTTAGGGTTAGGTGACGGGGACGGTTTAGGGTCCAGGTGAGGTTACGGCAACGCTTTAGGGGGAGCGTGCGTGTGAGGGCGCGGGTTAGTGTTAGCGTACGGGTTAGGATTAAGGGACGGGTGAGGGTCAGGCTTCGGGGAAGGTTTAGGGTTAGGGTTCGGGCTAGGGTTAGGGTAGGGGACGGGGACGGTTTAGTGTCCAGGTGAGGGTACGGCAACGCTTTAGGTAGAGCGTGCGTGTGAGGGCGCGGGTTAGTGTTAGCGTACGGGTTAGGATTAGGGGACGGGTGAGGGTCAGGCTTCGGGGAAGGGTTAGGGTTAGGGTTCGGGCTAGGGTTAGTCTTAGGGGACGGGGACGGTTTAGGGTCCAGGTGAGGGTACCGCAACGCTTTAGGTAGAGCGTGCCTGTGAGGGCGCGCGTTAGTGTTAGCGTACGGGTTAGGATTAGGGGACGGGTGAGGGTCAGGCTTCGGGGAAGGGTTAGGGTTAGGGTTCGGGCTAGGGTTAGGGTTAGGGGACGGGGACGGTTTAGGGTCCAGGTGAGGGTACGGCAACGCTTCAGGGGGAGCGTGCGTGTGAGGGCGCGGGTTAGTGTTAGCGTACGGGTTAGGATTAGGGGACGGGTGAGGGTCAGGCTTCGGGGAAGGGTTAGGGTTAGGGTTCGGGCTAGGGTTAGGGTTAGGGGACGGGGACGGTTTAGGGTCCAGGTGAGGGTACGGCAACGCTTTAGGGGGAGCGTGCGTGTGAGGGCGCGGGTTAGTGTTAGCGTACGGGTTAGGATTAGGGGACGGGTGAGGGTCAGGCTTCGGGGAAGGGTTAGGGTAAGGGTTCGGGCTAGGGTTAGGGTTAGGGGACGGGGACGGTTTAGGGTCCAGGTGAGGGTACGGCAACGCTTTAGGGGGAGCGTGCGTGTGAGGGCGCGGGTTAGTGTTAGCGTACGGGTTAGGATTAGGGGACGGGTGAGGGTCAGGCTTCGGGGAAGGGTTAGGGTTAGGGTTCGGGCTAGGGTTAGTCTTAGGGGACGGGGACGGTTTAGGGTCCAGGTGAGGGTACCGCAACGCTTTAGGTAGAGCGTGCCTGTGAGGGCGCGCGTTAGTGTTAGCGTACGGGTTAGGATTAGGGGACGGGTGAGGGTCAGGCTTCGGGGAAGGGTTAGGGTTAGGGTTCGGGCTAGGGTTAGGGTTAGGGGACGGGGACGGTTTAGGGTCCAGGTGAGGGTACGGCAACGCTTCAGGGGGAGCGTGCGTGTGAGGGCGCGGGTTAGTGTTAGCGTACGGGTTAGGATTAGGGGACGGGTGAGGGTCAGGCTTCGGGGAAGGGTTAGGGTTAGGGTTCGGGCTAGGGTTAGGGTTAGGGGACGGGGACGGTTTAGGGTCCAGGTGAGGGTACGGCAACGCTTCAGGGGGAGCGTGCGTGTGAGGGCGCGGGTTAGTGTTAGCGTACGGGTTAGGATTAGGGGACGGGTGAGGGTCAGGCTTCGGGGAAGGGTTAGGGTTAGGGTTCGGGCTAGGGTTAGGGTTAGGGGACGGGGACGGTTTAGGGTCCAGGTGAGGGTACGGCAACGCTTCAGGGGGAGCGTGCGTGTGAGGGCGCGGGTTAGTGTTAGCGTACGGGTTAGGATTAGGGGACGGGTGAGGGACAGGCTTCGGGGAAGGGTTAGGGTTAGGGTTCGGGCTAGGGTTAGGGTTAGGGGACGGGGACGGTTTAGGGTCCAGGTGAGGGTACGGCAACGCTTTAGGGGGAGCGTGCGTGTGAGGGCGCGGGTTAGTGTTAGCGTACGGGTTAGGATTAGGGGACGGGTGAGGGTCAGGCTTCGGGGAAGGGTTAGGGTTAGGGTTCGGGCTAGGGTTAGGGTTAGGTGACGGGGACGGTTTAGGGTCCAGGTGAGGTTACGGCAACGCTTTAGGGGGAGCGTGCGTGTGAGGGCGCGGGTTAGTGTTAGCGTACGTGGTAGGATTAAGGGACGGGTGAGGGTCAGGCTTCGGGGAAGGTTTAGGGTTAGGGTTCGGGCTAGGGTTAGGGTAGGGGACGGGGACGGTTTAGTGTCCAGGTGAGGGTACGGCAACGCTTTAGGGGGAGCGTGCGTGTGAGGGCGCGGGTTAGTGTTAGCGTACGGTTTAGGATTAGGGGACGGGTGAGGGTCAGGCTTCGGGGAAGGGTTAGGGTTAGGGTTCGGGCTAGGGTTAGGGTTAGGGGACGGGGACGGTTTAGGGTCCAGGTGAGGGTACGGCAACGCTTTAGGGGGAGCGTGCGTGTGAGGGCGCGGGTTAGTGTTAGCGTACGGGTTAGGATTAGGGGACGGGTGAGGGTCAGGCTTCGGGGAAGGGTTAGGGTTAGGGTTCGGGCTAGGGTTAGTCTTAGGGGACGGGGACGGTTTAGGGTCCAGGTGAGGGTACCGCAACGCTTTAGGTAGAGCGTGCCTGTGAGGGCGCCTGTTAGTGTTAGCGTACGGGTTAGGATTAGGGGACGGGTGAGGGTCAGGCTTCGGGGAAGGGTTAGGGTTAGGGTTCGGGCTAGGGTTAGGGTTAGGGGACGGGGACGGTTTAGGGTCCAGGTGAGGGTACGGCAACGCTTCAGGGGGAGCGTGCGTGTGAGGGCGCGGGTTAGTGTTAGCGTACGGGTTAGGATTAGGGGACGGGTGAGGGTCAGGCTTCGGGGAAGGGTTAGGGTTAGGGTTCGGGCTAGGGTTAGGGTTAGGGGACGGGGACGGTTTAGGGTCCAGGTGAGGGTACGGCAACGCTTCAGGGGGAGCGTGCGTGTGAGGGCGCGGGTTAGTGTTAGCGTACGGGTTAGGATTAGGGGACGGGTGAGGGTCAGGCTTCGGGGAAGGGTTAGGGTTAGGGTTCGGGCTAGGGTTAGGGTTAGGGGACGGGGACGGTTTAGGGTCCAGGTGATGGTACGGCAACGCTTCAGGGGAAGCGTGCGTGTGAGGGCGCGGGTTAGTGTTAGCGTACGGGTTAGGATTAGGGGACGGGTGAGGGTCAGGCTTCGGGGAAGGGTTAGGGTAAGGGTTCGGGCTAGGGTTAGGGTTAGGGGACGGGGACGGTTTAGGGTCCAGGTGAGGGTACGGCAACGCTTTAGGGGGAGCGTGCGTGTGAGGGCGCGGGTTAGTGTTAGCGTACGGGTTAGGATTAGGGGACGGGTGAGGGTCAGGCTTCGGGGAAGGGTTAGGGTTAGGGTTCGGGCTAGGGTTAGTCTTAGGGGACGGGGACGGTTTAGGGTCCAGGTGAGGGTACCGCAACGCTTTAGGTAGAGCGTGCCTGTGAGGGCGCGCGTTAGTGTTAGCGTACGGGTTAGGATTAGGGGACGGGTGAGGGTCAGGCTTCGGGGAAGGGTTAGGTTTAGGGTTCGGGCTAGGGTTAGGGTTAGGGTTAGGGGACGGTTTAGGTTCCAGGTGAGGGTACGGCAACGCTTTAAGGGGAGCGTGCGTGTGAGGGCGCGGGTTAGTGTTAGCGTACGGGTTAGGATTAGGGGACGGGTGAGGGTCAGGCTTCGGGGAAGGGTTGGGGTTAGGGTTCGGGCTACGGTTAGGGTTAGGGGACGGGGACGGTTTAGGGTCCAGATGAGGGTACGGCAACGCTTTAGGGGACACGTGCGTGTGAGGGCGCGGGTTAGTGTTAGCGTACGGGTTAGGATTAGGGGACGGGTGAGGGTCAGGTTTCGGGGAAGGGTTAGGTTTAGGGTTCGGGCTAGGGTTAGGGTTAGGGTTAGGGGACGGTTTAGCGTCCAGGTGAGGGTATGGCAACGCTTTAGGGAGAGCGTGCGTGTGAGGGCGCGGGTTAGTGTTAGCGTACGGGTTAGGATTAGGGGACGTGTGAGGGTCAGGCTTCGGGGAAGGGTTAGGGTTAGGGTTCGGGCTAGGGTTGGGGTTATGGGACGGGGACAGTTTAGGGTCCAGGTGAGGGTACGGCAACGCTTTAGGGGGAGCGTGCGTGTGAGGGCGCGGGTTAGTGTTAGCGTACGGGTTAGGATTAGGGGACAGGTGAGGGTCAGGCTTCCGGGAAGGGTTAGGGTTAGGGTTTGGGCTAGGGTTAGGGTTAGGGGACGGGGACGGTTTAGGGTCCAGGTGAGGGTACGGCAACGCTTTAGGGAGAGCGTGCGTGTGAGGGCGCGGGTTAGTGTTAGCGTACGGGTTAGGATTAGGGGACGGGTGAGGGTCAGGCTTCGGGGAAGAGTTAGGGTTAGGGTTCGGGCTAGGGTTAGGGTTAGGGGACGGGGACGGTTTAGGGTCCAGGTGAGTGTACGGCAACGCTTTAGGGGGAGCGTGCGTGTGAGGGCACGGGTTAGTGTTAGCGTACGGGTTAGGATTAGGGGACGTGTGAGGGTCAGGTTTCGGGGAAGTGTTAGGTTTAGGGTTTGGGCTAGGGTTAGGTTTAGGGTTAGGGGACGGTTTAGGGTCCAGGTGAGGGTACGGCAACGCTTTAGGGGGAGCGTGCGTGTGAGGGCGCGGGTTAGTGTTAGCGTACGGGTTAGGATTAGGGGACGGGTGAGGGTCAGGCTTCGGGGAAGGGTTAGGGTTAGGGTTCGGGCTAGGGTTAGGGTTAGGGGACGGGGAAAGTTTAGGGTCCAGGTGAGGGTACGGCAATGCTTTAGGGGGAGCGTGCGTGTGAGGGCGCGGGTTAGTGTTAGCGTACGGGTTACGATTAGGGGACGGGTGAGGGTCAGGCTTCGGGGAAGGGTTAGGGTTAGGGGTCGGGCTATGGTTAGGGTTAGGGGACGGGGACGGTTTAGGGTCCAGGTGAGGGTACGGCAACGCTTTAGGAGGAGCGTGCGTGTGAGGCCGCAGGTTAGTGTTAGCGTACGGGTTAGGATTAGGGGACGGGTGAGGGTCAGGCTTCGGGGAAGTGTTAGGGTTAGGGTTCGGGCTAGGGTTAGGGTTAGGGGACGGGGACGGTTTAGGGTCCAGGTGAGGGTACGGCAATGCTTTAGGGGGAGCGTGCGTGTGAGGGCGCGGGTTAGTGTAAGCGTACGGGTTAGGATTAGGGGACGGGTGAGGGTCAGGCTTTGGGGAAGGCTTAGGTTTAGGGTTCGGCAAGCGTTAGGGTAAGGGGACGGGGACGGTTTAGGGTCCAGCTGAGGGTACAGCAACGCTTTAGGGGGAGCGTGCGTGTGAGGGTGCGGGTTAGTGTTCGCGTACGGGTTAGGATTAGGGGACGGGTGAGGGTCAGGCTTCGGGGAAGGGTTAGGGTTAGGGTTCGGGCTAGGGTTAGGGTTAGGGGACGGGGACGGTTTAGGGTCCAGGTGAGGGTACGGCAACACTTTAGGGGGAGCGTGCGTGTGAGGGCGCGGGTTAGTGTTAGCATACGGGTTAGGATTAGGGGACGGGTGAGGGTCAGGCTTCGGGGAAGGTTTAGGTTTAGGGTTCGGGCTAGGGTTAGTGTTAGGGGACGGGGACGGTTTAGGGTCCAGCGGAGGGTACAACAATGCTTTAGGGGGAGCGTACGTGTGAGGGCGCGGGTTACTGTTAGCGTACGGGTTTAATTTAGGGGACGGGTGAGGGTCAGGCTTCGGGGAAGGGTTAGGGTTAGGGTTCCGTCTAGGGTTAGGGTTAGGGGACGGGGATGGTTTAGGGTACAGGGGAGGGTACGACAACGCTTTAGGGGAAGCGTACGTCTGAGGGCGCGGGTTAGTGTTAGCGTACTGGTTAGGATTAGGTTTCGGGTGAGGGTCAGGCTTCGGGGAAGGGTTAGGGTTAGGGTTCGGGCTAGGGTTATGGTTAGGGGACGGGGACGGTTTAGGGTCTATGGTAGGGTACGGCAACGAATTGGGGGAGCGTAGGTGTGAGGGCGCGGGTTAGTGTTCGCTTACGGGTTAGGATTAGGGGACGGGTGTGGGTCAGGCTTCGGGGAAGAGTTAGAGTTAGGTTTCTGGCTAGGGTTAGGGTTAGGGGACGGGGACGGTTTAGGGTCCAGGGGAGGGTATGGCAACGCTTTAGGGGGAGCGTATGTGTGAGGGCGCAGGTTAGTGTTAGCGTACTGTTTAGGATTAGGGGACGGGTGAGGGTCAGGCTTCGGGGAAGGGTTAGGGTTAGGGTTCGGGCTAGGGTTAGGGTTAGGGGATGGGGACGGTTTAGGGTCCAGGGGAGGGTACGGCAACGCTTTAGGGGGAGCGTACGTGTGAGGGCGCGGGTTAGTGTTACCGTACGGGTTAGGATTAGGGGACAGGTGAGGGTCAGGCTTCGGGGAAGGGTTATGTTTAGGGTTCCGGCTAGGGTTAGTGTTAGGGGATGGGGATGGTTTAGGGTTCAGGGGAGGGTACGACAATGCTTTAGGGGGAGCGTACGTGTGAGCGCGCGGGTCAGTGTTAGCGTACGGGTTAGATTTAGGGGACGGGTAAGGGTCAGGCTTCGGGGAAGGGTTACGGTTAGGGTTCAGGCTAGGGTTAGGGTTCGGGGACGGGGACGGTATAGGGTCCAGGGGCGGGTACAACAACGCTTTGGGGGAGCGTACGTGTGAGGGCGCGTGTTAGTGTTCGCGTACGGGTTACGATTAGGGGACGGGTGAGGGTCAGGCTTCGGGGAAGGGTTAGGGTTAGGGGTCGGGCTATGGTTAGGGTTAGGGGACGGGGACGGTTTAGGGTCCAGGTGAGGGTACGGCAACGCTTTAGGAGGAGCGTGCGTGTGAGGCCGCAGGTTAGTGTTAGCGTACGGGTTAGGATTAGGGGACGGGTGAGGGTCAGGCTTCGGGGAAGTGTTAGGGTTAGGGTTCGGGCTAGGGTTAGGGTTAGGGGACGGGGACGGTTTAGGGTCCAGGTGAGGGTACGGCAATGCTTTAGGGGGAGCGTGCGTGTGAGGGCGCGGGTTAGTGTAAGCGTACGGGTTAGGATTAGGGGACGGGTGAGGGTCAGGCTTTGGGGAAGGCTTAGGTTTAGGGTTCGGCAAGCGTTAGGGTAAGGGGACGGGGACGGTTTAGGGTCCAGCTGAGGGTACAGCAACGCTTTAGGGGAGGCGTTCGTGTGAGGGTGCGGGTTAGTGTTCGCGTACGGGTTAGGATTAGGGGACGGGTGAGGGTCAGGCTTCGGGGAAGGGTTAGGGTTAGGGTTCGGGCTAGGGTTAGGGTTAGGGGACGGGGACGGTTTAGGGTCCAGGTGAGGGTACGGCAACACTTTAGGTGGAGCGTGCGTGTGAGGGCGCGGGTTAGTGTTAGCATACGGGTTAGGATTAGGGGACGGGTGAGGGTCAGGCTTCGGGGAAGGTTTAGGTTTAGGGTTCGGGCTAGGGTTAGTGTTAGGGGACGGGGACGGTTTAGGGTCCAGCGGAGGGTACAACAATGCTTTAGGGGGAGCGTACGTGTGAGGGCGCGGGTTACTGTTAGCGTACGGGTTTAATTTAGGGGACGGGTGAGGGTCAGGCTTCGGGGAAGGGTTAGGGTTAGGGTTCCGTCTAGGGTTAGGGTTAGGGGACGGGGATGGTTTAGGGTACAGGGGAGGGTACGACAACGCTTTAGGGGAAGCGTACGTCTGAGGGCGCGGGTTAGTGTTAGCGTACTGGTTAGGATTAGGTTTCGGGTGAGGGTCAGGCTTCGGGGAAGGGTTAGGGTTAGGGTTCGGGCTAGGGTTATGGTTAGGGGACGGGGACGGTTTAGGGTCTATGGTAGGGTACGGCAACGAATTGGGGGAGCGTAGGTGTGAGGGCGCGGGTTAGTGTTCGCTTACTGGTTAGGATTAGGGGACGGGTGGGGGTCAGGCTTCGGGGAAGAGTTAGAGTTAGGTTTCTGGCTAGGGTTAGGGTTAGGGGACGGGGACGGTTTAGGGTCCAGGGGAGGGTATGGCAACGCTTTAGGGGGAGCGTATGTGTGAGGGCGCAGGTTAGTGTTAGCGTACTGTTTAGGATTAGGGGACGTGTGAGGGTCAGGCTTCGGGGAAGGGTTAGGGTTAGGGTTCGGGCTAGGGTTAGGGTTAGGGGATGGGGACGGTTTAGGGTCCAGGGGAGGGTACGGCAACGCTTTAGGGGGAGCGTACGTGTGAGGGCGCGGGTTAGTGTTAGCGTACGGGTTAGGATTAGGGGACAGGTGAGGGTCAGGCTTCGGGGAAGGGTTATGTTTAGGGTTCCGGCTAGGGTTAGTGTTAGGGGATGGGGATGGTTTAGGGTTCAGGGGAGGGTACGACAATGCTTTAGGGGGAGCGTACGTGTGAGCGCGCGGGTCAGTGTTAGCGTACGGGTTAGATTTAGGGGACGGGTAAGGGTCAGGCTTCGGGGAAGGGTTACGGTTAGGGTTCAGGCTAGGGTTAGGGTTCGGGGACGGGGACGGTATAGGGTCCAGGGGCGGGTACAACAACGCTTTGGGGGAGCGTACGTGTGAGGGCGCGTGTTAGTGTTCGCGTACGGGTTAGGATTATGGGACGGGTGAGGGTCAGGCTTCGGGGAAGGGTTAGGGTTAGGGTTCGGGCTAGTTTTACGGTTAGGGGACGGGGACGGTTTAGGGTCCAGGGGAGGGTACGACAACGCTTTAGGGGAGCGTACGTGTGAGGGCGCGGGTTAGTGTTAGCGTACAGGTTAGGATTAGGGGACGGGTGAGGGTCAGGCTTCGGGGAAGGGTTAGGGTTAGGGTTCGGGCTAGGGTTAGGGTTAGGGGACGGGGACGGTTTAGGGTCCAGGGGATGGTACGACAATGCTTTAGGGGGAGCGTACGTGTGAGGGCCCGGGTTAGTGTTAGCGTACGGGTTAGGATTAGGGGACGGGTGAGGGGAAGTCTTCGGGGAAGTGTTAGGTTTAGGGTTCGGGCTAGGGTTAGGGTTAGGGGACGGGGACGGTTTAGGGTCAGGTGAGTGTACGACAACAGTTTAGGGGGAGCGTACGTTTGAGGGCATGGGTTAGTGTTAGCGTAGGGGTTAGGAATAGGGGACGGGTGAGGGGAAGAATTCGGGGAAGTATTAGGGTTAGGGTTCGGGCTAGGGTTAGGGTTAGGGGACGGGGACGCTTTAGGGTCCAGGTGAGGGTACGACAACAGTTTAACAGGAGTATACCTGTGAGGGCACGGTTTAGTGTTAGTGTACGGGTTAGGATTAGGGGATGGGTGAGGGGAAGGGCTCAGGGAAGTGTTAGGGTTAGGGTTCGGGCTAGGGTTAGGGGTAGGGGACGGGGACGGTTTAGGGTCCAGGTGAGGGTACCACAACGGTTTAGGGGGAGCGTACATGTGAGGGCACGTTTTAGTGTTAGCATATGTGTTAGGATTAGGGGACGGGTGAGGGGAAGGCTTCGGGGAATGGTTAGGGTTAGGTTTCGGGCTAGGGTTAGGGTTAGGGGACGGGGACGGTTTAGGGTCCAGGTGAGGGTACGACAACGGTTTAGGGGAGGCGTACGTGTGACGGCAATTGTTAGTGTTAGCGTACAGGTTAGCATTAGGGGACGGGTGAAAGTAAGGCTTCGGGGAAGGGTTAGGGTTCGGGTTCGGGCTAGGGTTAGGGTTAGGGGACGTCGACGGTTTAGGGTCCAGGTGAGGGTACGGCAACACTTTAGGGGGAGCGTGCGTGTGAGGGCGCGGGTTAGTGTTAGCGTACGGGTTAGGATTAGGGGACGGGTGAGGGTCAGGTTTCGGGGAAGGGTTAGGTTTAGGGTTCGGGCTAGGGTTAGGGTTAGGGTTAGGGGACGGTTTAGGTTCCAGGTGAGGGTACGGCAACGCTTTAAGGGGAGCGTGCGTGTGAGGGCGCGGGTTAGTGTTAGCGTACGGGTTAGGATTAGGGGACGGGTGAGGGTCAGGCTTCGGGGAAGGGTTGGGGTTAGGGTTCGGGCTACGGTTAGGGTTAGGGGACGGGCACGGTTTAGGGTCCAGATGAGGGTACGGCAACGCTTTAGGGGACACGTGCGTGTGAGGGCGCGGGTTAGTGTTAGCGTACGGGTTAGGATTAGGGGACGGGTGAGGGTCAGGTTTCGGGGAAGGCTTAGGTTTAGGGTTCGGGCTAGGGTTAGGGTTAGGGTTAGGGGACGGTTTAGCGTCCAGGTGAGGGTATGGCAACGCTTTAGGGAGAGCGTGCGTGTGAGGGCGCGGGTTAGTGTTAGCGTACGGGTTAGGATTAGGGGACGTGTGAGGGTCAGGCTTCGGGGAAGGGTTAGGGTTAGGGTTCGGGCTAGGGTTGGGGTTATGGGACGGGGACAGTTTAGGGTCCAGGTGAGGGTACGGCAACGCTTTAGGGGGAGCGTGCGTGTGAGGGCGCGGGTTAGTGTTAGCGTACGGGTTAGGATTAGGGGACAGGTGAGGGTCAGGCTTCCGGGAAGGGTTAGGGTTAGGGTTTGGGCTAGGGTTAGGGTTAGGGGACGGGGACGGTTTAGGGTCCAGGTGAGGGTACGGCAACGCTTTAGGGGGAGCGTGCGTGTGAGGGCGCGGGTTAGTGTTAGCGTACGGGTTAGGATTAGGGGACGGGTGAGGGTCAGGCTACGGGGAAGAGTTAGGGTTAGGGTTCGGGCTAGGGTTAGGGTTAGGGGACGGGGACGGTTTAGGGTCCAGGTGAGTGTACGGCAACGCTTTAGGGGGAGCGTGCGTGTGAGGGCACGGGTTAGTGTTAGCGTACGGGTTAGGATTAGGTGACGTGTGAGGGTCAGGTTTCGGGGAAGTGTTAGGTTTAGGGTTTGGGCTAGGGTTAGGTTTAGGGTTAGGGGACGGTTTAGGGTCCAGGTGAGGGTACGGCAACGCTTTAGGGGGAGCGTGCGTGTGAGGGCGCGGGTTAGTGTTAGCGTACGGGTTAGGATTAGGGGACGGGTGAGGGTCAGGCTTCGGGGAAGGGTTAGGGTTAGGGTTCGGGCTAGGGTTAGGGTTAGGGGACGGGGAAAGTTTAGGGTCCAGGTGAGGGTACGGCAATGCTTTAGGGGGAGCGTGCGTGTGAGGGCGCGGGTTAGTGTTAGCGTACTGGTTACGATTAGGGGACGGGTGAGGGTCAGGCTTCGGGGAAGGGTTAGGGTTAGGGGTCGGGCTATGGTTAGGGTTAGGGGACGGGGACGGTTTAGGGTCCAGGTGAGGGTACGGCAACGCTTTAGGAGGAGCGTGCGTGTGAGGCCGCAGGTTAGTGTTAGCGTACGGGTTAGGATTAGGGGACGGGTGAGGGTTAGGCTTCGGGGAAGTGTTAGGGTTAGGGTTCGGGCTAGGGTTAGGGTTAGGGGACGGGGACGGTTTAGGGTCCAGGTGAGGGTACGGCAATGCTTTATGGGGAGCGTGCGTGTGAGGGCGCGGGTTAGTGTAAGCGTACGGGTTAGGATTAGGGGACGGGTGAGGGTCAGGCTTTGGGGAAGGCTTAGGTTTAGGGTTCGGCAAGCGTTAGGGTAAGGGGACGGGGACGGTTTAGGGTCCAACTGAGGGTACAGCAACGCTTTAGGGGGAGCGTGCGTGTGAGGGTGCGGGTTAGTGTTCGCGTACGGGTTAGGATTAGGGGACGGGTGAGGGTCAGGCTTCGGGGAAGGGTTAGGGTTAGGGTTCGGGCTAGGGTTAGGGTTAGGGGACGGGGACGGTTTAGGGTCCAGGTGAGGGTACGGCAACACTTTAGGGGGAGCGTGCGTGTGAGGGCGCGGGTTAGTGTTAGCATACGGGTTAGGATTAGGGGACGGGTGAGGGTCAGGCTTCGGGGAAGGTTTAGGTTTAGGGTTCGGGCTAGGGTTAGTGTTAGGGGACGGGGACGGTTTAGGATCCAGCGGAGGGTACAACAATGCTTTAGGGGGAGCGTACGTGTGAGGGCGCGGGTTACTGTTAGCGTACGGGTTTAATTTAGGGGACGGGTGAGGGTCAGGCTTCGGGGAAGGGTTAGGGTTAGGGTTCCGTCTAGGGTTAGGGTTAGGGGACAGGGATGGTTTAGGGTACAGGGGAGGGTACGACAACGCTTTAGGGGAAGCGTACGTCTGAGGGCGCGGGTTAGTGTTAGCGTACTGGTTAGGATTAGGTTTCGGGTGAGGGTCAGGCTTCGGGGAAGGGTTAGGGTTAGGGTTCGGGCTAGGGTTATGGTTAGGGGACGGGGACGGTTTAGGGTCTATGGTAGGGTACGGCAACGAATTGGGGGAGCGTAGGTGTGAGGGCGCGGGTTAGTGTTCGCTTACGGGTTAGGATTAGGGGACGGGTGGGGGTCAGGCTTCGGGGAAGAGTTAGAGTTAGGTTTCTGGCTAGGGTTAGGGTTAGGGGACGGGGACGGTTTAGGGTCCAGGGGAGGGTATGGCAATGCTTTAGGGGGAGCGTATGTGTGAGGGCGCAGGTTAGTGTTAGCGTACTGTTTAGGATTAGGGGACGGGTGAGGGTCAGGCTTCGGGGAAGGGTTAGGGTTAGGGTTCGGGCTAGGGTTAGGGTTAGGGGATGGGGACGGTTTAGGGTCCAGGGGAGGGTACGGCAACGCTTTAGGGGGAGCGTACGTGTGAGGGCGCGGGTTAGTGTTAGCGTACGGGTTAGGATTAGGGGACAGGTGAGGGTCAGGCTTCGGGGAAGGGTTATGTTTAGGGTTCCGGCTAGGGTTAGTGTTAGGGGATGGGGATGGTTTAGGGTTCAGGGGAGGGTACGACAATGCTTTAGGGGGAGCGTACGTGTGAGCGCGCGGGTCAGTGTTAGCGTACGGGTTAGATTTAGGGGACGGGTAAGGGTCAGGCTTCGGGGAAGGGTTACGGTTAGGGTTCAGGCTAGGGTTAGGGTTCGGGGACGGGGACGGTATAGGGTCCAGGGGCGGGTACAACAACGCTTTGGGGGAGCGTACGTGTGAGGGCGAGTGTTAGTGTTCGCGTACGGGTTAGGATTAGGGGACGGGTGAGGGTCAGGCTTCGGGGAAGGGTTAGGGTTAGGGTTCGGGCTAGTTTTACGGTTAGGGGACGGGGACGGTTTAGGGTCCAGGGGAGGGTACGACAACGCTTTAGGGGGAGCGTACGTGTGAGGGCGCGGGTTAGTGTTAGCGTACAGGTTAGGATTAGGGGACGGGTGAGGGTCAGGCTTCGGGGAAGGGTTAGGGTTAGGGTTCGGGCTAGGGTTAGGGTTAGGGGACGGGGACGGTTTAGGGTCCAGGGGATGGTACGACAATGCTTTAGGGGGAGCGTACGTGTGAGGGCCCGGGTTAGTGTTAGCGTACGGGTTAGGATTAGGGGACGGGTGAGGGGAAGTCTTCGGGGAAGTGTTAGGTTTAGGGTTCGGGCTAGGGTTAGGGTTAGGGGACGGGGACGGTTTAGGGTCAGGTGAGTGTACGACAACAGTTTAGGGGGTGCGTACGTTTGAGGGCATGGGTTAGTGTTAGCGTAGGGGTTAGGAATAGGGGACGGGTGAGGGGAAGAATTCGGGGAAGTATTAGGGTTAGGGTTCGGGCTAGGGTTAGGGTTAGGGGACGGGGACGCTTTAGGGTCCAGGTGAGGGTACGACAACAGTTTAACAGGAGTATACCTGTGAGGGCACGGTTTAGTGTTAGTGTACGGGTTAGGATTAGGGGATGGGTGAGGGGAAGGGCTCAGGGAAGTGTTAGGGTTAGGGTTCGGGCTAGGGTTAGGGGTAGGGGACGGGGACGGTTTAGGGTCCAGGTGAGGGTACCACAACGGTTTAGGGGGAGCGTACATGTGAGGGCACGGTTTAGTGTTAGCATATGTGTTAGGATTAGGGGACGGGTGAGGGGAAGGCTTCGGGGAATGGTTAGCGTTAGGTTTCGGGCTAGGGTTAGGGTTAGGGGACGGGGACAGTTTAGGGTCCAGGTGAGGGTACGACAACGGTTTAGGGGGAGCGTACGTGTGACGGCAATTGTTAGTGTTAGCGTACAGGTTAGCATTAGGGGACGGGTGAAAGTAAGGCTTCGGGGAAGGGTTAGGGTTCGGGTTCGGGCTAGGGTTAGGGTTAGGGGACGGGGACGGTTTAGGGTCGAGGGGAGGGTACGGCAACGCTTTAGGGGGAGCGTACGTGTGAGGGCGTGGGTTAGTGTTAGCGTACGGGTTAGGATTAGGGGACGGGTGAGGGTCAGGCTTCGGGGAAGCTTTAGGTTTAGGGTTTGGGCTAGGGTTAGTGTTAGGGGACGGGGAAGGTTTAGGGTCCAGGGGAGGGTACGACAATGCTTTAGGGGGAGCGTACGTGTGAGGGCGCTGGTTAGTGTTAGCGTACGGCTTATGAATAGGGGACGGGTGAGGGGACGGCTTCGGGGAAGGGTTAGGGTTAGGGTTCGGGTTAGGGTTAGGGTTAGGGGACGGGGACGGTTTAGGGTCCAGGTGAGGGTACTACAACGGTTTAGGGGGAGCGTACATGTTAGGGCACATTTTAGTGTTAGCGTACGGGTTAGGATTAGGGGATGGGTGACGGGAAGTCTTCGGGGAAGTGTTAGGTTTAGGGTTCGGGCTAGGGTTAGGGGTAGGGGGCGGGGACGGTTTAGGGTCCAGGTGAGTGTACGACAACGGTTTAGTGGGAGCGTACGTGTGAGGGCACGGGTTAGTGTTAGCGTTGGGGTTAGGATTAGGGGATGGATGAGGGGAAGGCTTCGGGGAATGGTTAGGTTTAGGTTTCGGACTAGGGTTAGGGTTAGCGGACGGGGACGGTTTAGGGTCCAGGTGAGGTTACAACAACGGTTCACGGGGAGCGTGCGTGTGAGGGCACGGGTTAGTGTTAGTGTACGGGTTCGGATTAGGGGACGGGTGAGGGGAGGACTTCGGAGAAGGGTTAGGGTTAGGGTTCGGTCTAGGGTTAGGGTTAGGGGACAAGGACCGTTTAGGGTCCAGGTGAGGGTACGACAATGGTTTAGGGGGAGCGTACGTGTGAGGGCAATTGTTAGTGTTAGCGTACAGGTTAGGATTAGGGGACGGGTGAAAGTAAGGCTTCGGGGAAGGGTTAGGGTTAGGGTTCGGGCTATGGTTAGGGTTAGGGATCGGGGATGGTTTAGGGTCCAGGTGACGGTACGACAACCGTTTAGGGGGAGCGTACTTGTGAGGGCACGGGTTAGTGTTAGCAAACGGCTTAGGATTAGGGGACGGTTGAGGGGAAGGCTTCGGGGAAGAGTTAGGGTTACGGTTCGGGCTAGGGTTAGTGTTAGGGGACGGGGACTGTTTAGGGTCCAGGTGAGTGTACGACAACGTTTTAGGGGGAGCGTACGTGTGAGGGCACGGGTTAGTGTTAGCGTACGGCTTAGTAATAGGGGACGGGTGAGGGGAAGGCTCCGGGGAAGGTTTAGTGTTAGGGTTCGGGCTAGGGTTATTGTTAGGGGACGGGGACGGTTTAGGGTCCAGGTGAGGGTACGACAACGGTTCACGGGGAGTGTACGTGTGAGGGCATGGGTTAGTGTTAGCGTACGGGTTAGGATTATGGGACGGGTGAGGGGAAGGCTTCGGAGAAGGGTTATGTTTAGGGTTCGGGCTAGGGTTAGGGTTAGGGGACGGGGACGGTTTAGGGTCCAGGTGAGGGTACGACAACGGTTCACGGGGAGCGTACGTGTGAGGGCATGGGTTAGTGTTAGTGTAAGGGTTCAGTTTAGGGGATGGGTGAGGGGAAGGCTTCGGAGAAGGGTTAGGTTAGGGTTCGGTCTAGGTTTAGGTGTAGGGGACGGGGACGGTTTAGGGTCCAGGGGAGAGTACGAGAACTGTTTAGGGGGAGCGTACGTGTGAGGGCACGGTTTATGTTAGCGTACGGGTTTGGATTAGGGGACGGGTGAGGGGACGGCTCCTGGGATGGGTTAGGGTTAGGGTTCCGGCTAGGGTTAGGGTTACGGGATGGGGACGGTTTAGGGTCCAGGTGAGTGTATGACAACGGTTTAGGGGGAGCGTACGTGTGAGGGCACGGGTTAGTGTTAGAGTACGGGTTAGGATTAGGGGACGGGTGAAGGGAAGGCTCCGGGGAAGGGTTAGGGTTAGGGTTCGGGGTAAGTTTAGGGTTAGGGAACGGGGACGGTTTAGGGTCCAGGTGAGGGTATGACAACGTTTCAGGGGGAGCGTACGTGTGAGGGCATGGGTTAGTGTTAGCGTACGGGTTAGGATTAGGGGACGTGTGAGGGGAAGGCTTCGGGGAAGGGTTTGGGTTAGGGTTCGGTCTAGGGTTAGGGGTAGGTGACGGGGACGGTTTAGGGTCCAGATGAGGGTATGACAACGGTTTAGGGGGAGCGTACGTGTGAGGGCACGGTTTAGTGTTAGCGTTCGGGTTAGGATTAGGTGACGGGTGAGGGGAAGGCTCCGGGGAAGTGTTAGAGTTAGGGTTCGGGCTAGGGTTAGGGTTAGGGTTTGAGTACGTTTTAGGGTCCAGGTGCGGGTACGAAAACGGTTTAGGGTGAGCGTACGTGTGAGGGCATGGGTTAGTGTTAGCGTACGGGTTAGGACTAGGGAATGGGTTAAGGTAAGGCTTCGGGGAAGGGTTAGGGTGGATCATACTCTTGGTTCCACATGCATGTTTTAGCTGAAGGAAGAATCCCTTAAACCTGGAGAGTTGAGACCCGTGGAATGGGTACCATGCAATATGACTTCAAAGGGTCTTCATTTGCTCACCGAACCTCTCCAATCCTATCACTGCTGCGTTTATGCCCCTGTACACACGCTTGATTCTCTTTCAGAGACATAGCAATCAATAGTTTTTAAGATACTTACTAGTCAGGTACATTCTTAGGCGTTTAATATGGGGTGTTGAGTCCATTTCGTGTAGCAAGGAGTAGCTCTTGTCTATTACATATTTGGCTTAAGGAACTTTATCTGTGCTCATTTCAATCTCTGGTTTTATGCAGCACCCCAACTCACCTTTACCCTTAAGCAAGCATAAGTTGGTTTTCTAAATGTGAGACCCTGTTCTGTTTTGTAATCCAGTTCCTGTGTAGCCAAGTTTGCATTCCGTGTATTAGTGATATCTTATGATGTTTCTTTTTCTGTGTGACTTATTTCAGTTAGAATCATCATACCTGAATCCTCTCACTATGCTGCTCCGGGCCTGATGACATAGATTTCATTGCTGAGTGATATTGCATTGTAAGTAAGTACCACAACTTCTTTATCCATTTTTCGCTTACTGCGATATTGAACTTGCACCGTAAACGAGGTTCTTGTAAACAGAGCCGTCCCAAACTTTGGGGTGGCTGTGTCTTTTTGATTTTAATTTCCCTAAGCTATAGGACCATAAGTGGAAGTGCCCTAGGCTCTATTGCTTTGTTTTTTAGATGTTTCAGGAAACACCATACACTTCTTCCGAGTGGCTGTTGGCAATTTACACCCCGTCCATCAGCATAACAAGGCTCCCAGTTCTCCATGGCCTGTCCTGCCTTTCTGGATTTTACACTCTTTTCAGATGGCCCTTTTGACCGGGGGGAAGTGAGACTTCATTGTAGTGCAGATTTCCTTTGCAAGCTTGCTTGGTTGGCCAAAAAGGGCGTATGCGTTTTTTCCTGAATATATTCAGGAAAAAACGCATACGCCCTTTTTGGCCAAGTGCATCATTGTCGAGGTTCTGACTTTCTTCATATGTTTTCAGTGCAATTCCAGTCTACCTCCTGAAATTGGTTTCCTGCAATTCTGCCTTGATTTCATTGCCGCTTCATAGCCTTACCTCAATATATTTTTTGAAAATAGTTGGCCTTCATAACTCTGCAGGTTTTTGACTTCCAGTGGCCCTTAGCTCCATTTTTCAGCTCTTATTTTTGTGATCTTGCCTCATAACCACAGGATTCCTTCAGGCCCTATTCTTCTTCTGGGGCACCTTGCTGTGCCTTTGGTTAATTCTTCTTACTGATGTGAAATTAGAGTGACATGTGCCCATTGAAACCGCTACAGCTAGTTTCTCACTGGTTCCCCCTATTCCCATTCATCCTCCGCACTAACTGCAGACTGTGCGATACCAGAACTTAAAGGCATTGACTCTCCATGAGGGGATGTTTTTAGTAAAGCGGCTGGAATGTCGATCCGGAGTCCCAGGAGAGGAAAAATGAGGTGCGTTTTAGAAACCTTTCCCGATCATATGGTATACCAGTCGCTGGGTTTCCCAAACATGGTTTAGCTGTAGGAAGATTCCCTTCAACCTGGATTGTTGGGACCCTTGGAATGAGTAGCATGAAGTATTGCATTAAACTTTTGGCAGTTGCTCACCAAAGCTCACCAATCCTCTCAGCCCCAAGTGTCCAGCCTTATGTCTTATCCAGCTGTGGGTTTATATGTGGTCAATCCAGGTTGCATCACAGCCCCTGAGCAAATTTTGTAAGAATTTTTCTCTCTTTCATTGTTTCTGCGTTTTGTTTTTAAAATTTATTTCTATAATGGGGTTTAGCTCATTTTCACTGCTGTGTTTGTGCCGCTCTGCACACACTTGATTCCCTTATGGAGATATATCAATACATGGGTTTTAAGATTCTTATTACTCAGATATATTTCTCTGCGGTGTATAGGGTGTGTTGAGGCCAGTTCATTGAGCAAGGTGTAGATCTTGTCTAATACCTATTTGGTTTATTGAACGGTATCTGTGCTAATTTCAAACTCTGGTTTTATGCATCACCCCACCTCTCCTTTCCCCTTAAGCTGACATAAGTGTGTTTTCTAAATGTGAGACACTGTTCTGTTCTGTAATTCATTTCTTGTGCAGCCATATTTACCCTCCCTCTATAGGTGATATCTTATGATACGTTTCTTTTTCTGTTTGACTTATTTCAAGTAGTATTATCGGACCTAAATCCACTCTTTATCCTTCTACTAGCCTTATTACATTGATTTCATGGTGAAGAGATATTCCATTGTACATAAGTACCACATCTTCTTTATCCATTGTTCTCTTTCCTGGGATATTTAAGGTGTACTGAAGTTGAGGTTCTTGTAAACAGAGTAGCCCTAAACTGTGGTGTGCTTGTGTCTTGTTGATTTTTAGACTTCCCTAGATATACTCCCATGATTGGAAGTGTCCTATGCTCTGTAGCTCTGTTTTTTAGATGATTTAGGAACCACCATACACTTCTCCAGAGTGGCTCTCGGCAGTTCACACACTGCCCATCAGCGTATAAAGACTCCTTGTTCTTCATGGCCTGTCCTGCATTTCTGGTTTTTACAATTTTTTAGGATGGCCCTTTTGACCGGTGGGAAATGAGACTTCTTTGTTGTGCACATTTGCATTGCTTGCTTGCTTCGTTGCCCATAAAGTGCGTATGCGTTTTTTCCTGGATATAATCAGGAAAAAACGCATACGCCCTTTTGGGCCAAATGCATCATTGTCGAAATTCTGCCGCTTTTCATGTGCTTTAAAGATGAGTCCAATCTATCTCTTGAAATCTGTTTCTTGCAATTCTGTCTTGCATTCAGATCCTCTTCTTTGCCTTACCTCAACATATTTTTGGACTTTAGTTTTCATTTATAACTCTGCAGGTTTGTGAATTGCAGTGACCCTGAGCTCCATTTTTTAAGTTGCTCTTTTGTGAGCTGGCCTCAAACCCGCAGGATTGCTTCAGGCCCTATTTTGGCTCCAGCGAGGCGGGCTGAGCCTTTTTTCAATTCTTATTCTTAATGGGAAATTAGAGTGATATGTGCCCGTCCAAACCCCTATAACTATTCTCTCATTGGTTCCCCCTCTTCCCGTTCATCCTCCTCACAATTTGCAAAATGTGTGAAACAGAAGTTGAAATGTGCTGATTCTCCAAGTGGGGAGATTCTAAGTAACGTGGCTGGAATGGTGAACAGGAGCACCAGGAGAGGATAAATGAGCTGCATTTTAGACACATCTCCCGATCACATGGTGTACAGTCCTCTGGGTTTTCCATGCATGTTTTAGCTGTAGGAAGATCCCTTGAACCTGCAGATTTGGGACCCATTGAATGGGTACCAGGTAGTATTACTTTAAAGGGTGTGCATTTCCTCACCCAACCTCACATTTCTCTTAGTGCAAACAGTTTCCAGCCTTATGTCTCATCCTGCTGTGGGTCTAGATGTGTTCAATCCATGTTGCATCACCGTCCCTGAGGAAAAGTTGTAAGAGGTTTTCTCTGTCTCTCTGTCATTTATTTTTTTCAATTTATTACTATATTGGTTACAGCTGATTTTCAAAGCTCTGTTTCTTGCTGCTGTACATCCACTTGATTCACGTACAGAGAGACATCAGTAAATTCTTTTTCAGATTCTTACCAGTCGTATATATTCTTTTCCGGTGACTTGAGTGTGCTGAGTGCAGTTCTTTTAGCTACCGTGTAGGCCTTGTTGATTATCAGTTTGGTATTTGGAATGGTATCTTTGCTAATTTCAACCTCCTGGATGATGCCTCACCCCTCCCCACCTTTCCCGTTTAGCAGCCTTATGCGTGTTTTCTACATATTTGACTATGTTTTTGTTTTGTAATTTATTTCATGTGTAGCCATTTTGGATTCCACCTTTAAGTGATATCTTATGATATGTGTCTTTTTCTTTTTGAATTATGTCACTTAGAAAGATCATATGTAACTCCTCCGGAGTTGTTACAACTGGCCATATTTCATTGATTTCCAGGCTGAATAATATTCCACTCTACCTAAGTACCACATCTCTATCCATTTTTTCCCTCCAGAGACATTTAAGTTATATCCTAGTCGGGGATCTTTTAAACAGAGAGGGGGTAAACATTGGGGTGCCTGTGTCCTCTCGATTTTTGTTTTTCCCAAGATATACGCCCATGAGTGCAAGTGCCCTATGCTCTGTAGCTCATTTTTTAGATGCTTTAGTAAACACAATACACTTCTCCAGAATGGCCGTTGGCAATATACATTTCCACTATAAGTCTCACAGGGCTCCCTCTTCTCCTTGCCCTGTCCTGCATTTCTGTTGTTTACGCTTTATGAGGATGGCTCTTCTGACTGATGCGAAGTGATATGTTTTGTAGTATTGACTTCCAGTGCCCACCTGTTTGGTTGGCTAAAAAAGTGTATGCCCTTTTCTTGAATATATACAGAAAAAAACGCATACACCCTTTTTGGCCAACTGCAATGTTGGCAATGTTCAGCTCCTTTTCTTGTGCTTAATGGCGAGTCCTTTCTACCTCCTCAAATCCCTTTCCTGCCATTCTCCCTTGCTTACAAGTCCTTTTCTCTGACTTTCCTCAAGACATTTTTCAGTGATGGATATTTTCAACTCTGCAGTTTTGTGAATTTTACTGCCCCTGAGTTCCATTGTTCAACTTGTGTTTATGGGAACTGGCCACAAAGCAGCAGGATTTCCTCAAGCCCTATACTGTTTCCATGGGCAACCCTAGCCTTTGGTCAATTCGTCTTCCTGATTGGAAATTAGAGTGACATGTGCCTGTCTGAACACCTAGGACTTGTCTCTCATTGTTCCTCATCCTTCCGCTTCATCCTCTGGACAAATTCCAAACTGTACGCAACAGGATGTTGACAGTGTTGACATCTCCAAGTGGGGAGACTGTTAGTAAAGACGCTGGAGGGGTGAACCCGAGCACCAGGAGATGAGGAGATGAGATGCCTTTTCCAAACTCTTCCCGATCAGACGGTATACCATCCTCTGGGTGTGACAGACATGTTTTAGCAGTAGGAAGAGTCCCATTCATGTAAGGAGAACACCAGGGCTTTTTCAAAATCAGTGTCTCCCCGAAACCCAAACTGGGGAAGTTTTTAAGCTACGGCTACACATATGTTCATTAAGGGCCTTGGGAAGTAGGCAGAGTCCAAACTTTAGATGATTGAAGTCTTCAGGGTCAGAAGCACTCACCACCAGCTTCCCTTAGGCTACACTTTAACTGTCATTGATAGATGATGTCAATAAAAATATCTATTCTTTTTCAGATTATTTCCCCTTATAGGTTATTGCAAAATGTTGAGTGTAGTTCCCTGTGCTATACAGTAGTTCCTTGTTGATGATCTATTTTATACATAGCAGTGTGTATGTGTTAATCCCAAACTGTTAATTTATCCCTCCTCCCACCTTTCCCCTTTGGTAATAATAAATTATAAGATTTTATACTTCTCAGAAATGGGGGAGCTGAAAGAGAGGTATCATTTTCAATGGAAAAGCATTTAAAACAAGATTGAAGCTTTAACCAAGATTATTAGATGTACATCCTTGGAAAGAAATCACTTCGTTTCTCTAATATTGACCTGACAAATAAGACAAACACTTTCACTGAACTTGCTTATAATAAAGTGATGGAAATATCAAATGGAAGTGTTAGAAACATCTTATTTTACCCGAGCCTTATACACTGTTCTATGTTAACTACAGTTTGGCTCACACATCTGTTCATTGAGGTTACAATAGTCTCAATTTCTGTTACTGATCCTCCAGAGTGGACCCCAACAAGTGTCCCCCTGCCCAGTGTCATTGGGGCCAACAGATCGAGACTGAGTTTGGTTCACAAGCAAAGGAAACTTTATATTTTGATCAGAGAATGGAGAGGTGAGAGCATGCACTACCCCGTGGGCTGTGGGCTGGGCTGCTGTGTAGAGATCCTGTCAGAGTCAGTGGGAGGGAGGCGGCGGAGCTCTCGAGGGCCGGGTTGGCTGCAGCTCAGTCTCTATATCGCGGAGTCTGCACTGGGCCCCAGGAGCTGAGGTGTCATCCCAGCCATTCTGCACTAGGAAATCTGGTCTGAAGTGCCGGGTGTGGAACCTCTGCATGCGGGACCCTAGGAGCACATGAAATTAGACAAAGCACAAAGGATAAAAAAGGTTAGACTTGACTTTATTGCCCAGATTCTATTTTTATCTCCCAGGGATTTTTAATGGGCTTTGCTGGGGACAAAACCCTCCTCTGCTTTTTGTCCTGTTCCTCATTCTTGGAGTGCTGAGGGTGCAGACCCTTCTTCTGTAACTGCTGAGTGCTGAGTTGGGAGCCCTCATACCCAGGGGCGAGGGTCAGAGCTTCTCCCCAGCAGCCTCCAGGTGACGTTGATTGTCCCCAGGACACCTGCCTCCCTGCTCGTCCACCTGAGCACCAGCATTGGAAGTGTTATAGATTCTAATGACCTTTAAGGGTCCAGGAAAGAGATGTGCAGAAACGCTGTGGGGGCCGGTCTCACCCCGCCCCACATTTGTTCGGCCACCTTAGGCTGACCGTTTCTGCCAGCCTAGATGCTCTGACCAGTAGTCTGTGCTTTCTTCAATTAGGCCCCTGAATTAACGTACAAACAGCACCAGGTGTCAGAGCCCTGCCCGCTCAACTCCCAGACAGTCCAGGGTCAGTGGTGATCAAGGACCATGATGGCCACTGAGTCAACAGCCTTTTGAAGTAAACAGGAGTCCAGCCGGTCTTATTGGCCACCATCATCACGGTGTCTGTAGGCTTTTCTATGGTGACAGTGTGGTATATGGTTCCCCCGCCAAGATTATTAGCTCCCCTCTGGGTGCAGTAAGTCCTGCAAGCAGTAGTCTACTCTTTTGGGACACACTCTTGTTGTTTTATGAGAGAAACTCCAGGTCAAGTGATGTTCACACAAGTCGTCATGGTGCCCTGTTGCCCCCGGTTATCTCTCTGGATGTTGGAGTTGGAGGGCCTCTTCACTCGAGGTTGGTGTGCCCACGGAGCGAACCCTGCAACTTCAGGGCATGGTTGGTGGTTAGGATCACCACGTGGGGTCCTTTTCCCTTAGGAGGGAGGGGCCTTTTGGGCTGCTGATTTCCAGGGTTTTAGATACCGCCAGTATCTTGGCCAGATGTGTCAGTGGGCCAAGCCCCTTGGTGACCGTAGTTTATCCTACCTGGATGGCATTCTTGCATTGTTCCATATCAAGTGGTCCCAGTTTTTGCACTAATTCTCCAATGGCGATTCACCTTTCACCAGGAATGTAAAGGTCAAAGGGTTTAGCTAAATTAGGGAGTTCCAGGGCAAGGGTCTGAATTGACTGCTCTTTCCATTCTTGAAAGGCCACTTCTGGATTCTATTCAAAAGGATCATCATCTTTTCCTTTCAGTGTTTCATATAGAGGCCCAGCTAGTAGACTGTAGTTAGGGATCCAGAAGCAGCAAACCCTGGCCTCCCCAGGAACCCCTAAGCTGTCTTCTAGTTTTACAAAGGGGTAAGGCTGAAAATGGTTTCTTCCCTTTCCTGGGATGGGCTTCTCCGACCTTCTGTGAGAATGAAGCCCAGGCAGATCACCGCAGTCTGTGATATTTGAGCTTTTTCTTGGACAACTTCTATCCTTTATTGGCTTGGTAGTTCAGAGGCCTCCTTAGTAGGGCTGGTGATCAGAATGTCGTCTGCGTACTGAAGGAGGGTTTCCTTTTCCAGAGGTAGAACTTTTAGGTCTTTAGCTAAGCTTTCCCCAAAGATGGTGTGGGAATTTTTGCACCCTTGGGGCAAGAAGGCCCGGAAGTATTGTTTTAGTTGTATGTTGAGTCCTGCCACTCACAAGCCAAAATTTCTTGTGACTCTGGGACTAATGGAATACAAAAGAAGGCATCATTGAAGACTAATACAGAATACCATGTCCTGGTGGTTGGTAGAATGACCAGCAGGGTGTAGGAATTAGGAGCAGCTGGAGGTATATCCTCGGTGGCTTCACTGACTGTCCTGACATCCTTTACCAGGTCCCCAGCAGCCCATGGGGCTCTCGTGGTCAGACCAATCCCAGAATATGGAGCTCACCTGGGCAGGTACCCCACCCCCACCCCAGCCCACGGGGCTCTCGTGGTCAGGCCCCTCCCAGGATACAGAGCTACCCTTGCAGGTACCGTGGCAGGGCTGGGCACACAGGAACCGTGCACATAGCCCTCATTACAGAGCACCCCCAGCTCACCTGTCGCTCAGAGCTGACACAGAGCACCTCAGAGCAGGACTTGAACTAACAAACAGCAGCTGCAACAGGTCTGTGACACTGGGCATCACTCCGTGAGGCCTCCCTCCACCTGGTCTTCCAGAGACTTCCACTGCACCCGGGGCACCAGGCCTCTGTCTCCAACCACGACCCACCCCTCCTCTCCCTGACTCCTGGGTTCCTCTCATTAGGAGAGGGTTTTCTTGAAGTTGTCTCCCACTCATGGGCCAGATAAAATGATTAGAAAACAAGCCAAAGCTGCAGCCCCTTGTCTATCCTGACTCTCAGGAGCCCACACCTGTTCCTTGGACCTGGCCGGTTCAGCAAGTTCCATTTTCTGCAACTGTGAGCCCCTGAGGGGTGATGATTGGCTGACCTGGGCAGCCTTACCGTGCCGGCCAGCCCTCCCCAGGTGTGCCTGGGTTGAGATCAATATAAATACCACTCCAGGCAGCAAGAGCCCCTGCAGCCGTGCCTGACGCCATTTTCTCTGCCCTGTCAGCAGTCTCGGGGCTGGGCTGGTGGGAGGGAGTGAGAGGCCACGGCTTTGTGGGTGGCCCAGTGTGAGTGGGGCTCTGCTGGACTTTCTGCAGCAGTTGCCAGGCTGCCACCTGCTAAAGAAGAGGATGTGTCACCCATACCTGCTGCTGGAATTTCTCCCTGGGCAGAGGTGAGGAAGGAAAAAAGCAGTGGGGGCAGGGACAGGACGGGTATCTCAGGCAGGGAAATGGAAATCTTCCAGAAGAGCACCCAGGGCCAGGACCATCCTGGCTGGCCTGCAGGCACCAAGTCGGCCGGCATGCTGTCACTCGTGTGGCTCTATGGCCCTTCCTCTAGGCTTTCAAGTCCTTGTATATATTCAGGTGTTTTACCTGGGACGGGTGGGAATAGTTCAGCAGCAACTGGCCTGGGGCTCAGCTCACGTTTACTCACAGATGCCTCGGCACGGTGCCCCAGCTTTGCAATGAGGATGCTTGTTGCGTGGGGGCTGCTGGCTGAATGGGAGACGATTCCCCACCACTGACCAACTTCAGAATTGTTTACAACTGGAGCAAGTGCCCTGATACGGTTTTCCTCTGTGGAACTGGTGGGTTCTGTGTTTTTTTTCTCTTTTTCGTTTTTGGTTCAAGGTAGATTTTATTCCTCTTTTTTGTATTTACAGATATAAGCATGGAAATAATTTATTCATATAAATACATGTATGTGCAGGGAATAATTGTTTTTTCTGTTTTATTTTTTAAATTTTATTTCTTTTTAATTTTGAATTTTATTTTATATTTTTATACAGCAGGTTCTTATTGGTTATCTATTTTATACATATAAATGTATACATGCCAATCCCAGTCTCTCAACTCCTCCCACCACCACCCCCCCAACAGCTTTCCCCCCTTGTTGTCCATACGTTTGTTGTCTACATCTGTTGCTCTATTTATGCCTTGCAAAATGGTTAACCTGTACAGTTTTTCTAGGTTCTACATATATGCATGAATATACAAGATTTGTTTTTCTCTTTCTGACTTACTTCACTCTGTATGACAGTCTCTAGATCCATCGACGTCTCTACAAATGACCCAATTTCATTCCTTTTCATGGCTTAGTAATATTCCATTTTATATATGTACCACAGCTTTATGCATTCGTCTGTCTGTGGGCATTTAGGTTGCTTCCATTACCTCGATATTGTAAAGAGTGAGGCAATGAACATTGCGGTGAATGTCTCTTTTTGATTTATGGTTTTGTCTCGGTATATGTCCAGAACTGGGATTGCTGTATCATATGGTAATTCTACTGTTAGTTTCTTAAGAAACTCCATATTGTTCTCCATAGTGACTGTATCAATTTATATTCCCAACAATAGTGGAAGAGGGTTCCTTTTCTCCACACAATTTCCAGCATTTTTTGTTTGTAGATATTCTGATGATGCCAATTCAATCAGATGTGAGGTGATACCTCATTGTTGAGTCCATTTTGTTGAGCAAGGGGTAGGTCTTGGCTATTACATATGTGGCTTATGGAACGGTATCTGTGCTAATTTCAAACTCTGGTTTTATGCAGCACCCCTACTCACCTTCCCCCTTAAGCAAGCATAAGTTGGTTTTCTAAACATGAGACCCTGTTCTGTTTTGTAATTCAGTTCATGTGTAGCCAAGTTCTCATTCCATGTATTAGTGATACCTTATGATGTTTCTTTTTCTGTGTGACTTTTTTCACTTAGAATCACCGTGCCTCAATCCACTCATTATGCTTGTACAGCCTGGTGACATAGTTTTCATTGCTGAGAGGTATTCTGTTGTAGGTAAGTACCGCAACTTCTTTATGCATTATTTGCTCTCTGGCATATTTAACTTGTGCTGCAGAAGAGGTTCCTGTAAACACAGCCGTCCCAAATTTTGGGGTGGCTGTGTCTTTTTGATTTTAATTTCCCTAAGCTATAGGACCATAAGTGGAAGTGCCCTAGGCTCTGTTGCTTTGTTTTTTAGATGTTTAAGGAAACACCATACACTTGTCCCGATTGTCTGTTGGCAATTTACATCCCGCCCATCAGCATAACAAGGCTCCCAGTTCTCCATGGCCTGTCCTGCCTTTCTGGATTTTACACTTTTTCAGATGGCCCTTTTGACCAGGGGGAAGTGAGACTTCATTGTAGTGCAGATTTCCTTTGCAAGCTTGCTTGGTTGGCCAAAAAGGGCGTATGCGTTTTTTCCTGAATATATTCAGGAAAAAACGCATACGCCCTTTTTGGCCAAGTGCATCATTATCGACGTTCTGCCTCCTTTCCTATGCTTTAAATGCAATTCCAGTCTACCTCCTGAAATCGGTTTCCTGCAATTCTGCCCCGCTTTCATGTCCTCTTGGCAGCCTTACTTCAGTATATTTTTGGACGATAGCTGTCATTTATAACTCTGCAGGTTTGTGAATTACAGTGCCCCTTAGCTCCTTTCTTCAACTCGCTTTCTTGTGAGCTGACCGCAACACCGCAGGATTGCTTCAGGCCCTAATCTGGTTCCGGCACGGCACGCTGAGCCTTTGGTTAATTCCTCTTCCTGGTGGGAAATGAGAGTTAAATTTGCCCGTCCAGACACCTCCAGCTAGTCTCTCATTGGTTCTCCCTATTCCTGTTCATCTTCCGCAGAAATTGCAAACTGGGCCAAACAGGAGGTTAAAGGCACTGACTTTCCAAGTCGGGAGAGTGTTTGGAAAGCGTCTGGAATGTTGCACCCGAGTACCAGGAGACGAGAACGGAGACATATTGGAACATGTCTCCCGATCACACGGTTGATCATACTCTGGGTTCCACATGCATGTTTTAGCTGAAGGAAGAATCCCTTAAACCTGGAGAGGTGAGACCTGTGGAATGGGTACCATGCAATGTGACTTCAAAGGGAATTCATTTGCTCACCAAAACTCTCCAATCCTATCACTGCTGCCTTTATGCCCCTGTACACACGCTTGATTCTCTTTCGGAGACATAACAATCCATAGGTTTTCAGATACTTACTAGTCAGGTACATTCTTAGGCGTTTAATATGCAGTTTTGAGTCCATTTCGTTGAGCAAGGAGTAGCTCTTGTCTATTCCATATTTGGCTTAAGGAACTTTATCTGTGCTCATTTCAATCTCTGGTTTTATGCAGCACCCCAACTCACCTTTCCCCTTAAGCAAGCATAAGTTGGTTTTCTAAATTTGAGACCCTGTTCTGTTTTGGAATTCACTTCCTGTGTAGCCAAGTTTACATTCCGTGTGTTAGTGATATCTTATGATGTTTCTTTTTCTGTGTGACTTATTTCAGTTAGAATCATCGTACCTGAATCCACTCATTATGCTGCTGCGGGCCTGATGACATAGATTTCATTGCTGAGTGATACTGCATTGTACGTAAGTAACACAAGTTCTTTATCCATTTTTCACTTTCTGCGATGTTGAACTTGTACTGTAAACGAGGTTCTTGTAAACAGAGGCGTCCCAAACTTTGGGGTGGCTGTGTCTTTTTGATTTTAATTTCCCTAAGCTATAGGACCATAAGTGGAAGTGCCCTAGGCTCTGTTGCTTTGTTTTTTAGATGTTTCAGGAAACACCATACACTTCTCCTGAGTGTCTGTTGGCAATTTACATCCCGCCCATCAGCATAACAAGGCTCCCAGTTCTCCATGGCCTGTCCTGCCTTTCTAGATTTTACACTTTTTTCAGATGGCCCTTTTGACTGGGGGGAAGTGAGACTTCATTGTAGTGCAGATTTCCTTTCCAAGCTTGCTTGGTTGGCCAAAAAGGGCGTATGTGTTTTTTCCTGAATATATTCAGGAAAAAACGCATACACCCATTTAGGCCAAGTGCATCATTGTGGACGTTCTGCCTCTTTTCCTATGCTTTCAATGCAATTCCAGTCTACCTCCTGAAATCGGTTTCCTGCAATTCTGCCCCGCTTTCAAGTCCTCTTGGCAGTCTTACTTCAGTATATTTTTGGACGATAGCTGTCATTTATAACTCTGCAGGTCTGTGAATTACAGTGCCCCTGAGCACCTTTCTTCAACTCGCTTTCTTGTGACCTGGCCACAACACTGCAGGATGGCTTCAGGCCCTAATCTGGTTCCGGCACGGCACGATGAGCCTTTGGTTATTTCCTCTTCCTGGTGGGAAATGAGAGTTAAATTTGCCCATCCAGAAACCTCCAGCTAGTCTCTCATTGGTTCTCGCTATTCCTGTTCATCTTCCGCAGAAATTGCAAACTGGGCCAAACAGGAGGTTAAAGGCGCTGACTCTCCAAGTGGGGAGAGAGTTAGTAAAGCGTCTGGAATGTTGCACCCGAGTACCAGGGGAGGAAAACTGAGACATATTTGAACACGTCTCCCGTTCACACGGTTGATCATACTCTAGGTTCCACATGCATGTTTTAGCTGAAGGAAGAATACCTTAAACCTGGGTAGTTGAAACCCGTGGAATGGGTACCATGCAATATGACTTTAAAGGTTATTCATTTGCTCACCGAACCTCTCCAATCCTATCACTGCTGCGTTTATGCCCCTGTACACACGCTTGATTCTGTTATGGAGACATAGCAATCCATAGGTTTTAAGATACTTACTAGTCAGGTACATTCTTAGGCGTTTAATATGGGGTGTTGAGTCCATTTCATTGAGCAAGGAGTAGCTCTTGTCTATTCCATATTTGGCTTAAGGAACTTTATCTGTGCTCATTTCAATCTCTGGTTTTATGCAGCACCCCAACTCACCTTTACCCTTAAGAAAGCATAAGTTGGTTTTCTAAATTTGAGACCCTGTTCTGTTCTGTAATTCAGTTCCTGTGTAGCCAAGTTTACATTCCGTGTATTAGTGATATCTTATGATGTTTCTTTTTCTGTGTGACTTATTTCAGTTAGAATCATCGTACCTGAATCCACTCATTGTGCTGCAAAGGGCCTGATGACATAGATTTCATTGCTGAGTGATATTGCTTTGTAAGTAAATACCAGAACTTCATTATCCATTTTTCACTTTCTGCGATGTTGAACTTTTACTGTAAACGAGGTTCTTGTAAACAGAGGCGTTCCAAACTTTGGGGTGGCTGTGTCTTTTTGATTTTAATTTCCCTAAGCTATAGGACCATAAGTGGAAGTTCCCTAGGCTCTGTTGCTTTGTTTTTTAGATGTTTCAGGAAACACCATACACTTCTCCCGAGTGTCTGTTGGCAATTTACATCCCGCCCATCAGCATAACAAGGCTCCCAGTTCTCCATGGCCTGTCCTGCCTTTCTGGATTTTACACTTTTTTCAGATGGCCCTTTTGACCGGGGGGAAGTGAGACTTCATTGTAGTGCAGATTTCCTTTGCAAGCTTGCTTGGTTGGCCAAAAAGGGCGTATGCGTTTTTTCCTGAATATATTGAGGAAAAAATGCATACGCCCTTTTTGGCCAAGTGCATCATTGTGGACGTTCTGCCTCTTTTCCTATGCTTTCAATGCAATTCCAGTCTACCTCCTGAAATCGGTTTCCTGCAATTCTGCCCCGCTTTCAAGTCCTCTTGGCAGCCTTACTTCAATATATTTTTGGACGATAGCTGTCATTTATAACTCTGCAGGTCTGTGAATTACAGTGCCCCTGAGCTCCTTTCTTCAACTCGCTTAATTGTGACCTGGCCGCAACACCACAGGATGGCTTCAGGCCCTAATCTCGTTCCGGCACTGCACGCTGAGCCTTTGGTTATTTCCTCTTCCTGGTGGGAAATGAGAGTTAAATTTGCCCTTCCAGACACCTCCAGGTAGTCTCTCATTGGTTCTCGCTATTCCTGTTCATCTTCCGCAGAAATTGCAAACTGGGACAAACAGGAGGTTAAAGGCGCTGACCCTCCAAGTGGGGAGAGTGTTAATAAAGCGTCTGGAATGTTGCACCCGAGTACCAGGGTACGAAAACTGAGACATATTTCAACACGTCTCCCGTTCACACAATTGATCATACTCTGGGTTCCACATGCATGTTTTAGCTGAAGGAAGAATACCTTAAACCTGGAGAGTTGAGACCCGTGGAATGGGTACCATGCAATATGACTTCAAAGGGTCTTCATTTGCTCACCGAACCTCTCCAATCCTATCACTGCTGCGTTTATGCCCCTGCACACACGCTTGATTCTCTTTCGGAGACATAGCAATCCATAGGTTTTAAGATACTTACTAGTCAGGTACATTCTTAGGCGTTTAATATGGGGTGTTGAGTCCATTTCGTTGAGCAAGGAGTAGCTCTTGTCTATTCCATATTTGGCTTAAGGAACTTTATCTGTGCTCATTTCAATCTCTGGTTTTATGCAGCACCCCAACTCACCTTTCCCTTAAGCAAGCATAAGTTGGTTTTCTAAATTTGAGACCCTGTTCTGTTTTGGAATTCAGTTCCTGTGTAGCCAAGCTTACATTCCATGTATTACTGATATCTTATGATGTTTCTTTTTCTGTGTGACTTATTTCAGTTAGAATCATCATACCTGAATCCAGTCATTGTGTTGCTAAGGGCCTGATGACATAGATTTCATTGCTAAGTGATAGTGCATTCTATGTAAGTACCACAAGTTCTTTATCCATTTTTCACTTTCTGTTATATTGAACTTGTACGGTAAACGAGGTTCTTGTAAACAGAGGCGTCCCAAACATTGGGGTGGCTGTGTCTTTTTGATTTTAATTTCCCTAAGCTATAGGACCATATGTGGAAGTGCCCTAGGCTCTGTTGCTTTGTTTTTTAGATGTTTCAGGAAACACCATACACTTCTCCTGAGTGTCTGTTGGCAATTTACATCCCGCCCATCAGCATAACAAGGCTCCCAGTTCTCCATGGCCTGTCCTGCCATCTGGATTTTACACTTTTTTCAGATGGCCCTTTTGACCAGGAGGAAGTGACACTTCATTGTAGTGCAGATTTCCTTTGCAAGTTTGCTTGGTTGGCCAAAAAGGGCGTATGCGTTTTTTCCTGAATATATTCAGGAAAAAACGCATACGCCCTTTTTGGCCAAGTGCATCATTGTGGACGTTCTGCCTCTTTTCCTTTGTTTTCAATGCAATTCCAGTCTACCTCCTGAAATCGGTTTCCTGCAATTCTGCCCCGCTTTCAAGTCCTCTTGGCAGCCTTTCTTCAGTATATTTTTGGACGATAGCTGTCATTTATAACTCTGCAGGTTTGTGAATTACAGTGCCCCTGAGCTCCTTTCTTCCACTCGCTTTTTTCTGACCTGGCCGCAACACTGCAAGATGGCTTCAGGCCCTAATCTGGTTCTGGCACGGCACACTGAGCCTTCGGTTAATTCCTCTTCCTGGTGGGAAATGAGAGTTAAATTTGCCCGTCCAGACACCTCCAGCTAGTCTCTCATTGGTTCTCCCTATTCCTGTTCATCTTCCGCAGAAATTGCAAACTGGGCCAAAGAGGAGGTTAAAGGGAATGACTCTCCAAGTCGGGAGAGTGTTAGTAAAGCGTCTGGAATGTTGCACCCGAGTACCAGGGTACGAAAACTGAGACATATTTGAACACGTCTCCCGATCACACAGTTGATCATACTCTAGGTTCCACATGCATGTTTTAGCTGAAGGAAGAATACCTTAAACCTGGGTAGTTGAGACCCGTGGAATGGGTACCATGCAATATGACTTCAAAGGGTCTTCATTTGCTCACCGAACCTCTCCAATCTTATCACTGCTGCGTTTATGCCCCTGTACACATGCTTGATTCTCTTTTGGAGACATTGCAATCCATAGGTTTTAAGATACTTACTAGTCAGGTACATTCTTAGACGTTTAACATGCGGTGTTGAGTCCATTTCATTGAGCAACTAGTAGCTCTTGTCTATTCCATATTTGGCTTAAGGAACTTTATCTGTGCTCATTTCAATCTCTGGTTTTATGCAGCACCCCAACTCACCTTTCCCCTTAAGCAAGCATAAGTTGCTTTTCTAAATTTGAGACCCTGTTCTGTTTTGGAATTCAGTTCCTGTGTAGCCAAGTTTACATTCCGTGTATTAGTGATATCTTATGATGTTTCTTTTTCTGTGTGACTTATTTCAGTTAGAATCATAGTACCTGAATCCACTCATTATGCTGCTACGGGCCTGATGACATAGATTTCATTGCTGAGTGATATTGCTTTGTAAGTAAATACCACAACTTCTTTATCCATTTTTCACTTTCTGTGATATTGAAATTGTACTGTAAACGAGGTTCTTGTAAACAGAGCCGTTCCAAACTTTCGGGTGGCTGTGTCTTTTTGATTTTCATTTCCCTAAGCTATAGGACCATAAGTGGAAGTGCCCTAGGCTCTGTTGCATTGTTTTTTAGATGTTTCAGGAAACACCATACACTTCTCCCGAGTGTCTGTTGGCAATTTACATCCCGCCCATCAGCATAACAAGGCTCCCAGTTCTCCATGGCCTGTCCTGCCTTTCTGGATTTTACACATTTTTCAGATGGCCCTTTTGACCGGGGGGAAGTGAGACTTCATTGTAGTGCAGATTTCATTTGCAAGCTTGCTTGGTTGGCCAAAAAGGGCGTATGCGTGTTTTCCTGAATATATTCAGGAAAAAACGCATACGCCCTTTTTGGCCAAGTGCATCATGGTGGACGTTCTGCCTCTTTTCCTATGCTTTCAATGCAATTCCAGTCTACCTCCTGAAATCGGTTTCCTGCAATTCTGCCCTGCTTTCAAGTCCTCTTGGCAGCCTTACTTCAGTCTATTTTTGGACGACAGCTGTCATTTATAACTCTGCAGGTTTGTGAATTACAGTGCCCCTGAGCTCCTTTCTTCCACTCGCTTTCTTGTGACCTGGCCGCAACACCGCATGATGGCTTCAGGCCCTAATCTGGTTCTGGCACCGCACGTTGAGCCTTTGGTTATTTCCTCTTCCTAGTGGGAAATGAGAGTTAAATTTGCCCGTCCAGACACCTCCAGCTAGTCTCTCATTGGTTCTCCCTATTCCTGTTCATCTTCCGCAGAAATGGCAAACTGGGCCAAACAGGAGGCTAAAGGCGCTGACTCTCCAAGTGGGGAGAGTGTTAGTAAAGCATCTGGAATGTTGCACCCGAGTACCAGCGGAGGAAAACTGAGACGTATTTGAACACGTCTCCCATTCACACGGTTGATCATACTCTGGGTTCCACATGCATGTTTTAGCTGAAGGAAGACTACCTTAAACCTGGAGAGTTGAGACCCGTGGAATGGGTACCATGCAATATGACTTCAAAGGGTCTTCATTTGCTCACCGAACCTCTCCAATCCTATCACTGCTGTGTATATGCCTCTGTACACATGCTTGATTCTCTTTTGGAGACATAGCAATCCATAGGTTTTAAGATACTTACTAGTCAGGTACGTTCTTAGGCGTTTAATATGGGGTGTTGAGTCCATTTCGTTGAGCAAGGAGTAGCTCTTGTCTATTCCATATTTGACTTAAGGAACTTTATCTGTGCTCATTTCATTCTCTGGTTTTATGCAGCACCCCAACTCACCTTTCCCCTTAAGCAAGCATAAGTTGGTTTTCTAAATTTGAGACCCTGTTCTGTTCTGTAATCCAGTTCCTGTGTAGCCAAGTTTACATTCCGTGTATTAGTGATATCTTATGATGTTTCTTTTTCTGTGTGACTTATTTCAGTTAGAATCATCATACCTGAATCCACTCATTGTGCTGCTAAGGGCCTGATGACATAGATTTCATTGCTGAGTGATATTGCTTTGTAAGTAAATACCACAACTTCTTTATCCATTTTTCACTTTCTGCGATGTTGAACTTGTACTGTAAACGAGGTTCTTGTAAACAGAGGCGTCCCAAACTTTGGGGTGGCTGTGTCTTTTTGATTTTAATTTCCCTAAGCTATAGGACCATAAGTGGAAGTGCCCTAGGCTCTGTTGCTTTGTTTTTTAGATGTTTCAGGAAACACCATACACTTCTCCTGAGTGTCTGTTGGCAATTTACATCCCGCCCATCAGCATAACAAGGCTCCCAGTTCTCCATGGCCTGTCCTGCCTTTCTAGATTTTACACTTTTTTCAGATGGCCCTTTTGACTGGGGGGAAGTGAGACTTCATTGTAGTGCAGATTTCCTTTCCAAGCTTGCTTGGTTGGCCAAAAAGGGCGTATGCGTTTTTTCCTGAATATATTCAGGAAAAAACGCATACACCCATTTAGGCCAAGTGCATCATTGTGGACGTTCTGCCTCTTTTCCTATGCTTTCAATGCAATTCCAGTCTACCTCCTGAAATCGGTTTCCTGCAATTCTGCCCCGCTTTCAAGTCCTCTTGGCAGTCTTACTTCAGTATATTTTTGGACGATAGCTGTCATTTATAACTCTGCAGGTTTGTGAATTACAGTGCCCCTGAGCACCTTTCTTCAACTCGCTTTCTTGTGACCTGGCCACAACACTGCAGGATGGCTTCAGGCCCTAATCTGGTTCCGGCACGGCACGATGAGCCTTTGGTTATTTCCTCTTCCTGGTGGGAAATGAGAGTTAAATTTGCCCATCCAGAAACCTCCAGCTAGTCTCTCATTGGTTCTCGCTATTCCTGTTCATCTTCCGCAGAAATTGCAAACTGGGCCAAACAGGAGGTTAAAGGCGCTGACTCTCCAAGTGGGGAGAGAGTTAGTAAAGCGTCTGGAATGTTGCACCCGAGTACCAGGGGAGGAAAACTGAGACATATTTGAACACGTCTCCCGTTCACACGGTTGATCATACTCTAGGTTCCACATGCATGTTTTAGCTGAAGGAAGAATACCTTAAACCTGGGTAGTTGAAACCCGTGGAATGGGTACCATGCAATATGACTTTAAAGGTTATTCATTTGCTCACCGAACCTCTCCAATCCTATCACTGCTGCGTTTATGCCCCTGTACACACGCTTGATTCTGTTATGGAGACATAGCAATCCATAGGTTTTAAGATACTTACTAGTCAGGTACATTCTTAGGCGTTTAATATGGGGTGTTGAGTCCATTTCATTGAGCAAGGAGTAGCTCTTGTCTATTCCATATTTGGCTTAAGGAACTTTATCTGTGCTCATTTCAATCTCTGGTTTTATGCAGCACCCCAACTCACCTTTACCCTTAAGAAAGCATAAGTTGGTTTTCTAAATTTGAGACCCTGTTCTGTTCTGTAATTCAGTTCCTGTGTAGCCAAGTTTACATTCCGTGTATTAGTGATATCTTATGATGTTTCTTTTTCTGTGTGACTTATTTCAGTTAGAATCATCGTACCTGAATCCACTCATTGTGCTGCAAATGGCCTGATGACATAGATTTCATTGCTGAGTGATATTGCTTTGTAAGTAAATACCAGAACTTCATTATCCATTTTTCACTTTCTGCGATGTTGAACTTTTACTGTAAACGAGGTTCTTGTAAACAGAGGCGTTCCAAACTTTGGGGTGGCTGTGTCTTTTTGATTTTAATTTCCCTAAGCTATAGGACCATAAGTGGAAGTTCCCTAGGCTCTGTTGCTTTGTTTTTTAGATGTTTCAGGAAACAACATACACTTCTCCGGAGTGTCTGTTGGCAATTTACATCCCGCCAATCAGCATAACAAGGCTCCCAGTTCTCCATGGCCTGTCCTGCCTTTCTGGATTTTACACTTTTTTCAGATGGCCCTTTTGACCGGGGGGAAGTGAGACTTCATTGTAGTGCAGATTTCCTTTGCAAGCTTGCTTGGTTGGCCAAAAAGGGCGTATGCGTTTTTTCCTGAATATATTGAGGAAAAAATGCATACGCACTTTTTGGCCAAGTGCATCATTGTGGACGTTCTGCCTCTTTTCCTATGCTTTCAATGCAATTCCAGTCTACCTCCTGAAATCGGTTTCCTGCAATTCTGCCCCGCTTTCAAGTCCTCTTGGCAGCCTTACTTCAATATATTTTTGGACGATAGCTGTCATTTATAACTCTGCAGGTCTGTGAATTACAGTGCCCCTGAGCTCCTTTCTTCAACTCGCTTAATTGTGACCTGGCCGCAACACCACAGGATGGCTTCAGGCCCTAATCTCGTTCCGGCACTGCACGCTGAGCCTTTGGTTATTTCCTCTTCCTGGTGGGAAATGAGAGTTAAATTTGCCCTTCCAGACACCTCCAGGTAGTCTCTCATTGGTTCTCGCTATTCCTGTTCATCTTCCGCAGAAATTGCAAACTGGGACAAACAGGAGGTTAAAGGCGCTGACCCTCCAAGTGGGGAGAGTGTTAATAAAGCATCTGGAATGTTGCACCCGAGTACCAGGGTACGAAAACTGAGACATATTTCAACACGTCTCCCGTTCACACAATTGATCATACTCTGGGTTCCACATGCATGTTTTAGCTGAAGGAAGAATACCTTAAACCTGGAGAGTTGAGACCCGTGGAATGGGTACCATGCAATATGACTTCAAAGGGTCTTCATTTGCTCACCGAACCTCTCCAATCCTATCACTGCTGCGTTTATGCCCCTGCACACACGCTTGATTCTCTTTCGGAGACATAGCAATCCATAGGTTTTAAGATACTTACTAGTCAGGTACATTCTTAGGCGTTTAATATGGGGTGTTGAGTCCATTTCGTTGAGCAAGGAGTAGCTCTTGTCTATTCCATATTTGGCTTAAGGAACTTTATCTGTGCTCATTTCAATCTCTGGTTTTATGCAGCACCCCAACTCACCTTTCCCTTAAGCAAGCATAAGTTGGTTTTCTAAATTTGAGACCCTGTTCTGTTTTGGAATTCAGTTCCTGTGTAGCCAAGCTTACATTCCATGTATTACTGATATCTTATGATGTTTCTTTTTCTGTGTGACTTATTTCAGTTAGAATCATCATACCTGAATCCAGTCATTGTGTTGCTAAGGGCCTGATGACATAGATTTCATTGCTAAGTGATAGTGCATTCTATGTAAGTACCACAAGTTCTTTATCCATTTTTCACTTTCTGTTATATTGAACTTGTACGGTAAACGAGGTTCTTGTAAACAGAGGCGTCCCAAACATTGGGGTGGCTGTGTCTTTTTGATTTTAATTTCCCTAAGCTATAGGACCATATGTGGAAGTGCCCTGGGCTCTGTTGCTTTGTTTTTTAGATGTTTCAGGAAACACCATACACTTCTCCTGAGTGTCTGTTGGCAATTTACATCCCGCCCATCAGCATAACAAGGCTCCCAGTTCTCCATGGCCTGTCCTGCCATCTGGATTTTACACTTTTTTCAGATGGCCCTTTTGACCAGGAGGAAGTGACACTTCATTGTAGTGCAGATTTCCTTTGCAAGTTTGCTTGGTTGGCCAAAAAGGGCGTATGCGTTTTTTCCTGAATATATTCAGGAAAAAACGCATACGCCCTTTTTGGCCAAGTGCATCATTGTGGACGTTCTGCCTCTTTTCCTTTGTTTTCAATGCAATTCCAGTCTACCTCCTGAAATCGGTTTCCTGCAATTCTGCCCCGCTTTCAAGTCCTCTTGGCAGCCTTTCTTCAGTATATTTTTGGACGATAGCTGTCATTTATAACTCTGCAGGTTTGTGAATTACAGTGCCCCTGAGCTCCTTTCTTCCACTCGCTTTTTTCTGACCTGGCCGCAACACTGCAGGATGGCTTCAGGCCCTAATCTGGTTCTGGCACGGCACACTGAGCCTTCGGTTAATTCCTCTTCCTGGTGGGAAATGAGAGTTAAATTTGCCCGTCCAGACACCTCCAGCTAGTCTCTCATTGGTTCTCCCTATTCCTGTTCATCTTCCGCAGAAATTGCAAACTGGGCCAAAGAGGAGGTTAAAGGGAATGACTCTCCAAGTCGGGAGAGTGTTAGTAAAGCGTCTGGAATGTTGCACCCGAGTACCAGGGTACGAAAACTGAGACATATTTGAACACGTCTCCCGATCACACAGTTGATCATACTCTAGGTTCCACATGCATGTTTTAGCTGAAGGAAGAATACCTTAAACCTGGGTAGTTGAGACCCGTGGAATGGGTACCATGCAATATGACTTCAAAGGGTCTTCATTTGCTCACCGAACCTCTCCAATCTTATCACTGCTGCGTTTATGCCCCTGTACACATGCTTGATTCTCTTTTGGAGACATTGCAATCCATAGGTTTTAAGATACTTACTAGTCAGGTACATTCTTAGACGTTTAACATGCGGTGTTGAGTCCATTTCATTGAGCAACTAGTAGCTCTTGTCTATTCCATATTTGGCTTAAGGAACTTTATCTGTGCTCATTTCAATCTCTGGTTTTATGCAGCACCCCAACTCACCTTTCCCCTTAAGCAAGCATAAGTTGCTTTTCTAAATTTGAGACCCTGTTCTGTTTTGGAATTCAGTTCCTGTGTAGCCAAGTTTACATTCCGTGTATTAGTGATATCTTATGATGTTTCTTTTTCTGTGTGACTTATTTCAGTTAGAATCATAGTACCTGAATCCACTCATTATGCTGCTACGGGCCTGATGACATAGATTTCATTGCTGAGTGATATTGCTTTGTAAGTAAATACCACAACTTCTTTATCCATTTTTCACTTTCTGTGATATTGAAATTGTACTGTAAACGAGGTTCTTGTAAACAGAGCCGTTCCAAACTTTCGGGTGGCTGTGTCTTTTTGATTTTAATTTCCCTAAGCTATAGGACCATAAGTGGAAGTGCCCTAGGCTCTGTTGCATTGTTTTTTAGATGTTTCAGGAAACACCATACACTTCTCCCGAGTGTCTGTTGGCAATTTACATCCCGCCCATCAGCATAACAAGGCTCCCAGTTCTCCATGGCCTGTCCTGCCTTTCTGGATTTTACACATTTTTCAGATGGCCCTTTTGACCGGGGGGAAGTGAGACTTCATTGTAGTGCAGATTTCATTTGCAAGCTTGCTTGGTTGGCCAAAAAGGGCGTATGCGTGTTTTCCTGAATATATTCAGGAAAAAACGCATACGCCCTTTTTGGCCAAGTGCATCATGGTGGACGTTCTGCCTCTTTTCCTATGCTTTCAATGCAATTCCAGTCTACCTCCTGAAATCGGTTTCCTGCAATTCTGCCCTGCTTTCAAGTCCTCTTGGCAGCCTTACTTCAGTCTATTTTTGGACGACAGCTGTCATTTATAACTCTGCAGGTTTGTGAATTACAGTGCCCCTGAGCTCCTTTCTTCCACTCGCCTTCTTGTGACCTGGCCGCAACACCGCATGATGGCTTCAGGCCCTAATCTGGTTCTGGCACCGCACGTTGAGCCTTTGGTTATTTCCTCTTCCTAGTGGGAAATGAGAGTTAAATTTGCCCGTCCAGACACCTCCAGCTAGTCTCTCATTGGTTCTCCCTATTCCTGTTCATCTTCCGCAGAAATGGCAAACTGGGCCAAACAGGAGGCTAAAGGCGCTGACTCTCCAAGTGGGGAGAGTGTTAGTAAAGCATCTGGAATGTTGCACCCGAGTACCAGCGGAGGAAAACTGAGACGTATTTGAACACGTCTCCCGTTCACACGGTTGATCATACTCTGGATTCCACATGCATGTTTTAGCTGAAGGAAGAATACCTTAAACCTGGAGAGTTGAGACCCGTGGAATGGGTACCATGCAATATGACTTCAAAGGGTCTTCATTTGCTCACCGAACCTCTCCAATCCTATCACTGCTGCGTTTATGCCCTTGTACACATGCTTGATTCTCTTTTGGAGACATAGCAATCCATAGGTTTTAAGATACTTACTAGTCAGGTACATTCTTAGGCGTTTAATATGCGGTGTTGAGTCCATTTCGTTGAGCAAGTAGTAGCTCTTGTCTATTCCATATTTGGCTTAAGGAACTTTATCTGTGCTCATTTCAATCTCTGGTTTTATGCAGCACCCCAACTCACCTTTCCCCTTAAGCAAGCATAAGTTGGTTTTCTAAATTTGAGACCCTGTTCTGTTCTGTAATTCAGTTCCTGTGTAGCCAAGTTTACATTCCGTGTATTACTGATATCTTATGATGTTTCTTTTTCTGTGTGACTTATTTCAGTTAGAATCATCATACCTGAATACACTCATTGGGCTGCTAAGTGCCTGATGACATAGGTTTCATTGCTGAGTGATATTGCTTTGTAAGTAAATACCAGAACTTCTTTATCCATTTTTCACATTCTGCGATGTTGAACTTGTACTGTAAACGAGGTTCTTGTCAACAGAGGCGTCCCAAACTTTGGGGTGGCTGTGTCTTTTTGATTTTAATTTCCCTAAGCTATAGGACCATAAGTGGAAGTGCCCTAGGCTCTGTTGCTTTGTTTTTTAGATGTTTCAGGAAACACCATACACTTCTCCCGAGTGTCTGTTGGCAATTTACATCCCTCCCATCAGCATAACAAGCCTCCCAGTTCTCCATGGCCTGTCCTGCCTTTCTGGATTTTACACTTTTTTCAGATGGCCCTTTTGACCGGGGGGAAGTGAGACTTCATTGTAGTGCAGATTTCCTTTGCAAGTTTGCTTGGTTGGCCAAAAAGGGCGTATGCGATTTTTCCTGAATATATTCAGGAAAAAACGCATACGCCCTTTTTGGCCAAGTGCATCATTGTGGACGTTCTGCCTCTTTTCCTATGCTTTCAATGCAATTCCAGTCTACCTCCTGAAATCGGTTTCCTGCAATTCTGACCCGCTTTCAAGTCCTCTTGGCAGCCTTACTTCAGTCTATTTTTGGACGATAGCTGTCATTTATAACTCTGCAGGTTTGTGAATTACAGTGCCCCTGAGCTCCTTTCTTCAACTCGCTTTTTTTTGAGCTGGCCGCAACACCGCAGGATGGCTTCAGGCCCTAATCTGGTTCCGGCACGGCACGCTGAGCCTGTGGTTAATTCCTCTTCCTGGTGGGAAATGAGAGTTAAATTTGCCCGTCCAGACACCTCCAGCTAGTCTCTCATTGGTTCTCCCTATTCCTGTTCATCTTCCGCAGAAATTGCAAACTGGGACAAACAGGAGGTTAAAGGCGCTGACTCTCCAAGTGGGGAGAGTGTTAGTAAATCGTCTGGAATGTTGCACCCGAGTACCAGGGGAGGAAAACTGAGACATATTTGAACACGTCTCCCATTCACACGGTTGATCATACTCTGGGTTCCACATGCATGTTTTAGCTGAAGGAAGACTACCTTAAACCTGGAGAGTTGAGACCCGTGGAATGGGTACCATGCAATATGACTTCAAAGGGTCTTCATTTGCTCACCGAACCTCTCCAATCCTATCACTGCTGTGTATATGCCTCTGTACACATGCTTGATTCTCTTTTGGAGACATAGCAATCCATAGGTTTTAAGATACTTACTAGTCAGGTACGTTCTTAGGCGTTTAATATGGGGTGTTGAGTCCATTTCGTTGAGCAAGGAGTAGCTCTTGTCTATTCCATATTTGACTTAAGGAACTTTATCTGTGCTCATTTCATTCTCTGGTTTTATGCAGCACCCCAACTCACCTTTACCCTTAAGCAAGCATAAGTTGGTTTTCTAAATTTGAGACCCTGTTCTGTTCTGTAATCCAGTTCCTGTGTAGCCAAGTTTACATTCCGTGTATTAGTGATATCTTATGATGTTTCTTTTTCTGTGTGACTTATTTCAGTTAGAATCATCATACCTGAATCCACTCATTGTGCTGCTAAGGGCCTGATGACATAGATTTCATTGCTGAGTGATATTGCTTTGTAAGTAAATACCACAACTTCTTTATCCATTTTTCACTTTCTGCGATGTTGAATTTGTACTGTAAACGAGGTTCTTGTAAACAGAGGCGTTCCAAACTTTGGGGTGGCTGTGTCTTTTTGATTTTAATTTCCCTAAGCTATAGGACCATAAGTGGAAGTGCCCTAGGCTCTGTTGCTTTGTTTTTTAGATGTTTCAGGAAACACCATACACTTCTCCCGATTGTCTGTTGGCAATTTACATCCCGCCCATCAGCATAACAAGGCTCCCAGTTCTCCATGGCCTGTCCTGCCTTTCTGGATTTTACACTTTTTTCAGATGGCCCTTTTGACCGGGGGGAAGTGAGACTTCATTGTAGTGCAGATTTCCTTTGCAAGCTTGCTTGGTTGGCCAAAAAGGGCGTATGCGTTTTTTCCTGAATATATTCAGGAAAAAACGCATACGCCCTTTTTGGCCAAGTGCATCATGGTGGACGTTCTGCCTCTTTTCCTATGCTTTCAATGCAATTCCAGTCTACCTCCTGAAATCGGTTTCCTGCAATTCTGCCCTGCTTTCAAGTCCTCTTGGCAGCCTTACTTCAGTGTATTTTTGGACGATAGCTGTCATTTATAAGTCTGCAGGTTTGTGAATGACAGTGCCCCTGAGCTCCTTTCTTAAACTCGCTTTCTTTTGATCTGGCCGCAACACCGCAGGATGGCTTCAGGCCCTAATCTGGTTCCGGCACGGCACGCTGAGCCTTTGGTATTTCCTCTTCCTGGTGGGAAATGAGAGTTAAATTTGCCCGTCCAGACACCTCCAGCTAGTCTCTCATTGGTTCTCCCTATTCCTGTTCATCTTCCGCAGAAATTGCAAACTGGGACAAACAGGAGGTTAAAGGCGCTGACTCTCCAAGTGGGGAGAGTGTTAGTAAAGCGTCTGGAATGTTGCACCCGAGTACCAGGGGAGGAAAACTGAGACATATTTGAACACGTCTCCCGTTCACACGGTTGATCATACTCTGGGTTCCACATGCATGTTTTAGCTGAAGGAAGAATACCTTAAACCTGGAGAGTTGAGACCCGTGTAGTGGGTACCATGAAATATGACTTCAAAGGGTCTTCATTTGCTCACCGAACCTCTCCAATCCTATCACTGCTGCGTTTATACCCCTGTACACATGCTTGATTCTCTTTCGGAGACATAGCAATCCATAGGTTTTAAGATACTTACTAGTCAGGTACATTCTTAGGCGTTTAATATGCGGTGTTGAGTCCATTTCATTGAGCAAGGAGTAGCTCTTGTCTATTCCATATTTGGCTTAAGGAACTTTATCTGTGCTCATTTCAATCTCTGGTTTTATGCAGCACCCCAACTCACCTTTCTCCTTAAGCAAGCATAGGTTGGTTTTCTAAATTTGAGACCCTGTTCTGTTTTGGGATTCAGTTCCTGTGTAGCCAAGTTTACATTCCGTGTATTACTGATATCTTATGATGTTTCTTTTTCTGTGTGACTTATTTCAGTTAGAATCATCGTACCTGAATCCACTCATTATGCTGCTACGGGCCTGATGACATAGATTTCATTGCTGAGTGATACTGCATTGTACGTAAGTACCACAAGTTCTTTATCCATTTTTCACTTTCTGTGATATTGAACTTGTACGGTAAACGAAGTTCTTGTAAACAGAGGCATCCCAAACTTTGTGGTGGCTGTGTCTTTTTGATTTTAATTTCCCTAAGCTATAGGACCATAAGTGGAAGTGCCCTAGGCTCTGTTGCTTTGTTTTTTAGATGTTTCAGGAAACACCATACACTTCTCCCTAGTGTCTGTTGGCAATTTACATCCCGCCCATCAGCATAACAAGGCTCCCAGTTCTCCATGGCCTGTCCTGCCTTTCTGGATTTTACACTTTTTTCAGATGGCCCTTTTGACCGGGGGGAAGTGAGACTTCATTGTAGTGCAGATTTCCTTTGCAAGCTTGCTTGGTTGGCCAAAAAGGGCGTATGCGTTTTTTCCTGAATATATTGAGGAAAAAATGCATACGCCCTTTTTGGCCAAGTGCATCATTGTGGACGTTCTGCCTCTTTTCCTATGCTTTCAATGCAATTCCAGTCTACCTCCTGAAATCGGTTTCCTGCAATTCTGCCCCGCTTTCAAGTCCTCTTGGCAGCCTTACTTCAATATATTTTTGGACGATAGCTGTCATTTATAACTCTGCAGGTCTGTGAATTACAGTGCCCCTGAGCTCCTTTCTTCAACTCGCTTAATTGTGACCTGGCCGCAACACCACAGGATGGCTTCAGGCCCTAATCTCGTTCCGGCACTGCACGCTGAGCCTTTGGTTATTTCCTCTTCCTGGTGGGAAATGAGAGTTAAATTTGCCCTTCCAGACACCTCCAGGTAGTCTCTCATTGGTTCTCGCTATTCCTGTTCATCTTCCGTAGAAATTGCAAACTGGGCCAAACAGGAGGTTAAAGGCGCTGACCCTCCAAGTGGGGAGAGTGTTAATAAGGCGTCTGGAATGTTGCACCCGAGTACCAGGGTACGAAAACTGAGACATATTTCAACACGTCTCCCGTTCACACAATTGATCATACTCTGGGTTCCACATGCATGTTTTAGCTGAAGGAAGAATACCTTAAACCTGGAGAGTTGAGACCCGTGGAATGGGTACCATGCAATATGACTTCAAAGGGTCTTCATTTGCTCACCGAACCTCTCCAATCCTATCACTGCTGCGTTTATGCCCCTGTACACACGCTTGATTCTCTTTCGGAGACATAGCAATCCATAGGTTTTAAGATACTTACTAGTCAGGTACATTCTTAGGCGTTTAATATGGGGTGTTGAGTCCATTTCGTTGAGCAAGGAGTAGCTCTTGTCTATTCCATATTTGGCTTAAGGAACTTTATCTGTGCTCATTTCAATCTCTGGTTTTATGCAGCATCCCAACTCACCTTTCCCTTAAGCAAGCATAAGTTGGTTTTCTAAATTTGAGACCCTGTTCTGTTTTGGAATTCAGTTCCTGTGTAGCCAAGCTTACATTCCATGTATTACTGATATCTTATGATGTTTCTTTTTCTGTGTGACTTATTTCAGTTAGAATCATCATACCTGAATCCAGTCATTGTGTTGCTAAGGGCCTGATGACATAGATTTCATTGCTAAGTGATAGTGCATTCTATGTAAGTACCACAAGTTCTTTATCCATTTTTCACTTTCTGTTATATTGAACTTGTACGGTAAACGAGGTTCTTGTAAACAGAGGCGTCCCAAACATTGGGGTGGCTGTGTCTTTTTGATTTTAATTTCCCTAAGCTATAGGACCATATGTGGAAGTGCCCTGGGCTCTGTTGCTTTGTTTTTTAGATGTTTCAGGAAACACCATACACTTCTCCTGAGTGTCTGTTGGCAATTTACATCCCGCCCATCAGCATAACAAGGCTCCCAGTTCTCCATGGCCTGTCCTGCTTTCTGGATTTTACACTTTTTTCAGATGGCCCTTTTGACCAGGAGGAAGTGACACTTCATTGTAGTGCAGATTTCCTTTGCAAGTTTGCTTGGTTGGCCAAAAAGGGCGTATGCGTTTTTTCCTGAATATATTCAGGAAAAAACGCATACGCCCTTTTTGGCCAAGTGCATCATTGTGGACGTTCTGCCTCTTTTCCTTTGTTTTCAATGCAATTCCAGTCTACCTCCTGAAATCGGTTTCCTGCAATTCTGCCCCGCTTTCAAGTCCTCTTGGCAGCCTTTCTTCAGTATATTTTTGGACGATAGCTGTCATTTATAACTCTGCAGGTTTGTGAATTACAGTGCCCCTGAGCTCCTTTCTTCCACTCGCTTTTTTCTGACCTGGCCACAACACTGCAGGATGGCTTCAGGCCCTAATCTGGTTCTGGCACGGCACACTGAGCCTTCGGTTAATTCCTCTTCCTGGTGGGAAATGAGAGTTAAATTTGCCCGTCCAGACACCTCCAGCTAGTCTCTCATTGGTTCTCCCTATTCCTGTTCATCTTCCGCAGAAATTGCAAACTGGGCCAAAGAGGAGGTTAAAGGGGATGACTCTCCAAGTTGGGAGAGTGTTAGTAAAGCGTCTGGAATGTTGCACCCGAGTACCAGGGTACGAAAACTGAGACATATTTGAACACGTCTCCCGATCACACAGTTGATCATACTCTAGGTTCCACATGCATGTTTTAGCTGAAGGAAGAATACCTTAAACCTGGGTAGTTGAGACCCGTGGAATGGGTACCATGCAATATGACTTCAAAGGGTCTTCATTTGCTCACCGAACCTCTCCAATCTTATCACTGCTGCGTTTATGCCCCTGTACACATGCTTGATTCTCTTTTGGAGACATTGCAATCCATAGGTTTTAAGATACTTACTAGTCAGGTACATTCTTAGACGTTTAACATGCGGTGTTGAGTCCATTTCATTGAGCAACTAGTAGCTCTTGTCTATTCCATATTTGGCTTAAGGAACTTTATCTGTGCTCATTTCAATCTCTGGTTTTATGCAGCACCCCAACTCACCTTTCCCCTTAAGCAAGCATAAGTTGCTTTTCTAAATTTGAGACCCTGTTCTGTTTTGGAATTCAGTTCCTGTGTAGCCAAGTTTACATTCCGTGTATTAGTGATATCTTATGATGTTTCTTTTTCTGTGTGACTTATTTCAGTTAGAATCATAGTACCTGAATCCACTCATTATGCTGCTACGGGCCTGATGACATAGATTTCATTGCTGAGTGATATTGCTTTGTAAGTAAATACCACAACTTCTTTATCCATTTTTCACTTTCTGTGATATTGAAATTGTACTGTAAACGAGGTTCTTGTAAACAGAGCCGTTCCAAACTTCGGGTGGCTGTGTCTTTTTGATTTTAATTTCCCTAAGCTATAGGACCATAAGTGGAAGTGCCCTAGGCTCTGTTGCTTTGTTTTTTAGATGTTTCAGGAAACACCATACACTTCTCCCGAGTGTATGTTGGCAATTTACATCCCGCCCATCAGCATAACAAGGCTCCCAGTTCTCCATGGCCTGTCCTGCCTTTCTGGATTTTACACATTTTTCAGATGGCCCTTTTGACCGGGGGGAAGTGAGACTTCATTGTAGTGCAGATTTCATTTGCAAGCTTGCTTGGTTGGCCAAAAAGGGCGTATGCGTGTTTTCCTGAATATATTCAGGAAAACACGCATACGCCCTTTTTGGCCAAGTGCATCATGGTGGACGTTCTGCCTCTTTTCCTATGCTTTCAATGCAATTACAGTCTACCTCCTGAAATCGGTTTCCTGCAATTCTGCCCTGCTTTCAAGTCCTCTTGGCAGCCTTACTTCAGTCTATTTTTGGACGACAGCTGTCATTTATAACTCTGCAGGTTTGTGAATTACAGTGCCCCTGAGCTCCTTTCTTCCACTCGCTTTCTTGTGACCTGGCCGCAACACCGCATGATGGCTTCAGGCCCTAATCTGGTTCTGGCACCGCACGTTGAGCCTTTGGTTATTTCCTCTTCCTAGTGGGAAATGAGAGTTAAATTTGCCCGTCCAGACACCTCCAGCTAGTCTCTCATTGGTTCTCCCTATTCCTGTTCATCTTCCGCAGAAATGGCAAACTGGGCCAAACAGGAGGCTAAAGGCGCTGACTCTCCAAGTGGGGAGAGTGTTAGTAAAGCATCTGGAATGTTGCACCCGAGTACCAGGGGAGGAAAACTGAGACGTATTTGAACACGTCTCCCGTTCACACGGTTGATCATACTCTGGATTCCACATGCATGTTTTAGCTGAAGGAAGAATACCTTAAACCTGGAGAGTTGAGACCCGTGGAATGGGTACCATGCAATATGACTTCAAAGGGTCTTCATTTGCTCACCGAACCTCTCCAATCCTATCACTGCTGCGTTTATGCCCTTGTACACATGCTTGATTCTCTTTTGGAGACATAGCAATCCATAGGTTTTAAGATACTTACTAGTCAGGTACATTCTTAGGCGTTTAATATGCGGTGTTGAGTCCATTTCGTTGAGCAAGTAGTAGCTCTTGTCTATTCCATATTTGGCTTAAGGAACTTTATCTGTGCTCATTTCAATCTCTGGTTTTATGCAGCACCCCAACTCACCTTTCCCCTTAAGCAAGCATAAGTTGGTTTTCTAAATTTGAGACCCTGTTCTGTTCTGTAATTCAGTTCCTGTGTAGCCAAGTTTACATTCCGTGTATTACTGATATCTTATGATGTTTCTTTTTCTGTGTGACTTATTTCAGTTAGAATCATCATACCTGAATACACTCATTGGGCTGCTAAGGGCCTGATGACATAGGTTTCATTGCTGAGTGATATTGCTTTGTAAGTAAATACCACAACTTCTTTATCCATTTTTCACTTTCTGCGATGTTGAACTTGTACTGTAAATGAGGTTCTTGTCAACAGAGGCGTCCCAAACTTTGGGGTGGCTGTGTCTTTTTGATTTTAATTTCCCTAAGCTATAGGACCATAAGTGGAAGTGCCCTAGGCTCTGTTGCTTTGTTTTTTAGATGTTTCAGGAAACACCATACACTTCTCCCGAGTGGTTGTTGGCAATTTACATCCCGCCCATCAGCATAACAAGGCTCCCAGTTCTCCATGGCCTGTCCTGCCTTTCTGGATTTTACACTTTTTTCAGATGGCCCTTTTGACCGGGGGGAAGTGAGACTTCATTGTAGTGCAGATTTCCTTTGCAAGTTTGCTTTGTTGGCCAAAAAGGGCGTATGCGTTTTTTCCTGAATATATTCAGGAAAAAACGCATACGCCCTTTTTGGCCAAGTGCATCATTGTGGACGTTCTGCCTCTTTTCCTATGCTTTCAATGCAATTCCAGTCTACCTCCTGAAATCGGTTTCCTGCAATTCTGACCCGCTTTCAAGTCCTCTTGGCAGCCTTACTTCAGTATATTTTTGGACGATAGCTGTCATTTATAACTCTGCAGGTTTGTGAATTACAGTGCCCCTGAGCTCCTTTCTTCAACTCGCTTTTTTTTGAGCTGGCCGCAACACCGCAGGATGGCTTCAGGCCCTAATCTGGTTCCGGCACGGCACGCTGAGCCTGTGGTTAATTCCTCTTCCTGGTGGGAAATGAGAGTTAAATTTGCCCGTCCAGACACCTCCAGCTAGTCTCTCATTGGTTCTCCCTATTCCTGTTCATCTTCCGCAGAAATTGCAAACTGGGACAAACAGGAGGTTAAAGGCGCTGACTCTCCAAGTGGGGAGAGTGTTAGTAAAGCATCTGGAATGTTGCACCCGAGTACCAGGGGAGGAAAACTGAGACATATTTGAACACGTCTCCCATTCACACGGTTGATCATACTCTGGGTTCCACATGCATGTTTTAGCTGAAGGAAGACTACCTTAAACCTGGAGAGTTGAGACCCGTGGAATGGGTACCATGCAATATGACTTCAAAGGGTCTTCATTTGCTCACCGAACCTCTCCAATCCTATCACTGCTGTGTATATGCCTCTGTACACATGCTTGATTCTCTTTTGGAGACATAGCAATCCATAGGTTTTAAGATACTTACTAGTCAGGTACGTTCTTAGGCGTTTAATATGGGGTGTTGAGTCCATTTCGTTGAGCAAGGAGTAGCTCTTGTCTATTCCATATTTGACTTAAGGAACTTTATCTGTGCTCATTTCATTCTCTGGTTTTATGCAGCACCCCAACTCACCTTTCCCCTTAAGCAAGCATAAGTTGGTTTTCTAAATTTGAGACCCTGTTCTGTTCTGTAATCCAGTTCCTGTGTAGCCAAGTTTACATTCCGTGTATTAGTGATATCTTATGATGTTTCTTTTTCTGTGTGACTTATTTCAGTTAGAATCATCATACCTGAATCCACTCATTGTGCTGCTAAGGGCCTGATGACATAGATTTCATTGCTGAGTGATATTGCTTTGTAAGTAAATACCACAACTTCTTTATCCATTTTTCACTTTCTGCGATGTTGAACTTGTACTGTAAACGAGGTTCTTGTAAACAGAGGCGTCCGAAACTTTGGGGTGGCTGTGTCTTTTTGATTTTAATTTCCCTAAGCTATAGGACCATAAGTGGAAGTGCCCTAGGCTCTGTTGCTTTGTTTTTTAGATGTTTCAGGAAACACCATACACTTCTCCCGATTGTCTGTTGGCAATTTACATCCCGCCCATCAGCATAACAAGGCTCCCAGTTCTCCATGGCCTGTCCTGCCTTTCTGGATTTTACACTTTTTTCAGATGGCCCTTTTGACCGGGGGGAAGTGAGACTTCATTGTAGTGCAGATTTCCTTTGCAAGTTTGCTTGGTTGGCCAAAAAGGGCGTATGCGTTTTTTCCTGAATATATTCAGGAAAAAACGCATACGCCCTTTTTGGCCAAGTGCATCATGGTGGACGTTCTGCCTCTTTTCCTATGCTTTCAATGCAATTCCAGTCTACCTCCTGAAATCGGTTTCCTGCAATTCTGACCCGCTTTCAAGTCCTCTTGGCAGCCTTACTTCAGTATATTTTTGGACGATAGCTGTCATTTATAACTCTGCAGGTTTGTGAATGACAGTGCCCCTGAGCTCCTTTCTTCAACTCGCTTTTTTTTGAGCTGGCCGCAACACCGCAGGATGGCTTCAGGCCCTAATCTGGTTCCGGCACGGCACGCTGAGCCTGTGGTTAATTCCTCTTCCTGGTGGGAAATGAGAGTTAAATTTGCCCGTCCAGACACCTCCAGCTAGTCTCTCATTGGTTCTCCCTATTCCTGTTCATCTTCCGCAGAAATTGCAAACTTGGACAAACAGGAGGTTAAAGGCGCTGACTCTCCAAGTGGGGAGAGTGTTAGTAAAGCGTCTGGAATGTTGCACCCGAGTACCAGGGGAGGAAAACTGAGACATATTTGAACACGTCTCCCATTCACACGGTTGATCATACTCTGGGTTCCAGATGCATGTTTTAGCTGAAGGAAGACTACCTTAAACCTGGAGAGTTGAGACCCGTGGAATGGGTACCATGCAATATGACTTCAAAGGGTCTTCATTTGCTCACCGAACCTCTCCAATCCTATCACTGCTGTGTATATGCCTCTGTACACATGCTTGATTCTCTTTTGGAGACATAGCAATCCATAGGTTTTAAGATACTTACTAGTCAGGTACGTTCTTAGGCGTTTAATATGGGGTGTTGAGTCCATTTCGTTGAGCAAGGAGTAGCTCTTGTCTATTCCATATTTGACTTAAGGAACTTTATCTGTGCTCATTTCATTCTCTGGTTTTATGCAGCACCCCAACTCACCTTTCCCCTTAAGCAAGCATAAGTTGGTTTTCTAAATTTGAGACCCTGTTCTGTTCTGTAATCCAGTTCCTGTGTAGCCAAGTTTACATTCCGTGTATTAGTGATATCTTATGATGTTTCTTTTTCTGTGTGACTTATTTCAGTTAGAATCATCATACCTGAATCCACTCATTGTGCTGCTAAGGGCCTGATGACATAGATTTCATTGCTGAGTGATATTGCTTTGTAAGTAAATACCACAACTTCTTTATCCATTTTTCACTTTCTGCGATGTTGAACTTGTACTGTAAACGAGGTTCTTGTAAACAGAGGCGTCCCAAACTTTGGGGTGGCTGTGTCTTTTTGATTTTAATTTCCCTAAGCTATAGGACCATAAGTGGAAGTGCCCTAGGCTCTGTTGCTTTGTTTTTTAGATGTTTAAGGAAACACCATACACTTCTCCCGATTGTCTGTTGGCAATTTACATCCCGCCCATCAGCATAACAAGGCTCCCAGTTCTCCATGGCCTGTCCTGCCTTTCTGGATTTTACACTTTTTTCAGATGGCCCTTTTGACCGGGGGGAAGTGAGACTTCATTGTAGTGCAGATTTCCTTTGCAAGCTTGCTTGGTTGGCCAAAAAGGGCGTATGCGTTTTTTCCTGAATATATTCAGGAAAAAACGCATACACGCTTTTTGGCCAAGTGCATCATGGTGGACGTTCTGCCTCTTTTCCTATGCTTTCAATGCAATTCCAGTCTACCTCCTGAAATCGGTTTCCTGCAATTCTGCCCCGCTTTCAAGTCCTCTTGGCAGCCTTACTTCAGTATATTTTTGGACGATAGCTGTCATTTATAAGTCTGCAGGTTTGTGAATGACAGTGCCCCTGAGCTCCTTTCTTAAACTCGCTTTCTTTTGATCTGGCCGCAACACCGCAGGATGGCTTCAGGCCCTAATCTGGTTCCGGCACGGCACGCTGAGCCTTTGGTATTTCCTCTTCCTGGTGGGAAATGAGAGTTAAATTTGCCCGTCCAGACACCTCCAGCTAGTCTCTCATTGGTTCTCCCTATTCCTGTTCATCTTCCGCAGAAATTGCAAACTGGGACAAACAGGAGGTTAAAGGCGCTGACTCTCCAAGTGGGGAGAGTGTTAGTAAAGCGTCTGGAATGTTGCACCCGAGTACCAGGGGAGGAAAACTGAGACATATTTGAACACGTCTCCCGTTCACACGGTTGATCATACTCTGGGTTCCACATGCATGTTTTAGCTGAAGGAAGAATACCTTAAACCTGGAGAGTTGAGACCCGTGTAGTGGGTACCATGAAATATGACTTCAAAGGGTCTTCATTTGCTCACCGAACCTCTCCAATCCTATCACTGCTGCGTTTATACCCCTGTACACATGCTTGATTCTCTTTCGGAGACATAGCAATCCATAGGTTTTAAGATACTTACTAGTCAGGTACATTCTTAGGCGTTTAATATGCGGTGTTGAGTCCATTTCATTGAGCAAGGAGTAGCTCTTGTCTATTCCATATTTGGCTTAAGGAACTTTATCTGTGCTCATTTCAATCTCTGGTTTTATGCAGCACCCCAACTCACCTTTCTCCTTAAGCAAGCATAAGTTGGTTTTCTAAATTTGAGACCCTGTTCTGTTTTGGGATTCAGTTCCTGTGTAGCCAAGTTTACATTCCGTGTATTACTGATATCTTATGATGTTTCTTTTTCTGTGTGACTTATTTCAGTTAGAATCATCGTACCTGAATCCACTCATTATGCTGCTACGGGCCTGATGACATAGATTTCATTGCTGAGTGATACTGCATTGTACGTAAGTACCACAAGTTCTTTATCCATTTTTCACTTTCTGTGATATTGAACTTGTACGGTAAACGAAGTTCTTGTAAACAGAGGCATCGCAAACTTTGTGGTGGCTGTGTCTTTTTGATTTTAATTTCCCTAAGCTATAGGACCATAAGTGGAAGTGCCCTAGGCTCTGTTGCTTTGTTTTTTAGATGTTTCAGGAAACACCATACACTTCTCCCTAGTGTCTGTTGGCAATTTACATCCCGCCCATCAGCATAACAAGGCTCCCAGTTCTCCATGGCCTGTCCTGCCTTTCTGGATTTTACACTTTTTTCAGATGGCCCTTTTGACCGGGGGGAAGTGAGACTTCATTGTAGTGCAGATTTCCTTTGCAAGCTTGCTTGGTTGGCCAAAAAGGGCGTATGCGTTTTTTCCTGAATATATTGAGGAAAAAATGCATACGCCCTTTTTGGCCAAGTGCATCATTGTGGACGTTCTGCCTCTTTTCCTATGCTTTCAATGCAATTCCAGTCTACCTCCTGAAATCGGTTTCCTGCAATTCTGCCCCGCTTTCAAGTCCTCTTGGCAGCCTTACTTCAATATATTTTTGGACGATAGCTGTCATTTATAACTCTGCAGGTCTGTGAATTACAGTGCCCCTGAGCTCCTTTCTTCAACTCGCTTAATTGTGACCTGGCCGCAACACCACAGGATGGCTTCAGGCCCTAATCTCGTTCCGGCACTGCACGCTGAGCCTTTGGTTATTTCCTCTTCCTGGTGGGAAATGAGAGTTAAATTTGCCCTTCCAGACACCTCCAGGTAGTCTCTCATTGGTTCTCGCTATTCCTGTTCATCTTCCGTAGAAATTGCAAACTGGGCCAAACAGGAGGTTAAAGGCGCTGACCCTCCAAGTGGGGAGAGTGTTAATAAGGCGTCTGGAATGTTGCACCCGAGTACCAGGGTACAAAAACTGAGACATATTTCAACACGTCTCCCGTTCACACAATTGATCATACTCTGGGTTCCACATGCATGTTTTAGCTGAAGGAAGAATACCTTAAACCTGGAGAGTTGAGACCCGTGGAATGGGTACCATGCAATATGACTTCAAAGGGTCTTCATTTGCTCACCGAACCTCTCCAATCCTATCACTGCTGCGTTTATGCCCCTGTACACACGCTTGATTCTCTTTCGGAGACATAGCAATCCATAGGTTTTAAGATACTTACTAGTCAGGTACATTCTTAGGCGTTTAATATGGGGTGTTGAGTCCATTTCGTTGAGCAAGGAGTAGCTCTTGTCTATTCCATATTTGGCTTAAGGAACTTTATCTGTGCTCATTTCAATCTCTGGTTTTATGCAGCACCCCAACTCACCTTTCCCTTAAGCAAGCATAAGTTGGTTTTCTAAATTTGAGACCCTGTTCTGTTTTGGAATTCAGTTCCTGTGTAGCCAAGCTTACATTCCATGTATTACTGATATCTTATGATGTTTCTTTTTCTGTGTGACTTATTTCAGTTAGAATCATCATACCTGAATCCAGTCATTGTGTTGCTAAGGGCCTGATGACATAGATTTCATTGCTAAGTGATAGTGCATTCTATGTAAGTACCACAAGTTCTTTATCCATTTTTCACTTTCTGTTATATTGAACTTGTACGGTAAACGAGGTTCTTGTAAACAGAGGCGTCCCAAACATTGGGGTGGCTGTGTCTTTTTGATTTTAATTTCCCTAAGCTATAGGACCATATGTGGAAGTGCCCTAGGCTCTGTTGCTTTGTTTTTTAGATGTTTCAGGAAACACCATACACTTCTCCTGAGTGTCTGTTGGCAATTTACATCCCGCCCATCAGCATAACAAGGCTCCCAGTTCTCCATGGCCTGTCCTGCTTTCTGGATTTTACACTTTTTTCAGATGGCCCTTTTGACCAGGAGGAAGTGACACTTCATTGTAGTGCAGATTTCCTTTGCAAGTTTGCTTGGTTGGCCAAAAAGGGCGTATGCGTTTTTTCCTGAATATATTCAGGAAAAAACGCATACGCCCTTTTTGGCCAAGTGCATCATTGTGGACGTTCTGCCTCTTTTCCTTTGTTTTCAATGCAATTCCAGTCTACCTCCTGAAATCGGTTTCCTGCAATTCTGCCCCGCTTTCAAGTCCTCTTGGCAGCCTTTCTTCAGTATATTTTTGGACGATAGCTGTCATTTATAACTCTGCAGGTTTGTGAATTACAGTGCCCCTGAGCTCCTTTCTTCCACTCGCTTTTTTCTGACCTGGCCACAACACTGCAGGATGGCTTCAGGCCCTAATCTGGTTCTGGCACGGCACACTGAGCCTTCGGTTAATTCCTCTTCCTGGTGGGAAATGAGAGTTAAATTTGCCCGTCCAGACACCTCCAGCTAGTCTCTCATTGGTTCTCCCTATTCCTGTTCATCTTCCGCAGAAATTGCAAACTGGGCCAAAGAGGAGGTTAAAGGGGATGACTCTCCAAGTTGGGAGAGTGTTAGTAAAGCGTCTGGAATGTTGCACCCGAGTACCAGGGTACGAAAACTGAGACATATTTGAACACGTCTCCCGATCACACAGTTGATCATACTCTAGGTTCCACATGCATGTTTTAGCTGAAGGAAGAATACCTTAAACCTGGGTAGTTGAGACCCGTGGAATGGGTACCATGCAATATGACTTCAAAGGGTCTTCATTTGCTCACCGAACCTCTCCAATCTTATCACTGCTGCGTTTATGCCCCTGTACACATGCTTGATTCTCTTTTGGAGACATTGCAATCCATAGGTTTTAAGATACTTACTAGTCAGGTACATTCTTAGACGTTTAACATGCGGTGTTGAGTCCATTTCATTGAGCAACTAGTAGCTCTTGTCTATTCCATATTTGGCTTAAGGAACTTTATCTGTGCTCATTTCAATCTCTGGTTTTATGCAGCACCCCAACTCACCTTTCCCCTTAAGCAAGCATAAGTTGCTTTTCTAAATTTGAGACCCTGTTCTGTTTTGGAATTCAGTTCCTGTGTAGCCAAGTTTACATTCCGTGTATTAGTGATATCTTATGATGTTTCTTTTTCTGTGTGACTTATTTCAGTTAGAATCATAGTACCTGAATCCACTCATTATGCTGCTACGGGCCTGATGACATAGATTTCATTGCTGAGTGATATTGCTTTGTAAGTAAATACCACAACTTCTTTATCCATTTTTCACTTTCTGTGATATTGAAATTGTACTGTAAACGAGGTTCTTGTAAACAGAGCCGTTCCAAACTTCGGGTGGCTGTGTCTTTTTGATTTTAATTTCCCTAAGCTATAGGACCATAAGTGGAAGTGCCCTAGGCTCTGTTGCTTTGTTTTTTAGATGTTTCAGGAAACACCATACACTTCTCCCGAGTGTATGTTGGCAATTTACATCCCGCCCATCAGCATAACAAGGCTCCCAGTTCTCCATGGCCTGTCCTGCCTTTCTGGATTTTACACATTTTTCAGATGGCCCTTTTGACCGGGGGGAAGTGAGACTTCATTGTAGTGCAGATTTCATTTGCAAGCTTGCTTGGTTGGCCAAAAAGGGCGTATGCGTGTTTTCCTGAATATATTCAGGAAAACACGCATACGCACTTTTTGGCCAAGTGCATCATGGTGGACGTTCTGCCTCTTTTCCTATGCTTTCAATGCAATTACAGTCTACCTCCTGAAATCGGTTTCCTGCAATTCTGCCCTGCTTTCAAGTCCTCTTGGCAGCCTTACTTCAGTCTATTTTTGGACGACAGCTGTCATTTATAACTCTGCAGGTTTGTGAATTACAGTGCCCCTGAGCTCCTTTCTTCCACTCGCTTTCTTGTGACCTGGCCGCAACACCGCATGATGGCTTCAGGCCCTAATCTGGTTCTGGCACCGCACGTTGAGCCTTTGGTTATTTCCTCTTCCTAGTGGGAAATGAGAGTTAAATTTGCCCGTCCAGACACCTCCAGCTAGTCTCTCATTGGTTCTCCCTATTCCTGTTCATCTTCCGCAGAAATGGCAAACTGGGCCAAACAGGAGGCTAAAGGCGCTGACTCTCCAAGTGGGGAGAGTGTTAGTAAAGCATCTGGAATGTTGCACCCGAGTACCAGGGGAGGAAAACTGAGACGTATTTGAACACGTCTCCCGTTCACACGGTTGATCATACTCTGGATTCCACATGCATGTTTTAGCTGAAGGAAGAATACCTTAAACCTGGAGAGTTGAGACCCGTGGAATGGGTACCATGCAATATGACTTCAAAGGGTCTTCATTTGCTCACCGAACCTCTCCAATCCTATCACTGCTGCGTTTATGCCCTTGTACACATGCTTGATTCTCTTTTGGAGACATAGCAATCCATAGGTTTTAAGATACTTACTAGTCAGGTACATTCTTAGGCGTTTAATATGCGGTGTTGAGTCCATTTCGTTGAGCAAGTAGTAGCTCTTGTCTATTCCATATTTGGCTTAAGGAACTTTATCTGTGCTCATTTCAATCTCTGGTTTTATGCAGCACCCCAACTCACCTTTCCCCTTAAGCAAGCATAAGTTGGTTTTCTAAATTTGAGACCCTGTTCTGTTCTGTAATTCAGTTCCTGTGTAGCCAAGTTTACATTCCGTGTATTACTGATATCTTATGATGTTTCTTTTTCTGTGTGACTTATTTCAGTTAGAATCATCATACCTGAATACACTCATTGGGCTGCTAAGGGCCTGATGACATAGGTTTCATTGCTGAGTGATATTGCTTTGTAAGTAAATACCACAACTTCTTTATCCATTTTTCACTTTCTGCGATGTTGAACTTGTACTGTAAATGAGGTTCTTGTCAACAGAGGCGTCCCAAACTTTGGGGTGGCTGTGTCTTTTTGATTTTAATTTCCCTAAGCTATAGGACCATAAGTGGAAGTGCCCTAGGCTCTGTTGCTTTGTTTTTTAGATGTTTCAGGAAACACCATACACTTCTCCCGAGTGGTTGTTGGCAATTTACATCCCGCCCATCAGCATAACAAGGCTCCCAGTTCTCCATGGCCTGTCCTGCCTTTCTGGATTTTACACTTTTTTCAGATGGCCCTTTTGACCGGGGGGAAGTGAGACTTCATTGTAGTGCAGATTTCCTTTGCAAGTTTGCTTTGTTGGCCAAAAAGGGCGTATGCGTTTTTTCCTGAATATATTCAGGAAAAAACGCATACGCCCTTTTTGGCCAAGTGCATCATTGTGGACGTTCTGCCTCTTTTCCTATGCTTTCAATGCAATTCCAGTCTACCTCCTGAAATCGGTTTCCTGCAATTCTGCCCCGCTTTCAAGTCCTCTTGGCAGCCTTACTTCAGTATATTTTTGGACGATAGCTGTCATTTATAACTCTGCAGGTTTGTGAATTACAGTGCCCCTGAGCTCCTTTCTTCAACTCGCTTTTTTTTGAGCTGGCCGCAACACCGCAGGATGGCTTCAGGCCCTAATCTGGTTCCGGCACGGCACGCTGAGCCTGTGGTTAATTCCTCTTCCTGGTGGGAAATGAGAGTTAAATTTGCCCGTCCAGACACCTCCAGCTAGTCTCTCATTGGTTCTCCCTATTCCTGTTAATCTTCCGCAGAAATTGCAAACTGGGACAAACAGGAGGTTAAAGGCGCTGACTCTCCAAGTGGGGAGAGTGTTAGTAAAGCATCTGGAATGTTGCACCCGAGTACCAGGGGAGGAAAACTGAGACATATTTGAACACGTCTCCCATTCACACGGTTGATCATACTCTGGGTTCCACATGCATGTTTTAGCTGAAGGAAGACTACCTTAAACCTGGAGAGTTGAGACCCGTGGAATGGGTACCATGCAATATGACTTCAAAGGGTCTTCATTTGCTCACCGAACCTCTCCAATCCTATCACTGCTGTGTATATGCCTCTGTACACATGCTTGATTCTCTTTTGGAGACATAGCAATCCATAGGTTTTAAGATACTTACTAGTCAGGTACGTTCTTAGGCGTTTAATATGGGGTGTTGAGTCCATTTCGTTGAGCAAGGAGTAGCTCTTGTCTATTCCATATTTGACTTAAGGAACTTTATCTGTGCTCATTTCATTCTCTGGTTTTATGCAGCACCCCAACTCACCTTTCCCCTTAAGCAAGCATAAGTTGGTTTTCTAAATTTGAGACCCTGTTCTGTTCTGTAATCCAGTTCCTGTGTAGCCAAGTTTACATTCCGTGTATTAGTGATATCTTATGATGTTTCTTTTTCTGTGTGACTTATTTCAGTTAGAATCATCATACCTGAATCCACTCATTGTGCTGCTAAGGGCCTGATGACATAGATTTCATTGCTGAGTGATATTGCTTTGTAAGTAAATACCACAACTTCTTTATCCATTTTTCACTTTCTGCGATGTTGAACTTGTACTGTAAACGAGGTTCTTGTAAACAGAGGCGTCCCAAACTTTGGGGTGGCTGTGTCTTTTTGATTTTAATTTCCCTAAGCTATAGGACCATAAGTGGAAGTGCCCTAGGCTCTGTTGCTTTGTTTTTTAGATGTTTCAGGAAACACCATACACTTCTCCCGATTGTCTGTTGGCAATTTACATCCCGCCCATCAGCATAACAAGGCTCCCAGTTCTCCATGGCCTGTCCTGCCTTTCTGGATTTTACACTTTTTTCAGATGGCCCTTTTGACCGGGGGGAAGTGAGACTTCATTGTAGTGCAGATTTCCTTTGCAAGTTTGCTTGGTTGGCCAAAAAGGGCGTATGCGTTTTTTCCTGAATATATTCAGGAAAAAACGCATACGCCCTTTTTGGCCAAGTGCATCATGGTGGACGTTCTGCCTCTTTTCCTATGCTTTCAATGCAATTCCAGTCTACCTCCTGAAATCGGTTTCCTGCAATTCTGACCCGCTTTCAAGTCCTCTTGGCAGCCTTACTTCAGTATATTTTTGGACGATAGCTGTCATTTATAACTCTGCAGGTTTGTGAATGACAGTGCCCCTGAGCTCCTTTCTTCAACTCGCTTTTTTTTGATCTGGCCGCAACACCGCAGGATGGCTTCAGGCCCTAATCTGGTTCCGGCACGGCACGCTGAGCCTGTGGTTAATTCCTCTTCCTGGTGGGAAATGAGAGTTAAATTTGCCCGTCCAGACACCTCCAGCTAGTCTCTCATTGGTTCTCCCTATTCCTGTTCATCTTCCGCAGAAATTGCAAACTTGGACAAACAGGAGGTTAAAGGCGCTGACTCTCCAAGTGGGGAGAGTGTTAGTAAAGCGTCTGGAATGTTGCACCCGAGTACCAGGGGAGGAAAACTGAGACATATTTGAACACGTCTCCCATTCACACGGTTGATCATACTCTGGGTTCCAGATGCATGTTTTAGCTGAAGGAAGACTACCTTAAACCTGGAGAGTTGAGACCCGTGGAATGGGTACCATGCAATATGACTTCAAAGGGTCTTCATTTGCTCACCGAACCTCTCCAATCCTATCACTGCTGTGTATATGCCTCTGTACACATGCTTGATTCTCTTTTGGAGACATAGCAATCCATAGGTTTTAAGATACTTACTAGTCAGGTACGTTCTTAGGCGTTTAATATGGGGTGTTGAGTCCATTTCGTTGAGCAAGGAGTAGCTCTTGTCTATTCCATATTTGACTTAAGGAACTTTATCTGTGCTCATTTCATTCTCTGGTTTTATGCAGCACCCCAACTCACCTTTCCCCTTAAGCAAGCATAAGTTGGTTTTCTAAATTTGAGACCCTGTTCTGTTCTGTAATCCAGTTCCTGTGTAGCCAAGTTTACATTCCGTGTATTAGTGATATCTTATGATGTTTCTTTTTCTGTGTGACTTATTTCAGTTAGAATCATCATACCTGAATCCACTCATTGTGCTGCTAAGGGCCTGATGACATAGATTTCATTGCTGAGTGATATTGCTTTGTAAGTAAATACCACAACTTCTTTATCCATTTTTCACTTTCTGCGATGTTGAACTTGTACTGTAAACGAGGTTCTTGTAAACAGAGGCGTCCCAAACTTTGGGGTGGCTGTGTCTTTTTGATTTTAATTTCCCTAAGCTATAGGACCATAAGTGGAAGTGCCCTAGGCTCTGTTGCTTTGTTTTTTAGATGTTTAAGGAAACACCATACACTTCTCTCGATTGTCTGTTGGCAATTTACATCCCGCCCATCAGCATAACAAGGCTCCCAGTTCTCCATGGCCTGTCCTGCCTTTCTGGATTTTACACTTTTTTCAGATGGCCCTTTTGACCGGGGGGAAGTGAGACTTCATTGTAGTGCAGATTTCCTTTGCAAGCTTGCTTGGTTGGCCAAAAAGGGCGTATGCGTTTTTTCCTGAATATATTCAGGAAAAAACGCATACACGCTTTTTGGCCAAGTGCATCATGGTGGACGTTCTGCCTCTTTTCCTATGCTTTCAATGCAATTCCAGTCTACCTCCTGAAATCGGTTTCCTGCAATTCTGCCCCGCTTTCAAGTCCTCTTGGCAGCCTTACTTCAGTATATTTTTGGACGATAGCTGTCATTTATAAGTCTGCAGGTTTGTGAATGACAGTGCCCCTGAGCTCCTTTCTTAAACTCGCTTTCTTTTGATCTGGCCGCAACACCGCAGGATGGCTTCAGGCCCTAATCTGGTTCCGGCACGGCACGCTGAGCCTTTGGTATTTCCTCTTCCTGGTGGGAAATGAGAGTTAAATTTGCCCGTCCAGACACCTCCAGCTAGTCTCTCATTGGTTCTCCCTATTCCTGTTCATCTTCCGCAGAAATTGCAAACTGGGACAAACAGGAGGTTAAAGGCGCTGACTCTCCAAGTGGGGAGAGTGTTAGTAAAGCGTCTGGAATGTTGCACCCGAGTACCAGGGGAGGAAAACTGAGACATATTTGAACACGTCTCCCGTTCACACGGTTGATCATACTCTGGGTTCCACATGCATGTTTTAGCTGAAGGAAGAATACCTTAAACCTGGAGAGTTGAGACCCGTGTAGTGGGTACCATGAAATATGACTTCAAAGGGTCTTCATTTGCTCACCGAACCTCTCCAATCCTATCACTGCTGCGTTTATACCCCTGTACACATGCTTGATTCTCTTTCGGAGACATAGCAATCCATAGGTTTTAAGATACTTACTAGTCAGGTACATTCTTAGGCGTTTAATATGCGGTGTTGAGTCCATTTCATTGAGCAAGGAGTAGCTCTTGTCTATTCCATATTTGGCTTAAGGAACTTTATCTGTGCTCATTTCAATCTCTGGTTTTATGCAGCACCCCAACTCACCTTTCTCCTTAAGCAAGCATAAGTTGGTTTTCTAAATTTGAGACCCTGTTCTGTTTTGGGATTCAGTTCCTGTGTAGCCAAGTTTACATTCCGTGTATTACTGATATCTTATGATGTTTCTTTTTCTGTGTGACTTATTTCAGTTAGAATCATCGTACCTGAATCCACTCATTATGCTGCTACGGGCCTGATGACATAGATTTCATTGCTGAGTGATACTGCATTGTACGTAAGTACCACAAGTTCTTTATCCATTTTTCACTTTCTGTGATAATAAACTTGTACGGTAAACGAAGTTCTTGTAAACAGAGGCATCGCAAACTTTGTGGTGGCTGTGTCTTTTTGATTTTAATTTCCCTAAGCTATAGGACCATAAGTGGAAGTGCCCTAGGCTCTGTTGCTTTGTTTTTTAGATGTTTCAGGAAACACCATACACTTCTCCCTAGTGTCTGTTGGCAATTTACATCCCGCCCATCAGCATAACAAGGCTCCCAGTTCTCCATGGCCTGTCCTGCCTTTCTGGATTTTACACTTTTTTCAGATGGCCCTTTTGACCGGGGGGAAGTGAGACTTCATTGTAGTGCAGATTTCCTTTGCAAGCTTGCTTGGTTGGCCAAAAAGTGCGTATGCTTTTTTCCTGAATATATTCAGGAAAAAACGCATACGCCCTTTTTGGCCAAGTGCATCATTGTGGACGTTCTGCCTCTTTTCCTATGCTTTCAAAGCAATTCCAGTCTACCTCCTGAAATGGGTTTCCTGCAATTCTGCCCCGCTTTCAAGTCCTCTTGGCAGCCTTACTTCAGTATATTTTTGGACGATAGCTGTCATTTATAAGTCTGCAGGTTTGTGAATTACAGTGCCCCTGAGCTCCTTTCTTCAACTCACTTTCTTGTGACCTGGCCGCAACACCGCAGGATGGATTCAGGCCCTAATCTGGTTCCGGCACGGCACACTGAGCCTTTGGTTAATTCCTCTTCCTGGTGGGAAATCAGAGTTAAATTTGCCCGTCCAGACACCTCCAGCTAGTCTCTCATTGGTTCTTGCTATTCCTGTTCATCTTCCGCAGAAATTGCAAACTGGGACAAACAGGAGGTTAAAGGCGCTGACTCTCCAAGTGGGGAGAGTGTTAGTAAAGCATCTGGAATGTTGCACCCGAGTACCAGGGTATGAAAACTGAGACATATTTGAACACGTCTCCTGATCACATGGTTGATCATACTCTAGGTTCCACATGCATGTTTTAGCTGAAGGAAGAATACCTTAAACCCGGGTAGCTGAAACCCGTGGAATAGGTACCATGCAATATGAATTCAAAGGGTCTTCATTTGCTCACCGAACCTCTCCAATCCTATCACTGCTGCGTTTATGCCCCTGTACACATGCTTGATTCTCTTTCGGAGACCTAGCAATCCATAGGTTTTAAGATACTTACTAGTCAGGTACATTCTTAGGCGTTTAACATGCGGTGTTGAGTCCATTTTGTTGAGCAAGGAGTAGCTCTTGTCTATTCCATATTTGGCTTAAGGAACTTTATCTGTGCTCATTTCGATCTCTGGTTTTATGCAGCACCCCAACTCACCTTTACCCTTAAGCAAGCATAAGTTGGTTTTCTAAATTTGAGACCCTGTTCTGTTCTGTAATTCAGTTCCTGTGTAGCCAAGTTTACATTCCGTGTATTACTGATATCTTATGATGTTTCTTTTTCTGTGTGACTTATTTCAGTTAGAATCATCATACCTGAATACACTCATTGGGCTGCTAAGGGCCTGATGACATAGATTTCATTGCTGAGTGATATTGCTTTGTAAGTAAATACCACAACTTCTTTATCCATTTTTCACTTTCTGCGATGTTGAACTTGTACTGTAAACGAGGTTCTTGTAAACAGAGGCGTCCCAAACTTTGGGGTGGCTGTGTCTTTTTGATTTTAATTTCCCTAAGCTATAGGACCATAAGTGGAAGTGCCCTAGGCTCTGTTGCTTTGTTTTTTAGATGTTTCAGGAAACACCATACACTTCTCCCGAGTGTCTGTTGGCAATTTACATCCCGCCCATCAGCATAACAAGGCTCCCAGTTCTCCATGGCCTGTCCTGCCTTTCTGGATTTTACACTTTTTTCAGATGGCCCTTTTGACTGGGGGGAAGTGAGACTTCATTGTAGTGCAGATTTCCTTTGCAAGCTTGCTTGGTTGGCCAAAAACGGCGTATGCGTTTTTTCCTGAATATATTCAGGAAAAAACGCATACGCCCTTTTTGGCCAAGTGCATCATTGTGGACGTTCTGCCTCTTTTCCTATGTTTTCAATGCAATTCCAGTCTACCTCCTGAAATCGGATTCCTGCAATTCTGCCCCGCTTTCAAGTCCTCTTGGCAGCCTTACTTCAGTCTATTTTTGGACGATAGCTGTCATTTATAACTCTGCAGGTTTGTGAATTACAGTGCCCCTGAGCTCCTTTCTTCAACTCGCTTTCTTGTGACCTGGCCGCAACACCGCAGGATGGCTTCAGGCCCTAATCTGGTTCCGGCACGGCACGCTGAGCCTTTGGTTATTTCCTCTTCCTGGTGGGAAATGAGAGTTAAATTTGCCCGTCCAGAAACCTCCAGCTAGTCTCTCATTGGTTCTCCCTATTCCTGTTCATCTTCCGCAGAAATTGCAAACTGGGCCAAACAGGAGGTTAAAGGGACTGACTCTCCAAGTCGGGAGAGTGTTAGTAAAGCGTCTGGAATGTTGCACCCGAGTACCAGGGGAGGAAAACTGAGACATATTTGAACACGTCTCCCATTCACATGGTTGATCATACTCTGGGTTCCACATGCATGTTTTAGCTAAAGGAAGAATACCTTAAACCTGGAGAGTTGAGACCCGTGTAATGGGTACCATGCAATATGACTTCAAAGGGTCTTCATTTGCTCACCGAACCTCTCCAATCCTATCACTGCTGTGTTTATGCCCCTGTACACACGCTTGATTCTCTTTTGGAGACATAGCAATCCATAGGTTTTAAGATACTTACTAGTCAGGTACATTCTTAGGCGTTTAATATGGGGTGTTGAGTCCATTTCATTGAGCAAGGAGTAGCTCTTGTCTATTCCATATTTGGCTTAAGGAACTTTATCTGTGCTCATTTCAATCTCTGGTTTTATGCAGCACCCCAACTCACCTTTCCCCTTAAGCAAGCATAAGTTGCTTTTCTAAATTTGAGACCCTGTTCTGTGTTGGAATTCAGTTCCTGTGTAGCCAAGTTTACATTCCGTGTATTAGTGATATCTTATGATGTTTCTTTTTCTGTGTGACTTATTTCAGTTACAATCATCGTACCTGAATCCACTCATTATGCTGCTACGGGCCTGATGACATAGATTTCATTGCTGAGTGATACTGCATTGTACGTAAGTACCACAAGTTCTTTATGCATTTTTCACTTTCTGTGATATTGAACTTGTACGGTAAACGAGGTCCTTGTAAACAGAGGCGTCCCAAACTTTGGGGTGGCTGTGTCTTTTTGATTTTAATTTCCCTAAGCTATAGGACCATAAGTGGAAGTGCCCTAGGCTCTGTTGCTTTGTTGTTTAGATGTTTCAGGAAACACCATACACTTCTCCCGAGTGTCTGTTGGCAATTTACATCCCGCCCATCAGGATAACAAGCCTCCCAGTTCTCCATGGCCTGTCCTGCCTTTCTGGATTTTACACTTTTTTCAGATGGCCCTTTTGACCGGGGGGAAGTGAGACTTCATTGTAGTGCAGATTTCCTTTGCAAGCTTGCTTTGTTGGCCAAAAAGGGCGTATGCGTTTTTTCCTGAATATATTCAGGAAAAAACGCATACGCCCTTTTTGGCCAAGTGCATCATTGTGAACGTTCTGCCTCTTTTCCTATGCTTTCAATGCAATTCCAGTCTACCTCCTGAAATCGGTTTCCTGCAATTCTGCCCCGCTTTCAAGTCCTCTTGGCAGCCTTACTTCAGTATATTTTTGGACGATAGCTGTCATTTATAACTCTGCAGGTTTGTGAATTACAGTGACCCTGAGCTCCTTTCTTCAACTCGCTTTCTTGTGACCTGGCTGCAACACCGCAGGATGGCTTCAGGCCCTAATCTGGTTCCGGAACGGCACGCTGAGCCTTTGGTTAATTCCTCTTCCTGGTTGGAAATGAGAGTTAAATTTGCCCGTCCAGACACCTCCAGCTAGTCTCTCATTGGTTCTCGCTATTCCTATTCATCTTCCGCAGAAATTGCAAACTGGGCCAAACAGGAGGTTAAAGGGACTGACTCTCCAAGTCGGGAGAGTGTTAGTAAAGCGTCTGGAATGTTGCACCCGAGTACCAGGGTAGGAAAACTGAGACATATTTGAACACGTCTGCCAATCACATGGTTGATCATACTCTAGGTTCCACATGCATGTTTTAGCTGAAGGATGGGTAGTTGAAACCCGTGGAATAGGTAGCATGCAATATGACTTCAAAGGGTCTTCATTTGCTCACCGAACCTCTCCAATCCTATCACTGCTGCGTTTATGCCCCTGTACACATGCTTGATGCTCTTTCGGAGACATAGCAATCCATAAGTTTTAAGATACTTACTAGTCAGGTACATTCTTAGGCGTTTATTATGCGGTGTTGAGTCCATTTCGTTGAGCAAGGAGTAGCTCTTGTCTATTACATATTTGGCTTAAGGAACTTTATCTGTGCCCATTTCAATCTCTGGTATTATGCAGCACCCCAACTCACCTTTCCCCTTAAGCAAGCATAAGTTGGTTTTCTAAATTTGAGACCCTGTTCTGTTCTGTAATTCAGTTCCTGTGTAGCCAAGTTTACATTCCATGTATTACTGATATCTTATGATGTTTCTTTTTCTGTGTGACTTATTTCAGTTAGAATCATATACCTGAATCCACTCATTGTGCTGCTAAGGGCCTGATGACATAGATTTCATTGCTGAGTGATATTGTTTGTAAGTAAATACCACAACTTCTTTATCCATTTTTCACTTTCTGCGATGTTGAACTTGTACTGTAAACGAGGTTCTTGTAAACAGAGGCGTCCCAAATTTTGGGGTGGCTGTGTCTTTTTGATTTTAATTTCCCTAAGCTATAGAACCATAAGTGGAAGTGCCCTAGGCTCTGTTGCTTTGTTTTTTAGATGTTTCAGGAAACACCATACACTTCTCCCCAGTGTCTGTTGGCAATTTACATCCCGCCCATCAGCATAACAAGGCTCCCAGTTCTCCATGGCCTGTCCTGCCTTTCTGGATTTTACACTTTTTTCAGATGGCCCTTTTGACCGGGGGGAAGTGAGACTTCATTGTAGTGCAGATTTCCTTTGCAAGTTTGCTTGGTTGGCCAAAAAGAGCGTATGCGTTTTTTCCTGAATATATTCAGGAAAAAACGCATACGCCCTTTTTGGCCAAGTGCATCATTGTGGACGTTCTGCCTCTTTTCCTATGCTTTCAATGCAATTCCAGTCTACCTCCTGAAATCGGTTTCCTGCAATTCTGCCCCGCTTTCAAGTCCTCTTGGCAGCCTTACTTCAGTCTATTTTTGGACGATAGCTGTCATTTATAACTCTGCAGGTTTGTGAATTACAGTGCCCCTGAGCTCCTTTCTTCAACTCGCTTTCTTTTGAGCTGGCCGCAACGCCGCAGGTTGGCTTCAGGCCCTAATCTGGTTCCGGCACGGCACACTGAGCCTTTGGTTATTTCCTCTTCCTGGTGGGAAATGAGAGTTAAATTTGCCCGTCAAGACACCTCCAGCTAGTCTCTCATTGGTTCTCGCTATTCCTGTTCATCTTCCGCAGAAATTGCAAACTGGGCCAACAGGAGGTTAAAGGGACTGACTCTCCAAGTGGGGAGAGTGTTAGTAAAGCGTCTGGAATGTTGCACCCGAGTACCAGGGTACGAAAACTGAGACATATTTGAACACGTCTCCCATCACATGGTTGATCATACTCTAGGTTCCACATGCATGTTTTAGCTGAAGGAAGAATACCTTAAACCTTTGTAGTTGAAACCCGTGGAATGGGTACCATGCAATATGACTTCAAAGGGTCTTCATTTTCTCACCGAACCTCTCCAATCCTATCACTGCTGCGTTTATGCCCCTGTACACATGCTTCATTCTCTTTCGGAGACATAACAATCCATAGGTTTTAAGATACTTACTAGTCAGGTACATTCTTAGGCGTTTAGTATGCGGTGTTGAGTCCATTTCGTTGAGCAAGGAGTAGCTCTTGTCTATTCCATATTTGGCTTAAGGAACTTTATCTGTGCTCACTTCAATCTCTGGTTTTATGCAGCACCCCAACTCACCTTTCCCCTTAAGCAAGCATAAGTTGGTTTTCTAAATTTGAGACCCTGTTCTGTTCTGTAATTCAGTTCCTGTGTAGCCAAGTTTACATTCCGTGTATTAGTGATATCTTATGATGTTTCTTTTTCTGTGTGACTTATTTCAGTTAGAATCATCATACCTGAATCCACTCATTGTGCTGCAAAGGGCCTGATGACATAGATTTCATTGCTGAGTGATATTGCTTTGTAAGTAAATACCACAAGTTCTTTATCCATTTTTCACTTTCTGTGATATTGAACTTGTACGTTAAACGAGGTCCTTGTAAACAGAGGCGTCCCAAACTTTGAGGTGGCTGTGTCTTTTTGATTTTAATTTCCCTAAGCTATAGGACCATAAGTGGAAGTGCCCTAGGCTCTGTTGCTTTGTTGTTTAGATGTTTCAGGAAACACCATACACTTCTCCGGAGTGTCTGTTGGCAATTTATATCCCGCCCATCAGCATAACAAGGCTCCCAGTTCTCCATGGCCTGTCCTGCCTTTCTGGATTTTACACTTTTTTCAGATGGCCCTTTTGACCGGGGGGAAGTGAGACTTCATTGTAGTGCAGATTTCCTTTGCAAGCTTGCTTGGTTGGCCAAAAAGGGCCTATGCGTTTTTTCCTGAATATATTCAGGAAAAAACGCATAGGCCCTTTTTGGCCAAGTGCATCATTGTGGACGTTCTGCCTCTTTTCCTATGCTTTCAATGCAATTCCAGTCTACCTCCTGAAATCGGTTTCCTGCAATTCTGCCCCGCTTTCAAGTCCTCTTGGCAGCCTTACTTCAGTATATTTTTGGACGATAGCTGTCATTTATAACTCTGCAGGTTTGTGAATTACAGTGTCCCTGAGCTCCTTTCTTCAACTCGCTTTCTTGTGACCTGGCCGCAACACCGCAGGATGGCTTCAGGCCCTAATCTGGTTCCGGCACGGCACGCTGAGCCTTTGGTTAATTCCTCTTCCTGGTGGGAAATGAGAGTTAAATTTGCCCGTCCAGACACCTCCAGCTAGTCTCTCATTGGTTCTCACTATTCCTGTTCATCTTCCGCAGAAATTGCAAACTGGGACAAACAGGAGGTTAAAGGGCCTGACTCTCCAAGTCGGGAGAGTGTTAGTAAAGCGTCTGGAATGTTGCACCCGAGAACCAGGGTAGGAAAACTGAGACATATTTGAACACGTCTCCCGATCACATGGTTGATCATACTCTAGGTTCCACATGCATGTTTTAGCTGAAGGAAGAATACCTTAAACCTGGGTAGTTGAAACCCGTGGAATGGGTACCATGCAATATGACTTCAAAGGGTCTTCATTTGCTCACCGAACCTCTCCAATCCTATCACTGCTGCGTTTATGCCCCTGTACACATGCTTGATTCTCTTTCAGAGACATAGCAATCCATAGGTTTTAAGATACTTACTAGTCAGGTACATTATTAGGCGTTTAATATGCGTTGTTGAGTCCATTTCGTTGAGCAAGGAGTAGCTCTTGTCTATTCCATATTTGGCTTAAGGAACTTTATCTGTGCTCATTTCGATTTCTGGTTTTATGCAGCACCCCAACTCACCTTTACCCTTAAGCAAGCATAAGTTGGTTTTCTAAGTTGGAGACCCTGTTCTGTTCTGTAATTCAGTTTCTGTGTAGCCAAGATTACATTCCGTGTATTACTGATATCTTATGATGTTTCTTTTTCTGTGTGACTTATTTCAGTTAGAATCATCATACCTGAATCCACTCATTGTGCTGCTAAGGGCCTGATGACATAGATTTCATTGCTGAGTGATATTGCTTTGTAAGTATATACCACAACTTCTTTATCCATTTTTCACTTTCTGCGATGTTGAAATTGTACTGTAAATGAGGTTGTTGTAAACAGAGGCGTCCCAAACTTTGGGGTGGCTGTGTCTTTTGGATTTTAATTTCCCTAAGCTATAGGACCATAAGTGGAAGTGCCCTAGGCTCTGTTGCTTTGTTTTTTAGATGTTTCAGGAAACACCATACACTTCTCCCGAGTGTCTGTTGGCAATTTACATCGCGCCCATCAGCATAACAAGGCTCCCAGTTCTCCATGGCCTGTCCTGCCTTTCTGGATTTTACACTTTTTTCAGATGGCCCTTTTGACCGGGGGGAAGTGAGACTTCATTGTAGTGCAGATTTCTTTTGCAAGTTTGCTTGGTTGGCCAAAAAGGGCGTATGCATTTTTTCCTGAATATATTCAGGAAAAAACGCATACACCCATTTAAGCCAAGTGCATCATTGTGGACGTTCTGCCTCTTTTCCTATGCTTTCAATGCAATTCCAGTCTACCTCCTGAAATCGGTTTCCTGCAATTCTGCCCCGCTTTCAAGTCCTCTTGGCAGCCTTACTTCAGTCGATTTTTGGACGATAGCTGTCATTTATAACTCTGCATGTTTGTGAATTACAGTGCCCCTGAGCTCCTTTCCTCAACTCGCTTTCTTTTTAGCTGGCCGCAACACCGCAGGATGGCTTCAGGCCCTAATCTGGTTCTGGCACGGCACGCTGAGCCTTTGGTTATTTCCTCTTCCTGGTGGAAAATGAGAGTTAAATTTGCCCGTCCAGACACCTCCAGCTAGGCTCTCATTGGTTCTCCCTATTCCTGTTCATCTTCCGCAGAAATTGCAAACTGGGTCAAACAGGAGGTTAAAGGCGCTGACTCTCCAAGTGGGGAGAGTGTTAGTAAAGCGTCTGGAATGTTGCACCCGAGTACCAGGGGAGGAAAACTGAGACATATTTGAACACGTCTCCCGTTCACACGGTTGATCATACTCTGGATTCCACATGCATGTTTTAGCTGAAGGAAGAATACCTTAAACCTGGAGAGTTGAGACCCGTGGAATGGGTACCATGCAATATGACTTCAAGGGGTCTTCATTTGCTCACCGAACCTCTCCAATCCTATCACTGCTGCGTTTATGCCCCTGTACATACGCTTGATTCTCTTTTGGAGACAGAGCAATCCATAGGTTTTAAGATACTTACTAGTCAGGTACATTCTTAGGCGTTTAATATGGGGTGTTGAGTCCATTTCGTTGAGCAAGGAGTAGCTCTTGTCTATTCCATATTTGGCTTAAGGAACTTTATCTGTGCTCATTTCAATCTCTGGTTTTATGCAGCACCCCAACTCACCTTTCCCCTTAAGCAAGCATAAGTTGGTTTTCTAAATTTGAGACACTGTTCTGTTCTGTAATTCAGTTCCTGTGTAGCCAAGTTTACATTCCGTGTATTAGTGATATCTTATGATGTTTCTTTTTCTGTATGACTTATTTCAGTTAGAATCATCGTACCTGAATCCACTCATTATGCTGCTACGGGCCTGATGACATAGATTTCATTGCTGAGTGATACTGCATTGTACGTAAGTACCACAAGTTCTTTATCCATTTTTCACTTTCTGTGATAATAAACTTGTACGGTAAATGAGGTTCTTGTAAACAGAGGTGTCCCAAACTTTGGGGTGGCTGTGTCTTTTTGATTTTAATTTCCCTAAGCTATAGGACCATAAGTGGAAGTGCCCTAGGCTCTGTTGCTTTGTTTTTTAGATGTTTCAGGAAACACCATACACTTCTCCCGAGTGTCTGTTGGCAATTTACATCCCGCCCATCAGCATAACAAGGCTCCCAGTTCTCCATGGCCTGTCCTGTCTTTCTGGATTTTACACTTTTTTCAGATGGCCCTTTTGACCGGGGGGAAGTGAGACTTCACTGTAGTGCAGATTTCCTTTGCAAGCTTGCTTGGTTGGCCAAAAAGGGCGTATGCGTTTTTTCCTGAATATATTCAGGAAAAAACGCATACGCCCTTTTTGGCCAAGTGCATCATTGTGGACTTTCTGCCTCTTTTCCGATGTTTTCAATGCAATTCCAGTCTACCTCCTGAAGTCGGTTTCCTGCAATTCTGCCCCGCTTTCAAGTCCTCTTGGCAGCCTTACTTCAGTCTATTTTTGGACGATAGCTGTCATTTATAACTCTGCAGGTTTGTGAATTACAGTGCCCCTGAGCTCCTTTCTTCAACTCGCTTTCTTTTGAGCTGGCCGCAACAATGCAGGATGGCTTCAGGCCCTAATCTGGTTCCGGCACGGCACGCTGAGCCTTTGGTTATTTCCTCTTCCTGGTGGGAAATGAAAGTTAAATTTGCCCGTCCAGACACCTCCAGCTAGTCTCTCATTGGTTCTCCCTATTCCTGTTCATCTTCCGCAGAAATTGCAAACTGGGACAAACAGGAGGTTAAAGGTGCTGACTCTCCAAGTGGGGAGAGTGTTAGTAAAGCGTCTGGAAGGTTGCACCTGAGTACCAGGGGAGGAAAGCTGAGACATATTTGAACACGTCTCCCATTCACACGGTTGATCATACTCTGGGTTCCACATGCATGTTTTAGCTGAAGGAAGAATACCTTAAACCTAGAGAGTTGAGACACGTGGAATGCGTACCATGCAATATGACTTCAAAGGGTCTTCATTTGCTCACCGAACTTCTCCAATCCTATCACTGCTGCGTTTATGCCCCTGTACACACGCTTGATTCTCTTTTGGAGACATAGCAATCCATAGGTTTTAAGATACTTACTAGTCAGGTACATTATTAGGCGTTTAATATGGGGTGTTGAGTCCATTTCTTTGAGCAAGGAGTAGCTCTTGTGTATTCCATATTTGGCTTAAGGAACTTTATCTGTGCTCATTTCAATCTCTGGTTTTAGGCAGCACACCAACTCACCTTTCCCCTTAAGCAAGCATAAGTTGGTTTTCTAAATTTGAGACCCTGTTCTGTTTTGGAATTCAGTTCCTGTGTAGCCAAGTTTACATTCCGTGTATTAGTGATATCTTATGATGTTTCTTTTTCTGTGTGACTTATTTCAGTTAGAATCATCATACCTGAATCCAGTCATTGTGCTGCTAAGGGCCTGATGACATAGATTTCATTGCTGAGTGATATTGCTTTGTAAGTAAATACCACAACTTCTTTATCCATTTTTCAATTTCTGCGATGTTGAACTTGTACTGTAAACGAGGTTCTTGTAAACAGAGGCATCCCAAACTTTGGGGTGGCTGTGTCTTTTTGATTTTAATTTCCCTAAGCTATAGGACCATAAGTGGAAGTGCCCTAGGCTCTGTTGCTTTGTTTTTTAGATGTTTCAGGAAACACCATACACTTCTCCCGAGTGTCTGTTGGCAATTTACATCCCGCCCATCAGCATAAGAAGCCTCCCAGTTCTCCATGGCCTGTCCTGCCTTTCTGGATTTTACACTTTTTTCAGATGGCCCTTTTGACCGGGGGGAAGTGAGACTTCATTGTAGTGCAGATTTCCTTTGCAAGCTTGCTTGGTTGGCCAAAAAGGGCGTATGCGTTTTTTCCTGAATATATTCAGGAAAAAACGTATACGCCCTTTTTGGCCAAGTGCATCATTGTGGACGTTCTGCCTCTTTTCCTATGCTTTCAATGCAATTCCAGTCTACCTCCTGAAATCGGTTTCCTGCAATTCTGCCCCGCTTTCAAGTCCTCTTGGCAGCCTTACTTCAGTCTATTTTTGGACGATAGCTGTCATTTATAACTCTGCAGGTTTGTGAATTACAGTGCCCCTGAGCTCCTTTCTTCAACTCGCTTTCTTGTGAGCTGGCCGCAACACCGCCGGATGGCTTCAGGCCCTAATCTAGTTCCGGCACGGCACGCTGAGCCTTTGGTTATTTCCTCTTCCTGGTGGGAAATGCGAGTTAAATTTGCCCGTCCAGACACCTCCAGCTAGTCTCTCATTGGTTCTCCCTATTCCTGTTCATCTTCCGCAGAAATTGCAAACTGGGACAATCAGGAGGTTAAAGGCGCTGACTCTCCAAGTGGGGAGAGTGTTAGTAAAGCGTCTAGAATGTTGCACCCGAGTACCAGGGGAGGAAAACTGAGACATATTTGAACACATCTCCCCTTCACACGGTTGATCATACTCTGGGTTCCACATGCATGTTTTAGCTGAAGGAAGAATACCTTAAACCTGGAGAGTTGAGACCCGTGGAATGGGTACCATGCAATATGACTTCAAAGGGTCTTCATTTGCTCACCGAACCTCTCCAATCCTATCACTGCTGTGTTTATGGTCCTGTACACACGCTTGATTCTCTTTTGGAGACATAGCAATCCATAGGTTTTAAGATACTTTCTAGTCAGGTACATTCTTAGGCGTTTAATATGCGGTGTTGAGTCCATTTCGTTGAGCAAGGAGTAGCTCTTGTCTATTCCATATTTGGCTTAAGGAACTTTATCTGTGCTCATTTCAATCTCTGGTTTTATGCAGCAGCCCAACTCACCTTTCCCCTTAAGCAAGCATAAGTTGGTTTTCTAAATTTGAGACCCTGTTCTGTTTTGGAATTCAGTTCCTGTGTAGCCAAGTTTACATTCCGTGTATTAGTGATATCTTATGATGTTTCTTTTTCTGTGTGACTTATTTCAGTTAGAATCATCGTACCTGAATCCACTCATTATGCTGCTACGGGCCTGATGACATAGATTTCATTGCTGAGTGATACTGCATTGTACGTAAGTACCACAAGTTCTTTATCCATTTTTCACTTTCTGTGATATTGAACTTGTATGGTAAACGAGGTTTTTGTAAACAGAGGCGTCCCAAACTTTGGGGTGGCTTGTCTTTTTGATTTTAATTTCCCTAAGCTATAGGACCATAAGTGGAAGTGCCCTAGGCTCTGTTGCTTTGTTTTTTAGATGTTTCACGAAACACCATACACTTCTCCTGAGTGTCTGTTGGCAATTTACATCCCGCCCATCAGCATAACAAGGCTCCCAGTTCTTCATGGCCTGTCCTGCCTTTCTGGATTTTACACTTTTTTCAGATGGCCCTTTTGACCGGGGGAAGTGAGACTTCATTGTAGTGCAGATTTCCTTTCCAAGCTTGCTTGGTTGGCCAAAAAGGGCGTATGCGTTTTTTCCTGAATATATTCAGATAAAAACGCATACGCCCTTTTTGGCCAAGTGCATCATTGTGGACATTCTGCCTCTTTTCCTATGCTTTCAATGCAATTCCAGTCTACCTCCTGAAATCGGTTTCCTGCAATTCTGCCCCGCTTTCAAGTCCTCTTGGCAGCCTTACTTCAGTCGATTTTTGGACGATAGCTGTCATTTATAACTCTGCAGGTTTGTGAATTACAGTGCCCCTGAGCTACTTTCTTCGACTCGCTTTCTTTTGAGCTGGCCGCAACACCGCAGGATGGTTTCAGGCCTTAATCTGGTTCCGGCACGGCACGCTGAGCCTTTGGTTATTTCCTCTTCCTGGTGGGAAATGAGAGTTAAATTTGCCCGTCCAGACACCTCCAGCTAGTCTCTCATTGGTTCTCCATATTCCTGTTCATCTTCCGCAGAAATTGCAAACTGGGACAAACAGGAGGTTAAAGGCGCTGACTCTCCAAGTGGGGAGAGTGTTAGTAAAGCGTCTAGAATGTTGCACCCGAGTACCAGGGGAGGAAAACTGAGACATATTTGAACACATCTCCTGTTCACACGGTTGATCATACTCTGGGTTCCACATGCATGTTTTAGCTGAAGGAAGAATACCTTAAACCTGGAGAGTTGAGACCCGTGTAATGGGTACCATGCAATATGACTTCAAAGGGTCTTCATTTGCTCACCGAACCCCTCCAATCCTATCACTGCTGCGTTTATGCCCCTGTACACACGCTTGATTCTCTTTTCGAGACATAGCAATCCATAGGTTTTAAGATACTTTCTAGTCAGGTACATTCTTAGGCGTTTAATATGGGGTGTTGAGTCCATTTCGTTGAGCAAGGAGTAGCTCTTGTCTATTCCATATTTGGCTTAAGGAACTTTATCTGTGCTCATTTCAATCTCTGGTTTTATGCAGCAGCCCAACTCACCTTTCCCCTTAAGCAAGCATAAGTTGGTTTTCTAAATTTGAGACCCTGTTCTGTTTTGGAATTCAGTTCCTGTGTAGCCAAGTTTACATTCTGTGTATTAGTGATATCTTATGATGTTTCTTTTTCTGTGTGACTTATTTCAGTTAGAATCATCGTACCTGAATCCACTCATTATGCTGCTACGGGCCTGATGACATAGATTTCATTGCTGAGTGATACTGCATTGTACGTAAGTACCACAAGTTCTTTATCCATTTTTCACTTTCTGTGATATTGAACTTGTATGGTAAACGAGGTTTTTGTAAACAGAGGCGTCCCAAACTTTGGGGTGGCTGTGTCTTTTTGATTTTAATTTCCCTATGCTATAGGACCATAAGTGGAAGTGCCCTAGGCTCTGTTGCTTTGTTTTTTAGATGTTTCAGGAAACACCATACACTTCTCCTGAGTGTCTGTTGGTAATTTACATCCCGCCCATCAGCATAACAAGGCTCCCAGTTCTTCATGGCCTGTCCTGACTTTCTGGATTTTACACTTTTTTCAGATGGCCCTTTTGACCGGGGGGAAGTGAGACTTCATTGTAGTGCAGATTTCCTTTGCAAGTTTGCTTGGTTGGCCAAAAAGGGCGTATGCGTTTTTTCCTGAATATATTCAGAAAAAAACGCATACGCCCTTTTTGGCCAAGTGCATCATTGTGGACGTTCTGCCTCTATTCCTATGCTTTCAATGCAATTCCAGTCTACCTCCTGAAATCGGTTTCCTGCAATTCTGCCCCGCTTTCAAGTCCTCTTGGCAGCCTTACTTCAGTCTATTTTTGGATGATAGCTGTCATTTATAACTCTGCAGGTTTGTGAATTACAGTGACCCTGAGCTCCTTTCTTCAACTCGTTTTCTTGTGACCTGGCCGCAACACCGCAGGATGGCTTCAGGCCCTAATCTGGTTCCAGCACGGCACGCTGAGCCTTTGGTTATTTCCTCTTCAGGTGGGATATGAGAGTTAAATTTGCCCGTCCAGACACCTCCAGCTAGTCTCTCATTGGTTCTCGCTATTCCTGTTCATCTTCCGCAGAAATTGCAAACTGGGCCAAACAGGAGGTTAAAGGGACTGACTCTCCAAGTCGGGAGAGTGTTAGTAAAGCGTCTGGAATGTTGCACCCGAGTACCAGGGTACGAAAACTGAGACATATTTGAACACGTCTCCCGATCACATGGTTGATCATACTCTAGGTTCCACATGCATGTTTTAGCTGAAGGAAGAATACCTTAAACCTGGGTAGTTGAAACCCGTGGAATGGGTACCATGCAATATGACTTCAAAGGGTCTTCATTTGCTCACCGAACCTCTCCAATCCTATCACTGCTGCGTTTATGCCCCTGTACACATGCTTGATTCTCTTTCAGAGACATAGCAATCCATAGGTTTTAAGATACTTACTAGTCAGGTACATTATTAGGCGTTTAATATGCGTTGTTGAGTCCATTTCATTGAGCAAGGAGTAGCTCTTGTCTATTCCATATTTGGCTTAAGGAACTTTATCTGTGCTCATTTCGATTTCTGGTTTTATGCAGCACCCCAACTCACCTTTACCCTTAAGCAAGCATAAGTTGGTTTTCTAAGTTGGAGACCCTGTTCTGTTCTGTAATTCAGTTTCTGTGTAGCCAAGATTACATTCCGTGTATTACTGATATCTTATGATGTTTCTTTTTCTGTGTGACTTATTTCAGTTAGAATCATCATACCTGAATCCACTCATTGTGCTGCTAAGGGCCTGATGACATAGATTTCATTGCTGAGTGATATTGCTTTGTAAGTATATACCACAACTTCTTTATCCATTTTTCACTTTCTGCGATGTTGAAATTGTACTGTAAATGAGGTTGTTGTAAACAGAGGCGTCCCAAACTTTGGGGTGGCTGTGTCTTTTGGATTTTAATTTCCCTAAGCTATAGGACCATAAGTGGAAGTGCCCTAGGCTCTGTTGCTTTGTTTTTTAGATGTTTCAGGAAACACCATACACTTCTCCCGAGTGTCTGTTGGCAATTTACATCCCGCCCATCAGCATAACAAGGCTCCCAGTTCTCCATGGCCTGTCCTGCCTTTCTGGATTTTACACTTTTTTCAGATGGCCCTTTTGACCGGGGGGAAGTGAGACTTCATTGTAGTGCAGATTTCTTTTGCAAGTTTGCTTGGTTGGCCAAAAAGGGCGTATACATTTTTTCCTGAATATATTCAGGAAAAAACGCATACACCCATTTAGGCCAAGTGCACCATTGTGGACGTTCTGCCTCTTTTCCTATGCTTTCAATGCAATTCCAGTCTACCTCCTGAAATCGGTTTCCTGCAATTCTGCCCCGCTTTCAAGTCCTCTTGGCAGCCTTACTTCAGTCTATTTTTGGACGATAGCTGTCATTTATAACTCTGCAGGTTTGTGAATTACAGTGCCCCTGAGCTCCTTTCTTCAACTCGCTTTCTTTTGAGCTGGCCGCAACGCCGCAGGTTGGCTTCAGGCCCTAATCTGGTTCCGGCACGGCACACTGAGCCTTTGGTTATTTCCTCTTCCTGGTGGGAAATGAGAGTTAAATTTGCCCGTCAAGACACCTCCAGCTAGTCTCTCATTGGTTCTCGCTATTCCTGTTCATCTTCCGCAGAAATTGCAAACTGGGCCAACAGGAGGTTAAAGGGACTGACTCTCCAAGTGGGGAGAGTGTTAGTAAAGCGTCTGGAATGTTGCAACCGAGTACCAGGGTACGAAAACTGAGACATATTTGAACACGTCTCCCATCACATGGTTGATCATACTCTAGGTTCCACATGCATGTTTTAGCTGAAGGAAGAATACCTTAAAACTTTGTAGTTGAAACCCGTGGAATGGGTACCATGCAATATGACTTCAAAGGGTCTTCATTTTCTCACCGAACCTCTCCAATCCTATCACTGCTGCGTTTATGCCCCTGTACACATGCTTCATTCTCTTTCGGAGACATAACAATCCATAGGTTTTAAGATACTTACTAGTCAGGTACATTCTTAGGCGTTTAGTATGCGGTGTTGAGTCCATTTCGTTGAGCAAGGAGTAGCTCTTGTCTATTCCATATTTGGCTTAAGGAACTTTATCTGTGCTCACTTCAATCTCTGGTTTTATGCAGCACCCCAACTCACCTTTCCCCTTAAGCAAGCATAAGTTGGTTTTCTAAATTTGAGACCCTGTTCTGTTCTGTAATTCAGTTCCTGTGTAGCCAAGTTTACATTCCGTGTATTACTGATATCTTATGATGTTTCTTTTTCTGTGTGACTTATTTCAGTTAGAATCATCATACCTGAATCCACTCATTGTGCTGCAAAGGGCCTGATGACATAGATTTCATTGCTGAGTGATATTGCTTTGTAAGTAAATACCACAACTTCTTTATCCATTTTTCACTTTCTGCGATGTTGAACTTGTACGGTAAACGAGGTTCTTGTAAACAGAGGCATCCCAAACTTTGGGGTGGCTGTGTCTTTTTGATTTTAATTTCCCTAAGCTATAAGACCATAAGTGGAAGTGCCCTAGGCTCTGTAGTTTTGTTTTTTAGATGTTTCAGGAAACACCATACACTTCTCCCGAGTGTCTGTTGGCAATTTACATCCCGCCCATCAGCATAACAAGGCTCCCAGTTCTCCATGGCCTGTCCTGCCTTTCTGGATTTTACACTTTTTTCAGATGGCCCTTTTGACTGGGGGGAAGTGAGACTTCATTGTAGTGCAGATTTCCTTTGCAAGCTTGCTTGGTTGGCCAAAAAGGGCGTATGCGTTTTTTCCTGAATATATTCAGGAAAAAACGCATACGCCCTTTTTGGCCAAGTGCATCATTGTGGACGTTCTGCCTCTTTTCCTGTGCTTTCAATGCAATTCCAGTCTACCTCCTGAAATCGGTTTCCTGCAATTCTGCCCCGCATTCAAGTCCTCTTGGCAGCCTTACTTCAGTATATTTTTGGACGATAGCTGTCATTTATAACTCTGCAGGTTTGTGAATTACAGTGCCCCTGAGCTCCTTTCTTCAACTCGCTTTCTTTTGAGCTGGCCGCAACACCGCAGGATGGCTTCAGGCCCTAATCTGGTTCCGGCACGGCACGCTGAGCCTTTGGTTATTTCCTCTTCCTGGTGGGAAATGAGAGTTAAATTTGCCCGTCCAGACACCTCCAGCTAGTCTCTCATTGGTTCTCCCTATTCCTGTTCATCTTCCGCAGAAATTGCAAACTGGGCCAAACAGGAGGCTAAAGGCGCTGACTCTCAAAGACGGGAGAGTGTTAGTAAAGCGTCTGGAATGTTGTACCTGAGTACCAGGGGAGGAAAACTGAGACATATTTGAACACGTCTCCCGTTCACACGGTTGATCATACTCTTGGTTCCACATGCATGTTTTAGCTAAAGGAAGAATACCTTAAACCTGGAGAGTTGAGACCCGTGTAATGGGTACCATGCAATATGACTTCAAGGGGTCTTCATTTGCTCACCGAACCTCTCCAATCCTATCACTGCTGCGTTTATGCCCCTGTACATACGCTTGATTCTCTTTTGGAGACATAGCAATCCATAGGTTTTAAGATACTTACTAGTCAGGTACATTCTTAGGCGTTTAATATGGGGTGTTGAGTCCATTTCATTGAGCAAGGAGTAGCTCTTGTCTATTCCATATTTGGCTTAAGGAACTTTATCTGTGCTCATTTCAATCTCTGGTTTTATGCAGCACCCCAACTCACCTTTCCCCTTAAGCAAGCATAAGTTGCTTTTCTAAATATGAGACCCTGTTCTGTGTTGGAATTCAGTTCCTGTGTAGCCAAGTTTACATTCCGTGTATTAGTGATATCTTATGATGTTTCTTTTTCCGTGTGACTTATTTCAGTTAGAATCATCGTACCTGAATCCACTCATTATGCTGCTACGGGCCTGATGACATAGATTTCATTGCTGAGTGATACTGCATTGTACGTAAGTACCACAAGTTCTTTATCCATTTTTCACTTTCTGTGATATTGAACTTGTACGTTAAACGAGGTCCTTGTAAACAGAGGCGTCCCAAACTTTGAGGTGGCTGTGTCTTTTTGATTTTAATTTCCCTAAGCTATAGGACCATAAGTGGAAGTGCCCTAGGCTCTGTTGCTTTGTTGTTTAGATGTTTCAGGAAACACCATACACTTCTCCGGAGTGTCTGTTGGCAATTTATATCCCGCCCATCAGCATAACAAGGCTCCCAGTTCTCCATGGCCTGTCCTGCCTTTCTGGATTTTACACTTTTTTCAGATGGCCCTTTTGACCGGGGGGAAGTGAGACTTCATTGTAGTGCAGATTTCCTTTGCAAGCTTGCTTGGTTGGCCAAAAAGGGCCTATGCGTTTTTTCCTGAATATATTCAGGAAAAAACGCATAGGCCCTTTTTGGCCAAGTGCATCATTGTGGACGTTCTGCCTCTTTTCCTATGCTTTCAATGCAATTCCAGTCTACCTCCTGAAATCGGTTTCCTGCAATTCTGCCCCGCTTTCAAGTCCTCTTGGCAGCCTTACTTCAGTCTATTTTTGGACGATAGCTGTCATTTATAACTCTGCAGGTTTGTGAATTACAGTGTCCCTGAGCTCCTTTCTTCAACTCGCTTTCTTGTGACCTGGCCGCAACACCGCAGGATGGCTTCAGGCCCTAATCTGGTTCCGGCACGGCACGCTGAGCCTTTGGTTAATTCCTCTTCCTGGTGGGAAATGAGAGTTAAATTTGCCCGTCCAGACACCTCCAGCTAGTCTCTCATTGGTTCTCACTATTCCTGTTCATCTTCCGCAGAAATTGCAAACTGGGACAAACAGGAGGTTAAAGGGCCTGACTCTCCAAGTCGGGAGAGTGTTAGTAAAGCGTCTGGAATGTTGCACCCGAGTACCAGGGTAGGAAAACTGAGACATATTTGAACACGTCTCCCGATCACATGGTTGATCATACTCTAGGTTCCACATGCATGTTTTAGCTGAAGGAAGAATACCTTAAACCTGGGTAGTTGAAACCCGTGGAATGGGTACCATGCAATATGACTTCAAAGGGTCTTCATTTGCTCACCGAACCTCTCCAATCCTATCACTGCTGCGTTTATGCCCCTGTACACATGCTTGATTCTCTTTCAGAGACATAGCAATCCATAGGTTTTAAGATACTTACTAGTCAGGTACATTATTAGGCGTTTAATATGCGTTGTTGAGTCCATTTCGTTGAGCAAGGAGTAGCTCTTGTCTATTCCATATTTGGCTTAAGGAACTTTATCTGTGCTCATTTCGATTTCTGGTTTTATGCAGCACCCCAACTCACCTTTACCCTTAAGCAAGCATAAGTTGGTTTTCTAAGTTGGAGACCCTGTTCTGTTCTGTAATTCAGTTTCTGTGTAGCCAAGATTACATTCCGTGTATTACTGATATCTTATGATGTTTCTTTTTCTGTGTGACTTATTTCAGTTAGAATCATCATACCTGAATCCACTCATTGTGCTGCTACGGGCCTGATGACATAGATTTCATTGCTGAGTGATATTGCTTTGTAAGTATATACCACAACTTCTTTATCCATTTTTCACTTTCTGCGATGTTGAAATTGTACTGTAAATGAGGTTGTTGTAAACAGAGGCGTCCCAAACTTTGGGGTGGCTGTGTCTTTTGGATTTTAATTTCCCTAAGCTATAGGACCATAAGTGGAAGTGCCCTAGGCTCTGTTGCTTTGTTTTTTAGATGTTTCAGGAAACACCATACACTTCTCCCGAGTGTCTGTTGGCAATTTACATCGCGCCCATCAGCATAACAAGGCTCCCAGTTCTCCATGGCCTGTCCTGCCTTTCTGGATTTTACACTTTTTTCAGATGGCCCTTTTGACCGGGGGGAAGTGAGACTTCATTGTAGTGCAGATTTCTTTTGCAAGTTTGCTTGGTTGGCCAAAAAGGGCGTATGCATTTTTTCCTGAATATATTCAGGAAAAAACGCATACACCCATTTAAGCCAAGTGCATCATTGTGGACGTTCTGCCTCTTTTCCTATGCTTTCAATGCAATTCCAGTCTACCTCCTGAAATCGGTTTCCTGCAATTCTGCCCCGCTTTCAAGTCCTCTTGGCAGCCTTACTTCAGTCGATTTTTGGACGATAGCTGTCATTTATAACTCTGCATGTTTGTGAATTACAGTGCCCCTGAGCTCCTTTCCTCAACTCGCTTTCTTTTTAGCTGGCCGCAACACCGCAGGATGGCTTCAGGCCCTAATCTGGTTCTGGCACGGCACGCTGAGCCTTTGGTTATTTCCTCTTCCTGGTGGAAAATGAGAGTTAAATTTGCCCGTCCAGACACCTCCAGCTAGGCTCTCATTGGTTCTCCCTATTCCTGTTCATCTTCCGCAGAAATTGCAAACTGGGTCAAACAGGAGGTTAAAGGCGCTGACTCTCGAAGTGGGGAGAGTGTTAGTAAAGCGTCTGGAATGTTGCACCCGAGTACCAGGGGAGGAAAACTGAGACATATTTGAACACATCTCCCGTTCACACGGTTGATCATACTCTGGATTCCACATGCATGTTTTAGCTGAAGGAAGAATACCTTAAACCTGGAGAGTTGAGACCCGTGGAATGGGTACCATGCAATATGACTTCAAGGGGTCTTCATTTGCTCACCGAACCTCTCCAATCCTATCACTGCTGCGTTTATGCCCCTGTACATACGCTTGATTCTCTTTTGGAGACAGAGCAATCCATAGGTTTTAAGATACTTACTAGTCAGGTACATTCTTAGGCGTTTAATATGGGGTGTTGAGTCCATTTCGTTGAGCAAGGAGTAGCTCTTGTCTATTCCATATTTGGCTTAAGGAACTTTATCTGTGCTCATTTCAATCTCTGGTTTTATGCAGCACCCCAACTCACCTTTCCCCTTAAGCAAGCATAAGTTGGTTTTCTAAATTTGAGACCCTGTTCTGTTCTGTAATTCAGTTCCTGTGTAGCCAAGTTTACATTCCGTGTATTAGTGATATCTTATGATGTTTCTTTTTCTGTGTGACTTATTTCAGTTAGAATCATCGTACCTGAATCCACTCATTATGCTGCTACGGGCCTGATGACATAGATTTCATTGCTGAGTGATACTGCATTGTACGTAAGTACCACAAGTTCTTTATCCATTTTTCACTTTCTGTGATAATAAACTTGTACGGTAAATGAGGTTCTTGTAAACAGAGGTGTCCCAAACTTTGGGGTGGCTGTGTCTTTTTCATTTTAATTTCCCTAAGCTATAGGACCATAAGTGGAAGTGCTCTAGGCTCTGTTGCTTTGTTTTTTAGATGTTTCAGGAAACACCATACACTTCTCCCGAGTGTCTGTTGGCAATTTACATCCCCCCCATCAGCATAACAAGGCTCCCAGTTCTCCATGGCCTGTCCTGTCTTTCTGGATTTTACACTTTTTTCAGATGGCCCTTTTGACCGGGGGGAAGTGAGACTTCACTGTAGTGCAGATTTCCTTTGCAAGCTTGCTTGGTTGGCCAAAAAGGGCGTATGCGTTTTTTCCTGAATATATTCAGGAAAAAACGCATACGCCCTTTTTGGCCAAGTGCATCATTGTGGACGTTCTGCCTCTTTTCCGATGTTTTCAGTGCAATTCCAGTCTACCTCCTGAAGTCGGTTTCCTGCAATTCTGCCCCGCTTTCAAGTCCTCTTGGCAGCCTTACTTCAGTCTATTTTTGGACGATAGCTGTCATTTATAACTCTGCAGGTTTGTGAATTACAGTGCCCCTGAGCTCCTTTCTTCAACTCGCTTTCTTTTGAGCTGGCCGCAACAATGCAGGATGGCTTCAGGCCCTAATCTGGTTCCGGCACGGCACGCTGAGCCTTTGGTTATTTCCTCTTCCTGGTGGGAAATGAGAGTTAAATTTGCCCGTCCAGACACCTCCAGCTAGTCTCTCATTGGTTCTCCCTATTCCTGTTCATCTTCCGCAGAAATTGCAAACTGGGACAAACAGGAGGTTAAAGGTGCTGACTCTCCAAGTGGGGAGAGTGTTAGTAAAGCGTCTGGAAGGTTGCACCTGAGTACCAGGGGAGGAAAGCTGAGACATATTTGAACACGTCTCCCATTCACACGGTTGATCATACTCTGGGTTCCACATGCATGTTTTAGCTGAAGGAAGAATACCTTAAACCTAGAGAGTTGAGACACGTGGAATGCGTACCATGCAATATGACTTCAAAGGGTCTTCATTTGCTCACCGAACTTCTCCAGTTCTATCACTGCTGCGTTTATGCCCCTGTACACATGCTTGATTCTCTTTTGGAGACATAGCAATCCATAGGTTTTAAGATACTTACTAGTCAGGTACATTATTAGGCGTTTAATATGGGGTGTTGAGTCCATTTCTTTGAGCAAGGAGTAGCTCTTGTGTATTCCATATTTGGCTTAAGGAACTTTATCTGTGCTCATTTCAATCTCTGGTTTTAGGCAGCACACCAACTCACCTTTCCCCTTAAGCAAGCATAAGTTGGTTTTCTAAATTTGAGACCCTGTTCTGTTTTGGAATTCAGTTCCTGTGTAGCCAAGTTTACATTCCGTGTATTAGTGATATCTTATGATGTTTCTTTTTCTGTGTGACTTATTTCAGTTAGAATCATCGTACCTGAATCCACTCATTATGCTGCTACGGGCCTGATGACATAGATTTCATTGCTGAGTGATACTGCATTGTACGTAAGTACCACAAGTTCTTTATCCATTTTTCACTTTCTGTGATATTGAACTTGTATGGTAAACGAGGTTTTTGTAAACAGAGGCGTCCCAAACTTTGGGGTGGCTTGTCTTTTTGATTTTAATTTCCCTAAGCTATAGGACCATAAGTGGAAGTGCCCTAGGCTCTGTTGCTTTGTTTTTTAGATGTTTCACGAAACACCATACACTTCTCCTGAGTGTCTGTTGGCAATTTACATCCCGCCCATCAGCATAACAAGGCTCCCAGTTCTTCATGGCCTGTCCTGCCTTTCTGGATTTTACACTTTTTTCAGATGGCCCTTTTGACCGGGGGGAAGTGAGACTTCATTGTAGTGCAGATTTCCTTTCCAAGCTTGCTTGTTTGGCCAAAAAGGGCGTATGCGTTTTTTCCTGAATATATTCAGATAAAAACGCATACGCCCTTTTTGGCCAAGTGCATCATTGTGGACGTTCTGCCTCTTTTCCTATGCTTTCAATGCAATTCCAGTCTACCTCCTGAAATCGGTTTCCTGCAATTCTGCCCCGCTTTCAAGTCCTCTTGGCAGCCTTACTTCAGTCGATTTTTGGACGATAGCTGTCATTTATAACTCTGCAGGTTTGTGAATTACAGTGCCCCTGAGCTACTTTCTTCGACTCGCTTTCTTTTGAGCTGGCCGCAACACCGCAGGATGGTTTCAGGCCCTAATCTGGTTCCGGCACGGCACGCTGAGCCTTTGGTTATTTCCTCTTCCTGGTGGGAAATGAGAGTTAAATTTGCCCGTCCAGACACCTCCAGCTAGTCTCTCATTGGTTCTTCATATTCCTGTTCATCTTCCGCAGAAATTGCAAACTGGGACAAACAGGAGGTTAAAGGCGCTGACTCTCCAAGTGGGGAGAGTGTTAGTAAAGCGTCTAGAATGTTGCACCCGAGTACCAGGGGAGGAAAACTGAGACATATTTGAACACATCTCCTGTTCACACGGTTGATCATACTCTGGGTTCCACATGCATGTTTTAGCTGAAGGAAGAATACCTTAAACCTGGAGAGTTGAGACCCGTGTAATGGGTACCATGCAATATGACTTCAAAGGGTCTTCATTTGCTCACCGAACCCCTCCAATCCTATCACTGCTGCGTTTATGCCCCTGTACACACGCTTGATTCTCTTTTGGAGACATAGCAATCCATAGGTTTTAAGATACTTTCTAGTCAGGTACATTCTTAGGCGTTTAATATGGGGTGTTGAGTCCATTTCGTTGAGCAAGGAGTAGCTCTTGTCTATTCCATATTTGGCTTAAGGAACTTTATCTGTGCTCATTTCAATCTCTGGTTTTATGCAGCAGCCCAACTCACCTTTCCCCTTAAGCAAGCATAAGTTGGTTTTCTAAATTTGAGACCCTGTTCTGTTTTGGAATTCAGTTCCTGTGTAGCCAAGTTTACATTCTGTGTATTAGTGATATCTTATGATGTTTCTTTTTCTGTATGACTTATTTCAGTTAGAATCATCGTACCTGAATCCACTCATTATGCTGCTACGGGCCTGATGACATAGATTTCATTGCTGAGTGATACTGCATTGTACGTAAGTACCACAAGTTCTTTATCCATTTTTCACTTTCTGTGATATTGAACTTGTATGGTAAACGAGGTTTTTGTAAACAGAGGCGTCCCAAACTTTGGGGTGGCTTGTCTTTTTGATTTTAATTTCCCTATGCTATAGGACCATAAGTGGAAGTGCCCTAGGCTCTGTTGCTTTGTTTTTTAGATGTTTCAGGAAACACCATACACTTCTCCCGAGTGTCTGTTGGTAATTTACATCCCGCCCATCAGCATAACAAGGCTCCCAGTTTTTCATGGCCTGTCCTGACTTTCTGGATTTTACACTTTTTTCAGATGGCCCTTTTGACCGGGGGGAAGTGAGACTTCATTGTAGTGCAGATTTCCTTTGCAAGTTTGCTTGGTTGGCCAAAAAGGGCGTATGCGTTTTTTCCTGAATATATTCAGAAAAAAACGCATACGCCCTTTTTGGCCAAGTGCATCATTGTGGACGTTCTGCCTCTATTCCTATGCTTTCAATGCAATTCCAGTCTACCTCCTGAAATCGGTTTCCTGCAATTCTGCCCCGCTTTCAAGTCCTCTTGGCAGCCTTACTTCAGTCTATTTTTGGACGATAGCTGTCATTTATAACTCTGCAGGTTTGTGAATTACAGTGACCCTGAGCTCCTTTCTTCAACTCGTTTTCTTGTGACCTGGCCGCAACACCGCAGGATGGCTTCAGGCCCTAATCTGGTTCCAGCACGGCACGCTGAGCCTTTGGTTATTTCCTCTTCAGGTGGGATATGAGAGTTAAATTTGCCCGTCCAGACACCTCCAGCTAGCCTCTCATTGGTTCTCGCTATTCCTGTTCATCTTCCGCAGAAATTGCAAACTGGGCCAAACAGGAGGTTAAAGGGACTGACTCTCCAAGTCGGGAGAGTGTTAGTAAAGCGTCTGGAATGTTGCACCCGAGTACCAGGGTACGAAAACTGAGACATATTTGAACACGTCTCCCGATCACATGGTTGATCATACTCTAGGTTCCACATGCATGTTTTAGCTGAAGGAAGAATACCTTAAACCAGGGTAGTTGAAACCCGTGGAATGGGTACCATGCAATATGACTTCAAAGGGTCTTCATTTGCTCACCGAACCTCTCCAATCCTATCACTGCTGCGTTTATGCCCCTGTACACATGCTTGATTCTCTTTCAGAGACATAGCAATCCATAGGTTTTAAGATACTTACTAGTCAGGTACATTATTAGGCGTTTAATATGCGTTGTTGAGTCCATTTCATTGAGCAAGGAGTAGCTCTTGTCTATTCCATATTTGGCTTAAGGAACTTTATCTGTGCTCATTTCGATTTCTGGTTTTATGCAGCACCCCAACTCACCTTTACCCTTAAGCAAGCATAAGTTGGTTTTCTAAGTTGGAGACCCTGTTCTGTTCTGTAATTCAGTTTCTGTGTAGCCAAGATTACATTCCGTGTATTACTGATATCTTATGATGTTTCTTTTTCTGTGTGACTTATTTCAGTTAGAATCATCATACCTGAATCCACTCATTGTGCTGCTAAGGGCCTGATGACATAGATTTCATTGCTGAGTGATATTGCTTTGTAAGTATATACCACAACTTCTTTATCCATTTTTCACTTTCTGCGATGTTGAAATTGTACTGTAAATGAGGTTGTTGTAAACAGAGGCGTCCCAAACTTTGGGGTGGCTGTGTCTTTTGGATTTTAATTTCCCTAAGCTATAGGACCATAAGTGGAAGTGCCCTAGGCTCTGTTGCTTTGTTTTTTAGATGTTTCAGGAAACACCATACACTTCTCCCGAGTGTCTGTTGGCAATTTACATCCCGCCCATCAGCATAACAAGGCTCCCAGTTCTCCATGGCCTGTCCTGCCTTTCTGGATTTTACACTTTTTTCAGATGGCCCTTTTGACCGGGGGGAAGTGAGACTTCATTGTAGTGCAGATTTCTTTTGCAAGTTTGCTTGGTTGGCCAAAAAGGGCGTATGCATTTTTTCCTGAATATATTCAGGAAAAAACGCATACACCCATTTAAGCCAAGTGCATC